>NC_140593.1:123857431-125347431 GCF_964204655.1 Triturus cristatus
CACCTTTCTTGTAACCCTCGCGCTCCGAGTGACGGAGGGGAGCCTAGGCACGGATGCGCCCGGCCTCCTGGAGCCCTGGCTGGGATCCGCGAGGCAGATGGACCCTCATCGGGACTTCCAGGCTGGCCCGGCCATCTGGTCGCCCTATTGGAAAGCATTGCGCGCGACCAGATGGCCGAGGGGAGAGGTGCAACCAGATGGACGGGACTGACAGGACTCCCATCTGTCCAACCCCGAGCCTTCGCGCTAGGGTTCCCGCCTGCCCACGCAGGGCTCCGTGGCTGCAGGGCTCCGGGGCTGCAGGGCTCCAGGGCTGCAGGGCTCTGGGCCTGCAGGGCTCTGCGGCTGCAGGGCTCCGGGCCTGCAGGGCTCCGGGCCTGCAGGGCTCCGGGCCTGCAGGGCTCCAGGGCTCCGGGCTGAAGGGCTCCAGGGCTGCAGGGCTTTGGGGCTGCAGGCCTCGGTGGCTGCAGGGCTCCGGGCCTGCAGGGCTCCGGGGCTGCAGGGCTCCGGGCCTGCAGGGCTCCGGGCCTGCAGGGCTCCAGGGCTCCGGGCTGAAGGGCTCCAGGGCTGCAGGGCTTTGGGGCTGCAGGCCTCGGTGGACGCCCGGGGGACCCATGGAGCCCGTCCTGGGCACTTTGCCTCGCCGCGGGCTGGAGGAGGAAGCACCCGACGCCCTGGGGAAGTGACGTCCGGGCTTGGCCCATCTGGTCCCCGCCTGAGAACCGCAATCCCCAGGAGGGGTGTCCCGGCATACTCTGCCCCTACTAATCCGGAGGAAGGCTACCCACCTTTCTTGTAACCCTCACGCTCCGAGTGACGGAGGGGACCCTAGGCGCGGATGCGCCCGGCCTCCTGGAGCCCTGGCTGGGATCCGCGAGGCAGATGGACCCTCATCGGGACTTCCAGGCTGGCCCGGCCATCTGGTCGCCCTATTGGAAAGCATTGCGTGCGACCAGATGGCCGAGGGGAGAGGTGCAACCAGATGGACGGGACTGACAGGACTCCCATCTGTCCAACCCCGAGCCTTCGCGCTAGGGTTCCCGCCTGCCCACGCAGGGCTCCGTGGCTGCAGGGCTCCGGGGCTGCAGGGCTGCCGGGCTGCAGGGCTCTGGGCCTGCAGGGCTCCGGGCCTGCAGGGCTCCGGGCCTGCAGGGCTCCGGGCCTGCAGGGCTCCGGGCCAGCAGGGCTCCAGGGCTCCGGGCTGAAGGGCTCCAGGGCTGCAGGGCTTTGGGGCTGCAGGCCTCGGTGGCTGCAGGGCTCCGGGCCTGCAGGGCTCCGGGGCTGCAGGGCTCCGGGCCTGCAGGGCTCCGGGCTGAAGGGCTCCAGGGCTGCAGGGCTTTGGGGCTGCAGGCCTCGGTGGACGCCCGGGGGACCCATGGAGCCCGTCCTGGGCACTTTGCCTCGCCGCGGGCTGGAGGAGGAAGCACCCGACGCCCTGGGGCAGTGACGTCCGGGCTTGGCCCATCTGGTCCCCGCCTGAGAACCGCAATCCCCAGGAGGGGTGTCCCGGCATACCCTGCCCCTACTAATCCGGAGGACGGCTACCCACCTTTCTTGTAACCCTCGCGCTCCGAGTGACGGAGGGGACCCTAGGCGCGGATGCGCCCGGCCTCCTGGAGCCCTGGCTGGGATCCGCGAGGCGGATGGACCCTCATCGGGACTTCCAGGCTGGCCCGGCCATCTGGTCGCCCTATTGGAAAGCATTGCGCGCGACCAGATGGCCGAGGGGAGAGGTGCAACCAGATGGACGGGACTGACAGGACTCCCATCTGTCCAACCCCGAGCCTTAGCGCTAGGGTTCCCGCCTGCCCACGCAGGGCTCCGTGGCTGCAGGGCTCCGGGGCTCCGGGGCTGCAGGGCTCTAGGGCTGCAGGGCTCTGGGCCTGCAGGGCTCCGGGGCTGCAGGGCTCCGGGGCTGCAGGGCTCCGGGCCTGCAGTGCTCCGGGCCTGCAGGGCTCCGGGCCTGCAGGGCTCCGGGCCTGCAGGGCTCCGGGCTGAAGGGCTCCAGGGCTGCAGGGCTCCGGGGCTGCAGGGCTCCGGGCCTGCAGGGCTCCGGGCCTGCAGGGCTCCGGGCCTGCAGGGCTCCGGGCCTGCAGGGCTCCAGGGCTCCGGGCTGAAGGGCTCCAGGGCTGCAGGGCTTTGGGGCTGCAGGCCTCGGTGGATGCCCGGGGGACCCATGGAGCCCGTCCTGGGCACTTTGCCTCGCCGCGGGCTGGAGGAGGGAGCACCCGACGCCCCGGGGAAGTGTCGTCCGGGCTTGGCCCATCTGGTCCCCGCCTGAGAACCGCAATCCCCAGGAGGGGTGTCCCGGCATACCCTGCCCCTACTAATCCGGAGGAAGGCTACCCACCTTTCTTGTAACCCTCGCGCCCGAACTCCTGGAGCCGTGGCTGGGATCCGCGAGGCGAATGGACCCTCATCGGGACTTCCAGGCTGGCCCGGCCATCTGGTCGCCCTATTGGAAAGCATTGCGCGCGACCAGATGGCCGAGGGAAAGGTGCGACCAGATGGCCGGGACCGAAAGGACTCCCAGCTGCCCACACCGAGCCATAGCGGTAGGGCTCCTGACTGCCCTTGCAGAGCTCCGGGGCTCTGCACCAGGGTCCCTTGTCCCGGGCAGATGGACACTTGGCAGGCCGCAGGACGTGGGATCCCAGGCCCTGACCAAACATCAGGAGGCCCGGGGCCGGTCCCTGCTTCTCAACGCAGCCAGGCCGGGGAGATAGGGGAGCCTGCCCAAGCACGAGGGACCCTAGTCCCGGGCACACGGTCCCTCAGGTTGTGCGCTCGTTTTCAACAATTTTTTTTTCAAAATTCCACGAAGAGGCATTCCGCAAATTCCGCCCAGCCCTAATTGTATGGGTCAGTGGCAGTCATCTGTCAATCTTAATTGAAGCCAGCTGGCAGCAGTTTTAAATACCGGAGGATGTTCAGTATCACAAGCCCCCAGGTAAGCCATGATTTCAATCTGGAGCCTCTGCTGAGTTGAATGTGAAAAGACCTGTCCAATTACCACTGTCCATGTTGGATAAGATTGTGTTTTCTAAAATGAGCATTATGCCCTGCGGATTATATACCGTTCAAAATTACTTATATGAGATATCTGCTTTCTTTTTTAAGTAAATTCAAAAAGGCTTGTGAACATTTGTGTGAGCTGGAAAGAACCCATAGAGACAGTCTTTGACAAATGTGCCCATTTCGTACATGATGGAGAATTGGTGATGCAGATGTTAGGCTAGACTCCTGAGCATTAAGGTTTAAAGATGAGAGTGAGAGGGACCCCTTGTCACAACCAAGGGAAATGGGGTACTTATAACAAGTATAAAGAGAGATTCCCAGGCGGAAAACTTGAAAGGACACCATGCTGATTGTGGCACACATAAATTACAGCCCGTATGTTAGAACATGTACAAAATCAAATTAAACAGGAAACCATATTAAAATGATTTAAAAAGTTTTTATTTTTTATAAAAAAAACACAGTAAAAATACTTTGGTTTTTAAGTATACAGAAACACATAAAAACTCACAGTTACAACCCACAAAATGCAGTCCTATATATTTGGGAAAATTTCATGCCCTACCATACCAATGGGGTATGCAGTAATCTCAACAGTAGATAATTTCATCTAATTCCTATTGTAATCCAATATGCTAAACAGAGAGACAAAAACAGACAGTTAATTTTGTCATTCTTCTAACACATCCGTTTTAAAGGTTTCAAAATGCTATTCTTCGGAACAATCAGATCATAATGTATCTCAAAGAAAAGCTATTGGTACGGATTGTGTCAAATAATAGCGTTGACGCGTTTCGATGGTTTTAGCTATGGTCCATCTTTATCAAGACAATAATAACGTCCCTCTTGTTATAGGCACTGGTTGGTTGCCGTTGTTACTCCCTCCTGTTAACAATAGATCAGGATAAACAAATCAGTTCACAAATTTTGGCTATATACATCATCTGTTACATGAACTGCTATTCATCGATTACATCTGAATAAACCAATCTTTTTTATTTTTGTCAGGTCTCATCCTGACGATTATATATAGCTTTTATTATCAAGCACTCTATCATCTCCATTTACATTACACAATTTTCCTGTTATGTTCTATCAGATGGGCTTTAAAGAAATTCATAACTTGATAGACATAAACACAACCCTTTATTTTTAATAGCCCCCAAGACCAAGAGATTACCTTATAGCATCACGTCCTGTTTCCAAATATATAGATAGGATCAATAGGTCTTTGCCATTAAAATGGGTGAAATCTGGAAAATTGTGTAATGTAAATGGAGATGATAGAGTGCTTGATAATAAAAGCTATATATACGTCAGGATGAGACCTGACAAAAATAAAAAAGATTGGTTTATTCAGATGTAATCGATGAATAGCAGTTCATGTAACAGATGATGTATATAGCCAAAATTTGTGAACTGATTTGTTTATCCTGATCTATTGTTAACAGGAGGGAGTAACAACGGCAACCAACCAGTGCCTATAACAAGAGGGACGTTATTATTGTCTTGATAAAGATGGACCATAGCTAAAACCATCGAAACGCGTCAACGCTATTATTTGACACAATCCGTACCAATAGCTTTTCTTTGAGATACATTATGATCTGATTGTTCCGAAGAATAGCATTTTGAAACCTTTAAAACGGATGTGTTAGAAGAATGACAAAATTAACTGTCTGTTTTTGTCTCTCTGTTTAGCATATTGGATTACAATAGGAATTAGATGAAATTATCTACTGTTGAGATTACTGCATACCCCATTGGTATGGTAGGGCATGAAATTTTCCCAAATATATAGGACTGCATTTTGTGGGTTGTAACTGTGAGTTTTTATGTGTTTCTGTATACTTAAAAACCAAAGTATTTTTACTGTGTTTTTTTTATAAAAAATAAAAACTTTTTAAATCATTTTAATATGGTTTCCTGTTTAATTTGATTTTGTACATGTTCTAACATACGGGCTGTAATTTATGTGTGCCACAATCAGCATGGTGTCCTTTTAAGTTTTCCGCCTGGGAATCTCTCTTTATACTAGACTCCTGAGCACCCTATCTAATTATGATTAATGATTGGCTACTCTAGGCGTTAGGTGATTAGGTCACAGCTTAGAACTCTAAGGCTCTTCTGAAATCAATCAAAGTTCCGTTTTTTTCAAATATTTCTAGGTACAACACACTCTAGAAGTTCAAAAACGGGGCCTTGATCCACTTCCAGAATACAACCCTTTTATGACAAATTACCAGTAGACAGCATAACAAAATAATTAAATATCTGAAATATACTGCACATTAGTTGCTAATGCACCTGACAGGATCCTAACCCTTTACACGTGGGAGGAGGACATAGGACAACTGGAGGTCGAATGGAGAGAGATATGGATGGCCCTGAGAATACTAGCCATTTCTGCCTAATTACGTTTAATCCACATGAGATACTTACAAAAAGCAAAGTACTCCCCACAACCGATCTAAAAAATGAATAGGTGTATAAAACCTAAATTCTTACGATGTAGAGCAGCACTTATGTACTTCCTTCATGTTGTGTGGTCATCCACATTTACTGGCACAACATTTCTCGGATACTGACGAAAGTACAGGGCTGACCTATTACTTTGTAACCGAAGATGGCAGCCTTGGGAGTGATGGAAGAAGAAGGATACAGGCAGGTACAACGTTCATTGATAGGGCTTGGAATGGCAGTGGCAAACTAAGATAAAGCCTAATATCGGAGGCCTAAAACAGTGCCCCCAATACAGCAATATCTGGTGGGGATTGACAGCTGTTGAACCACAGAATGTGCAGTTTACAGGGCAAGAGGGTGCCCACAAAAACATAAGATATAGGGCCCATGGTTGGACTATTGTGAAATCACAGTAACTTGAGACAGTAGATAATGCATCATTGCCTCTAGTTCATAAAATTATGGACACATTCTTTATATGATCAATTGTGTTATTTATGATAAAGATATTCTGTGTGAGAAATTGGGTTAATGGTTGAGGGGGGTGAGACCTTACTCAAGCAGCAACCACAATTCCCGTCAGGGTGAATCACAAGCAAATCTCAAATTAACCTGACCCCTCTGCTAACTTGGCACAAAAGCAGTCAGGTTTAATTGAAACAGTAATAAAGTGAAACAGCCAGAGTAAAATGTAATACATTATTAGACACCAAAACAACAACAAATCAAATCAGTAGAACCAGAGATATGTAATTGAAGAAATCAAATGCTAATGCTAAGGACCAAAAAGCACCAACAACGGTGGTGGTCGCTGTAGACTGGGTCCAAGTCACAAGTTCAGGTCGACGGTGATGGAGCACGGGCCGCATACAGGACTGAGTCCAGTCTGCTTAAAAGTAGCTTGTGTCCTAGGCGTCATGACGAAGAGTCCTTGTGTTGAGCTGAGTGGCCCAGCATCAGGGAGTCGTCGACAGGGACCTGCGATGCGAGGTCTGGCACTGAGCTGCGATGCGCATCGGTGGAATCGATGAAGTCAACAGTGGGAGCTTGTGATAAGTTACCCTGCGACATCGTCGAGGAAGCTGTGAACAGGAGCTTGCAAGGACTTGCGCTGTGCTGCGTCGCCAATGAAGACAAGATGCATCGCGCTGGGTCGATGCTAGCATTGAGCTACGTCAGTGGTTCCCAAACTCTTGACTCCTGAGGACCCCCACTGAATCACTACTGGAGTCCGGGGACCCCCAAGCAATTTTTACAATTTAAATGTCAAAAAATTAAAACAGGCCGGCTTTAGTGCTGGTGGCGCCCTGTGCGACAATGTTTGTTGGCGCCCCCCCAATGACCACCTCCACCAGGGAGTCTCTCACTAGCACCCTTTAACAGTGACGAAGTCTCCATAACCACACTCTCTCAGATGCATTGAATTAGTTATATAGCGCCACTCATACCAGTGCAGGGTGTTCGAGCACTTTGCATCACACACACATTACACAGAGACAATCAATCATACGTGTGTAAATCAGTGTATAGGAAATGTTACATAAGCCAAAAGACTAAAAGTGTAGGAGTCACATGTCATCCATACTGGTAGGCAGTATAGTTTAAGAGTACTTGGGGGCAGATTTATGAGCCCCTTGCGCCACTTTTGCGTCACTTTTCCCATGTTAAAAGTGACGCAAAAGTGGCGCAAGGGGCTCATAAATATGCCCCTTGGTGTGGAGAAGCCCAAACTCAGAGTCGAAAAAGAAACCGCATAGTTGGGAGTTCTCTTTAATAATAAGAATCGATTTCTGCCAAATTAATCCTTTTTGCAACATTAATCAATTTTCTAATAATGTATTCTTTGCAGTGTGTATGCAGTTCTGGGATGAAAGTCAATAGCTCACTATTCTATATTAGGAATTTAAGTTATAAATTGCAAGTAACAAAAGAAGGTTTCTTTTGAAAGCAGTAACCTGCTGATCTGTACATACGCACTCTGTAATCACTTGGTACACGTTCTTTGCAGAAGGCATATTAACCCTCTGCACTAACTTCACATAAGTCAAAACCTCAACTATGCAAAATGCTGATCTGTCTCGGACGATAATTAATCACAGGAGTTATTGTGACATTTATGTGAGCCTGGTAATTGCCGGGGGAAAGAAACGCTGCAGCAGGTGCTTCAAAAGCGTAATAAACGTTCAAGCACGGCGCCCCCAGAAAGGTGGCACCGGTGGCACCGCCCTAAAGCCGGCCCTGGCGCTCCATGCTTCTTAAAGTTATAAATTGCAAGTAATAAAAGGAGGTTTCTTTTGAAAGCAGTAACCTGCTGATCTGTACATACGCACTCTGTAATCACTTGGCACACGTTCTTTGCAGCAGGCATATTAACCCTCTGCACTAACTTCACAGAAGTCAAAACCTCAACTACACAAAATGCTGATCTCTCTCCAGGAAGATAATTAATCACAGGAGTTATCTTGACATTTATGTGAGGCCTGGTAATTGCCGGCGGAAAGAAACGCTGCAGCAGGTGCTTCTAATCTAAAAAGCATAATAAACTTTCAAACACGGACCCAGGAAGCCAGCGGCCGGTGCGGTGGCACCGGTCGCACCGCCCTAAAGCCCACCGGCCGCTGGCTTCCTGGGTCCGTGTTTGAAAGTTTTTTATGCTTTTTAGATTAGAAGCACCTGCTGCAGCGTTTCTTTCCGCCGGCAATTACCAGGCCTCACATAAATGTCGTGCAACACCCATTGTACTCCCGTTGTGTGTGTCGGCCCTCAGCCCGGAATGAGACTTCACCCGAGCACTTCAGAGGTATTTAAAAGCCCATTTGCACGTTATTGATGCCTTACTGTTTCACCCCTTCTAAGAGCCCTGCGCAGCTGCGGGGCTCTTAGAAGGGGTGAAAGAGTAAGGCCACAATAACGTGCAAATGGGCTTTTAAATACCTCTGAAGTGCTCGGGTGAAGTCTCATTCCGGGCTGAGGGCCGACACACACAACGGGAGTACAATGGGTGTTGCGCGACTGGTACACCCGGCCTACACACGACGACCTAATTCCCCTGGCCTTGCCCAACAGGTGTAAATGTAACATTTTTAAAATTAATGATAAAGAAATAAACACTCACGTGCTCTAGTAGTGGTCCGAGGTGCCGGAATGCAGGTATTTAGCGAGGCGAAGCGGAGACAGGGCATTGGGCGGCAAAATGCTCCTGGGCTGGCTGCAGACGCGAGGGAAGACGCACTGCCGTGGGAGCGTGCGCGTCTATGAAAAAATAAGCCAATCACCCTTCAGCTTCCCCGGCCTAAGCTGAAATGGTGATTGGCCCGATTTTTTTTGGTCCCGCCGCCCCTGCGCTGTCATTCACAGTGCTTGTATGCTTAAATGCTTCGTAATATTTAAAAATAGCTGACTCGAAGGCACTCCAGTTCGCGGACCCCCTGGGAATGTGTCACGGACCCCTGGGGGTCCGCGGACCACAGTTTGGGAAACGCTGAGCTACGTCATTGCCCAAGAAGCCGCCTGGGCTTGTGGGGCCATGATCGGCGCAGAGGATGGGATCCGTTGCGCTGGGGCGGTATCAGTGGTGAGCAGCTTCAGGATGCGAGGAGTTTCGTCGATGCTGGAGAAGCCAGTTATGTCCCTGATGCTTTGAACATGGGGTCAGCCGACTGACCCTTGGAGGTTTCCTAAAGTCATGGGCCCACACAGGCAGGCTGGATCCAGCAGGGTAGCTTACGGCAGCAGAATCAGGCCTTGGGCAAGAAAGCAGTCCTTGTTCAGCAAAGCAGAGTTTGAGCAGCCGGCCAGACTTCCCAGCTGGGCCATTCTTCTTTCTGTCCGCGAGTAATACACAAAGGCCAGCATACCTAGTCATGTGACCCAGGGTATAGGCAGTAGGACAAGAAAATGCAACTTTCTAAAAGTGGCCTTTTCGGAATTGTGACTTAAAATCGGACTTTACATTTAAAGAGGGGATTAAATGCAAATTATTTAGGGACCAAACTCGGCTTTACTACCTGCTCCCAACTGAAAGTTATCCATTATTAAATGTAATAAGGCAACCCAATGTTATTCTATAAGAGAGGCAGGCCTCGCAGTAGTGGAAAAATGTTTTTCACTACCAGGACATGTAAAAGTTAAAAGTAAATGCCCAACTTTTTAAATACACTGCACACTGCCCTATGGGGAGTCTTATATGTATTAAAAAGGAAGGTTTAGGCCTGGCAAAAAGGTTATTTTGCCAGGTCGAAATAGCAGTTTAAAACTACACACACAGACTGCCATGGCAAGACTAAGAAACGTTTAAAGGGCTACTTAAGTTGGTGGCACATCAGTGTTGTAGGCCTACTAGTAGCATTAATTTACAGGTCCTGGGAACATGTAGTACCACTTTACTAGGGAGTTACAGGTAAATTAAATGTGCCATTTGAATGTAAGACAATTTCACAATTTTTAAAGGAGAGAGCGCAAGCACTTTAGCACTGGTTAGCAGTGGAAAGTGCGCAAAGTCCTAAGGCCAACAAAACTGAACTCCGCACAATCAGGAGGAGCAAGGCACAAACTTTGAGGGAAGACCCCCCTCTAGCTGACAAGTCTAACAATCTGATATTACGATTTGTAATGCCTTCACATTATGTATAACTTGATGATGTCTACGTGGTTAAAACACTGATCAAACTTTATTATAAAAAAGTTCTGTTCTTTGGCTTATTTTTGGCTTCTGTGTGAGTTTTATTTTCCAATCCGTCCCACTTGTGCTTGAATATTTATTTAGCATATGGATGGAAAGATAAGTGGAGCATTGACTTTAGGTTTACTATAAAAGTTAAAACTATTTCAATAAAGATATGATTCATCAAAATGACTGTGTATCCATCTCTTCCGTGTTCTACCCTCTTCTACTGCCTTGTATCTTATGTCAGTCCGTCCCTATCCTTTATACTGTTACCTTTCGAGCTGCATTTTGTTTCGCCCTCCTAATGTATTTATTTCTTTATTTAGGGAAGTTATAAAGTGCAGCAAATCACCATAATAGCCTCAGAGCACTAATTGTTTAATTACAGGTCCCAAACCACATATCATAATAATGATAGCAGATGGTAAAGCCAAAGAAAGGGAAAGACGATAGTAGACCCGATAAGGTGATGGGTCTGGTTTTGGGCACCTAAACACTCCTGGTCTAATATAGGTGGCTTCAACATTGAGAGTTAACTATATGACTGTTTGAATAGGTGAGCATTGAGCAGTTTTATGAATCTGCTCAAGTTAGGTTAAAGTCTTAGATCCCATGGGAGGGAGTTCCATAGGGATGATCCGCACATGAGAAGAGTCATGCTGTCAAACATCTATATATCGGTAAAGTCGGATGGACAGTAGGTTGTGGTTGGGAGATCTGAGGGTTCTGGATGAGAAATAGGGGAGGAAACGCTTAGATAAACAGTCTGGTGAACTGCCATGCAGCAATTTGTGGATGACGCATAGGGATTGGAAGTTAGCTCATTTCTTCATGTCAGCCAGGTGAGAGATAGTAGTGAGGGTAGGTCATGGTCACAACTCTTCAGGACAAAAATGATTGGCAACATGGTTTTGTACATCCTGAAGCATTTATAAAGTCTTATCAGGGAGGCCGGTGTACAGGCTGTTACAATGGTCGCTGTGGTATGGCACATGTAATATGACAATTTTCTGGGTAAGGTGGAGAGAAGGAAGAACGCATTGGACTAGGCACAGATGTTGGAAGGCCGTTTTTGTAACAGTGTTTATGTGAGAAATGAAGTAGAGACTGCTGTTGAGACAGCACATCCAGGTTCTAGGTTGCATGTTTATAAATTGGCTGTGGGTGGGTACCCAAGTACTCTGGCCAGAGAAAGGGATGAGGAGTCAAAGAGACAGTTTGCATAAGCAGAATTTTTTTTTTCTCACTGTTCAGGCATAACCATTTGATGCATCTAGTAGTGAAGTGGAAATAAGCAGTATAAGACATTTGAAGAGTTGCCAAAGCTGTCTTTAAGCTTAAGGTGCTGTGGGGTATCATCAGCGAAAATATAATATCTTAGGCTGCAAGAGTCAAGGATCTTGGTGATAGGGACCATCAAGACATTGAGCTCTATGGGTGATAAGAAATAAGCCTTGCGTGACCACCCAAGTCATTGCAGCAGATCAGGAGAATAAAGAGCCCAGTTTGACCTGATGGATGCAGTTTAGGAGGAAAGGCCAAGATAGTGCAGTTCCATTTATGCCAGTTTAGAGTTTCAAAACTTTGAGGAGTATTCAATTGTAGTTGGTATCATACATTATGCAGGGATCCAAAAGGATTAAGGCAAAAGGTATGACTTGATTTAGCAAGTTAAAAAGTTCTTCCCCGATGTTTAGACGCATAGATTCTGTGCTTCTTCATAGTCTGAAGCCAGACTGAAAGCCTCTGGGGATTCCAAGGGCTGCTAGAAGAGAGGAGAGCTGGCGTGCGACTACTGTTTTGAGGGCGTTGACAATGCAGGGTGTCCTGGAGATTGATCTTTAGTTAGACTGTTAGGTTCCAAGTATGGTTTCTTCAGGACAGGTGTAATGATGGAATGCTTTAGAAATTGAGGGTTGAGACCCCCTGTAGAGGGAGGTATTGATTAGCTACTTGATCGGTGGGACAAAAGCTGGAAGGCCTATGTTTATGGCCTTGGTGTGACAGACATCCCAGTGTAGGGAAGATTGCTTAAAGGATTTGAGATTTTACAGAATTCATCCACCGTGGTATAGGTGAACTCTGTCAAACTGAACAATGGATAAGTAGGCGCTAAGAAGAGATTACATAGTACAGGACATGCGCTCTCAAAGACGGTTAGTTTTAGTAATGAAGGACAGAAGGTTACTACATAGAACCTTTGAGAGAGCATGACTTTTGTTGGAGGTACCCCATGTCTGTGTAGACACAGAAAAGTTATTTGGTTAAGTTTTTGGTCTCTGAGATGTGAGCCTGGAAATACTTCTTTTTGTCCCAGTGCAAGCTAGTCTATAGACCCTAGAATGTACCTTACAAGCAGTCAAATCTGCAGTTTTGATCTTTACCAGATTCTTTCAATTGCTCTTCCCCTCCGATTTGGGAGGTGCAGGTCATCACTGAAGCATTCGTTAGTACTCTGAGGGTTCCGTTTTTGTATTGAGAGGGGAACAGGAGAATCCCGCACAGTGTCTTCATCTCTAAGGGGACTGGGAGGTAATTAGTGAAAACCGAAAGATAACTGGGAATATTTTGGAGTGATTTGGTAAACTCCTGAGAATTTAGTTTCTGGTGTCTGGGAGAGAACAGTGATGTTGGTTTTTACAAAGCTCATTCTCCAAGATGAAACTAATTAGGCTATGGTCAGACCCAGGAGATTTGGATGGTCCGTTCCTGGGTGATTACGTTAGGAACAGTTGAGAGAATGACCTATAGAGTGTGTAGTGGAGACAATGCCTCTAGAGTGTGTATTGCTATTAACCAGTTTGGAGAAACCGAGAATATCCCTATCTGTGAAGTTTTGACAGAAGGTATTGAAGGAATCATTGTTCTGGATGTTAAAATCACATACAATGCAGACCCGGCAACATGACTTAATGAGGTCAAGGAGATCAGAAGGGAAGGTGATGAGATATTTTTGGGAAGGGTGATATTTTACAGCACAGATAAAAGATGTGTTGGGGTTGGTGACCACCTTGGTTACGTGATATTCAAAATAATCAAAGGAAGGGTCATTTAGCAACTTTGCTGCGATTGAGGACGGTGGAATTAGAGCATCTCCTTTGTGAGAGGCCCTATTCTTGGTGAAAATGAGGTAGTTTGGCATTGAGGAGGGCACCCCTATAGTATTAGCAGGAAAGGATAGGAGGTTAGGGGTGGGATTTATGGTGGAAATGTGGGAGGAGATGAGGATGGATATCATTAGCTGGAGTGGTGGCAAGGGAGATGTAGTAAGTAGCCTTGGATGGTCTCCTTCGAATTTATGTAGATTGGATTGGTTCCTTGAATCATTAATCTTTCTATTGTTGTAGATATTTGAGGTAAGAGTAAAGTACGAGACATTCAGTGGGGTGGAAAAAAGTGCTGTACTCTTGGGATGATGGAGCTGCAGAGGAGAGATATGCCTGTTGTAAGGGAGTTAATCATGTGCTGATGTTAAAAGAGTGAAAAATTAAGTGTTTAATGATTTTCCTACAAGATGGGGCTGAGAGCAAGGAGGACGTTTGATTCGAACTTAGTTTCCCACAGTTCCGATGGTCATGTTTAGGAGTTATGGAGTGCATGGTTACCCGAGGGTTTTCCCGCGCTGGTGAGTGCTTGACTGGGTGACTATGCCTGATAAGAGGTACTGGGGGAATAATCAGGTCTTGAGTTTTTGGAGTTAAGTTAAGGGGCATAGGTGGGTTACAGTGTTGTAAGAGGGGCCATGTTTGGAGAGACAATCTTTGAGGGTCAAAAATGCAGGCATGCGGATGAGTGGAATGTTAGAGCTGTTGTTGAACACCTTACTCAAGCTGATTTACAAAAGTGGGCTGGTAGTAGAATGAGTCTGAGAATTAGGTGGGGTAAACAGTCAAGCCTTAGGGAATGAGTCTGCTGCAGGTAAGCAGTAGTTAGGGTTAAGTGTTGTAAGACAGAGATAACAATTTGATTGTGTGGTTCCAGTGGTTTTGGAGAGGGATCATTAAACCTAAGGAAGGCAGGTACTTGTGTTACAGTGCAGAGTTAGTCACCAAAAGTTGGTGGATAAGATTAATTTACATAGATGATACTGAATATAAATAGTGCTTGACTCCCTTAGGGCCTGACATATTTCAGTGAATGAGGTATTCCATGACAAGCATGACGGATACCCACTCTGCCGTATTACAAGTGTATTAAATCCCATAGCACATGTATTACAGCAGACAGCATATCCCTCACGTTTGCGACGAGATCTAAATCAGGCCCTTAACGTCCCATTGTCGTGCATTCCCTTTGCTTGTGAGTGCTATTAAATAGTTCTGTGTCCCACAGGTGATATGATGTGTAGACATTGCTTTTAATTACTTGGGCACTTCAGTAACATGTTAATCTGCTGATGAGTGTTCTCAGATAGGAAAAACTGTGAATCAGGTCGATACAGCATTGTATTCTCTGGTTCGGTCGCATGAGCAGTCCTCACCATCTGTTACAGCAGAGGCCAGGCAGAGGTGGTGGATGTCGAAAGTAGTGTCAGACAGTGGGCATCAGTAGGCATGCTTCGTGGTTGAGACCTGGCTGCCAGACTGTCCCAAGCAGAACGAGAGGACGTCACAGAAGAGATCCAGAGCTCCCCGGAGTTTCCCATGGAATGGGTCTGCTGCCCACTAGTCTGCAGAGAGCAGGCACTAGCTATGGGTAGCATTAACCACTGGCACACGGAAGGCAGGCACTTGCCAATATAGGGTGCAAGTCGGCATACTAAGCACATGGATGAAGGAGATCGCTGACATGGTGGGTTTAGGCAGGTCGGTCTCAGCAGGAGGGTGTATAAGCTGGCTTCAGTAGCTCACAATCAAAGTCCACACAGAGCTCCAACATAGTGCTCCCACATCACCACATCTACCATCTTGATTGGAGGTTAGGAGGGTGTGCCACCTAATGTGTCCTTCTAACCCTTATTGCTGGTATATGCCTCTGTGCACTTATCTATGTACAGGGGCCCCTGATGCCCCCCGCCCTCTCTCTTTCCGGTCTCTTGATTGAGTCTCTATGTTTCTATCAATCTCTCTCTATAAGCATTGGAAAAGCCAACATATCTTCCTTTTACAGGATAGATCTATTGGCTATGCAATGCTTGTTTTTACAAAGCCAGTCAAGTACACAAAAGTGATAAAATCTCTCAATTTCATACAAAATACGGTCTGAGATTAAGTTTTCTAGACCCTATGGCAAAAGTGCAGGCTTGATGCCAAATTACCAACTAGAGATAGGAAACCCGGTAGACTGTAGCCCATGAACCAAATGAGGATGGTACGCTCTGGGTAATGATCAGTCCTGTGAAACTCTCTGGATTATTTGTTCGTAGTGGGTTCTAAATCTCTCCTCACCATGAACAGACATACTCAAGAATACACACTAGCAACATATTTTTAGGATTTTATTAAAATCAACGTCCTATCCAAGTGCAAATAATGTGCATAGTTGTAACTACAAAAATGAACAAAACAGTGGCAATAAGAATTATTAATAAACTGAATACTATACAAATCGCAACATTATAATGGTAGTTTAGAATTTTCCTCCGAGAAATGATGGACTTAGGATTTGTTTTCCATCCCTTCCCTTCTTCCTTTAGCTAAGCTGTCTTAGCACCAAAATGACTTGCACAAGTTTCTAAGGTTTCACCCGCATACCTTAGTTGAACAACATAAATGTTTTCTGTATAAAGAGGGTGAAAGTCTGTCTCTCCACTCGATAGTTATGGTATCACAACAAACTGATACGGCCAGACGGGCTCCAAGATGCCTACCTATGGACTTCACAAACTTCTGGTTGTTCAATTTGGTCTCCAAGGAAGTAAAACACAAATTTCTGCCTTGTACCTATCAGTACCTAGCTTAAATACACTTTTCTATTTATTTTGAAAAGGGCAAATCTCACATTGAATTATGTTGAAACTATAATAAACCATATGTTATATGTAAACATGTGAAAACAATACTAAATGTAATATATGATTATGAATGAAAGATGTGCACTAAAAAACTGTATACAACAAATATATGAAATGCAACAGGGGAACATAAGCAAAAATGCAAAGCTTTAGTCAGAAGCATGCAAAAAATAAAATAAATAAATAGATAGATCATAAGGTCTTTACAAAAGCTTATTCAGCAAGATGGGTGAAATTGATTTATAGGCCTATAAACCCTAACCAGACCAGTCTTACCCTAGACATCTCCTGGTGGCCAATACTTATTGGAAGCCAGGGAGCGTGCAGCAAAATAATAAGAATCATTAGCTATATGCTTGTTGGATGCAGATACATATTTGAGTTTGTGAACTGGCAGTATGGAAGAGTAAAGACACAGGTTGATGCACATAACTAAAGCAGGAACTCTTACAGACCGTCTTCCATTTGAAAGGCTCATGCTAAAGTTCACAGAGACTAGTCCTCTCTTACCTGTTCATTTTCTGGTAACAATGCCTTGCCCAAGGGCACAAGACCGGCATTCATAGGCACCAGATGGAGTTGGAACGGAGTACAGGATATCTCCTTAGGAGCTGTAGAGACTGCATTGGCTGATATCGTTAAGTAATATTTGTGTTTAGCATAGAGTGGTATGTCTGTAAATTCTATAAGGTAGTATTAAAGGTCAGTCAGGATGAAGAAAATAGCTATTGCCTTATTGAGTAGCTGTAGGAAGGGCTATCTATGGAAGTGCCTGAAGTTGCTCAAAAATGATAATTGGGAGTAGGGGATTAGGAGCACTCGGATCATAACACTGGGCAAACCTGTGATAGCATCTCTATGACTGAAGGACCAAATATCTTCTAATACAATGTTGCTTATAAAAATATGCAATATCCTCCTAACAAAATACACTGTATAATCCCTTTTGGAAAATTTAGGGAATCTAGTTATACATAGGGATTTACCAGAAATACGTTGCCAAGGACAATCCCAATTTACCTTGGCCTATCCACCTTAAGGTGTTCTGAATGGTTGCATACTTGAAGCACAGTACTTTAAGAGCACTTTAGGATACACTTTGCAGACCTCTGACCCAAAAACAACCAACACTAATCCCCAACCCTACGTGCAGTACAGACTGGATGGGGTCCAATGTCTGAAGAAATGCAGGAAAGGGTGAGAGTTGTGACAAGGGTTTTGTTAAAAAGAATAAAGGAAGAAATGAGCTTTGGTGAATCATACATGCAGTCTTTAATGATATTAATACAAATAACACCAATATTCAAATACAAAAAGGACTTTATTTCTAAGGCTGTCCAGGTAAATGTCTTATAAAGAAAGGCTCTGACTAATGTGGGAGAAAAAACACATAAAACAGTTATTTGTATTTTATGGTCCCAGAGAGGGCAGGAGATCTTCTTAATAAGAAGCACCAACCCTTTGGGGCATACCAAAGATGATGAACATTCCAACTGAGTGAGAAGGGTGTGCAATAATCAAATGGTAGTTACCAAACACTGTTTAAAAGGTTGTGGAACTACACTAGGCAACATCTTACACCAGTCTATGGTAAACCTTATTAGAGGCCCTTGTGCCACAATCTCTAGTTCAAGATGGAAGGTGGGTTCTAAATTACTACAGTGAAATCGGTTATTACTTGTCTCTTATTACATTACCTGCTAATCCTCCTACAGTTTTTCTGTAATGTTTCCTTAGCAAAACTAAACAAAAGTGAGATATTAAAAGTAATCTAAGAAGATAGGACCCAAAAGCTAAAAACAAAAATAATCCAGTAAGAATACTTACTCATCTTTTCTCTTCAGATTCTCCTTTGCTTGTTGTGCTTTGGTGAGAATAAACCACTGGAGTGAGACGAGATCGCAGTTGGCTGGTACGATGAAGTGTCCTAGTTCATGCAGCTGTGGGCTGACTCGATCACTGAAATGATACAAGCATGTTATGTGCTCAAAGGGACATTATAGATTAAATACCACTCCAGTGCTACTCCCTTCGGTACTGTGCAAACAATCCTAACTGTGGAAATATGTTTTTGTTTCTTAGAAGGATTGAAGTAAAAGTGACAAAATGAATGTACTTTCATCACATATGTGCTTTAATAACATTTTGTGTAGTATACTGTTCTTGGCTAAAGCTCACCCTTGTGAACTAAAATACTTCTTTTAAAGTTTCAAATTGTGCATGTTATAGTTTCAGCAGCCCCATACTGTCCAAGTGGCTCATGGATACTGAAGCCTTTCCCTTCTCACTCCTTTCGATATAATGTGATCATTCATATAGATCACACCACAGACTGAATTGACACTTGGAGTTTCCATTGGTGTTATTACTCCACACAAAGGTACTTCACTTAGCTTGCGAACACCCCGCTCCTTGTTTGTTTACTCTTGGAGGTTAGCTGTGACAAGTATTTCAAGAGTAAACCAGTGTTTTTTTAAGGCACTTCTGTTAGGGTTCAAACGTTCTTATCTCCTATAACATTTGGACTGCTACTTTTTGAGCATTGTCTGGTCCCACACGTGTATCCCAATCTCAGTTTCCCAATTCAGAACCCATACAACCAATGCTTTGTTTTTACCATGGTTATATATGTCTTTCACATGTTTTGTATCAAAATACCATCCCTCCTCTCTTTCATATAGCATCCTCATATGAATAAAATCCAATATTTTACAGATTTGTTAAGTACAATATACTGAAAAGAAAAGTCTTGCGGTTATTTTGTACTTAATGTGCAATATTGTGCAGTGAACAGTATCAATATAATTTCCTCATCTAGTACATACACATTCAGAGAATAAATTTACTAACCCCAACTTACTAAAAGATTTACATAAGTGCCCTGTTCTTTTACATAGAATAGTGTGCTGAGGGTAAAGGAAACACTTGCTCTGAAGAACATGTTACTTACCTTCGGTAACGATATATCTGTAAGAGACATGAATAAGTTATAGATTCCTTACCGTGTGAATTACCCCCAGGCGTGAGACTGAATCCTGGGATTTTTTTTGTCAGCAGTACCTCTGCAGGTCCAAAGGTGGCGTCGGTCAGCTCCGTATTCGTCGTTGGCCTTGAGGTCGCCGGATGACATCGCAGCAGCTACTTAGACGCCGCCCTCGAGCGTTGATGTCAGTTCTTACACACGACATTCTACGCCAGAAGCGCAGAGCTATGCAAGACACTGACTACTGGTGCACAAAACTAGGGCCCTGAAAGGAAGTCCTTAACCCTAGAAGTGTTAGCAGAATGGGGAGGGTGGGTGGGGTGGTAAGGAATCCATAACTAATCTATGTCTCTTACAGATATATCGTTACCGAAGGTAAGTAACTTGTTCATCTGAAAGAGACAATTAGTTATAGATTCCTTACCATGTGAATAGATAACCCAGCAATACCAACCCCGGGGGTGGGTCTGCGAACCAAGTTCACACCAAAAAGTCCTGGAGAACAGAACGGCCAAAGAAGCCATCCCTCCGGACTTGGCTGTCCAGGCAGTAGTGCTTTGTAAATGTGTGCAAAGATGCCCACGTAGCTGCCTGACAGATGTCAATGAGAGTAACAGCACGTCCCAAAGCAGTAGTAGCTGCCGTCGCCCTCGTGGAATGGGCGCGTAGCCCCACTGGAGGCTCCTTCTTTGCCAATGAATAGCAAGCTTTGATGCACAAAACGACCCACCTAGAGATGGTCCGTTTGTGCACGGCTCAACCTTTTTTGGCACCCACATAGCTGACAAAGAGCTGGTCATCCACCCGGAATTGTTTTGTGCAATCCAAATAAAATGAAAGCGCACGTTTTGGATACAGACGGTGGAGCCTCTCTTCTTCCTTAGAAGGATGCAGAGGTGGAAAAAAGGTGGGCAAAGTGCTGGTTTGACCAATGTGGAAGAAGTAACCACCTTGGGAAGAACGTAAGGTCTGGTTCTTAGGACGACCTTGTCCAGATGAACAGACAGAAAAGGAGGTTTTGAAGAAAGAGCTTAGAGCTCACTCACCCTGGCAACCAAAAAGGCAGTCTTTAAAGTAAGAAGTCTGAGAGGACAGTTATGGAGCGGCTCAAAAGGAGTACCCATAAGGTAAGTAAGAACCAAGTTCAAGTCCCACTGAGGCATTACAAAGGGAACAGGAGGAAAAAGATGAATAATGCCCTTAAGAAAGCGATTTACAACAGGGGACTTGAAAGAGAAGGCTGATCAGGAAGCCTAAGAAAGGCTGAAATGGCTAAGAGCTACTCTTTAATAGTGCCCCGAGCAGAGCCCTGCCGGGCCAAAGAAAGAGGGAACAAGAGAACCTCAGAAAGAGGGGCAGAAAGGGGATCCACAGCCTTTTCTGCACACCATGTCACAAATTTATCCCATCTACAGGCGTATACCATCTTAGTGGAGGGACGCCTGGCTGCCAAGATAACATCACAAACTTCGGGAGGCAGGTCAAAAGCCGTCAACTGCTGCGACAGAAGATCCTCCCGAAGAGGCAGTCTGATCGGAGGATCGATGGACATGTGTAGCAACTTGAGATACCAGACTCTTCGTGCCCAATCCGGAGCCACAAGAATGACTTGGGCCCTGTCGCGCTTGATCTTCTTCAGCACTCTGGACAGAAGTGGAATAGGCGGAAAGGCGTATAGAAGACCACAACTCCACTTGCGACGGAAAGCACCACCTAGCGTGTGCTGCCTTGGAAATTCCAACGCGCAGAATTGCTGACATTGTGCATTCTCTTCGGTGGCGAATCGATCTAACTAAGGCTCTCTCCTCTGCCGAAATAGACTTTGCGCCATCTCCGAGTGAAGATATTGCACCATCTCCGAGTGAAGATGCCATTCGTGATCAATCATGCACCTGCGGCTGAGTTCGTCCGCCCTGGCGTTCAGAGAACCTGCCAGGTGCTGAACCACCAGGGATATATACCCTGATGTTCCAGCCATGTCCAGAGATGGAGAGCCTCTTGACATAGGGTCCACGGCTACACCCCGCCCTGTTTGTTGCAGTACTACATGGCGGTGGTGTTGTCCGTGAACACCTGCACTACTCTTCTCCAAACAGAAGGAAGGAATGCCTTTAGAGCAAGACGGATTACCCGGAGCTCCAGAAGGATGATGTGGAGACCGGACTCCGCCAAAGGCCTCTGACCTCCGCCTTTCCCATGTGGCCGCCCCATCCCAGGAGTGATGCATCTGTCACCACTGTGTATTCTGGTTGGGAAAGGGAGAGGGATCTGCCGGTGACCCAATCCCGGTTCGTTAGCCACCATTGCAAATGTCGTGCAGTGCCCTCCAAGATCTGGATGCAATCGGACAGATTCCTCTGATGCTGCGCCCACTGGAACTTCAGGTCCCAATGCAGAGCCTGCATATGCCACCTGGCATGATCTACCAGCAGGATGCAGGAGGCCTTGAGGCCCTGCAGCCTCAGGGTCATTCTGCCCTAAATCCGAGATGGAGGCTGAAAGATCGGAATCATAGCCCGAATATCCTAGACTCGCTGCTCGGGAGGATAGACCCGAAACTGCGTCGTGTCCAGAACCGCTCCGATGAAAAGGAGCTTTAGAGAGGGAGTCAGGTGTGACTTCGGTATGTTGAAAGTGAACCCCAGCGAATGCAGGAGGTCCGCTGTAGTCTGGCGGTGGGAGACAACAGCCTGATGAAGAGAAGGGCCATTACACGTCTATATGTTACAATCTCAACTGCGTTGTACACAGACCTGGGAGCCATTATGGTCCTCTGGGAAGGTGCTCTAGAGAGAGACTCTACAGATATGGAGTGGGACAGGATCCTGCAATACACTAAGACGGTTAGCAGAAACCCATGCTTTAAGCAAAAGCAATTTAATTATCTGTATCAGACATATCAGACTCCTTTCATGACAGTGAGGATGTATCCTGGTTCTACGGAGGAATGCCCTAGAAGTTGAACACCTGGTGCAAATGTTTTACATGTGGTGTGGACGTGTCCTGTATTTTCAGCATATTGGTACCAAATTGTATTTAATCTCTTTGAAGTATCAAGTAGAACTGTCATTCAAGTCATACTGTCCTGTATGTCGGGACAGATTCCCCATCTGAAAGACCACAGAAAAAGTATTATGCTTATAGACCTAGGTCTAGTACTAGCCAAACGAGCGCTAGCAATGTCGTGAAAAGCCAGGCGGTCACCTAGCATTAAGGTGTGGCTAACAGTGGTTCAAAAATGGATAGGGGCCAAGATAATAGTTTTGAAAGATGTTAATAGCGGATGGTGAGGGGAAGCTGGCACAACACAATGGGACTCTCTATTGTTAGCAGTGCAGGCCAAAACGGATGTGAGGCCCCTTTAGAAGCCACAAATAAATGGTTTGTTATTTTGACAAATGTGGAGGTGCCTTTGTCGTGGTTGGGACTCCAGTGGACGTGTGTGAAGTCATGTTGGACGGGCTGACCCCAAGCTTCTTTTCGATAGTTACGTCACAAGTTCTTTTTCCTTCTTAAGTGACTTCCAGGACATGATGGGGAGCCCATGGTCCATGAAGAAGGCTTGAATATATGATACTGCCTTCCCCACTCCCAATTGAACACCTTGAATCAGCAAATTGTTTGTAATCCTTTGCGTGAAGGCCTCAAAGAGAGTGAAATGAAGAATGTGGACAGCTCTGCCGGGAATGCTCAGTCCTGCCTTTTCAGCATCCAACAAGAGTAAGATAGCATCTTTGTAGTGTAGCACCTTCTTTGAATTGTCTCCTTTGTTTTTCCCCCCCAAGGAACCATGCCTGGTTTGGGTGTATCAGAGTTAGCATGAACCTATCTAGTCTATTCACTAAATTGTTCATGAAGATTCTGGTGTCTACATTGAAGAGGAAGGCTGGTATACAGGATGTGCAGACCTTGAGGCTACGAATAGAAAACATGACTTCCTCTATAGAGGCCAATTCTAAATGCTTTCCGCTCCTCTAGTGGCAATTGGAGCACAGACTCCAAATACCATTTCCTGGTATTCTCCTGTGTGTTGCACACTGCACAAAATTTGATAGTAGGTGTTTCAGCATTCCAGTTTCTCAGTCTCCCTACATTTGCAAACCACCTCCGCATCTCTCATTTCTGTGATGAAGCTCTGTGTCTGTAGTGCTCATAACATATTAGCTAGAGGTTGCACAGATTTGTTTCCTCCTTCATTATATTGCATAAAGAGCCTCAGAAGAATGTAATTTGCTCTATTACCCTCTAACGTGTTGATTTGCCTCCTAGTGCCACCACATTGTGCCAGAGTACTTGCAACTGTGTCAGTTTATGTTCTGAATTCAGCCTTAGTCAATTCATCCTTCAGTTTCTGTAAGAATGCTTCCTTACTGCTTATTACAGAGTACAAGGCAACCCTACACCATGTTTCTCAGACCCCACTTTGTTATTAAGGGGCAAATAATCCTTAATTTGTTGACTGATGGTGCTAATGACAGTGGGGCCTTTTAACAGTGAGTCACTCAATTTCAAACAGCCCGTAGGATGTCTCTCCTCTATCCCTTACCATTCAATCACCATCAGTGAATGGTCAATGATCAGAAGAACAGTGGCCCCTGATAGACATCAAACCCACCATAATCTGCTTTTTATTTATCAGTATGTAATTGAACCAGTAAGATGTGCTGTTGCCCTCTGAATGAGAATAGTCTAGCTTGAGAGTGAACCTGTTTCCAGGCGTTAAGTTGCCATATCACTTTCAGCCACATTACCCAAGTCCCTGAAACCTGTGCTGCAACATATTTTGTTGACCACATACCACAAGGTTGAGGTCCTTCAATCACATGGGCCACAAGCAATATCCCAACCACTGCCACCCTCATGGAGACTAAGTGCAAGAACTGTCTTGCAAAGAATTTGGAGTGGAGCTTACGGTGGCTGTCGTTCACCAATCACCAGCTCATGGAGAATGCCATGGTGTATCACCAGCTCAGTATGGTGTTGGTAAATTGTTACGGTGAACCCAAACTACTCCTTTGGGTTTGAGATTGCTCTGGTTACCTGCCCCAACTACCACTTCCATCTTGCTTTCTTGGATCTCTGCCATACCTGCAGTGCTCTTATGGTGGTACCTACACCTTTTGAATAGCTACAAGCCTCTGTAATAATGCCTAGAAAGATGCAGACTTCTTGCAGGGACTTGGTGGAATGAAGTTTCTCTTTATCTATGAGAAAATGCATCACTAGCTTAATGGACTGGTGTTTTGCCATTGTTGCCGGTAGAGGATTCTTGCTGCGATTTAGAGACGATACCTTATGGACTCTGTCAAGTTTATCGGTCTTCTTCATGTTGCTCCAGCACAACTCTGAAGAGTCTCTGAATGAGATATGCCACACACTCTCCTCTTTGGATCCTTTTGGCTCTTCTAGAATCTGTACAATTGGTTTGGATTTTCTAAACCTTCATATTTTTCTTAAAGAAGAATTATTATTCTAGCTAGTCATAGCATCTGTGCCTGGAGCTGTTCTCAGTCCAAGGAGCTCTCATTCATGGTTTTCTCTAATCTGTTAACTCATTCTATAAATTCACAGATGTGTTTACGCAATTCCTTTGGATACAGCTTTAGGTCAGTCTACCAAAAAGATCTCCTTCAGCTCTTTAGGATTGTAGTACTTTTTTTTTTTTTAGAAGAGTATGCAGGTTTCTGATGGATACATCTTCCAGTGGATTCCTCACCTTGTGAATATCCCCTGCGCCAGCAACATTCGGAAACTTATGTAGCTCTCCACGCCGACGAGGATGACATCACAGAAGCAAGGATCCGCTCGCGGCTCCGCTGACGTCACTGGATCCATAAGAGGACCTCGTCAGCGTGATGACGTCAGTTCCCTTTCTTCCGCGCCGTCGACGCTAACGGTTTTCTGGGACTCTGCGTAGCTTTGGCTAGTTACTTTGTGTTTCTGCTGGTGTTTCTCTTTCTTCTTGTTCAAAGATGTCGACGAAGAAGTCTGGATTCAAGCCGTGTAGCGAGTGCAGTAAGCACATGTCCATCACGGATCCACACGAGGACAGTGTCTGGTGCTTGTCATCGGATCATGACGTCGAGGGATGCTCTTGCTGCCGCAAGATGAGTACTATCTATTCTTATAGGTGGTCTAAATTTGTTCTTTGGTGCAGAGAGAAGTCTACTTAATAATATATTTAGAAACAGAGAACCATCTTCTTTTAAATAAAACATCTTTACAAGATAACGAACGGTTATTCCCACAAGCATGAGTGAGGGCCTTTAAACTGTTGATATGTCGGACTTATTCTCATTTTATAGATTGCGCTACCTTCTGGGTCCAATTGGTTAAACAGACCAGGTTGTGAAGGGAGATCCCACCTGAATATATCAAGGTGTGAGGTTACTGTAGATATACATCATTACTGCGATATGGGTCGCCTTAAGCCCAGATGTTTACGGACATTAATTCAATCACGGCATGAGCAAAGGAATGTTCATTAACCTTGACTAAAGGAGGAAAAATATTGCCAGTCCTGAAGAAGGTGGTTTTTATCATTCCATTCCACCGAAACACGTCGATGCATGAGTACTTGGTTTAATTTGTCTTGGGACAAAAACTTTAGAAATTAGGGTGAATTATTCCCAGTTCCCTTTTTGTCCACATAGGTTACGAATTAACACTGCCGAGACACAATCTTGCTGTCAGTTGTTGCCTTTCCTTCTATATGATGTTTAATTGTTATTTGTGTATGAGATAATGAATATTTTTTTACTGTTTTAATGATGCATTTTTCCTGTATACATTGATTTGCTCTTTTATGTGAATCGTATTTATGATATCATTTCTTTGTATCACCCATTGCTGTAATGGGATTTTTAATGTGTTAATAAACTCAATGGGATATTTTCAATAAATGCAATTCTCCTTAGTGTACATTTTCTCACATCTCATCCGGAGTTGTTTGCAGAGTGTGACAGTTTTGAGTTGATGAATCTGATTGAATGGTGGAAATGGGTAATTTAAGTGAAATTTGTTTAATTAGTCCAGAGAGAAAAATCTTTTTAACTATACAGTTTCTGGTGCTCTGTCCATTGGACTTTAATGAGCACCTCTCCTTGTTTTTCAAGAAGAATTATCAAACCCTGATAGAGTTCTAAGTAAGCCCATCCCCTCTCAAATCCTATGTGACTCGCTAAATAACTTTTTCATCGACAAAATCTCCTCTATTAAAGCCAGTATCCCCAAACACATCATGGAGTAAACTTCCGCCTCTAGGCCCACAAATATCCATTCCCTTGAATCATTCCCAGCCATGGTTATCCACACCCTTCAAGATCTCTTGTCTAAAGTCAGATTGGGCTCCCCGGTGGATTGTTGCCCCCCCCCATATCTTAAAGGAGGTTTTTACCGCGCTCCCGGGTCCAGCCCTTGCCTTGCTGAACAACTCTGTGTCAGGGCTGCGTACACAGGCCTTTAAAGAGGCCACAGTGATCTCCCTCTTGATGAAACCTGGGGCGTACCCCTAGTCACTGTTTAACTACCGCCCGATATCACTGCTCCCATACTTAGCCAAGGTACTTGAGGCCCACGTGGCTAAATGCCTATCCAACTTTCTAGAACAAACCAGGTTCTTTGACCCACACCAAGTGGGCTTTCGTCCTGCCCACTCCACAGAAACAGTAATCACAGCTGTACTGGATTACCTTTGGGAGAAGGCTGATTAAGGCATTCGCCAGGTGCTGGTGTTATTAGATCTATCGGCCGCCTTTGACACGGTCGACCATGGGATTTTGGTGGACCGTGTCAAGGATGCCGGCATTCAGGGCGCCGCTCTTGGCTGGATCTGTTCCTTTTTAGTAGATCGCCCTCAGGCAGTCCGTCTGGGTCAGTTTACGGCTCCCAAGGTGGAAACTACGTGTGGGGTACCACAGGGTTCCTCACTCTCCCCACACCTGTTAAAGCTTTACCTCTTGCCACTGATTAAGTCTTTAAAGGAAAGGAACGTGGTCAGCTTTAACTATGCTGATGACCTCCAACTGCTTTTCACGATCGATAACTCACCCCAATCAATTTCCGACTTCTAGTCCACCATGCAACATATTTGCCACTGGATGGACTGTAATCATTTGAAACTGAACCCAGGAAAGACCAAATTGGTCCCGACGAGTGGTAGCAAGAATCCTTGGGCCCACACTACTGGTCAAATGAACTGGGCCCCCCTCCTATCCCCTCCTCTTCGGCCAAGAGCCTTGGGGTCATTATATCCCATCATCTATCCTTGAAAACACAGGAAGGCTCGTTAATCTCCTCCTGCTTCTTACAGCTACGCAGGATCAGAAAATTAAGTAGGCTACTCACCCAAGCAGCTCTAATACAAGTTGTGATAGCCATGGTCCTCTCCCGCATCGACTACTCCAATGCAATTTACCTTGGACTCCCTCTCGGTCTTTCAAAGCACCTGCAGATGGTTCAAAACCAGGCAGCTAGATTGATCTACCATCAACCTAGGTGGCATCAGGCCTCCCCTTTGCTAAAGAAGTTGCATTGGCTTCACATCCCTCAACGCTGTGCCTTTAGAGTTGGTTGTCTACTGTTCAAATCTCTCCACGGCCATGGCCCAGGTTTCATAAACAGCCTTATATCACGCTACTCCCCATCACGCAACCTCCGCTCAGCCCATCTTCAACTCCTGACAATCCCCACCTTTATGCTGAAGCGACAAGGGGGCAGTAGGTTTGCTATATTGGCCCCAAGATTCTGGAATTCCTTTCCCTTGGAAATCAGGTCTAGCACTAATTTACTGAAATTCAGAAAATCTCTTAAAACCTGGCTTTATACTTAGGCCTTCGAATAAACTGTGACCGACCCAGCAACAGCCCCTCCTAGAATCAGCGCCATGAAGCCAACCGGTGTACGAGCGCTTTAGAAAACTCTTTTAACATTAACATTTAACATTAACATACATAATTGACACTGGTTATATACTATCATTCTCCCTCATATATCACCTGATATCAATATCAGTCTATCCGAGTTTAATACAAGTTAATAATTGTAAAAAAAAAAAAGCCGTAAGATGATCTGCTATAACAGTAGAACAACACGTAGTGTTGCGGAATGACAAGAATACCTCTAGACTTCAAACACCCCTCGTGGCTCTTAGCTTTAAAGCAGCTCTTAAAAAATTGTAAACACAGAAGAGTGTAAAAACATCTGATGACCATTTAAAAAAATAACAGTATTACTGAATATCGATTACCAGATTGCGATTGAGACTCTGTAGAAATCGCTATTAGGTAATCGCTATTTTCTTACACACCATTTTGGATTCCTTATGTAGCGATTACTTAAAATTCGCTATTTAGGGAAAGCAAAATGGATTTTTGATACATATGGCCGTTAGTCCTTAAATCTCAGCTGACGTGTTTCATCCCCCAGACTTCTTCAGGTTTCCGTCATTCTCTCTTGGATACTGAAAAAGTAATCATATGGTACATGGAAGCTCTGTAATAATACACATGTACTTGAAGAATATCATGTGTACAGTTTGAACCAAAAGATTGTATTTACAGATTATTGTGAGTCAACATGCACTTGGCAGATACCAAAGATCTAGGATTATAAAAGCTTCACATAACGACAAATGACTGTGTGTAAGTAACACAATGACTACTGCTTAGCATCATCAGTGGAGTGCACTCCTTTGTGGTAAGAGATGAAACTGATTAGCTACCGCACGAGTTGCAATGGGGGCTCTCTTATTAGGGGCTAACATTCTGCCAACCACATAGAGAAAGCTACAAACACCTCTGTTTTATCAGAGAGCAGTTTGAAGGTGCTGAGGAACATCTAAGCCTTTATTAGCGACATGCATTGTTATATCTGAATCAGAGTGGCCTAAGAGTTACTTCTGAGATGACCAATCAGTTAGGTGTCTGTGTACGAAAATAATATAGTATCAAATGAACAAATTATGTTGGTCAGAGGAGCAACATAAATATTGAAAAGGAACTCCATGAAACTTCATGGAGTGAAACCTTGAAGTAAGAATGACAAATAGGAACAACATGAGAATAGTCAGACAAAGACCTGAGCCAGTCTATAGCATAATCGCTAACTCCCAAACCAGTAAAGACAGTTCAGAAGGATGGTAGATTATGCTGAAGACTTCTGAGAGTTCATCCAGCACAGAAATCGGAACTGATTCAATTCCAAGGACTGTTCTAAACTCAACCATGGTAGCATTTAAGATAGCATTTTCTTTTATTTAAGATAGCATTTTCATGTATTTAAGATAGCATTTTCATTTATTTAAGATAGCATTTTCTTTTATAAAGTTGCTCATTGATGATACCCTGTACTATTCTAACCAAAGGTAGTAAAAAGCCAAATGGTCCGCAGTGACCTATTTCAGCAGAGGTGAGAAAACTGCTTGTTTCTAGGCAGCAGAAATAGATTATAGACAGCATTACAAGAGGCAATGACAGCTTCTATGGCTACCATAGCAACCATCACGGGAATGGGAAAGGATCTTGAGATAACCCTGATTTCATACGAGCCAGTATGGCCTTAAGAGTTTCCTTGGAGAGATCTTGAGATGGTATATAGCGCATGGCTACACTAGGCTTGAGATTGGAGCAAGGTGGAAGGCAGGTTTACCTGAGGCTTAGCGGAGTCTAGTACTGTAGCAGGATCACACAATGAACTGGGAGCTCTGTTTAGAGACAAAAGACTTAAGTAGGGCGATTTCATCAAAGAAGTAATTAGATATCGGAGTATAGAGCTGTAATGCTGGAGGAGCAGTTGAAGAGCAGCCCGAAGGAACCAAGAGATTTTTTTAATAACATTAGAAGCCTTCCTAATGCGTTTGTGATAGAATTGAGTATGGGTTTCACTCACCGAAGTTCTATGGTGTTTTTATATTAAGCTTTGATGGTGGTATCACAGTAATTGCTGCACAACAGCGTTTTAGTTCTGTTGCGTATTCTCTTGTTTCGGACTTGCTCCTGAGGCCATCAGATGTCCACGGGAAGGGTGCTGTGAGGAGTAAGGTCTTTGAATGCTGCCACAGTCAACAAAAAACTATTAAAACTGACCCGACCTGAAAAGGTATCAGATGAGGATATGAGTTTCAATTTAGATAGCAAAGCTTTGAGGTTATCAGACCGGACTTTGAACTAGGCCCTGCCCACAGTCCTCTGTGCCTCTTAACCAGGAGCAACTGAGGTGAAGAAGAAATGGCAAAGCAAAATGATTTGTCAGGAAAAAACGAAAAGCAGTAATGACTGGACTTGGGTCAAAAGAGGTGAAAATCCATATCAAGGCAGAGCGTAGATGCCTCTCACTTTCAATCATCATTTTCTGAGGCAAATAAAACATTTAAGGTCCAAAAGACACTTTTCAATTAAAACAGCACAGTGCTTTGCATTTTTATCTCTAATACCACATTTCATACTTTACAGTATCTTGTGGGGGCACATACCATGTAATAAGCACCCTCACAAATGGAAACAAAACATTTATAAACTTGCAAACTGTCATTACAATGACAGTTTCTATAAAACAACAACTACTAAACCCTCAACAAATGTAAAACAGACGTGTATTATTTTTCAGATTATGAATATTCCCTAAGGCTACACAACTTGAAAAGAAAAGTAGTTTAGATCTCCAGTTTTCTGTTCCTGATTTGGTAGTCTACTTGATGCCAACTGTCAGAAGAAATGTTCATCATTCTCCCATTTGTATTCTAATCAATATAACACATCGTAGATACAGGAATGTCACTTGTCTGGCGCTCAAATATTCTGAAACAAACCTATATATTTCTGCATAGTGGTAATGACATACACTAAAAAGAAAAAGCTCAGTTTACTCAATATACCTCAATGTTTGACTCAAAATTAAATCTAGCTAGTGGTAATATAACTCATTTGTGCTTTGTCTTCTGTTTGCCACAGGAATGCTTCACATTTAAGGCTTGACATTGGATGTTTGAGGATCTGCTAGTGCGCAGTGGCCCATCTGAACAAAAGACACTGTTGACGACATGACATGCACTTACTTCTGCAGGACCATCTGCAAGCCATGCAGACTCCTGGGGTGGAATGGAAGCCTGCTGCTGAGCAGCCTGTTGCAGAAGGCATCAAGAAGCACATAATACTCTTCAAGGCTTAGCAGCGGCTGCAGATCCTCTGTGTGCAGTAACTGCATGCCACCTAGAAGATGGCTGACCCGGTCTTCCAACAACACAAGCTTCCGTTGAAGGCTATAATAGCTTGGCAGCCTCTCAAAAAGCTATGGTGACACAAACGAGAAGTTTATAACACATGCATCCAATCAATCTGTACTTCATGCTGAAACTTCAGGGCGTATTTATGCCACAATGATATTCAAATTCATGTAAAGCAAGGCATGCATATGATATGTGTGAAATGGCACATTATTTTAAACCAAACACCCGACATGTTACTTCTAGACCAGAGAGCTGCACTTGCCCCATAACAGCCCCTTACCTTCTTCTCTTCATGAAGAATCTCAACAGAACCCCAGCCAGAAGCTCATGGGCCTCAAGGATTCTGCTCCTTTTCCAGCTACATCCCAGCGGTCAGGAGCTCTGCTAGTGCACTCAGCACTTGGTCACAGAGGTTTTTCAACGATCAGCTAAGCTCAAATTAGCTAAATCAATAGAGCTGGGGCTAGGGACTTGTTATAAGACAAGCATGGGTATAGAAATCAAATATGATCTTACTTTTGTCCAGTGATGGTGAACATCCATGGTTCCGAGCATTATGTGGCCTGCTGCACTCATTGCAGAGCAATCTGAAAATATGACTGTGCGTCCTGAGGGAACAAAAGAGGAAACATGTTCTACTTAAACTCACTGACGGCTACAGTCAAACTTCACATGCTGATCCCCTCTCTGTTTCACCCAAACCCATAGAAATGTGGTCAATATTAGGTGACTCTTTACAGAAACAGAGCCCACAGGCACCTGAATGTGTTTATTCATAGCATATTTACTAATCTTTGATGAGAATGGACAATGTCATTCAGACAGCAGAGCAATCTAAAGGAACAAACCATTCACACGTGTCAATCTTCGCCATGTGAATGCAGCAAATTCATGATGCACATTTCTGGGAGTCACATTCAGACAACTGGTAAACAAAAGTAAGCAGACCGGTTATTGTGCATCTGTACAGCCAGCATCACCTTCAAACTGGTAACAACAGTACCCGAAGCAAGGTCCTCAACCCACCCTGTAAACCATGAAGAAACGTAAGCACTGTGACCACCGATATGTAAAACTCTTCCCTTATAGTCCCCATAAAAAACACGAGCCAAAGGCACGCATGACTAGTACATACTTTCAGAAGCACCAAAGCGCAGGGAACTTCAGTTCTTAGCTTAATATAAACACCGTATTTTAGGTTATGTATAAACACAACAGTAAGATAACTCAGTGACTTAGGCACCTGTCAGAGACTTGGAGGTCACTGGTTCAAAATCCAGCAGTGTTAACTCATCCTATCAAAGTTGATAAATTAAATATCATCGAATCCCCTTCAAAGCTACCGCCTTCAAACAATTAATTTCACATGTTGTTTATTACCCTATGTTTTTAAAATTCAATCTTAATATGCAAAATTTCATTTTACTTTAGCATTTTCTATTAATACCAAATATCTTCCTCATTAATTAACTCGGGCAGATGTATTACCGTTTTTTAAGGTCGCAAACGGGATTTCGGCCCGTTTGCGACCGCAAAATTGGGTCTGCCCCATGCACATCAAAAATTTTACGAGTGGGTAACGTATTACCGACTCGCAAAATATGATTTGTGACTCGGTATTAGGAAGGGGCGTGCCAAGGGTGTCCCTTCCTAATAGCGAGTCTCACAGCAATGTATGATTGTTTTGCGATCGCGTTTGAGGTCGCAAAACACTCGCAGTCTTCCACCTGCTCCAAGTAGATGGTAAGCCACTCGCAAACGGTAAGGGGTCCCCAAGGGAACCCTTCCCCTTTGTGAATGGGCGCAAAAATATTTTTTAAGTCCCTGAGACCACTGCCTGCCCTTAAAAAATTAAACTGAAAAGTTTCATTTTTCTTTTTTAAATGCATCCCGTTTTCCTTTAAGGAAAACCGGCTGCATTTTTTAAAAAAACTGTTTTATGTAAAAAGCAGTCACAGACATGGTGGTCTGCTGACCCCAGCAGGCCACCATCCCTGTGAAAGCTAGCCATTCCCAATGGGGTCGCAAATTGCGCTTGCCTCATAAATATTGATGAGTCATGCAATTTGCGACCCCATTGGGAATCGCAAACAGTGTCTGAGACACTGTTGAACGTTCACTTTGGCAAGTCGCAAATTGCAAGTCGCAATTCGGAGCAATTTGCAACTTGCTAAAGTGAATGGTCGTACATCTGGCCCTCAGTGGCTTATGAATGTATATACTGGCCCTATAAATGTTGGGCTTTTTTTACACAGGACAGATCACACATGCCGGAGACAGAGCTTGCGCAATTAGGGTTAGGTCAGATTTTTCATTGTAATTGTATTTTTTGTTTTGCTGACAAAACTGCCCTGAACTTTCCAATAAAAAATGTACATCCACCTTGGCTTCTTCTTAGTAACTTTCATGCACATTTGTCAAGTAGGGGCCAATAACAAACAAGCATTGGTAATGCATCGGTTTCGCCTATGTGATGAATAAAGTTCTATTTTTATCAATTATTGTCCGGGAGAAGAAAAGAGCTCCTTGACAAATAACACTGGAGTGTAGAGGATGTGGTGCTGCGGCCAAAGCTGCTGACTCGAGAACTGGGGAGCCCAGTTCGAGTCTCGGAGGCAGCAACATCCTGTGATTCTATGCAAATCAGTTAATCTCCCTGGCGATAAATTGTGATATAAATATGCTGCAAGAATAAAAAGCAAAAAGAGGAAAAACTGTATGCAAAAATAGTTTCACCAAAGCGGATGTTAACAGTATTTCGGCAAGGGAAAACTGATAAGAGAAGCAAACGAGGAACAAGCATTGGTAAATGCTGGAAAATATGCTGCAGCCAATAGAAATGGAGGAAAAATAAATAGCATGCACAGGAACCAATGAAAAGCCAGGAAAGAGAGGAGGCAGGATCGAAGTCCCTTTTAAGTTGATATTAAGAACTAGATTTCTCAAGCACAGCGCAAGAAAAACCTAAAAAGGGGGGGTCTCTTAAAAGACATTTGAAACTTAAGCTCCCATAAGATTCTTTGCTCCTCGACACAGAAAAAAACATGAAAGTACATTCAACATGGTAGGCAGAAGTATTGACTTCTGACAGAAGCATTGACTTCTCTGTTTAACCCATTTCCTAGGGGCCGCTTGAATACCTGAAAGATGTAAGGGTGTGCTTCTTACACCAAATTGGAAAAAGAAAGATTAGAATGACTCATAAGATTATTGATGACTGCCTATGCTTTACCCACCAGTCATACTTGGAGAAGCTTGCACCATGGTGGGAAGTTAACAGAGTTCTTCCATTTACACAAACAAGCTTATCAAGGGGAATACTGCCTTTGCACAGTGCAGCAGCATTATCGCTTCTGGCGAGTAGGAAACTTCCCGCTGGTGCTGCATCGCTGCACTGCTTTTGTTGACAACCTTTGATCGTCAAAACTTTTCATCATTTAGATGGAGCTTTGTGGTGGATGAAACTTAGTAAATGGTTTCCTGATTCCATTTCACATTTTGAGTAGTTCAAATTTTCAAACCTGGGTTCAGTTTAGTAACCCTACCAGTCCGACATACTTCCCTTTTTAAAGTACACTTGTATATCAGAAATGTACATCTTGTGAGAGTCAATAACCACAACTACTTGGCAATCGTCTTTGATGATGTATTGTCTTGGGACCAAAGAAAAGTTCAGTGAGCTCTCTCACTAAAGTTCGTTGAGGTTTCAGTAACCTCGGTGTCCATGCCCTTTGAAAACTACTTACGTTGTAGGAGGGCAAGAGCAGTTCAAATCTGACTTAAGAGACTCCATTAGGTTACCCTTGGCGGAAAGGCCAACAAACAGTATATCTAGCATAAGCAATTGGGACTTTGATGTACCACTCCACTAGTGTTGACTCTACTAGAGACTGGCTTAAACTGCAATTGGGCATGCCCCTTAAACTTAACATTATTATGCTTCATACAGGTTAAAAAGGCCCCAACAATCCATGTCATTTTGGATACGGTTGGAGCTGTCTCACAAACCCCCAGGCAATAACAGTATTATGCTAATTTTTTACAGATAACTGGAGTATTTTCTTGGGATTGGAAGACTACTGTCTACTTCTTCTGATGTGGCCCTCAAAAAAGAACAAAATTATTGCAAGGCCGAATCACCTATCAAAGAAATTACATATTTTATATGGGTTTGCCTTCCTTAAAGAACTACTAACTGATCCACATTTCTGGGTGGAAGAAATGAGGAGGATCAGATTACGTTGTTTTTTCCTTTGGGAGATTGTTGGTTTTCTGTACAATGTGACAATCAAAAATGGAAGGTGTAGACTGTATACAGGGCATGGAAACAGTCAACTTCTTTATTAACTGGGGACTCTTCACATACAACGATTCTAATAGAATCACTTTATTACTCCAGGAGGTTATGAATTTAAAGGATAGGCAATGGAATATCAGATAGATTATTGTGATAATTTTACTGACCTATTTTTAAATGATATGCCTTGATTTTGTCTGTAAGTTTGGTATTAACTTTGGGTTACTATATTGTTTTTCCTTTTGGATATATGTTGGAACACTGGTTTATGTGGGCTTTTATAAACTGTAAGTACAAATGCATACATACATTTCATGTTTTATCACCTTGGCCTTCTCTTTTCCTCTGTTATCAATGTGCAGCCCAGAGCTGCAGCATCACCTTCTCGCCACCTCAGAAGGCAAACCCTTCCCCTTCCAGCAAGCCTTTCACTTTTGAAGCATTTCTCTCACATAGACTGTACTTCATTTGTAAATATGCATGTTGTTAGTTTCACCTTTCAGTAGTTTATCTTTCCTTGGAGCTTTTTCGCATGATTACATCATCAGTTTCACTTTGTTGTAATTACAGTGTATGCCCTATACAGCAAATTTAAATGACTATGGTCAGCACTCCAAAACATGCATCTTGACATTTTGCTGAACCAAATATTTAGTAAACAACTATGTTCTGAGCGATCACTGCACTAAGACCTTGCACAATGTTGGCTGTGGGTTATTTGTGGCCTATCTAAAAGGTATAAATACATGTAATTTATTGTGCCTCAGAGACTTCTTGAGAGATCAAACAGTAGAGGAAGCATTGCTGTCCTTCCAAAGGAAGGTGCTCTTCTCAGAAACTTACTTGCAGAGCAGGCTAATGGGATAATCGTTGTGCTTTTTGCAAGGCTATTCCTTATATACATACCCCAGACAAAGATCCAGTTTATTCCCATAATTATGATCCATAATTTATGTGTCTGAGGCTTGGTGAGCATGTGCTATCTCCCCACTCCCAAAAAGGGAGATCAGCGTTACAGCCAAAAGGAAAATAACTTTCAGCTGGTTCTGGTACTCTTCTTCCATGGTCTACTTCCTTTACAACACATGCTTACCTAATCTGCTAAAAATAGGTTTAGCTTCAAACATTCTATCCCAAAAAGTTGACAAGATTAGGGTGATTACGGCTCTAGTCACAATGATAGGGGGGAAGGTCAGTGCTCTTTATTGTAATGACTAGCTTTGAGAACTATGGAATACTTCAGTGTCCAAGGACTTTAAATACACTGCTCGATCAGAGACATTTGAGATGTTTATCACACACTGCTGGCTCTACGGTTTTTATCTCCAATATTTTTATGATACAACAAAAAGGGTAATAAATAAAAGGTATAAGTCACCATAATGGAGGAGAGAGGATGAACGAGCCTGAATGGAGAAAGGAGTGGAGTAACTGCTTTTGTAAAAACATGCAGAAAAAACCCGTGGGGTGCAACCATGAAAGCTCTTGAGCAAATCTCTTCTCAGAAAAAACGCTTTGGTGTGCATCACAGTGGGTGCACCATGAACCCATTATCAACTCTTCCTCTGAATTTGTATGAAATGACTGGTAAAGTACACAACAATGAAAAAGAATAGCATCCATATAGGGGTATATATTTATTGTAAAATCTGAAGGTGGTTCTACCAGAAACCGATGAACAACCTAGAGAGCATTTTTGTGGTGGGTGCTCTAATTGCAGATTCCGCCCCTAAGAAGACTCCCCAGACACCAGACTGGAGTTGGGAAACATTTCCATAGAAGTGCTTCTCATCGTCGCTAGGTGGCGATTGCACCTTGGCGCTGATTCCACACTGCATCGGAACATACAGAGAATACACAATTGTTGGTGCCACTGTGCTGAATGCTAACTTGAGACCTTTTTAGATGTTAAAAAGAAGCCACTCAGCAGAAACGGAGATGGGAGGTCAGTGAGAAGTCTACAGTTAAACATAGTATCTACCAGAAGAGCGTTACCTAAGGTTAAGAAACTTGTTCTTCTGATAGATACTTCACAAATTCCTCACCAGCACCAAAGCAGTACCTCTCCAAGGTGGAAGGTCTATGGAGTGGACTTAGAACAACAAGTCTAGCAGGACCAAGCAGCTAAAATGTAATTACCTGGCTGTCAAGGCTGTAGTACTTCGTGAATGTGTGCATTGCTGCTCAAGCTGCAGCTGGGCAGATGTCAAGAACAGGCACTACGCGTGCCAACGCAGTGATAGCAGCCTTAGTCCTGATGGAATTGACTCTCAGACCTTTTAGATGCTGCCGCTTAACTAGGTGGGGCAGAATTTAATGTAGAGGACTATCCAGCTCTTTACAGCCTTCTGTTTCTTTGCTCTTGAGAACTCCACCAAAAGGTAATAGACCACTTGATTGTCCTTGGTCTGATCAATATAAAAGCTTAAATCCCTTTTGGGGTTCAGCTGATGTAGTGTCACCAACTCCTTCCTCTATCGAAAGGTCAGGGTGAGAAAAGAACAAAAGAAGAGTGATAGACTAGCCAACGTGGAAGGGAGTCAGGACTTGGCAAGAATACCACTCAACTCCTCAGCGCTAACTTGCCTGGGAAAAAGGTGGTGTAGGTGCAGCTGCACCAAAAGTACCTTATGGTCACTTACGCGATGAACCGAGGTAAACACAATGAGGAAGACAATGTTTAAAGTCAGAAGACACAGAGATCAGCTATGCATGGACGTATGCATGAGAAACACCAAGGCCAAGTTAATGTGCCACTGTGGCATCACAAACGACTTGGAAGGAAATGTGGGTCAAACCTTTTATAAATCTCATCACAACAGGTGGTTTGAAGAAGGGTGGCTGGTCTGCCAGATGTAGAAAGGTGTAGAGGGACAAAAAAAGCCTTTAATAGTGCCCATTGCGAGGCCTTGCTGGGCCAAAGGTAAAACAAAAGAACGTTCGTCAGCTTCGCTTGTAAAGACACAGTTGTGTGAACACCCTTACCAGACCATTAATCTGTCCAGGTTCCCAGCATAAATGGATTTTATGGAAGGACACCTGGAGGCAAGGATGCCATCCACCATTCAGATGCCAGATCAAATGCAGTCAACAGCTGCCACTGAATCTCCACGTAAATAGGTGCACAGATTTGGGTGGAGGACCCTGCCCTGTTACTGAGATAGAAGGACCACGCAAAATGGCAGCCTGATCGGATGACAGATGCTCATGCCCAGAAGGTCCAGTTATCACACATGTCTGACCCAATTTGGAGCTAACAGAATGACTTGAGCCTGGATGTTCCTGGTCTTGTTCAGACAAAGGCAGAGACATGGGTGGAAAGGCAGATAGGAGTTCCGGGGCAATTCCAGTTGAATGCATTGCTTATCAAGTGTTTTTATGGAAACACAAACACACAAAACTGCTCACAGTGCATGTTCTCAGTGGTGGTAAACAGATCTAGCCAGTGTTCTCCCCACTGTTGGATAACATCCTGCACTACCTCTGGAAGTAGATATCACTTGTGATCCGCCAGATACTGCCTGCTCAGTTTGTCCACTCTGGCATTCAAGTAACCTGCTAGGTGCTTCACGATCCAGAAAATGCCTTGAAATTCGAGCCACCTCCAAAGGCGCAGCATGACACAAGACCCAGTACCTCACTCTGCCCCGCTTGTTGCAGTACACTTCTGTGCCTGGACAAAGGAATCAAGCAAAAGGTATTCCTCTCCTCAAGAAACCTTCTTTGGACTCCTCCAAGTCAGAAAACCTCCGGCCCATCTCCCTCTTTCTTTTTCTGGCTAAGGTCACAGAACATTATGTCAACGGTACTTTATAACTAAATTCCTAGAAGATAACCATATCTTGAATGCTTCCCAGAATGCATATCGGACGGGTCACAGCACAGCATCTGCTCTCCTTGCTGTTTCTGGACATCTTCGTAGCACTGTGGATGAGGGCAGATCCTCAGCCCTGATTCTGCTCGACCTAAGTGCTGCATTAGATCCAGTGTCTCACCACATTTTACTTGAGTGCCAACGAGAAATTGGGACAGAAGGTTTTGCCCTCTCCTGCTTTGTCTCTTTTCTTCCTGAGCGTTTTCAGGTTATCTCTCCTATCACAGTTCACAATCTCACATGCTAAAGTACGGCATCCCTCAGTGCTCGTCCTTAAGCACTACCTTGTTTAACATATGCATCCAGCCTTTAGCTCGGGTTGTAGAATCTTTTGGGCTTACGCTGGTATCATATGCTGACCATACTCAGCTTGTACTTTCGTTTTCGGACACTCCATCATTTGACATGGACAATTTCCAGAAAGGCATGCTGGCAGTGGCAGAGTGGATGACTGATACCTGCCTACGTCTGAATGCTAACAAGACTGATATTCTTCTTGTTGGCACACATAGCCCTGTTTGGAACGACCACTGGTGGCCCGCCTCCCTTTGGCCCCCCTCCAATCCAAGCAGTCTATAAAACATTTAGGAACATGGATCGACAATGCTCTGGCCTTTGAGTTTCAAGCGAAATCTGTTGCCGGTACATGCTTCAGTTTCCTGCAAAGTCTTAAACTGATTCTGGGGATTTTGACCCTCATATTCAACAAATTATAATCCAGGCGGCCATGTTGTCTAGGTTGGACTATTTTAACATTTTATACTTAGGCGCCAATTGTTCTGTTTTGAACTGACTCCAGCTAGCTCAAGATGCAGTGGCAAGGTTGCTCTTTTCTCTTCCCAGGTTTTGCTCAGCCTCAGGCCTTTTGCGCAGGTTACATTGGCTCCCAGTGGAGAAACACATTCATTTCAAGACCCTTTGTCTCATCCATAAGAATTCTACATTCCCAGGAACCCCCTATTCTGAGCCAGCTTCTTTCATCTTACCAGCCCACACGCTACCTGCATTTTGCCAACCAGAACTTGGCTATAGTTCCCTGAGTTAAGAGAGTCAGAGAGGGGGGTTGCTCTTTTTGTACTCTGGCTCCGTCCCTCTGGAATGCTCTTTCACTCTCTATCAGAAAAACTTATGACCACCTTCTGTTCAGGAAATCCCTCAAGACTTGGCTTTTCTTAATCTAGCCTCTTCCCCTCTTTTCAGGGTGGCTGACAGTGGCAGGTGTGTGCTCGTAGGCCTAGATCAGGGAAGCCTCACTGTCGGGGAAGCCATGTACTCTCTAAATCCTGTAACATAACATAACATAACCTTATGCCTGTGGTGTTTTTCATGAGAACCTGCACTGGCCTCTGTGATCGTGAGTAGGAAGGCCTTCAGAACTAGAGGAATGGCCTGCACTTCTAGCGGACTGATGTGGAGCCGGCCCTCAACCACAGATCTGAGTTTCCCGAGCTCCTACTTCCCATATTACCTCCCCAGCACAGCAAAGATGCTTCCATCACCACCGTCAACTATGGGTGTGGAAGGGAGAGGGGTCTATTGCTAGACCAATTGTGTTTGAGCAGCAACCACTGCATATCCTAAACATTTTCCTCCGAGACCTGGATGACTGGTTACATTGCCTTGATGCTGGGCCCATTGGAACTTCAAGATCTATTACAAAGCCTGTATGTAGCAGACACGGAGGATGCAGGAGACTAAAAGACCGAGAAGCCTCAAAGCTGCTCTGACTGAGTTCAAAGACCAAACCTGAAACATCAGGATTATAGCCGGAATGTCCTGGACTTGTTGCAGTGCAGAGAAAGTCCTGATCTCTACTGTGACCAGAAAATAATGAATGAGAGCCTCTGCAAAGGAATCAGGTGGGACTTAGGCTGATTAATAATGAAACCCAATGATGTGAAGAGGTTTGCTGTCATCTGGAGGTGGTCCACGGACTGAGTGGTGAGCCCGCCTTCAACAGCCAGTCGCTGAGGTACAGGAATCCTGGTATTCCTGAACTCTCAAGATGAACAGGGACTACTACCATTAATGTTGTGAAGACCGAGGGGCACTGATGAATCCGAAAGGGATCACTGGAAACTAAAAGTGCTCCTGGACTAACTTAAATAGCAGATAATATTTGTGGGACTGCAGGATAGGTAGATTAAAATGTGCGTCCTGCCATTGCAAGGACACCATCCAGTCACCCGGGTCGAGAGTAGACAGGATCTAGGCCAGTGTGAGCATTTTGAATTTGCCCTTCCATAGAAAGACATTCAGAGACTGGAGATTAATAGCTGCATCTCCTTTAACAGAATGGACAAGTGGACGGGTGCTTGTCGGAAATTCACTCTGGTGTGCAAGAAATAGTTGGTAGGGCAGAAAAAAAGGTACAGTATATTCATTCTGAACAATGTTTAAGACTCATCTGTCTAATGTGATTGATCGCCAACCTGAGAGGAAATGCTAAATCATGCCCCACAGTGGTTGCCGATACGCCATCATCGGCAAACTAAAGACGTCTGATGGCTCTTGTAATAGGGGAAGAAGAATTTGAGGACTGATGCCCCTGCTAGCCTGCTCACTACCTGCCAGACCCACATCCATGGCCTCAAAGGACTGGGGTGTTTACTGCACTGGCTGTGAAGACTGTCTCGGTCTATGAACAATCGCTCCTTAAACTTTCTGAATTGATGCAGTAATTGTTTAGCAGGGGTCAACAGTCCCAAAGTATCAAGCTGTAGCTCTACTGTAATTAAAGGGTTCGAATGCAGATTCTGCCTTCTCTGCAAAAAGACAGGACCTATCAAAGGGTATATCCATGAAGGAGGCATGTACATCACCCAAAACTCCTGTGGAACACATCCATAAGTGTCGATGAAGCCTGCCACTAGTACCGTCTGCCCTCGGCAGGCAATCTGTAGTATTCAGACCTGCACAGATAACACATTGGGTCGTGTACTGTTCATCCTGAATTGCCTGAGCCAAAAAAGCTCTAAGGCCATCTGGGACTGCCAGCATGAACTTGCTGTCTATGTCCCAGGGGGCATGTGTGTAGCGAACCAGCAAACAAGAAGGATTTACTGATCGAATGCTAGACCGGTAGAGGAAAACAGATGTTTGTCAAAAGCCTCAATCCTCCTGGACTATTTGGAGTACTAGTTTGAAACGAGTTAATATTCACATTTGCTAGTTGAGACCTGTACAAGAAGGCTCTAAGAAGAGGGGTGCTTGGTGAGAAAATCTGGATCACCAGGTGCCGGTCTGTGACGTCTGGTAAGCTGCCTTTATACAGGTAGGCAAGAACAAGGCTCTGACCAGCTAGCCATCAAAGTATCAGAGAGGGTGTCTTAAAGTGAAGCAAGGATTCAGAGATAGCTGTTTAGGCCGTACAATTTCTATTACGGGATTTGTTTTGGTCTCAGTGAAGGGAAGCTTTAGCTCTATTGCCTCAGCTGTCCTCCGGGCCACCACCACAAACGAGGCACTATCTTCTATTGGTGGCCCAAGTGCTGCTCCTAACTCAGTCTCAGGCAAGGTGCCATGCCCACTGGCATTCTGTCAATCTGTATACGGCATCATCTGCATTGGGGCAAGGGGGCAAGCCGTCCCCATATTCATAAACATCTCGGGGTGCCCCCTGCTCCGGCATGAGAGCAGAATCAGAACCAAAATGATAATGGAGCCTCTGCTGCTAGGTGCGACATGGCAGAAGTAGTGGGTTACAGTCAGGTTATAAGATGACTGGTTGCACTTTTGTTATTTCGGAGCACTGGAGTCAGAGTGCTAGATTGGGATCCAGTCAAACTCTGCTTTCTTATGCTCGGGCTTACTACAGGACTTTGAATTTCATAGCTGAGTTCTTGCAGGAGTAGCCTTGGTACTGGGTCTGTGCCTGCCTTTGATCAGGACTTACGCGATGCCTGTGACCTCTTTTTGTGTTCGACGGCATACAACTTCTCCTCCTGGTATCAGGTCAGTAACAAGTGCATGAGGGCACACTTATAGTATGACTTAAGAGTCGTGGCTTGTGCCCAGACACCAAAGACAACCTTGTGCGGGTCTGTGACCTACATCTGCTTCCTGCTGCAGCAGTGTGCTTCAAACCTGTTGATTTGGAGGGGGACATAATTTCCTAGCACAATGGTTATAATTGTTTAGAAGTTGTCAGAAAACTTACAAAGTTGGGAGAGGAGCTACGGATCTGCGTCAGAAGGCTTGGAATTGATGTCAATGTGCAGGGGTTGCATTTATATGCAGTTTCTTTCCGTCACTTTCAAGGCAGTGTGGAGTCCCTGTGGAGCCACATGGTTCTTCCTAAGGCACGCAAGAGCAATGCTATAGAAAGTTTTCTGGATCTAGTCTGGCGCCAGAGGAGTATTCTGAGGTGAGGAACCTGCGATCGGAATTATGTAACAGAAAAAAACTGCAGGACTGGCAGGTTTGTAGTGGATACAGGAAGGTTGAAAGATGTGGATTCCCTCCTGCTAGCATTGGAGAATATGGTCCAGTCACAGCCTGACTCAGAAAATATGTTTATTCTCATAAAGTAATATATGTAGAGGGCAGCTGAATAACGCAAGTTAGTACTCCCGCTTTATCTTTCAACAAAAACTTGGAATTTAATGCACAAAAAATTATATATGTAGCTCTAAGGTAAGTGGTAGAGCTGAACTGAACACTGAAGTGGAAGCCTGTTGCTCTTTTCAACAATGTCAGAGTGGCACATAAACATTTCCCACACATGATCCAGTCAATGACATTTCTTTCTTTTGATACCACACAGTGCATAACTTAATTTATTCTTGGTGAGGCTTTTGGGAAGTGGTGAAAGGTCTAGCAGCATTAGATTTATTTTCTGAATGTACGCAGGTTGGTCAAACAAGCGTGAGATAGAATATGCCCTTTGTGATCAAACTCTAGACGTAGGATACACAGCAATAAAATTCTTGGTCAAGTGCCCTCTAGAAGTATGTTAGTTTAAAGCCTGGCTGCAGCCTAAGTCCCCTTGAACTCACTTTTACTTTGTTATGAGCACCCATCATTCATTCCTGGACCAGCTTCAAAACACAGTCTGTGCTGGACAGTAAACCTTACGAACAGACCTCAATGTCCAGAATATGCTTGAGTGGGGTCAAGGTCTTGGCCGATAGAAGGATGAGCATGCACCACTCCAACTGCGTAACATTCCTGGTTACTTAAATGGTTTACATCATGCTTACATTTTTGATGCAATGTGGCAGCTGTTCTCTCACTACTTTGGAATATAAGTGACCAGGATTTACGTCTAATTTATAATTGGGGCAGCAGCCCTAGATAGGTCATAAATGGTTTGTTTGCCCATACTGTCAATGGTACCCGCTTCCATTAGATCAATATAAAAGGAAAATTTAAACCACCTTTCCTTCACAAAAAAACAACAGCTTTTTTCTCAAATAAGTCAATGCTGTGTTTACAGAGTATAACTTTACCCTCCATGTCCTTGCAGTAAGCACAATAGAGCTTTACGAACTGACAGAAGCACTATAAAATAGGTTTCAAACTATGATTAGTAATTTTTTCTCACACACAGACTCCATTATGAACCAAGTGGTTCTTAAAATAATACTCTCACTGGTGCATTTGACCTCTTTCTTAATAAATATTCCTTCGTTTGTGATTGTAGGCATCTTTATGCCGCGTAATGTAAATTAAAGTACAAGTTGCAAGATGCCTACCTTTAACGTTGAGTAGTGTTTCAGGGCTTTGCTGAGATAACCGACTTAAACTGTGCAGCTGACTACAGCGATGAGCAATTCCCCAGCTTCTCTGCCACCTATGGAAATCGAAATTAGAGAGCCGGGTACGGTTATTGTTTATATTATCTAGTATGTACGAGACTTTATAGCATGCATTATAGATTCAAATGAGTTTTTATTTAGTGTTGGCAAAAACAAAACATTTGCAGCACTGAAGATAGCTAGTGAATGGATGGTAACATACATCATCTTCGTGGAAAATAACTTCAAACTATTCCCCAACCCCAACATGCTCTAACCCTCCAGTTCCTCCTTCACTTGAAGATTGAAGTCTTGAGATTTACAAATTTTTAATAACTATGATAAACAGTTCATACTTAATATGCCAACATTTCATGCACTTTTGTGCCTTTGCTGCACCTACTGTGTGTCAACATTTTTGTTATATATTTATATTTTCACTGAAAAAAACAATGGTGACAGGGACGTTATAGTTAGGAAATAGAATTTTTAAAAAACCATAGAAATTCACTGAAAAAAACAACGTTACAGGGATGTTATAGTTAGGCTCAGATTTCACTGGTACAAAACCAGTGATATGAAATTAAGCAGTTATAGTTACCAAAGCTAACTATACCTTCCCCCCGCAATGCACTGCTTGGGAAACATCACTCATGACATGGTCAGTGACATCACTCATGACATTTCAAATTACATCACTGATAACATCACCCAGTAGTGAGCCAGGAGGCCCCTTTGCAGAGTGGTTGAGAAAGGGGTGGGGGCTCTGACTAGGTCTGAGCAATCCCACTGTGGGGGACTTATTTGATGCAACAAAAGGGGTTCTTGGCCCCCAACGATCCTCAGCGGTCAAGGGGACTTCATCCCCCAGCCAGTAGTTCACCAGGAGGCCCCTTTGCAGAGTGGTTGAGAAATGGAGCGGGCCTCCTACGAGGTCCAAGCAGTCCCGCTGTGGGGGACTTACTTGTGGCAACAATAGAGGTTCTTGGCCCCCAATAACCCTCAGAAACCAAGGGGACTTCATCCCCCAATGAGTACTGCGCCAGGAGGCCTGTTTGCAAGTGGTTGAGAAAGGGGGCAGGGCCTCCGACAAAGTCCGAGCCATCCTGCTGTAGGGAACTTACCTGTGACAACAATAGGGTTTCTTGGCCCCTAACGACCCTCAGCAGCCAACATGACTTAATCTCCCTACCAGTACTGGGCCAGGAGGTCCCTTTGCAGAGGGGTTCAAAAAAGGGGGCGGGTACTCCGATGAAGCCTGAGCAATCCCGCTGTTACTGCAGGGTGTTATTTAGGCCCAGGGAGGTGGTGGTCCCTGGGGCTCAATGAGCCTCACAAGGGGGACCTTGTTGGCCCCACTCCTTTTTTTAAAGAAAAAAGCCCCAGGACATGACCCATGGCTGTATCTAAAATAGGGGCGAGAGACCGCGCTTTTTGTTTGTTTTTGCCACGGATTCATGGCTCCGTCGCATTTTCGCAACTAACATTTTTGGGCCCTGTCGGGGTCCCTATGGGACTCCCATGACCAGAGCTAAGGGGTCAGGGTATGCCTACCCTACCCTATTTTCAACATTTGTTTCTGGGACTCGCCTTCAGATGGCTGCCAACACTTCCTGGTGGAAGCCAATCAGATCTCAGCACAAGATTGGAAGGGTTCACGGAGCCTTCGCGTTCCTATATATGCAAATTAGAAATTCCTTCAATATCTCCAAAACTACTGAACAGATTTACACCAAATTACAAAAAGGTCGCTTTCTGGACCAACAGCCACATCTTTGCCAAATTTGCTGTCATTTTGTTCAGCGTTTCAGGCTGTAGTCGTGTCTAAAATTACTATGGGCATTAACATGGGAAACACACATTTTTGCCCACCCCTTTTTCTTGGCCCCCGCTTGACGGCTCACCAAATGCAATGCACATGACCTCACAGGAAATCCCGAAACCTGTCCTAGGATGCTTGGTTCCAGTCCAGGGAGGACCAGGCTTGGCAGTTCGGGCTGGACTGTTCCCATGAGTCACAGGGTCAAGACTGATTTGCATATGGCTGGGGTCAAACATGGTGAGCAAAAAAATGATGGATTTAGGCCCAGATCTCTGTACTGGGGTGAACGTATGACATTGTTCTGCATTCTGTCCATCAATTGTTGTTTTTGCATTTGTCACCCTGAGTGGGACGGGTATGTCACGTTACGGCGCTTGCCGTTCCTCGCCACTTCGACGCACACACAGATACGACCCGGAATACTCACTTCCGGGTGGAAGTCGAGGACCGGTCTAGTCGTTCGTTTAGCGCAAGGGTCAGGGAAGCGCTTCCGGGGGAAACGCTTAAACACCGCGTTTCCCGCCGGCTCGGCGCTTCGTATTCCTTTGGATTCCTCGAGCGCGAGACAGCGTCCCGAAGCTGACCAGCGGAAAAGCGAACGCTTTCCCTCGCCGCGGGAAACCTGCTACTACCTTCGTCCTCTCTCCGGAAACCATTCAAGGTATCTCAGGTTCCCCAACCCTTGCCCCTCCCCTGACTCTCCGGTCCATTGAAGGGGTTCTCCTCTTTGTTAGCCATTGATGATTTTGCCAGCGTACAGCGCCAGTTCTGATTTACCCTGGATGATTTTGCCCTTGATGATTTTGCCAGCGCACAGCGCCAGTTCTGATTTACCTTAGATGATTTTGCTCTTGATGATTTTGCCAGCGCACAGCGCCAGTTCTGATTTACCCTAGATGATTTTGCCCTTGATGATTTTGCCAGCGCACAGCGCCAGTTCTGATTTACCTTAGATGATTTTGCCATTGATGATTTTGCCTTCCAGCGCACAGCGCCAGTTCTGAATTGCCCTTGCTGATTTCGCCAATTATGACCTTTTGCCTTTCCGCGCAGAAGCGCCTTGATGTTTTGTTTTCTCTACATTGGAGCAGCGTTTAACCTTGCATTCGTCTTCCAGGGGTGTTATTGAGAAGTTACGTTTACTTTCCATTGACCATTGTGCGAGAGCACTGATTTTGATTTGCTGCATATCCTGTCCTAAACACCTCACCTGAGCAACTGCCGTGTAACGACCTTCGTCACCGCGGTAACGGTGAGTTCCCTGAGTCTAGGACAGGAAATATATCTGTGTGTGTGTCTACGGTGTGTTGGGGTTCTTCACTGACCTTAGTCTCCCTGTTTATAGGCCACTCCGAGATACCCTGCGCGCCTACCTACCGCTGTTGTTCAGGCTCCTTTCCCTGCGTCCATCTCATCCCTGCTGGGTTCTACTGTCCACGAGGGTCAGGTGGGTACAGGGACGGGCGCTCTTGTCGTCTCTGCGGAATCGCTGCACAAGCAGAGGTAAGTCTTGTGGAGCATCTGACAGAATACGAAGCCCACGTTTACCATTCTGCCTAGACGACATGGGCGACCCAGAGGTCACCTTGCAAGACATTGCCTCCATGCTAACTGCCATACAGGCAGAAAACCTCAGCTTACGTCACGACATAACTACCCTACAGGGCCAGATGTCAACGGAGGTCGCCAACCCTTGGGGACCCACCCCGAGCCACAGGGGCATACAGGAAGGAATATTACGACAGCCGACGTTTACGTTTGGGGGGCCCTCCGCTGCCAGCAACCCGAACCCTGCAGTCCAAGTTATCGCTCCTCATCCCGTACAGCTGGCACCACCGGAACGGTTCTATGGCGACAGTACCAAGTACGGCATCTTCATACATCAATGCCACCTGCATTTTATGGCCAGGAATACTGCTTTTCCTGACGATGCATCAAAAGTAGCCTACATCCTGTCATACATGGGCGGAGACGCCGCTCAGTGGTCGATAGCGTTGGTTGAACACGACGACCCCATGCTGCACCACCTGCCGACCTTTAAGGAAGCTATGCGACGTATGTTCGCTCGGCACACCTTTGTGCAAGCCGCTGATAACGCGCTGCTCAGCCTCAAGCAAGGCAACCAAGACCTCCTTCACTACATAACCACATTTAGTAGACTGGTGATTGAGTCCCAGTGGCCTGAGGACAAAAAGGTGTCAGTGTTTTATCGGGGATTGCGAGACGAACTAAAGGACCTCATTTCACAGTTCCCCAACCCACCCGAGGAAATCGGCCCCTTCATCGATCTGGTGGTGAAGATGAACTTTCGTTTGCAGGAAAGAAGGACAGATAAAGGACGAAGCAGCGACAACTGCTTCCTGTCCATGGGGGAGAAGGAGACCCGGAAGACCAAGGAAGAGCTCGGTCCCCAAAGCGAAGCAACTGAACCTATGCAAATCGGGGGCATAAGAGGTCCTTTGTCGAGTCAGGAAAGGGAACGACGGAGGAAACAGAATCAATGCCTGTACTGCGGTAAAAGCGGACACTTCGTCAGGGAATGCCCGGTGAAGCCCACGAAACCCCGGAGCAGGAGGCCGTTCGCGTTGCCCATCACCAAAACGGAGAAGGCCGGAAACGAGACAACCCAGTAGATAAGGGGATCCGTCCTCTGGGTTCTTCGTATGGCAATGCCGCGATCCCTGCTGTATTCGACGGTACTCACCATATAGGGATGGATGTTTCCTTACAAAACCAGGAAGGCAGAACCTGGCAAGTAACGGCTATGTTGGACTCCGGTGCTACAGGCTGTTTCATAGACACCGCATTCTCACGTGCCTTAGGCATCACCACAGTATCAAAGGCCCAACCCGAGACCGTCAAGGCAGTGGATGGAACGGACCTAACATCCGGCCCTATCAGGCACCACACCGAGAACATGACTATGTCCTTTATCAATCAGCACGCCGAAGTCATCAGCTTTGACGTCATCGATGCTCCTCAATTCAAGGTGATATTGGGGTTGCCGTGGTTGGTAAAGCACAATCCTCGCGTCGATTGGGTGTCCAGAATCATCCACTTGGACTCGGAGCATTGTTGTGACTCCTGTTATACCAAAGACCACCTCCTCGGGAAACGCTCCATACAAGCGAGATCGCTGCCTTTACAGGGAATGGGGTTGGTTTCCGAAGCAGCTGTGCCCAAGGAATACCTGGACCTAGCCGACGTGTTCGACAAAAAAGGAGCCAACACCTTGCCACCGCATCGCTCATTCGATTGCCGGATAGACCTGATTCCCGGTTCCACGTTGCCCTGCAGCAGGATATATTCTCTTACGGAGAAGGAGAACGTCCACCTTCGCTCCTACTTGGACGAGTATTTGGACAACGGATTCGTTCGTCATTCCAGGTCTCCAGTCTCCTCTCCTCTGTTTTTCGTAGCTAAGAAGGAGGGCGATCTGAGGACATGCATTGACTTCCGAGCGATGAACAACATCACCGTGAAAAACCGTTACCCGCTGCCTTTGATTACTAATCTCCTGGAACAGGTAAAAGACGCCTCAGTGTATACAAAGCTCGACCTGCGGGGTGCATACCATCTAGTCAGAGTCCGAAAAGGCGACGAATGGAAGACTGCTTTCCGAACAAAATTCGGTTTATTCGAATACCAAGTCATGCCTTTCGGACTCTGTAACGCCCCCGCGGCGTTCCAGTACTTTATCGACGAGGTGTTACGGGATTTCATTGACGTCTTTTGCATTGTCTACATAGACGATATCTTGATCTATTCGCAGACCATCGCAGAACACGTGCAGCACGTGCGTTCTGTCCTTCAGCAGCTGAGTAGACATCGTCTGTACGTAAAGCTGGAAAAGAGCGTCTTTCACGTCACCACTGTCGAGTTCCTGGGGCATGTCATCACTCCAGCGGGCATCCAAATGGACAACAAGAAGGTGGAAGCCATCCTGTCTTGGCCCCCCCCGGAGTCCGTTAAAGGGGTACAACGGTTCCTGGGTTTTTCCAATTACTACCGCCGATTCATTACGGGCTTCTCCGAGATGGTAGCCCCGATTACCCGGTTGTTGCGTAAAGGAGTGCGCTTCTGTTGGGATCAGAAGGCGGACGACGCCTTCCAAGAACTGAAGAGGCGTTTCACCGTTGCCCCGGTTCTGATGCACCCAGACACCGAGCAGCCCTTCGTAGTGGAGGCGGATGCCTCTAAGGATGCCATTGGGTGCGTGCTGTCTCAACGGAGCACCCGCACAGGTCTACTGCATCCGGTGGCATTCTATTCCAAGAAACTCCAACCAGCAGAACGCAACTATTCGGTGTCGGACAGGGAACTCCTTGCCATCAAGACCGCTTTTGAGGAATGGCGCCACTTCCTGAAAGACGCCAAACACACCGTTACCATCTACACGGATCACAGGAACCTTCAGTTTCTCCGGTCAGCACGTGCCCTCACCGCCCGACAACTCCGATGGACCCTTTTCTTCAAAGACTACGATTTCGTGATCACGTTTCGTCCAGGGAGAGAAAACGCCAAAGCCGATGCCCTCTCGCGGTTGGAGGTAACTGACGAGGAGGCCGAGAACACCGAGCCTCTTCCTATCATTGCCGAGAAACACTTCCAGGGTGTTGTGACTTCTTCAGGCTTCTTATCACAAGCACGGAAGGACACGAAGCAAGTCGACCTGGAGGGTATGGCAGAAGGACGCAAAGAAGTGTCCTACGCGGATGGCTTGCTGTTTCATGGAGAGCGGCTGTATCTACCTGGGGTGCCCAGTCAGCAGGAAGCGGTCCGCCTGTGTCACGATCACGTTTTGTCCAGCCATCCCGGTTTCCATAAGACACTAGAGCTCCTGCAAAGACAATTCTGGTGGCCGACCATGGTTGCCGACACAAGACAACATGTAAGGAGCTGTACCATCTGTCTCTTGAGTAAGAACACATCTGAACCTCCGGTGGGCCTTCTGCGTCCCATTCCTGTACCACCGTATCCTTGGCACACCGTCTCCATGGATTTTGTGGTAGAACTCCCTATCACTAAGACAGGGAACACCACGATTCTCACCATCGTCGACCACCTCTCCAAAATGGCGCATTTCGTACCTTTGTTGAAGGTGCCCACGGCTGCGACCCTGGCCGGGATCTTTGTGCAAGAGGTGGTCCGCCTTCATGGCATCCCATCGGTGGTCATAACAGACCGGGGATCGCAATTCGTGTCCCGCTTTTGGAAAGAGGTGTGCAGTATTCTCGAGATGGACGTACGCTTGTCCACAGCGTACCACCCACAGACGGACGGTCAGGCGGAAAGAACTAACCACACCATGGAACAGTACCTCCGTTGCCTGCTGCTTATGGTCGACAAAAACTGGTTCGAGGTTCTCTGGATGGCTGAGTACGCCTACAACAACAGTAAGCATTCGGCCATCGGCATGTCTCCCTTCTTTTGTCTCCAAGGCAGTCACCCCCGCACCTCTGCCTTGGAAGGACCCCGGAACTGCTGCCTGCCGTCAGTACGTTCTTATCATGATTCCTTGCGCACTATCTGGCAGCAAGCTCGGTTTGAGTTGGCCAAGGCGAAGGACACCTACAAGGCGCATGCTGACGCCCATAGGCAGAAAGAACCCGATTACCGCTTGGGTGACCGAGTGTGGTTGTCTATAAGACATCTCAACGTGCATGGTCCCAAGAAACTGTTACCCCGGTATGTGGGTCCATTTGTCATTGAAAAGGTGGTCAATCCTGTGGCTATGAGACTCACGCTCCCTCCGCACATGAAGATCCACCCCGTCTTCCATGTCTCTCTTCTGCAGGCGGTCCGTCCTGGTGGCGGGGCTCCCTCTCCTCCTTCTCCGGTGGTGGTGGAGGACCATGTTGAGTATGAGGTCCGGGCCATCCTGCGTTCTCGTCGCACCAAGGGAAAGTTGTTCTACCTGGTCGATTGGAAAGGGTACGGCCCGGATGAGCGGTCCTGGGAGCCTTTGTCCCATGTTCGCCATGTTCCTGCTCTGGTCCGTGCGTTTCATCTCAGTCATCCTTTCTGCCCTCGCCCTGCTGTCCCTTTTTGAGCCCCTGGGGATGGAGGGGACCTGTTTTGAGGGGGGGTACTGTCACGTTACGGCGCTTGCCGTTCCTCGCCACTTCGACGCACACACAGATACGACCCGGAATACTCACTTCCGGGTGGAAGTCGAGGACCGGTCTAGTCGTTCGTTTAGCGCAAGGGTCAGGGAAGCGCTTCCGGGGGAAACGCTTAAACACCGCGTTTCCCGCCGGCTCGGCGCTTCGTATTCCTTTGGATTCCTCGAGCGCGAGACAGCGTCCCGAAGCTGACCAGCGGAAAAGCGAACGCTTTCCCTCGCCGCGGGAAACCTGCTACTACCTTCGTCCTCTCTCCGGAAACCATTCAAGGTATCTCAGGTTCCCCAACCCTTGCCCCTCCCCTGACTCTCCGGTCCATTGAAGGGGTTCTCCTCTTTGTTAGCCATTGATGATTTTGCCAGCTTACAGCGCCAGTTCTGATTTACCCTGGATGATTTTGCCCTTGATGATTTTGCCAGCGCACAGCGCCAGTTCTGATTTACCTTAGATGATTTTGCCCTTGATGATTTTGCCAGCGCACAGCGCCAGTTCTGATTTACCTTAGATGATTTTGCCATTGATGATTTTGCCTTCCAGCGCACAGCGCCAGTTCTGAATTGCCCTTGCTGATTTCGCCAATTATGACCTTTTGCCTTTCCGCGCAGAAGCGCCTTGATGTTTTGTTTTCTCTACATTGGAGCAGCGTTTAACCTTGCATTCGTCTTCCAGGGGTGTTATTGAGAAGTTACGTTTACTTTCCATTGACCATTGTGCGAGAGCACTGATTTTGATTTGCTGCATATCCTGTCCTAAACACCTCACCTGAGCAACTGCCGTGTAACGACCTTCGTCACCGCGGTAACGGTGAGTTCCCTGAGTCTAGGACAGGAAATATATCTGTGTGTGTGTCTACGGTGTGTTGGGGTTCTTCACTGACCTTAGTCTTCCTGTTTATAGGCCACTCCGAGATACCCTGGGCGCCTACCTACCGCTGTTGTTCAGGCTCCTTTCCCTGCGTCCATCTCATCCCTGCTGGGTTCTACTGTCCACGAGGGTCAGGTGGGTACAGGGACGGGCGCTCTTGTCGTCTCTGCGGAATCGCTGCACAAGCAGAGGTAAGTCTTGTGGAGCATCTGACAGGGTATGCTCAGACGTGAGTCCTGTGCTCTCCATGCCACTGGGATCAAGCTATCCTGGCTGAAGAGGGGTGAAACTCCGAAACCGGTCCTAGGATGCTTGGTTCCAGTCCAGGGAGGACTTGGCTTGGCAGTTCGGGCTGGACTGTTCTCATGAGGCACAGGGTCAAGACTGATTTGCATATGGCTGGGTTCAAACTGGAATGGCGAGCAAAAAAATTATGGATTTAGGCCCAGATCTCTGTACTGGGGTGAATGTATGACATTCTTCTGCATTCTGTCCATCAACTGTTGTTTTTGCATTTCTCACAATATTTATATCAATAAGCAACAACACCTAAGAGCACAACATAAATAAATAACATTCTTAAACCAGGGTTTCACACTTTCTTTCTGAATAATTTTTGTGGCACTTTAAGCCTAACTGAGTATTGTGTGTATTATACACATATATACATACTCACACGTCCTTTCACGCCCAATGACTTTACAGTAACACAGCTGGATTCCCTCCACTTTAGTTTATTGATCGCATCAAGGTTACACAGATGAATGCCATAACATGGCTGACGCGTTTCGGATTCTACTGGACCATATATCTATATGTTTAGATTTGTAATATACCGCCAGTAGATTATATATATATATATATATATATATATATATATATATTCACTGAAAAAACCATAGGTTTCACACACGTTATAGTTAGGAATTAGCATTTAAAAAACCTTGCAAATTCAATGAAAAAACCAGAGGTTTCACACACGTTATAGTTAGCTGGACATTTCGCTCGTAAAAAAACAATGAAATTCCCCCGTTATAGTTAGTTCAGCTAACTATAACTCGCGCGCCCGCAATCCACTGCTGATGACGTCACATATTACATCACTCATGACATGGTCAGTGACATCACTCACGACATCACTGATGACATCACTGATGACATCATCCAGTGAGTATGTGTTTTTGAAAAATTTCAATATGTTTAATATATATAGGGAAAGGCCTGTTTAAGAATGAGTGGGTGTACAAGTGTGTAAATGGATGATTTTCTGTGGTGCATAACATGATTCTTTAAGTTAGTCATTAAATGTATCTTACTGCAGACTAGTGACTAAACTGTGTAAATGTGTGTATGTGTATGTATGTTGGTGTATAAGTGGCTGCATGGTTTTGAGAACAGCTATGTGAGTCTCTATATGGGTAATTGATTGGTTGTCTAAGTATCTGTATGGGTTCATGAGTGTTTGTGTGGGTAGGGTGTGTGTCACTCTATGCATAGATGTGTGAGTGGGTGATTCTATGGGTGCATGGTTTTAAGACTGCATCTGTGATGGACTGTATGGTTGAGTGAGTGTTTGTTTGGGTGTGTTAGGGATTGAATGTATATCTCAGTAGTACATTTGTAACTTACTACATATGTGAAAGGCAGTATATGTGCGTGTAAGAGTATATAAGTGAGTAGATATGAGAGTGTGTGATTGTGAAAGTGACTGTATGGATGAGAGTGTGCTTGTATCAATGATTGTGTAAGAATGTGATAGTAATTTTATGAGTAAGTGAACTTGAGTGTGTTTCACTGCATAGGTGAGTAAATGGGAGTGTGATTATTTGCATGACTGACTAGGTGTGAGAGTACCTCTATGGATGATTGGTGGTGTGTGAGTGTCTATATAGGTGTATAAATGCATATGATAGTTTTGTATGGAGTGACTGTAAGTATGAGTGACTGTACAGGTGAATGAGTGGAGGTGTATGTAGACCTAAGAGTTAATAATTGGGTATGTAGTTATTGGTATTGCAGTATGTATGGTTTTGAGAATGGAACTCTTAAATTTGTAGTCGGTGTATCAAAGGTTATATTAGAGTGTGAGAAGATGTGCTACTCTATCACAAGGATGATGTCATCAGTGATGTCATCAGTGATATCATTTGAGATGTCATGAGTGATGTCATGAGTGATGTCACTGACCATGTCATGAGTGATGTTATATGTGACGTCATCAGCAGTGGATTGCGGGCGCGCGAGTTATAGTTAACTGAACTAACTATAACGGGGGAATTTCATTGGTTTTTTACGAGCGAAATGATCAGCTAACTATAACGTGTGTGAAACCTATGGCTTTTTCATTGAATTTCAAAGGTTTTTTAACCCCTTCAGCGCTGCGCGGATTCCTCCGCGGTGCTGAAGGGTTCGAGCGCGGGCGGGGCCATGACAGAACGGTTCCGTCATGAGCACAGCTCAACCGATGCTCGTGACGGAACCGTTCCGTCATGAGCATGGAAGGGGTTAAATGCTAATTTTTGTATTTTTTAATTATATTTTTTAAATATTTATTTTTCAAAAATTTCCCTATGTATACATTTATATATTATCTGTATCCTTTAATTTGGTGTGGCTCATTTTTTTTAAAAGTTTTAATTAAGATAAAGTTGAACAGCATAGTTAATATCTTCTATTAAGTTATGTCCACTTTTTTTTTTTTATATATATAAATTCTTAGGGTGCGCGCTCAGAGCGCGCACCTAGTACGTTTGCGTACGTTTTTCATGAATTCCGGCGTACGTTATTTACGTACGCATACATACGTTTTAGTGCGCGCTCGGAGCGCGCACCCAGTACGCATGCGTACGTATGCATGCTTACGTGCGTCGTACGTGCTCCACGCGGTACACTTCCGTATACGCGTAGAGTACGCGCTGACGTTCACGCATACGCGCGTGCTGCGTATGCGCGTTACGTACGCGCATAGTACGCAAGCGCATACGCGTTCACGCATGCGTAATTGCACCGTGCGCGCTCGGAGCTTGCTCAGTGCGCGCACCTCGGGTTATGTGAATAATGAAACAACACTTTTAATTGGTTTTCATTACTTTCAGTTTCAGATTGTTTCAACACCAAACCCAATACCCTCATGGCAAGTCATGTGATCAAGAAACATCACTTTTTATTGGTGCAAAGTACTTTTAGTTCCAGATTCTTCCAAAATCACACCCACCCCCCTCATTGTTAGTTCTGATTCCCTAGGAGAAGGAGCTAATCTGTTTTTGAGATACAATGGCAGAGCAGCAGCCATCTTCTGAGAGTGAACAGGACACTCTTGAGAGACAGAGGCAGAGGAAGCAGAAAGACTCCTTCATATGGCAGTTTTTCACTTTTCCAGAGGGACAAAAGAAGGTGAATGCACCAAAGGTCACCTGCAAACTGTGTCAGCGCGTCTTGTCACGTGGGAATGCTAACAAGAAGTACTCTTTTAGTATTCATACTATGACGAGGCACGTTGAGGCAATGCATCCAGTGACGTTTCGTCGAGCTTCTGGAGCAAACCCTCCACCTGCTCAGCCGACGACATCTGCAGCAGCTCAGCCGAGCACATCTTCGGCAGCTCAAGCGAGCACTTCTTCTGCAGTGGTGTCTTCACCTTCTTCCACACCTTTGGATATTCGTCCTTGTTTTGGGAGGATGAGTACACACTGCATGGATTGTGGTCTTCTTATTTCTTTGGGTGAGAGCAGTATTGATCTCATTCAAAGAAAATTTGAGGAGCATCCTTGCGAAAGGCCATAATTTTCTTTTTTTTTCTTTTCGTTTTTCTCTTGCTCTGTCCCTACATTAACTCAAGGGCTCTTTTTAGAGCCACCTAAAATCAAAACACAAAAACTTGTTTTTTAGAATCTATTTCTATTTTTTTTTTTAGGGTGCTCGCACTCAGCGCGCACCCAATGGGGTTTTTAATTTAAAAAAAAAATCATTTTTTTCACCTTTAGTAAACCTTCAGGGACTCCCTGAGAAAGAGAGGGGAGTGGCAAAGTAATTAAAAAAGAGATGGTGTACATTTCACAGATGAAGGGAAGAGAGTCTTCCTATTAAACTTTAAACTCTGCATCAGTATTTATGTATAGGTACCCAAAAAAGATAATGGCTCATTTTAGTGCTGCATTAGAGTTGCCTGTATTTACAAGGAGAGGAAAAGACACACAAAGAGGCTTATCCTCTCCTTGTAAATATGGAAAAGCACCCTGCGCCACTAGTTCGTCAAGAAAATTGACGTAGTGGTGGCGCAGGTGGCTTGTAAATGTGCCCCCGAGATGTTAAGGAAATTAAGGGTAAAACAGACAAACCAAGAGTGACAGATACAGACACAGAGAGCAAACAACTGAGAAGGAGTAAGGTAGTTAAAAAGACTAAGACATATGCATACAGAAAAAGAAACATGGATGAAAAATTAGTGATGGAGGTAGTAAAGGTAGGGGAGTAGTAGAGAAGGAGTGAGGGAGTTACAAAAGAGTAGTAAAGCAGGAACAGAGAGTGAGAAGAGAAATGAGAAAAGTAGAGTAAGGAGAGGTGAAGAAAAGGAAGCATGAAACGAAACCAGTGACACATACAGATATGTTAAACTTACCTGACCATCAAAATAAATAATTTAGAATTAAATGTTTTTATTTAATTGCAAAGATAACTGAATTACATCTTCTAAATTTTCTTTCTAGTTCTGAAAAAAAGAAAACAAGTATTAATATTCAATAATACACTTTATTAAACAGTACATGTTTTTTCATATTTAGCAAAACAATTTTTTGCCCTTTTTTGCGGTTTTCAGAATGTTTTGATTTTCACTGAAAATAGTGAAATCAATTGTATTCATCATTTAACAGCGGGCAAAAAAAAAAACAATCTGAAAGATTGTTTAAAAAAGCCCCAAATGTATCCTCACTAAAACATACCTTAATAGAAATGTAAAAAATACCTTTTAAGAACAATAACAATTTTCAAGAAATTACGTCTGTAAACCTTGTTACAAAAAAACATTTTCCAAAATAATATCTGTCAAAGAAGTCCACAAATGTTTGTTTTACCATTCCTTAACGCCAAATGGTAAATTTAAAATCTGTTTTGAGCGAAATATCCAATTTTAAGCCTTTTAAATTTTAATAATGCTTTCTTCCGATGATGATGTTAGTATTTAAAATTTGGGTTTCAGAAAAATTAGGTAAGAATTGGGTAAATCATAAGGCAAACGTTGCTTGAAAATCAATTGAGAATCATTACACAGTGTCCATCCTTTTTCACATTTAAGATAAACTGTGTAATGACCAGAAGTTATAGAAGGACCATCATGAAAAATTATTGCAACTGCTACAAAAGTTTTTCCAGATATAGATACTTGGTTGCCAACAAACTTCTTTAGTAAAGTTTCCAATTTTGTTCCATCAGCTCTACAACGTTGTACCATTAAAATTAAATGCTGTCCATATTTCTTTAAAAATAACGTTGACAACATTTCAGATTTACATTTAGAACATTCCATGTTGTGATTAGCATCTTTAACTAATTTACTAAAAGTCACTGTTTTACTCTCTGGTAATGGTAAATATATGAACCTTTCAGAATCAACATTAGTATTGCTTGTGTTCATACAGTTATCACAACAATGTTCCCATTTTTAAGAGACACCAAATACATTTTCTACTTCTACCCCTTCATCTTCTAGTACCATCAGGATATACATCAAGAATTCCTGTGCATCTTGCTGGACATTTTGTGTAAACTGTGTACGTCCAGAACATACATCTAAAAGATTTCTAACATCAGAAGCACTTTCTATTTTAGTTTTATCATTACTCAGCTTCTCATAAAGGAGACTCAGCAAAGAACAGAATCTTTTTTCATGATTTAGTATTATCTGCTCTTGCAAAAAATCAAGATAAAATACAACATTCAGCACTACATTTGCGTAGCAGTTGACACCAGAGCTATTTTCAAAATGACAACCAACAACCTCTTCCACACTGTCCTTTTTCTTTTTGCTTGCAGTCACATCACTATCTTTTTGTTTTCTCTTCTATACATCCTCATTACAGATATTCTCAAATCTCCTTTTCCGACAAACAGCAGTTTTTCAAACACAGGATACTGACCTAATTGAGGAGCATAGCTTCTTCTTAATCTATTATACTCCTTTACACAGTTTGCATTAGCACTAACTTTTGAGTCATCAAAGTCTATCATGAATAACCCAGATATTTTTTTTTCACGCGTGACAAAGCAACATATGCCATACCTTCTTTAAACACAGTAGATCCAATGTTTACAAAAGCACTATCAACAGTTAATCCTTGAGATTTGTGAATAGTTACAGCATATGCTAGAGAAAACGGAAACTGCTTCCTACGTACATATAAGTCTTTCACAAGCAAGAAACGAACTGAACAACGACAAATGTCTTTAACCTCTTGTATCTGATCAAATTTTATTTTTAAACATTCAATTCCAACTTTTTTCTGGTAATTAACAAAACCCACAACTCTTCCCATAGCTCCATTCACTAAACCTTTCTCTACATCCAAATTACGTCTTAAAATTACTCTACAGTTCATACACACAAAGATTCTTTTCCAAACCAGCTGTTTTTGAAATGTTTTTCTCCAGAGAATCCAATTTAGTACCCAATTTGCCTGTCAATATAATAGTTATTCGTTCATGTTCTATTTTATCCACAGCTTCCAGTTTTATGATCTCTTCATTTTCCAATTTCAAAAGTTCTTGATTGAATACAGAGCATTCATGTAGTGTTGGCATTAAGCAGATTACAGTATTTTTTTCCACAATTTTCTTGTATATTTTCTCTGGAACTATTTCTTCTGTTGGAAACAAATTACATAGCAAATCGACTCTGTAATGCTTTTCTGCCATGTTCTGTGAGTAGTCCAATTGTTATATCTTTAAGAATACTTGCATAGTCCTCATCATTGGCTTGCCTCATATTGGTAATGAGTTCCTTATACTCAAAATATGTCCAAATATTTACATTGCCTATACTTCCTAACGACTTTTTCGTGTCTTCATGTGTAAGAGTATGGAATACCGGTTGTCCTTTAACTGGAGTAAGTTGCAAAAGATCTCCAAAAACTATGACGTGTTTTCCTCCAAATAACACGTCAAAGTCTGTCTTCAGAATTTGCTGCATTCTTAAATGCACAAAGGCAAGCATTAAGTTTGATACCATGCTAACTTCATCAATAATGAGTACTTTCATTTTCTTCAATACTCTTGAAACTTCCAAGCATGCTTCTCCTGCTAGTTTGTGGTACTGTATTTTGTTCTCGTGCTCTACTGGTAACATTAGCAAACAATGTAAGGTAACTCCTTTGATGTTATACGCTGCTAACCCAGTTGGAGCAGTAACAACACAAGACAAAATGGATTCCATTTTCGTCTGTAGGTAGCTTCTAATTACATTACTTAAGAAACTTTTTCCAGTTCCTGCTTGTCCACTTACATACATTCTGATTGGTTCAAAAGATGTGCATGAGCACTCTTTATTTTCATGTAGTAATCCGTGATCAATTTTTTGTCTGACTTCTTCATAAATTTGTTTTTGTTCTTCATTCAGTTGCTCCTCCAAATATGTTAAGTCTACTAAATATTCCTGAGCTTGATTCATAGCTGTTTCCACTTCGTTCATAGCTATTGCTGCTTGATTTTCGACGATCGGTTGTCCTAGAGGATCTTGACTGAATGTCCCAGAACTTTGACTGTCTTGAGAACTGTCTCTAGCTACTTCAGCTGCAATTGTTGCTTCTTGTTCAATTTCTTCATTTAACATTTGAACATAAGTTGTGAAAGTACTGCATTCTATGCTGTCTTTGCTAGCATTGAAGGAATCTTCATAACTCTGGAATTCTCCAAGTAGTTCGTCCTCTGAACGCCATGGTTTAAACAGCTGCAAAAGTGCCAAGTAGTAAAATTCCTTTTTGTCAGGAGTGTCGCAACTCAGCTTCCGGTGATTGATCAAACTTCCTTTTGTTTGCTTCACCAAACATCCTTCCTCACCAATGACTTTATATTTTCCTTTGTTGATATCTTCTGTGGCATTCCGTTTAAAAATAAAGTTCTGCAGCACTTCATAGAGACACATGTTCTCAAGGTGATGACTTCTTTGTGGATAATATGTGTCCAACATGTTTGTTCTTAAAATGTCTGTACTTTCTGGTTCGAACTCTGCTAAATATTCAATTTCTCGAATAGATTTCAGTACCCGATTTCGCATTCCTGCAAGACCTAAACTTGCCCAAATTATTCTTCTGGATTTTGAGTACAGACTTGCAGATGATAACCTATCTGAGCATTCGTAGGATCCAATTTCTCGATGCGATAACATCTTTAAACTGAAACTGTATCGCTTTTTACTGACAGTTTTCTCGTGAGAAATCTCTTCCCACATTTCCTTCAATTCCGTTTTCTCAGATTTAGTGATGTAAGATGTGACATAGTGAGCAACAGCAATAGAATTGTCAGCCACATACTGTATATCCATGTTAGCATTCCACATGGATAAAATGACTGGGTTGTAGTCATTTATATATTTTGACTCTTCTTTTCTTCTTTGATTGTAGGTATTTTTAGGTGATTTTTCTTGTAATAGTATGTCGCACAGCTGACATAAAACTGTTTACTCTTCCTTTTGAAAGAACAGGTCGAGGAAATCCAAATCGACATTTTGTGTAGAATTTATCTTTACTCTTGTACTTTCGTCGACAGTATTTTCCACACCGATGACTTTGGAAACGTAAAACTTGCTCTTTTAAATTTTTCTCTTCTGTGCTTTTAGGTGTAGCACATGTTGCATATCCTTCGATGAAACTTAAAACTGCATCATCAGAATCTGTTCCAAATTTTGGGGCATCCTTGATCCACAACAGCATATGAATATGAGGAGCACCTCTGGCTTGGTACTCTTTTCTCCAAAAGAAATCCACAACTTCTCCAAGAGGTGGATTTTTTTTATTACAGATGAAGGACATCATAGCCTCAAATCTATGATTGAAATATCTGCAAACATTAACCGGATCCAATGAGCACAATTCTCCTGCTGTCTTGTATTGGATGTTTTCAATATTTGAATTTGTCTCTCGAAGAAAATCCAGAAGATCATCCCAAGCGTACTCAGCACAGCTTAGGGTAAGGAACCATGTAGGAGTTCCTAAATTCCGTAACATACACTTCAATTCTCCATGGCGTCGGTACCAATATTCATTAGTCCCACGCTGACAAGCCATCAAATTGATCAATTGAGATTCCAAATGATCATCTCGCTGTTGCACTTTGTTCATAAAATCCTTTGCAGTCACATTACGTAGATGTACTCCAGTTTTCAAAAAGTGATTTACTGCATAAGATAGTGCTGACAAGTCACTTTCAAATAAAAGATGGAACAAATAAGGAATACTTTGACGAAATCTAGGATCTTCTGCATATAATCTTGTAGTCCGATACTCCGAAGCAGGAATCTGTACTGGACGTTCATCATATCGTCTTCCTTCTCCTGTAGGAAACAGCTGTGGAAAACAACGAGCTTCCAAGCTCTCTTCCCATACACTCAAGGGAGTTCCTTGTGCTTTCTTCATCTGAAACAGATCAATAGCGTTTCCCATAACTTCTTTAGAATGAAGAGGATGTATGCTGAAATGTTCATAAATTTCTTCTTCTTTTGACTCATCCACTTTTTCAAGTTGCCCAGTTGGTATTCCTGTGTCTTCTAGTATTTCTTCTTCATCTTCATCCATATAAATGGCTTCATACCATTTATTATTTTTTTTCAAATACAAATTTGCTCTTTGTACTTTTCGTACATCCACAAGCTCCTGCCAAATTTTCTTATTCTTTGTAGGTACACCATTAACCAGAATAACTAATGGTTCAGTTTCCAAAGTATCTGCATCAATTGTTTCCATATTTTTTTTCAAATCCAATGGCAAATAGACAACTCTTCCTTTTAAACCTCTTTGTAAATCCGAAGGAGGTAATTTACCAGTTTTTGGCTCCATACGCACTATGGTCTGAAATGGATGGACACATTGAATGAGTATAGACTCATACGTATTTAAATCAGAACGTTCTGGAGGAATATCAACCAATTCTAAATTATTATGTACAGCTCTAGCTGGCATTCTATTTTCTTCTAACTTGTTATAACAGTATTTACAAATACGCTGATCTTCACCCAAATCAAAACAATTTTCCAGAAATATATATGTTGCAAAATCTTTCCACTTATAATTATCTTCATTTTCACTTTTTTTATACAGATCAACATTCCTTGTTGGAATTTTATAATGGCTTCTCCGGCAACAAATACAAGTAATATTTGGTCTTTCATTAGAGATGATAGTAAATTTTGTCATTTCATCTTCAAAATTTTTACTAACAGTAAGTTCTACATTCTCTTCCACATTTTCATCAATAACTGTGTCATTTTCTGCACTTTCTTGTTCTGGACCAAAGTAAGAAAACTGAATCTCATCAGTAACCTTCACTACATCTGATACAGATCCACGGAACAGAGCATTATTCAACTCATTTAAAGTTAGTGCTGGACTTTTAGCAAAATACAATGTTCTCACAAACTTTCTCATTTCAGTATGATGAACAGCCAGCATCCTAAAATGGTGAAAAACACTTTGACATACTTTCCTAGATAGACAAGCCAGAGAATGTCCATGCAAACCAGTATTCTCTCCCACTCTGCATGGATCTAGTCTTTAAAGCACCTTAATCTTCTGTTTAACACTCTTTTTACTATATTCTCTTAGAAAGTCACGTAATTTATCAATAGATTCCTGACGCACAGTACAAATACTACTACAATTCCAAGTGTACACTGGGGCTTTAGGACGTCTCCCCATAACCTCATCAGCCATCACTTGTTCCTCATTTCTTGGAACCATTTTCTCCTTTTCCATTACACACCCATCCTTAACTTCATATGCTCTACCATTGGTGTCAACTGCATGCAACAAACTATTACTGTGAAGATAACTCTCTTCATTAAAAAATGGTTCAGTACTTGAACTATGCTTCCATTCTCCTAAGAACACTTTACAAAAGTTTTTTTTTTTACTTCTCTTTTCCTTTTGCTTTGTGACTTCATTGCATTGACTAATTTATCTAATCTACGCATCCTGTTCAAAATTAAAATGAATAGTTTTTTTTTTATTTCTAATGCCTTGGTAACAATACTTTCAATTAATTTCTTTTTCTTATAAAATTTAGTTTTTTTCTTATATTTTTTTCACATCCTTCAGCAAATTTAACATCACTCTTCTCTGAAACATTTTTCGACGAATGTTTTTCAAATCTATTTTCCGTGTTAAGTCACTCTTCCTAACTTCTGAGTCTATATTAGCATTTTGTTTTTGCTGTCGACTCTGTTGTAGTTTTGTACTTGTAACACTGTTTGAATTTATCTTTCGATCTTTTTTTTTTTTGGAAGATATTTTTTAAAAATTCTTTAGTTTGCTTACCAGAAGACTTTTTCTGTTTTCCAACACACGCTTCGCCTCCTATTTTTTTTTTACCAGTCTTCAAATATAGTTGTTGTTTCTTTCCTTTTCTTTTTCTTGACTTTAAAGGCATCTTTATATTTTTTCACTGTTGCTTAGCAATACCTGCAAAAAACTAAAAAAAAATACCTTTATGTAATTTTAATTCATTTCAATTTTTTTTTTCAACTTTTCAAATCCTATCACATGAGCTGATCCTTTCCTACGAGTCCAAGTCTTACAAAATAGGAGAAACATGAATTAAATCTCTGACAATAATTCCTGTGTGCACACAGACTCATGGTGTGATTCTAGGCAGAAAACGATATTTGATTGGCAATTTGAAAGCACATGTACTTCTGTTGAGGAGCAAATGATAATTACTGTGACAGCCCGACACATTTTTCTTATATTTTAGAGAAGTAGAAAAGAGCACATGTCCTTACAGCTATTTGACACCATGACCATGTGTTACAGGGTGAGTGATTAGACTACAGCAAAGGAAATCAGCCTTGATGACGTTGAATGTGTTTGCTATTTGTTTGCATTTGCCTCACATTTTTGAGCTACTGATTTCTGCTGAGTGCTAATCAACACATTTGAAGAAAACAAGGTGGCCCTTTCCTGAATATGCAAGTTTTACAGAACAACAGCAACACAAATTGGAACGCTGACAACAATTCCTGTGTGCACACAGAGTCATGGTGTGATTCTAGGCAGAAAGCGATATTTCCTTTGGCAAATTGAAAACACATTTAGTACTGTGGTAGAGCAAGTGATAATTACTGTGACAGCCTGACACATTTTTCTTATAGTTTACACAGACAGAAAGGAGCACATGTCCTAACAGCTCCTTGAGACCATGACCATGTGTTACAGGGTGAGTGATTAGACTAGAGCAAAGGAAATGAGCCTTGGTGACATTGAATCTGTTTGCGTTACACATTACTATCTAAAACACCACACACAGCTGACTATTATACATGGGAGTGTACGAGAAGCTGCTGCGTGTGTGCAAAGAGTGTGTTTCTGGAAACTGTGTATTGTCAGCTGCAAGAGAGATCTGCATGGAGACTTCCACAACTGCATGAAGAGTGCAGACATGTGTATAAGACTACATGTGTGGTAAGGGTTAATTAGATTTTTCAACATGTAGGAACCACCTCAGCCATTGCAAGAATTGATGAAAAATCTACCATGCTATTTTCACATGTTATTGCATTTGCCTCACATTTTTGAGATACTGATTTCTGCTGAGTGCTAATCAACACATTTGAAGAAAACAAGCTGGCCCTTTCCTGAATATGCAAGTTTTACAGAACAACAGCAACCCAAATTGGAACGCTGACAACAATTCCTGTGTGCACACAGAGTCATGGTGTGATTCTAGGCAGAAAGCGATATTTCCTTTGGCAATTTGAAAGCACATTTAGTACTGTGGTAGAGCAAGTGATAATTACTATGACAGCCCGACACATTTTTCTTATAGTTTACACAGACAGAAAGGAGCACATGTCCTAACAGCTCCTTGAGGCCATGACCATCTGTTACAGGGTGAGTGATTAGACTAGAGCAAAGGAAATGAGCCTTGGTGACATTGAATCTGTTTGCGGTACACACTACTATCTAAAACACCACACACAGCTGACTATTATACATGGGAGTGTACGAGAAGCTGCTGCGTGTGTGCAAAGAGTGTGTTTCTGGAAACTGTGTATTGTCAGCTGCAAGAGAGATCTGCATGGAGACTTCCACAACTGCATGAAGAGTGCAGACATGTGTATAAGACTACATGTGTGGTAAGGGTTAATTAGACTTTTCAACATGTAGGAACCACCCCAGCCATTGCAAAAATTGATGAAAAATCTACCATGCTATTTTCAAATGTGTTTGCATTTGTCTCACATTTTTGAGATACTGATTTCTGCTGAGTGCTAACCAACACATTTGAAGAAAACAAGCTGGCCCTTTCCTGAATGTGCAACTTTTACAGAACAACAGCAACACAAATTGGAACGCTGACAACAATTCCTGTGTGCACACAGAGTCATGGTGTGATTCTAGGCACAAAACAATATTTCCTTTGGCAATTTGAAAGCACATTTAGTACTGTGGTAGAGCAAGTGATAATTACTGTGACAGCCTGACACATTTTTCTTATAGTTTACACAGACAAAAAGGAGCACATGTCCTAACAGCTCCTTGAGGCCATGACCATGTGTTACAAAAAACAAGCTGCCCCTTTCCTGCGAGTGCAAGGGTAATAGAGCAAGACCAACACGAATCAAATCTCTGATAACATTTCCTGTGTGCTCACTGTCTCATGGTGTGATTCTAGGTAGAAAACAGTATTCCTGGGTGATACCAGTACACCTTAACTTATAGTGAAGACAAACTCCATAATATATAACATGTTCCAGCCGCTTAAATATCTTCCTTAACATAAAATGAAAAACACAACTTTTAAAGTAGTAGGAAAATGTACCATACTATTTGCAAATGTGTTTGCATTTGCCTCTCATTTGTGAGTAACTGATTTCTGCTGAATGCTAACCATCACACTTTAAGTTAACAAACTACCCCTTTTCTGAGAGTGCAAGGCTAACAGAACAAAAGCAACACAAATTAAATCTCTGACAACAAATCCTGTGTGCACACAGACTCATGATTTGATTCTACGCACAAAACAGTATTCCTCAGTGATAGCAGTACACCTTAACTTACAGTGAAGACATACTCCATAATATCTTACAAGTTCAAAACAGTTAAATATCTCCTAAACCACAAAATGTAAAACTCAACTTTAAAAGAAAAATGACATTTCTATTATTTATATCAAAATACACCACATACTTCCCCTCTCAAACTCATAACTCACCTTTAAAATTAATTAGTTGAGAAATAAATGTGGCACTCAAACAGCAGATTATCAGAGCCAGAATCTCAGAGCTGTACACCTCTCTCCTCTCAGCACAACCAGTAAATGGCAATGTTTCCCTCTCTTTTTTCACACATATACATGTTCATTTCAAATCACAGTCCTTCCCACATTTTTTCAAATGGAATCACACATTTCTATTGGTTGCAACTTTCAACCCCTTTTCCAAATCATCCCTTCCCCCAACATGACTTCTGCCTGCTACCATAGCAACAGGTCATGGAACACTGGTGTGAGCAGAGAGGTCAGTAGTTCACCACACAATGTTTCAAATCCAAAGAGCAAGAGTGCTTGACATTTCAAACCTAACAGCAAATCCAAAGTAATATTCTGTGGGAACACATTTTTCTGAACCAATACAAAACATGCTTCTAAAAATGTACACATACAGCCTAGTTTTAACTGTAAAATGATTTGAAACAGCCAATGAGTTCTTTTTATTAAAAAAAAAAATATGTATGCCTCCATTTTACAACTGTCTTTCATTTCATATTGCCATTCTACTGAAAGACACCTCCTGAGTGCATCCACATCTCCTTGAAAGATGTTCACAGTGTGGATTGTAGGTCACAGCTATGTCTTCTGGAGTGAAAAGTATGCAGAAAAAAGAAGTATGGTGAGAGATCTTGCTTTGCCAAATGTAGACATTAAATGGATTGGTCAGAGAGGGTTAAAGTGGCACCAATTAATGCCTTTGGTGAAAACCTTGCTACATCTCCCACAGCCTAACCTTATTATTGTGCACTGTGGTGGAAATGACCTAGGCACTTTAACTGGGGTAGGTCTGGAAATGCTTGTTAAGGACACCTTTGTGCAATTGATGTCACTTTTTCCACAAGCTACCTTTGTATATTCTAATATATGCCAAAGGCAAAAGTGGAACTGGTCCAACCAACATTGTCCGCAGATTGACAAAGAAAGAAAGCACGTCAATAAATCTGTTTCTGCTTTCCTCAGAGACTATGGTATGGGTTCTATATACCACAACAACTTGCGTTACAACATGCAAGACATTTATAGAGGAGACGGTGTACATTTCAATGAGGGAGGGAACAGAGTCTTCCTCTTGAACTTTAGACTCTGCATCGGTACTTACTTGTAGGTACCGAAAAACACTCAATAAACACAAGGGCTCTTTTTAGAGCCACCTAATATCTAAACACTTAAACTTGATTTTTAATTCTATTTTTTTTAATGTTTTTTTTCGGGTGCGCGCACCTAGCAATGTTTTTAAAAAAAATTAAAATCTATTTTTTTTTACCCTTCGTGGTCCTACTGTGACCCCCTTACAATGGCTAGGGGGTCAAGAACTCCCTACCCTGCCCCCTATTCATGGTCTCCACCTTTCCTTTTCAGTGCGACAGACAAAAAGGCGGCCGACACTTCCTGATTTCGACCGATTCGAATGTTTACTGACATCTAACAACCAATCAGAATTACGATCGCGCACGGCAAGGTGCGCACACAGGGCTTGCTCAGTGCGCGCACGGTACGTACTTATAGATATTGATATGCTTTTAAATGCTATTTTCTCAGGAAATACTGAACAGATTTACACCAGACCTGCAAAAGGCACTTCCTTGACCTTATGGCCACCTCTCTGCCTATTTTCAACTAATTCTGTTCAGCCGTTCGGGCTGTAGCTGTGTCTAAAGGTCCTATGGGAAAATGCATGGGCAAAACGCGTTTTGGAACCCCCCCTTTTTCTCAGCCCCCGTTTGACGAATCACCCCGAGACTTTCAGGGTAGGAGCTGAACGGAGCGCCCCATTAGTTTTGAAAATTTCGCGAGGATTCGTCAACCGGCGCCAAAGGTATTCAAAATAGAATTTTGCGATTTCCTATGGAAACACGGTCCTAACTATAACTATCTACTGGCGACCGCCAGTAGATAATATATATATATATATTCACTGAAAAAACCATAGGTTTCACACATGTTATAGTTAGCGGAAATTTTACTGATAAAAAACCAATGAAATTGCCCCGTTATAGTTAGTGCTGGCAACTATAACTCACGCGACCGCAATCCTCTGCTGATGCTTATACTGTATTTAGACACTTATTTGCCCATGTCTTCTTCCATACATTTTTAGCTATACATATATTACAAATATTTTTTTTTATAAAGACACATATGTCATCAGCAGAAGATTGCGGTCGCGTGAGTTATAGTTGCCAGCACTAACTATAACGGGGCAATTTCATTGGTTTTTTATCAGTAAAATTTCCGCTAACTATAACATGTGTGAAACCTATGGTTTTTTCAGTGAATTTGCAAGGTTTTTTAAATGCTAATTCCTAACTATAACGTGTGTGAAACCTATGGTTTTTTCAGTGAATTTGTACGTTTTTTTAAATGCTAAGTTACTTTACGCCATTCGAGGCGTGCGCGCCCACTTAACGCAGTTCGTTCCGTGCACGGTTTTTAGCAACTTTAATAAGCCCTGTACATTTGGTGGCCTTCGGCCACCAAAAGCACAGGGGGTGGGGTCATTGTGGATAGTGTTTTTTTTATTTCGATTTTATAATTTCATGTTGCCAAAATATAGTTTTTTTACTGATGTAATAAGCCCTGTACATTTGGTGGCCTACGGCCACCAAAAGCACAGGGGGTGGGGTAAGTGTGGATAGTGTTTTTTTTATTTCTATTTTTTACCGTACGCTTACGGTAAGCGTACGGTAAGCGTACTCGGCGAAATTGCCGAAAAAAAAATAAAAACGTTTTTGCTCTTGGGGGATGTTTGGGGACTCCCTCAACATGACTATGTGGGAGGGAGTTGTCAAAACAGCCCCGTAACATGTTTTTGGGCATCATGTTTGATAAATAACACTCAGTGCGAGAGACAAAATGGCGGACGCCGCTTCCTGGTTTCGGCCGATTCGAATGTTTACTAAGATCTAAGAGCCAATCAGAATCACGCTCGCGCACGCCACCGTACGCGTACGGTAAGCGTACGGTAAGCGTACCGTAAGCGGGCTCAGATATATATATTGATTTAAAGGCTATTTTCTCAGAATCTACTGAACAGATTTACACCAAACCTACAAAAGGCACTTCCTTGACATAGGGACTACCTCTCTGCCAAATTTCTAGTAATTCTGTTCAGCCGTTCGGGCTGTAGCTCGTTCTAAAGGTCCTATGGAAAAATGCATGGGAAAAACGCGTTTTGGGACCCCCCTTTTATCTCAGCCCCCGCTTGACGAATCCCCCCGAGACTTTCAGGGTAGGAGCGGAGCGTAGCGCCCCACCTATTTTGAGAAATTCGCGAGGATTCATCGACCGGCGCCAAAGTTATTCAAAATAGAATGTTGCGGATTTCCTATGGAAAAGGGGTCCTAACTATAACTACCTACTGGCGACCGCCAGTAGGTAATATATATATATGTGGATATATTATCTACTGGCGGTCGCCAGTAGATAGTTATAGTTAGGATCGTGTTTCCATAGGAAATCCGCAACATTCCATTTGGAATAACTTTGGCGCCGATTGACGAATCCTCGCGAAATTTTCAAAATAGGTGGGGCGCTCCGCTCCTTCCCTGAAAGTCTCGGGGGGATTCGTCAAGCGAGGGCTGAGAAAAAGGGGGGGGTCCCAAAACGCGTTTTCCCCATGCATTTTTCCATAGGACCTTTAGTCCAAGCTACAGCCCGAACGGCTGAACAGAATTACTTGAAATTTCGCAGAGAGGTAGTCCTCAGGTCAGGGATGTGCCTTTTGCAGGTCTGGTGTAAATCTGTTCAGTATTTCCTGAGAAAATAGCATTTAAAAGCATATATATATCTATAGGCGCGCTCCGTGCGTGTACGGTAAAACTTACCGTACGCGCACGCTGCCGTGCGCGAGCGCGATTCTGATTGGTTGTTAGATTTTAGTAAACATTCGAATCGGTCGAAACCAGGAAGTGTCGGCCGCCATTTTGTCTCTCGCAGTCTGAGGGGGTGAAAAACAAAGGTGGAGAACGTGAAAAGGGGGCAGGGTGGACAGTTCCTGACGCCCTAGCCTTAGTCAGGGGGTCCCAGAAGGACCCCCAAGGGCCAAAATTTCCTTTAATTTTTTTGCGAAAAAACGCGGAGTACGCGCACGGTGAAAAACCATAAAAAAATAAATACATAACTTAGCATTTAAAAAACCGTACAAATTCACTGAAAAAACCATAGGTTTCACACACGTTATAGTTAGGAATTAGCATTTAAAAAACCTTGCAAATTCACTTTAAAAACCATAGGTTTCACACATGTTATAGTTAGCTGGACATTTTGTGGAAATGTGGATTTTCCTGATCAGTTATGTCCCCTATCTTGGACCCCAACGATTCTATGTGCATGTCACAAGTACATGTGTGTTCCCTCCAGTTCCAGTTTCCAAGACGCAAACATATGTGTGTCTACCGTCGACATGTTCTCTGTCAGATCCGCCATCAATGGGCTGGATATTCAATTCCTAAGTATGAAAAGCCACCGACTTTATATGGCTAAGGTACTCCATTTTTACAGTTCAGGCAAGTAGGCCCGATTCTTTCCTCAAAGCCTTTCCCTGCTCTCTGTCTCTGACAGTTTCAGCTTGAGCTCGCATCTGTATCCATGAACTTTGTCCTACTCCCTGTGCAGCTAACGGTGCCTGCCTCGGCCAGTTTTCGCCTGCCTGCCAAGAAGCTGTATTTCACCTTCGAATTATCTAGTTTGCTCTTCAGCCGATGCATTCCTGTCTAGTGATTTAGGTAAACATTTCCTTTAGCTCACAGGCAAAGGACTCAGCCTTTCCGTCCTCCTGCAAGTGATTCATAGCCCTGTTGCCATGGAAAGTTTTCTGCCCCTCGCTTCTCATATAGACACTTAGACGCTTGTACACGCACATACAGTTAGTATAGAATAGATTCTGTCCGAGAGTCCTTCCTTGTGGATAACATAGTTCTCTAAACATAGGATGTTAGATATGATTTGGGATTAGGTTGACATGACCCCCTAGACTTCTCGTCTCCACATGTAGAGCTAAATGTCAAGTCCCCTTCACCCCCTAGTTGCACGTCAATCACACGTCATGCTGCTGCGCACGCATCCATGTTAAGTATTATCGTATAGATCCACCTATGTAAGATAATGAGAGCCAATCATGTTTCTTTTTGCTCCTTATTACGCCTAGTTTCAATTACGTATCACTATGTTAATTTATCTTATCAATTGTTACGCCTTTCTGCACTTGTTTCATTGTAAATGTATGACCTATAAAAGTTACTTCTTGTCAATAAAGTATTGTACTTCACTTCCTGAACCCTCGTGGTGACGGAACCTGAAGGCCGCGACTCGAGTCGGCCATTTTGAATGGAATAAAGCCCATTTAGAAAACCTCTTATACCACGGATTCTGCCTCTTGTTATTCTGAGCTATTTTACTTTATTTTAAGGATTCCGTATGAAATTCAGTTTCGGTAAAAAGAATATTTACCACATAATGGCGCCCGAATAGGGACACTTTCTCATCTCACGCGCCGGCGGTGCGTTGCAGGCCCGGTCTCCTGCCACAGCTGGACGGACCATAAACGCGTACCAGCAGGATTTCCTGTAAGCTCCCTCCGGTCAAGCGGGGGCGACTGAGGCTGCGATCAACCCAGACGAGGCGGTGAGAAGTGCGAAGTATCCCGACCAGAGCCTAGCTGAGAGAGCAAGATCCGAGGTATACAGAAGCCCACCAGGTTTTTTCGAAATCCCGATGTCCAGAGGGTCCGCTATCCGCAGTCATCGAGTCCTGTCCATTCTCGGAGGCCTTCCGTTTCAAGGAGCTACTCGGTGAGTACCATCGCCGAGGAGGCGTGTTGACGCGCACATAGGTTGTGCCGGTCAAGACGGATTTGGGTACACAAATCCGGTCTGCACTGTTTAGCAGTGTATATGTACTGTTTAGCAGTATATCAAGTATTCCGAAGTATTCAGTTATTGTCAAGAATTCAGCGTGGTGATTAGTTAGGCAGACTGTCATCATTGTCGGTTATTGTTAAAATGATTAATGTTCAATGTTTAAAGTGTTCAAATGTCTTGCATATTGTGGTATGAAAGATTGTTCTTTGTTCACTGTTCATTATTGTGTTTTTCGTATTAAGTGAATTCAAGAGTAAGTATCAGATCAGTTGTCAATATGCCGCTCTTCTCGAAGTTAAGACAGATTACTACCAGAAAAGGGGTGCTTGAAGAAGCAGTTCCTATTCCTCCTAGGGACACTCCAGGGCATTTTATGTACCACACGCATGGCTTAGATGCCATATTGTTTCTTGATCTATGGGTAGATTATACCAAGGGATTGCCGGAAAGTCAAAGGTGGCCCGCAGCGGGAACCTGGGATGCAGAGTGCATCATGAAAGTGGAGGAAGAGTTATGGAAAAGAAAGGTCAGACAGTCACAGAAAGACGCTGTTGAGTTATGGCGTAAAGAATCTCATAGACGTACAGAAAAAGCACGTAGACAAGAAGAGAGGAGTAAAGAAAGTTCAAATAAAGTTCAAGAAAATCTATTAATTGAGGAAGGTATCCGAGTGAAGTCAGAACAAGTAAATAGACAAAGAAATGCTCTTATGAATGGTATGTATCCCCTTCTAGCCGAAGGACTACCAAAAGCTGTTCCAGGGATGCCAAAAGACTTGCCACCCCCGTTATTTCCAATTAAGGTACATCAAAAAGGGCATCCCAGAACCGCAGAAGATGTTTTTCTTTCCTCATATCTAGACGACACAGCTCCCGAGTATACTAACGCCACACTACATAGACCGTCTGGCGGAGGGGTTCAACGTCAGGATCAGGTATCCGACCCCGTGCAACAGCAAGTCCCGATACAAGCTTCGGCAAGCACATCTGTCCCCGCAGTCGATTCTACAGTGGTATCGACACCCATAGTTGCTGTGTCACGTTCAACGAACCCATTCACACCCGATGCCCCAGATGGGGCCACGGGAGGTGCTAGCAATACCTTTACACCACCCAGAATAAATAAACTTGTCTTTCAAGAATCAGCGCATTCACGTACACCTAAATTCGTAAGTGAACGTACGCTTAAGGAACTCCTTGTAAATTGTAGATATGACCCGGTGGTTGGTAAAGAGGACGAAATGGTCCTGGCATCATTACGCATCAGGCGAGCCGCAGAGTATTTAGCAAGGTTACCAGGAATGACTACGCATCTAGATAACATATACCATTTTGTTCAAACAGGACGAGATCCAGGATGTATTAACAGAGCTATGGAATTCCAGAAAGTAGAGATACAGGGGGAACTGTTACGTTTCCTCATAAACTGTGTGATCAGAAATCAAGACCGTCCGGGGGTAGACCCGAATGCAATGCTTATTCTTACAAGATGGAGCCAGAATATATCAGAAGGGAGACACGATAAGCAAAATTGTATAATAGCCATGTGCCGAAAAATCCGTAGAGAAATAGAGCGTATTCATGAAGAAAGATTGGGAACAGACGAGTTCGAGCAAGATGAAGTGTCCGAATCAGGGAATTCCGCAAGACAGTCAGAGACCATAGCCTATGTAGGCAGAGGAAGATCCTGTGATAATGCTAGATGTTTTTCTGATCCCATACACTCTGTATGCCCCAAATAATAGCAGAACGTATCCGACGCCTGTAATAAATCTGAAGTCTCCTGAACATTTGTTTCAAGCCGCAGATAAAATACTACGAGAACGAAGGGGTTACCACCTCCTCGATTCCATGGATGAGCAAGAATTAGCCAGATCAGCTGTTCACTGGATTGACAGTCCTGAAAAATACGGTGATGAGACCGTAGCACACACGTTTTTTAATCTCAGTGCAGATGAACAACGTTTAGCTGGAATCTATATGATTCAGCAACTCCTTATATTATATAAGAGCCAACATGCTGACCCTGGTCCTTTACCTGATATATTAACGGAACTACTCACGAACAGATGGAGAGGTTCTAGTAACAAGCTAATTAAAGAGATATTAGTGTCACGTAAACAGTATGTCCTTTTTGTAAATCCGGATTCTCTCTCGCTGCCCCACAGAGAAAGAACGCCGTACTATATGGATAGACAAAATCCTTTACGAGAAGTGCACCCAATAAAAGGCGAAGACAATGAGTTTCACCGTGTATTTGTTTACACACCCATATCAAAAATGGAATTATTAGAAATGAAGAAAGTAGTACCTAGTCATGACAAAGACCCAGCGGGTTTCCACCGAGAAATTAAAGACATGTTACTAATGGGAGAGTACACCTTTCCTGATACTATGACGATATTAAAGGTGCTTTTGCCTGCTGGCATCTATGAAAAACTGAAAGAAAAAGAGTGGGAAGTGGGAGACCAAAAGATAGACTGGACAGCATTAGCAGAGGAAGAAAGGGCCCGAACTGCAGGTTCAGGGCTCGGGGATAAAGTTAAACTGTTACCAGGTTTACTAGTACAGGTACTGCCACGTCTATTAACTACAAAAAAGGAAGATTGGGGTGCAATCACAGCCTGCAAACAAAAGCAAGATGAAGACACAAGCGATTATTATGCTCGATTTGAAAAATGTTTTGGTATAAACAGTGGTATAAAAGCAAGTAGTGACTCATATCCACATTTATTTGTGACAAAATTAGTGGAAAATGCATTGCCTCCAGTGAAGAATAGAATATTGAAATTCGAGAGTACCTGGCAAAGTAACACTCCGTCACAAATGCTACAAATGTTACAGTATCATCACAATAGAATTAGGGATGAACAAGAACACGAGCATAGACGCATGAAGGATACAAAAATGAAAATGCTAGTTTCTCAGACAGTACCAGCAGAGGGTCACAAAAAGGGTGTGACACATTCTGGTGATTCTGCAGCTCCTGTAAAAGGAACCTGCAATTACTGTAAGCAACTAGGCCATTATGTACACGATTGTCCAGTCCTGAAACGTAATATAGCTACAGGTATTGCAAAAGAGAGACCACGATTAGTTAGACAAGATCAGAATGAACAAGGAGCTATGCAGCATGGACAGTCCATGCCAGTTCAGCAACAGTCCATGCCAGTTCAGCAACAGTCCATGCCAGCCTCACAGCAGCCCATACAGTTTGTGCCAGCTGCACCACCGTTGCCTGCTACTGCCACACAAACCACAACACGACAAATGTATCAGACTGCACAATATGAATATCCTGAGTATCAGCGTTACGCATGAACAAGCCTAGAGAGGGAAGTTGACTTACCGCTCATCGAGATTCCTGTAGATCAAGAAGGACCGTATGTACATAGTGAATTGTTAGGTCAAGATAGAAAATTCTTACTCGATACAGGGGCAAGTCGAACAACTATAAAACGTAGTGAAGTTCCAGGGGCACCCCTCTCAGGCTCTCAAAATGTTTCCCTTGGTTTTTCAGGAAAACCTATTGTTAATGAAGTATCACAGCCTCTCCCACTTACGATAGGACCTTTGACACGAACTACAGATTTATTGCTTACTAAATCATGCCCAGAAAATCTGTTAGGAATTAAAACTCTGAAAGCACTAGGAGCCATAATATGTTGTTCTCCGGAAGGAGTAAGGTTGTTTCTACGTGATTTTAAAGGTCACTATGTGTCTAGGGACATGGATCCCCGACTACAGACTTTACCAGTACATCTATGGGCACAAGGCCCTACGGATGTTGGCTGCATGAACATTACACCATACCGAGTCACATTGAAAGCAGGAGTGGTACTACCACGAATGCGACAATACAAGTTACCACATGATGCTGTAGTGGCTTTGCTGAAAATCATTGATGAGCTAATTGCCCAGGGAGTAGTTGTAGAAACAGACTCCAATGTATGTAATTCACCGATAATTCCGATTCTTAAACGAACTGATCCTACTGCCCCACCAGTATACCGATTGGTTATTGATTTGCGTGAACTAAACAAGTGCATTGTACCACAATTTCCTGTGGTCCCTGATATATCATCATTATTGACAGCAATTGATTCCGAAGCCACATTCTTTACTGTAATTGATCTCAAGAATGCCTTTTTCAGCGTCCCAATAGATCCGGAAAGCCAATATTTGTTCGGATTCAGTTTAAATGGGCGCAGCTTTAAATTCTCACGCGCTCCCCAAGGATTCACAGAAAGCCCCAGCATCTACAGCCAAGCACTGAAACGAGAACTTGACAGTATCCACATGCCAGTCAATACTGCACTGCTTCAATATGTCGATGATCTGCTGATCACCGCGAGAAGCGAACCTGAATGTGAAAAGGCTTCTCTGACAGTTTTACATTTTCTAGCCGACAAGGGGCACAAGGTGTCTCCTTCTAAGCTGCAATTCTGTGTCCAGCGAGTTATTTATCTTGGTCACTCGCTGTCCAAGGAGGGAAGGCAGCTTACACCCGACCGCATTCAGTTAATTGCTAACATGTCAATACCCCAGACCCAAAAGGAAGTGCGGGCTTTTATAGGCCTCACTTCATATTGTAGGCAGTGGATCCCTCAGTACGCATTTCTAGCAAAACCACTCATTCAGTTAACCACACAGGAGGCAGCCACATCGACTGTTCTCCCTTGGACTCAGGAACATACACAAGCTTTTGAAAGCCTAAAGGAAGCTTTATGTCAAGCACCTGTTTTAGCAACACCATGTTATAGCAAACATTTTACACTCTTTGTTACAGAGCGTGAAGGTACTGCCTTGTCAGTACTCACTCAGGATCAAGCAGGATCACGCAAGCCATGTGCTTATTTTTCCAGTACATTAGATCCCGTAGCTCAGGCTTTGCCTGCATGCCTGAAATCAGTGGCGGCGACAGCTTTAGCAATCAGACAAAGCGATGCCATAGTATTAGGACATCCATTGACAGTACAAGTACCACATGCAGTAGAGGTTCTTGTGAACCGAACACAAACACAACACTTGACCATAGCAAGACTTACCGGTTATGAACTGACATTGTTTCAACCACACATAGAGATCCGACGGTGTAATACATTGAATCCTGCTACACTATTACCTGTAATTGGAACAGACCCACTAGCTCATGATTGTATTGAAATCATTGAAATAAAGACGAAACCTAGACAAGACTTGACAGACGTTCCATTGTTAGATCCAGACCTGACGTTGTATGTAGACGGATCGTGCATGAGAACAAGTACAGGAGATTTAGTGGCCGCGTATGCAGTCACAACAGACACTGAAGTTATTGAGACAAATTGTATAGATACTTTGTCAGCCCAAGCAGCAGAACTTATTGCTCTAACACAAGCCTGTATTCAAGCCACAAATAAGAAAGTTAATGTATACACTGACTCACGTTATGCATTCGGAGTTGTACACGACTTCGGCGTACTGTGGCGAGAGAGAGGTTATTTAACCTCCCATGGTGCCCACATTCAGCACGGACCCCTCATTCATGCCTTGTTAGACGCAATACATCTACCCACTGCTATATCGATTATGAAATGTAAAGCACACACGAAGGTTACTGATATCATTTCTCAAGGCAATGATTTAGCTGACAGAACAGCTAAACAGACTGCTCAGAATCGCACATTAGACATGACAAAGCCAATAGTTCAGACACCAACACAGTGTATGACAATTAAGGATCCCGCACTTGACGTAATTGACATACAGACACATGCTACTGCAGAAGAATTAAAGAAATGGACTGAACTAGGAGGGATCCAGACAGATCAGGGATGGATGACGAAGGAGAAATCTGTATGGTTTCTTCCTGACTCTATGGTCCAAGCCATTATAGCTACAATTCACAGCCCGGCGCATTTAGGAGAAAAAGCTATGCTAGATAGCATTCAACACATTTGGTTCAATAAACATTTACGAGCAGCAGCTAAACAAAAGGTCCGTACCTGTATGATATGTTGTCAGTTCAACCCGGGAAAAAGTGTTCCCGTAGAACAGGGTGGATTCCAGACTCCTGATCATCCTTTTGAAGTGCTCCAAATGGATTATATCCAGATGGAACGATGTCGAGGATTCAAATATGTTCTTGTAGTTGTCTGCGCTCTCTCCCGATGGACTGAGGCGTACCCAGTATCAGATTACACGGCCCCGACTACTGCCAAACAGTTAGTTCGAGAATTCTTCCCACGGTACGGGCTACCACGTGTTGTATATTCAGATAACGGCCAGCCTTTCTCATCCGAATTAATGAAACATGTCTCACTTTTGTTGGGATATCAGTGGAAGTTCCACTGTGTCCGACACCCCGAGGCAGCAGGTCTCGTGGAACGACATAATCAAATTTTGAAAATCAGATTGTCTAAAATATGTAAGGAAAAAGGTGTTGACTGGATAGTAGCCTTACCAGTTGCACTATTTTACATAAGAATGGTAGCACACTCTCGAACAGGGCTATCCCCGTATGAGGTGATCTTCGGAAGGCCACCAAATATGTGGGGGACGCCTGTACCACGTAAAATAACTGATGTTAATTGTAATATGCTGACAGATTACCTGGCTTCCTTGATGTCTGCACTACAATCTTGTCGTTCACAGGTAGCTGCAGCTTTTCCTGACAACACTGAGGTGAAACCCCATGACGTTGCTCCGGGGGATCTGGTGTTTGTGAGGAATTTCGATCGGAAAACCCAATTGGAGCCCAGGTGGAAAACACCGAAGCTAGTCCTGCTGACCACAAGAACAGCCGTGAAAGTGGAGGGCCGCAAAGGATGGATACATTCCAGTCACGTTAAGAAATTTCATGGACTATCCTCGGATATAGACACTGTGCCCTGCACTCCCTCACAGACTGATTCAAAACTTCCCTTTGTTGAAAGGAATGACTCTCAGAACTATAAATTAAAACTTAGGCCCAAACAGTCGAGCAATTTGATTGTTTAAGTCCTCTCCAAGGTGAAGCGGTTGAATTGTCTCTGACATGTATCCCTTGGACCTGAGTAGAGAAAATACCAGAGAAATGTTGAAACGACAGGCGTATTGTAAATCACTGCGTAGCTACTGTGTGAGGACGTTATTAATTCTGTTTTTATTGAGTGTTTTAATAATCATTACGAGTGTGATTTTGCACATATATCATCCTATTTCTAGACATGTTTATAATATTACTGCTGAACATTCTTTTAGTGACCTACCGCCACATGAATTATCTTATAGACTTGCGCTGCGCAATAACACCTTCATTAGTATGTTACATCATTCCCATCAGACTAGTAATGCCACCAATTGTTGGGTGTGTGGCCGACTCCCTCCCTATCAGAATAACAAAGGAGTTCTGCCTTTCTTTCCACATCCGTTCACACACAATGGCTCCTGTGGAGCATGGTTTAGTTTACTAAATTCCATAGACCCAGACACAGCAGTTTATCAACAACATTGGATATGGGGAAATCTGAATCTAGTTTTATTCAAAGTCTGTCACCCTAATAAGGAGGGTCACCCCAGTAGAACAGGAACTGATTTAGAAAATGAAGTGTATAAATTAGGTAATTTTACGCCTAACCTCATGATTTTGAACGTCAAATCCGAAGTTGAATTAATTCTGCCCACTATGTCAGTATTTCCAGTTAAGGGTGAATTATGTGTGAGAAAAGTTGGTTCCATACACATGGGCCATAGCAAATGCGTTACTACAGTAGACTATAGTGATCAAGGGAAATCTTCATTTAGAGCTTCTCGCCATTCTTACTTTATATGTGGTCAGACGGCATATATGCATCTGCCTCTAGATTGGGATGGTACCTGTTACATAGCATTCCTTTTGCCACCTGTTTTCCTAGCTCCCCCTGATTATTATCGAAATGTTCATTTAGTACACAAAAGAGAGCGTAGAGATCTCCCAGTTGTCGATTATACTGAAACGGCATGGGACAAGTATGTAGATTTCAATAAAGGTATCTTTCCTTATATAGGTACAATATCAAATAGTAAGCTGATACGCAGACTCACCAAGACTCTTGAAGCTGTAGTAAACGAGACTATAGCCGCCCTAGGCAATCTGACAGAGGAACAATCAGTGATGAGAATTGTTGTTCTCCAGAATCGTCTTGTCCTTGACGTCATCCTGGCCGATAGGGGCGGAGCTTGCAGGGTCATCGGATCCAGCTGCTGCGTATTCATACCAGAAAATTCGCCATCTGTATATAAAGCTATAACACACCTTCATAAGATTGTAAGCCAGATACACGAGAATCCAGGCACTTGGACGTGGTCCGGGTGGTTTTGGAGTGTGATATCAGCCTGGGGATGGAGAGTTCTATCCTTCCTAGGTATTGGCCTTCTTATGCTCTTCAGTTGTTGTTTATGCCTACAATGTGGACCAGCGATTTGTGGTCTGTGTGCCACATCATGCATTCCATATCAAAGTTCTCGTTCAAAATGCCGGAAAAAGAAGGAAGAAGAAATGATGCTCCATGAGCAAATCGATGGAATAATGAAGATTGATATCTCTTGAAGGGCAAGTAGGGGACAAGGAGGGAATGTGGAAATGTGGATTTTCCTGATCAGTTATGTCCCCTATCTTGGACCCCAACGATTCTATGTGCATGTCACAAGTACATGTGTGTTCCCTCCAGTTCCAGTTTCCAAGACGCAAACATATGTGTGTCTACCGTCGACATGTTCTCTGTCAGATCCGCCATCAATGGGCTGGATATTCAATTCCTAAGTATGAAAAGCCACCGACTTTATATGGCTAAGGTACTCCATTTTTACAGTTCAGGCAAGTAGGCCCGATTCTTTCCTCAAAGCCTTTCCCTGCTCTCTGTCTCTGACAGTTTCAGCTTGAGCTCGCATCTGTATCCATGAACTTTGTCCTACTCCCTGTGCAGCTAACGGTGCCTGCCTCGGCCAGTTTTCGCCTGCCTGCCAAGAAGCTGTATTTCACCTTCGAATTATCTAGTTTGCTCTTCAGCCGATGCATTCCTGTCTAGTGATTTAGGTAAACATTTCCTTTAGCTCACAGGCAAAGGACTCAGCCTTTCCGTCCTCCTGCAAGTGATTCATAGCCCTGTTGCCATGGAAAGTTTTCTGCCCCTCGCTTCTCATATAGACACTTAGACGCTTGTACACGCACATACAGTTAGTATAGAATAGATTCTGTCCGAGAGTCCTTCCTTGTGGATAACATAGTTCTCTAAACATAGGATGTTAGATATGATTTGGGATTAGGTTGACATGACCCCCTAGACTTCTCGTCTCCACATGTAGAGCTAAATGTCAAGTCCCCTTCACCCCCTAGTTGCACGTCAATCACACGTCATGCTGCTGCGCACGCATCCATGTTAAGTATTATCGTATAGATCCACCTATGTAAGATAATGAGAGCCAATCATGTTTCTTTTTGCTCCTTATTACGCCTAGTTTCAATTACGTATCACTATGTTAATTTATCTTATCAATTGTTACGCCTTTCTGCACTTGTTTCATTGTAAATGTATGACCTATAAAAGTTACTTCTTGTCAATAAAGTATTGTACTTCACTTCCTGAACCCTCGTGGTGACGGAACCTGAAGGCCGCGACTCGAGTCGGCCATTTTGAATGGAATAAAGCCCATTTAGAAAACCTCTTATACCACGGATTCTGCCTCTTGTTATTCTGAGCTATTTTACTTTATTTTAAGGATTCCGTATGAAATTCAGTTTCGGTAAAAAGAATATTTACCTCGTGAAAAACCATTGAAATTCCCCCGTTATAGTTAGTGCAGGCAACTATAACTCACGCGACCGCAATCCTCTGCTGATGACGTCAGATATTACATCACTGATGACATATGTGTCTTTCTGAAAAAAAAATATTTGTAATATATGTATAGCTAAAAATTAATGGAAGAAGACATGGGTAAATAAGTGTCTAAATACAGTGATGTAATATCTGACGTCATCAGCAGAGGATTGCGGTCGCGTGAGTTATAGTTGCCTGCACTAACTATAACGGGGGAATTTCAATGGTTTTTCACGAGTGAAATGTCCAGCTAACTATAACATGTGTGAAACCTATGGTTTTTTAAGTGAATATATATATATGTATCTTGAGTTCCACCATAGCTGCTGCTCCTCACGAAGCGGATGCCATGAGGATGTACACACGAAAACTAGCCACGCAATTTCCCAGAGGGAACAAATTGTTGGGCACTCACAGGGGTTTTCTTAATTTTGATTTTATTTCTCCAACAAAAAAATACGCGTTTCGGCTTCTCGCATTTATCATATATATCGAAACAACCAAAAACGCCATAGCGTTCAGAAATGGAAAGCACCCAAAGAATTCCAAAGCAGCAATGCTTTATTGTGCAGACCCCCCCCCCCCTTTGCACTGACAGACGTGTTTCGCCGACTGGCTTTTTCAATGTCCGTTTTTTTTGTGCTCCATGGAGGTATTTAAATTATACATGCATCACATGATTCATAAAGACAAAGTCAAAGACAGACTTAGGCAATATTGTTAAAAAATACATGGCGGCCATCTTATAGTGACTTATTTACCAGTGCTGCCCCTATGTAACAAACTGAAATAAAGTGCAATAGTGAAAAATTTAAATACAAGATTGCACCATTCATTCATTAAGTGCAATCAAGATAAGGTGGAAAAAAATATTTGCAAATTTCATATATGAATATATATACAATATATACATTCTATATACATGAACACACATATCTTAACGTAAATCTTAGGCTGATACGAATGATTCCAGAACAATGTGGATAAGTATTTAATTCATATTAGTTCGTATCACGAGTGTGTCACCCCCTAGTTTAGTTTATTAAGCCCTGAATGGGCATTGGAACAGCTAGTGAGAGAAATTTCATATGGCTGTAAATGACACGTTAATGATCTAACTATAACTTAATGAAGTTCTTATTAATGCCCATTATTCTAACGTGTCATTAAAGGTGAACCCATAGCTCCTCATCATTGTTCCAACCCTACTGGGGCCTTCGTTTGGAGAGCTATTATATAAGTTGATTCCAAAATACGAAGCTTGCGCACCCTATCACCCCCTCTTTCAGATTTGTCCACTTGATCAATACAGTGGAATTTCAACAGATCACGGTTGCTCTGGTGGAATTTTTCAAAATGACGAGCAACCGGATATGCGGGATCCTTGTTTGTAATAGCCCGCATGTGTTCAAGGATGCGTTTCTTTGTAGGGTACATCGTGCTCCCAATATAACGTTTGGGGCACGGACAGGTTAGGCAGTAGACACTGAAGTCAGAGTTGCAGTTAAGAAGCAATTTGATCTTACGGATCGGTCTAGGGTTGCCTGGTCTGCCTTGGTAGGTTGTCACTTTTTCACTAAATTTGCAGGCCTTGCAGCGTTTGCAGGGAAAGAAACCTGAGATACCTATTCGGTTCTTAACTCTGGGGACAGGATCATAATGACTATGAATTAAATTTAAAAAAAAATATATATATATATATATATATATATATATATATATATATATATATATATATATATAAACAAATTAAAAACAAATAAAGATATTGTTATCCGCAATGCAGATAAGGGCGGAAACCTGGTTTTGTGGAAAAAGAAAGATTACATAGAGGAAGCCATGAACCAACTGACAGATACAGCAGAAGTGACCATCCGGAACTGAGAGCCACGTACAATACGTACAATATGAAATTGGTAGCGTGGAAAAATGCAGCACTGTTAACTACCCAGGAGTACAAATATTTGAAAAATGAAAATCCTGTCACACCGATTTTGTACTTTTTCCCGAAAATACATAAAGATGCACTCAAACCGCCAGGAAGACCTATCATTTAGGCACGGAACAGCCTCCTGGAGAAAACCTCCCAATATGTGGATTATTATTTACAGGAGCTTGTACAACAGCTGCCATCTTACATCAGGGACACAGGGGACTTTCTTTCGAAAACACAAAACATTGACTGGCATTAAGACTTTTTGCTCAGTGCGATGGATGTGACAGCATTATACACGTCCATTAAACTCCAAGACGGTCTTCGATCACTTCAACATTATCTGGGCAAAAGGACTCCCGAATTTGCACAGCACAATAAGATGCTTTTAAATATGATTGAGTTATGTCTAAATAATAATATCTTTTTATTCCAGAATGTTTTATACAAACAACAGGGGTAGCCATGGGGGCCAGCTTCTCCCCCAGCTATGCCTGTCTACACATGGGATGGTGGGAGGAGCTGGTACTAATGAAGGAACACATGACTACAGTCACGACCAAAATCAAATGTTGTCTACGGTTTATAGACTACTTGTTTTCAATATGGCAAGGGACTATAGAGGAAGCAGAACAATTCATTATAGAATTAAACATGAATAGTCTCAACCTGCACTTCACAGCCTCCATTAGTGCAACAGCTATCAATTTTTTAGATGTTGAAATCTACATTAAAAACGGTCGTCTTGAGACAAAACTGCATAGGAAGCCAACCGCTGGCAACTCGATACTACATGCATGCAGTTTTCATCTACAGCATTTGATTCAAAGCATCCCAAACGGGGAGATGCTGTGACTTACACAAATTTGCAGCTGTGAAGATGATTTAATCATAGCTCAACAAGCCTGCGCTGCCAGATTCCGTGAAAGGGGGTATTCAAACAAATGTATTAAACAGGCCATAAAGAAAAGTAATGCATTCACAAGGGAGAGTTTAATCAACAAAGACACCAAGATGGAGGGTAGCCAGACACGAAAATCTTCTTCTTTTAGATTTATCTTAAAATACAGCAAACAAGATAATGCAATTAGAAAAATTATCAGACAAAACTGGCCCCTCATCCTAGATGATCCCACCATTGGCCATACCCTCCCAAAAAAAGCTTCCAAAACATACACAAGGGCAACCTTCATGAAGGACGTCCTAGTTCAGAATGACCCCTTTACCCAAACTAAAAGCACATGGTTGTCTCAGAGAAAAGGATTCCATCGCTGTAAAACTTGCAAGGCGTGTCAATTAGGAATTAACAAACCATCCTTTGACACCCCATTCAGTGACCGAGAAAAACCAATAGGGAAGGCCCTAACTTGCAAATCTGACTATATAGTCTATGTGCTGGAGTGTCCGTGTGCCCTACGATATGTAGGTAGTACTATACTACAGGGGCACAAGAGGATACTCCAGCACATTAGAGCAATCAAAAACAAAGATACTACTCACCCCGTAGCGCGACACTTTGGGGAAGCACATAATGCGGACCCCAAAGAACTTAAGTATTTCATAATTGATGCTATTCCACCATACAAAAGAGGGGGCGACAAAGAAAAAGGCCCTCAGATGTTTAGAAACCACTGCATCTCCCAGAAACCTTGACGTATTGCCTCATACAGAGCAGCTGAATCACAGCGTACGATTTGGGCTAAAAGGAGGGTGTGGCCCGGCATGCTCCTTTCGACCGCTGCAGCCTCTGAAGAGGTGAAGCCACGAAACGCGTAAGGCTGCGGTCGCATGCTTTGAAAGACTGAGTTCCACCATAGCTGCTGCTCCTCAAACAGCGGATGCCATGAGGATGTACACAACGAAAACTAGCCACAAATTATCGGGCACTCACAAGGGTTTTCATAATCTTGATTTTATTTCGCCAACAAAAAATTACGCGTTTCGGCTTCTCGCATTTATCAAATATAGACCCGGCTTTTACCTCATGAAGGTTGCTGCATTGGATGTCAGAGTGCGCCTCCCCAGGTGGGAACCTTGGAGCTTTGATTTTTACGCGGCCTCCCAGCCGCGGGAGATGCACCACCCGGAAATTTGGGGCCACGGAGCTCCGAATCACGGAGTCTCAATGTGGAGGCATCCATGGAGTATTGACAAGCCGGATGTGCGAGTGGAGGCCCATTGGTGGGCTTGAAACGTCTCAGACAGCAGCACACAACTGAGGCACACACTACAAGACCCACAAACCAACGTGGACTAATTCGAGTTGCCCATTGGAGGGCTCATATTTTTAAGTGGGAGTTGTAGCCTCTATGCCAAAATGACTGTCGCGCCTCTGAAGAGTGCAATGAGCACGAAACGCGTCAGGTGTGAATCGACAGGCATGCTGTAAACTGGATCCGCCCGCCGACCCGGCTTTTACCTCATGAAGGTTGCTGCATTGGCTGTCAGAATGTGTCTCCACAGGTGGGAACCTTGGAGCTTTGATTTTTACGCAGCCTCCCAGCCGCGGGAGATGCACCACCCGGAAACTTTGGGCCACGGAGCTCCGAATCACGGAGTCTCAATGTGGAGGCATCCATGGAGGTTTGACAAGCCAGATGTGCGAGTGGAGGCCCATTGGTGGGCTTGAAACGTCTCACAGCGGCACACAACTGAGGCATACATTACAAGACCCACAAACCACCGTGGACTCATTCGAGTTGCCCATTGGAGGGCTCATATTTTTAAGTGGGAGTTTTGGCCTCTATGCCAAAATGACTGTCGCGCCTCTGAAGAGTGCAATGAGCACGAAACGTGTCAGGCGTGAATCGACAGGCATGCTGTAAACTGGATCCGCCCGCTGACCCGGCTTTTACCTCATGAAGGTTGCTGCATTGGATGTCAGAGTGCGTCTCCACAGGTGGGAACCTTGGAGCTTTGATATATATATATATATATATATATATGCATGCACTGCGTAGTCTGCCATGACCTGCACACAGCGGCATGAAACTCATCAGACACCATCATCCTTAAGTTGCATGATTCTTTGTTCAATCACCAGTAATTTAAAGTGCAAAAACTAGCAAATAAATAAATCTCCCAGGCCGACGCGTTTCGGCTTCCGCCAGCCTCTGGGCCTAAAGTCACACCACAGTGACTCTGAACACTCCTTATGTACTGTCCTTCTACTATTACCATGCCCAGTGAGCACTGGTGCGTGAACTCTACTTCTATTATGTTCCATTCCACCCGCCGTTTCACATGATATTAGTTTTCTCATTTCACTAAGCCCCAATGTTTGTCGAATCTCATTATTACATATATTTCTAAAAACCGTAATGTATCAACCAAGACAGTTTTTCGTCCCCTTCAAAAGTTGTAACAATATGTACCCAATTGCTGTTAATTTCTTATTGTCGTAGTCCAATCTTCCTTTGCTTATTATCAAGTACTTAGCAACTTGGTCACTGCATAGTTAACTGTCCCATAAACTCTCTATCCCTCTTGATATTTTTATTCCCTTAAAATTCCAATGCCATAATTGGATATTTAACCCAGGTTCCACAATAGAAGACCTTTTAGTTTATACTCTTCCTACGAAAGAAGTGACTTGTGCTAAAGTACTCATCATTGTTCTCTCTTCTAAGACTTTTTCTGAATGCTGGACAATTACCCTCCTTCAGTTCTTATACTATTCCCCACTGTAACTCTTGCAAATCCAAATATTGCCCATAGTATATGATAAAGTGCCCTTAATAAAGTGCAAGTGCCTACAATAGGTTGTATCATTTTTAAGCATTTTTAAGTATAAAAATTCTCTAATTGTTATTCATAAGGTGACTCACGCTACAGTGCTCATAAATACTTTGACCTCCGATTGTACTTTTGCTTTTGCTTTCTATCTTTTTAAAAATTTCTCACTATATTTCTTTTCCTGTCAATCTATTGCACAGACCAAATTAAAATGGCCCTCAATAAAATGCAAAGTATATACAAAGGTTATGGTTAGGTCCAATAATTGATCACTTAAAAAAATAATCTCTTAACATCATATTACATCTCCTCCTTCCAACAATCAAAAAATACAGGTTAAAATCGGAAAATATGCGTCTCTCAAAGATTCATATGCTAAAGGGTGGAAAAATGGTATTCATGGGTATCAGTGTTAACAGCATTTCACATCCTATTTCTTTACATAGGCGCCACTACATAGTCCCGTCTTTTACTCGGTACTGGACTCCCTTGGCGTGGTAAGACCCATTAGGCACCAAGAGGGGAATTACTCTTCATGGAGATGCAATCATTCCCTAAAGGTGGACATTCAATTCAGCATCAATGTTATGCCCCATCGGGATCTCCGTACCCATCGAGATAATCAGTTTTGATTCCTCCCTTCTCAGTTCCCTCTCCCTGTTGCCTTCTCTCAGATGCTTAGGTATTTGTTTTCGACCAATGACACCAAATCCTGTCATGGAACAATTGTGTTCACTTTCAAAGTGATTAGCAGTAGGGTAATTTTTATCACCATTTCTAGAGACTCGGACGTGTTGCAATATTCGTAGCTTCAGTTTATTAATGGTACTGCCCACATAGTACTTATTGCAACCACATTTTAGTGCGTACACCACAAACTCCATTGCACATGTTATTCTATCATCTACAGCCATCTGTTGTCCGTCCAGTGTTGGAAAAGTTTTCTGATTAATTCCATACTGACATGCTCTACATGAGCGCACTTCCTAAAACCCTTTGGGATGTTTGTCAGCCAATTACTTTCTCTAATGGGTTCCAAATGGCTCCTCATTAAAACGTCCCCAAAGGTTTTTTTTTTTTTTTTTTTAGAAGTTATCTTAGGATTTTGATCCACGTCTTTTAAAAGATCATCTTTCTGTAAAAGCTGCCATTCTTTTGTAAAATTTTCTTTATAGCTGGTTGTGCTGAGTTGTACTCTAAAAAGAGTTGTTTAGTGTTATCATACTTTTGTTGCTCATTGGTTGGGTAGAGTACTTGTTCTCTTGTTTTCTTTCTGACTCTCTCTCTTTAGCATCATTTAACACACTTATGGGATATCCTTGTTGGAGGAACCTTCCTGTCATCTAAGTTAATTCCTTATAAAGTTGTTCTTCAGTTGAGCAGATTCTTTTGGCTTGTAGCATTTGGCTATATGGGATACTCCATTTCAGGGCCATGGGTGTCCAATGTTAGCATGTAATAAGGAATTAGTTGCCATCGCCTTCCTATGAATGGTAGAGACCAATTCCTTCTCTTCGACATCCAAGTTGACATCCAAAAACTCACACATTTACATCATTATTGCTTACTTTCCAGATAAAGTCCTCCAGCATTGATATTTCTCCTCCTCAGAGGATGAATAGATCATCTATGAATCGACACAAGAGCACGACCTTCTCCATGTAGATGTTGTTGTCCTCAGCCCATGCCTTCTCCTTCTCCCAGCACCCCATGAATAAATTTGAGTAGGTGGGGGCGAAGGAGGTGCCCATGGCCATGACCTGTGATTGGACGTAAAATGGTCAGTTGAGAGTGAACACATTGTGCATTAGGCCATATTCCAACATCTCAATCACCATTTGGGTGTGCTCCAAAAACTCAATTGATCTATGTCTCAAGAAGTATTTGCATGCAGATATACCATCCTTGTGGTTGATTGAGGTGCAAAGTGAGAATACATCGAGAGCCAGCATGATGTACTCAGTTTTCCATGATATCCCATCCAATTTTTGTAAAAAATCTGTTGAGTCCCTTAGGTACGAAGGTAAACGTGTTACATATGGTTGAAAGTATAGTTCAAGGAAAAGTGAACAGTTCTCCACTGGTGAGCCTACCCAGCTCACTATGGGCCTGCCTGGTGGAACTTCCAAGTTCCTTTCTTGCCATATCTGGAGCTTCAAGTGAAATTGCCTTTCATGGGGTTTCGTGGGAGGTGTTGGTAATGGGCTGTGTTGTTAAGCTGTCTTGTCACCTCTTTTAGGTGTAGATTCCGATCCATTAATACTATATTTCCTCCCTTATCAGATGGTTTTATGATGAGGGAGGGATCTTTCTTCAACATTAAAATGTCCTGCCAATCCTTGGGAGAAAAGTTGCTTTGGTTCCTATTGTGGCGCCATTTATGTCATAGTTTATTTAGATCATCAACACCGAGTTTGTGAAACAGATCAATTTTGTTGCCCGGAGCTAACTGGGGACAAAATTTGGACTTCATCCTGCATCCACTTGAGATCGATTCATCCGTAACAAATCCCATTTGATTCAACTTCTCAGTGTCGGTTATCATAACCTTGTTCACCATTCCTGTAGATCTTAAAATTTCTCTCATCTGATCATTTACTGAAGTATTTTCCTGATGAGATATGGTTGCAGGGGCCATGGCTGAACTATTTGTTTGATTTTGAATTTCCATTAGGTCTGGTATATCTCTTATCTTAAATGTCGAAGGTTTCTGAGTTTTAGTGCTCATGGTTACATCTCTTTTTAATCTCATTTGAAAGTATGCATGTAATTTGAACTTTCTAGTAAATTTGTATAATTCAATTTGTGTGTCGGTAAATTCTGGTATCGCAGTGGAACATTATGAAAGGCCTAGATTTAAAAAAAATTCCTGATTGGGGCGGAGGGTTGTTTTCGACACATTTATGACAGTAGATTTCATACTCTGTATATGAGTCATCTTAATGTCTGTCACCTTGGAGCATATTATTAAGTTCTCCCTCTTCCTGTCCTCTTTCCTCTTCCTTTTGCCCCTCCTTGTTCTTATCAGCCTAGTTTGTAATTCTGTGTGCCTTGGTGCCCTCCTCCTTGGCGCATAGACATGCGTAGTAATCGTAGTTACAGGTGAAAATCCAGTTGTTCCACAGGTGCCTCATCTGCACTTGATCCCGCATCCGAGCTCACTTCGCTTTCACTTTGTCTATCTTCTTGAGGCTCTCCACCTTCTCTTTCATTCTGAGATGATCAAGTTTCTTCGCAAAAGTGAACATTCAGCCATATTGATAATCCAGCCAGTCCCTGGTACATTTATGAGCTTTTATCTCCGTGATTTCTTCCTCATAATTTAGCAATTTCTCTTCCAATTTTTGCAACAAATCCTTTGTAGATGTATCATTTTTGTAAAATTCCATTTCCTCCATAATCCTGTCAATGATCACTGTTTGCTGTTCAATCTTTCTCCTAGCATGTTTAATTAAGGTGTGCATTCACTTGACTTGACATTCAGCTGTGTTCTCACACTGTTTTTTAATTAGATCTTCAGCCATGTCCTCATAAGTTGGAAGGAGCATCATTCGTAAACCCCTATGGATCCTCTTATGTTCAAGGTACATTGTTAGGTAGGTCACTTCCTACCGCGTCTAGCCTTTTCCAATTCTCTAACCAGTAGTATTGGTGTTTTTTCTCTTGTGGTTACTTGTGTTCTCTCCTTTTGTTCGCTATATCGCTGAATATGCGTTCTGTTCCTCGTGCCCACTTCGCCATTCTTCCATCTATCTTGAGTTACTTAGCGAGCTCACTCACCAAATGCTATATGTCGAATGAGATCTCAATCATTAAACGACAATCCCTTTGATCCTGTTTGTGACGTGTCACTGTGAATTTCATTATCACATTTTCTCTCTTGCCATATTGCATTTAGGGATTACAATACGTATATTTATTTCTCCTTTCCATGTGGTGATCTTCCTTCCTGTATAAACGTGCGCTGACGGTCAGCGAGTACTATTCATTTACCCGTCTATTACAGGGACCGCATTAACTCCAATATATTTTTTCTCACTTGGGTCTGGAAGCAGTCTGAAAAGGAGCTATGCCTTCGTGGAATTTTCAGACAGTGGCTCACACTTTGAGTATACAGGACCTGCTCCGGTAGGTCCGTATAGGCCTCAAGCGCCCTCTGATGCTCGAGACGGTACCCCCTTACCTTCAGAGTCCACACGTTTTCTCTTTGTGTGTTGTCTTCACCTTCCTGTCATTTCATCTGCAGAGGGTCACGACACAGAATACTGTTCCCTGGTGCAATCCTTTGTTCCGTTGTGCTCCTCTCGCTCTAGTTACTGCCGTTGTGCGCCCGAGGCTTCCAGTGCATGAAATCTGCATACATTCGATAGGCGTTATCCGATATATATATATATATATTTATATATATATATATATATATATATATAACCAGTACCACCAGACTTGGGTACATGCGGTGAGACGTTTGGGGGCCAGGGAGAAGAAGTTATGCAGCAAAGACACTGGGACATTTTAAAACTGCACCCTTTTAGGTTTTGTCACAGATCACCAGCACTCACTTGGGTTTTAAAAAGTCGACCGAACATGCTTACCCTGTCAGCCAAGATAGTGCTTTCTGGGAACCGTAGTCTGACGATGAAGGCTGCGGTGACGCATTCGACAAACCAATCGACTTAGCTGGTCTTCCACAATGGAAGCAAATGGATCAATTGAAAAGCGGTTGGTGCTAGTAACTGGTGTTTGGCATATGATTAAGGAACACTTGCCGAAACGCGTCATGCCCTCACTGCTTCAATAAACGATTCTTCATGGCTCCCTGCTGTGTCCCTCCGGTTCCTTCCTTTGGTGTGAAGAAATCCCTTTGTGGAGATATATATATATATATATATATATATATATATAAAAATTAGAGGTAAGTAGTAGATTAGTAAATTAGAAATATGTGTGTCCTTTCCTTGCATGATTAGCTGTGTTATGTTTGAGCTCTAAAGATCACACACAGACTCTTTATCCTATGTATGTTGCTATTTAAACTATTTTACATATTTTGTTTGTATTTTTAATTTATTTCATTTCATATTTACCAGACTGTTTTTTATTAATGGAACCTCTATTTTCTTACTGCTTTTTTTCTTTCAAAGTCCTTAACATTTTTCCCAAGTCTATCTTTTCTATTACTTTATATTTAAATGACAAGGTCACTTAAAACATGACATTTTTAACTCAAAAATACACTGCCATTCACGAGTTGTAATTAACTGAAGTAACTATAACTCTCACCCTCATGTTGTCATCAATGACGTCATAGAATATGTCATGGGTGATGTAATATGTGAGGTCATAAGCTGTGCATGGCGTGGGCCACTATCTTGCTATCACTTTAATTTATCAGTCACAACCAATGTATTACTTTCCATTCTTGCTCGTCAGTCTTATTTTCCTATGACTCTCCTGAATACACTTTTCACCTAGAATTACTTATTTGCTCATCTCACTTCCTCTATTACATTCTGTTGCTTTAATATTTTCTTGACACACAGATTTGGGTTTTGACCACAGAGCTGTCCAACAGGCCTAGTGCTATCAATACACATACCCTAGGGGGCCATGGCTTTCTTCTACCATTTGGGATGACCCTCCTTTAATGGCAACACTACATTTGGTTTTCTTTTGTTTTCAGGCACTACAAACATACATGTAAACACCAAGAAAAAATAACCACTCCTCTGACCTTTTGCAAAACGATTTCTTACAGCAGGCACTATGATTCAGCGAGTTAATGCCTGAAGCATTCAACCTTTGGTCTACAGGTCATAAGTTTGATTCCTGTAAAATCCTCGGAAGTTCATAAATTGAATACAATTAAATTGGCTAATGATAAAAAACAGGTTTTTACTTTCGGTACCGCCTTATCTGGGAAAGACTTTATCTAGCTGCAGATTCCTTACATTAGAATTATTCCCAGGTGTCAGATTGAACCCAAAAATGTTATGTGAGTAGTACCCCTGTGGGAGGTCGATCAGCTCTGCGTGGCGTCATCTACACCAAAAGTGATGTGTGCAGTGCCCATATAGGAGCCACCCTAGTGCCTGACAGTTTCTTCTCATGACTTTCCACACCAGGAGAGCGGAGCCACGAAGAACATGGACCACTGGTATGGGGAAAAAAGGGCCTTGAAAGGGAAACTGCCTTGACCCTAGAAATCTGTTCGCAGAGCGGGGTGGATGGGTGGGGTAGTAAGGAATCTGCGGCTAGATAAGAGTCTCTACCAGATATGGTGTTAATGAAGGTAAGTAACCTGTTAATCGGATAAAGGCTTCTAGTAACAGATTCCTTACCTTAAAATAGATACCCAAGCAATAGCTCCCCAGAGGTGGGTCTGTGAAACATTTTCACACTAAAAAGTCCTGCAGGACCGAACAAGCAAAGTGCCCGTCCCAACGGACCAGAATGCCCAGGCAGTAGTGTTCTGTGAACATGTGCACTGGCCTGTATTTCTGCCTGGCAGAAGTCCAGGACTGGAACGCTGTGTGCTAATGTAGTGGGTGCAGCCTTGGCTCTAGTGGAATGAGCACTCAAACCCTCAGGGGGTTGCTTCTTGGCCAATAAGTAGCAGATTTTAATGCAGAGCACGATCCACGGGAGATGGTCCGTTTCTGCACGGCCTTTCCTTTCGTCAATCCGACATTCAGCACATAAAATTGGTTCTCCACCCGGAACTCTCATGTGCGGTAAAGGTAGAACAACAAAGCTCTTTTTGGGTCCAGTCAGTGAAGTTGCCCCTCTTCCTTAGAGGGATGTGGCAGAGTGTAAAAAGTAGGCAGGGTGATGGAGTGACGTATATGAAAGGGAGTGTCGACTTTAGGGAGAAAGGAAGCTCTAGTTCATAGAACCAGCATGTCTGGGTAGAAGTTCAAGTATGGAGGCTTGGACAACAAAGCCTGAAGCTCACTGACCCTCAAGGCAGATGTTATTGCCAGTAGGAAGGCAGTCTAGATGATAAGGAGTCTGAGAGGGCAGTTGTGCAAGGGCTCAAAGGGAGCGCACATCAGGAATGTCAGGACTAGATTAAGGTCCCACGAAGGCATGATGAAGGGAGAAGGAGGAAACATGTTGCAAACCTTTCAAGAACCTATGTACAATAGGGGATTTGAAGAGGGATGGTTGGTCAGGCAACCACACAAAGGCTGATGTAGCAGAAAGGTAGCCCTTTAAGGTGTCCAGAGAAAAGCCATGCTGGGAAAGGGAAAGAATAAACAGAAGAACCTGAGAAAGGGGAGCAGAAAGGGGGTCAACCTGTTGTTTTGCACACTATGCCACAAAATTGCCCGGTCAGCAGGCGTATACCGTTTTGGTAGAGGGATGCCTGGCTGCCAAAATAACATTATAGACTTCGGGCAGAAGGTCAAAAGCTGTCAACTGACGATGCTCAATCTCCACGCAAGAATGCAGAGCATCGACAGGTTCGGGTGGAGAACCCTCATCTGCTGCTGCAACAGAAGATCCTCCCGAAGGGGCAGCCTGATCAGAGGACCGATGGCCTTGCTCGACAGCTTGGGGTATCAAAATCTCCAAGCCCAGTCCAGAGCCACAAGGATGACTTGGGCCCGGTCATTCCTGATCTTCTTGAGAACTCTGGGCAGGAGTGGCAAGGGCAGAAAGGTGTATAGGAGGCCTGAGCACTACTCAAGATGAGTGAGAGCCGCCTTGGAAACTCCTGCGTGCAGAACTGCTTATATTGCATGTTCTCAGCAGTGACAAACAGATCTAACCAAGGCTCTCCCCACTGTTGAAAGAGACCTTGCAGCACCTCCGAATGGGAACACCACTTATGATTCGCTAGGCATCTTCAGCTGAGTTTGTTTGCCCTGGCATTCAGAGAGCCCGCCAGGTTTAAACCTGTTCCAGCCATGTCCAGAGATTCAAGGCCTCTTGACAAAGGGTTCATGCCCCCACCCGTCCTGTTTGTTGCAGCAACAACAACATGGCGGAGGTGGTGTCCGTGAACACCTGCACTAGCCTTCCTTTGATGGTGGGTAGAAAGGCTTTCAATGTCACCCGAATAGCCCGAAGCTCAAGAAGGTTGATGTGGAGTCGAGATTCTGCCGGAAACCTCTGCTCTCCAACTCTCATAGATGGACGCCCCCATCCCATAAATGACGCGTCTGTCACCGCTGTCATATCTGGTTGAGGAAGGGAGAGAAGTATGCCACAGACCCAATAGCAGTTCGTTACCCACCACTGCAGATCTTCTGCAGTGCCCTCCAAGATCTGGAGCATGTTGGAGAGATTCCCCTGATGCTACGCCCATGGAACTTCAGGTCCTACTGAAGAGCCCGCATATGCCAGCAGGCATGTGTCACATGCAGGAGGTCATGAGGCCTATCAGCCTCAGAGTCAGTCACACCGAAATCTAGGCTAGAGACTAAAACATCTGTATCATAGCATGAATATCCTGGACTCGCTATACTAGAGGATAGGCCCAAAACTGCACCATGTCCAGAACAGCACCAATGAAAGGGAGCATCTGAGAGGGAGAGAGGTGTTACTTTGACATGCCGATAGTGAACCCCAGTGAATGCATGAGGTCCACCATAGTCTGAAGGTGGGAGACGACAGCCTAAGGCATGCCCGTCTTCAACAGTCAGTCATCGAGATAGGAGAAGACTGGCACCCCTGATCTCCACGGATGAGCTGCAACCACCACCATCACCTTAGTGAACACCCGAGGGGCAGTGGTAAGGCCAAAAGGGAGCACGATGAACTGAAACTGCTTGTGGCCCACCGTGAACTGCAGGTAATGCCTAAGGGAAGGGAGGACATATGTGTCCTGCAAGTCCAAAGATACCATCTAACCTCCCAGGTCTAGGGCAGACAGGACTTGAGTGAGCGTGAACACTTTGAACTTCTCCTTCTTAGAAAGGAAGAAATTGAGATGGCGCAGGTCTGGGATAGGATGAAGGCCTCCATTATTCTTGGACAACAGGAAGTAGCGTGAATAGCAACCACGACTTACATCTGTCATCTGCACCCTCTTGATGGCTCCCTTGGCCAAGAGAGCCGTCACTTCTTGGCGGAGTAAGGAGAGTTGGTCCTCCATCAGCCTGGTGCAAGCAGGTGGCATGGGTGGAGTGGTAGTCCTGAAGGGGAGGGAGTATCCCCTCCAGACAATATGGAAAACCCATCGGTCTGCTGTTATAGACCTCCAGTGGGGCACGTGATGGCATATCCTACCTCCCACTGGGTGCCCATGATGGTAAGAGGGCAGACTATAAGGGTTTGGATGCTGTGGCTGCCAAGCGGGGGTGGTGGACTGGCCCGACCTCTGGCTGTCCCACCCACGGGGTCTGTGGGTACCAGGTCCTCGGCCACGCAGAAGCTGGGAAGTTTGCTCTACGGTGGCTGGAAGGGTAGGAAGCCCCTTCAGTGGCCGCGAAAGGAGGGATTGGGGATGGCAAGGGGCCATAGGAAGGCTCAAGGATCTGGCCGTAGCCCTGCTGTCCTTAAAGCACTCCAGCGCTGAAACCACCTTGTCTCCGAAGAGATGGGAGCCATCAAAGAGCATGTCTATAAGAGATGCTTAGACATCCCCTGAAAAGCTAGTTGTTCTCAGCCAGGCGTGGCACGATAAGGCCACAATCGCGGAACTAGCTCTACCCAATGAGTCAGTGGTATCCAGTCCACATCTGATTGTGAACTTAGCAGCATCTCTCCCATCGGCAACAGCCTGGGAGAGTATAGCCTGGGCCTCCTCTGTAACCATGGACAACACCTGCACAACCTAATCCCATAGATCATGGAAGTAACAGCCCAAAAGGCATGTGGTGTTAATGGACCTCAGTGCCAGGCTGGTGGAAGAAAACATCTTCTTGACTAAGCTGTCCAGCCTCTTAGATTCCCTATCCGGTGAGGCGGAAGGGAATGTGCCAGGATTTACATGGGTGGTAGAGGCTTGGACTACCAAGTTCTCCAAGTGGGGTGTTGTGGGAGGAAATTGGGGTCCCCTGGAGTGAGCGGTGATGGCGGGCAATCGTCCTGTCCACAGGAGCCCCTGTGCTGGGCTTGGACTAGGTACCAAGCAGTATGTCTCTAAGGGCTTCATTTAAAGGGAGAAGCAGTTCTGAGGGGGGTAACTCCCGAAGCACCTCGGTAAAAACCTTTTTCTTGACTTCCACCGAGGGCCAGCTAAGGTCCAGGACCTTGGCCCCCCTTCTCACCACAATTGTAAAGGATGCTCTTTCCTCCATAGCCAAGGTAGCGGGAGAAAGCACGCCAGTATCTGGATAAGTGCCCAGTCTACTGGCCACCGCCAAGTCCTCACACCAGTCCATATGTGGATCTAAAGTATAGTTTCTTCAGGGTCCAGCGAACCCTGCGGATCCTCTCCAAGTGTTAGCCCATAGGAATACGGCTCAGGATCTGGCCTGGGAGGCATGGCTCGAGTCTGCGTCAGATGATGCCCCTCCGGCTCTGTGTCAGAGTTGGTGATCAGAATGGGGACAGCGCCACTGGAGGGCGCCAGTAGTGTTGGACTGGAGGCAGGTAAAGTAAAGAAGGTACGACCATCGCCGGTCCGAATCCATCTGTGGATCCAAGGGGCCCGACTGGGGGTGTAGCCGCCAGTGTAAAACCAGTAAGGGCCCCTATCGTGCCCGCAGGGCTGGAAGGCACACCGGCGCGAATGGGATGCTCAAATATGAGGCACATGGCCACATAAAACTCCTGGAGTTGAGTGGGGGTCCCTTCAGATCCCGGAAACTCGAGGAAGCGTGGTGTCGACCCAGGCGCTAGCTCAACCGCAAGATTTTGGGCTCCGCGACCGATCCCGGGATCTTCCTCCCAACCGGGCTTGAAACCGTTGCGGCGTCTAATGTCAAGCTGCCAGGAGCTTGAGGGACCACTGCCTCAAGGACTTTAAATTAATCACAAGACAGTCAACACAGGTCTTCTTGTTGTGATTGCGCTCATGGCACGTCGATCGGTGACAGGCACCGCAGGGCTTGAAGCCGGCCTTTCTAGATGATATCCCTGCCACACCAGGAGAAAAACTTCTCAAAAGCCTTGGACAAAAGTGAAAAAAACGGCTAGTCAAAAAGTGACTAGGTATAGCTCTCTATCGATCTGCACTGACTGGCGCGGAAAGAAAAAAATGATGTCAGTGCATTGGTGTAGGCTCCTATATAGACACCACACACGTCACTTATGGCGCTGATGACGCCATATGGAGTGGATCAAAGCCACCTACCAGCACGCAGGGGTACTGCTCCTAAAACATTCCTGGATCCAGACTGACACCTGGGGATAATTTTAGGTAAGGAATCTGCGGCAAGAAGTCTCTATCAGATACCTATTATTTATAGTGCTTAGGAACTGCAGAAGTGGGGAGTGAATCTCTATGTAGAACTGTTATGATCCCATGAGGAGTTTCTGAAAAATGTAGAAAGTATGCATCATTTTTGTCAGTGCAAGTTTAGCCTCCAAGACCGAGGCAAAAAATGATGGATTTCCATCTTTAATAACTTTCAGCCTTGCAGGTTCCTGGAGGAACACTTGAGCCCCAGTCGCCTTGAGCGGATCAATAAGTTATCTCAATTTCCACCTTCTTTCCATGGTTGCACGGCTTAAGTCTGATCTAAAGAATATTGATAAAGAGTCCACTGCCACTGGAGAATTAGGACGAGCCTTAAAAGACAATGCTTGTCTCAGCAAGAAATTCCCCCCAAAAATCAGAATAGGACAGGGATACCGGGCATTAGCCCTTTGTATGGTTAAGGGGAGCCTGTGTGCTCTTTGAACTTGGCAATTCCAACTACATGGATCGGGAAAAGCTTTCTGAAGGAGTTGGACCACAAAAGCGTGGGGGTCTGCATCTTCCTTGCCCTCCGGCACCCCAAACAGTCTTAGATTATTACGTCTTTGCCTATTTTCCAGGTCCTCAATCTTAGCATGACAAGCGAGACGCTGTTGCTCGTGTGACTGAACAGTCTGTACAACTGAAGTAACTGTCTCTTCTACTTGCGCAACCCTGCTTTGCAACTCCATCACATCCTTCGTGATATTAGCCACCGTATTTGTTACCTCATCAAGTGACATCTTGATGCTTAGATAGTCCGCCTGACCTGTGCATGGTGGGCCTGAGCCTCACATCGTTGTTCCTGCAATGCTTGTAGTATTACTGCAAGAGAAGGTTCCCTCACCATACATAAATCTCTTCTTGTCTCCACTTCTGCCATCAACGAAGCTGTCTGAACATTGTTAGCCCCCTCCATAGTTAGTGCGGGCGGGCTATCTGAGCTGATTAGAGGAGAAGTCAGGGAAATTTCTTGCTCAGCTCCAGCCTCATAATTTTCGCCACAAGTCGTGAGATCATCGCTCTGACTTCCCCCTTAGCCTGCACCCATTTCCTTAGTGGGCTGTTTTCCAATCCTCGGCGGGCACCTGAGCTAGTATACAGGCTCCCCCCTTGTGGGTCAATGGATTTCCCGCGAATATTAGTAATTTTAAGGCCTTTTCCTCTTTTTTTTGATTTGTCGCCGGAGTTTTATAAGCCTTATATGAGCCCTCTTGATAATTCTTTGAAGTTAAAGGTGCCCCCCCCCGAGTCAGGCTTGTTTGAGCTTGTCTTCTGCTGGTTAGCGGTCTTCTGAAATTGCTCAAGTACATTACTCTGATTGGCTTGATCCAATTGTATATCCTTACTAGACTGATTGGTCACAGGGCTAAAAACTTCACAATTTTGGCTAATATTACCGGGGGTATCACCATTGCTCTCAGTGTTACTGCCCAGCTGGCTAGCGATCAATAGTTCTCCAGTATTGTCCATTTCTCTAGTCAAAAGCTCCGCCCCACTTTGTAAATCCGAACTCTTCCTTTGATCCAAACTACCAGGCAGCTCCAGCTCTACAACAGGTTCCTCTTCTCCCCTCTCCACAGAGTTCTCCAGTGCCTTATTCCCAACAGCATCTGCCTCATTTTCTTTTGTGATCGGGCTACAAAGTAGCGAAGCAAGCGCAATAGTGTCAGCAGTTGCAGCGCAGAGCTCTCCTTCCAATATCAGCTCCGCCGCCTTACCTGCCTCTATGAGCCTCGCTGCCGGCCTGCCAGTTTTCCTCGAAGCCGCTTTAGCCCCATTTTTCGAATTGTCCTCAGTGTGCAGAACAGGTTGTACCCCCGTAAGGCGAGCAGCCTGAGTCGCTTTTACTGTGTTCTTCGGTGGCGTCATGTCCACCCTTGACTCGGTTTCCCCTGAGAAGAGACGCGACCAATAGACTCCCGATTCACAGGAGCCGTAGGAATACGGTGTATGGCAAATTCTCCAACAGGTTTGCCTCGAAGCCCGCCAAAGGCTGCAGCTGGATATGAGCATCTACGGGGACAGGTAATCGTTGTGATGTGCAGAGTTACCACCAGATATTCCATAAAGGTAAGCCTCTCAGCTACAGCGATATGTCAGCCAGGCCGGACGGGAGCCGGGAACCCTGTGAGGCTGCGAAACGCGGCGGCTATAGTCCACCATCTTCCTTCCCGACTTTGTTTGACTATCATTAGTATGAATACTTGCTGGACTGCCTTGGTTATCTTGATCTCCATAACCTTTTTTCCTTTTGTTTTGTCTTGAGATCATTGGTTCCTTTTGGTTTCGATTTTCTTTTTTTTTTTATTTTCTGACTATTCGGGGTGTAGCGCCTGGATCAGAGCCGAGCGGAATCATATTATAACCACGCGAGGATACTGTGGGGTGCAGCAGGCATATAGTAAGGGTGTAAGCCGCCTCGTATTCCTTTTTTTTTTGTTAGCTTATGTAGGGCCAGATGGGGGTTGGGACTGTGGGGCGCCGAGACATCAGCTGCCATATTTAGCGGCTGCTGTTGGGGGGGTGATTCCTTCTTTGGGAAACATGGAGGATGGGCTCGATGGCCGTAAGGAGGGGGGGACGATGTTCTAGGGTGGGAGGGAGATATAAAAAGGGAGAAAAAGTCAAAAATAAGATTTGCAGTCATATTCGAGGTGTTGGGAGAATAATGGATACTATTATTTTTGTTTTGAAGGTTGACATTATTAAACAGATATGGCATTAATTAGGTGCTTAGCTTGGAATGTATCTGGATTGAACAGGGGATCTAAAAGACAGTTAGTGCGAGAAGAGCTCAACGCATATAAACCCCACTTACTACTTTTAACTAAAACACACTTCGCACACAAAGACCAGCAGCTTCTTGAGCAACTTGGGTTCCAGATTGTTGTATGTACTTCTCAGAATGTGTCAATCAGGGGGGCTGCTATCTTAGTATCAAAAACATTAGATTGCCAAGTCCATAAAGTTTTAGCGGATCAAAGGGGAAGATGGGCCATTGCTCAAATGGAAATTAATACTGTAAAATATGTTTTTTGAGTTCTATATGGCCCGAATATTGATGACCCAACTATATTTGACGATATTTGCTTAGAATTAGTGGAATGGCAGGGGGTGATGGTTTTGATGGGGGATTTTAATTTTGGTGTCAGCCGCTTGCTCCAAGCGAGATTATATTCTTTGCAGGATGCATGGTGGGCTCTGCATCCAAACAAGCCGGGTTACACGTACTACTCAGCGCCACATCAACAGTATTCGAGGATTAATATGGCCTGGGTTTCAGATACTATTTTATCAGCGGCTGACATGGAGATTTGCCCTAGGATTACATCCGATCACAACCCCATAATTTTTTCTATTCAAGCTAGACCCGCTATCAAAATTGCTCGATTATTTACGTTTCCTAGGTATTTGGCTACAGACTCAGAATTTGTGGTTTTTATTGGTAAAAAAAATTTGGATTATCTAATAGATAATGTGGGTTCTGCCCCGCTTTGGGTTGTTTGGGATGCTATGAAAGCATTTATTAGGGGAGCTACTCAGCAGTTCATTTATCAACAGAATAAGGAACGGGAGAGACAAACCAAAGATGCTTATCAAAAGTTTGTTCGCTGTGAACTTCAGCATGCTGAGGCAGTTCGCTTTCAAAAAGCAGATCAAGACCTTCTGTACATCTCGCTTTTGGAGCAGAAGGCTGTGATAAATAGGGTCCTGAAAGAAAAAGTGGCAGTGTGTTTTACCAAACATAAGACATTACAGTACGAATATGGCAATAGGATTGGGAAAGTTTTAGCCCATCAACTTATGGATAATCGGCTCAAAACTAAAATTAAGGCTATAAAAGGGGAGGGGGGGTTGGGGGGGGGGGAGTTCTTAATAGATGCCCCGAGGAGATAGCTAATCAGTTTTCTATCTTTTACCAGTAATTGTATTCCCCTGATTTAGGGCAAGATTTAACTGATATGCAGAACTATCTACAGGGGAGTAACTTGCCGACTTTGACAGAGGAAGATTTTCTCCTATTAGAACAGGAGATCACAATGAAAGAGGTTTTGGAGGCAATCGGTAGATTATCATCAGGGAAGGCTGCGGGGGATGATGCTCTCCCCGCGGAGCTTTACAAGTGTTGTAAAAATCTTCTCGCCCCGGTACTGCGGGATGTCATTTCTCAAATTGGGAACACAGGACACGTTCCTGACTCATGGAATATGGCTAATATAATCTTCTTTTTAAAGAAAGATAAAGCTCTGGAAGAACGGGCCTTGTACCGCCCAATTTCATTAATTAATGCAGATGCAAAAGTGTTTGCTAAGATATTGGCCACCCGGTTAGCTCCAATGATGGCCAACCTGGTCTCTCCCCAGCAACATGGGTTTATTCAATGGAGAGATACCACCGCCCATGTAAATACGGCAATAGCTGCTTTCGATGTGGCTGGGAAGTTAAAGATCGAATTTGGCATGGTCTTATTGGATGCAGAAAGGGCATTCGACTGAGTGGCCTGGGATTATCTTTGGGCAACACTTACAGCATTTGGGGTTAAAGAAAACTTCTGAAAACTGGTAGCGGCCTTGTATCGTGATCCGATTTCTAAGTTATTGTACCCCAATGTTCAAACCATCCCTTTTCCCATTCGGCGCGGTACGAGGCAGGGCTGCCTCCTCTCCCCTCTTTTATTTGCTCTTTATATCGATCCATTTGTCCGGGCACTCTTGGTTAATAATTTGATTTGCCCGTTGAATATTGAACAGCGCCACCTTAAGCTGACGGCATATGCCGACGATATAGCTATTTTTACGGAAAAACCAAAGGAGGCTAGAGAAAATATAGATAGAGAGGCAAAACAGTTTGGACGTTTTTCCGGATACAAGTTAAATAGGAATAAAACCCAAGTTTTGCTTAATTTTCAGCCAGAGGAAGCGATCGAAGGGGTGTGTCCGAGGGCTACATATCTTGGGGTACAAATCTCCTCTAAAATTGAGCTTATATACTCTTTAAACTATGTTTTTTTATTAACTAAAGTTACTAAACAATTGAAGCTGTGGCACAAACTCCCATTAAGCATCCTGGGTAGATGCAACATTATTATTAAGGAATATAATTCCCATGTTTCTCTATCTTTTTAGGTCCATCCCGCTACGTATTCCGAATGCTTTTTTTAGGAAACTTGACGAAATTTTTAGTAGCTTTATATGGGGTTATAAAAAGGCAAGACGGGCTATTGGAATGATGAAACTCCCATACAATCAAGGTGGCTTAGACCTTCCTGATTTTAAACTTTATTTTTTGTCTGCTTTTGTTAGCCGCTTATGGAGCCTTTTGAATCCTGAGCTAACGGACTTCTGGCATTGGCTGGTTCTTGGGGTGGAGAGCCATATGTTTTTGTATCGAATTACCGACCCCAACTATTTTAAACGCGTACGGTTTAAGACCATTCGGGATTGTGTATATATAAAGAAGGGCATTGAAATTAGACTTTCTCTATCTCCAATTCATAGTAGACTCCCTTTGTGGGGAAATCCAATGCTGCCTGGAATTTTCCAAGACAGCACGGCCCATCAGTGGGCCAGGTATGGGGTGCACTCCCTGGAACAACTCTATGATTGTAATGGCATCAAGACATTTGAGAATCTTCGGGCAACATTTAATATCCCCCAGTGCCTGTTCTCTAAATATTTACAGGTTAGGGACCATTTAGTTAGAAGTTTGGAAATCCGGAGGGTTGCTGGGTCAGACATGTGGGAGTGTATGTATATTCAGAACTAGCAGGCAACCATTAGTAAGGCGTACCGAATTATTTGTCAAAACAGGACAGAAGGATGTGAGAAACTGGTGCTTAAGTGGAGTGAGATCTTGGGGGGAAATATTACTATTGAAAATAGGAGGTTAGCTCTAGATACTATTGCCCGATCTGTACATTCGGTTAGCCTACGGTTGCAGCAATTTCGGACACTTTGCTTGCTCTATTATACACCAGAAAGGATTGCCAGATGGTCTCAAGGTGGGACTGAATGGGGAGGGACACGTCAGAATTCTATGTCAGCACCAGAGGCTCCGATTATGCTTCTCTTTTCTTTACTAGGTAAAACGCAGCAGCCAATCAGATTACAGTACGAGAAAAATTAACTACAATACCCATGAATACACTGGGTATCACCTAACAACCATAGAGAGTCCCTCTATGAAAGGTCCATTAGAGAATACCACATCCTCTTTCTTTGATGCTCCGCAGCCAGTTAAGTGCTTTCCCATATTTACTTGCTTTGTTGATGATTTCATGCATTGTACTGCTGTGGCTTTCATGCTTACTGTGTTAATTGCTGTTTCTATGCTTCGCCGTGTGGCGCTGGTATCGCTTTGCAATTGTGTATTTCTGCGGTGAATTCACAGTTTTTCCTTTCCGTTTGGGAGCGTGTGGCACCTCCCTGGTTCGGGTGCTTTGCGCCCGTGCTTACTTTTCAGCTTGTGGAGCGGGAGAGCGGGGCTTGAGGACACGCGTCTGTGTACCACATTGTCCTCTTTCACTGTTGACTAGGCGGTTGTTACCGCACATGCGCGGCGGCCATTTTGCCTGTTTACACGGCGTATTTTGCCGGTTTTCTTCGAATTGGAGCACGGGAGCAGCACTGTTAATGCTCGTTTTGCCCACAGCCTAGTTCATGCCCCTATTGACGCCCGAATTACCATTTAAGGTTTTGGGCTGTAAAATTGTTGTATAGGCTCTGCCTAGAGTGGTTTCTTGGCAAGCCCTCCCTCCACATTTAATTTGCATTAATTCACAATTCCTCTATATCTGTGTTTTTTGGCTTGCCTGGGATATTTCCACTCACCCCTTATTTTGCCTTTCGGCATTACGTTTGGTTGCTGTTTTTCCTTCCTCCTGTGGGCATTATTACACTTTCAGTGTTCTTATGGCTGACTATTTTGATGAGGAGGAATATTACTATTAGGAAGGGGCTTCTGCGTCCGTGGAACAAGAGTTGGTCGAGGCACTTGATGTAGGTGTCCAACAGTCTGTTAATAAATCGCTGGTCCGCGCTATTCAGCCTTTGAAGCGCCATTTATGTTCTTATGCTCTACAACAGGGCTGGCTGTCGGGTTCTTCTGCGAAGGCTGCGAATCCTCATAAATCTGATTTTGCAAAGTTGGCCAAGGCTCTCTCCAATGATCATTCTTATGTTCATTCTTCCAAAGCTACGGCGGGTTCTCATTCTCGACAGGCGGATGATGGGGATACGTCTTCTGGCACGTCTTCTGACCATGACAATTCTCCTCCTCCTGCTAAGAAGGCTCGTAAAGAGCATTTTGTTGATGCACCCACGCCTCCTCAACTTCTGACTTTTGATCCTAAGGACATTGTGCATCCTAATTCTTCTGCTTGGCTCCCGTACGCGGAGGTAGCGGAATATATTTTGGCTCATATTCGCCAACCTTTTGATAAAGATGTACGGACGCGTCTGCGTTCTGAATGTCCGCGGCCTGATCTCGGCGATAAATTGGCAGACACGCCAGAGGTAGATCCATCCATGATGACCTATCTGTAAAAGTATGCTAAGGATCCCGAGAAGGGAATTGATAGAGCGTGGCGTTCTTGCCAGGACAAGTTATTAGACTTGCTGGGCCCCCTTCCAAAATTTTGGAATTGGGATTTCGGGCTAAGGAATCATCTTCTGCCATTGCCACTGATGAACTGATTGAGTTGGCTCAGAGAGCCGTCTGTATTTTGGGCAACGCCAACTGTGCCATGTTTTGTGAAAGTAGACGTTCTATTCTTTTAAAGTTGGACCCAAAATTAGCGTGAATTGTCATCTTCCGAGGTTATCATGTAGTGAGTACTTCCTGAATACGTACATACATTGTTAAGTTAGCATAACCACGTTAAATGTTAGAAAGCCATCTTTCTGCTTTTGCACACGACACTGCGTTTACATGTTATTTCTTAAATAAACTGCTGACTCGAGACTTGCTTCACACGAGAGCAATCTGTTGTTACCATCCCAAGCTCTGCGCAGCGACCTTGGTCTGTACATGGTGTGACAAACAGTTTGGATTATTACACAATGCATGTTTTCCACTCTAGGTTGATCGACCCACTATTTAGCCATAACACACGCGCAGCTGCACATACCTGAAAGTTGGTGCTTTTAATATCACAGACATCATGTTTATTATTCAGACCGAAGACGAGCCTTCCTGCGAGAAAAATCCTTATGCTCCTGTGATGTGATTTCACTAAGCTGATCTTTGAGGTATGGGGTCCCCTATTCAAGCCTAAGAGACCTTCTATTAGTATAATAATAATATTAGCTTCTTAGTAAAGGGAAGGTGGTAGTATCCACTGTCATTATAATATGATTACCCCGTTTATATTCTATGGTATTGTAACTATGTTGCTGGTTTTGATATTAATCATTTGTCTGCTTGTATTAGCCAAAGTACTGCATCTTAGGACACGTGGTCTATAAAAATAAACTCTTTTTATTTACACCGTGTCTCTATTGATTATTGTTGTGGACTGATGTGAGAATAATATACGAACAGGTATTTCCGATTCCCACCATTCCTGAGAGTACACTAAGTAGCTTGTTCTGGGTTGTCTATTCATTGGGATCTCTGAGCTAAATCTTGGATAACGAATGGGACACTTATGCTAGCCGGATACTGGGTTCTGGGTTCTGAGGTGAGTTTCTGGTACACCACAATTCACTGAGGTCCTGGGGTTCTAAGCATAGTTCTGTGTATAAGCAGAATCCCTGCAACATGGCGCACCTAACGTTTGGTCTATGAGTTGAAACGCCTTAGTAGTGCTTACATTTAGTCCACAGCACCCTCATTCTTGTTTCCGGATAACAAGTCTGACGGATTTTAAACCTACCTAGTTCTATTGATATAGGTTCCTTCAAGCTTGATTATTAAAAAGGTTATTGAACCCTTGTGCTACTGAATACTTGAAGTGTAGCTTGTCCTTATGGCGATAAATATTGCGGCGCATAGCCGTGCGGCACTGAAACGTCACTTGACGCAATATGGAGTGCCGGACGCAGGCATGGACGTCATCTTTGTGGTGGGAGCCGATGCGGCTCATCCCTTTGAGTTATTCTACTCTTGGGTGACGATTCCGGCAGTCAGTGGTAATGATAACACATTTCATTCTTACACGGCCACTCCCGTGCCTGCCGCCTATGCGCCGTATAGGACACAGGAGATACCAAGATCTGCTTGGCAACATCAGATTTGGTTTAATGGCGCCCTCCCCCATGTGGTTATACCGCCGAGAATGGGCCCTTTATCAATTGCGGGGGCCACTTGGCCGGTACTAGCCGGATTTACGCCTCATCCCCGTTACCTCACGGTGACGGTGGATGAATTGCGTGTACTACACACTGCCCTTATAACAGTATATAGGGCGTTAGTGCAGTATGTGTCACGCACTGTACAGGCGGGGGCGCCTGTTAGTGCGGGACAACCTAGTGATCGTCACGCGGTGGTCATTAGTCCTGTTATGGTTAATTCTGTTATGGGCAAGCGTCCCCCCACGAGGGATGATTATCCCTTTTGGCTTGCTGAAAAATTTGACCAAATAGAGGCGGTTTATCCGCATACAACTCCTGTGGAAAAACACAGGATCCTCACCATTAGTTTGCCTAAAGATTTAGTTCCCCATATGGATGATTGTGTATCCTGGGGTAAGATTTTTGCGGCAACGTACGCGCAGTGCTTTGGCACTCCGTCTATGTTACAGCTGCCCTCCATTATTAAACAGGTTCAAGAGGACCATGGAGCGGAGTCTGCGATAGAATTGGGGATGCGGCTCCTCGGAGATTTTGGCCTGGTGGCTACCATGATAATGGGAAACCTTAAGGGTGATGCGTTGCACTTTCAGATTCGTAATGAACTGAAGAAAGTTGCTGAAGAGGACAAACCGCAGGAATTTGCAAAAATAATCTCTGAGGCATATCGAGATTTGGGTCGTAGCTCTTTAGGAGTTAAGCCCGTGATCAAAAATCCCGATTCTAAGCAGCAGGGTAAGGCAGAAACTCCTGGTAAGGATGGCCGGCCAGCTTTTCAAAAACAAAATTGGCGGTCAAAACAACAGGGAAAGCAGCAGCAGAAACAGGGCTCTCGGCCTGCCTCTCCCGTACAGTCAAGTAGTGAACGCACTTATGATCTTCGAGATCGTGCTACTATTAAGTCTCCTGATAGATTTCAGGTTTCTGAACCGCGTTCTCCTCGTTCTTCACAGGAAACATCGGCTACACAGTCCGGTGGCGGAGGCGGTGGCAAAGGTCGGGGTGCTCCACAACAGCGTGACCAACCTCGACAGACTGAGGGAAAAGGCAAGCAGGACGAATTTGCTCGACAAAGACCCCCGTTTCAGAAGAAGAAAGTGGCGGCTCTGACGGCAAAGTATGCCTCAGATAGTGCGGACACAGCTTCGGAACAGGACATGGGCGCTGACGCTACTGGACAGCGCGGCGGAAATTACCATAGTCCGTCAAGCTCTGCGTCCATTTCTGGCGGCGACAGCAACTGATGTATTGGTTACTGTTGAAACAGCTGACACCAGAGTGGCTCCCCCTGACAGACTTTATGAAATAGTCTTATTAATAGAGGGTGACATACAACGTACTATAAAAGGGATTTTTTGGGATAATCTGACCACCACCTATGATATCCTCCTAGCGGAGGCAGATTGGCCCCCAGCCTTTATTTTGGAAGCTCCTAAAGGGGAGGAGAAAATCCTCCCGTCCTTTGCGCACACAGTGCCTAAGGACCAGGCTGAAATGTACGCTGGGGAGTGGGCGCTGGCGCTTGCGCCAGCGGTGTATCGTACTCAGGTGGGTTGGGACCGGTTGTCCCCCTGCCATGAGATTCCGTTGCGGTCTATGCCCCAGCCTCAGCCCCAGTATCCCATGCGTCGTGAGGCTAGACCCCACGTCGCGGCGATCCTTGAACAATTGGAATATCAGGGTGTAATTGAAACTTGTGTGTCCCCTATGAATAACCCTTTATTCACTGTAGCGAAGCCTGACGGCTCGTACCGTTTAGTTTTGGATTACCGGCACCTAAACTCCCATTGCCGGACCTGCGCGGTACAAAATACACATAGCTCGGCTCTAGTCGACAGTCTCGTGCGTAAAAGATTTAAAACGACACTTGACATTTCCAATGGCTTTTTTAGCCATAACCTGTCCACACTGTGTAGCCAGTGGACAGCGTTTACTTCGGGCGGAAAACAAAAACAGTTTACCAGATTAGCCATGGGGTACAAAAATAGCCCTGGCGTCTTTTCCGCTCGCGTGGTTTCTCTCTTAGAAAGAATAGACCCCGAGGCATACTCCTATGTTGACGATATCTACCTCACGGATGATGAGCTGTTGCCACATCTGTCTCGAGTCGACAATATTATAGTGAGTTTTGCTGACTATGGCTACAAATTCAATTTTGCGAAGTCTCACATCGCGGAATATACGGTGTTGTTTTTGGGCTACGAGCTCAATAATGAAGGAAAGGGGTTAGCTCCCCACTTTCTGGAGAAGTGCGCATGCTTGAGTGCGCCTACGACACTAAAGAAATTACAATCTTTGCTGGGCTTTCTGAATTTCGGCCGTACGTACATTCCTGATTATGCCCAGCGTATCAAGCCGCTTTACGCCTTGGTACAACCTACATTTTCGAAGTCTAGCTGGCAGCTGGAACATTCTAAAATTTTACAGTCTTTACAGGCTGACCTTCTTGCTTCACAATATTTGCTGACACGTGATAACCGCACTAACCTGGTAATACGAATAGTGCCAGGCGCCGTGGGTTTCACGCATTTGACGTTTAATGAGGGCGATACCGTCCCCATTGCGTACAAATCCCACTTGTACACCTCTGCTGAATTACGTTTTTCCGCGGTCGAAAAAGTTCTGACTGCTGTACAGATGGCGATCCTTAAAGAACGCGCACTGTCACATGGGAAACAGATTCTGGTTGTAACACCCTATCCTGCCTTAGAAGCAGTGACAAAGGCAAGTGTACCAAATTCTAAAGCTTTGCATCCTCGGTGGATACAATGGGCCACAACACTGACGTCGCCAGACGTCACCTACATCTTTGATGCCTCATTACAGACTCAAGAGTTCTTGCAGTATGAATTCGTTCGTCCGGCACCTCTGTCTTTGCGCCCGCTCGAAGAATACCATTGTGTCATATACACTGACGGGTCTGCGCAGCCCGCGATTGGATCGAAGCACGCTTACTCAGCGGCTTGCGCAATTGTCGTAGGTACATTCGTAAATGGTGAATTCCAATCTGATGCAGTGCATACGCAGTCATTGGGTGATTGTACCGCGCAATTGGCGGAGCTTCGGGCTCTAGTCCTTGCACTGGAGTTTGCTGATCCCCGGGTCACTACTCTTATAGTGAGTGACTCCTTCTACTGTGTCCAGTCCTATAATGACAATTTACATTTCTGGTCTCAGAATGATTATCGAGACACAAAAGGTAGCACAATTAAGCATAAAACGCTTTGGGTTCGAGTGGCAGACTTTAAAGACCGTCTCCCTCTCGTGAATGTTATTCACACTCTTGGTCACCAGCGACTTGGTGTCCATGCTGTCGGCAACAGCTTGGCTGACGAGGCAGCAAAAACAGCAGTGGCTACATACTTAGTGGCAGCAGTTACCAGATCAAAAAGTAAGATTGATGATGACATCTTGGCAGCTATTGCTGCTACAGAAAAGGGAGGCGATTACCCGAAGGGTTTTCCTTCTCGTTACATTTACCATTTAAGTCCTGATAATGTCCCATTAGTGAGGATTAACGACGTTGGTGACAGAATTATTCCCAACGCGGACTGCAGGCCAGCACTGATCTTGGCTGCACATGAGGGGTTGGCGTCTGCCCACGCCGGTGTGTCAGCTACAATATCTCTGCTACAACAACGTTACTGGTGGTTTGGTTTATATAAACAAGCGCGTGCTTATGTTCTTGATTGTGACATTTGCCAACAGATTAAACCTTCTACTGTTGCGCGCCCACCACAGATACAGCTGTACATCTCCAATAAGCCATTTGGTTGTGTTTATTTAGATCACTGCGGTCCTTTTTCCTCTGATACTGCGTACAAGTACATCTTGGTTGCAGTGGATTCGTGCACACGTTTTCTATGGGTATGGCCACAAAGGAGTGCTGACTCGCGGACTGTCATCAGGGATTTGCGTGTCTTTGTGGGAACTTTTGCGTGTGGTACCTTCCATTCTGATCAGGGCCCTGCGTTCGCCTCTAAGGCTTACAAGGAGGCTATGAGAAATTTGGGGGTCCTAGTCAAATTTTCGTCCCCCTACCGACCTGAGGGTAATAGTGTGGTGGAGCGAATGAACCGTGACTTAAAGCAATCATTGACAGCACGTGTTTTAGGCACAGGCCGGAACTGGCTAGCCCATTTGTATAACGTCCAACGTGCACTTAATAATCTCCCTAGAAGGTCTCTGGGTGGGCGGACCCCGTACATGATGCTCTTCGGAATCAGAATGTTTGTCCCAGACCTTGATGGTCTAGACATGGCGGCGTCGACCGCACCCTTTGACGTAGATGATCACTGTGCTGTTTTACAGACTCTACAAGAAGCCAGAGACACTCTTTCGAAGGAACATTTGCCCTCCACGTCTGAAGCTGAAGTTCAGGTTCCGGTAGTCGGCTGGCTACCCCGAGTTGGAGACCTGGTCCGTGAGAAGGTGGAGAACAAGAAGGAGTTTGGCCCCTCTTATCGTGCACCAGTTCCAGTGCTTGGAGTGCAGGGTACAAGAACAGTCATTTTACCTCCACTTCCTGGTCGCAAAGAAAACAGGTACATCTCTATTGACAATGTCAAACTTCAGCGAGTGGCCGATACTTCTTAGTATGACTCCAGCAGTTTCCTGCCAGACGATGCACAGAAATTCAATGTTGGCTCTTGCTTCTAACACCTTGCCTGAGGTTGCCATCGAGATGCAATCTGTTACTGATCCCTTGTTGATACCATCGGCTGGTGGTTTGTCCGAAGAGACTGAGTATGCTTATCCTACACGTGGTCCCTCGCCTGTTTTACAATCTACAGCACTTGGCCAGTCCCGTTTCTCTTTTGATACTAACTCTTTGCCCTCAACTCCCCCATCAAACATTGCTGTTTTTTTCAGCTGGTTCAAGAGACATTTTTTGATTGCCCCTTGGACATACATCTGGTTGATGCTTTTTACCATTTTTTTGTTTATGTCAATTGAATTTGTAATAGTTTTTTTCCGTCTTGTGGATGGCCACTATCTGAGTGAGAGATCGACAATTAGACTTATCAATGGAACTTTGGCCCCCCACTCCTCGTCCCACATCATGAAAAGGGACCAGACTTTTGTGAATATTACTGCCTGGCCCGTCTTGGATGGAATCGCATGGGATGCTGTTAAATTCCAAATTCATGGACCTACAGAGGTCATTAATGTACCTAATGTATTTCGTGTTTCTATGGGTGATGTGGTTAGGCAGAACATACGTTCTGATGATTGGGATGTACACGCCATTGAATCACTGTTTTCTGATTTGAAATATTATGCCGCTTTTGATGCTGAAGATTTATATGAAAATGCGGCTAATTATGCGGAACAGTATTGTTTTCAACATTATGGCAATCACTTCCTACATAAAGCAAATACATTTAGAAATTTTGTAAATTTTACCCAAAGGGAACACTGTCCTACTCCCGCATTCGGAAGTTCACAAACCCTAGTTAACAAGTATTCTTATTTTACCGATTTCAGTGTTACCAACCCGGCAGCATTTTATTTTAAAGTGCTGCCTGAGTCTGCCGCAAAGGTTCGACTGACACACACAAAGTTGCTTTATTCCAAGTCCTTTATGGACGAGTTGTCAATCAAAGGTTATGATCTATGGAAGGCTACTATTGATCTAAAGTCGGTTTGGGGTTCCAGACCGTGGCAGGTTCAGGGTACAGAGGCTTTACATCGTGCCTGTCTTATACCAAATCATATTTTGTTTTTAAACTCGTCCATCTCCCAAACCACCTGTTTTGGATTGGCTACTTCTAAACAATTAAAGTCACCTTCAGTGCCGGATTTGGGCGCTTATCCCAATTGGGATAACCACACAGATCTATCCCTTACTGCTTTGCGATCCTTAGTTTCAAATACATCTTTTAATATTTCGAAATTTAATAGTGAGGGTTGGTTAGTTTGGCAAAGCAGTTCAGACACCTGTCAACGTCGTTTTCTGGGACTGAAACCGGGGTATACTCGGGAACGCGTAGACCCTCGGTTTGAGTCGTCACATACTGTAACTACATACTCTGTGGGCAAGTTATGTCAATCTTGGCTGCGACATTCCACCTTGGCGTCTGTCAAAGTTCATTTATCACAATTACATGACAAAATAGATTTGAATGATTTTGTTAAGGGTCCTGTGGGTGGCAGAACTAAAAGGTGGGCGTATGCTATTTACAACGAAGTCTGGAAGTTGTCGCAGATTGAGGCGGCTTCCAGATTGAGAGCTATTGACCAAGCAAACATGGAGAAGGTTTTAGCCGTTATAGATAATAGCATTAACACTCTATCTTCTAGGATTTATACATTAGATAATATTGTTTCTTCTGTTGTTGATATTGTGCATGATGATATGTCTGTGTTATATCATGGTCAAAACCAGTTGCGTTCTGTTATGCAGTTTGCATGGACATTACAGACGTTAAAGGCAGGGAGAGTCCCTTGGGACTATCTGAACACTACATCGTTATTCCTTCCCTTTAACCTTACTGACAAGCAGCGATTTATGTCCATGAAGGATGCAACATATTCATTGTTACATATTGAAAAGTTAGACCCGTTGCCTTTCTCTGTAGCGGAGATCAATTCAGCTACGTGGTTAGTACACGGATTGATAACTCTCCCTTTCGCGCTTTTTAAGTTTACATCTTGTATGAAACATTATGCTTTGGGTAGATATGAACCGCTGGGAACCGCATTCATACATGAGGTTTGGTCCCTCCCCTTTACGTATAGATGTACGAGGGACGGAACTGAGGTTTATTTGAAAGGCGAGGAATGTACCACGACACCAGACCATTCCTTGGTATGTAGGCACATTCAATTACACGGCGCATGCAATGTACAAGCCCCGAACTTGGCCTGCGTCCTACGAGGTATCCCAGTGCCTGTGATTACGCCTTCTTTCACGCTGCTTGCAAACGGTAGTTATTTAATTTTGAATAATGATGCTTGCTGCGGGATGTTAGTGGGAATCCCGTACATAGTAACTGTCTCGCAGAAAGTTGTCTGCTGCAATAATGTTCTCTTTCCACCCCCGCATGGGCGGCTGGATGTTTCTATCTGGCCTTCGATTCCAACCTTGAAAGCAGAGTTCAACAAGTTGAGCAGAATAAGAGCTCTATTGTCCCAAAAAGAGGTGCCATTGACTTCCTCTCGTGAAACATTTGTCCTTCACGTTGCTAATACGCGCACTGAGGTACAGGCGCTTCTGAATACTGACCTCCCCCTACATTTCGGCACTTTGATCCAAACTATTTTTAATGCCTCGTCCACGACCGGCCTGGCTCATTTTTTTAAACTTGTGGGCTCGGGTCTCGTGACCTCTTTCAAAACTATTTTTGGTGTGATTACGGCTTTTTTTCATTCACTTTTCTCGAGCATCTTTGGAGGTGTTCCGCTGCTTCTGGCGCTAGTGGCAGGTGTGCTACTTTTAATTTTCGTACTACGGAATGGATGCTCCTTCTGTGCCACACGAGCGCCTGTCCCACCTGCATCTTCTTCGTGATAGGATGCTTGACTTTTATGGAACTCTGCCGTTGGCGACCTTAAGCCTGGCATATGGATTATCCTTCAGGTATTCCTACTTCACCTGTGTGCAGCCTGTATTTCACTGCCTGGATTGTCCCTTTGAATGGCCTTTGGATTTGTGCTTGACCAACCTGGTGTCTCCGGTGCCGGATTTCGATCGACTGATGAGGCCCTTAGTGTCTCACGAGTTGGCCTGTTCTGGTGTCCGGATTATGGCCTGTGGTGCGGCGCATGGTATCCTGGGTAATTGGGACATCTCAACAGCTGCCTACAACTTCTTGGCTATGAGCTATTTGGAGGAACATTCCGGGTGCCCTCTGATCGTGCTAGAGGCTCCGATGGTTGAAGAACACGTATGTTCCTTTTCGTTGATGGATTGGATGGCTGAGACTTTCAGTGGACCTGCAAACGATTTTTTGTTGGAAGCAGTGGCCACATATGCTGCTTATACATTCATGGATTAACTGGACAGTCGTCCTTTGCGCCTGTGCTACTGGACAGCACCCTAGCGCACCATTCCTTCTTTTCTTTCCCTTTTTTTTTTTTTCCTGATGGTCGTTTTGAGTTTTTTTTTACTTCCATTTTTTTTCTTTCTTTCTTTTCTTTCAATAAAATACCCTGGTTTATATTTTTTGTAGTTTCGGACTTTGGCGCATTCTGAAACTATGCATTGGTTACGCCTTGTTCTGCTCTGACGAAACTGAACTCTGCGTTCTCTCTTTTCTTGCCTATTAAATAGTGCTTCGATCAAGGGGGCGTGTAGTGAGTACTTCCTGAATACGTACATACATTGTTAAGTTAGCATAACCACGTTAAATGTTAGAAAGCCATCTTTCTGCTTTTGCACACGACACTGCGTTTACATGTTATTTCTTAAATAAACTGCTGACTCGAGACTTGCTTCACACGAGAGCAATCTGTTGTTACCATCCCAAGCTCTGCGCAGCGACCTTGGTCTGTACATGGTGTGACAAACAGTTTGGATTATTACACAATGCATGTTTTCCACTCTAGGTTGATCGACCCACTATTTAGCCATAACACACGCGCAGCTGCACATACCTGAAAGTTGGTGCTTTTAATATCACAGACATCATGTTTATTATTCAGACCGAAGACGAGCCTTCCTGCGAGAAGACTCCTTATGCTTCTGTGATGTGATTTCACTAAGCTGATCTTTGAGGTATGGGGTCCCCTATTCAAGCCTAAGAGACCTTCTATTAGTATAATAATAATATTAGCTTCTTAGTAAAGGGAAGGTGGTAGTATCCACTGTCATTATAATATGATTACCCCGTTTATATTCTATGGTATTGTAACTATGTTGCTGGTTTTGATATTAATCATTTGTCTGCTTGTATTAGCCAAAGTACTGCATCTTAGGACACGTGGTCTATAAAAATAAACTCTTTTTATTTACACCGTGTCTCTGTTGATTATTGTTGTGGACTGATGTGAGAATAATATACGAACAGGTATTTCCGATTCCCACCATTCCTGAGAGTACACTAAGTAGCTTGTTCTGGGTTGTCTATTCATTGGGATCTCTGAGCTAAATCTTGGATAACGAATGGGACACTTATGCTAGCCGGATACTGGGTTCTGGGTTCTGAGGTGAGTTTCTGGTACACCACAATTCACTGAGGTCCTGGGGTTCTAAGCATAGTTCTGTGTATAAGCAGAATCCCTGCAACAATCAAGACTCCGGATGTAATAACACCTCCAACTTCTCTCCCAGTCGCAGAACCCGCAACATGTTCAGGAAGGGACGTTATGATGGCAATCAGGGTGGACATCACAATTCCTCAGCTTCAGGTGAGATTACTAGCAGCTTCGGAGGTTGTGTTGGGGGGCAGGATTCAATTTTTTCTTTCCAGTTGGCAACAGATCTCGAACGATGCATGGGTGTTAGACACTGTGATGGGTTACAAGATAGAGTTCTTCAGTTTTCCCAGTCAGACTCATCCTCCATCGCCCCTAGTTTTGTCCCTTCAAGATTAAGCTGTCATTTCTGCAGAAATAGATTCTCTTCTGAACAAAGGGGCCATTGTTCGAACCACCCGTCATCCTCAAGGTTCCTCCAGCAACGTCTTTCTGGTTCAGAAGGGGGGCGGATCCAGACTGGTTCTCAACCTCAAAGACTTCAATGGCTGGGTCATTTAGCGACACTTCAAGATGGAGGGCATCCATCTTCTTCGGGATCTTCTTCAGGAAGGGGACTGGATGGTCCGTCTATACCTGAAGGATGCGTATCTGTCAATCCCCATTTACGGTCCTCATCGTCGGTTTCTACAGTTCCAATAGCAGGGAGTCTGGTTCGAGTACAAGATTCTCCCTTTCGGCCTCTCGTCAGCCCCTTGGTGCTTCACGAAACTTCTGAGGCCTGTCGTGGATTCTCTGAGAGCCCGGGGTGTTCGTCTGATAATTTACTTGGACGACATTCTCATCATGGCTCGTTGCCCTCGTCTACTAATGACTCATTTGGAATGGTCAATACATCTTTTACAGTCGCTCGGATTTCTAGTGAATCCACAGAAGTCAGTGTTCATCCCGTCTCAATCGATAGAGTTCCTGGGTTTTCTGGTCAATTCCCTCAGTTGCCAGCTCCTCTTACCCAATCAAAAGATCAGATCTATTAAGAGGGAATTGAGATTGATTTTACACAAACAGATTGTGTCATTGAGATCGGTAGCCCGGATAGTTGGCCTACTAGCTTCCTCAATTCAGGCAATATTCCCGGGTCCTCTCCATTACCGAGCACTTCAACGATGCAAAATCTGCCATCTCCAGAAAGGCCTCAAGTACTCAGATCAAATCCCTATTTCGGAAGAGGCAAGGTAAATTTAAATTTGATACTTGTATAGCGCACTACTCACCCGCAAGGGTCTCAAGGCGCTTGTACGAATACCGCTGTGGAACCCATCCTGGCTTTCCCTGTGAGGCGTCCACTCCTGGGCACCCCCAAGGTGGAGGCCAGGCATCCTTAGCGTTGTGGGGGCCGTTGTGGAGATTAAGCAAGCTATTGCCCAGAGTTGTAGAGTGGGACTCCATGATTGGAATAGGCACCGAGGCGAGAATTATCAGGTCCGTAGAATTTTTGAGCCCAAGACCCGCCGATGCGGGGAATTGAACCCTGGTCCCGGGCTAGACCTCTGCATCAGGGTCTGCCGCTCTAATCATTGAGCCACACTTCTCCAGGAGATGTTGTGGTGGTTAGAACACATGGAGTCTTGGAATGGTCGAGCCCTATTCAGAGCGACTCCAGAAGTGGTGATAGAGTCCGATCGATGCCAGTCGGTGGGGATGGGGAGCCCGTTGCAGTTCGGTAACCACCGGGGTCCGGTGGATCCAGGGCTAATTGTCTCTCCGTATCAATTGTCTGGAACTTCTGGCAGGATGATTTGCGATTTGTTGTCTTTCACCGCGCATGACGAATTGTTGCATTCTTCTCCGCATGGACAATGTGTCAGCGGTTCGGTATGTCAACAAATTAGGGGGCACGAGGTCCAAGATCCTGGCAGAGATTGCCAAGGATTTCTGGCACTTTTGTCTTCAGAGACAAATCTCAGTGATTGCGGAATATCTTCCGGGGTGCAACAATCTGATTGCCGATTGGAACTCTCGTCATCTCAGAGATTTCAGCGATTGGAGGCTTCATCCTCTTGTCTTCAGGTCTCTCACTCGGGTTTGGGGTCAGTGTCAGATTGATCTCTTTGCCTCTAGACTCAACATGCAACTTCTAATGTTTTTCAGTTGGCGCCCGGATCTGGAAGCTCTGGCCACGGATGCATTTCTGCAGGACTGGCCATCTCATCTGTGTTATGCCTTTCCCCCGTTCGTGATGATCCCCAGGGTCTTGGCTCGCACGAAACATTATCAGTCAGAATTAATTCTGATCACTCCTCTTTGGAAGGGTCAGGCTTGGTTCCCGGTTCTTCTGGAGATGGTTTGTGCAGTGCCGCTTCTTCTTCTCCAGCGTTGGAATCTGTTGCTGGACCCTTTCAACAACCCGCATCCACTGATAGAATCGGGTCAACTTCTTCTTGTGGCCTGGCGGGTTTCGGGGATCGCTAGAAAATACAAGGCCTTTCGTTAGACGCTACCAAATTTATCAGCGAGGTTTGGTCTCCCAACACACACAAACGTTATTCCTCAGCCTGGAAACGATGGTGCAGTTGGTGCGATCAATGGGAGGTGTATCCCGCTTCAGCAGATATCTCTTTAATTGAGAATTTTCTTGCATCAATTGCTTCTTCCGGCCTTGCTTATAGAACGGTTAATAATTTTCGATCCGCCATTTCGGCTGGCCATATTACAATCAATGACAAACCTGCGGGTGAGCATCCCTTAGTTTGCAAATTACTCAGGGGTATTAGGTTGGTAAAACCACCTTGCACTAAATATGTTGATTTATGGGATGTTTCTACTGTTTTACGATCCTTGGAAGCCTGGCCCTCCAATAATAATCTGTCCCGCAAACAGCTTTCGGCAAAATTGACTATGTTGTTATGTTTGGTTTCTTGTAAACGCGTTTCGGATATCCGTGCTCTGGATCTTGCAGGTCGTAGATTTTCACCAGAAGGTGTTACTTTTGCCATCTTCAGACGCACTAAGTGTAATAATACCTCTATTACTTACCCGAGTTTTCATAATATTCCTAAACTTTGTGTAGTTCAATGTATTAAGGATTATGAGGTAAGTACTGCTGAATTTCGACAAGATATGCATGGTCAGTTGTTGATTGCTTTGCAAAAACCTTTTCGCCCGGTCACCCCAGCTACACTGGCAAGATGGGTGAGATTGGTCATGGGTGACGCAGGAATTGATGTTACAAAATTTGGTGCACACTCAGCTCGTGAAGCTATGGCTTCAAAGGCTTTTTCTATGGGAGTTAGTTTAATGGATATTATGAAAGCCACTGATTGGTCAACTGATTCTATGTTTAAAACTTTTTATTATAAACCAATTGTGGATATTGCATCTGTGGTGGTGGCACAGCTTTGAATAAGCATAATCGGAGCCTCCGGTCCTGACATAGAATTCAAAATTTGTGAACATGCGTGACAAGAATTTTCAATTCTATTAAGGACACGGAGGCGAGGATTATCCCACCCAGTACTGTTCCATATGGTTGTTTATATTGTCTGCTTTTACTGTATATGTATATTTGTATTATGGATACATTCCTTCTTTTCCCTCCCCTTTACTGTAATTTTCAACCTTGAAGGAATGGTGTATTACGACTCTATATTTCCTTTCAGGTTCGGATCCTAAGTAAGGCGTGTTACTCTGTCTCCATGGACTGTCTTATGGATACCTGCAGGTTCCGTTTTTTTCTGATGATGCACGCATCAAGCCTTCTGTTTCCAGCCCGTTGGTCTGCTGTTTCAAGGATCGAGCTGCTTTCATTTCCAAGTTCTTCACAAATGTTGGACTGTTCTTCCCTCTACCTGTTCTGCTTAACAAAGAAAGAGGATGTGGTATTTTCTAATGGACCTTTTATAGAGGGACTCTCTGTGGTTGTCAGGTGATACCAAGTGTATTCATGGGTATTGCAGTTTATTTTTCTCTTACTGTAATCTGATTGGCTGCTGAGTTTTTTGTAGTAAAGAAAAGAGAAGCATAATCCTCGCCTCCGTGTCCTTAATAGAATTGAATATTCTTGTCACGTATGTTCACAAATTTTGAACTGTCCTAAATGTGGGCTACATGCTGCAGGTATTGTGCATATGTTTGTCCTGTGTCCTTCGCTGAAGTTGTTTTGGGATAAGATATTAGGGGCAATTCAAAATAGACTAGGCAGGGACCTCGCGCTCTCAGTAACTGAAAGGATGCTAGGATATAAGGATGAAGGTGAGCGGAATGGCCCTATACTGACAATTATGCTGGTTGCTGCCCGGTTAGCGATAGCTATAGCCTAGATTTCCCCTAAACCCCCTACGGAGATAGAATGGTGGTTAATCCTCAAAGAAACTAGAGAAAGGGAAGGGGCACTGGTTAAAGCCAGGGGAGTTCAAGCACTGCAGAAATATAGGTCTATCTGGAGGGTTCTGGAAGAGCTCTAAAGCATTTGCTTGAAGTTAATTAATCTATACAATGGCTATATCAATTTATACCTTGGAAATGGCTCAGAAGAAATGTCATCATTGTGGGCTTTTGGTCACTTGGTTATGGTCCTTGTTCTTTCTCCTCATTTTTCTTTTTTGTTTTTTTGGGGGTTTTTTCTTTTCTTCTCTGCGGTTGTATTCTAATGATGCTTTGTTTATGTATATTTTGCTGGACTGTATGACTGTACTTCTTTTTGACAATAAAAATATTTTTTTTAAAAGAAAAAGAAAGTATGCATCATTTTAACACTGCATCCTCATTCTTAGATTTGGGGGTGAAACAAAACTATGACTCTTGTTCAGTGCTGAACCTAAAATGAGATCTTACTTGTAGGAAGCTGGCTTTTTGTGTAGTGATGCAAATGTAGGAGGACACCATGCAAAAAGTCCAGACAACCTTTATTGGTTTACAGGGCTTACTTTAATAGTTCCAAGTGCTCTATTTGTGGTAGTGTGATTCAGCAACTTAGGCTTTTCGGAAAGGAGTGTTAAGCATTTGTTGTACACACACAGTCAAATGGTCCATACACTCAATAAACAATTTGAGAACAATTTATAAAAATAGAGTAGATTTTTATAAGAATTTTGACACCAAGATCTTTAGAATAACTTAAGTACAAGCTGTGATATTGATTTTAGAAGAACATTGCAAAATACTCATAACGGTTTTGAGGCATGAGCCTCGAACGCTACAATGTGATCCTATGGAAGAAAAACACACATAGCAAACAGGTACTTGCAAACGGATTTCACAGGTGCCCTTTAGGACTTAAGGTGCTAGGGGGCCAAGGTCCAAAGTACCACCAGCAATTTCCCTTTACCTGCCCTGGTGTGTCTGGGTGCAGAGGTGCTGGTCGGGTTGGTAGCCTCGAGAGCTACACTGTGAAAGTCAATGGAACTTGAAACAAGGGCTGCAATGGGGATTTAGGGTCAAGTCCAGATGAATCCAAAGAGTATCTCAGGTTGTGAGGACCCCCTAGGCCAAAGGGACGCAGTCAGAAGTCATGGAACCAGGCTGTGACGCTCGGGTACAGGCGGTCTTCACTGGATGGCACTGGAGTTCAAGGCTCTCTCACTAGTTGGTACAAAGGGGGGAAAAACAAAACAGTATGGCCACTCTGTTTGTGGGTCTCATCTGTTCTGATGTCACCAGACGTGCAGGAAGGCTTCCAAGGCGGTGGTGTCAGGGCTGGACATGATATAAGCCTCGACTGGTACTGGTGCAGGGGAGCTCCTGGTGGGTCTAGCGTCTAAACACTCGGCTGAAAGGAGGGGCTGACCTCCTAGAGCCACGAAGAGCTTTTCCTGAAGTGCTGCTCCCTCGGTGGGCCGAATGGCCAGGAACGCGGTGAACCGGGTAGATTCAGTCGGTGCCTGCAGATGAAGGGGGGGTGGCTCCTCCACCGCAAGGGTGCTGATCGCTTGTTGTCGAAGAGTTGAGCAGTCCTCCAAGTGTTGGGGAGGATGCACAGCTGCATGAAGAGTTGGGTCTTTGAAACTGTTAAGGAGAAAGCAGCAGGGCAAGTTTTGGCGCCAGTTTCTGTGCAGGTCCTTGGATCTTGCGGTGTTGTCTCTTCTTTGTCCTCTTCAGTTCCCAGGAAGTCGAGTTTGGGGATCTGATGTAGGGGAGACCCCTAAATATTCAATTTAGGGGCATTTTGGGGAGAATGTTGTAGTAGCCAATGGGCAACCTACCCCTAAGGTGACTATGCTCCCTATATGCTCGCTTCCTGTGGGGAGTGGACATAATCCTGACCCAAAAGTCCCCATTTCACCAAAAACAAGATGGTGATCCCTTCTCTGGCTGTTCACTTCAGGTGGCTCACCTTAGGGGTGTAGCTAGCCTGTGGGTGAAACGTGCCTCTGGAACAACTAGTTTCTCACCTGCTCTGGTGCCAAATGGGCCCCAGGGCAAGGAGTGATGTTGTCCAGGTCTGGGAGGGAAGCCAGGGCTGCATTTGAAAGGCAGCAGAGGCTTTGAAGCCTCTGTCCTTTATATGCTAAATTGCTAGACATCCTGCTGGAAGAGGTGAGAACACCTTCTTCCAAGCAGGGATTGTTACCGACCTTTGAAAGCGCGGGGTCTCCCTTGCAGGGGGTCACAAACCCATCTGTGGTGGTAGGCTGGAAGATACTAGTCAGTCAACACCCTAAGAGACTAGTAGGACTACAAGGGGTACCTCTAAGGTACCCTCTGGGTGCATGTCTCAATAAATCTGATACTGGCATCAGTACAGATTTAATAAGCCAAGATGTTTGATACCAAACATCATTATTCCCAGTGAAGCCATTATGTAGCTGGGTTACTCGTAATGACCAGTCCCAGTACATGTCCTCAAAATGGCTTCCTGAACATTTGTAATGCCTAGCAATGGAGCTAGGCATCAGAGGGACTTGTCTGCTCATACAGATGTCCACTCCCTGGTAATATAATGCACCCTGCTATGGGTCTCTAAAGGCCTGTTGTAGGGGAGACTTATATATCGTAGATTCAGTGTACATAGGCATTGAATACTGGGAGTAGGCAATGTCGTGTTTTCAAAATGGCTTGCACCATATCATGTATCCTGCAATGGTAGGCTGCAGGTTGTTTGTGAGTTGGTCCCTTTGGGTGGCATAGTACATGCTGCAGCCCCATAGGGACTCTCTTTAGTATTCATGCCCTAGGTACCAGGGGTACCATATATTAGGTTCCTACAAGGGTGCTAAAGTTCTTGCCAATTCAGTTACAATTAACATGTGTGTAGTTTTAGAGAAAGAGCACTGGCACTGGGGACTGGTTAGCAGGGACCCATTGCACTTCCAATCAAAAGCATCAGTACCAGTGGCAAAAAGTGGGGGCAACCATGCCTAACAGAGGCACTTTCCTACATCACTTCTATGTGAAGAATGTATTGTTTTATATCAGGTAAATATAGAGCCAGAAAGTGAAGGGGAAAAAAGTACTATTCTAATTGCATTTATATAGAGCTTACTGCCCCTGACTAGGCATAGAAATGCTTTTTCAGCGAGTAGCACCCTACCCTGGAACCCACGAACGATTAGTGGTGAATTAGTAGAGTGAACTATGAAAATAATTTGAGTGGTGGATATGTTAGTCAGTTATTTGGATTGAGAAATATAGTGGAGGGATAGAAGAGGGAAAAAGGTTTGCATTCATATAGCGCTTGCTACCACTGATGGGGTGTTGAACCGATTTTTTCAGCGAGTAGCACACTACTTCAGAATCCATTAAGGATTAGTGGTGACTTAGAATAGTGAATTATGAAAGTAGTATGAGTGGTGGATATGTTAGTCAGTTATTTGGATTGAGAAGCGTAGTGGAGGGATAGAAGAGGGAAGGATTTCAAATTTATTTTTGGCGCTCATAGCAAGAGGAGGAGGCTTGGGATGAGTAAAAAAGGAGGTGGGGGGGAGAGCCAGAGGGATGAGTTTAGAAAGGCTTGTTTGGGAGATCTGAATAGTAAAAGAGGTATGAGATGATGCAAGGAGGGGTAGAGTAGGGAAGAGTCTAGAAAGGGTTATTTTGGGGATCATAGCATTGGTATGGGGTTTGGGATGAATGACTGAGTGGAGGTAGAGGATATATATCGATAGAGATATAGAGTGAGAAATAGGGTAGTGCATTGGATATGCTGAATAAAAAAAAAAGTAATAAATATAGAGATACATAAGTACATGGAAGATATATATATATATATATATATATATATATAGTTCAACAAAGGCCCAAAAGCATTCGAGCTCGCACTCCCAGCCAACGTTACCTTCCGGCATTAACATAGAGAAACCAGCCTCTGCATACTAGGAAATCCTTTATTACTTATGCCGACACGTTTCAAGGCAACAACCTCTTCTTCTCAGGCAACTGCAAAAACGTGAAACGGGCTTCCTCATTGCTTGCACCATTTTATACTGCCCCCAGTGGGCCACACCTATTCCGGAGAAATTGTGGTGCATGCAGGGACTTGTGGTCCAGGAATACATTAATCACCCTCAGTGGGTTCCGTCTTTCACATTAATAATTCATGCAGCATTGTCTTTATATTAAAAGCCCACAGTGGGCCCCACGATGCTTTGCTGGTTGAATTAGTCCTCATTAGCTGCGCTGATCGCAATGTGACTCAGTTCGTTATTGCGCAGCCTCTCTCCTTTGCGAGATGGTGCAAGCTCCACGGCAGGGCGCCGTGCAAATTAATAGTTCAACAAAGGCCCAAAAGCATTCGAGCTCGCACTCCCAGCCAACATTACCTTCCGGCATTAACATAGAGAAACCAGCCTCTGCATACTAGGAAATCCTTTATTACTTATGCCGACGCGTTTCAAGGCAACAGCCTCTTCTTCTCAGGCAACTGCAAAAACGTGAAACGGGCTTCCTCATTGCTTGCACTATTTTATACTGCCCCCAGTGGGCCACACCTATTCCGGTGAAATTGTGATGCATGCAGGGACTTGTGGTCCAAGAATACATTAATCACCAACAGTATCCAACAGGCTCCTTCATGTGGGACATCGGCACCGAATAGGGGGCGTGTGTCAGTTGAGGCTCATTTGTGAGCTTAATACATCCAGCAGTGACATTATCAGCACTTACAGGGGATTCCAGGACTGCAACTCCCACAATGCTCAGCGCAGCATCATACAGGTCAGCCAATAGGAGGGCGCGCTATCACGCATAAATGGAGACCTTACCCGGTAGGTGCTGAATTTTCTGCCATCATCAGCCCATGAAGAAGAATGTAAATTCGAAACGCGTCGGCAAGAAGAATGATGCCAGAACTGTGAATGGGGATTGACTGACTCACTCACTCTCCTGCACCTCGAGATTGGGGCGATGCTTGGAGCCCCGTGCTGATGTTCGAGTGCTCCTCATGCAAACGAAAACCCAAGCCTGAGCCTAGAATATATATATATATATATATATATATATATATATATATATATATATATATATTACCTACTGGCGGTCGCCAGTAGGTAGTTATAGTTAGGACCACGTTTCCATAGGAAATCCGCAACATTCTATTTTGAATAACTTTGGCGCCGGTTGACGAATCCTCGCGAATTTTTCAAAATAGGTGGGGCGCTACGCTCCGCTCCTACCCTGAAAGTCTCGGGGGGATCCGTCAAGCGGGGGCTGAGATAAAAGGGGGGTCCCAAAACGCGTTTTTCCCATGCATTTTTCCATAGGACCTTTAGAACGAGCTACAGCCCGAACGGCTGAACAGAATTACTCAAAATTTGGCAGAGAGGTAGTCCCTAGGTCAAGGAAGTGCCTTTTGTAGGTTTGGTGTAAATCTGTTCAGTAGATTCTGAGAAAATAGCCTTTAAATCAATATATATATCTGAGCCCGCTTACGGTACGCTTACCGTACGCTTACGGTAAGCGTACGGTGGCGTGCGCGAGCGCGATTCTGATTGGCTCTTAGATCTTAGTAAACATTCGAATCGGTCGAAACCAGGAAGCGGCGGCCGCCATTTTGTGTATTTCACTCTGGAAAAAAAAGAGTGAAAACAAGGAAAGGGGGCAATGAGGAGAGTTACAGACCCCCTAACATTTGTAAGGGGGTCAAAGAAGGACAGAAAAGTACAAAAAAAACATTTATTGATTTTTTAAAAAATCACGGGGTACGCGTACGGTAAGCTTACGGTAAGCGTACGGTAAAAAAAAATAAAAAAAAATAAATGAAAAGCAGATTTAAGAGTTTAGATATTAGGGAGCTCTAAAAAGAGCTGTTGTGTTTATGAAGTCATTTTTTAAGTGGTACCTACAAGTAAGTACCGATGCAGAGTCTAAGGTTCAAGAGGAAGACTCTGTTCCCTTCATCATTGAAGTGCACACCATCTCCTCTATAAATGTCTTGCATGTCATAACGCAAATTGTTGTGGTAAATGGCACCCATACCATAGTCACGGAGGAAAGCAGAAACAGAATGATTGGACCAGTTCCATTTTTGCCTTTGGCATATGTTGGAAAACACAAAGGCAGTTTTAGGGAAAAGTGTAAACAGTTGTGCAAAGGTGTCCTTCATAAGTATTTCCAGACCTACCCCAGTCAAAGTGCCTAGGTCATTGCCACCACAGTGCACTATTATGAGGTCAGGGTGTTGGATTTGAATGAAGGATTTCACCAATGGCATCAATTGGTGCCACTTTAACCCTCTCTGACCAATCCATTTAATGTCTACATTTGGCAAAGCAAGGTCTCTCACCATACCTGTTTTCTCTGCAAACTTTTCACTCCAGAAGACATAGCTGTGCCCTACAATCCACACTGTGAACATCTTCAAAGGAGAACTGGATGCACTCAGGAGGTGTCTTTCAGTAGAATGGCAATATGAAAAGAAAGACAGTTTGGAAATGGAGGCATACATATTTTTTACAAAACAAAAAGAACTGATTGGCTGTTTCATACCATTCTAGAATAAAAACTAGGCTGTATGTGTAAATTAATAGAAGCATGTTTTGTATTGGTAAAAAAAAATGTGTAACCAAAGAACAGTACTATGGATTTGCTGTTAGGTTTGAAAAGTCAAGCACTCTTGCTCTGTGGAATTGAAACATTGTTTGGCGAACTTCTGACCTAACTCAACACAGCATTGTTCCATGAGCTGTTGCTATGGTAGCAGGCAGAAGTCAAGTTGGGGGAAGGGTACTAGGCAGAAGTCAAGTTGGGGGAAGGGTACTTTTGGAAAAGGGTTGGTTTTCAACCAATAGAAATGTGTGATTACATTTGAAAAAAAGGGGGAAGCACTGAGATTTGAAACTTACAAGTATATGTGTGGAAAAATAGAGGGAAAGTTTGCCATTATCTGGTTCTGCTGAGAGGAGAGAGGTGAACACAACAGAGATCCTGGCTCTGATAATCTGCTGTTTGAGTGTCACATTTCTTTCACAACTAACTAATTTTAAAGGTGAGTTTACAGTTTGAGAGGGGATGTATGTGGTAACTTAAGAAATGAATAATAGAAATGGAAATTGTTTTTGTTGTAGTTACACATGGTGGTTTCATAATGTGTCAGTCTGTAAAAGTGATTTTCACTTGCCCCGAAAAAAAAAAGAGCAGTAAGTGTGCTTTCAAATTGGCAAAGAAATTTCGTTTTGGGACTAATGTGAAAACATGACTCTGTGTGCAGAGAGGAATTATAGGCAGAGATTTATTGCGTCTTGCTCTGGTGATTTCACAGTTGCATTAGATGGAAAGGGGGAGCGAATTTTTGGGGGAAGAAGCAGAGTCTTAGCACACACCCATGTGCTTGCCATGTATAGTCATGCACAGTATTTACAAGCGAGTGGGGTTTTCAGGTTTCAGTCTGTAATGCAAATACATTCAGCATCACTAAGGCTGGTTGCCCTTGCTGGAGTGTAGGCAGTCACCGAGAATACACATGGTGGTGGTCTGAAAAAACAGTTTGGACATGTGCATTTAAATAAATCAAAAAAAGTGGTTTCATAATGTGTCAGTCTGTAAAAGTGATTTTCACTTGCCCCGAAAAAAAAAAGAGCAGTAAGTGTGCTTTCAAATTGGCAAAGAAATTTCGTTTTGGGACTAATGTGAAAACATGACTCTGTGTGTAGAGAGGAATTATAGGCAGAGATTTATTGCGTCTTGCTCTGGTGATTTCACAGTTGCATTAGATGGAAAGGGGGAGCGAATTTTTGGGGGAAGAAGCAGAGTCTTAGCACACACCCATGTGCTTGCCATGTATAGTCATGCACAGTATTTACAAGCGAGTGGGGTTTTCAGGTTTCAGTCTGTAATGCAAATACATTCAGCATCACTAAGGCTGGTTGCCCTTGCTGTAGTGTAGCAGTCTGGACATGGGCTTTTTTAAAAATCTGAAAAGTGGTTTCATAATGTGACAGTTTGTAAAAGTGATTTTCACTTGCCCAAAAAAAAGAGCAGTTAGTGTGCATTCAAATTGGCATAGAAATTTCGTTTTGTGACTATTGTGAAAAGAAATGTAGTAATATATTTAAATACAATAAAGGAATTGTTACAGAGAATCGGTGAGATCTGTACAAATAAAACTTTAGAATTTTATTGGATTACCATTGGAAATTTAATCAAAAAAGAATTTTAAAAGTACTATTTGGTCTAAAGGAAATGAAATCAGATGTATTTTGGAGTTATTTGAGATATAATATTGTGATTATCCTTCTGAAACAAACATATCAGACGGTATTTTAAAGAAATAAGTATTGGTATTAGATGATATTTTTTTAGAATATTATGCATTTCTATAATGTTAAGTTTAAGTAAAAAAAGAATCAGGGCTTTTTTAATACAATCTTTGTGATTGTTATTTTTTTTTGCCCGCTGTAAAATGATGAATGCAATTGCTTTCACAATTTATAGTGAAATGCAATATATTCTGAAAACAGCAAAAATAAGGCAAAAATATTTTATGGAAAAAAATGTAAATATGTGTACTGTATTATAAAATGTTTTAAAAATATTAATACTTTTTTCTTTTTTTCCAGATAGATATAGAAAATTTTCGAAAACTACAAACATTTTTAAAACTATTTTTAAAAAAAACAAATGAATAAATATTTTTTCAGTGAGTATGGTAAGTCAATAATAATAATTGTAGTCTCTCAAGGACCTTGTAATGTGTTTATTGATTTTTAGTGTTTTTTAAAAAAAAAAAAAAGTACGCGCACCGTACGCGTACGGTAAAAAAAAAATAAAAAAAAGTTTTTAAAAACATATGTAAAAAAAAGATGAAAGATAAGGTTGGCTCTTAAAAGAACCGTTGTGTTCATGCAGGGACAGAGGAAAGGAAGCATGGGAAAATTATTCAAAGCGACAAATGTGTTGATCTATTTTGTTGTTCACTAGGGAAACACTGGTCTCCCTATAGCAAATTAGATCTTGACAAAATGTGCATCGAATATCAACCTTCCGAAATCGAGGGTTGATTTCCAGAGGGCCAGCAAAAGGAGATTCTCCCCCCACAGATGAAGGGCTCACCTGACCTGCAGAAGAAGGAGTCAGCCCTGCAGATGATGGTTCAGGCTGAGCTGCTGTGGATGTACTGGCTTGTCTTTCTGAAGAGTTACCTCCAAAAAGATGACCATGTGTCCTTCTGTGTACATCCTGGAGGTGTCTCTTCATGGTGTGATTCCCAAAGGAATACTTCCTGTTAGGATTACCTCTAGAAAGTACACGCTTACACAGCTTACAAGTCACTAAGGGTGCATTTACCTTTTGCTGGCCTTCAGGAAAAGTAAAATAATCCCATACATAAGAGGGCTTTTGTTTCCTCGATCTCTGCCTCAAGACAGTGCTGCTAGTGCTAGCCTCACTCTCAGAAGAGCTCTGCTGTTCTGCCATCGTATCCCAAAGACAAACCAGCTCCTTCTCCCAAGGGATCACAAGCAGAAATGAGGGGAATGGGTGTGGTGTAGGAGAGTTCTAGAACTGAAAGTAGTTTCAACCAATCAAAAGTTGTGTTTCATGATCACATGACCTACCGTACGCTTACGGTACGCTTACGGTACGCTTACGGCAAAAGTGCGCATGCGCGTAAAAAAGACACGCGCTTGCGCGCATGCGCATAACAGTGACTCCCGGCACTTCCGCGTAACGTGCGCGTGTAGCGTACACGCGTACGCGCGTACGCGTCCCACGCGGAGTACGCGCGGCTACGCAAATTGCGTAACTATACGCAAGCAGCGTAGGAAAATTACGGACGTTGCGTAAACCGTACGCTTACCGTGAGCTTACGGTACGCGTACTAAAAAAATTAAAAAAAAATTAGAAAAAAAGTACTGCAAATAAATTTTACATGTTTATTTTAAAAAATATATAAAAAAAACATATTTAAGAATTTTAAAAATTTAATCATAGTCTTTATAAAAGGTAAGAAAATTAAAATAAAAATATGTTAGAAAAAATAGAAGAAAAAAAAAATTCGCATTTAAAAAACCTTGCAAATTCACTGAAAAAACCATGGGTTTCACACACGTTATAGTTAGGAATTAGCATTTAAAAAACCTTGCAAATTCACTGAAAAAACCATGGGTTTCACACACGTTATAGTTAGGAATTAGCATTTAAAAAACCTTAGAAATTCAGTGAAAAAACCATAGGTTTCACACACGTTATAGTTAGGAATTAGCATATAAAAAACCTTAGAAATTCAGTGAAAAAACCATAGGTTTCACACATGTTATAGTTAGCTGGACATTTTACTCGTAAAAAACCAATGAAATTCCCCCGTTATAGTTAGTTCAGCTAACTATAACTCGCGCGCCCGCAATGAACTGCTGATGACGTCACATATTACATCACTCATGACATGGTCAGTGACATCACTCATGACATCACTGATGACATCTCAAATGACATCACTGATGACCTCACTGATGACATCATCCTTGTGATAGAGTGGCAGACCTCCTCTTCCCCTAATAAAACCTTTGATACACACATTCAAAAATAGAGACTAAAATTTACAAAACAATGGACATACCAATAACAGTTACAACAACCTCTTCAGTAATTCTAAGATCCACATACACATCCACTCATTCACCAACAGTCCAATACAGTCACTCATACATGTACTCACTTTTCATATGTACTCATACACCTATACATCCTGTAACACAATGCCACTCATCCATAGAGCTACTCACACACAGTCACTCATGCTAATAAAGAATCAAACATACATTTACTTGCATATACAGTTATACACACACCACCACACTTACTTCTACGGAAACTTACACATACTTAGTCTTTTAAACAATCACTTATGGAAATACATACTTATTCATACAGGAACTCTTTCAATCTCTCACTCTCACATATACTCACATATATAAACCAATAGTCACATATACTAGTTTTAAACATATGTAGTTACTCATAAAGACACTATTGAGACAGTCATTCACTCACTAACACACCCATACATACACTCATCCACCCATGCAGTCCTGCACACATGCTCTGTTCAACACATACAAACAGTGAGTCACTCATTCATGCACCTATGCACTACGTCATACCCCCCACCGAACCATGCAGACACTCAGACTGATACTCAAAAAACCAACTAATAACCTATATAGACACCCATGTAGCTACTCACCAACCCATGCAGCCACTTATACACAAAGTGAAAAAATTATACAGATATTTATATTCACTGAAAAAACCATAGGTTTCACACACGTTATAGTTAGGAATTAGCATTTAAAAAACCTTAGAAATTCAGTGAAAAAACCATAGGTTTCACACATGTTATAGTTAGCTGGACATTTTACTCGTAAAAAACCAATGAAATTGCCCCGTTATAGTTAGTTCAGCTAACTATAACTCGCGCGCCCGCAATGCACTGCTGATGACGTCACATATTACATCACTCATGACATGGTCAGTGACATCACTCATGACATCACTGATGACATCTCAAATGACATCACTGATGACATCACTGATGACATCATCCAGTGAATGTGGGTTTTTCTGAAAATTAAATATGTTTTATATATGTATATCTCAAGGTCGATGGAAGAATAAATGGGTATATAAGTGTCTAAATGGATGATTTGTTTTTGAAAAATTGATTGTTTAACTGACTGATTAAGTGTATCATAGTGAATACATGTTTTAGTGAGTAATGTTTAAATATGTATATATCTGTATCAGTCTCTCACTTTGTGTATAAGTGGCTGCATGGGTTGGTGAGTAGCTACATGGGTGTCTATATAGGTTATTAGTTGGTTTTTTGAGTATCAGTCTGAGTGTCTGCATGGTTCGGTGGGGGGTATTACGTAGTGCACAGGTGCATGAATGAGTGACTCACTGTTTGTATGTGTTGAACAGACCATGTGTGCAGGACTGCATGGGTGGATGAGTGTGTGTATGGGTGTGTTAGTGAGTGAATGACTGTCTCAATAGTGTCTTTATGAGTAACTACATATGTTTAAAACTAGTATATGTGACTATTGGTGTATATATGTGAGTATATGCAAGGGTGAGAGATTGGAAGAGTTCCTGTATGAATAAGTATGTGTTTATATAAGTGATTGTTTAAAAGACTAAGTATGTGTAAGTTTCCGTAGAAGTAAGTATGGTGGTGTGTGTATAACTGTATATGCAAGTAAATGTATGTTTGATTCTTTATTAGTACGAGTGACTATGTGTGTGAGTAACTCTATGGATGAGTGGCATTGTGTAACAGGATGTATAGGTGTATGAGTACATATGATGAGTGAGTACATGTATGAGTGACTGTATTGGACTGTTGGTGAATGAGTGGATGTGTATGTGGATCTTAGAATTACTGAAGAGGTTGTTGTAACTGGTATTGGTATGTCCATTGTTTTGAAAATTTTAGTCTCTATTTTTGAATGTGTGTGTCAAAGGTTATATTAGGGTGAGAGGAGGTCTGCCACTCTATCACAAGGATGATGTCATCAGTGATGTCATCAGTGATGTCATTTGAGATGTCATCAGTGATGTCATGAGTGATGTCACTGACCATGTCATGAGTGATGTAATATGTGACGTCATCAGCAGTGCATTGCGGGCGCGCGAGTTATAGTTAGCTGAACTAACTATAACGGGGCAATTTCATTGGTTTTTTACGAGTAAAATGTCCAGCTAACTATAACATGTGTGAAACCTATGGTTTTTTCACTGAATATATATATATATATATATATATATATATATATATATATATATATATATTACCTACTGGCGGTCGCCAGTAGGTAGTTATAGTTAGGACCACGTTTCCATAGGAAAACCTCAACATTCTATTTTGAATAACTTTGGCGCCGGTCGACGAATCCTCGCGAATTTCTCAAAATAGGTGGGGCGCTACGCTCCGCTCCTACCCTGAAAGTCTCGGGGGGATCCGTCAAGCGGGGGCTGAGATAAAAGGGGGGTCCCAAAACGCGTTTTTCCCATGCATTTTTCCATAGGACCTTTAGAACGAGCTACAGCCCGAACGGCTGAACAGAATTACTCAAAATTTGGCAGAGAGGTAGTCCCTAGGTCAAGGAAGTGCCTTTTGTAGGTTTGGTGTAAATCTGTTCAGTAGATTCTGAGAAAATAGCCTTTAAATCAATATATATATCTGAGCCCGCTTACGGTACGCTTACCGTACGCTTACGGTAAGCGTACGGTGGCGTGCGCGAGCGCGATTCTGATTGGCTCTTAGATCTTAGTAAACATTCGAATCGGCCGAAACCAGGAAGCGGCGGCCGCCATTTTGTGTATTTCACTCTGAAAAAAAAGAGTGAAAACAAGGAAAGGGGGCAATGAGGAGAGTTACAGACCCCCTAACATTTGTAAGGGGGTCAAAGAAGGACAGAAAAGTACAAAGAAAACATTTATTGATTTTAAAAAAAATCACGGGGTACGCGTACGGTAAGCTTACGGTAAGCGTACGGTAGGAAAAAAAAAAAAAAAATGAAAATCAGATTTAAGTGTTTAGATATTAGGGGGCTCTAAAAAGAGCCGTTGTGTTTATGAAATGATTTTTTAGTGGTACCTACAAGTAAGTACCGATGCAGAGTCTAAGGTTCAAGAGGAAGACTCTGTTCCCTTCATCATTGAAGTGCACACCATCTCCTCTATAAATGTCTTGCATGTCATAACGCAAGTTGTTGTGGTAAATGGCACCCATACCATAGTCACGGAGGAAAGCAGAAACAGATTTTTTTTTTTTTTTTTTTTTTTTTTTTAAAAAAAACCTTTATTCGTGCATCTTAAAAGAACAAATACGGGCCTACAACCGTCAGGCCGGCCACGACACAGTAAAGCACTGATACCCACATTACAGCCCCCGTGCATCAACGGTCAGGATTAACAACAGGTTATACGTTACATACTGGAGATATCTTTGAAACCCGGGGAAGGAGAGGTGAAGGTTAATTTTAAGTTTTTTGATGATTTTATCAGAGAAAAAAAAAAGTCAATGAAGGATAAGAGCAAAGTAGATTCGAGTCCGCAAGATAGCTTCACCACACGGGCGAGCAGCAACATCAGTAAGAACAACAATGGGAGTAAAATCTCAATCAGTGAGGCGGTGCAGAGATATATCAGGATAGTCACATAAGCAAGTACGCGCCCCTCCAGAGCCGCCCCCACTCGATCCACCCCACACCCGGACCCCGAATCGAAGAAAGTAGAGCACAGAGACATAAAAGAGAAAGGCCCATAGAACTAATTGAGAACAGAGTATTACCCCCCCACCCTACACCAATGCGGAGGCTACGGCCTACCCCCCCCCCAGCATAGTGCCTGTCGCCCAATGAACCCGAAATATAGAGAAGAGAGAAAGTAGGAACAGAATAAAGAAGGGAAGAAAGCAGAAAAGAAGGTGGGGAGGAGCCCACTGGACACCAGAGCGCCCCGAACCATCAGCCAGTTATGGCCCCCACACACTGGAAGCCCTCTACGCCAAAAAACGGCATGCAAAGATACCATGGCACCACAGTTTAAGCAAGGGATACAAGTCGCGACGAGTGCGCGCAAAGCATACATACAGTCCCAGTCCCAGGCCAGCCCGTCCATAACCATAGCGATAGAAGTCAGTCTAGCCCTGGCCCGATCGCGGGCTTGGGATTAAACCAGCTCCTGCGTGAAGGCCCCATGTCCCGAGCAGACAAAGACAAGATGGCCACTTGTGAGAGGATGATGAAGTAGGATCACGAAATGGCCGCCGACCACCGATTGGGGTCCCTCGTTGCACCACATAAAATCCAAACCTGGCAAGTAAGGTACAGGAGTTCCAGAAAAAGGCAGCAGTGGGCCACCGCGGACGGTCCCTCGAAGCCGTTAGGTATCGCTCAGCAGGATAGCCTCGCGGACGCGGTGAGGCAGGGAACAATGAAGCAGGCTGCCATGACCAGGGGGACAAAGTATCCGCAGTTGAGGTGGAGAGCGGTGGACCCTGGGCGCCGGGAGCGCTAGATGAAGGCACCAGTGTAGCACAATCATACACCGCCGCTGCGTCCCCGCAAGAGGACAAGAGCACCGGGAGACCTACGCCCTGTGGATGACAAACAGTGCGCTCACGGCCCGCAGCCGACAGTATGGGGTCAAACCTCTCACTCAGCGCCTGCAGGCCAGCGCACATCTGTAGTTGAAAGTCCCGCAGGACAGCTAGAACGGAGCCGCATGTCAGCGGAAGCTGGGCCCCAACATCAGCAGCAATCCGGGACGGCACTGTGGAGCTGGTGTCCGGAAGAGGGAGGGCGAAGTGGGCAGCGGGCGAGACCGGAGTATCACCCCCCAGCCGCGAGCAGGCACTCAACGCCATGTTTTGCCGCTATACGGTGCACTGGCCAGGGGGGGGGGTCGTGGCAAGGGGTCAATTCCCCTCAGGTCTACGCCGCAACAGGAAAGGCCGACAGTCGCTTATCTTCTCGCCGGTCCCCCTCGCCGCTGGCTAGGCAATAGGCAAAGGGGGCAGCAGCCCCCCGCAGCTCGGTCCTCAGAGCGGGGCAGAAGACTCACCGCACCGGGGCCCACCCCACAGCTCCAGCCTGTCAGGCACAGGATGCAGAAGGTGTCCGGCCGTCTCTCCTCGGGCTCATCCGGCAACGATCCATGGTGCAAGGCGAGATCGGGACCGCGGGGCTCAGGTTAGCGCTAGCTGGTCCGGTAACTGCGGAGCTTCCAGGAGGCCGGCAAAGGCCGTAAGGGCGCAGGGTTCAGTGCCGAGGACAAAAGCACCCAGAACACGGGCATCCGGGCGGGTTGAGACTCCGGGAAAGCAGCAGCGCGGTCAGCGCGTCTTCGCACACGGTGCACCTCGAGAATCGGCAAGGATGAGCATCAGGATAGTAGTCCGAGGCCACGGACCGACGGAGCCGGGCGCTCAAGCGTCTGCTCCGGTCGCCATCTTGGCTCATCCCCCAGAAACAGATTTGTTGACGTGCTTTCTTGCTTTGTCATCGCACTGCGTGCCCACCGTGCGTGCACGGCACTAACTGCGTAAAGTGGGCGCGCGGTGCGCGAAGCGCACCGCGTGCTCACTGTGCGCGCACGGAACGAACTGCGTTAAGTGGGCGCGCACGCCACGAATGGCGTAAAGTAACTTAGCATTTAAAAAACCGTACAAATTCACTGAAAAAACCATAGGTTTCACACACGTTATAGTTAGGAATTAGCATTTAAAAAACCTTGCAAATTCACTGAAAAAACCATAGGTTTCACACATGTTATAGTTAGCGGAAATTTTACTGATAAAAAACCAATGAAATTCCCCCGTTATAGTTAGTGCAGGCAACTATAACTCACGCGACCGCAATCTTCTGCTGATGACATATGTGTCTTTATGAAAAAAAAATATTTGTAATATATGTATAGCTAAAAATGTATGGAAGAAGACATGGGCAAATAAGTGTCTAAATACAGTATTAGCATCAGCAGAGGATTGCGGTCGCGTGAGTTATAGTTGCCTGCACTAACTATAACGGGGGAATTTCATTGGTTTTTTATCAGTAAAATTTCCGCTAACTATAACATGTGTGAAACCTATGGTTTTTTCAGTGAATATATATATGCATAAGGAAGGTAGTTTATGTAGATTGAACATGCATTTAATAAACTCTGGCTTTCAAGTGTTGTTATACTTTAAATTGTTTTTTTTCCTGGTTAAATAGTGAAGCAATTGTAGATAGTTAAGATAAAAGATTTACATATTTATGCAGTCACTTATATACAGGTTAAAACATAGAATAATGTATCTATCAGTAATATGTACATTTGTTAAGTAGAACTAGTGAATATCTATATTTTTAAAAACAATTACTATACACGCTTATACAAAGCAATACACATACATAGGTACATATCTATAGCGCAAATAAATGCTTATATACAGAGGGATTTGATGTATATTTATGCTTGCGTATCGTGATTGTGTGGGGAAGAGCCAATTCTTGAGTAGTTTTCTAAAGATATGGTGGTTATACATGGATCTTAAGTTGGGGGATATAGAGTTCCATAGTTTGGCTGCTTGAAAAGGGAAGGATGTGCCACCCATTGTTTTTTTCTTGTACGTTGGGATTTTGAGGTAAGGTGCCACTCTAGAGCACAGGTTCCTTTGTTGACTGTGTTTGGTGATTTTATTCCTGATAAAGAGCAGTCCCGTTCCACGTATTGCTTTGTTGGTGAAAGCAGCTTGAACGTGGATCTTCTGGCAACCGGTACCAATGCAGGGCTTTCATGGCAGGGGAGATGTGGTCTTGTGATTTTATATGTAAGAATAGTCTGGCAGCCGAGTTCTGAATCCATTTTAGTCTTTTTATATTCGCTAAAGGTGATCCGTGGTAGAGGCTATTGGCGTAGTTGAGAGAAATGGTAGCATGGTGTTTTTATAGTAACAAAGCTTGATCTTGCTAGTTTGTCCACTTGGGCATTCATCGATAGCTCGGAGTCCATGGTCATTCTGAGGTTTCTTACTTCCTTTAATACTTTAGGTGGTGTTCCCGGATCATCAGGTGCAGAGTGGGTCATAATTTTTCCAATTGCCACAGTATTTCCGTTTTGGAAGCATTCAGTTTGAGATGGCTCCACGTCATCCATTGGTCCACGGTTTTGAGACAACTGAAAATAGGCGACTTTCCAAGGGCATTCCAGTTGAAGGAGCATTTGCATGTCATCTACATAGTTATAGCACGTGAGATGAAATTGATTGATCAGTGCCCGTTATGACTTCATGTAGATGTTCAAAAGCATGGGCAAGATGATAGAGCCTTGCGGGCCACTGCTTTTGTGAAGTACAGTTTGGACGAGAAAGGGGAGGTATGGATGACATTAGTTCTGTTACGAAGGTAGGATGTGATCCAGTCTACAGCAGTCCCCTCTATACCAGCTTCGTAGAGTCTTTGTATCAGAGTGTCATGGTCAACTGTGTCAAAGGCAGCCGAGAGGTCCAAGAGAAGTAGCGCAGCAACCCTGTTGGGGTCTACTGGGTTCTTAAGGTCATCCCAGATGGCAAACAGGGCACATTCTGCGCCTCTTCCTGGACGGAATCCTGTTTGGAAGCCTGAAAATATGGCATTATCTTCAATGAACTGTGACATCTGGGTGACTGCTGCTCTTTCTATCAGTTTGCCCAGGGAAGGTCCATTTGAAATCGGTCTGTAGCTGTCAGGGTTCAGTGGGTCCAAGTTTATTTTCTTCAGTAATGGGGGTATGTATGACTTTTGGAGTACTTCTGGAAATATTCTGGAAGTTAAGGAATTGTTGATGATTCTTCTTACAGGTGAGGCAGCAGAAGATGTTAGAAGAATTGTCTTGAAGGTTTGCAGTGGACATGGGTCACAAGGGCTGCCGGCAGGCCTGCTTGCTTTGACCAGGTCCATGAATTCATCGATGAGGAAGCGCAGTTGCAAATGACTGTGTGGCAGCCATCTGACATGCACTATATTTAATGGCTATTAAAAGCTAAGTTCAAACACTTGGACTGTAAAGTTCACTGCGATTGTAACGTTTACAGTGAGTCATCCACGAAGGTTGTTAAGCACAGTATAAATAACAAGCATTGGCAAAGCCAATAGGTCATGCATATGAGAGCGCAATTGGCTTTGTCAATTTTTGTTTTGCAGAACAGCATGGCTGAAATTGAAGAAAAAAATGCTATGACACAGAGAGCACCTGGCTGCCTTATAGCGTTTTTTAAATTTTGTTTTACTTCGACGAGGTGAGAAGCAGAACGGGGAGGGTGTGTTGGTGGAGCAACACGGACAGAAGGTTTGGGGAAAAAAATCACTATGACACCACCAGCACTGGGCGCGTCATTGCACTTTTGTTGGAGGGAGGCAGGAGGGAGGGGGCCGCGAGTCGGGGGGCAACACAGACAACAAAGCGAGGTGCTGTGGAAAGCTGATGACAACTGAGGGTGCAAGGAAGGGGCTAGGGCAAGCTGATAGGGGGATGGGAAAGCTGATAGAGGATGGGAGGGGATGGGGCAAACTGATAGCAGAGGGAGGGAGGGGCTGGAGGCAAGCTGAGACACCAAAGAGTGGTAGGGAGAGGCTGAGGGTAAGCGGATGACAATGGAGGGCGGGATGGCTAAGGCCAGGGGCAAGCTGACGACAATGGTTGGTCGGAGGGAGGGGCTGGGGCAAACTGATGATAATGGAGGGTGGGAGGGCGGGGCTGAGGCAAAATTATGACAATGGAGGGTGGGAGGGAAGGTCTGGGGCAAACTGATGACAATGAAGGGTGGGAGAGAGGGGCTGGGGCAAGCGGACGACAATGGAGGGTCGGCGACAATGGTCTGGGGCAAGCTGACCATAATGGAGTTTGGGAGGGAGGAGCTGGGGGCAAACTGACGACAGCAATGGGTGGGAGGTGCTGCGGAAAACGGACAACAATGGAGAGTGGGAGGGGCAGGGGAAAAAGGACGGGCAAGCAGACAACAACAGTTGGTGGTAGTGAGGGGCTTAGGCAAGCTGCCAACAAAGGAGGGTGAGAGGGAGGGGCTGGGGCAAACTGACAACAAAGGACGATGGGAGGGAGGAGCAAGGGTAAATGGATGCCTAAGGTGGGTGGAGGGAGGGTCAGGGGCAAGCTGACGACAAAGGAGGGTAAAAGGTAGGGGCCGGGGCAAGCTAACGACATAGGAAGGTGTGATAGAGGGTCAGGGGCCAGTTGACAACAAAGGAAGGTGGGAGGGAGAGTCAGGGACAAACTGATGACAAAGGAGGGTGGGCGGTAGGATCAGGAGCAAGCGGACGACAAAGGAGGGTGGGAGTTAGGGTGTGGGGCAAGCTGATGACAAAATCATGGGCTGGGGCAAGCTGACAACGAAGGTGGGAGGGAGGGGCAGAGGATTAGGGGTAAGCTAACAACAAAGGTGGGTTGTGATGGAGAGGATGGGGCAAGTTGATGAAAACAGAGGGAGGGGATGGAGGCAAGCTGACCACAATGGAGGGCGGGAGATAGGGGCTCGGGCAAGGTGGGAGGGAGAGGCTCGGGCAGGGCAACTGGGCAGGGCTCTGGCTAGGTAGGAGGGAAGGGCTTGAAAAGGGTAGGAGTGTTGTATCCCGCTTTAGGCGTTCGTATACAGGTTTTCAAGAAACATGTCCTTATATTGGCACAATTTGCATTGCCCTTATATAGGCATAAGATCCCAGTCCTTATTTAGGCATTAGCCATGCTATCCAAATACAGTCATGGTCACCTACATCCGTCCACCCCAACGTCACAACGAGTTCTTAGAAACCAGACCCTTAAGCTCTTGGGAGTTCCCCTAGCACAGGATTATTGATTTATCCAAGAACTCATTTATTATGCATGAACCGCTATTCCCTAAGGGTTCATTACTTAGGTCTTCCTCTGCCCGACTTTACGTCAATGCTAACATTCCAAGGCACCTACCGGGTATAAATATACCTTCCCTTGCCCAAACAAGTAGGATGAGACTTCGACTTTAGAGGAGCCCGTGCCCCGGCCTGACGAACTCACAAGAGACGCTGTCATACCTCCTCGCAGAGAATCCAGCTTCCAGTGTTCTAACTCCCTTCGTGGGGTGTTAGAGTTCGAGACCCGGAAAGAGATTCCCACCTCTCTCATTCTCAAGGTATGGTGCTGACTAGAACCTAGAGGGACTCTTGCCAAACCAGACTAAAACTTAGCATACCATACTATAGAATACATCACCTACTTCTTACCTTGTATTACACTTAGGTTAGGTACACTGGGGTAGAACTAGCTAGAGAAGCATCTTATGAGTACTCGCATTTTTAGCTTATGTTATTTATGTATATGAATATATGTGTCATAGCTAAAAGATAATGCTAGCGCAGTATTATTTCTTTCTACTGCTTACGCTGTACATATTCTATCTCGCATACTGTCTTGTGATTGTGACAGCTCATATCTCTTACACGAGAAACAAGACTGTTCAATAAATCCTTTTATTGAAACGCCCGTCTATTCTTTCTGTGTAACTCTGAAGAAATTAAGCATACATGATTAGCTGAGTGAAACTGTTATCTGTGGTTTCCACGATTCTGAGAGTGTTCCTAATCTAAAGGGAAACAAAGTTGTCATGTTTATGCGGTTATGGCAAACAAGAAGATGTATGAGGGGGTCCAAGGGATCAATTTAAAGACCTGCACAGTATAAATCCCCAAATCAAATACAGTACTCACAAAATATACTGGCGGTCTGGAAAAACTAGGATCAGAACAGATACTAGAGGAACAAGAAAACAGGAGAAAAACGGAAAAAGAGTCCGAGGTAATTAAGGCAGGTATATGGAAACCTCCATTGAGGAAAAAGTTCCCATCACCCACCGAAGGTGGTTTCTCATCATTTGGGAACTGGGGGCATACACTGGAGTACCAATCACTCTGGGGATTGTAATGGTACCCTGGTAGTCCCAGGCAACCGTGCCAAATTGTTACCAACGGTGGGGTGAAGAATGCAGTGCGAAAAATGTGAAAAGAGCAAAAGTGCGATTAAAAATGACTACCAAGACACAGTGTACTTTATTCTGGTGCTATCTTAGTGTCAAATTAAAAACAGTATTGACAGCTTAAACAAATAACTGCCAGTTCTTGGGTCTACATGTTTCGGCTTGAGGACAAAGGAGTCCAAGCTCTCGTCAGGACCATGTAAACGCTACTGCAACAACGTGATAATAAAACAAAAGCTGTGGTTTTGAGACAATGACCTAAATCGAAGGTTAATACCCAGATACAACCTGATGAAGTCCTGTAGTTTACATAGGATCAGTTATAGGCATTGTCTGGTGATGAACCTTTAGAATCAAAGACAAAGAGGTATTCTAATAAAGGTATTCTCCATAATCATGTTATGCAACAGTATATATTTCTGATCCAACAATTTGTATGTGTAATTTCAATATAATATACACTTGATGACGGATGAGTTGTTGAAGTTATAAAAATATACCAATATGCTTTATGAGACACACAGTGTAATTAACACACGTACTCATGTGCACTCACCCGATAAGGAGTGGGTACGCACCTCGCCTCACCTGGCATCCGCTCAGGCCTTTATGAGGCACCGCTCTAGAAAAGGAAATTTCAAAAACAAAGTATGTAATGCCTGAGGGCCAGGGAGACTCTCCTGACTCGGCTGACGGAACGAAAATCCTTTCAATGGTACTAGTGGATACTAACGCTAAAACCATGGCAGAAGGAACTTTAATGAACGACTATGAAAGCATCAATACGAGTCAAACGGGTCTGAGACTCGTGGGCAAGACAGTGGAATGAAGGCAAATGCTGTCAGGCTGTCTTTATTACGAACCGTTGTGATCTAGCAGAGGTAAAGAAGTAACAGTGATACAACTCCGGGGAGGACCTGATTGATTGTGTAATACTATCTGAAAGCGCTATTCAGAACAGGCTGACTGTTGCCAAAATCGTGTATGATAGTTTCCTACTGTAAACACTCGGCGGAATAATACGTGTTGTTATCCAAAGATGTAATCAAAAACCGCCAAAGTGGCGAAAAACAGCAAACTGCGCTTACCTGTCCGTCGGTACCCCGCTTCGAACGCCGAAGCTAGAAGGGGAGGTATCCGGCGGGCGGAAATGGAGGAATTTTATTGGGTGTTAGTGTGCATGTGCGCGTGTGACCGTTTCAACAACTACGGATCGCGCATATGGTCAAAAAGCGGAATAGTATCTAGAATGGTTCCAAAGCTTCCTGGGACTGGTAGTCAGGACAGGTTTTATCGAATGTTCGCAGTAGTGTAATGAAAAGCTGCAACAGCAGAAATAATGAATTAAATGTGGCAAACTCATGGACGTGTAATGAAAATGTGTAAATCTGATCAGGAGATCCGTTTACACGAAAGGAACCTCAATATTATAAAGCAGTGGAGAGGCAGGGTGAAACCAAAGAAAAATGATTTCGTTGGCGGAAAAAATAAATAGTGTATAATCCTGGCCTGCATGGATACACAACGGTGCTGAAAAGGGATGAAATCCTATAAGAAGGTCCACGGGATATCATCATTGAGACCCTGTTGGTCACTCTTGAGTCTAAAAACCCATTTTTGTTCTTTGACGAACAGAAAGCGCTTTATGTCAGTCACATGAATAGGAATGAAAGGTTGTTCCAAAACCAACCATCTTAGATCTTCAGGTTTGTGTTTGAGTTCCAAAAAATGGTTGGTGAGTTTCGTGGCTTGTCTGTTACGCCTGATGGTGCTTTTGTGCTCATTGATGCGCGTTTTGACTTTTCTTGTTGTCATGCCAACATAGCGCAGAGAGCAGGGGCATGTGATCAGGTAAATAACTTTCTCAGTATTGCAATTGGTGTGTCTTTGCAGTGTCCAAGGTATGCCTGTACCTATATCTACTGATTTCGTCATCTCAGTCTGTGGGCAGGCAGAACAATGGCCACACGGAAAGTGGCCTTGGACTGGCGGTAAATTCCATAAGGTATTTGTCATACCAGAAAATCTGCTCCTGGGTCTGATGTGTACGAGGTTATCGCGCAGATTAGACCCTCTCTTGAAGGCAAAAAGAGGGGGTGGAATAACCTCATTCCCTGTATTCAGTATGCGCCAATGCTTGCGCACCGTCTTTTGTACTTGATTGGACCACGTACAAAAAGTGTTCACAAAAGTCATTCTGGACAGAGGGGGCTTGGGCATGGGAGGTTCCAGGAGGGCCTCCCGGTTGTTGTTCAATGCTCTTTTGAAGGCCTGTTTCACCAATCGTCTGGGATATTGTCTGTCTCTCAGTTGTTTCGATAGATCCTCAGCATGGTGATTAAAGGTGGTAAGATCCGAGCAGTTCCTACGAATGCGTAAGAACTGGCCGACTGGAAGGTTTTCACGAAGGGATCTGGGATGATGACTTATGAAGCTGAGTAGGGAATTTTTGGATAGTGGTTTCCTATACAGTTCACAGCCCAGTTTTCCTTGATCAGGCACTATCAGGATGTCAAGAAATGGAAGGCGTTGTTTATCGAATGCAATAGTAAAACGCAGGAAAGCATTCTTGGTATTAAGCTGCGAGCTAGCTAAATTTTTCAGAAAAATCCGTCTGCATTTCTTCTTTAAAGATAAGGATTTGACATCTTCCTCTGAAACCCTTTCAGACAGAAACACGGGCCTGAAAGTTCCATCTACTTTCAACCCTCCAGCCCATTTAACACCGGATCGAGTGAGAGTCTTTGAACAAGCCGTCATTCATGACATTACCAACATCAGTACCAGACCGAACAAAATATACCACAATCTGCCCCTCAGAGAGAAAAAAGCCCTACAAGCCCTGTCGAACGATGAAACTATAACCATCAAACCCGCTGACAAGGGCGGCGCAATTGTCATTCTAGACACCGCTTCCTACCGGACAGAGTGTCTTCGACAACTTGATGACCGGACAGCATACAAACCCTTGACTACAGACCCCACTACCAGGCTATCCAGGGAGATAATCCATCTTGTGGAAGAGGCTAAAGCTTCTGGCTGGATTACTGAGCAAGAATCGCAATTTCTCATAACCTCACATCCTGTCATGCCATACTTTTACGTCTTGCCCAAAATCCATAAGAGCCAAAGACCACCTCCAGGGCGGCCAATTATCTCTGGCATTGGCTCTTTATTAGAACCGCTCTCCACTTTCGTTGACTTTTTCCTGAGGCCACTTGTAAAGGAAATGCCCAGCTACCTGCAAGACACCAAAGATGTACTCAGACTACTCCCAGACATCAGTTACGATACAGAAACAGACCTTTTGGTCAGTTTGGATGTGGAGTCTCTCTACACCTGTATCCCACAAATGGAAACTCTAGAGGCCATCAGAAGCCTCTTAGATGCAAGAGATTTGGACACTATTACACCTGTCCATTTCATCATGGAATGCGCCAGACTGGCTATGATGGAAAATTTCTTTAAGCATGAAGACACCATCTATTTACAAATCTCAGGTACATCGATGGGCAGCATTTTTGCGCCTAGCCTGGCGAATCTGTATGTCCACCTCTTCGAGCAGAACACTGTACTAATCCAAACAAACCCTTTCAGAGAACAAATTACCTTGTGGAAAAGATACATCGATGACATCTTGGTTGTGTGGAGAGGATCTCTGGCCTCACTACTTGAATTTCACACCTGGCTTAATACCAAGAATGCTTTCCTGCGTTTTACTATTGCATTCGATAAACAACGCCTTCCATTTCTTGACATCCTGATAGTGCCTGATCAAGGAAAACTGGGCTGTGAACTGTATAGGAAACCACTATCCAAAAATTCCTTACTCAGCTTCATAAGTCATCATCCCAGATCCCTTCGTGAAAACCTTCCAGTCGGCCAGTTCTTACGCATTCGTAGGAACTGCTCGGATCTTACCACCTTTAATCACCATGCTGAGGATCTATCGAAACAACTGAGAGACAGACAATATCCCAGACGATTGGTGAAACAGGCCTTCAAAAGAGCATTGAACAACAACCGGGAGGCCCTCCTGGAACCTCCCATGCCCAAGCCCCCTCTGTCCAGAATGACTTTTGTGAACACTTTTTGTACGTGGTCCAATCAAGTACAAAAGACGGTGCGCAAGCATTGGCGCATACTGAATACAGGGAATGAGGTTATTCCACCCCCTCTTTTTGCCTTCAAGAGAGGGTCTAATCTGCGCGATAACCTCGTACACACCAGACCCAGGAGCAGATTTTCTGGTATGACAAATACCTTATGGAATTTACCGCCAGTCCAAGGCCACTTTCCGTGTGGCCATTGTTCTGCCTGCCCACAGACTGAGATGACGAAATCAGTAGATATAGGTACAGGCATACCTTGGACACTGCAAAGACACACCAATTGCAATACTGAGAAAGTTATTTACCTGATCACATGCCCCTGCTCTCTGCGCTATGTTGGCATGACAACAAGAAAAGTCAAAACGCGCATCAATGAGCACAAAAGCACCATCAGGCGTAACAGACAAGCCACGAAACTCACCAACCATTTTTTGGAACTCAAACACAAACCTGAAGATCTAAGATGGTTGGTTTTGGAACAACCTTTCATTCCTATTCACGTGACTGACATAAAGCGCTTTCTGTTCGTCAAAGAACAAAAGTGGGTTTTTAGACTCAAGAGTGACCAACAGGGTCTCAATGATGATATCCCGTGGACCTTCTTATAGGATTTCATCCCTTTTCAGCACCGTTGTGTATCCATGCAGGCCAGGATTATACACTATTTATTTTTTCCGCCAACGAAATCATTTTTCTTTGGTTTCACCCTGCCTCTCCACTGCTTTATAATATTGAGGTTCCTTTCGTGTAAACGGATCTCCTGATCAGATTTACACATTTTCATTACACGTCCATGAGTTTGCCACATTTAATTAATTATTTCTGCTGTTGCAGCTTTTCATTACACTACTGCGAACATTCGATAAAACCTGTCCTGACTACCAGTCCCAGGAAGCTTTGGAACCATTCTAGATACTATTCCGCTTTTTGACCATATGCGCGATCCGTAGTTGTTGAAACGGTCACACGCGCACATGCACACTAACACCCAATAAAATTCCTCCATTTCCGCCCGCCGGATACCTCCCCTTCTAGCTTCGGCGTTCGAAGCGGGGTACCGACGGACAGGTAAGCGCAGTTTGCTGTTTTTCGCCACTTTGGCGGTTTTTGATTACATCTTTGGATAACAACACGTATTATTCCGCCGAGTGTTTACAGTAGGAAACTATCATACACGATTTTGGCAACAGTCAGCCTGTTCTGAATAGCGCTTTCAGATAGTATTACACAATCAATCAGGTCCTCCCCGGAGTTGTATCACTGTTACTTCTTTACCTCTGCTAGATCACAACGGTTCGTAATAAAGACAGCCTGACAGCATTTGCCTTCATTCCACTGTCTTGCCCACGAGTCTCAGACCCGTTTGACTCGTATTGATGCTTTCATAGTCGTTCATTAAAGTTCCTTCTGCCATGGTTTTAGCGTTAGTATCCACTAGTACCATTGAAAGGATTTTCGTTCCGTCAGCCGAGTCAGGAGAGTCTCCCTGGCCCTCAGGCATTACATACTTTGTTTTTGAAATTTCCTTTTCTAGAGCGGTGCCTCATAAAGGCCTGAGCGGATGCCAGGTGAGGCGAGGTGCGTACCCACTCCTTATCGGGTAAGTGCACATGAGTACGTGTGTTAATTACACTGTGTGTCTCATAAAGCATATTGGTATATTTTTATAACTTCAACAACTCATCCGTCATCAAGTGTATATTATATTGAAATTACACATACAAATTGTTGGATCAGAAATATATACTGTTGCATAACATGATTATGGAGAATACCTTTATTAGAATACCTCTTTGTCTTTGATTCTAAAGGTTCATCACCAGACAATGCCTATAACTGATCCTATGTAAACTACAGGACTTCATCAGGTTGTATCTGGGTATTAACCTTCGATTTAGGTCATTGTCTCAAAACCACAGCTTTTGTTTTATTATCACGTTGTTGCAGTAGCGTTTACATGGTCCTGACGAGAGCTTGGACTCCTTTGTCCTCAAGCCGAAACATGTAGACCCAAGAACTGGCAGTTATTTGTTTAAGCTGTCAATACTGTTTTTAATTTGACACTAAGATAGCACCAGAATAAAGTACACTGTGTCTTGGTAGTCATTTTTAATCGCACTTTTGCTCTTTTCACATTTTTCGCACTGCATTCTTCACCCCACCGTTGGTAACAATTTGGCACGGTTGCCTGGGACTACCAGGGTACCATTACAATCCCCAGAGTGATTGGTACTCCAGTGTATGCCCCCAGTTCCCAAATGATGAGAAACCACCTTCGGTGGGTGATGGGAACTTTTTCCTCAATGGAGGTTTCCATATACCTGCCTTAATTACCTCGGACTCTTTTTCCGTTTTTCTCCTGTTTTCTTGTTCCTCTAGTATCTGTTCTGATCCTAGTTTTTCCAGACCGCCAGTATATTTTGTGAGTAATGTTTATGCGGTTGCCAGAAACTAATCCCTTCATGTTTACAAGGAGTTTCTAGTGGCCTCTGAGTTAGAAGATACAAATTAATTAAGTTTAATATACTCGATAGAGGCATACTGACCTCAGTCCTATGCCAAATCTATAGGGTATATTATTCCAATGAGCAGAGCCTATTAGGGAAATAGGAACTACACTACATGGCGCCCAACGTTTGGAAAGGCACTAATTTAACGCTCGATACTGAGTAACTCAGTTGTGCTTTTCTCAGAGACTCACATACTCCATAAGACGTCTGGAGAGGGTAGGGTTAAGTATCCGCCAAAGCTGGCTGGACCGTCATGGCCGCACTTCAGTGAGGCTCTCGCCGGCCGGGCGAAACCACATCCTGCAACACCATCCTCCGGGCCGATAATCCACACTATAACGCCACTAATGGGCAGCGCAGCTGAGCGGGACCGCCTGGAGCGAGTTTGAAGGGCATAGGTGACCGGGTGACGGAGATATCGACTGCGGCTGCCGGAGGGCGCGGAGCGGCATTCTGGGCGGAGCTAACAAGCGGCGGCCTCTGCCAGCGCGAGCCTGGGGATTCGCGGGGCCTTCTGGGCCCAGATCTGGACACTGACCGTGGCTGGCGTCGCTGACACTCTGCTGACTGTCCGGGGCGGGACTGGTCCCCCCCCCCCCTTCGCGCTGACTCTGCCAGTGGCTCCTTGAGGCGGCGGACGTGCTGGATCCCTGAGGTGAGGTCGCGCTACCTCGGCGCCTTCAGCGGTGGGCCCACCCTTCACTTGCCTGCCTGGCTGACGCGCCTGGGAGCTGTTGCGCGCTCTCTTGGATCGGCCCTCTGCTGGGGAGCTGAGAACGGGGATCTCCCGTGTTGCCTTGGGGAGCGGACTGGTAACGGTTGCCATTGCCTTTGATTCTGCGCTGAGGGACGCCGGTGGAGTGACCCGGGGGTCCCGCCTGGCCTGAACCCTGAGACCCCTGGTGCGAGGAGGCGTGGCTCTGGGGCTGAAACGGCCGTTGAGGTGAGGCAAGCTCTTGTGTGGGGCTGAGCGACGCGTGTGGAGGCCTCGTTGACTTGTGTGCTCCTGGTGGTCTGCGGGGGGGCTGGACGACTGGGGGGGCCCCGTCACGGTTGGACACTTGGAACGAGCCCTGGGGCGGACCATAGACGCTGCTGTGTGGGCTAGATACTGGGTGACTTGGGCCCTCGCCGGCGGCTGCCATGGGCAAGTCAGATGCGAAGCAGTCGATGCTCCAATTTAACCCCTCTAAGAAGAAAACGCGGGCGCCGCCGGGGGATGGCGGAGAGCGGGACCCCGGTGAGGAGGAGGAGGTGGAATGGAAGACGATCCTTCTAAGCATGCAGAAGAGCCTCACCTCAATCGACGCCAAAATCGACAACATGAATACGCGACTGGAGGCGGTGGTGCACCGGCTGGATCAGCATGGGGAGCGTCTGAAAGAGGCAGAGGGGCGCATTTCGGAGCTGGAGGATGGCGCTGTGACTGGCGCGGCCAAGCTGTCGCAGATGGACCGGCTGCTTAAGGTCATCGCTGACAAAAATGAGGATTTAGAGGCGCGTTCCCGACGGAACAACGTTCGCCTGGTCGGCCTTGCGAAGTCCAGCGGGGGGGGCGCATGGAGGACTTCATCGAGCGTCTGCTCATTGACAAATTTGGCCGAGACTCCTTTTCTCCGCAGTTGGTGGTGGAGCGCGCCCATCGCTCCTTGGGGCCGCGGCCGGTCCCTGGGGCCCCGCCGCGCCCAGTCATCATCAAATTTCTCAACTATAGGGATCGTGATGTTCTGCTGCGCCCCTCCAGGGAGAAGCAGCCGATCCTGCATGAGAATGTCACTATTTCCTTTTACCCAGACTTTACCCAGGCGGTGCAAGATGCTCGCCGCAAGTTTGCCGGAGTAAAGAAGAAGCTGCAACAACGAGACATACCATATGCCATGCAGTACCCTGCCAAACTCAAGATCACTCATCATGGCAAGCCCCTGTTTTTCGGTAATCCACAGCAGGTGGAGGACTTCCTGCGGGAGCAGCCCTCTGCGGCTTCACAGCGTCGTGGCCCTGGGGCGCAGTCGGGCTCTGGCTCTCCGCTAGCTGCGCCGGAAGGATGAGTACTGCTGTCCTGGTTACTTTGGTGTCTCTTTCCCCCTGCGACTGTCCCTTCTCCGAGGTGGGCATTGCCTTGCCCCTCATTGCTCCTGTTCCTCTCTACTTGCTGGATTAGGTATTGGACCGTTGCCATGGCGTGACTGTATGTATGGGGGGATCACTTCTGTCCTGGAGGGGACTGCCTTTGCCTTTTGACCTCGTTCTCCGTGACAGGGGAGTTGGCAGATACTACTTTCTGGGACCCTGCTTGGACCGTTGTCCACTGCTTATGCCGTTTTGGACCGGACATTTATTTATTTATTTATTTATTGGTTTATATAGCGCTAGAATCGACTCCAATGGAGTATCTCTGCGCTTTTCAGTAATCGGTAAAGCAAGGATAAGATGAAAGAGGGGCTAGATCTCATTCTTAAACAGCACAGTTTTAAGAAGTTTCCTGTAGGTAAGATGTTCCTTGCATTGTCTTAATGATAAAGGAAGTTTATTCCACAATGTGGGGCCTGTAATAGATAAAGCTTTATTCCCATGTCTGGCTTTTTTTGCACGAGGGATCACCAAGAGGAGGTTATTACTAGATCTTAGTGATCGTACCGGAATGTAGGGAACAAATGTATTTTGTAGATACACGGGCCCTTGGCCATTTATGCATTTGTGGATAAGGCAACATATTTTAAATTTTATCCTCTGACGGATCGACAGCCAGTGTAGCTGATCCAAGAGGGGTTTAGAAGCAGTTCTGGGGGGAACATTAAGGACAAGGCGGGCTGCCGTGTTTTGAATGACCTGCAGTTTATTCAAAACACTTTCGTTGGCAGAAAGAAGCAGGCCATTACAGTAGTCAATCCTACTTAAAACCAAGGTCTGGACCAAGGTTCTCTTACAGGAATCTGGCAGGAGGGGAAAGATTTTCCGTAACAAACTAATGGTGTGAAAACAGATTCCTGAAGTGTAATTGACATGTTGTTTAAAAAGCAAGTCATGATCCAAACGAATCCCAAGGTTCTTCACAACCTGTTTAGGTTCAGGAACTATTCCCAGATCAGGCGGCCACCAGTCAGGGGTCCACAACATTTTTGCCTCACCAAACAACATTACTTCCGTTTTACTGACATTACACTGGAGAAAGTTGGAAGACATCCAGCGAGCCACTGCCTTCATGCCAGCAGAAAAGGAATTTTTCACTTCAGCGGAGAGGGTTTTGAAAGGAAAGAGGAGCTGGGTGTCATCAGCGTACGATACTGGAATGAAACCATATATTCGCATCACTCTAGCCAATGGTGCCACGTATATATTAAAAAGGGTTGGGCTCAAACAAGAGCCCTGGGGCACCCCCTTAGAGATCTCAATCTCCGCTGAGCGGTAGGAGTCCATGATAACTCTCTGGGAACGATTAAGGAGAAAGCTTTTCAGCCATTCGATGGCCCTATCCTTAATGCCCGCGTTCGATAACCGTTCAATAAGAATGGTATGTGAAACGGTATCGAATGCTGCTGAAAGATCTAAGAGCACAAGGATTACTGAAAAGCCCCTGTCCTGATACATCTGTAGGTCATCTGTGACAGACAGAAGAGTAGACTCCGTACTGTGTTTAGGCCTAAACCCTGACTGAGAGTAGTCCAAAGCCCCCACAAGTTCGATGTAATTGGACAAGTGGTGATTGACATGTTTCTCAGCCAGTTTCCCTAAGAATGGTAATAGGGATATAGGCCTGAGGTTGGTTAGATCAGTCCATGGAATAGAGGTGTTTTTCCTAATGGGTCTAACCAAAGCTCGTTTCCAGTCTCTTGGCACAGTACCTGAGCTAAGTGAAAGATTCACCAATCCTTCAAATATAGGACAAAGTTGTTCGCTCAGGCCAGGTATGATCCTGGCTGGAATGTTATCATCAGGACTGCCACTTTTAATCTGAGAAGTGAGTAGAAGTGTTTCTTGTAGAGAAATAGATGGAAAGCATGTTAACATATGTTTTTCCTGCTTAGGTTCATCATCCATTTCAGGTAACACTCTATCCATGGAAACACTTTTATTGGCGCATATTATTTTATCATAAATGAGATCAATTTTTTTCGCAAAAAAACATGAAATTTCATCGCATAGCTGTTTGGAACCTAGTTCAACAGATTCACATGCTGTAGGTTTGGTAAAGGTTTGTAGGGTTTGATATAAAACCCAAGAAGAGTTTCCTGCAGCTGTGATTTGGGCTGTGATGTGGTTTTTGCGAGCAGTGCGAATAGCTTTATGATATGTGCGTAGTGAGTCCCAGTATTTTGTTTTGTCTTCCGCCAAGTGAGAAAGTCTCCACTTTTTTTCTAATTTTCTAGCATTGAGTTTTAGTGTCCTTAGGTTATCCGAAAACCAAATTTCCTGATTCTTGGTCGGTCTGGATTTAAATTGCTTCAGAGGAGCAATTTTGTCTATAGTTTGTGTAATGGCTCTATTAAATTTTATAAGGGCAGAATCAATACATGTTTGTGTAGGATAGGAAGAAAAGATAAAGTTTTTCCTAAAACTGCCGTCATTAACTTTATGCCATGACATGGATGACCTATTTCGCCCTGGCACTCCCCCCCCCTATCCCACGTAGACTCCTCACCTGCAGGGGTGTTGGTGCGGTGGGTGCAAAGAGGGGATTGGGGAGGGTGGGTCTGGCACCCTAGCGGCTCCTGTTGCGGGTATACCCCAATTCCATTGTTATGTTCGTTGAAAGGGAGGGGAGGGAGTCTAGATTCCGGCAGGATTGGGCTGCTGCGGTGGGTGGGGGTGGGATGGGGGCTGGGGGTTGTTTCAGGGGACTGATGTTTGGGGCAGGTTCCCTCCGGCGCGTTGGGAAAGCCGGACGGGCTGGGTGGGGGGGGGATTTGTATCTGTGGCAACACGCTTAAATACTGGCACATGCACTGTCCGCTATTCGGGCTACAGCTCAGCTGCTCTGGGAACTGGGGCCTGAGGGTGGGTGCTTGGCATTTCCCCGATACCGGGCGTGCTGGCCTGCGGGGCGTGGGAGACAGTATGCGGGGCCTACCTGGGATTAATAAATGGGGTCCCCACGAGTAACGTTACTGGGGGGGCGCAGCAGGACCCGCACAGTAAGATTAATGTCTTGACGTGGAATATCAGGGGGCTGGGAGACCCGCGCAAGCGCCGCCAGGTCCTAGGTTATCTGGACCGCCACTGCATACACATAGCATTATTGCAGGAAACCCACACGGACCCCCATAGGGCGCCTACATTCGCGTCACGGTGGGCTGCATATAGTCTCTTCTCTTCCTACTCCACGTACTCCAGGGGAGTGGCCATCCTTGTCAAAAAACACACCCCGTTTGTACACCTGGGGGATAGACTTGACCCCGAGGGCCGCTTCTGTGTGGTGTGGGGGCGGATGGGTAATGCTACTGTTACACTTGTCTCCTCTTACGGGCCTAATGTGGATGGCCCTGCACACTTCATTGCCTTATGGGAAGTCATCCTGGAGATAGGTTCCACACACCTGATTTGGAGAGGGGACTTTAATGTCACACTTGATCCTGCCCTGGACCGTTCTAATGCGGGCGCGGCGCATCATCCTCGCTCACAGGCTTATATTCTGGACCTCATGGCGCACCACTCGTTGCTCGATGAATGGCGCTACATGCACCCGGGTGCTAGGGAGGGCACGCACTGGTCGATGTTGCACTCCACTTGGGCTCGGTTGGATTACCTGCTCCTGTCGAGGACACTGGGGACCTCTCTCTTGGGGGCGGGACACTTGCCTCGTACTTACTCCGATCACGCGCCTGTGCTCCTTACCCTGGCCCGGTCCGGCCTGGTGGGGGATCCGCTTCCGTGGCGCATGCAGCCTCACATCCTATTGGATGAATTGTTTAAATTTGAGATGCGCCAGGAGATCACAGAGTTCATCGACCGTAATCGGGGGACAGCGTGGCGATAGTATGGGAGGCCTTTAAGGCCACCATGCGGGGTGTGTGTATTTCTAAGGGCTCGGGCGTGCTGCGCTCGCTTCGCGCGGAGCTGACAGCCTTGGAACAAGCTTTGCAGGCGCTAGAAACTGACCCTGCCTTTATGCGGGATCCCGCGATCCAATTAGACTACCGCACTAAGCTGACTGAGTTCAAGAATGCGGCTGAGAGGGAAGTGCGTTTCCGCGGTAAGCATTTTAAAGCGCGCGCGTATGGAGAGGGGGAGCGCGTATGGAGAGGGGGAGCGCCCTGGCAGGTTTTTGGCGGGGGCGGTCCGCCCCCACCGCGGCACTAATCACATATTGGAGGTCAAGGCCCCGGATGGCACTATGCAGCGCGACACACCCTCCATACTGTCCACCTTCGTGTCTCATTATTCCGCCTTGTATACATCTCAACGGGTAGCGCCCTTGGAGATGACCGAATACCTGTCTGAGCTTACCCTTGGATGGTTGTCGAATGCCCAGCGTGAGCTTCTGGCGGCTCCTGTAGGCCTGGATGAGATCAAAGAAGCCATTATGCAGACTGCGTCGGGAAAATCCCCAGGAATGGATGGCTTCCCAATCGAGTACTATAAAACCTTCATTGACCCGCTCGCGGCGGTTCTGCGGGAGGTGTTTGAGGAGGCTAACGAGACCGGCTCTCTCCCACCCAGCATGTCGGAGACGCTCATCGTTTCTCTCCTTAAGCCGGGAAAGCCCCCGGATAGCTGTGACTTGTACCGACCGACCTCTCTCATCCACAGTGATGTGAAGGTTCTGGCCAAAGTGCTAGCGAACCGGGTCAACCTCCTGATCGGGGGGTTGATACTGCCAGACCAGGCGGGATTCATTCCGGGCCACTCTACCTCCCACAATTTGCGGACGCTTTTCTCGGTATTGAACAACGCGGACTCCTCTCTAGCCTTGGTGGCGGTTTTTCTGGACGCCACCAAGGCGTTTGATTCGGTCGAATGGGATTACCTCCACTTGATCCTCCAAAACATGGGCATGCCCATGGCGTTTTCTAGATGGATTCAGATTCTATACCGTAGCCCCAAGGCGAGGATTCTTATTAATGGCCGAGTCTCAGCTCCATTCCTGGTGACTAGGGGTACTCGACAGGGATGCCCGCTGTCGCCTCTTCTTTTCGCGCTGGCGATGGAGCCCCTGGCGTCCCGTCTCCGGCAGAACTACCTCGCGGCATCCCTGAGATGCCAGCAGCGGCAAGTCCTGCTGTCACTCTATGCAGATGACCTCACACTCTACGTCAAGGATCCGCGGGAGAATCTGAACCCCATCCTTAGAGAGTTTGTTCGCTTTGCGCACATTAATTGGGGTAAATCCGCGGTCTTCCCCCTCACGAATGGTATAGAGAAAATTCCACTTGATTATCCGTTGGAGTGGTGCGACGAGAGCGTGAAATACCTGGGAGTATGGGTCTCCAGGGACCGGCAGGAGGTGCTGCGCATGAACTACGGTAGGGCGCTCGAGGCCATACGCTCGCATGTAGCCCGGTGGCTGACCCTACCACTGACCATGGCTGGCCGAGTTTCCCTTATAAAGATGGTCATACTCCCCAAGCTGCTCTACCTCTTCCTCAACATTCCGTTTCACCCGGGAGGCTACTTCTTCCGGGAATTAAGATCGGAGCTTATCCGATTGGTGTGGGGGGGGGGGGAAGAGACCGCGGCTCAAGTGGTCTGTCCTTACACGGCCATATGGGCAGGGCGGCTTCGATATACCGGACTTTACGCTTTACTATCACTGCGCTCAGGCGCACTATGCGTACTATTGGTATCGACCTTCGCCCTTCATGCCGCAGTTGGCGGTGGAGCATTGGTTGGCGGATCCGGTGCCGCTTGAGGGGGCAGTTCTCGCAGCGGTACCATCGTCCCGTGTGGATCGCAACCCTGTGCAGACCACGGCGCATGCTTGGGGCGCGATCGCGGACCGTCTGGGGTCGTCTTTTCTCTACTCCCCATTGATGCCCCTGGTGTATCACCCGGCTCTTCCACTCTTAGGAGAAGAAATGGTCCGGAGAATAAAACTGAAGATGGGGTTTGCGAACTGGGGTGACCTCTTTCATGCAGGTAGATTTCGCGATCTCCCGCTCCTCTACGGGGATGTTGTCCCTACCCCCCTGGAAACTTTTGCCTTCATTCGCCTCCGTAGTGGGCTACAGAAATTGTTGCCGGCATATCCGGATGAACCTCCAGTTCTGGAACCGTTTCATAACATGCTTGCTTCCCCTTCGCCCTCACATATGGTCTCTTCACTGTATCGGGGGATATATGTCCGGGATGGGGGGCTGTTGCTGCGGTCCCGTGCGGGCTGGGAGGCCGAGATCGGCACTGCACTCACGGACGACCAGTGGGGGTTCTGCTGCTTGCAGACTGAAATGATCTCGTCTAGTAGTAGGTTCCGCATCATCCATTACAAGTTCCTCCATCGACTCTACTGTACTCCGGCCCAGATGCATAGATTCCATCTACGCGACGACGATCGCTGCGACAGGTGTCATTCTCCTGGAGCGGACTTCTTGCACCTGGCCTGGACTTGCCCCAGCATAGATGAATATTGGGATCAGGTGTACGAGGCCCTGGGGGAGATGCTGGGATCCCCGCTGCCGCCCTCTCCCTTACAGGCTCTTCTGGGGTACACTCGGGATGTGCTGAAGCCGGATCTCCGTTTTGTTACCTGCGCGCTGCTGCTCGCTAAGCGCCGCATAGCGTGCCGATGGGGGCGGGGGAGGCGGCCCAAATTTAAGGAATGGCTGCGGGATATGGTTACTTGTCAGGAGAATGTTCTGTTGTATTCAGAGTTGCTCCCACCCAAGTCCCGTCCCCCCGACATCTGGGGGCCTCTGTCACAGTACCTAGCGGCGCACTGCGCCCAGCGATCGCCGTCTGCTCCCGTGGGGGCGGATTCGCCGGCGGGTGGCTCTGGCTAGGGGAACTGCATGTAGTGCGGGTTCTTCTGGGGACGGTCGCCCAATCCGTGGGGGTAAGGAGTGGACGCTGCTGGCTCTGGGGGTCCCCCTGATGGCTGCCTTGCGATTTTGCTCTCACACGACGTGCTGCTACATTGCCGCTACGACCCGTGTGGGCACTCTGCTGGTGGGGATGGGGGCGGCACGACTGTGTGCCTGCGGAGGCGCTCTGTATGATGGGGGCGGCTATACAGGTACTTGCCGAGGGGGAGTGGTTCTCTGTAGGCCAGGATGGGAAATTGGAGGAGGCCCCGGAGGGGATGGTGCTGGGCTGCCACTTGTAAGTGCTTGGAATGTAAAATGTGCTATGATTTGTTATTACTGCCTTTTCCATTTGCCTATATTGCCTGTATCCGGATAAGTGTGTAATGCTGATGCACTGTATGACATAAAACGTTAAATAAAGAGTTATAAAAAAATAAAAAAATAAAAAAGTATCCGCCAAAGCTGAATAGGACAAAAATCCTATATATTAGCTGTTTGGTTTGTTCAACGTTGAAAGATACAATGTTCCAAAATATTGTGCACCTTATCTTTGTTTCCTTGAAACTTGTTCTATATTTTTCAAAAACAATGTCCCTGAATGGGGATACTAACACCGAGAACGCTGTAGCTGCGGCTGATCCAGTCATAACAGCTTTTAACCTTACAGGTTTAAATGAAACCGATGAGGGTGTTATAAACATAGAGAACAAAAAGAGGAACTGAAGAGGCCGTTTTCCACTCACAGAGGAATGGGAGGTACAGTAGGAACAGGGTCCCCTAGTACAATAATGACAAAGGATGTTCCTATAGTTCCTCAAAAACTAGAGTGATATCAACGCGAAGGCTGGGGTGAATAAAATGCACCGTATAGACCTTATGGAGAATCCATATGTCGGATTTAAATGCCCTCACACACCCTTGCAGGTGTCATGCTTCATCATTTGGGCTGCTCCTCGTCGGGCCGGTGGTGCAATGCCCTAAAAAAGGGCACTTTAGCGGAGATCTTCAATCCAACTGCCCTATAGATAAAGTGCGGGTGTTGGGCCTAGTTAATGTAGATATAAAGCAGTGAGATTAAAACAAGGTGAGGAGTGCCTGGTGAAAGTAAGTTATTATTCTGATGGTCTCCTACCTAGATTTAAAAACGTGTATACATGGCACTTATACGAGTGTAATGTCTCCTATTGAAGTGGCATGTAATTTACAATAGTCAGTCAACATGTTTCTCGCTTAGAGTAGTTATACTCGCGATTCTTCAGGACCTATATAGAAAAAACTATCTACATTCAACAGCCTATTTAGGTTAGGGTTATTTGTCAATCTACGTCTTTACGTCCAGACTCAATACCTGTTGGTCTCAGGAGCTACCTGAAAAGAAGAAGAGGTATGGTCAAACAAATATGCAGGTGCTCTTGATCAAAACAATTGGTAAAGCCTTCAATGTGACACACACTCTATAACTTAAATGGTGCGGTGTCGCAACAAACGTGAAAAATTTTAAAAAGCCGAAGTGGTGGATCCCACGGTGAGCTAAAGTGACTACTCACCGCTGTTGAACATCTATAAAAAGCAGTACACATCCGTGCATGAGTGACTCACCCTAATCAGTCACTATCCTGGTATCAACAGTACTCGGTGGGCTGCACAAGAGTATGACTTCCTCAAATTTATAGGACTGTATACAACGAAATATACATCAATCATACACTATGATATGGTTAGCTTGAAACAAAAAGAATAAGCAACAGAAAAGCGGTCTTTAGACTAGAAAGTCTGGTATGATGAAAACATTAATTGAGCAATCAAAAAATGTGCACGATGTCAATGCCACATAGTATGTATTTATCCTTAACCTTTCCCTGAATACGCCTGTTGTTTAATACACAGCAAAATAATGTATATTGGAATCAGGATTAAGGGAATATTAACAGTGTAAGGTATTACATATGATGAGTATATTAAAGTAAGGTAATACCTCCCTGCAGTCTACCAAGTTATTGTCACCTCTGATGTGTAACACATAAAGTTAATATCACGGTCGTTTCAAAGGAGACCCACGTTAGAATATGATCCTCTAGCGTTGACAAAAGGATTGGATTATGGTAGGCTTAGTCCTAGGCAATACTCCATGTAAAACGTCTTTGCTTATGTCAATGATCATAACCTTGCGCTCACGTCAGGGCAAGCACATATTGTCTCGTCCTCAATAGCCGAGAGAGCAAGTCTGGGAGAGGCGGGAACCCAATATGCAAACCTCAATGTTAGTGGTAAATAATTGTAGCCTGGCGCATTCGTAAGGGTGAGCACGTAATCCCTTCTACTAACCATACGAGAAGGTAAACCTGACAAATGCGGGAATGCATAAAACAAATATCAATATTGATTGCGGCTATTTTCTTAATAAAGGTGTTAACCTCGCGTATATCGGGGCTAGGTACTCATCGTGGCGGACAAATATTGTAAAGGGATCTGAAATTGTTAAAAATAGTTTGTGTACTTACACGTCTTCTCCGGGAGTACCGTATTTTGACCTACCCTCTCCACCGAGTCCGGAAGGTGGCGTGGTGGAGTGAGAGATAGGACTTATGTGTGAGGGCTTGTCATGTGACGCGTAGATCAGTCACGTGATACATTGCGAGGCCAGAAAGAGGTTTATTTTGGCCGCCATGTTGGAATGGGGTTCAAGATCACTATTAACAGGTCAAAGTATGGGAAAATGGTATCAGATGTGCGCTTTGTTGAGTTCTTTGCATAATAAGAATGTATAAACCTTATCAACTAAGATATATGGTGAAGAACTTTAAATTGGAGGCACTGTTGAAAACAGATGGTAAGTTAATGTCAATATTAGGTACAGATTGTGAGTGTCTGAAATTAAAATTAAAACAGGCACCCTACCTTCGATTGAGTAAGGGTTGGGTTTAGCCCAATGGTAAAAATATATTGGACTCATTTAAAAGGTCAGGAATGTGCTGGTGTGATGGTAAAAATTGTCTCAAGTAGGTTTTGAAGCATGTTAGAAAAGTAGCTCTAAACCAGTAAGATCAGTGTAAGCTCTACTATGTGTAGTATTAGGTAGTGTTCATGTCATGTTTAGACCTTGATTGTACCCCAGGGGATATCATCGTTAAGCCCATTGGTGCTGGTTGATAAGCGATGTATCCATCGCTGTTCCTTTGCATAAAGGCTCTGTTTGGTTATATTTGGAAAGGCTGCCAAGATTAGCCAACTCACTGAATCAGGTGAATGTTTGTTTTCAAGGAAGTGAGTGCTTATTTTGGTGTTGTTCTTCAAACAGCGAAAATTGCTGCGGTGTTCCGTGATGCGTAGTTTGATAGGGCGGGTTGTCATCCCTATATAGTTGAGGTTACAAGGGCACGTGAGAAGATAGATGCAATTTGCGGTATTGCAATTGGTATGTGTTCTCATTTCCCAAGTGAAGGAGGTGTTGAGGGTTATCGTCTTGTGTGTCGTTGTGAAAGCACATACACTGCATCCGCCACATGGATAGTGTCCTGTGACCCTTGGAAGGTGCCACAGTGTTTGTTGTGAATTTTTAGTTGTTTTCGGTTTGGGTCTGGTTCTGATGAGCATATCCTTGATGTTTCTCGAGCGTCTAAAAGCAAATCTGGGTGGAGCAATATTCATAGAGCCTGTGTTGAGTATACTCCAATGTTTTTTCAACACCTTGGTCACCTGATTAGATATTGGTGTGAAAGTGGTGACGCACGTCAGTACCACAGATTTATTTTTAGTTTTATGTTCCAGTAGGGCCTCTCGGTGGATATTCCGTGCCCGTTTTTTTGAAAATGCAATACTCCTGTGCGGGTATGCTCTTTCAGTCAAATTTTGTTCTAGGATTGTTGCCTCACTTTTATAGTCATCCAGCGAGCTGCAGTTTCTCCTAATTCTCAGGAACTGGCCGAACGGTAGGTTTTCCTTGAGAGATTTGGGGTGGTGGCTGTTATAATGGAGAAGGCTGTTACGGTCAGTAGGTTTTCTGAACATGGTGGTACTAAGATTACCCTGTGTGATCTGGATGGTCAGGTCCAGAAACGCTATCCGTGAAGAGGAAGCTGTGATGGTGAAATTGAGGTAAGGATTGAGATTATTGATCCATCCAAAGAAATCACCATAGCTGTCCTGATGTCCTGTCCAGAAGATCAGTATATCGTCAATGAAACGTTTCCACAGAAGGATGTGATTGCGGTAGGGGTTGGTTTCATTGAGGATATGGGTTGCCTCAAAAGCTGCCATATAGAGACGGGCCACACTAGGAGCGAAGGTACTCCCCATGGAAGTACCTTGCGTCTGATGGTAAAGTTGGCCCTTGAATTCGAAAAAATTCTCAGTCAGTGCCAAGGTGGCGCACTCCATAATGAATGATGGTGGGTAGATGACCCTTCAAGGGATGAATTCAGTATGTCTTCGATCACTTCTAGGGTGGCCCTCTGTGGGATGTTAGTGTAGAGGGCCACAACATCTAGAGTGATGAGGTAGTTGATGTCATTGGTATTCTGAAACTGATCCACTAAACGTAGTACATCCGTGGTGTCTTGGATGTACGATGGTATCAGTTTTACTAGAGGTTGGAGGAAATGGTCACAGAATTGTGATAAGGGTTCAAGAATCGAGTCTATCCCTGATACTATCGGGCGGCCAGGTGTAGGTGTAGTGCCATTGTGAATCTTTGACAAGATATAAAAATATGGGGTCTTGGGTTCTCTCTTGATGAGAAAACTGGCCTCTCTCTTGCTTATCCAACCCTGGCTTTCTGCTGAGTCTACTAAGCCCATGATAGTTTTCTTAAGGCGTTCAACAGGGTTTTGGGACAAAGGTTTATAATATTTTCTGTCACTCAATTGTCTCAGACATTATGTGTCATAATCTGTGGTTGACATTATGACAGGTGCACCACCCTTATCCGCCTGTTTAATAGTGATGGTTGTGTCACTGGCGAGTGTTTCAATCGCCTGCATCTCTTGTCTAGAGATGTTGTTGAAATGTTTGTTGTTAGTCAAGGACCTCACATCCGGGGCAGAGGGCGAGGGCGCAAAAGAGGTACTCAACAGGTGGAGAGGTGTGGCTCACTAGTTAGAGGCGGCAGACCCGTAAGCTGAGAATCGGCCAGGGACCAGGGTTCAATTCCCGACGCGGCAGGGTCGTGGACCAGGGTCAAAACGGACTCGATAATTCTCGCCTCGGTACCTACTCTAACCAGGAACACACTCGGCAACTCTGGGCATTAAGCTTGCCTCATCTCTACAACGGCCCCCCACAGACGCCGGGGACGCCTGGTTTCACCTTAGAGATACCCAGAAAGGGACCATCTCACAGGGATAGCCAGGACGGGTTCCCCAGCGGTCTACAGCGCCGGGACGCCCCGTTGCTGGGGTAGCTGTGCGCTTTACAAGTCTACAACATTTAACATTTAACAGGAAAAAAGAGTACAATGGGAGGACCCGGTTCAACCAGGAGTGGAAACCAGGAGCCAGACCAACAGAAAACAAACCTAGTAGTCAATCTGTCATCAAGACAACTAACCTTGACAGAAAATGACGTCCTCCAGAAAGGACTAGGTTTTGTTCCAACACCTCGAGTGGATCTGTTCTCACAGACCTGTGAATTGCACCAGTTTTTTCGTAAGATCCACCTCAAATTCTACTTTGAGGGGAAGGAATATACTCCTGACGAAGATTCAGGTCTACATAATCCCTCTTCCTTTACTCCCCAGAGTGGGATGATAACAAACGAGGTGCTGACCTACGAACAAGCTGTTCTGAAAGATGTGAGGTCCTTGACTAACTGCAGCTCGCTGGATGACTATAAAAGTGAGGCAACAATCCTAGAACAAAATTTGACTGAAAGAGCATACCCGCACAGGAGTATTGCATTTTCAAAAAAACGGGCACGGAATAACCACAGAGAGGCCCTACTGGAACATAAAACTAAAAATAAATCTGTGGTACTGACGTGCGTCACCACTTTCACACCAATATCTAATCAGGTGACCAAGGTGTTGAAAAAACATTGGAGTATACTCAACACAGGCTCTATGAATATTGCTCCACCCAGATTTGCTTTTAGACGCTCGAGAAACATCAAGGATATGCTCATCAGAACCAGACCCAAACCGAAAACAACTAAAAATTCACAAAAACAATGTCTCACCTTCCAAGGGTCACAGGACACTATCCATGTGGCGGATGCAGTGTATGTGCTTTCACAACGACACACAAGACGATAACCCTCAACACCTCCTTCACTTGGGAAATGAGAACACATACCAATTGCAATACCGCAAATTGCATCTATCTTCTCATGTGCCCTTGTAACCTCAACTATATAGGGATGACAACCCGCCCTATCAAACTACGCATCACGGAACACCGCAGCAATTTTCGCTGTTTGAAGAACAACACCAAAATAAGCACTCACTTCCTTGAAAACAAACATTCACCTGATTCAGTGAGGTGGCTAATCTTGGAAGCCTTTCCAAATATAACCAAACAGAGCCTTTATGCGAAGGAACAGCGATGGATACATCGCTTATCAACCAGCACCAATGGGATTAACGATCATATCCCCTGGGGTACAATCAAGGTCTAAACATGACATGAACACTACCTGATACTACACATAGTAGAGCTTACACTGATCTTACTGGTTTAGAGCTACTTTTCTAACATGCTTCAAAACCTACTTGACACAATTTTTACCATCACACCAGCACATTCCTGACTTATTAAATGAGTCCAATATATTTTTACCATTGGGCTAAACCCAACCCTTACTCAATCGAAGGTAGGGTGCCTGTTTTAATTTTGATTTCAGACACTCACAATCTGTACCTAATATTGACATTAACTTGCCATCTGTTTTCAACAGTGCCTCCAATTTAAAGTTCTTCGCCATATACCTTAGTTGATAAGGTTTATACATTCTTATTATGCAAAGAACTCAACAAAGCGCACATCTGATACCATTTTCCCATACTTTGACCTGTTAATAGTGATCTTGAACCCCATTCCAACATGGCGGCCAAAATAAACCTCTTTCTGGCCTCGCAATGTATCACGTGACCGATCTACGCGTCACATGACAAGCCCTCACACATAAGTCCTACCTCTCTCTCCACCACGCCACCTTCCGGACTCGGTGGAGAGGGTAGGTCGAAATACGGTACTCCCGGAGAAGACGTGTAAGTACACAAACTATTTTTAACAATTTCAGATCCCTTTACAATATTTGTCCGCCATGATGAGTACCTAGCCCCGATATACGCGAGGTTAACACCTTTATTAAGAAAATAGCACAATCAATATTGATATTTGTTTTATGCATTCCCGCATTAGTCAGATTTACCTTCTCGTATGGTTAGTAGAAGGGATTACGTGCTCACCCTTACGAATGCGCCAGGCTACAATTATTTACCACTAACATTGAGGTTTGCATATTGGGTTCCCGCCTCTCCCAGACTTACTCTCTCGGCTATTGAGGACGAGACAATATGTGCTTGCCCTGACGTGAGCGCAAGGTTATGATCATTGACATAAGCAAAGACGTTTTACATGGAGTATTGCCTAGGACTAAGCCTACCATATTCCAATCCTTTCAATCCTTTTGTCAACGCTAGAGGATCATATTCTAACGTAGGTCTCCTTTGAAACGACCGTGATATTAACTTTATGTGTTACACATCGGAGGTGACAATAACTTGGTAGACTGCAGGGAGGTATTCCCTTACTTTAATATACTCATCCTATGTAATACCTTACACTGTTAATATTCCCTTAATCCTGATTCCAATATACATTCTTTTGCTGTGTATTAAACAACAGGCGTATTCAGGGAAAGGTTAAGGATAAATACATACTATGTGGCATTGACATCGTGCACATTTCTTGATCGCTCAATGTATGTTTTTATCATACCAGACTTTCTAGTCTAAAGACCGCTTTTCTGTTGCTTATTCTTTTTGTTTCAAGCTAACCATATCATAGTGTATGATTGATGTATATTTCGTTGTATACAGTCCTATAAATTTGAGGAAGTCATACTCTTGTGCAGCCCACCGAGTACTGTTGATACCAGGATAGTGAATGATTAGGGTGAGTCACTCATGCACGGATGTGTACTGCTTTTTATAGATGTTCAACACCGGTGAGTAGTCACTTTAGCTCACCGTGGGATCCACCACTTCGGCTTTTTAACATTTTTGACGTTTGTTGCGACACCGCACCATTTAAGTTATAGAGTGTGTGTCACATTGAAGGCTTTACCAATTGTTTTGATCAAGAGCACCTGCATATTTGTTTGACCATACCTCTTTTTCTTTTCAGGTAGCTCCTGAGACCAACAGGTATTGAGTCTGGACGTAAAGACGTAGATTGACAAATAACCCTAACCTAAATAGGCTGTTGAATGTAGATAGTTTTTTCTATATAGGTCCTGAAGAATCGCGAGTATAACTACTCTAAGCGAGAAACATGTTGACTGACTATTGTAAATTACATGCCACTTCAATAGGAGACATTACACTCGTATAAGTGCCATGTATACACGTTTTTAAATCTAGGTAGGAGACCATCAGAATAAAAACTTACTTTCACCAGGCACTCCTCACCTTGTTTTAATCTCACTGCTTTATATCTACATTGACTAGGCCCCACACCCGCACTTCATCTATACGGCAGTCGGATTGAAGATCTCCGCTAAAGTGCCCCTTTTTAGGGAGCCCGTCGGGCATTGCACCGCCGGCCCGACGAGGAGCAGCCCAAATGATGAAGCATGACACCTGCAAGGGTGTGTGAGGGCATTTAAATCCGACATATGGATTCTCCATAAGGTCTATATGGTGCATTTTATTCACCCCAGCCTTCGCGTTGATATCACTCTAGTTTTTGGGGAACTATAGGAACATCCTTTGTCATTGGTGTTATAAACATCCCTCCAAACTAAAGGTGAGTCATCACTCTAAAACGTATAAAACACAGCCTAACACCAAGAGGTGGTAGAGCAGTTTTCGTGATAGAGGCACACGAATCCTTTCAGACAGAGGTATTCTATTCAGGGATTGTATTCCCAGAATCAAATCCAATAACAAAAGTATTTCACTTCATTAAAGAAGATGAACCACCTGAGGAATATATTCCTTTCGAGGATATAGAAATTCCACTCACATACCAGGAGCATAATCTCTGGTTTAAAGGTGCCCTAAAACATCACAAAAACATTACCAGGCTCGGTCCACTAGGTAGACCAGGAGCAACATGGCCGATTCTAGCCAGCTACACACTTCATCTTGACATCGAAGAGATGTCAGACGAAGAATAACTCACTCAATTACAAGAGTTAATAAAAATGTACAGACAATTAGTCCAATATGTTATGCGGACTTTCACAGTCCAACCACCAATGACCATTCCAAATCAAACCCCTCAACCAGGGTATACACTAAAAATTACTCCACAGACTTTACACGCAGTCATGGGTAAAATGCCCACAACACGTGAACAAATTCTATTCTGGATAGCTCAAAAATTACTCAAATCGAAGCAGTATTTCCAAATACTAGCCCTTAAGAGAAACACAGAATCCTAACAATCTGTTTGCCAATGGGGATCACACCACAACTGGAAGACTGCACCACTTGGGGCACAGTCTTTGCTGCCATCTATACTAAAACACATGGTGTTCCGTCAATTGCAGTAATACCAGATGTCCTGAAACAATTTCAATACGAATATGGGGCAGAGCCAGCTCTGAATTTAGGTATGAAATTATTGAAAAACTTCGACCAGGTCTCAACAATAATATTATCTAATATTAAAGGGGAGGTAGCATCAGTGGCGATCCGCCATCGCTTAAGGGAATTTGATGTAACAGAACATCAACATGAACTACCCAGAAGAATAGAAAAATCTTATGCAGAATTAGGCAGAGACAGTTTGGGTGGAAAACTTTTGAAGCCAAAACTGTCTGAAGGTCCTGAGAAGGACTCTAATATTCAAAATCCTACATCTTCTAAAAAGAAGTGGGAAACTAATTAATAAAAACCAAAAGAGAGACGCTCTCAATCCCGAGGTAGGTCTCCTCAAAAGGAGCCCTCTGAAAGGAGGTATAACCTCAAGAATAGGGATACTTTAAGAAAACCTGACAGGTATCAAGATACTGATACACAATCCTCTCGTACCTTTCAGATATCGTCACAGACATCAGAAAGAAGAGGTCAGTCAGATCACAAAGAAGAACGCGTGAAGTCAAAAGACGATCAACACGTTCAGAAAAATAAATCAAAACCTCAATTCACCAAAAAGAAGGTAGCAGGTCTGAAGATCAGACATGCCGAGAATACTGAGAACACAGCTTAAGAATGGAGAATAGGCTCAGACAATGCTGGACAGTGCAGCAGAAGTAACAATTGCTCGCCAGAACCTGAAGGAACTTCTGGAGATAGTGGACTTGAATGAGTACATCACAGTAGAGACTGTAGACACAAGGGTTAGTACTCCACAAAAGTTATATGAAATAACATTCCAGATGGCGGGAGACATAGCAAGAAAAGTGAAAGCACTCTTTTGGGAGAAACTTTCAAGGGGTTATGATATACTTCTAGCAGAACAGGACTGGCCACCAACATTTGTCAGGAAGTGCCCACATGGCGAGGACATCATTATGCCAGCCTTCTCCAACCATATTCCAATTCACCTAAAATATACTTATGCCAGGAAATGAGCAGTAGCCCAGGCCCCAGCATTATACAAAAATCATGTAGGATGGGATGAGGACTCACCTGACCACAAAATACAGCTAAAAATCAACCTACTGCACAAAGGCAGTAACCAATAAAGCAAGAAGATAAAAAACAGGTCAGGGAGATCTTAGATCAACTTGAATACCAAGGGGTGATTGAAACGCGCACCTCCTCAATAAACAATCCTTTGTTTCCTGTATCCAAACCAGACAATACATATCGTCTAGTTTTGGATTACAGACACTTGAACAATTTTTCCAAAACATTTGAAGTGCAAAATGAACATAGTACAGCATTAATGAATAACATTGTGCGTAAAAAATATAAAACCACATTGGACATTTCAAATGGTTTCTTTTGTCAAAACATAGCACCTGAAAGCAGGTACTTAACAGGTTTCTCAATAATGGGGACCCAGCGTCAATTTTGTAGACTTCCACAAGGGTTCAAAAACAGCAGAGGGTTATTCTCAGCAAGGGTAACAGAGTTACTACAAATTTATGATAACGAGGCATTGTCATACGTCGAGGACATCTATCTGACAGACGATTACCTAGATGGGAAGTTGAACAGGGTGAATACCATTATACTCGGCTTCACCTCTGAGGGCTATAAATTCATCTTTAAAAAAAAAATCGAGAATTGCTCATCTCAATGTCCTTTTCCTAGGATATGAGCTTTCAAGTGAAGGCAAAAGCCTGGCAGCTAACTTTTTGGAAAAGTGTGCGCTGCTCCAACCTCCAAAAACGCTGAAAAACTTACAATCCATCTTGGGTTTCTTAAATTTTGGAAGAACTTACATTCTAAATTACGCAGAAAGGGTTAAACCTCTCTACGAATTAATCAAACCTGATTTTTCAACAAAACATTGGACACAGGAACACACAGACATCCTGAGTTCACTCCAAGCTAACATGCTAGCAACAAATCACTTACAAACAAGCGTAAATAAACGCAATTTAGAGATCCGAATAATTTCGGGTCAATGCGGATTCACCTATTTAACATTTAGTGAGGGTGAAAAAGTACCAATAGCATACAAATCACATTTGTATACACAAGCAGAAATGCGCTTTACTTCAACAGAAAAGATACTGACAGCAGTTCAAACTGCTGTAGCAAAAGAAAGAGCTCTTGCCCAGGGGACACATATTATTGTCATGACTCCAGTGCCAGCCTTAGAGGCGGTTACAAATGCGAGCATTCCAAATGCAAAAGCTTTACATCCTAGATGGATACAATGGGTTAATTCTCTTGATGCAAAGATGTTGAATATATTTTTGATCCCGATTTAAAAACAAAAGCGTTCCTGCAATATGAACATGAATGTCCTCTGCCCACTGAAATTCTGCCTCTCGATCAGTACGAATGTATAATTTATACTGACGGATCAGCACAACCTGCTACAGGGAGTAAGCAAGCTTACAGTGCAGAGTGCGCAATCGTTAAAGGTCGCATGCGCGATGGTAATTTCCGACCAATGCTCACTAAAACTCAATCTCTAGGAGATTGTACAGCTCAGCGAGCTGAACTACAAGCATTCAAACTGGCACTTGAGAATACAGATCGCGAATTCCCCACACTTATAGTGTGCGATTCCTTTTACTATGTCCAGTCATGTAATGAATATTTACAGAATTGGCTTAAAAACGGATTCAAAGATGCAAAAGGTGGCACAATAAAGCATAAAACGCTCTGGGAACAAGTAGTTCAGTTGAGAAACGAACTACCAAAAGCTAACGTGATACACACGCTGAGTCATCAATGTGATGGCGTTCACGTTGCAGGGAATTCATTGGCTGATGAAGCTGCAAAGGGGGCTGTTGGACGGCTTCCGTAGCTGCGATCACTCGTTCAAAAACGAGACTAGACAGTGAGATATTGTTGGCTGTCAATGTTTCAAGCAAAGGCAGTGGTGCAGCGTTCCAATACAACAAGGAATCTGTCAGTCTGAAAGCAAGGGCACAGTCGCTAAGAAGGTTAGAATAAGCGAAGAGTTTGAAAGAGGAACCTCAGAGTGCTGTAGGATTCATTAGGATTTCCATCAAAAACCAGTGATTGGTGGATATCATCATCTGGATATCCCCTCCTTCCCACCACTGTGATTCACTCCATCTTGGAGTTTATTCGTGGTTGGTTTATAACCAGAGCACATTTTTGAGGCCCATGGAAGATGAAGGAGAGAAGGACAGCCAAGCCGCTAGTGAGGGCAAGATTTGAGATATATACCAAAAATGATATATAAGTGGTGCAGTGCAGTAAGGTGAAATGTTAAAAAAGGATAAGGAGGAAAAAAGGAAGTTTATTAAGAGATATTCCTGCCGATCCTTATCTAAAAATGGTGCAGAAACAGCTTCCAACAAATAGGCTGTTTGACAATAGGGTCGACATGTTTCAGCCTGCTTGCCTGGAGGGTCAAATGGCTTTCGTCAGGACCTTCATTTGATTATCGCTACTGCAGCAAAAGTGAGTGAGAAAATTATAAATTGTGAGACAATGTTAAAAAATACAACCTTATTATGGTGTATAACTTCTTCGTATTGTCAGTGTGTGTATGAACATCTGTGGAAATACGAAAAGAGAATCACAAAGCAACAAGGTGAGTGAAACCATCGGACAAATATTCGCTTGAAAAGCTGTGCCTTAGTCTCAAGTGCTTACCTGATCAGCACGAGAAGTGAGCCTCGCCTCACCCGGTAATGACTCAGGTTAGAAGGAGGCCCCGCCCTACAAAATTGAATAAGATGTGGGGAAAAATAAGTACAATGAACCATGAGATACGATGGTTCAAATCTATAATTTGAGACATTCGTCTGAATGTCTATTGTATGCTCAGCTTTGAACGCTGAAGTGACTTCACTCAAGGAAACAAAACAACACCTAAAATGGTAAACTCTGCAGACGCGCAAATGCTAAGACACCGGTGGAACACGCAGTGTTCAATTACACCGCATCTGTTACAAAGTTTAAGAGTTTCAAATTATTGAGCTATAGACCGCTTACCTCTCCGTCGGTACCTCGATGTGGAATCTGAGCCGTTTGGGAGGTAACCGGCATCGCAGGTGAGAAGTGTTAAAAAGCATACCCTTTGGTTAAGCGACGACCTGATTCGTCAACGCGGGGCCAATGGGTTGCTGTGTTTGTTTCGTTATGGTCTCTGATTGGGCCATGGAAAGCCCGAAGTGACGCGGGACTTAAAAAATGACTACAGGATGATGTCAGCGTGTCAGGAAGGTGTAGTTCCAAAGGGGTCATGGAAAAACCAAGCTCACGCGGGACTAAAAAATGACTACTGAATGACGTCAACGTGTAAGGAAGGTGTAGTTCCGTATATTTGATAAAGCTTTATCAATCAGTGTGGCACAAACATACTGTCATATGATAGATGGTGCACATTTAGATGAGGTAAATAGTAATCGCCATTCTATGGGATTCCACAGACGACTGTGATCAGATTTAACCCATGGGTGTAGAAGAACTGTGAATGTATCATGTACTTTTAAAGGTAGATAGTCTCAATCTTTAATCACTACCTCTGGATGAACCTTAATCCGTGGAGAGTTATAATGAGCTCCACGGAATATCGTCGTTCAATCCTGTTTGAAAAGTACCAATTTTGAACACCCAGCGTTGTTCCTTTAAAAACAAGAAACGGGATGTGTCACTTACATGTGATGGAATAAAGGGTTTCTCTAGGACTGTCCACCAAAAATCGTAGGCTTGGTGCTTCACTTCATGGAAGTGACGTGTCAGTCTCGTATTAGTCTTGTTACAGCGAAAGGTGCTTTTGTGTTCTAGCATACGCTGTCTGACTTTCCGAGTGGTCATCCCTATATACCGGAGTTTACAGGGGCATTCAATCATATAGATTAGATTATCACTGTTGCAGTTGGTAAAAGATCTTTGTTCCCATGGTTTGTTCGTGCCTATGTCTAGCGTTGTAGAATGGCTAGTCTGCGTGGTGCAGCGTTACCAAAGAAATTTCCACTCAAGTACTCATATGTAATTGATGCGAACAACGTTCCTTTTGCTCGAATCCCTGGAGTGGGAGATAGGGCAATTCCAAACATGGAACGTAGAGCAGCTTTGATTTATGAAGCACATCTTGGGGAGGGTCTGTCACATCAGGGGATCTCTTAAAACTATATGAACATTAAAAGAGATGTACTGGTGGCCTGGAATGAATACACTAATTCACATCTTCATTGATGACTGCAGAGACTGCAATAGACAGCATAGTGCAGAACGCCATCAGGCACCAGACTTCGAAGTAGACTGACCAGTACAGACACCATTGTTAGACAGCATTAGACTATCTACGCGCAAGCGTCCTTTATAACAAATGCGATCCCACAAACAGTAACTGAAGGTTCCTATGGATGTGGCCTCAGCGCTCGGCTAACGCTCTAACTGTTATAAAAGATTTGCGAGTCTTTATCGGCACATACGCAATTGGCACACTACATTCTGACCAGGGCCCTGCGTTTAGCTCTCGGGCTTACAAAGAAGCCATGGCCAGTTTGGGCGTAGCATTGCGGTACTCCTCTCAGTTTCATCCTGAGGGAAATTCTGTTGCGGAAAGGAAAAACCGGGACATAAAACACTCTATAACAGCTAGAGTATTAGGTTTGGGTGTTGGGTGGGTCAAACATCTTTATGGGGTCCAACGCTCATTAAATAATTTGCCAAGAAGTTCTCGGGGGGGGGTCACTCCACATGAGGTCCTATTTGGGACAAGAATGTGGGTTCCTGATCTCGAATGGAAAGGCACAGTGGTGGAAAATAAACCTTTTGATATCAAAGATCGTTTGGCTGTTTTACAGGATCTAAATGAACTAACTGGCACATGCATCAACAAAGACTTTTGCAATTCCTTAATTGCGATTTTTAAGGAATCGCAATTAAGGAATTGCAAAAGCCTATGCATGTAGGAATCGCTATAAAAATAGCGATTCCTACAAATTCCTTAATTGCGACTCGCAAATTGCGAGTCGCAATTAAGGAATGCCGTCCCATTCATTCCTATGGGCCTCCAGGCCCATAGGAATGAATTGGAGATTGCATGAGCAATTTGCGAGTACCGGTAGGTACTCGCAAATTGCTCATGCAATTTCAAAGGTGCAAGGGTGTCAAAATGACACCCTATTGCACCCCTGAAATTAATCTGTGCACATATGTTGCACACACACATGCTCTAAGGGAATGTGTGTGCGCAACATGAAACTTTGAAAAATGCACAAAAGTGCATTTTTCAAAGTTTTTTCAAATTACCATGAAGTTCAACTTCATGGTAATTTGCTACCCCTATTAGCGAAATCCCTAATTTTTTCACTTTCATGCATTGCATTTAAGGAATATCAATTTGGGATTCCTTAAATGCAATCGCAATTTAAGGAATCGCAATTTAGAGATTCCTTAAACTGCGATTTTTGCATTTGGGATGATGCATCCCAAATGCAAAAATACCGGTCGCAAAGGGGCAGATTCTGAGAATCTGCCCGTTTGCGACCGGTTTTTATATTGATGCATGTGCCTGCTTGATCGCAACAAAGCAACGTGTTCCTGAAGCCAACCACCACTGGGGAAAAACCGGCAGTCCCAGCAAGGCCTGTCTGGATCCCAAAAGTTGGGGATCTAGTCAGAGAGAGGAGTGCGGACAAGAAGGAATTTGGACCTTCTTACAGACAACCAGTACCTGTCCTAGCCGTCCACGGAACAAGAACAGTACTTCTGCCGCCCCTTGCTGGAAAAAAGGAGAAAAGATTTGTGTCAATCGACCTCATCAAACCACACTATGTGGCCGATACTAAATAGTAGGCCTCATGGACTCCGACCTAGTAGCAGACGCCCTCCTCTCGCTACTATCCAAGAGTTCAGACTGAAAGACTCATAACCATCGAGAATTCACCAGTAAGAGATGAAGGACTAAGTAACAATGCTATGGAACTCATCCCTCTTGTAACTCAAGTAACAGTTCGTCCCGATACACCTGTCTACAGAAACGTAACATGTGATCAACTGATTCCAGTGATTTCGACAAATCTTGATGCAATTCCAACAATTGACCGAACTGCCTCTGGCTACTGCTTCTGGCTACTTCATTAACTTTGATATGTTTTCTGAGGATCCAAGTGAGCCTGAAACGACGCCAGCCCTAAAAACTTTCAAACAACAAGTACAATAATTTTTTCGTTTTCTGAAAGATACTTATCTGGTTTCACCATGGATTGAACTATGGATTATTTCTGGAATATTTTTCTTTCTGCTTTGGCTAGCTTTGGTAATGACTCTTAGCGTGCTTATGAATGGCAGATACATTCGTTTGAACACTGAAAGTAAAAATGTGAACTTACTTTTAAAACCACACCAATCTTCCCATCGTGAAGCAAGAGATTTGTCGGCAGTGATCATCACCGCCGTTCCTATACAGGATGATATAGTTTGGGACAAAAACGATTTTGACATATTCGGCCCGAATTAACTTTTGAAGATTTCACATTTTATTTAAAATGTCATTAATTGACTTTATTACCTCCAGTACCTATTCTAATGATTGGGATTTTGAGACTGTTAATAACATGATGTCTGATCTAGAAAGGTCTGCTGTGTTCTCTAATAATGAAAACTTAGAGGGTTCATCAGACTACGAACAGCTTTATTATTACACCCACTATGGTCATCATTTCTTGCATAGATCTGCAACACCTAGAAATTATGTTTAACCAATGGGAACATTGTCCTACACCACCAAAGGGTAGTTAAAAAATATTTGCAAATAAGTTTCCATATTTTTCAGGATACAATACGTCTGATCCAGAAACATTTTTCTATAGAAATGTGAACACAACAGGACAGAAAAATACGTTAACTACTACAAAACAGATTTATTCTGCAGCCTTTATTGCCCAACTGTCAAGACAAGGATTTGACTTTTGGAAAGACACAATCAACACAAAATCTGTCTGGGGTTCTAAAGATTGGCAAGTGCAGGGGATAGAAGCTTTGTTTAGAGCCTGTATCATCCCTCAGCAAATGTTTTTGAATGACACTGTGCAACAAATGTCTTGCCTTGGATTAGCCAAAATGAACACACCTTCTGTACCAACACCTGCAAGTAATAGCATTACACAGGGAGCGGTCACAGTAGACACAATACTACAAAACAACAGATCAGATCCCGATTGCAAAAAATGGTTGCTCTGGCCCACAGACACAAACATCTGTCAAGAAAGATTCCTGAATAGAATACAGGGCTTTACTATCCATAGGGCAGACCCATGTTATGTTCAACGACAGCATCCGGGGGTAGTAACAACATACAGTGTAGGAAAATTGTGCCTCAACTGGTTACAAAAATCTACACTCGAGGTTGTGAAGCAACACTTATCTTTACTTAAAGAAGACGCAGACCTTAGGGATTTCTTGCTAGGACCAAGAAAACCGCGTCAAAATCGTTTCATATATGCCGGCATTTATGCTGCTTATAATGAAATATGGAAGGTTTCACAGGCAGAGGCCGCAGAAAGAATACGTGAGCTTGATCATATTAACTTAGAGAAATCTCTCTCTGTGGTCGACAATGGATTAACAACTTTGTCATCGAGAATATATTCCCTGGACAACATTGTATCCTCTGCTATTGACATACTAGAACAAGATTTAGCCATGTTACAACAAGGCCAATCTCAGTTAGGTTCTATTATGTTATTAGGCTGGACGCTGCAATCCTTACGTGCAGGCTATGTGCCTTGGCGTTTTATCAACACGTCGTCTCTGTTTTCAGAACACAATCTCACAGATAAACAGATCAAACTGGCACAAAGGGGAGCAAAGTATACAGTGCTGAGCATTGAAAAACTGGAAAATTTTCAATTTTCGGTAGCAGAAAAACCAGCTACAGAATGGCTTATCCATGGCAAAATAACTCTGCCTGTCACTACTTTTCATTTTCAGTATTGCCTCAAACAAATGCAAGCAGGCAAATATGAAAGGTTGGGTAAAGAATACATTAAGACATCCTAGGATTTACCTTACAAATACAGATGTTGGAGTAGGGGTCGTGAAGTCTTTATAAGCGGTACACACTGTGAAAATGCACTGAGCGGATCCCTCATATGTCAGGACATTTCTTTACACGGGGCTTGTAATGGTTCTGTGGCAAACTTGTCCTGCCACCTGCAAGGTACACCAGCTGCTGTGATTAAACCAACGTTTGGCCAACTTTCTAACGGGAGTTACCTCATGTTGAATGATCCGAGTTGCTGTGGCGTGTTGCCAGGCATCCCATATCTGGTAACGGTTAGCTCCAGGGTTACTTGTTGTATGCAAGTATTGTTCCCCCAAACAGACACAGTCAGGGAGTCGCCTCTATGGCCTTCATTGAATGTTTCTTTTATACGTTTTGTTACTTTAAGCAGAATGAAAGCCATGCTTTTGCTACAGACCGTGCCTTTGACCTCGGCCAAAGAAACCTTTGATCTATAAATTGCAAGGACTTTGGCTGAGATATAGGCTCTAATACGTACAAACTGCCCTATACATTTCATAGAAATGACGGGACGTATCTTAAACATGTCTGATACGAGCGGGATTGTACATACATTTAAGACCATATGGTCAGGACTGTTAACACCTTTTCAGGCAGTCCTCGGAATCATTCCAAACTTCGTGCATTCGGTGTTTGGTGGTCTGCCATTAGTTCTAGCGCTCATTGCAGGAATCCTGTTTCTATTCCTACTGCTACGCTATGGCAAGCCTATCCACCGGCGTCACTCTGCAAATTGCATCTTACCTGTTCTACGCTGCCTGCTTTGCGGTGAAGAATGGGTGCTAGACATATGTCTAACACTCCCATCAGTCATGCCAACGGATATCGATACTCTGCTGGACCTGATAACAGCCCATGTTCTGTGTTGTCCCCAGAGGCTACCAACCCTGATGACGGCATTCCTTGAGATCTCACAGACGCTTCCTGCTGCTGCTGAGGTACGAGATGGATCAACAGGCACACAGGTAACAACAGACGAGAACATTGCTGCGGCATCCCATGCTGAAGGCGATTCTTCACATATCTGTGCAGTTAACCTTCTAAACGATGTGTTCCAACTGTCACCGACATCGGTAGACAATCTTTTGTCTACAAGAGTTGATGATTTCATGTTCTCTCCAGATCCATACACTGACTTTGATTTGGCTCACAGTGTACCAGGGAAGCAATGAATTTGGCCTCCATATTTTCAGATCAGAACTTGGAACTCTTCCTAAAATTGACTTTTTTCTAAATTTGAAAATACATGGCAATTCAATCTGCTTACAGTAGAACTATTTATATAGCACAGACTTCTTTGAATGCTTCAAGGGACACATTGTCACCTTATTTACCACTATTTCCTTTAGTACCATGTTTTGAAATGGCTTTGGTTTTTGAATAATTGTCAACCATTTTGTCATATGTATATATTTCTATTCATTCCTATTGCATTTATTTCTGATATATGCTTAGAATGAAAAACTGCTTTAAAACGTACAGTACTTTTTCATTACAGCTACAGGTTTTTTTTAAAACGTCTTTAGTATGCTTTTACAAATGTTTTTAGCAACATGTGGTACTCAGTTTAATGTTTAGCATTTTTATGTTTCCATTTAGTATTATCGTTAATTCGAAAGTGGAGTGGGTATTGTATTCCGCTTTAGATGTCCGTATATAGGTTTTCATGAAACATGTCCTTATATAGGCACAATTAGCATTGCCCTTATATAGACATAAGATCCCAGTCCTTATTTAGGCATTAGCCATGCTATCCAAATACAGGCATGGTCACCTACATCCCGTCACAACGAGTTCTTAGAAACCAGACCCTTAAGCTCTTGGGAGTTCCCCTAGAACAGGATTATTGATTTCTCCAAGAACTCATTTATTAAGCATGAACCGCTATTCCCTAAGGGTTCATTCCTGACGTCTTCCTCTGCCCGACTTTACGTCAATGCTAACATTCCAAAGCACTTACCGGTTATAAATATACCTTCCCTAGCCCAAACAAGTAGGAGGAGACTTCGACTTTAGAGGAGCCCGTGTCCCGGCCTGACGCACTGACAAGAGACGCTGTCATCCCTGCTCACAGAGAATCCAGCTTCCAGTGTCCTGACTTCCTTCGCGGGGTGTTAGAGTTTGAGACCCGGAAAGAGATTCAAACCTCTCTCATTCACAGCTGACTAGAACCTAGAGGGACTCTTGGCATACCAGACTTGGCATACTAAAACTTAGCATACCATACTATAGAATACATCGCCTACTTCTTACCTTGTATTACACTTAGGTTAGGTACACTGGGGTAGAACTAGTTAGAAAAGCATCTAATGAGTACTCGCATTTTTAGCTTATGTTATTTATGTATATGAATATATGTGTCATAGCTAAAAGATAATGCTAGCGCAGTATTATTTCTTTCTACTGCTTACGCTGTACATAATCTATCTCGCATACTGTCTTGTGATTGTGACAGCTCATATCTCTTACACGAGAAACAAGACTGTTCAATAAATCCTTTTATTGAAACACCCGTCTATTCTTTCTGTGTAACTCTGAAGAAACTAAGCATACACGATTAGCTGAGTGAAACTGTTATCTGTTGTTTCCACGACTCCGAGAGTGTTTCAATTCTAAAGGGAAACAAAGTTGTCATGTTTATGCGGTTGCCAGAAACTAATCCCTTCTTGTTTACAAGGAGTTTCTAGTGGCCTCTGAGTTAGCTGGTACAAATTAATTAAGTTTAATATACTCGATAGGGGAATACTGACCTCAGTCCTATGCCAAATCTATAGGGTATATTATTCCACTGTGCAGAGTCTATTAGGGAAATAGGAACTACACTACAGGAGGGAAGGCCTCGGGCAGGGTGAGTGGGAGGGAAAGAAGGTCTCGGGCAGGGTTGGCGGGAAGGAAGGTCTCAGGCTAAGGTCTCAGGCAGAGTGGTTGGGAGGGATGGTCTCAGGGTGGGTGGGAGGGAGGCATGGTCTCGGGCCGAAGGTCTCCGGCATAAGGTAGATTGTAGGCAGGGTGGATTGTAGGGAAAGTCTCTATAGGGAAGGGCTCGGGCATAAGGGATCGAGCAAAAAGACTCAGGCTCAAGGTCTCGGGCAGGGTGGGTGGGAGGGAAGGACTCTGGCAGTGTGGGTGGGAGGGAAGGACTCTGGCAAAGCACTCGGGCAGGGTAGGTGGGAGAAAAGGGCTCGAGCATAAGGGCTCGAGTACAAGGGCTCGGGCAGGTGGGAGGAAAGGGCTCAGGCAGGGCAGGTGGGAGGGAAGGGATAGGGCATCAGGGTTCGGGCAGGGTAGGTGGGAGGGAAGAGCTCAGGGAGGGTCAGAATGGCTCAGGCAGGGTGGGTGGGAGTGGCTCAGAGGCTCAGGCAGGGTGCGAGAGAGGTGCTCGGGCAAGCAGACGACAAAGGAAGGTGGGAGGGAGGGTTACTCAGGCAAGCTAACGACAAAGGAAGGTGGGAGGGAGGGCCTCAGGCAAGCTGACGACAATGGATGGTGAGAGGGAAGGGCTGGGGCAAGCTGAAGACAACAGAGGGTGGGAGATAGGGTCTGGGGAGAGCCAACAACATCAGAGGGTGGGAGGGAGGGGCTGGATCAAGAATGCGACAACGGAGAGTGAGAGGGATGGGGAGCAAACAGACGACAACAGAAGGTGGGAGGGAGGGGCAAGCTGACAGTGTAGGGTGGGAGGAAGGGGTTGGGGCAAGCTGACAACATAGGGTGGGAGAGAGGGGCTGGGGCAGGCTGACGACAAAGGAGGGCAGGAGGGGCTGGGGCAAGCTAAAGACAACAGAGGGTGGGAGGGAGGGGCGGGCAAGCTGACGACAACAGAGAGTGGGACGGAGGGGCAGAGCAAGCTGACGACAACAGAGGGTGGGAGGGAGAGGTGGGGCAAGCTGTTGACAATGGAGGGTGGGAGGGAGTGGCAGGGAAGCTGACGACATCGAAGATTGGGAGGGAGGGGTTCAGGTCAGGTGAGAGTGATAGGCCTGGGAATGGTGGGAGGGAGTGGCTCGGCCAAGGTGGGAGGGAGGGGCTCAGGCAAGCTGACAACAACAGAAGGTGGGAGGTAGGGACTCTGGCAAGCTGACAACAGAGCATGGGAGAAAGGGGCTGGGGCAAGCTGATGACAACAGAGGGTGGGAGGGAGGAGCAAGGGTAAGCGGACGCCAAAAGAGGGTAGGGGGAAGGTCAGGGGCAAGCTGGCAACAGAGGAGCAAGCTGGAGTCAACGAAGGGTGGGGTGGGGCAAGTTGAAGGCAACGAAGGGTGGGAGGGTGAGGTGGGTCAAGCTGAAGGCAACGAAGGGTGGGACGGTGGGGTGAGGGCAAACTGAAGGCAACGAAGGGTGGGACGGTGGGCTGGGGGAAAGCTGAAGGCAACGAAGGGTGGATGGGGCAAGCTAAAGGCAACAAAGGGTGGGGTAGGGGCAAGCTGAAGGCAACAAACAGTGGGGTCGGGTAGGGGCAAGCTGAAGGCAACGAACGGTGGGGTCGGGTGGGGACAAGCTGAAGGCAACAGAGGGTCGGGGATGCGGTGGGGGCAAGCTGAAGGCAACGGAGGGTGGGGTGGGGGACAGCTGAAGGCAATGAAGGGTGGAGGGTGGGGCAAGCTGAAGGTAAAGAAGAGTGGAAGGGTGGGGTGGGGGCAAGCTGAAGGCAACGAAGGATGGGAGGGTGGTGTGGCGACAAGCTTAAGGCAACAAATGTGGGGGCAAGCTGAAGGCAACGGAGGGTGGGTGGGGGCAAGCTGAAGACAATGAAGTGTGGGAGCAAGGAAGGAGCTGGGCAAACAGACAATGGTGGGAGAGATTGGTTGTGGGCTATCAGATAGACAAGGGAGTGTCAGGGACGGGATAAACACTGAGGCGGGGTGTACACAGGGGAGACAGCACAAAAAGACTGATTAACTAGGACCCCCTGAATTCGAAAATGTAAAATTCCTAGAACAGGGTACTATACAATAAGATCTTAACTTCCTAGGCAATTACGTTATCAAAACATAATTATATCATGAAAGTGTCCAATTACCGTAGCCACAACAAAACTTAAAAAATGATACAATAGTGTTTATTAATCATATAAATGTCACAAGATAAAAGAATTCACAGTTGAAGTATACAGTCATACAAAATATGGTCATTCAATACGATGATTTCATTAAGATTACAATGATTGTACAAAATAAAAACATTTCAGTGGCCGTATAATAATCTTCTACGCGCGTTTCGGCGAAAAGTACGCCTTCGTCAGGAAAAACCACAATTCTTGAGGAAGTAGCCTCACAAACAACTTAGAGATGTGTGGTTTTAAGGGGTTGATGAGAAAACCTGATATCCAATGAAGTCCCACTACGGGTTTGAAACCATTATATACGGGTAGGAGGTTTTGATGCTTTTAAAGTATTTTCAATGAAACCTGTACTTCGGTATAGGTCCACCAAGGATTATAAAGATCGAATCCTTTGTGTCATATGTGGTCAGTAAAAGTTGGTAATATGGGAACATTCACTTTCGAAGTGATAATTCTAATGATTGTTGTAATTTATATGGGACAGGTTCCGCATTCACTTGGTAATAAGATGCCGTGTTGATGACGAGCGTCTTTTGTATTGAGCACATTTTCTGGTAGCTGGTGATAAACTACATCGATTGCCTCAAAAATGCCGCGAGCTGGATTGGTGGCCAGAAGGATCAAAAGCACAGCACAAAAAGACACACTCTGGTAGAGTGCTTCAAAACAAATAAAGAAGTAGCATCTAAAAAATGAGCTGCAGAAGGGCACAAGTAAAGAGTTCATGTTCCAGGGGAGGGCCAACAACACAAAGAAGAAAGAAGCCTATGGCAACTAACCAATAAAAAGCAAGAAAATTAGAGTGCCAATGAAGCCAACCAATGGAAAATTATGGGCAGCCTCCGAGCCCACAGTTAGAAAAGAATATGCCTCAAAGGCGAGATCTAAAAACAGTATACTCTCAACATATTATGGACTTATTTTTTGGCAAAATACAACAAAGAATTAAAAAATAAAGTCACTGAAAATTCCCAACGTATTATGGACTTATTTTTTGGCAAAATACAAAAAAGTCACTGAATGATGAGACGGATTTAAAGGTAAAAGGTTTCAGTCTTTTTTTCTTAGCAGTTGTTTCTTTGGAGACAGATTATGATGGATTGTTCATGTGTATGAGACATAATTTCCTTTGAAATGAGGATGGTAATGGCCAAAGCAGGAGGGCATTCCTTGTGTGCACAGTCCACGACAAAGCAAAATGATCTGAGTGCTAACCACCTAATTACAAGGCATATTCAAGATCTTAAATATGCGACAGACAGCATGTGCAAAGCCAACCAGATCTTGCAAATTTTTCAGAGCAAAAGAGGTTTGGCACCTTTATTTGTTTAGCCTAGGGAGAAGCATCCATGGATATATCTACATAGAGTTAAAACATTCTCTTTGAGGAAGGCCACACTACCAACTGATAAAAATCAGTATAGGGGTCATGCTGGAGCACTATTAGTTTTAGACTTGTCTGCAGTCTAAGGACCTGATTTAGATCTTGGAATTTATATTTTGACGAACGGGATATCCGTCATAGTTGTGACGGAGTAATACGTCTGCTAAGATCTAAATCAGGACCATAGTTTGGTCCTCGATCAATTTGATATAAATTGGGAGTGAGTGGTAGGACACTATACTCGATTTGTTTGTTTCTTACAAGTCACCAGTAACAGGTTTATTTAGCTCAATGTATGTCTAGAGCATGGCCTGGGATTTGGCTACCCAAAGGTTCAACCTCATCACCACTCCTATTTAACATCTAAATGGTCCACTTGGTGAAGATTATAGCGATCTTTGCCTTTCGCTGTGAACTGTACACCAACAGGGTCTATGTCGTACTGAATCACCACGAAGGACCCAATGATACAAATCATCTAGCATCATATTAAGTATTGGTAAAAAACTGAGGGGCCTATTCACAAAAGCTATTTTGTAGTACGTAAAATAATAAGACTTTACATACTCTAAAATGAAATTCACAGGGTATGGCCAAGATGGCAACCGAGTAATACATGGATCCCGGCATCTCCTTCCTCGGTCCTGCTCGGCCTTACCTGTTAGCCTGAATAGCTGTGGCAGAGACATAGTGAGCAATACGAGAAGCCACAGGCAACACCCTGAGACCCCCAGCTTAATCCGAGGGAGGGGGTGGCGTGGAGGCAGCAGCAGACTGAGAGAGACGGGGATCGGAAGAGCTAGGCCCAGTGTGTCGGGCCTAGTTGGAGTGGCTCCCGGCATGCGTTGGGGGACTAGCCCTCCCCTTGAGGTGGGGTCTGGAGCCCTCGGCGGCGCTGTGAGCTTGAAGGAGAGTGAACTGGAGGGGGCTAACCTGTACTACACACCACCTGCAGCGATTGGAGCATCAACGGGCCCACAAGAAGAAAAGCTCCAAGGTAGAGGGGAGTGAAATGGTGCAATGAAAGAGCCACTCTTGTGGTTGGGCACCCAATGATGACCTTCGACTACCACCATTTTAACTGACTTTAGTGTGTTATTTTACCCTAGCCTTAATGTAGGACGGTTCTGCATATGCCTGCTTCTCTTCTGTCTTGTAATCTTGCTGTCTTTTAGTCTGAGCTGTCACGGAGTAGAACAGTACTATTGGCTTTGACATGGCCTCATGTCATCTTGTTTTCTGACTTTGCTTTGCTTCAGCTTTTGTAATTATGAGTTCTTATAATTGGCTTTGACATGGCCTCATGTCATCTTGTTTTCTGGCTTTGCCTTGCTGCCCGCACGTAGCTGCAAAGTGGGGAGGGCAGGTTTCTGCTCTTCACTTGTTTTTCGCTCCTCACTGACCAGAGTGAACTGAATATTATCTGTAGAATGTGCAACTCTGCCTCGAAGTAAAAACACGGGAGCTTGGTCAGCCTCCGTCATGGCCTTGACGCAGACTGGTACAGCCAGCTCGGTTATTTCTCATGTGAAGGGGGCGAGGTTTTCTAGAAGCTTCGACTCACGTTTAGTGATGGTATTAAAGCTAGGAGCCTTCGGGGGCCAGGTGGAAGTTCACCACAGAATAGATGATTGCAATGGAGGTGACAGAACTTGAGTCCTGATTGAAACTCCTTCCTGGGTTGTTGAAGGGCTTCCCCAGCTTGAGTTGGCAAGGATGAAGCAAATTCAGTCGGTGAGGTGTTCCTAACAATTTTGCATAGATTTTCTACTCTTTGCTATTTGTATATATACTGCATTTTATTCTAATTGTTTATTGTAGTTAATTGGCACTTGGGAATCTGCAGTTACTGATATATTTGGCCTACCGTTTTCATTAATAAACTTGTGTGCGTATTTTAAATGCATCAGAATTTGTTTTCTTGCCTTGCCCAAGGGGAGTTCTGTGTCCTTTCCTCGTCTTTAGGAAGTGCTGCTCAAAGTGTATTATTTAAAGTTGCAGTGGTAAATATGCCTCCCAGGTGGGAGTGCAGGGTTTGGGTGTGTCCTTTTAGTGAAAAGCACATTCATTACACTTGGGGACTGTTGGACTTGGCCCTTTTTGCAGGGTCATCCCTGAACTTTTTGCCTTCCTCCTGTATTTTTTCTGACCTGGTGTTGGCTGTTTTATGACTCTGGGCACTTTACTACTGCTGATCAGTGCTAAAGTGCATATGCTCTTCCTGTGGTAAATTGATGTATGGATTAGTGATTCCATGATTATGATTTGGTTTACTTGTCAGACCCTAGTACAGTGCACTGAGTGTGCCCAGGGCTTGTAAACCAAATACCGCTGGTAGGCTTGCAGCACTGGTTGTGCCACCCCCAGAAGCAGCCTGTAAAAGTGTGTCTCAGGTCTGCCATTGCAGAACCTGTGTGCAGTCTGGTACTGCCATGTTGACTGGGCACGTGCACCCACTTGCCAGTCCCTGAACCTTCCCTTTTCTGCATATTAGTCACCCCTATGGTAGGCCCAAGGGCAGGGTGCATTGTAGATAAAAGGTAGGATAAGCCCTGCTGCGTGTGGCATGTCCTAATAGTGAATTACAGCCATTTTCGTTTTTCACTATTGCAAGGCTACCTGTTCCCCATATGCCAGAATGGGCAGTTTGATTATTACATCTTATAATCCTAGCTGACTCAGGGAACTAGGTAGAAATTCGAGTTTAGTATGCCTGAACTCAGAATGATAAAATGCATCTTTTAGTGAAGTTGGTTTTAACATTCTGTGTTTGAAAATACCACTTTTAGAAAGTAGGTATTTTCTTGCCTAACTATCCAAGCCTGCCTCTGCTAGGTTGTGTATTCCTTGTCTGGAGTTTGAGTGACAGGGGCTGGGGGATTCCAGGAGACAGGGTGAGCCAGCACAGGGCTGAATAGAGAGATCTGCATGCAGATGGGTGGGAGGAGTTGCACCTGGGACCTGAATAGGGCTGTGTCTTCCCTCCACAATGCTGACTCCACCTCCTGTGGTGCATCTGATGTCCCTGGCCTACACTGTGAAAGGAAAGAAGGAGTCATGTAAACAGAGTGCTCCAGGACTGACCAGAACTGGTTTGGACTAGGCAAAGGCCTCTCTGCCTTTAGAGAACAAAGAGAAACTGTGTATAAAAAACGGGACCCAACACCAGTACTTTATATCACTTTTGGCAAACAAGAAGAAACCTTTGCTGAGGAGGGGAACCAGCTAGACTGAAGAGAGACTATCCCTAAGCGTGAGGGATTGGCCTGCAGTGGTTGCCTGACTGCCAAAGAGAGGAGAAAGGACTTTGTGCTACTTTCAATCAACTTGTGAAGTATCTCCAAGGGCTTGAGATAGAGCTTGCCTCCTGCTGAAGTCTCAGGGACAACAGACTTCACCCACCAGCTCCCCAAGAGTTCTTTGGAAGTGCCTGCAGTTGTGTTGGGCTTTCTGAGGGACTGCGTGTCACAAGGAGCTGGAAGCACGATGTACGAAGAAGAAGCGCGTTGCCGAACTGCCGCTGTCGTTTCACAACGCGAAAGCGCCTTCAATCGCCGGAGAAGAGGATTGACATCGCACCAGACACTGCCGCATCATCGGAGAAGCGTGTCGCTGCCGCAGCCACTGTCGTCGCATCGCTGGGAAAGCGTGTCGCCGCTGCAGTTGTCGCATCGTTGCCGAAGCGCCTCACATTGCCGGAGAAGAGGATCGCGTCGCATCAGACGCCGCCGCATCACCGGGAAGCGTGTCGCAGGGCCTGTAGCGGCTCAGAAGAACCGTTGAGTCGCCACACGGCCGTCGTGTCGCATCAAGGAGAAGACGCTTTTTTTGTTTCATTGCACCGGATCTTCATCGCATCATGGCATTGTGGGCCGCATCGCCACAGAAGCGCAGTAAGAAACCGAGGCATCACCTCCCCACACCAAGAAGAACCGACACATCCCCTACACATCAGTAGGGACTTGACACATCACCGTTCTTGCGTGTAAGGAACCGACGCACCACCTTCCCTGCAACACTTTTGTTGTATAGCGTAACGCATCCAAAGGTACATTGAACTTAAAGTGTCGCATTTACCATCTTAATAGAACTAAGCTATTTCTACCATTTTTAAAGTACAGTATTGTGGATTTTTGTTGTTTGTGGTCTTGTGTTAAGTCTATATAAAAATACTTATTTTTATACTACAACTTGTGTGGTGTCCATCTATAGTGTTGTCACTGGGTTACTGTATGTGTTCACAAATGCTTTACACACTGCCTCTGAGATAAGCCTGTCGGCTCGTGCCAAGCTACCAAGGGGGTGAGCAGGGGTTATTTTAGGAGTGTACCCCCTTACCCTGACTAGAAGCAAGGGTCCGTATTTGGTCAAAGGTACCTACCTCTGCCAACTAGAGACCCCCAGTTCTAACAGGGACCGTCACGAGGACCGCATGAGGGACCTGAGGGCTATTCGGGGAGTGAGCGGAGCTTAGGAGCAGCTCAGTTGTGCCGAGGGGGGAGTGGGTGTAGGAGGGCTGCCCCCGGGACCCTGCAGCTGGAGGAGACTGCAGTGGTGAGAAAAAGCAGAGTCCTAGAGAGCGGCTGTAGGTGCCGTAGAGAACTGCAGTGGAGCCCCAATTCGCTGAAGAAGCACGGGTCAGGCAGAAGTTGGAGGCAGGCCAGGGCCCCTAAGAAACAGGAGGAGATAAACACAGGCCTGCTTGGAGGACTCCAGGATGCCTGGCCCTGGGAGGACAGTGGTATGCCCAGTGTGGGAAGAGCGCAGCCCCAGACTCGGGTGAAGTGGGTTGGAGCCCTCGGACAAGATGAGCGGGGCGACCTCCCACGCAGCCCTAAAAATAACAGCATTGTGAGGATTGGGGATTGCTCTGGTTGGTGGCGATTCCCCAGAGAAAGAAGGAGGTAGAATTACAGGAGCCACACCCGAGCTTCAAATGGCAGGGCTGGTTTTGGAAGAACAAGGCCATACATTGGCTTTGGGGAACTCAACCACTGCACACCAACTGTGGGCGAGGCCAACATAGCAGACAGACTCTAGGAGAGAAGTTGGAGGTGGGAAGCTCCCCCCAGATGAATCACCACTGGTCCCGCTGCGCCTGGAAGAAGGGGGAATAAAGTGACACAGCGGTGGGGAGTAGAACACCGGAGGAGCGACGACGGAGACTGGAGATATATGCCCCAGGGGGGTCCAACCTGGGTGAGTCATTGGAGAAGGATCCCACGTTGGCACTCGAGAGGGGCGACCCACGAGGTGACAACGTAAAGAAGTGCGTGCCCTCCGGCTGCCTGAATGCCTGAATGATACAGCTAAACCAAAGACCAGGCGACCGGAAGTAGTGAGTTGCCCTACTACGAGTCAAGGGTGGAGGCAGTGTGTCGACGGTGTCAGTACGGGTACACTGAAGGACATGTTTGCAAAGCCGGGGCCACCCAAGATGGGGAGACACAGAAGGGCACGGGCAGAGCAACCTTGCCAACGGGAGAGGAGGGGGAGGCCCCAGTCACACATTCCTATATGGAGGCTCTCTTCTCTGCTCTGCGAGAGGACTTGCAACAAGTCAAGAGAGATCTTGCGGGTGACCTGCAATCCATCCAGAAAGAGGTGACTGATATCAGAGACAGAGTAGATGCTTTGGAGGCGGCGAGAATGGACGCAACAAGGAAATTTGAGCAATTGCAACAGGAGATCCTTAGACTTACAGATCAGCAAATAGACCTTCAGGTGCATGCAGAAGATCTTAAGACGGAACAACATTCTGATTGGGGGGGCACCACTGGAGGCGGAAAAGGAAACATGGAGGCCTATGTCGCAAACTTGTTTCCCCATATCCTGGGGGACACTGCAGCAACTGAGATCAGACTGAACAGGACCCATAGAATAAATCAGTGGAACTCCGGACAATCGCATGCAGCAGACATCCCCACGTATGTCCACAGCTTCCCCCTGAAGGAACGGAATTTGAGAGCAGCAAGGAGCTCGTTTCCAATAATCTTTAGAGGTCATACCTTGCAATTGTTCCAGGATCTAGCAGCATCCACCCTCCAGAAGAGGAGGAAGTTCTGCCCGGTGGCAGCCCTCTTGAAAGAGAAGATCTCCTACTCATTTGGACATCCCTTTCAGTTGACTTTCCGATGGCAAGATAGACTTCTCCACCTCCGCTCTCTGATCAAAGCATGTGAACTGCTACAGATCAACACCCGAGATTTACAGCAAGAGGGTCCAAAGAGGCGTAATGCCCCGGAGAGTGAGAGACAGCGCTGGAGATGAGTGCCAGCCAGGCGGGGGGCACTAAACCAGACTCAGAGGCCATCGCATCTAAGAGAAAGGCCCTGCTAGAGAAGCTGTCTGGGGACTCCGGGACACAGGGTCCCGCCCAAAGATAAGCATGCTGCGGGGGTTGCGGGGGCCGGGGTGGGTGGGAGAGAATGGTGAAGGAAGCCATGTTCCCCAACTTCATTTTTTCCACTGGACTGGGACTGGTTCTATACCCAACTCCTCACTCCAAGGACAATGGTTGCTTTCTGCTGTTGTTTAATGGGGTTTTGTTATTCTGGGTGCTCAATAGGGCTTCATTGATCTCACAGCTTTATGGATGTAATGATGGGGGCGCATCAGGGAGACGCGGTGGGGGAGCGCCGGCGGGGAGAGAGAAGGAGCAGTGGGGGAAGGGATAGATGTGGTCCCCTAAGGCTTTAACTGCAGGGGCGGTAGGATCTGGAACCTTAATGTCAAAGGGCTTAACAACCGGGTCAAGAGACTGGCCATTATATCATATTTGGAACACACACAGGCCGACATCTGCTAACTTAAGGAAACCCACCTTCAAACTAGAGACTGGCATAGACTTATATATACGGCATTCCCACAGCAGTTCTTTTCTTCTTCGCCCCGTAAGGCAGCATGGGAGGCAGTAGTCTTTTCATGCTCCTTTAGAGGGAAGGTGGGGCAAAAGGTTGCAGAGATCAGAAGCTGCCTTCTGGGGTATCAGGTCCACTTGGCACAACATTAACTCATTATAGGCTCTATTACATACCAAATGAGGGCCAGGAACAATTCTTACATAATGCGGCAGCTGAAATCATGTTGACTGGAGATTGCTGGGTGGGTTTGGGGGGAGACCTTAATCTTGTGTTTCATAAAGAGCTAGATCGCTCATCACAGAGACAGGGGGGACGGGAGCGATCTCTATAAAGGAAGCTAGTTGGCTACAGGAGCTCGGCTTGAAGGACCTATGGAGAGAACGACACCTAGATACGCGAGACTACACCTTTTACTCCCATGCACATAAGTCTTACGCTAGCCTCGATTATTTCCTGGGCTCCCACGAGGTCTTAGATGCAGTAGTCTCCATCAACATAGAGCCCCGAGCCCTGTCTGACCATTCAGTGGTCCTACTGGACCTGTCTCTCCCAAGGGGCGACCTTTCATCTCGCAGTTGGAGGCTGCGAGAGTGTCTACTTGGAGACCGGAAGTGACCAAGCAAATCAGGGACGCCATAGCAAATTACTCGGTGGTCAATGACATACCAGAGGTGAGCGTTGCAATGGTTTGGGACGCAATGAAAGCAGTGCTGGGGGGGGAATTTATAGCCTTCTCTGCGGCAGATCATAAGATGCAGAAGGAAAAATGAACGCAGCTCCAACAACAGGTGCAGGAATTCGAACGCATTCATAGACGAACTGGAGCACCTAGGATATGGCGACAACTGGAGACCACTGGAAGACAGTTATGGGGGGTTGGGCCTGGACCACCCGGAGTACACACTTTTGCATCTCAGACACGCTTTTTATGTGGGGGAAAAATAAGTGTGGACAGTTAATAGTGAATAAACTGAAAGGACTGAGACAGGCCTCTGCGGTAGAATCTCTACAAAGGGAGGATGGTACCTAAGTGGACGGGAACGAACAAGTAGCAGAGGGAATCAGATCCTTCTATGCCGCTTTATACATGTCACAAGATCTCCCGGACTTAGAAATTAAGAGCTATCTAACGGAGGCCTCGGTGACACATCTCATGGAGGAACAGGCGGCTATCTTGAAGACACCCATCCGTGTAGAGTAGGTTATCTCCACTATATCTCGGCTGAAGACCCACAAATCCCTTGGCCCTAACAGGTTCCGAGAGGTTTTCTATAAGACATTTTGCAGGGAACTTGCGCCTTTCTTAACTAGAGTTTTTAACTCTATCACGAGTTCAGACTCCCTTCTCCACTCTATGACAGAGGCTTCTATAATGGTGATTGCAAAACCAGGCAAGGATAAACGCCAATGTGGGTCTTATCGGCCCATTTCTCTTTTAAATGTCGATCTCAAACTGTTAACAGGAATATTAGCGACCCGTATTGCACCCTTTATGCCAGGATTGGTGGATTCGCACCAGAACAGTTTTATCCCAACCAGACAATCTGGGGACCATACTAAGCGGATTCTGCATTTGATAGATAAGCCTACCCACTCGCAACGTGAAACAATGCTCTTTTCCACAGATGCCAAAAAGGCGTTCGACCAAGTCCACTGGTCCTACATGGCAGAGACGCTGACGTGGTTTGGCTTAGGAGAGAGGCTTCGGCCCCGGGCTTTAAGCAGTTATGGCACCCCATCAGCAAAGGTGAGGGTTAAAGGTCAAAGTTCAGACCGGTTGCCAATTCGTTGGAGGACAAGGTAGGGTTGGCCTCTGTCCCCCCTTGGTTTTGCCTTATATATGGAGCCATTCCCTCAGAGGGTTAGGGACAACCCGGGGATATCAGGGGTGCACTTCGGAGGCGACGAACATCTTAGCTCACTCTATGCAGACAATATGCTGGTGGCGTTAGAGGACTCTCGGAGGTCACTCCCGAGTTTTCTGAACAAGGTGAGGCAGTTTGGGGAGGTCTCTGGGTTTCATATCAATCTTTTAAGATCTCAAGCACTAGGACTAGGGATGGCTCCTGAGGCCTGCGAAGGCCTCTCCCAGACATATTCAATCCACTGGGCCCCACGATCAATTCCATATCTGGGCCTCCAACTGGCCCCGACTATGGCAGAGGTGGCTACCCTAAATTACAATGCTTTACTGGTGCGGGTCAAGGAAGATCTCTCACGCTGGCAGCTTTACCAGCTATCTTGGCTCGGGAGAGTGGCAGCCATAAAAATAACAATACTGCCCAAAATTCTATATACATTCCATACCTTACCATTACAGTTCCCGAAGGGGACATTGAAGTAGCTGCAAGCCGAAATACAGAATTTGTATGGGCTGGAAAGCGACCACAGATGAGTAGGGAGCGTAGGTGGTGCACACCACTTAGAGGCCTGGGGGTTCTGTGCCTGATAAATTACTACCAGGCCTCGCAACTCAGGTATTTAGTTGAATGGTCACGCTCTGAATCTGGAAAGAAGTGGCTGTTCATGGATGGGACATTGGCGGAAACAGTTCTATGGAAGGTCTCCTTTCTTACGTGCCCTCACCGTCCAGCGACCCTCTATCTGTCTCTGGTTTCATCACCCACTCTTCAAGTGTGGGACTCAGTAGCGAGTCGACGGGGATTCACGACATTCTCTTCCCCCTCATTCTGGTGGAGGGAAATAGGGATTTTGTCCCGGGTCTCAATGCCACCCTGTTTAAGGCCTGGCTGCGACCGGAATGTCGGTCATTCGGACACTTTTTTGATTAGGAAGGCCACATACCGTTTGACACTCTGCGGGCTGAACTTGTGAAAACCTGGAAGGGGAGAGGTACCTTTACAAGCAGATTTGGCACTGGCTTATGCAGCCGATGGGGAGAGAGGCAGCACATCGACCCCTAACCCAGTTTGAGAAGTGGCTGTTGCGCAAGGACTTGGCAAGCTACTGATTACTAAGATCTATGGACTTTTACAAGAAGGGGACTTGGATTTGAAGTCCCCGGCACAACTTAGATGGGAGCGGGAAATAGGCTTTCCACAGAATGGCACGATATATTCGATACATTAAGGCATACCGCTACGAACGCTCCAGTATAGAGACTGCGACGAAGATCGCTACATACTGGTACCTGACACTCAAGCACTTACATCGAGGGAACCAGGAGCGAAGTGACAGATGTTGGCGGGTTGTGACTCAAGGGGTACCCTGAGACACATTCGGTGGGAATGTCCTAAATTGAAACAGTTTTGGGAAGACGTCTTATTGGACATCGACACACACTTCGACAGGCAGTTACCAAGGTTCACTTCTCACATTGTACTTGGGCTCCCAAACCCGCTCACATTCCTGCTTAGATCTAGTGGAGGTAGAGCATTAGCTCTAGGGGCTGCACACCAATCAATACTTGCTTTCTAAGAACAGAGAAAATCCCTTCATGTTTAAATTGACTACACACGTCCTGGGGATGGAGAGAATCTCCTTGACTCTCTCTCAGAGTGGAGACTTGTATCAGGATCTTTGGAAGCCGTTCCCTAGCGTCCTTTCACAGGAGTTCACCAAATGTACTTACCCCAGATACCTACGACTACTCGAGCTGCCTTCTCCTCAGGGTTGAATCCAAGAGCATCCAGGTTTATACGAGGTTTAGAATTCATGGCACTATTTGTAACACACTTAGCACATCTCAGAGCACCTGGAAGGGGGGGGGAGAGGGAGGGTGAGGGGTTTGGGAGTTGTTTATTGAAAAGTTGTCTGTGTGGCTACTAGCAGATGTAATGGGAAGTAAGAACTGTGGTAATGGATGGATTGTACCTCCGGTGTTCAACAATAAAAATAAGATTTAAACCTAAAATTCAATTCACAATACCCCAGCTGAAGATTTTCACTTGGCCTACTTTTTTTGTATGGAGATTTCCGCCCAGGTTGAGGAGATCTCAGTACATGTAGATATAGGTTCTAGTAGTAAATGTGGAGATAAGGAGGATTTGTTATTCAACAGCAAATAATTTGTTCAAAATGGGTAGGGTTATGGGAAATTGAAAGAGGGACATGCTAGCACAAAACACACACCCACATAAGAGTAAGACAATGGCAATTTGCAAACTGCATACTTAAATCTAGTACAGTAGTACTACTGACAAAACCTGCTCAAATATTCTCCAACCCAAGCACCACACATGGCCAACTACTTGTAATGCAACACAAAACCACATACAACAACAAAGACAGGCAATAACACTAACAAATAACAATGGCATTTTTTTAAATATAAGTAGCATTTTTATAAATATATTACAAATAAAATATATTACAAAATAACTCACTAATAAAATAAAACATAACCTGCATCCAAGATTGTGACACATGCAACACAAATGATACTGTAAGAGCTGTAGGGGGGGGATATAATTAAAAAAAATAATTTCAATGAAAATAAAAGAGTTAACATGTAATAATATGGTGGTCCAAGATGAATAGGAGTTACACAAATATGCTTTACAGTTTAATTAATAATTATATGATCTTTATTTATTTTTATTAAAATTAGTTTTTATTAATATTGTCAATTCCATTCTATAGGGAGATCTCCACCCCGGTGGCGGTGATCTCAACAAACAGGCGAAAAGTTACTAATAGTAACTTTACAGTCATAAATTCAGTTGTAGGAGTCTCATCCTCCTCATATGAGGAGGTAGAGGCTTGTAAATCTACATATAAGTGAAAATCTGCACATGGAAATGGCGAAATCCATCCATGAAGAGATTTACACCTAGGTGTATGAGTAGATTTACATACCAGGAGATCTACACATAAAAACCTAACTTTGTGAATAGGGCCCTGAATGTCCAATAACCATGTTTATTTGAGTGCCAGTACACCTGATATCTTGTTACTTGGCCCACTGTCAGCAACACACTCCATTTTCTTTTCTTTTTCATTTATTTCTTTATTGAGATTTTCCAAATGGATATACGCATAGGAGAGAAAACATAACAGTATAAATATTACAACACAGATATCAATCATGCCCCACAGTGTGACAGACTGACCAATAATAAATCCAAAATAGCATCAAATATGTCCTGTTGCATTCATCAACGATGGTGTGTGACTTGCATGGGTAGCACCAATTGATAGTATGCTCCTTAGTCCATATTTGCAAGACTTTCACTTCAGCAGATGCATCGAATAAGCAGTCCTATGCAGGAGCCAACCGGAGGCCCATCAAATGCCTGTTTCATCTTACTAGCTATCTCTGTAGATTGTGGGATAGGGAGGTTGTAATATTTAATGCAGTAAATCAGTCACTGGTTCACGATGACACCGTAAGCAGATAGTTCTTCAGTGGGCACCAGATATCCCTTGTCCGCGACCTTGGTGGTAGAAGTTCTGAGTAAATGTCCAGTAGCTTCATGCAAATTAAACACGCACTGACGAAGGCCATACCTCCGGGAACTGATCTCCCGAGTCCTCGCCGCTCAAGGATTTTTTATTAATGGACTACCTAACCAAAAAAGCAATTTCTCTAACATATCGCAAATTGGTTAATCATCAGAAAGATCCCCCACACAACCTTACAGAAAAATGGCAGGCGGAGGTGGAGAGATGGACGAGCAGGATTGGCAGGAGGCGCTAGCATCCCCGCGAGAGGTGGCGATCCCCTCCAGACTAAAACTCATGCAACTTAAAATATTGCACAGAACATACTACACCAGAACCACACTCCACAAAATAGGGAGTACTGATACACCACTGTCTCTTCGGGGTTGTGGGCTGGCGGGTACCTTTTACCACACATTATGGGACTGTCCCCACATTACACAATATGGTCACGATCACTCGAGTGTGTGGCTTCAGTGTCCCCCCTGAACCACGGAGATGCCTACTCAATGTGTGGGAGCCAACAGACCTTAACCACGCAGAGCAGGACTGGGCGACCCTGGGTATCACACTGGCCAAAAGGAATATTGCTCAACATTGGGGAGCACAGACAGTCCCCTCTCATCAGCAGTGGTGTCGTGACCTAGACAGTGCTATGGTAGCGGAAAAGGTAGTATTTATTCATAGAGGGTGTCCCCGAAAATGGATGCGAATGTGGGGGAAATGGAACACATTTCGAGGGAACATATGCGTCCCTCCACCTGAAGAATCTGATCCGGAACTGAGTGATTGACCAACATAGACAACATTATACATGGGAGAATTTTTATGTACTGCACATCTCATGGGAGAGGTGGTGAAGCGAAAGTACTTATACTCTGTTCACTCTATGGCACTACCTTGTATATTATTTGAACGGAAAACTGTATGTGATTGTAATCCGCTATGTTCGATGCAAATAATAATAAATGTTTTAAAAAAAATGTCCAGTACGTTATTACCGTTCATCAATAAGTCCATCCAACGTTTGTGTTTGTGGCTGTGCCCACTGCCCCAGCATCATATTACTCCTCTTTTCACCAGTAACAAAGCTAGTGCGATGAATATCCTGTAGGAAGTGGAGATGTCTTTGATATATCCTATCAGAGCAATTTTGAGATCTAGCTATATCTCCCCATCCATCATGTCCGAAAGTGTGGATATTTCCTTCCGCCAGTATGACAAGACTCTATTACAGGACCAGGCCAAGTGTGGGATGTTAGCTTCAAGGGCCCCACATCTGCTATCCTTATGAATACCTAATTGTCCCAATGATCGAGGGGTACAGTACATTCTTTGTAAAAATGTACAATGCATAATACACAGTACCTGATTGGCCACAGCAGAACTACCAAACAGCTAAAGGAATCCCCTCTCCATGGTACTCTCTCCATTTTGTATGAGCTGAATGTGGTGGATGTGACCGTGTACATCATATCCAGTGTGCAAAATGGTTTCCAGTTCCTGGAGGTGAGAAGGGAGAGTCACTTTACAGGATTCATGCAGCCGAGTACGAGGGGGGGTGGGGGGGGGGGGAGGGGGGCAGAGGATTTTCCACTCTTTTGCCTCCTCATGGACCGCTAGTAGGTGTGGAGCAAGGATATCCACATAGGTGCTTTCCTCAAATGGAGTTTACCTATTATCTCTCTAAATGCGTCCATTGTGAAGGCTGGGACAGGTAAAGTCGATGTGCATTATCCAATTACACTATGGAGGTGTCCTCCAAGTACTCAGAAAGTAAATGTCTCTGATCAGTGGTTTTAGAGGAGTAGAGGTTAGTGAAGTAAGACATGAATGTAGATACTATCCTGTTGGTGGTTTGTTAGCAACAGATTCCATTTTAGATTGGCTACCTGAGCTGGGATCCTTTTCTGAATCTGTGACTCTGGTGAGGAATTAAGGGGTGGTCTTTGACCCCAATCCATCTTTTGTGCCACACGTAGAGGTACATTTTCATCCATTTAATTTCCAAAAATATGCCTCCACTCAGACTAGCTCATAGAACAGTTCAGGCACAACCCATTTGTTTTTCAGACAGACATCTATGTATTTAAACATACTACAATATCTTATAGGCACATTTAAAAACAGTCCAGAATAGAGCACTGCACATAAGTTTTGATCTACATAAATGTAGTGGAGATATCGATTAAGCAGAGTGCACTATGTTTAATGTGGAAGACAATTGGTCATCAAATCTCAACTTGCATGATTTCTATATACATAAACGTGCAGGAGCCTTAAACTCTGCTACAGACACCAAATTATGCTTGAAGACTTACCTTTGTGTTTGTGGTGTTGGTGGATGATTTTATTATTTAATTTTGCAAAACTGCCTTTCTCTAAAGTTGTTTTAATGTTGTATATTTGTTGTGTTCCATGATGTACAGCGACTTGAACCTTAGTAGAGGCATGGCATTTATTTGTGCTTTATAAATGGAAAGGAATCAAGTCAATTTAACTTTAGCAAGGATTTATTCTTTTCTAGAATAGGTTGCCAGCTTTGGTGCAATTTGGCTATGTACAGCTAGCATAGTCTAACTTACTTAACAGCCCAGGGTAATATCCTGATTATTCAACAGAGTGTTAACCAGCAAAGAGAAACTAGTGAGACCTAGTTTCTTTCCAGCAGAGTAGCAAACTGAAAATGCTGTCCCAATTACAGTAATAAAGTATAGCTTCCTGCACCTGTGGTCTTTAAGTAGTGAGGGAACTTCCTAGAGAGAGGCTGGTCAGGGAGAGCGTTGTCTAAAGGTATCATGGCTTCTTCATGTTGTCCTACCCAATTCAACAAATATCCAAGGTAAGCTGCCTGGTAGTAATAAAGACGGTCTGGAGTGACTAACCCTTCCTCTCTGGATTTGAGAACGTTCTGCTGTGGTTCAACCCTTGAGGTCTATCTTACCCAGATGCACTCTGAGCAAACATCTTGCAGCTTGTGAATATCTTCTTTCTTTTACTACAACAAAAAAAGTAGAATAAGCACAAAACATTTGGGAGAACAACAGGAAATCATGTGGGAAAACCAGTCACTAGGCCAGTATTTACAGCTTATAAAGTGCTTGGAAATGTAGTTCCATGACCTATTGAAAGTAAGATATATGAGATAATCCCAGGTATTACATTACTGTCTTCGTACATCAAAATGATGTTAGAGATTCTAGCTCTTGCTGATTGGCTTAGGTGAGTACTTGGCCAAGTCCCTCTGATCTGGATGCCTTCATTTTAAACCTGAGAACTATCTGATCTAGGAGCTGCTCAAATAGGACTTCAGGTCATGAAGGGTGTGGATCTGACAAGGTCACCAAGAGGTCAGTCACAAACACTATCAACTTCAAGTGGTTCTCTGTCATTTAATTCTCTCATGTTTGGATTACCATATATCTTCTGGGCAAGGGGCTTCTGCAATTGTGTCAAATCCGACTAAAAGAACAAGTTACTAACCTTCGGTAACGATGTATCTGTAAGAAACATTAGTTAGTTAGATTCCTCACCTTAGAATATCCCCAGGCGTCAGACTGGATCCGGAAGATTTTTCGTCAGCAATACCCCTTGCGCGTCGCTAGGCGTCGTCTGCGGCTCCGCGTCCGTCGTCGGCGTCGTGCGCCGGGATGACGTCGTCGGAGTACTTAGACGCCGCCCTCGCGCGCTGACGTCAGTTCTTGTACATAGCCTTCCGCGCCAGGAACGCAGAGCCATGCAAAGACCGACACTGGTGCCAAAAATAAAATCTAGGGGCCTGAAAGGACAACCTTAACCCTAGATGTCAGTTCGCAGAACGGGGAGGATGGGAGGGTCGGTGAGGAATCTAACTAACTAATGTTTCTTACAGATACATCGTTACCGAAGGTTAGTAACTTGTTCATCTGAAAGAAACACGTTAGTTAGATTCCTCACCTTAGAATAGATACCCAAGCAATACCATCCCCGGTGGTGGGTCTGCGAACCAAGATCACACCAGAAAGTCCTGGAGGACAGAACGGCCAAAGAAGCCATCCCTCCGGACTTGGCTGTCAAGGCAATAATGCCTGGCAAACGTGTGTAGAGAAGCCCACGTCGCCGCCTGACAGATGTCCTGCAAAGGGACTCCCCGTCCCAAGGCAGTAGTAGCCGCCGTGGCCCGAGTAGAATGGGCGCGCAGCCCAACAGGAGGGTCCTTTTTAGCCAAGGAATAGCAGATTTTTATACACAAAACGACCCACCGAGAGATGGTTCGTTTGTGCACAGCTTTCCCCTTCTTAGCGCCCACGTACCCAACAAAAAGCTGGTCGTCCACCCGGAACTGTTTTGTGCGGTCCAGATAGAAGGAGAGCGCACGTTTTGGGTCCAGACGGTGGAGCCTCTCTTCCTCTTTGGAAGGATGCGGAGGCGGAAAGAAGGTGGGCAAGGTGACAGACTGCCCAAGGTGAAATGGAGTCACCACTTTAGGAAGAAAAGAGGGACGAGGCCGAAGGACAACCTTGTCCGGATGAACAGATAGAAAAGGAGGCTTTGAAGATAAAGCCTGGAGCTCACTCACCCGTCTAGCCGAGGTGATGGCTACCAGAAAAGCAGTCTTTAGAGTTAGAAGACGAAGAGGGCAATTGTGAAGAGGCTCGAAGGGAGCGCACATCAGGAATGTCAAAACCAGATTCAAGTCCCACTGAGGCATTACAAAAGGGACAGGAGGGAACGTGTGTGTAATGCCTTTGAGAAAGCGTGTAACCACAGGGGACTTGAAAAGAGAAGGCTGATCAGGAAGCCGCAAGAAGGCGGAGATGGCAGCAAGATAACCTTTCAGGGTGCCCAGGGCAGAGCCCTGCCGGGCCAGAGAAAGAAGGAAGAGGAGAACCTCAGAAAGAGGGGCGGAAAGGGGATCCACAGCCTTTGCTGTGCACCATGCCACAAATTTGTTCCACCGGCAGGCGTATACCGACTTTGTGGAGGGACGCCTGGCTGCCAGAATGATATCACAGACTTCAGGAGGCAAGTCAAATGGCATCAACTGCCGCCGCTCAATCTCCACGCATGGAGGTGGAGGCTGGACAGGTTCGGGTGGAGGACCGTCCCCTGCTGCTGCGACAGAAGATCCTCCCGAAGGGGCAGACGTATCGGGGGATCGGTCAACAGACTGAGTAGCTCGGGATACCAGTATCTTCGTGCCCAATCCGGAGCCACCAAGATGACTTGGGCCCGGTCGCGCCTGATCTTCTTCAGCACTCTGGGCAGAAGTGGTATAGGCGGAAAGGCGTACAACAGACCGCAACTCCACTCGTGACGAAAAGCGTCGCCGAGCGAGTGCCGCCTTGGAAATTCCAACGCGCAGAACTGCTGACATTGCGCGTTCTCTTCGGTGGCGAATAGATCTAACCAAGGCTCTCCCCACTGCTGAAAGAGGCCTTGCACCACTTCGGAGTTCAGACGCCATTCGTGATCCATCATGCACCGGCGGCTGAGTTCGTCTGCTCTGGCGTTCAGAGAGCCCGCCAGATGTTGAACCACCAGGGTGACGCCCTGGTGTTCCAGCCATGTCCAGAGGCGCAGAGCCTCCTGACAAAGGGTCCACGACCCCACCCCGCCCTGTTTGTTGCAGTACCACATGGCGGTGGTGTTGTCCGTGAACACCTGCACGACACTCCCCCTGACAGAGGGAAGGAAGGCTTTCAGTGCAAGCCGGATCGCTCTCAACTCCAACAGGTTGATGTGGAGACGAGACTCCGCCGGAGACCAGAGGCCTCTGATCTCCGCCTCTCCCATATGGCCACCCCAACCCAGGAGGGACGCATCCGTCACTACGACATGCTCCGGTTGGGGAAGGGAGAGGCTCTTGCCCTTGACCCACTCGCGGTCCGTGAGCCACCACTGCAACTGCTGTGCAGTGCCCTCCGAGATCAAGACATGGTCGGACAGGTTGCCGTGATGCTGGGCCCACTGAAACTTCAGGTCCCACTGCAGAGCCCGCATGCGCCGCCTGGCGTGATGCACTAGTAGGATGCAGGAGGCCATCAGCCCCAGAAGCCGCAACACTAGCCTGACCGAAACCCGGGATAGAGGCCGAAAGATGGGAATCAGGGCCTGTATATCCCGGACCCGCTGTTCCGGTGGATGGACCCGGAACTGCGCCGAATCGAGAACCGCTCCGATGAAGAGGAGCTTCTGAGAGGGACTCAAGTGTGACTTCGGCACGTTGATGGAAAACCCCAGCAAATGCAGGAGATCCGCCGTAGTCTGGAGGTGGGAGACGACTGCCTGGGGCGAGCCCGCCTTCAACAACCAGTCGTCGAGATAGGGGAAGACTGGGACCCCTGATCTGCGCAGATGAGCTGCGACCACCGCCATCACTTTCGTGAACACCCGAGGGGCACTGGTGAGGCCGAAGGGGAGCACGGTAAACTGAAAGTGCTCTTGGCCCACCGTGAACCGCAGGTAACGCCGGTGGGCCGGCAGGACGGGGATATGGAAATATGCGTCCTGCAAGTCCAACGCTACCATCCAGTCTCCAGGGTCTAGGGCAGCTAAAACCTGAGCCAACGTTAGCATCTTGAACCTTTCCTTTCGGAGGAAGGCATTGACGTTCCGGAGGTCCAAGATAGGGCGCAGGCCCCCCTTGCCCTTCTTGGGAACCAGAAAGTAGTGGGAATAACAACCACGACCTACTTCTGGACTCGGAACGCGCTCGACGGCCCCCTTGGCCAAGAGAGCCGAAACTTCCTCGCGGAGAAGATCCAAATGATCCCCCGAGATACGGTGGTGCTGTGGTGGCATGGCTGGAGGGGTCGTCTCGAAGGGGAGGGAGTAGCCCCTTCGGACGATTTGCAGCACCCACCTGTCCGATGTTATGGACCGCCAGTGGAGCAGGTGATGGCGAACTCTGCCGCCCACTGGCGTGGTATGGGCCTGAAAGCTCGGACTAGGAAGGCTTTGAGGCGGATGCTGCCGGGGTGGATGTGGGCTGACCACGTCGGCCTCCATTTCCGCCACGGCGGAAGCCACGTCCGCGACCGCGCGCAGGTTGGTTCTGCGGCTGGTGGCTTTGCGAACGTGAGGAGGCGCCCCTTCCTTGGCCACGAAAGGGGCGAAAAGCGGAGGTGTGCGCCCGCGGAGCCGAGAGGCCCAAGGACTTGGCCGTAGCCCGGGAGTCCTTAAAGCGGTTCAGCGCACTGTCCGCCTTCTCACCAAACAGGCGAGTGCCATCAAAGGGCATGTCCATGAGGGTGTTCTGGACATCCCCGGAAAATGACGTGGACCGCATCCAGGCGTGGCGGCGGAGCGCCACCGTGGTGGAAATCGCCCGACCTAGCGAGTCCGTGGTGTCAAGCCCACATCTTATGGCGTGCCGTGCTGCATCCCTCCCATCGGCCAGAGCCTGGGAAAGACGTGGCCGGACCTCCTCCGGACACAGGGGCAGCACGTCCTCCACCGTATCCCACAGGGAATGGGAATAACGGTCCAAGAGACAGGCGGTATTTAAGGACCGCAGGCCCAAACTAAGGGACGAGAACAGTTTCTTGCCAAACTGCTCGAGTCTCTTGGAATCCCGGTCCGGCGGAGCGGTCGGGAAGGAGGATTGGGAAGTAGAGGCCTGGATAACCAGACTCTCGGGGGTGGGGTGTTGGGACAGGAAGCTGGGGTCGCCCGGAGCAGGGCGGTGGCGCCTGGCAACGTTCCTATCCACAGGAGGAACTGTGGAGGGCTTGGACCAGGTGCCCTGCAGAACGTCAGTGAGGGCCTCGTTAAACGGCAGCAGAGGCTCAGTGGAGCTTGCTGAGGTTTGAAGCACCTCAGTGAGGATGTTGGTCCTCACAGCCACGGCAGGCAACTCGAGCCCAAGGGCCTCAGCCGCCTTGCGCAGCACCACAGAAAATGCTGCACCCTCCTCCGAAGCCACGGTCGGAGGAGAAGTGAATCCAGCGTCTGGCGAGGTGTCCAGCCCGCTGGCCTCCCCCAGTTCATCTGCCCAGTCCTGAGAAAGCTGTGACTGAACAGCCAGAGGGTCCTCGAACCCCTCCCAGTCGCCCCCTTCTTCCGATTCCTGATAAACAGGAGGAATGATCGGAACCGGACTGTAGAGATGGTAGGTCTCTAGCGGCGTCGGATGCGGCGTCGGCGGACGCCGTGCCGGCGTCGGGTCCGGATGAGGGCTAAACTGGGGCGTCGGCGTCACAGGCGTCGGCGTCGGCGGCGCCGGTGACGGCGTCGGTGGTTCAGGCGTCGGCGCCGGTGGAGGAGTGACAAGGTCAACCGGCGTCGACTGGGGCCCAGGCATGGGCCCCGCGGGGACCTGCGGCGTCGAGACCGGAGTCGTCGACGGCGCCGGGGCCGGAGCCGCCGGCACGCGAGGTCGCCCAGTCGAGCCCGCGGGGCCCGAAGGCGCGCCAGCGGGCGTCGACGGCGGGGCCAGGCTCCTCATGGCCGAGAGGAAGGCGCTGATCTCCGCCGGCGCCGCGTCAGCCCCAGGGACCGGAAGGTATGGGGGCGGACGCGGCACCTGCGGCTCCGCCGGAGCCGCGGGGGTGGAACCACTTGGACCCTCGGCCGAGTCGCGCGACCGGCGAGGGGAGTCCGAAGAGCGATGTCGCCTCTTGGACTTCTTTGAGTGCTTGGACTTACCCGACGACTTGGAGCCCGACGATCGATGGTGGCGTCGGCTAGGGCTCCGCGAGCGATCCTTGGACCTCCTCCTGGACCGGGATCGCGCACGACGCGGAGCCGAGTGGCGAAGCTCGAGAAGCTTGCGGGACCGCTCCCGCCTAGCCTTCGAAGTCAGGGCCTGGCAGTCGTTGCACGACTCCGCGTCGTGGTCGAGGCCTAAGCAATAGAGGCACCGGCGGTGGTGATCGGTCACCGACATCAGTCGATGACAGTCTTCACAAGCCTTGAACCCAGGCATCCTACCGGCACCAGATGTCGACAGACAGGGATCAAAAATGATCAAAAAGAGTTAGTCAAAAAAGACTAAAAGGGGTAGCTCTCCCGGATCTGCGCTTACTGGCGCGGAAAAAAGAAGAACTGACGTCAGCGCGCGAGGGCGGCGTCTAAGTACTCCGACGACGTCATCCCGGCGCACGACGCCGACGACGGACGCGGAGCCGCAGACGACGCCTAGCGACGCGCAAGGGGTATTGCTGACGAAAAATCTTCCGGATCCAGTCTGACGCCTGGGGATATTCTAAGGTGAGGAATCTAACTAACGTGTTTCTTTCAGATATGTCTTTTACATTGACAAAAAAGTCTCTATTCTGCTCTTCAACTCCACTTCTGTTTCTCATTCTTTGAAACTTTGCTCTAGGCTATTTTAGGTAATTGTTTTGCCACAAGACCAACATTATTAGGCAAATTATAACCCGGATTCTTAATGGTTCTCAGGTCCCCTCTAACCTTTACCCAAAGGTTCTTCTCTTATCTCATCTGAAATGTTTTATTTCTCATTACTAAAAATAGCATCTTCAAGAAACTGCCCTTCATTAAATGTGGCTCCTATCTAGACCCCATTCCTAGAAGGTCTAGTTAAAATAGTCAGAGGCAGTGTTAGAAATTAGATTTTTGGTTGTCTGAGGTATACACCCAGGCCAGTCAGGAACCACAACTCCTAGGCAGCGTAAGCTAGACACACACTAAAATATACCCTATGTTCACCCTCTGGTAGTTTGCCACAGAGCCGGCAATCTGTAAAGTATTTGTGCAACAAATACAGTAACACAATGAAACACCGCAAAAAGATTGGGGGAAGACCACCCTAAGGCTGGCAATCCAACAATTTGAAAGAGGGGTGAGCTACCTGCTGAAACTGGGGAGAGCTACCCAGTCTCTAGAGAGTTCTCTTCATTAAGTGGTCTACCCCTGGTCTGTGCTCCACCCTGAAGTCCGTACCCTGTAGGGAAATGGACCACCTCAACAGTTTTGGATTCTCACCCCCCATTTGCATAAGCCACCTGAAGGGTCTGTGGTCACTCTGAATCAGGAAGTGAGTGCCAAACAAGTATGGCCTCAGCTTCTTCAGTGCCCAAACCACAGCAAAACCGTCTCTTTTGATAGCACTCTACCGTTGTTCCCTGGGGAGTAACCTCCTGGAAATTTAGGCTACAAGTTGGTCTAGGCCCTCCTCAGTACTGTCCCTATGCCATGCTCTGAGGCATCTCTCTGTACGATAAACTCCTTGGAGAAGTCAGGAGCCCTGAGCAAAGGAGCTGTGCACATATCTTAATTCAGGGAATCTAATGCAACTTAGCATGCCTATGTCCAATTTAAATTCGTGAGCTGCTTTTTGGAAGTCAGCTCAGTCAAGTCAATGGTGCCATAGCCCTTGACATATCTACTACAGTACCCATTGAGGCTTAAAAAGTCTTTGACCTCAGTCCGGGTTTTGGGGGCAGCCAGGCCATGGTGGTTTGTATCTTGACCTTCCCCCTGCCCACCAGTAGCCCCAAGTACACTACAGACCTCTGCCCTATCTGCGCTTGCTTTGATAGTCAGGCCTACCTGGAGGTGAAAAGGGTGGTTCTTCCAGCTGCAATGAAGACAGCTATGTAATCCAGATAAGTAACAGAGAAGGCATCCATACCAGCAAGGACCAGGTTGACCAGCCTCTGGAAGGTGGCAGGGACATTCTTTAATCCAAAGGGCATCATTCTTAACTGGCAGTGGCTCTCTGGAGTCGAAAATGCTGACCTCCCCTTTGCTCCCTCTGTTAAGGTGATCTGCCAGTACCCTGATGTAAGATCAAAGGTACTGTGATACTTGGCAGCCCCTAACCGATCAATCAGCTCATCCGCCCGGGGGATGGGGTGAGCGTCAGTCTTTGTCACAGAATGTAGCCATTTATATTCCACACAGAACCTCAGTTCAGGTGTGGTACCTGGAGGAGCAGCTTTTGGTACCAGAACCTTTACTGGAGGGTTCTATCACCCTCAACTCCAATATTTTGGACACTTTAGCCTTAATGCTGGACCTCACCTTATCTGACCATATGTAATTCTTATTCTTAACAGGGAGTTTGTCACCAGTGTCCACATCATGGGTACACAAGTAGGTAATCCCAGGGATAAGGGAGAACAGAGATGAGTAATGCCCCAACACTTGGTAGCAGTCTCTCTATTGTTCAGGAGTTAAGAGAGGGGGGAAGGATTACTCCCTTTACAAACCCATCTTTCTTCTAGGGAGAGGTTCACTCTCCTCTTCCTCCTCACCATCTGTTATCAGTAGCATGATAACCTCAGACCTCTCAAAGTGGGGCTTGAGGTGATTGACATGCAGCACCCGGTGGGGTTGCCTAGGGGTCTTGAGCTAAACAAGGCAAGTGGTCTCCCCCTTTCTCTCAATCACACCATATGGGCCAGTCCAGTGCTCCTGGAGAGTTCTGGGCTCCATTACCCACACTCTCTGTCCAGGCTGAAAATCCAGAGTGGTAGCCTTTTTGTCATACCACTCCTTCATGACAGCGTGGCTGGCTTCCAGGCTGTTAGACGCTAACGTCCACAACTTACTAATTTGGCTCCTGAAGGCCAGCATGTAGCTCACTACATCTTGGGGAGATTTCCTGGGGGTTTGCTCCCAGCCTTCCTTGACCAAACTCAGGGGTCCTCTAGCAGGGTGCCTAAACAAAAGTTCAAATGGTCTAAACCTTGTGTGGTACCTCACTGTAAGCAGACAACAGGCATGGCAAGAGGATATCCCACTTTTTCCTCAAGGCCTCAGGCAGGCCTCTAATCATGCCCTCAAGGGTCGTGTTGAACCTCTCAACAAGCCCATTGGTTTCTGGACGGTAAGGGGTGGAGAACTTGTAAGTAACCCCACACTCCTGCCACATTAACTACATATATGAAGACATGAAATGTGTGCCCCTGTCAGACACAACTTCCTTGGGAAACCCATGCAGGTAAAAATCTCCATCAGGGCCTTTGCCACTGCAGGCACAGTCAAGGTTCTCAGAGGGATTGCCTCTGGATACCTAGCAGCATGATCCACCAGAACCAGGATGAACCTGTTGCCTGAAGCAGTCTGGGCATTCATAGGCCCTACAATGTCGATGTCCACCCTCTCAAAGTGTATGGCAACAACTGGCAGTGGGTTAAAGGGGGCTTTTATTCTTTGCCCTGTCTTCCCACTAGCCTGGAAGGTCCTACAAAACATATCTCAGATGTCTTGATCATAGGCCAATAAAAGTGTGGGACAAGCCTTGCAAAAGGCTTGTCTTGGCCCGGGTGTCCTGCCAGGGGAAGTTTGTGAGCTAGCTCAAGTAGTAAGGCTCTGTAGCATTGGGGGACCATCAGGGCCCTTGTTGTCCCATGCACAGGAACCTTAGGCTCACTGTAAAGGAGGCTGTCCTTCAAGTAAATATGGTGACTATCAGAGACATCACCTGCTGCTTGGGCTTCAGCCTGTTGCCTCAGTCTCTCAAAGGTTGGACACTCTCTCTGTACCCTACAGAACTCCTCCGTGGTGAGTCCTCCTTCTACATGTCATCCAACACGGACAGGCAGGTCACCAAGGGCAGCAGTGCCCTTCCCAGTGGGCTCCGGGGCGGCCACCATAGGTGCCCCTTCCACCCCACTGGGATTACACTCAAGATTTTGGTTTCCCACGCCCCTTGCCTTTCCCCTTTTTAGCAGCTGGCTGGGCCATTTTTCCAGGCTCCAGCCCTTTTTGACTCTCATACTGGGCAGCCATGGACCTTGTCATAGCACAAATCCAATCAGGTAATCCTAACATCACCGCATGAGCCTTGAGCACCACTTCTTTCTAGGTAGTGAGCTCAAGATCATTAACTTACAAACAGTCCATAGGCATGGCAGAGGCCACAGCAACTATCAGAAGACCTGAACCCCCCACCCTACTCAAATGGAACTGGGGCCACAGAATAGTGAACCTCTCTGTTGTCAGCCACCACAACCTTGTGGAATGCATTTGGAATTACCTACTCTGGGTAAACCAGCAACCATAGCCATACTGGCTCCTGTATCAGTCAAAGCCTCCACACCTTGCCCACTGATGGGGACCCATTGTCTATATTTTGCAGGATTACAGTGCACATGGACCTTAGGAACCATCTCACTGTTAACCAGGGACACTAGGGTAACTTCACTAAACTCCTCCCATTCACTTGGACAAACTCCTCCCCAGCACTAAACTCCTTTCCTCCAGTGGGATATTGGGCTCTTTTTGGACCCTTGGGGCCCCCTCATAGTATCCAAACTCATAGCACCCATAACACTTAACAGGCTTTGTCTGCTGACTACTGTCAGGGTAGTTTTCCTTCCGTTTACCAGATTGGAAATGAGAATCAGACCCTTTCTCCTGTAAGTTGTTTTTGGGGGCCTGCGGAGAGCTCCTTTTTTTAATCTCCCTCCTCCTCTTCTGGTGGGAACCTGAGCACCCTTTTGGGAGTCTCCCAGATGCTTTCTTGGAAACTCTGGTGCTGACCCAGATGTCAGTCTTCTCAGCAAGCTTCCTGGGATCAGTAAGCTAACTATCCACTAGGTGTTGGCTCCCTCAAAATTAAGTTGTATAGCCCTGAATAATCATCTACTTTGCTGCCCCTCACTGAGCCCTTCAGGGCCTTACCAGTATAGTCTAAGCAGTCGACCCAGGTCTGTGTGGATAGTTTGTGACTGGCCCTGAACCTCTGTCGGTATTTTTCAGGTGTCAGCCCCAAGTTACTGGTCAAAATGGCCTTCATAGCAGTGTAGCATGTCTGGTCCCCCACCTTTAGTGTAAGAAGAGTGTCCGTCTCCACCGTGGTTATGAACCTCCATAGACTACCACCCCAGAACTCCACCGAGACCTTGTGCACTCTTAGAGCCACTTCTAGGCTGCAAACCACTTGTCCATGCCATTCCCCACCACATAGCTAGGCACCAAATCCTTGGGTTATCTGACCCTTGACTTATGTGAAGACACAGCAGGTATGCTGCCACCATTACTGTTGTTGGACCTTACTCGCAGGACTCTTATAGCCAGCTCTCTGAGGTTAAGCTCATGGGTAAGCTTCCTCTCCTCCATGGTCAGCCACCTTGTTTCATGAGCCTGCTCCAACTCGGCAAGCTCTAAATTTAATTTTCTCTCCTCCCTCCTGGTTCAAGCTACTCTGGGGACAGGTTCTTTGAGGAGACACTGCTCCTTGCTCTGGTAACCAGTACTGCTCCTGGCAAGTTGTTGGCCCCCTCCAGAAGCAATTCCAGAGCCATTTCAGACAACAAAATCAGGTCACCCTCCTCTTCAGGAATCTCCTGCTCCTTATATAACATGTCATCCCCAGCACCCTAGCTCTCCGCCCAGGACCGCAAAGCTTTCTGCAGCTACAACATACTGGTAAAGCCCCTTGTAGAAACTTGAAAGTCCTTGCAGAAATCATTCAGCTGCTGCATAGTGTAGGATTCTAACCAGGCCAGCTCAAACTCACTACTTGCAGGTGCAGGTGTGACTTCTCGAGAGTGATATCAAATTTAGCAAAGAAACAAAAGGGCAATCGCGGAGAACTGAAAAAATTTCAAAATGGTCTAAGTATAGAGCTGTGGTGAGCAATGAGTTACTATATGGTATTGCACAAACACATGTCCGATTTTCACTGCTGATCACCAGTGTTAGAAATGGGATTCCTGGTTGGCTGAGGTATGCACCAGGGCCAGGCAGGAGCCACCACTCTTAGTCAGGGTAAGCTAGATACACACTAAAGGATAACCTGTGTTCACCCTCTAGTAGCTTGGCATAGAGCAGTCAGGCGTATCTAAAGAGGCAATATGTAAAGTATTTGTGCAACATACACACACTAATAAAATGACTACATCACAAAAAGACTCCACACAGGTTCATGCAAATAGATGTTTATATTATAAACAAAATAAGACCAAAATGACAAAATTCCAATGTATAAACGTTGAGATATTGAATTTTAAAAGAATAAACGCTATAAAGTGCCTTGAAGCAAATAGCTCTAAAAGTTTACTTCAGGTTGCACTGAACCAGGGCAAGGTCAAAGTTCAGGCCAACCTCAGGGCAGCGCAGGTTGGCTACAGGACCCACACAGGCCCTGGTGAACAAAGTACATTTCCTAGTGGCAAGCAACGAGACGCATCGATCTTCTCTACACAGGGAAGGCAATGCGTCAGTTCCGGTGATGGGTGCCAGAGGCGTTGATCGATGCTCCGATTTCTACCATGCAGTCGAGTGGATGTGTCAAGCTCACCCAGCTGCTGTAGCAGCCATTTGCTGTCCCATGAGTTGATCTCGAGAGGAAAGCGGAGGCTCCAATGTGATGCGCTGATTTTACTCCTGCAACCGGGTCAATGCACTGGTTTTGTTACACACAGACAGGAGATACGTTGAAATCCATGTTGCAAGTATCTGAGCCACTTCCTGTGAGCCGGGCACAGGAGCATGGACAGTGATTTTGATTTCTCTGACTGTCAAGCAGCAGGAGGCAAGCCAACAAGCCCCTAGAGATCACTTGGAGTGAAGGCAGAGTCCATCTCTCTTTCAGCAGAGTCGGGGAGAGCAGCAGGTCACAGGGCAAACACATGAGAAAAGCAGGCCCTCCAAGTCTGCAGTCCAAACAGGAGTCTTTTAAGCAGCACAGCAGACCTTTGACAAAGGTTCAGTTCAACATCCCCTAAATCCAGACACTTCTGGGTCAGATACCTAGTACTTATACACACAAAAGCCTCTGGTGTGGGGGCTGACATCAAAGCAGCTCTCTAAAGTGTACAGGTTTCCGTTTCAGCCCAGTACTGTCTGCCAGGCCATCTATGGGTGGTAAATCAACCCTTTGATGGGGACAGGGTAGTACGTATTCAAGTGAAGTATTAGCCCCTTCCTTCCCAGATAAGGCCATTAGAATGCAGATGTATGTAGATGGGTACTCAGACAAACCTATCCTTCCTGTGTTGTGGCTGTCTAGAGGGAATGCACAAAGCGTAGCTGTCACCCACCAGTAAGTGCAGAGAAATGTCCACTTTCTAAAAGTGGCATTTCTAAAAAAGTAATGTTAAATCTGATCTCACCAAAAAGTAGGATTTATCAGTACCATTCCAAACATATTAAACATAAAAATCTACTTCTCTATGAGCAGGAATTATAGCTTAAATGTGTATTATGGAATTCCCGATGCTGGCCTATGAGAGGAGTAGGCCTCACTATAGTGAAAAACGAAATAAGCAGTTTGTCACTAACAGGAAATGCAAAACATAAAAGTACATGCCATACCTTTTACTTACATAGCACCCTGTCCTTAGGGCTACCGAGGGCCTAACTTAGAGGTGACATAAATGTAATACAAGGGGAGTTTAAGGCTTGGGAAGTTGATTTAGATGCCTCATCAAAGTCTCTGTAAACTGAACACATAGGCACCCGAGTGGCAGGCCTAAGACAGGTTAGAAAGGCTACTTCTGTGGGTGCACAATCAGTGATGTGGCCCACTAGGAGCATTTAACTTACAGGCCCTGGGTATATGGTATACCACCGTACAAGTGACTTACAAGTAAATTAAACATGTCAATCAGGTATACACCAATTACACACATGTTTAGGGAAGAAACACATTCACATTAGCATTGTTTAGCAGCAGTAAAGTGCTCAGAGTTCTAAGGCCAACAAAAAGATTCAGCAAAATGTGCAGGCAAAAAGATTGGGGGAAGGCCACTCTAAGGCAGACAGGTCTAACACACAGTAACATCTGTTTTCACTAATCTTCACTATCTGGATTTAAACAACTGAAGTACCTCCCCTAAAAACCTATTGACGAGTCAGTGACACTGGCAAACAACTGTACAATCTCTCTTCTGCTACTTCCAGTCAAACTTATGGAGATTGTGGTCAATGATGAATTCACCACATCTGTGGTAAATAAGAAGATTTCAGATTCTGTCCAAGCTAGGCGCAGACCGACAAATGGCATCAAAATGGTTCAAGGATCGATACTCAATGACCTTAAAATGACTCTGAAAATGAGCGGTGTGCCCATCTGTAAATTATCTTTCCCGCAGTTCCTGGTAGAACCATCAGTTTTAGCACCTCTAGAGCAACAGTTGAATGCAGTTTCTACCAAGAATTTAATAACCATATTATATAATGCCTCTCAGAAGGGACAGGTGGCCACTGCTCGAGCAGCAAGAGTTGGGAGGGGGGCTGGGACGAGAGATCAGTGACTAAATATAGCTATATGTCTGTAGTCAGACGGGCATGGTATCCTCCAGTCGCCGGCTCTGTATTATACACTATAAAATATTGCAAACAGCATATTAAACGACAGTCTCACTTCATAGATTTAGCCTCAGAGGGGATGCAAGCTGTGACAGATTTAACAGTCCACATGTGAGGTTTCTTCACCTGGCCTGGTCCTGCGCTGCTGTTCATGAGTATTGGACTGAGGTATTATCCACCCTATGTGACATGGTAGATTACAGGGTACCGACAGATCCTGTGACTGCATTTCTGGGATATACAGGGGAATTGGATACTCTCCACACATGGTTTCTATCTTTAGCCCACTTATTGGTGAAGCGACAAGTAGAGTGTCGATGGGGCAGAGGCCGGCCCCTCAAATTTAAGTTGCATACGTGACAGGAGATATTAAAATGAACAGCTAGAGCTTTATTCTATTTGCTCCCAGATGACTCTGGACCCGAGATGTTTAGGGCCCTCTCAAATAATAGCTGCTTACTCATGATGAAGGGATGGGCGATGACACCATAGATATTGAGGAGAAGTGGTGATGCTCCTGATTGTAGCAGGCCTCCCTGGGAAGGAGCAGTGACCCTGAATATGGGACTTGTATATTTTGCTGTACTCATGCAAGTCCTGACGTGCCTATATTATACGCTCGCAATATGGATAAAGGGAAAAGGTTGCTGCACAGGTATATGGAGTGACTTTCGTTGATGTTAATATGCTACTCTTAAGGATTGTGCCCTCCATGACTGCATGTGCTAATTATGATAATCATTTGGTTATTTTTTTTTAAAGCGGCTTGGCAGCACTGGTGCAGCTGGATCTGCTATGTGCCTTTGCAATGGCATCTAATTCCTCCTTCCGTTATCTTCTCCTCAAGGCCCTTAAATCAGTGAGGATCTTTCTTGAACAATTGTGTATAAGCAGTTCATTTCCTTGATTTCCATCCATCCTACAAGTCAATACTATGCGAGTATGCCTAACAGACACCCCATCACCACCTTTTTCAACATTAATTTGACCACTCTTGCTTCCCTCATCAACATTAGGCTTCTCATTTGTCTGGATGGTGACTCTGACAATGTTCATTGCCAACTGCATGAAAACCTATGCTTTCAAGCTCAATCTGGGGAAGACAGGAGTGCTTATTTTTGTGCGGGCGGAATCTTACCTACTTTCGACAGCCAACTGGTGATGCCCCCGTCATAACCCCACCAAACACAAGCAGTCCTCCGACTCTCTCTCCTGCTATTTATATCATTGGTTTAATTAATTTTCAACTGTACTTGATTACTAAAACTTCAAATCAAGCAGATCATATCTACGACTCCCAGTTTTCAGTTTTTACAGATAAATACAGACAGAATTTGTTTTCTGTTTTTATTTTTAAAAGCAGAAAAATACAGAAAATTTTACTTTTCGTGAGTGACTTTCAACACTGTCCTTCATGAATTTCAAGTCAATACCTGAGCACAGAGACAGGTTGGGAAGTTAAAAAACAGAATAGGATTAACTGCAATGTAGGCATATATTTGTTTATATTGCTAATATTTACAAGTGAGTGTAATTTTCTCCTATATTGGCTGCTTAATTTGCTAAACCGCAACAGGCATTAAAATATGAGTTTATATTTACCAGTTAAACAAATGTGGAAACACACCATGTTTAGACTCCATTTATTATTAAAACATAAAATAAATATGGAAAAATTCAGACTGAAATGTTGAAAACATAAATACCATTAACTCGGGAGCCCTAATCATATCATACCATTTAATACCACCTAGACTCTGACAAATCGTTGTACTTTGGCCATTGAAAATGCACAGTGTCTTGGCTATAACTAATCCACAGTTGTGCAGCTTGCCTTATTTTAGGTCTCAATTGCCACGCATTTGGTTTATCTCCATTAGCTTCCAATAGCAAAGTGTTTCCTATTCTAAGTCTGTTACGGACACAGTCACTTTTCTATTCTACAACTACATTTTGTTACACACCATGCTCACTGTACTCTCCAATCTACCACTACAATCTCCTAATGGGTCTATCCATTAGTCAAGTCTTCCTTGGCTGCGATGGAACAGTATTCCTCAGGTGCTTAGATCCACATCTTTTGTAAGCAGTTAAAAATCTGTTCTCCATCAAGGTTTTGCACGATCCCTCTGTTCCAGTCAGGATTGGACACCTTTCTTTGTGTAGTAGTTGAGCTATAAATATTTGTTTTGTTCAAGTATTTACAATGTCACACTACATCTGAGTTTCTAACCCCCTCTAACGTCTAAAGCAAGCCTTGGCTGTTTGTCCTCACTGCCTTGCAAGAGTCAAGTACCTAACAGAAGTAACCTGGCTACCCAACTGAAAGGCACCTGTATTGTGGATCTGGGACATCTGTGGTCGACTAAAGTAACCACACAGAATAATGCCCAGTAACAACTGACTTTGCCAGACCTCAAGAAAAGGCTTCAATTCCGACGCTTGTATTTAACTCCCTAGATTCAATGTATGTAAGGACACAGGCGGTGCTCCTGATTTTATCTTCTTCCATAGCACATCCTTGGTGGATGAGGGAAAGTGTCAGACTGGATCCAGACATTTTTCAGCAGTACCTCTGCACGCCGTCATGCTCTGAAAATGACGGGTGGGCCTACATAGGGGCTGCTCACGAGCACTGACGTTAGTTGCTTTTGAGCCTGTCCGTGCCCCAGATGCACAGCCCCAAAAGTAAATTGTTAGTGTGCAGATTCCTAGACGTGGGATCTTATTAATGGATAGAGTCCAATCACTAAATGGGGAGGATCAGTGAGGAACTTGCGGCTAGATAGAGTCTCTACCAGAAAGAGCATTATTGAAGATAAGTAACGTGTTATGATTGAGACTTCTAGCCGCAGATTCCTCATCTTTTGAATAGATACCAAAGCAATGCCCATTCGGAGGTAGGTCTGTGAATGTACACAAACCAAGAGGTCCTGAAGGACTGAGTGGGGAAAATGCCCCTCCCAGAGAACCTGATTGTCCATGCAATAGTGCTTTGTGAACGTATGAAGGGATGCCCACATAGCTGCCTGGCAAATGTCTAGGACAGGGACTCCACGTGCTAACGCAGTGGTAGCAGCATTGGCCCTGGTAAAATGAGCACGCAGTTCTTCTGGAGGCTGCTTATTGGCCAGTGTGTAGCAGATTTGAATGCAGAGCACAGTCCTTTAGGAGATGATTACCTTCTGCACTGTCCTGCCTTTTTTCCCTCCAGAGAACCCCAAAAAGAGTGACTCGTCCACCTGGTGGTCTTTGGTACTATCTATGTAGAAGATCAGCACTAAGTTGGGGCGCAAGCGATTGAGTCTCTCCTATTCTGTAGAGGGGGTGTAGTAGAGCCTAGAACACCAGCTGGGTAGTGGTTCAACTGACGTGGGACAGCATCACGACTTTTCACAGAAAGGAAGCCTGTGTCCACAGAACAAATTTGTCTGGGAATATGATAGTATAAGGTGGAGTGACACAAAGTGCCTGAAGCTCATTTACAGGCCGTGTCAAGGTGATGGCGATGAGGAACACAGTCTTAATGGGAAGAAGCAGCAAGGGATAACTGTGAAGTGGCTCAAATAATGTGCACATCATGTAAGTAAGAACCAGATTAAGATCCCTTTGGGGCATTACAAAAGGAGAAGGGGGAAGCATGTGTTGTAACCTTTTCAGAAATCGCATCACAACCAGTGACTTAAGCAATGAGTTCTGATGAGGAAACCGTGAGAAGTCCAAAATGGCAGAAAGGTAACCCTTAAAGATGCCCAAAGCAAAACCTTGCTGGGCAAGAGGCAAAACAAACAAGAGAACGTCAGATAACTTGGTCTGGAGGTGGAAATCTGAGGTTTGCAAATTTGCCCCAACAGTAAGTGTATACAGCTTTCATTGAGGGAAGCCTGGCTGCCAAGATGACATAATCCACCCCTAGAGGAAAGTCAAATGTTGTCACCACTCAATCTTCAAGCATGAAGGGGGAGGTTGTCAAGGCACGGGTGCAGGACCTGCCCTGTTGCTGCGACAGCAGTTCCTCCAGGAGAAGAAGCATATTCAGGGGACTAATGCTTATGCTCAGGAGTTCTGGAAACCATACTCTCCTAGTCTGTCCTGATCTTATTAAGAACCCAGGGCAGGATTGGTATTGGTGGAAATGCATACAGGAGTACCAAGTTCCACTCGAGGCAGAACACATCTCTGAGACGCATTGGAAACTCCAACACACAGAGGTGTTGACACTGCATGTTCTCTGCCCCAACCTTGTTTTCCCTACCATGCCTCTTTAGCTCCAAGGTGGATGCCACTCTAGGTATCAGAGCGCAGTCCTCTTTCTTTGTTACCGTTTTTTATGCTGTTGTGTCCCCTCCCCTACACAGACTTTTCACCAATAATGGAGTTTCTATTAAATCACCTTTGGTTTAAGTTGATCTTTCACTGTTTTTAAATACCCCTTTGTTTGTTTTTCGCTGGCTGAACCTCAATTACAGCATAAAACGTGTTCTCTCAACCTGCCCTCGGTAACTAGGGGACCTTGGTATCAGAGCATACTCCTCATTTTTGTTCACCATTTATCCTGGCTGAAATGTAACCACTGTACTGTGGTTTAATGGCAGAGATGCCTCTTTCGCTCATTGTTGGTTTTTCCTCTTGGGATATGGTCCACCATGACCACGTGCCCCCGGCACTGCGGGTCATTGCAGCTTATTATTTTTCACTCTCTTTCTCCCCCGCTCAGCGGTAGTTCAGTTATGTTACTTCCCTCGGGGGGTATTTGTTTTTAAACCTGCCCTCTCTATGCTTTGCCCTGGTCCTTATCTTAGATTGCTTTGTCCACGGCAATTTGCTCTTCTTCATACAGCTCTTTTTGGACTAGAGCTTCAACCTGGTGAAATTGGTGAATGGAACCTCAGGCAAGTCATATAACAGAGGTATCCAACATTGGTTCACAATTTCGGAACTGTAACAGACTTTCAAGCCAGGATTAATTTGCATAGAATGATTATAAATCAAAATCATATATACAATCAGTAGAAATTCTGAAAATGTGGCATGCCTAGTCTGCTCGCAGACCAACAGTGGTCACCTGTGGCCTATGTAGGAAGGTGGATATCTGACTATGGTTACCCCCAACTTTTTGCCTAGTGTCTAGCTGGTTTTTCAACTTAGTTGGCCTTAGATCCTGCCATTCAGGGTCTCAGGCTGTCTGCTCTCTCTTTAAAATGGACTCCATGTACCCTAGGTACATACCCAATTGGTAAGGATCACCTTATTGGACCCTGTACAGTGTACCCTAGGTACCCAGGGCATAGGTGTACCCTAGGCCTCCCAGGGGCTGCAGCATGTATTATGCCACCCCTGGCCTGGCCTTCCAATCAGACACAACTGGCTGATCACTCAGCTGGGGCAAGGTCGTGTAATCACCCCTTGCTTAGATATAGTATACCTATATCTACCCTTAAAATAGACACATGTGTACCTGTGAGCCACTCCTATGGCAGGCCTTAACAATCCTGGAGGCAGAGTGCTTGGTAACATGTGAGATGGTGCTCTAGCATGAGCTGAGCCTGTCTGCAGCTTTAGGAACCATGTCCTTATAGCTGTTCTATGATATAGCCTACCATATACTCTTAACGTACCTTATAATCTTAAACGGTTATGGTAACTATGGTTTGGCTTTATCAAAACATGTCGTGTAAGGTGTCTAACACTTCGGAATAATACCCCCATACCATTTCTGGTGATGAGGATATTATTCCCCTCTTCTAGAGGGAGATACATGTTAAAATCCTACTTTGCTGTGTAACTCTGACCAAAGCCTCAGCATCACAAAATGGATGCTGCTGCCACAGACACGAGTCTGACCTCCTGCAGCTGGGAGCCCTCCCAGCCAGGGAGGCCTGGACAATAGATTTCCTGCTTGGGGAGGTGCTAGCACCTCTGAGGAAATGTGAATTTTGTGATCAGTTATGTCCCCTATCGTAGACCCCAACGGCTCCATGTGCATGCTATAAGTACATGTATGTTCCCTCCTACTCCAGTTTTGAAGACGCAAATATATGTGCGTCCACCGTCAACATGTCCTCTTTCAGATCCGCCATGAATGGGTCAGATATTCCATTCCTAAGTATGAAAGGCCACCGACTTTATATGGTTCACTTTCCACATTTTACAGATTCAGGCGAGTAGGCCCGAATTCTGTCATCAAGCCTTTTCCTGCCTTCTGCTTCTGAAAGCTCCAGTCTGAGCCTGCATCTGTGACCATGAACTTTGTCTTACTCCCTGCGCGGCTAACGGTGCCTGATCCAGCCTGTCGTCTGCCAAAAACTGTATTTCACCTTCGAGATTATCTCCTCCGCTTCTCATCCGATGCATTCCTGTCTAGTAGTTTAGGTAAACATTCCTCCAGCTACCGTGCAAAGGGGCCAGGCCTCGGTGTCTTCATGCAAGTAATTCATAGCCCCGTTACCATGGAATATTCCTACCCCCTCGCATCTAGTGTAGACACTTAGACGCTTGTACACGCACTAACAATCAGTATAGAATAGATTCTGTCCTAGAGACCTCTCCTTTTGGATAACACAGTTCTTTTAAACACAGGATATTAGATATGATTTGGGATTAGGTTGACATAACCCCAGACTTCTGTCTCCACATGTAGAGCTAAATGTCAAGTCCCCTTCACCCTCTAGTTGCACGTCAATCACACGTCATGCGGCTGCGCGCGCATCTCTGCCAAACGTTTCTGCTGACATTGCAGGATTCTTTTATGGATCCACCCACTTGTGACATCATGTTTAATGACGTATTTTAGTTACACCCATGTTTACGCCTCTATTAGTTACGTATGCACAGTTTTTCTGTATTATCAGCTGTCACGCCTCTTGCATCTGTTTCACTGTAATGTATTTTCTATAAAACTGCTTATCTGTCAATAATATATGCCCTTCCTTCCTGAACTTTCGTGGTGATGGAATAGAACGCCTACAATTCGAATTGTATTCCTTTGTATAGGAATAAAGCCTTTTAAAACCTCTAATACCACGGATTCTGCCTCTTATATTTACTGAGTTATTCTTAATAGACTTTACCGCATAAAAAATAGTACCGGTAACGAAATATTTACCACACCTCCCCAGACAGACTTTAGTGTATTGGGGCAGGGAGGGCTGAAAGGAATGAGACATGCTTGAGGCACACAAGATGCCCCATGCATAGTCCAGTTCAAACCGGCGCTGGGGCACTCCAGCCCCAGCTCTGGCGCGAAACTGGACAAAGGAAAGGGGGTGTAACCACTCCCCTTCCTGGTCCCACCCATAGGAGGGACCTTGCAGGTAGCCCAGCCCACTAGCCCAGTATATCAGTAGGTAGCTGAGCCCTGCTAAATTAGATTAACCTGAATCTGAAACTTGTACAGAAACTCTGGACCTTCGACATTCGACCTCAGGAAGAAGACTGAAGAAATCTCCCTTGTGGCCAAGGAGGGACCACCCTGGGCAACCAGGCACCATCCAGCGACCGCTGCTTGCTTTGCGACTGGTCCTACGAGGTACGACTGCAGAGACTGACCAGCGCCGAGACTTCCAGACACCTCTGACCCAGATCCACATCTACAGCGAAGCTGAGACCCGTGGAGGCGACGAGGGACGTGGGACCGGCGACTTGGGAAAAGTGGCTAGTACCTGACTAGCGCGACTTCCGAGGCTCCCTCGAGGCTGTGCTTGGGGAATTGAGAAGCCCCCATCCCGAGCACCATCTGCAAAGAAGATCAGCTCCCCACACTTCACGTGTTCTGCGTGGGGCCCTTCTGCACCCGAGTTGCTCGACATGTTGTCCGGTTGCTGGCCCGTTGGCTAGTGACCTCTGCGACGACGAACCTTTGTTTTCATCTTGCTGGTCCGGCTCCTCCAGACTGGCACCCGCTCCTCTGAAAGAGAAGCACCCCAGACCTTCCTGGTCTGCACCAGAAGCAAGTCCTCCATCCTGCGTGGGTTCCGCTTGCCAAGGCTTGTTGGGGCCTGACTCGACTTCGATGCCACCGACAGCAAGAGCCTTCGTGGGACAGCTCACCTCCTGGTCCTGGTCGTCCTCGACGCCTCCTGGTACCCGTGGCTGCTGCGACAAGCTTCACCTCTTCACCTGCATCTTCATGACATCGCCTGGTTCCTTCCTGGTTCCTTCCCGGCTCCTGGCTGGTGACCTAGACTCTGTCCCTTCTGCTTGCAGGTATCCTTCCTTCTTGATTCCATCCTTGGGATCCCCCGGACACTCTTCACTGACTGCCTGTCAGCAACTTTCCTTCAGGCATCCATAGGAGTCAACGACGAAACCCGACGCAAGTTCACACCTATGCACCCGCAGCCCGTGGGCTAGGTAACTTGAGTACTTCGGTGCTCACAAGGGTATTGACTATCCCAGGGTCTAGTTTCCGAGTCTCGACTTCCTAGCTATACCAGAACTGTCCTAAAACTGTTAATTTCTAACAACTTCTATTTCTATTGACTATTGACTTTTACGCATTAAGTGTAGCCCCAGCGATTCCCTAGGCCTAGGCCTATCCTGTGTTTGTGACAGTGGTTCTTATACCACTTACTTAGTATATGGTTTGCGTGGCCCCTAGGGCCTAACTGTATTACTTACCTGTGTGACTTAATGTATGCTTAAATAAGACTGTGTTGTACTTACCTCGAATCTCAAAGAGTGCTGAGGGTTTGACTAGAATAAATACATTCTATTTTTATATATATCTGTTGTGGTGTCCTTTCATTCGGTATTCAAGGGATTGCATATGGTATAACAGCTGGCTTCACATGCCATTCAGAGTTTAGCCTAAGACTGCTCTTGTCCATGCTACCACTAGGATAGCTGGTCTATAAGGTTGACTTTACAACCAATCACCATAAGGGTTGTTTGGACTGATACAAGGTGTGCACTAGAATTAGTGACATCATATATCAGGCCAACTTCTCACAGCCTAGACCAACACAGTCTTTTCAACTGGTCTGTAACCTGTTGGATGTGGCACAGATGGAACTAGAATGAAAGTTTGTCCAACTAGAAGTAGTGCCGCCCACTTCAATGCTCCTCAGTTCACCTCACAGATGACACATACCAGAATTTACCGTTCATGGATTGGATGTCTCAATGGTTTTTTGGTTTTGGAGCCTTTTAAAGATAAACTTGAAACTCTCATCCTCTTTTGACTGAAAACTTTAAGGCCACATCCAGTCGAGCCCGGTGGTATTCTGCACTCATCACCTGTTTGGGAATCTATACAACCTGAGAAGTTCTTCTTTTCAGTTCCCAGAGTGCACTTCTGTGCTACACTAGACCCATATATGCAATAGAAACAATTGATGGACCGAATGCTGGACAATGCAATCATTCACCCCCAGTCACAAGGATCTGGGTTTAATCCATCATTCTAATGTCTCACCACACCACCCCAGTTTGGACCCAGCCATATGCAAATCAGTCTTGACCCTGTTCCTTATGGGAACAGTCCAACCCGAACTGTTAAACCAGGTCCTCCCCGGACCGGAAACAAGCATCCTGGGATCGGTTTCAGGGCATCACCCTTCATTAATCAGGCTAGCTTGAATTCAGTGGTGTAGTGTGCACAGGACCCACATCTGGACATACCCTTCCCACTTAGGGCGACATATGCAAAAGAAACAATTGATGGATGGAATGCTGGACAATGCAATCATTCACCCCCAGTCACGAAAATCTGGGTTTAATCCATCATTCTTTTGCTCACCACACCACCCCATTTTGGACCCAGCCATATGCAAATCAGTCTTGACCCTGTTCCTTATGGGAACAGTCCAGCCCGAACTGCCAAACCAGGTCCTCCCTGGACTGGAAACAAGCATCCTGGGACCGGTTTCAGAGCATCACCCTTCATCAGCCAGGCTAGCTTGAATCCAGTGGTGTAGTGAGCACGGGACCTATGTCTGGGCATACCCTTCTCACTTAGGGCGACATATGCAATCCATCAATTGTACTTTTTGTATTTGTCACCCCGAGTGGGACAGGTATGCCCAGACGTAGGTCCCGTGCTCTCCATGCCACTGAGGTCAAGCTATCCTGGCTGGTGAGGGCTGAAAGCCCAAAACCGGTCCTAGGATGCTTGTTTCCAGTCCAGGTAGGACCTGGCCTGGCAGTTCGGGCTGGACTGTTCCCATTGGGCACAGGGTCAAGACTGATTTTCATATGGCTGGGTTCAAACTGGAAGGGCATGGTGAGCAAAAAAATGATGGATTTAGGCCTAGATCTCTGTACTGGGGTGAATGTATGCCATTGTTCTGCATTCTGTCTATCAATTGTTCTTTTAGCATTTGTCACCCCAAGTGTGACGGGTATGCCTAGACGTGGGTCCCGCGCTCCCAATGCCACTGGAGCCAAGCTATCCTGGATGATGAGGGCTGAAAGTCCGAAACCGGTCCTAGGATGCTTGTTTCCAGTCCAGGGAGGACCTGGCTTAGCAGTTCGGGCTGGACTGTTCCCATTGGTCGCAGGGTCAAGACTGATTTGCATATGGCTGGGTCCAAACTGGAATGGCATGGTGAGCAAAAAAAATTATGGATTTAGGCCCAGATCTCTGTACTGGGGTTAACGTATGACAATGTTCTGCATTCTGTCCATCAATTGTTCTTTTTACACTACATCACCACGCAAAGCTGGAAAAACTGACTAATCTGTCCCCATATTCAGAGGCAAGAAGAACCAATTGTCTCAGATGCCAACTGCAATTCAGAGCAGGTTTGGGCAAACTTATAGGCAGTTTAGTGCAGATTTGCAGAAAACTGGTGGAAAGCATGAAAATATTTACAATGCTGTGAAGGTACCTTAAGAATTGTGCTTTCCACAAACAAATGTACAAAATGTAATTCACCGAGCACAAAACTACTTGGGCTTCTTTTTAAAGGCAAATTGCACAAAATTGCCCAACAGCCTGCTCGCATGTGTACTAAAGGGGGAAGGTCTCCTGAACTTGGGGCCCCTGCATGGTGAGACTCTTATGAGAGTAGTGATCTTGACCAAGAAGCGCCTGGGTAATGTATGAGGGGCTCAAGCGCTCTTTGAAACCTGGAGTCCCAAGAAACTGTGGAAGGGACAGGAAAGCCGGCAAAAGCACCTAGAAAACAGTGATCAGAAGCAAAGAGATAAGATATAGAGAGGCCTGCACCAAAAGACATTACGAAAAAGTGCAAACCACAATGAGCTCATCTAGACCAATATATAGCTAATCTGAAGTGTTCCAGTCAGAGGCTGGCAGGCCGCATCAGCATTCTGCCAACCAACTGAGGAACCCTTAAAGGTAATGAAAACCCCACAGGAACAGGATACTATGGAATCAGAGGCAAGGAGAAAGCCTCCATTAAGGACATTTGGCTCAACAAGCATCAAAGATAGATCTGAATAATGGGGCATGCAGGACACACAATGTACCCCCCAATGAGACACAATCCCTCTTGGGTCTGCAATTATCATGCAGGAATACCTGGAAGGTTTTGAAAAATATTCCACGTTTTCCTGCGAGACATGCATAGAAGTGGACACCGTCAGTTATAATGTCAAGTTCGGACGGGAAGTAGCAAAATTGGAAGGGGAGGAGGGAGTTAATGACCTGCGGCAAGTGGTCAATGACCAGTTGAAGGAGCACATCCAGGTTAGATCTAAAGCACCGGAGGAAGAAAACATTGAATTGCAAAGTAAATTCAGGAGACCATTAAGAACCGCTCCTAAAGAAACACTGAAACTAAGATATAACCTGCCGAGGAGCTCATAACAAGGGCAAAACCATCCCTTGGTTGCTTGCGTTCCGGTTCAGAGAGGACATGGTTTGGCAGTTCTGGCTAGACTGTTCCCTTTGGAGCAGGGTTAAGATTGATTTGCATAGATAGATCAAACTGAGGTGGCATGGTGTGCAAAATAAAGATGGATTGGGATGCGGCCTGAGTAATTACCAGTAGCTGTAAATAATTCAAGAATTCCACCTATCACTTTTTGTATACTAAAGAACCAACATAAAAGTCAGAGAGCTCGCAATAGGACCAAAGAAGATGATAGCCAAGAACTTGTCAGAGATCTGCTCCACTCCATATGCAATTTCCCAGATACGTTGCCAATCAAACTAGATGCATCTATAGGGTGCAGAGGCTTGGGATGCAAGCAAACATACCATTTGGCATCCTGACAAGGGTGCACTTCTTTGAGTATATAGAGCTTATAATGCAACATATGAGATGCAAGGATACAGTCGTGTTTCATGGGCATCAATGACAGATTTTTCAAGACATGTTCTTGATTATGAAACAAAAATGCAGATACTTCTGCCCTGTCAAAGACTTTGAAGCATGAAGGGAATTATAGGTTTCTCTGTTCCTGCAGAACCAGCAACTGTGATTCTAGTGCTTTGACATGACTCTATAGAAGGGATGAGTCTGCACCAGTGTTCCTGCTTGTCCACATGCTGGAAGCGGCAAAGCAATTAACTGCATTATTCTGGAAAATGGGAGAATCTCCTCCATTATCTCTGCGGTTTCACAGACTCTGGCAACTCCAAGCACTGCAATTGCTTACACACAATATACACCAGGCAGAACACAAAATCAGAGCAAAATGACTTCATCTATATGATACTTCAACAAGTTAGAGTTTTCATCTCCATTATTAAGGGCCATCTAATTGCTTAGCCTTTTACCAAGCCAGGGAGCTGAGAACTAATTCCAGATTACTTGGAACACCCACAAGTAGCATGAAGCTGGCATGTCAGTAGAAGAAAGCCCAATAGGACAGAGATGGCAGGAAATCAGATTTTCTCACTTAGTACTAAGAAAACCCTGCAGCAGAGTGGAGGGATAAGGATTTTGAAGGGGTAGCTACCTAAGCATGTTTTGGTTTGTTTCTCTGAGTTATGTACAACAACCTGCTATTTAAAAAACGGTTTACATCTATAACAAATGAATAAAGATAATTAAGTTTAAAAATACACTTGCTAAAATAGTTAATATGTTCCCAGGTCAAGATGTATCCCATGCTATGGGTCACACTCATCGGTGTGCCAAGTATCAATTAGGCTAAGAGTAGATAACTATCAAAACTTCTATACAGGAGAAGGTGAACTCTTGGGGAAGTCCCCCACCCAGACCAGATTTTCAGAATAACTGCACAAAGGAGTCCCATTTGAAACCATTATATGCAAATGTATCTTATGTTGATGTTCAGAAGACCTAGCCCCAATAATAACCTGTTTTGGATCTTCGTGATCTAAACTACTATAGGTTATGTTATTTGGCAAGCCTTACCGGATGTCCGAAAGATGCAAGTGATGAATGAGATCAGCCTTCAACCGCTTCATCTCATCTCGGAGTGGAAAACTGTTCTTCAGCTTCTTAGCAGCTACTTCTCCACTGTTATCCAACCACGAGCTGGAAGGAGACAATGAACATGAAACAAGCCTTGTAGCCATTATCTTCTGAAAAGCTACAAACATGTACACTGCCAAGATGTACTTGCTTCTTTGAATTCAGATAATGCATTGACTTCTGTGAGTTATTCTTGACAACCCAGAGGCATGGCAAGTACTGGATTCCATGCGTATGGTTTGTTAACTGGTCATTCTTTCCACAGTTTGAAATGTGCACCTATTCTGTACAGCAAGTACTAATTGTCTTTTTGATAAGATGCAAACTGAGCAGGCAGCTAAGCTCTTCCTCAAGTTGTAACACACCTTGGCTCTTGTTGGGAGGACCACTCACTGAAAGTCTTAAAACAATAAGAATTTAGATTCCAGGATGAAAGGTATCTCAGTGTGACTGAGCCCTTGAAACGCAGATGCTGGAGATGTACCACGAGTTCTCTAATGGAAGTTGGCGCCTTCTTGCCTGCTGAAGGATAGGAAAACAAGTTACTTACCTGTAACTACAGTTATCCAGTATTGGTATCTTTCATAGATTCACATGCCTGAATCATTCCCCGTCGCCGAGGCGGGAGTCCCACGGTAAAATACAAAAGCAGTGCCTAAGTAAATAATAGTAGTAGGCTAAAAGAAAGCCAGAGGCCTAAAACTTAGTAGCCTATCTACATCATTATACGGAAAGAACCAAAAAAAAAGTTCTAGCCAATCAGCTACTAGCACCCTCTAGAACCCTCACAGCAGAGGCAGTTCTCCTCAGATTTTCTTAGCACAAGTGGGAAATAGGGATCCCAATAAAAGAACTGTCTCGCCGGGGAGGAGGGTGGGTGCATATGAATCTATGAAATATACCAATACTGGATAACTGTAGTTACAGGTAAGTAACTTGTTTTCTTATCCAGTATTGGGGTATCTTTCATAGATTCACATGCCTGAATCAGAATAGCAAGCAGTAACAGTGTCGTTTGCGGATGGTGGGAGACAGGATTCATAAATTCCCAAAACACATCCAGAAAGGTTAGAATATTTACGAGCTAATAATGCTGTCAAACAAACAGAATGCAGTTTAAGAAACAGTATCTATGAAAAGCAAATTTAAAATATATATATAGAGAAACAAAGTCAAAACCATAAATATAATACATATATCTATAGATATATATATATATATAACACATGAAACAGTGCAGTATAAGTAAAAATGTAAATCCAACCTTAGTTTAAAAGATGTTGAAGTACGGCTTGTCCTACAGCTGCATCCTCCTGCAGAGCAGATTACAGACAGTAGTGTTTTGTGAACGTGTGGACATTCTTCCATGTCGCAGCACGACAGATGTTTTCCAAAGTTACTCCGGCGAATAACATAGTAGAAGCTGCCACAGTTCTGGTAGAATGCGCCCTGACCTTTCTTTGTAAAGGTTTGTTGGCTTTGTCATGACAGAAATGAATTGTAGAAGCCAGCCATCTGGCTATTGTAGCATTAGTTACAGCAGTCCCAAGTGTAGCTAGGCCATAGGCTATAAACAATTGCATCGTCTGATGTCCTTAGTCTTTTGCAAATAGAATTTTAAGCAACGTAACATCGAGTGAGTGTAATGCTCACTCAGCTGGAGTGGCTGGATCTGGAAAGAAAACTAAGTTTTACTGGCTCATTTAAGTGAAATTGGGACGGTACTTTAGGGATGAATTTGGGATTCGTCCGGAGAGTTACATAATCCTTAGAGAAATGCAAAAAGGGTTCTGAGATGGTGAAAGCTTGGATTTCGCTAACCCTTCGAGCCAATGTAAGAGCTAGTAAAATAGCGACCTTCCATGTCAGAAATTTAAGATTAGCCTTGTGGATAGGTTCAAATGGTCTTCTAATTATTTGAGCTAACACTGTGTTTAACTCCCACTCTGGAGGAGGTGCACATATTGGAGGAAATACTCGAAAGAGTCATTGCTTTATCAGCGAAGAGGAACACAGTGAAGGTTTATTAGAACTCTTCCTGAATCTTGAAAGAGAAGCAAGATGAATTTTAATTGATGAAAAAGCAAGCCCAGCTTTGGCCAAGGATAACAAATCAGGAAGAATTTGTTCTACAGGAGCTTGTAGAGGATGGACATTATTCTTCTCACACCAATGACAAAATCGCTTCCATTTTCAGCGATAAGTCTTTAATGTACTCTGAGCGCGTGATTTAGATTTCACGACATTCCAGAGAAATGTTTAGATCTTTGAATTCTAAGAAATCAGGAGGCAAGCGTGCAAGCGCAACGACTGTGCATCTGGATGAAGTTTTTGACCCTTCTCCCTTGTCAACATCGCGAGTGTTGTTTCTAGACTGATAGGATTGTCTAGAGAAAGAAGAAGCAGCTCCTGGAACCAGTATTGTCTTGGCCAACGGGGTGCAATCAGGATGAGACGGCAACCCTCCATCTTCATTTTGCAGAGCACTTTAGTAAACAAGGGTATCGGGGGAAAAGCGTATGCACAAAGCCCTGACCATCTCATGGACAGGGCCTTCCCTCTTGATCCCTGTTGAGGGAATCTGCTGGCGTAATATCGGCATTTCTTGTTTTCTCTTGTCACAAACAAATCCAGTGCTTTTTTGCCCCAAACTTGGAAGATCCTGTTCACCTGCTTCTGCTCTAATTCCCATTCGTGACAGCCCGAAAGAGACCTGCTTAGGTTGTCGGCCAAAGTGTTGTGAAGGCCCTTGACGTGCTCTGCTCTTAGGGTTATCTTGTGTGTTGTAACCCACTACCACAGCTCCTTAGCCTCCTGCGAAAGAGACAGCGACCTCTTCCCCCTTGCTTGTTGATGTAATACATGCTGGTCGTATTGTCGATCCGGACCAGCACTGAAGCGCCCGCAATCCTCGTGAGAAATGCTTGCAGAGAGAGAAAGATGGCGCGAAGCTCTAATCTGTTGATATGCTGTTGACGGTATTCTTGGGACCATCTTCCCTGAATCTGTAAGTCTTGGAGATGGCCTCCCCATCCCTCCATGGAAGCGTCTGTTAGAACGAATTCTGGAGGAGTTGGTAGAAAAGAAAGACCCGGAGCCAAGTTTGCCGTCTGGGACCACCAATGCAGAGAGTCTATCATGCGCGGTGTAATCACGATGGAGTCGTCGAACGACCCTACGGCTTGCTGCCATTGCAAATGTAATTCCTCCTGCAGAGTTCTCATTCTGAGTCGTGCTAACAGTACAAGGTTTATTGCAGATGAGCACATCCCCAGAAGAGACGCGAACATCCGGACAGAAACTGACTTTCTTTTTGCGATTGATATTGCCAATTTTTGTAGACGGAGCTGACTGTCCTTTGACAAGAATGCTTTGCACCGTATGGTGTCTAGCATCGCTCCCAGAAAAGGAATCAGCTGAAGAGGACGCAGTTGAGATTTGCTTTCGTTGCGAGTGAGGCCTAGGGTTGAAAATAGACATAGGCATGCCGAGACAGCCTCCTCGGCTGCCTGCTTTGAAGGACCTTTGAGCAACCAGTCGTCTAAATAAGGGAAAACTTGTATTCCTTGAGACCTTAGAGTCGCTGCCACTGGTGTGAGACATTTCGTGAAGATCCTTGGTGCCGATTTCAGTCCAAACGGAAGGATCTTGAACTGATAGTGAACGCCAGCCACTGTGAATCGTAGGTATTTGCGATGCTTGGGATGTATAGGGACGTGAAAGTACGCGTCCTCCAGATCCAGAGAAGCCATAAAATCCCCTTTGTTGAGGCAGCTCAAAACTTCGGCCAGCGTAACCATCCGGAAACTTTGTTTCTTCAGAAATTTGTTGAGTTTGCGGAGGTCCAGAATCGGGCGCCACTCTCCTTTTTCTTGATGAGGAAAAAACGAGAATATAACCCGGTTCCCTTTTGAGATGATGGAACCCTCTCTATTGCATTCTTGTAGAGCATTTTTAAGGCTTCTTTGAACAGTAAGTGAAGACGAGGGGAAGGGGGACCTCTCGGCGGGGTAGTAGGTGGTTGTTTTAAGAATTCCAGGGTGTGACTGTTGCTGACTAGGTCGAGAACCCATCGATCCGAGGTGATCTGTTCCCACTTGTGTGCAAAGGTTGAAATTTTTGCGCCCACGGGGAGGTAGGGAGAGATGACTGGCGTCCTGCGTAAATCATTGTTTTCTGTTGGCATCGCGACCCTGATTGTTCGATCGCTTTCGTCCGCCCTGGCAAGAGAAACTACTCGAGGAAGATTGCCTGTAAGATGATCGCCCGTAAAGCTGTCTATACTGTGTTTGATATGGTCTATTTTGTTGATTTTGAAACCCTCCTCTTGATGGAAAGCCACGACCTCTTGCACCACGGAAAGATCTACGCCTATATTGAAGAGCCGCCAATGATTTAGCCGTATCTGTATCCGTCTTAATCACGAAGAGGGCCTCATCTATATGTTTCCCGAATAAGGACTCACCATCATAGGCCATGTCTATAATTTTTGCTTGTACCTCTGGCCTGAAAGATGTTGCTTTAAGCCATCCTTGGCGTCTAAGTACTGCAGCACCGGCAAGTTGCCTAAAGTTGGTGTTAGCAATGTCCAGAGCGCAGTCTATGATCTCGGATGCGGCTCGGTCTCCCTCCAAAAGTATCTTCCTTGCATCTTGTTTACGTTCCTCAGGAATGAGATCTATAATTTTCGACAACTCTGACCACATCTGGCGGTCATAACGGCCGAGTATGGCCAAAGAATTTGCTGCTTTAATGGAGGTTGCCGCCATAGTAGAGAACTTTTTACCAATAAGGTCTAATCTCCGTCCTTCCTTTTCCGGTGGCGTTGATATCGGCGTAGCTGGATTTTTGGATCTTTGTTGGGCGGCTTGTGATATAACAGAATCTGGTCGGGGATGACCAATTAGACAAGATGGAGTTTCCGGAGGAGCACAGTATGTTTTGTCAATGCGAGGGAGGACAGCCGGAATGGAGGCAGGTGTTTTCATAATTTTTATCCCCTCATTCCAGACATAATCAATGATGGGGATCGCTCTGGTGATTTTTTTGTGCTGTTCTTTAAAGTCATGCAGGAAGCAATCCGTATGTTCCACTGTGACTGGCAATTGAAATCTGGTTGCGGCACGTTGCATCAGGTTATGAAAGCCGCCAATATCCTAAGGAGGAGAATCCGAAGGCTGAGGAATGGGTGGAGAAGGCATTGGTATGATATAGTCATCCCAAGGATCCAGAGTCGTGTCTTTATCCGGCACTTCACCCTCTTCGATCTCTTCCTCATCAGAGGAAGTGGTATCATGGAGTGATTGTGGCCCCGAGCCAGAAGGATGAGGCGGTGAACTCGGTATTTCCTTCTGCGGTAGTGAGTGTGACTCTTCAGCAGTTTGTAAGTCAGGGACAGCCTGTTGTGGGGGAAACCATTGGCGGTAATCCGCCAACATGGCCTGAAGATCCTGTAGGAGGGAGATGACTTGTTTCCCTATGATCCCAATCCCTTCTGGGATGTCTGTAATGTGGTGTAGAGAGGCCTTCCTGGTAAAAGTGCTCCTGGTAATCCTCTTCCTCATCTTCGTCTTGGCATTTTATATGAAGTTCGGAAGGGTGCCGCGCTATGCCAAACGGACCGTCATCATCTTCTTCATCAAAGTCTTCATCCTCTACATAGGTCTCTAAGATATGAGATGGCAGTAGAGGAGATATCTTGCTGTAATCCTGCCTATGGAAAGTCTTTAATTGAAAATGAGTATAAGAGACAGGCGTAGTCTGAGAAACTGGTGGAATCGCCTTTAATAAACTTCTCGTTGACAGGCTCTTCGTCGTCGACGGAATGGTCGTCGATGTATCCTTCGTCGGTTGGCTGGTCGTCGTCGGGATCGTCGTCGTCGACGGGCTCTTTGTCGTCGACGGGGTCTTCGTCGTCGACGGGGTCTTCGTCGTCGACGGGGTCTTTGTCGTCGACGGGGTCTTCGTCGTCGACAGGGTCTTCGTCGTCGACGGGGTCTTCGTTGATAAGCTCTTCACCGTCGACGAGCTCGTCGTCGATGGAATCTTCGTCGGCGACACCATCGTCGTCGATGGGACTTTCATCGACGAGCTCGACGTCGACGCGGTCGTCGACGGAGACTTAGAAAATGAACTTTTCGTCGACGAGTCTTTTAAAACAGGCTTCTTAGAGATAGTAGATATCTTAGAAGACACAATAGGTGAAGAAATAGCCGTAGTGGAGACTGTAGCTGTCGACAGAGGGGCAGCAGAAGTCACAGAAACAGTATGAGAAGAAACCAGTGTTAGAGTCTTAATCTGGGTTTTACTCGCGGTTCTAGACGTTGAAGATCTTTTGGATACCTCAGATTGCGAAGACAGCGATGACCCAGAGGATAATATTTGTGACCTCTGTGAATGGTCAGAGGCTTCATGAGAGGCCATGTGATGCTTTCTTCCCTCACTGGAAGAGCTATCAAGCGATCTAGCCCTTTTGCTAGATGTCGAGGCCCTGTCATCCTCCTCAGCCGAGGAAGATTTTAACCATAACCGCAACCTTGCCTCCCTGTCCCTTAAGGTTTTAGCAGGTAAGGTCCGCCAAATTCTACAATCCTTAGCAACATGCTTAGGATGTAGACAGTATATACAATCTTCATGTTGGTCGTCCACATGGACCCTCTTCTTTCACACGTCCTGCAGGGTCTGAAAAGAGCTTTCTTGTCAGACATACTGAAGAAAAGTTGAAGAAACTGAGTAGGCACTTAGGGAGACTCCCTTCCACACGATGTGCGGTGAAAATCAGAGGAGAACTGCCTCTGCTGTGAGGATTCTAGAGGGTGCTAGTAGCTGATTGGCTAGAACTATTTTTTAGTTCTTTTCGTATAATGATGTAGATAGGCTACTAAGTTTTAGGCCTCTGGCTTTCTTTTAGCCTACTACTATTATTTACTTAGGCACTGCTTTTGTATTTTACCGCGGGACTCCCGCCTCAGCGACGGGGAATGATTCAGGCATGTGAATCTATGAAAGATACCCCAATACTGGATAACATGCTTTATCGCCCTGATACCTCTCTATACATCATTCAACTCATAACTATTGATACCTCTCAACTCACTAGCCATCTGTGAAGTGTGCGGACTTCAGTTCTGCTGTGCTATATAAAAATGGAAACTAAAACAAAAAAGTAACAATGCAAGACAGATCTGTTGCCATTGCCAATGCTTGACTGTAAGTCTTGCAATAAACTGAATAATCTGTCAAATTAAATATTGGCATTCAGTTAACAGATGCAATTATCACAGCACCAGAGCCTGATGTTTTAACCAGTAAAATGGAACACGACCGACTAATACAATTTATTATCGGTGCCAGCTTCCTATATTGCCCTCCAGTGACAGATAATCACCACTCTGACCAATGCAAGCTTCCTGTCAGGGCCACCAGACCGACTAATACAATTTATTATCGGTGCCAGCTTCCTATATTGCCCTCCAGTGACAGATAATCACCACTCTGACCAATGCAAGCTTCCTGTCAGGGCCACCAGTGCAAATCTAACCAGCTGTCAAAAAATGTGAGCTTCTTAAATCAGAGTGAGTTCTCAAATAGCCTCCCAATGCCAGCAACTCCAGCTGCTCTGCAATATGTATGGGTTTGTTATGCTTATCACTAGTGCGTGCTCATCTTGGAGCCTGAAAATGCCAGTTTCTTGCTCAGTCGCGCGCGGCAGCTTCTTGCACTTGCTTACCAGTGTCAGCTTAAAATAGTGCCTGAGCTTCCGTAATTGCACATGTGACAGCTTAAAAGACTTATTAGAGCTTGTTGCACTGCCCACCACTGTAATGTTTTCATACGGAGAATGAGTGAAAGTTTCTGGGAGCCCATCAGTGAACGTTTATTTCTACACTGCTTGTAGGAGAGTAGGGTCTGCATTCTATGTTCACCCCCACTTTTTGCTTTTGCTTTACTGGTTTTCGACTTAGATGTGGCTGTGGGCCTGCTAATCAGACCCACAGCCCTGCTGTTCTCTCTCTAAATTAATACTATGTACTTTAGGTACATAACCCATTTGGATAGGATCACCTTATTGGCCCCTGTACAGTGTACCCTAGGTACCCAGGGCATAGGTGTACCCTAGGCCTACCAGGGGCTGCAGCATGTATTATGCCACCCCTGGCCTGGCCTTCCATTTTGACACAACTGGCTGATCACTCAGCTGGGGCAAGGTCGTGTAATCACCCCTTGCTTTGGTGTAGTATTCCTATACCTAACTTACATATAGACACATGTGTACCTATCAGTCACTCCTATGGCAGGACTTAACAATCCTGGAGGCAGAGTGCTTGGTAACATGTGAGATGGTGCTCTAGCATGAGCTGAGCCTGTCTGCAGCTTTCGGAACCATGTCCTTATAGCTGTTCTATGATATAGCCTACCATATACTCTTAAAGTGCCTTATAATCTTAAACGGTTATGGTAACTATGGTTTGGCTTTATCGAAACATGTCGTGTAAGGTGTCTAACACTGTGGAATACTACCCCCATGCCATTTCTGGACATGAGGATATTATTCCCCCCTTCTACAGGGAAAGACATGTTAAAATCATACTTCACTGTTAGCCTCTGACCCAAGCCTCAGCATCACAAAATGGATGCTGCTGCCACGACACAAGTCTGACCTCCTGCTGCTGGGAGTGATCCCAGCCAGGGAGGCCTGGACAATAGGTTTCCTGCTTGGGGAGGTGCTAGCACCTCCCCAGACAGCCTTTAGTGTATTGGGGCAGGGTGGGCTGAAAGGAATGAGACATGCCTGGGGCACACAAGGTGTTCCTTGCATAGTCCAGTTCAAACCGGCGCTGGGGCACTCCAGCCCCAGCTCTGGCGCGAAACTGGACAAAGGGAAGTGGGTGTAACCACCCCCTCCCAGGTCCCACCCATAAGGCGTGACCTAGCAGGTATCCCAGCCCCCCAGATTAGTATAAGAGTGGGAGTTGGGCCTCAAGACTTTAGATTATCCTGAACCTGCAAACTTGAACAGAAACCCTGGACCTTCGACATTCGACGAAAGAAGAAGACTGAAGAATCTCCCTTGTGGCCAAGGAGTGGCTACCCTGTGCAAACAGGCACCATCAAGAGACTACCCTTTGCTTTGCCCAAGTTCTACGAGGAACCGACTGCAGAGCCCGACCAGAGCCTTGACTTCCAGACTTCTCCGACCCTGATCCACATCCACAGCAGAGCTGAGATCCGTGGAGGCGACGAGAGACGTGGGACCGGCTACCTGGGAAAAGTGGCTAGTATCTTCAAGCGCAGCTTCTGAGGCACCCTCGAAGTTGTGCACCGGGGATTGAGAAGCCCCAACCCCAAGCACCATCTGCACCGAAGACCAGCCCCCCACACTCCACGAGTCCTACGTGGGGCCCTTCTGCATTTTCCTGCTTGCCGCGTCTGTCCGGTTGCTTGCCCGCTGGCTAGTGGCCTTTGTGACGACGCACCCCGAGATCTTCAGCGCTGGTTTGGCTCCTCCAGACTGGCTCCTGCTCCTTTGAAGAAGAGAAGCATCCCAGACCTTCCTGGTCTACACCAGAAGCAAGTCCTCCGTTCTGCGTGGGTTCCGCTTGCCAAGGCTTGGTGAGTCCTAGTCCAACTTCGACGCCGCCGACAGCAAGAGCCTTCGTGGGACAGCTCGCCTCCTGGTCCTGGTCGTCCTCGACGCTTCCTGGTCCTCGTGGCTGCAGCGACAAGCTTCACCTTCACCTGCAATCTTCACGACATCGCCTGGTTCCTTCCTGGTTCCACGTGGTCACTGGCTAGTGACCTTGACTCTGTCCCTTCTGCTTGCAGGTCTCCTCTCTTCTTGATCCCAGCCTTGGGATCCACCGGACACTCTTCACTGACTGCCTGTCAGCATCTTTCTTCAGGCATCCATAGGAGTCGACGACGAAACCCGAGGCAACTTCACCCCTATGCACCCGCAGCCTGTGGGCTAGGTAACTTGGGTACTCCGGTGCTCAGCAGGATAGTGACTATCCTAGTGTCTAGTTTTCCAGTCTCGACTTCCTAGCTACTCCGGAAGTGTCCTAAATCTATCTATTTCTAAACTGTACTATTGCTAGTGACTTTTACGCATTACGCGTGAGTGTTTCCACTCTGCACCTGAATCCCGTGGGCCTCCCACTTCCTAACCTTTGGTAGTATAGTGTAGCCCCAGCGATTCCCTAGGCCTAGGCCTATCCTATTTCCGTGACAGTGGTCCTTATACTACTTACTTAGTATATGGTTTGCGTGGCCCCTAGGGCCTAACTGTATTACTTACCTGTGTGACTTAATGTATGCATAAATAAGACTGTGTTGTACTTACCTCTAATCTCATAAAGAGTGCTGAGGGTTTGACTAGAATAAATACACTTTATTTTATATATATATATATCTGTTGTGGTGTCCTTTCATTTGGTATTCAAGGGATTATATATGGTATCACAGCTGGCTTCACATGCCATTCAGAGTTTAGCCTAAGACTGCTCTTGTCCATGCTACCACTAGGATAGCTGGTCTATAAGGTTGACTTTACAACCAATCACCATAAGGGTATTTGGACTGATATAAGGTGTACACTAGAACTATTGACATCATACATCAGGCCAACTTCTCACACTGCTGAACTATGCGCAGCTTCCTACGCTGCCCACGTTGGTCAGATCCTCACAATGCCATTTACTGCAAGCTTCTCACAAAGCAATATCTGCAGGCCAATATGAGTTTTAGTTCTGTCGCTAAGCGTCAGACAAGTGAATGTGTAAATGCACTGGCAACATTCCCATAATAAGTTTAGGGGTCTTTAACATTCCTGGCGCTCCCACAATATGTTTATGTGTCTTTAACATTCCAAATGTGGAATGAATAATACCTTTGTAAATTGTCCTCGTGCTTAGCAAAATGACATACGGGCTGCTGCAAAGGGAACTATTTCAGATATTAACGATGGCTCTATGCTCCAATTTCTTGCCCAGATCCTTATTCATCTTGATTGCACAGGGCATTTTTAAATCTTCTAATTTCAGTGATTGCGAGTGGTATTTTCAGCTCTCGCACCGGCCGCATAAGCTATCCATAAATGCTATATGCAATTTTAAAAACAAGTGTAATCTCCAATTTAAAATCCTTTCATTGGGTTTTACCATATGCACTGACAGCCATAAAGCAACTAAGTTACGTTTCATGCTCACTTGTAGTGGAGACAGGGTTTTATGTGCACACATTGCTATGTTAGCATAAGGGCTTTAGAAGTTAAACGCCATCTTGCCACTTTGCTGCTTTTTGCACACAACACTACAGGTAGCTGTTATTACAGGTAAAACTGCTTGCTTGCTTTTTCTTCACACGAGAACGGTCTGTTGTTCACATCCCTAGACGAGCACCACGACCTTAGTCTGAACACTGTGTGCAGAAGCCGTCAAGGTCAAATAACAATGAATGCTGTTGAATTCAGGTTGATCGGCCCACGCTCTAGACACAACAAGCACACAGCTGCAAATATCTGAAACTCGGGTGCCTTTAATATTGCATTTGCATGCATGATACAGGTACTTGGAGAAAACCTTTCCAGACACAGAGAGCAGAGCTGATCCTGTGATTTGATTCACCTAAGCTGATCTTTGAGGTATGGGGTTCCCCATTCAAACCTAGAGACCTTCTATTAGTTTATAAAACTAGTTTACTAGCCAAGGGAGGGTGGTTCACAAAGAATTATAGGGCTTGTTTTCCACTATCATTTTTAATATGATTTCGCCCCTCATTTTCTATGGTATTGTAACAATGCGGATGGTTTTATTTTTAATCATTTGTCTACTTATGTTAGCCAAAGTACTGCGCCTTAGTGCACGTAGTTAAAAATAAACATTTTAAACTTTTCCTTGTCTCGGATTACTCTTGTTGTGGACTGATATGAGAATAATAACAAAAAGGTGTTTCTGATTCCCACCATTCCTGAGAGTACTCTAAGTCGCTTGTTCTGGGTTGTCTAATCATTGGTAGCTTCGAGATGATACGGAGAACGAATGAGACACTGATGCTAGTCGGATAGGGGTTCTGGATACTGAGGTGAGTTTTTTGGTACACCACAATTCACTGAGGTCCTGGTTTCCTGTGCATAGTTTTGTGCATGAGCAGAATCCCCGCAACACACTCTGTTGGTGAAGACTAACATTTCCAATTCACAAACACACACTATCAAGCGTGCACATATTACTCATAAAAACAATCCATTATACATCCACCATCAAATACACATTCAGCTTCATCTGCCCTAGTTCAACTCAGTCATGTGTCGTGAAGAATCGGTGTCACTTTTGACATTTTTAAAAGCCCCCCAATTCTTCGATATGAATGTATGCAAATCAGAGGACGATAATACAGCAAACCTACAAACTTATAAATTGATTAAACTGCTCGATTTTTAATCCATTGAGATTATTAGCCATATGCTAACCAACCTGAATGGAGATAGTCTAGCCTAGCCTGAATTCGATGAAGGCATTGATCAATGATGTCCAAACAATGGACGGCTTCTCAGCCAGATGAAACTGTAAATTGCCAACAATGACCACAAGATTTTCAACAAATATCTGTCTGGTCACAGGCTTTACGTTTTATTGCTTTTAAATATACTAGAGCAGGACTCATTGAGATAGAGGATAATATAAGATAGATCCACAAGACAAAACTGAAGCCCTAATCTTTGGTGTTCCCTCTTCAGTTTGATCAGAAACCTTGTGGCCCCTTGGACTTGGTGCTGCTCTCCCTTCTCCGCCTGGCGAAAATCTTGTTTTCCATCATCCGCATTGTTTCGAGACGTTAATTAGCAAAGTATCTTCCTCTTGCTTTTAGTATATCGAGATGTTTCGCATATTCATCCCAATTGCTTTGTTTGGCCTGCAGCACAATCGCCCAGTGCATTATTATTTCCAGACTTCAGTACTATAACTGCCTATATAGACAGTTTCCGAAGTTTTTCTCTTCCAGGTTGCAAGTGACACAAAAACCCTGCTTTCAGGTTGCTTCTCAGGCCCCGTCTCCCGCTCATTGATCTCAAGGTACCTTCATGGACCGCATTGGCTTCCTACTGTAAAAAGGTCCACAATCAAAGCAATGTTTCTGTCACAAAGTGCTTAACTGCAGAGGCCCATTGTCCATCCAACACTGCATCACAGCCTATGTTTCCCATCAGCTTCTTCATTATATAAAAGTTCATCTTATTAAAGTTACCGGTATTCATAAAAAGCAATGGTGGTGAGGGGCTTTCTTTTGTCTTCCTTGTAGCTAAGCACAGGAATATACTTCCTTTACACAGTGAAAGGTGTCTGTGTTACAGGTAGGATTGTTTTTGTGCAGGGAGGGCCAACTTCCTCCACAAAAACAATTCTTAGAAGCATATTTCTCCTTCTATGTGTGCTGCAGAATGCAGCATGTAACAAAGAAAAATAAAGATATTTCTCCTTATAGTCCCTTACTGTTGAAGGTGTAGCATTTTGACACATTCTCCAGTTTACTAGCTATAGTAAATCCTGGAATGCACCAAAATCATAGATCATCTCTCCTTAACTTACCTAGTTATCAAAAGTAGTTTGCTGGTTGGGTTGTTTCCAAGCTGTGCATTGTAAATTAAAGATTGAGCTTGAAGGTGCAACTGCCTTCTCAGGTTCTGCTGCTGCGATGAGTGGTGGTGTTAGTTGTCTTCGAGAAGGCAGAAACATAAACTGGTGTTAGTTGTCTTCGAGAAGGCAGAAACATAAACGGTATAAACTACCATTTATGTTTCTGCCTTCTCGCATTGCGAGAAAGCAGAAGTGCCTCTGTTCCTGGTTGGGGGCGGAGGGGGTGGGCGGTCCTGCTCGAGGGCCAGGGGGAGTGGCTTACCCACTGTTGTGGGTACTGACTCTTTGGTCGGCCCTGAGCCGACCAAACAGTCAGTACCCACAACAGAGGGTAAGCCACTCCCCCCGGCCCTCGAGCAGGACCGCCCACTCTCCGTCTTTCTCTATGCAGAGAAAATGTCCCAGCTGGGGCGCTAGTCTGCTGCGCCTACCAGCGTTCTGATTGGTTTCCCTTGCGTTGCGTAGTGGAGGGAAGCTGCCTGCTGGCTGCTTCCTGCAGCAGGAACACGCGGACCCACCAGTACAGGCTGAGCGGAGGCAGTGCAGTATCCCGGCGGCACTCAGGTACATTTACTTTTATTTTAATTCATTGTGTTTTATTGCCCACACTGGGGCCGCGACCCCTAACCCCCCTCCTCCCCGTCGAGAATGCTGGCCGCCGCTGTTAGTTACTGTCCTAAAACGACTATGGTGGAAATACCTTTTACATTATCACACAATAAAATAACTGAGGTTTTTTAATGACGTACATAATGCACTAATTAACGGAGAGGGATGAGGTGTACTGCTGTGACTGAGACCACAGCCAATCCGCATGCTAAGGCGTCTGCAAACAGAGCACATGTTGGTAGGAAGTGTGTTCGAGAGCGTGGGAGTAGGGACAGCGAAAGAGCGGCTACCCAAATGGGAGAGTCGAAAGGGACGCATAGTCAGACACATGCTGCTTTATTTCGGGACAGAAAGAGCACACTGATCGAAATGGGATGAGTGTCCTGTAGGAAAGAAAGGCGTGTACTCTATGGTGCATGAGGTGAACAGCCTTAAACTCATTTTTTTAACACAAGCACCCAATTCTTCGTGCCACTGACTGAATCAAGTCTTTTTAAATCACACAGCTATCCTCAGCAGGGGTCCCTTCCTCTTTTTCACCCCTAGGTAGAGCCCGCCTTCACACTGATGCAGAGAAAGAGCCATGCAATAGTATTCCCTTTGGAGGCAGAGCGCACAAACACAGTCTGTTCACAGAGGCCCTCTAACACCAAGCTTTTCTTATATGATAAAGCGCCTCATACAACCTCCATCTTCTCTCATCCTACTTCCCTTCATAAGATAAAGCACTTCATGCTCCCGGCTTCCTTCATCTACAGTATAGCGCCTCATGCGTCAAGCGTCCTTGGGATATGATGTAGCGCCTCATGCCTCTAGCTCCGCATACATGTGATTAAATGCCACACCGTGCCCAGAATTCATCAGCCGCGCGGTCCTAACGCGCTCTCCAGGACTAGGAGCTCTACAGGGGCCCCCCGAGACCAAGGCCCCCATGTGTAAAGCTCTCAGCCGAGCCCACAGGCCAGGGCCTCACTCAGGGGAGCCATGTTCACTGATGTACTGGTGGGGTTCAGCCGTCAGTCATAGGGGAAGGTCCACTGAGGCAGGAGTGTGGCCCGTGTGATGCCCGGTGGAATGAGCGCACAGGCTGCAGCCCCCAGGATAAGGCACTCACCTATTCATTCCGTACAGCGCCAACCACCGGCGCTGGCACCTACGAGGCACTTTCTCCATCCTGGAAACAGGGAAGGCCTTCTGAACCTCCTCAGACCCCCTTTTGCTGTCGCAGGTGATGCGGAAACTTTGCAATGTAAATAACCTACAGCACCCGCAGTACATGTCACATTTGCCAACATGACACTAACATGTTACAAGTATTTTATGTAAACATACATGATCTACTGCATACTATCACATCACAAATCTGAACTCTGTTGTATGCAGGGCTTTAAGTGGGATGAAAACAATGGGGGGGGGGGGGAGGTGGGGCGTGTAAATAAGGGCGCGGGTTAAACATGTAAGCTACATTTCTGTGACCCCCATGGTGCCACCCACCCAGTATTTCGGTTCCTCTCTGAGCTTTCTTTTGTTGCATCCAGATATATAACACAACAACTGACACATGCCCAAAAGCAGCCAGGACTATTGGCTTTATCAATGGATGTCATCTGTTTAAACTAAAGGCATGGCAGCAAATATTTTGTTATAAATAATTAATTTTGAAAACGTTTTGTACTTCTGAATTTGTGAGACTGTGATATACACATTCCTGTGATCTATAAGGGAGGGAAGCGCTCGTCAGTGTCTCGATGAGTCCCGTATGCCAGCTCTGTTAGATAAGGACGCCCTTCTTCTTTGCCCCACATATTGTAATATAAGGGCGGGTTGCTAAGGCCGCCATGCTGTTGTGAGTAAGGCTGCTTCAGTAGCCAGCCTGGGTGTCCCTCTGCCTGTCTTTAGGGCACACTACACTGCTGATCGGGGAAGTAATCGGGTCGACAGGAAAATATATTGATGCTTTTGCTGTGGACTTGAGCAGCACACACAATCAAGCATTTGTAATATTTGACGGAATGTATTTATTTTGTGTTCATGCGAACAAATGGAAACTCATTTCGAAGCTAAATGACCTAAACTTGACAGTGCCCGCGATGCGGGATGGGTCAGCTCCAGCCCCTCCCCAGCACAGTACACTGAGGAACGTGGTTTGTGTTGGTCGTGCATGTACTTTGCAGCCCTCCCCCAAGTTTCCTTACGCCGCTGAAACTTATTCGAAGCTGTAACCAAGCACTTGCGCAATTAAATTAAAGTGTATATACTGTGTACATGAAAGATGACTTTTTAGTTCTTTTCTGACAAGTAATTAGCATCCTTGGACGCTTGAAAAATGAGGCTCTTCTGAGATCTTGAATCGTCGGTGAGAACAGCTGATTGCCTCGCGAAAGGCCTTAGGAGATATGTCTTAAACATTCAATATTACGGCCATAGCTGCAGAGTGTGTGTGTGTTTTGCACAATGGCGTCTGCTTGCCCTGTTCCTTGCTGTTGGCCAAGCTTTGTCTGCTGCTGTGCTCCCTGTTACTGAATCTTGGTAAAGCCCATTCGAGGCTAGATGCTTCTAATGCTGGGTGGTAGTGTGTTCCAGAGCTTGGTGGCTTGTACTGAGATAGCAGTGTGTCCTACGGATTTCTTATGGTAAGGTGGTATAAGTGGTGCAAGCTTGGAGCGTAGTGTCCTGATTTGTTTGTATTGCTAGAATTCAGCTTGTAGTTATAGCTGTAATTTTCCTGGAGGCTCTGTGAACGATGTAAAATGCCTTGAACATTGTCCTTTTTGCTATAGGTAGCTAGTGGATTGATTGCAAGATGGGAATTGTGTATGTGTTATCTGGGTTGAAGGACCATTTTGGATGAGTTGTATTTTGTGCATTATGAATGAGGATGCTCCAAGGTATAGGCTGTTGACATAGTCATGCTTGGAGATTACAGGTGAGATAATGGCATGCAGTTTCTGTTGGTAGCCAAGGAGGCAACGTAGTGTTTTCGTTGTGTAGAATGCAGTCTGTATTATGTTGTTAACATATGGTATCAAATATAGGTCTGAATTGATGGTTACTCCTAGGTTTATGACTTCTCTTGATATTGTTGGAGAGGCTTCATGTTTCTCGGGTCATATGTCAATAGGCTGGTATTTCTGTCATTGTCTGTAGGTCATAAGCTCTGTCTTAGCTGTATTTAGCTTTAGATGGTTATTCGTCTCAAACTTTATTTCGGTCAGTTACAACCATAAAAGTGCAATGCATACAGAACAACATTGGGAGACTGAAATCATATCAAAAAACATTAAATATACCACAATCAACCCCGAAACGTGCAAGTGCATAGAAGACAAAACTTCGAGTTCGAATATGAGATAAAAAAAGGGAAAAACCCTCTAAAAACATTTCTGATGACATTAATAAAAATGGATTTCCAGATAAAAAGACAATCAAACAACCAAAGTGGCTGCTAAAATGAATAATAACAGCATGGCCAACTTAAGATCCCCTTTTTGATGCGTTTAGTATCCCACCTGGAGATCTTGCACTTGTATAAACATTAATACTAATGTGACCGCTCACGCTGTAAAAGCTAATAAGGAAAAAAAAACACCATTAGTGGTGGATGAAACAGTATAAAATGGATACATCATCCTATACGTACTACAACAAGTTCATGCAACTGGGCCACGCTAAAACCAAACTTAAGGCTACATCTAGCATGCTGCCGGCACTACACGGCCAGACTATCATTTGTGCAGATAAAAGATGATATATACATGATTGACATTTTTAAAATGAAAATAGAACATAACAACATGACATCCATTTTGTGATCCAGTTACCACTAGACCTATCATACGAGCGCCCAGCCGGAAGGCACTATCAGTAAAATAGGAACAAAATAGGACATGTATAAATTTAAAAAACGCCATTGTATGTTATTTTGGGAGCCCAGAGTCTACTACACGTAGTCCTCATACAGCTGTAGACTGCTGTTTCAAGGCCTTCTTAGTAATAGCCCATGCGTGGCTAAAAAACGTGCCCACGCTACAGACAAAAAGTGGTCTTGGGTCTAAGAATATGCAAAGCAACATGATGTTCCCGGGAACCCAATTGCCGACAAACCAGTTTTATCCACTTAGCCCTAGGTGTAAAATACGCTTGGCAAGCACACATGACATGGGCAACATTTTCTTTGGGGGCCTTGCAGCATGGACATTCCTTGGGGGCTAAATTACTTGAGTGCCATTTAGCTGTGGTTTCGTTAACGGGGAGTGTGCCAAGCCTAAAATGAATATATAGGAGCCTATCCTGCGGTTCCTGGATTATATTTAAAAAGGGCTCCAGGTATCTTTTCTGCTTAATTCAGTGGTCAATCTCCCTTAATTAGGGTAATTGAACTCTTGCTGGTCCACCCAATTACAATATGAGCCCTTGGCCACCTCTTTCCCCGGTGGGTCCTGGTTATCACAATGTGCCCTAAGCCCTATGGCTGTCATCAATTTTTTGGCATTGGCCATCCAACCCACTTTGCTGCATGTGTCAAGCCTAATGACCTCTGATAGAGCTTCTGCGTAAGGCAAAGGTTCTTCAGTCCTCCTGATGCGGTCCCAAAAAAGCAAGGGTCGCAACCTTGCTATCTCTCCAATAGAACGCCTGCCCATGTCAAACATAGTGGGAGTGAGGGGAACGTACTTTGGCAGCATCACTAAATCCCTAAGGAATTTGTGTTCTAATGTGCAGAGGTCTTTGGTTTTCTCAAATCCCCACAGCTCAGTCCCATACAATGCTGCACTCACAGCCTTAGCTTTGTAGACCTGGAGGGCCGGAGCAACCGGTCTACCACGCGAAAGGTTATGTTCCTTCCCAAGTGATCCCATTACCCTTTTGTGGTTCATTAGCATTTTCGCAAGATGGTCTTTCCAAGACAAGTTATATGCGAGGCGGATGCCAAGATAATCAAAGGAACAAACTCTTTCAAGAGGTTTTCCGTCAAGCAGAAGACTGCCTCGAAAAGACTTTGGGGGATTAAAGGCCATACATTTCGTTTTGGTTGTATTAATCACCAGCCCTCTTGCTTCGCAGAAAAGTTGGAACCTAGGTCAATAGTCCCTGTCCTGGTCCTGAAGCCTGCCTAAAACTGTGATAAGATGAGATTGTCATCTGCCCACTGCAGGATCCTCTGCAGCAAGTCTCTGCTACCACCTTCTGAAGGGCATCAATCAGGCTTATGGGCCAATAATTCGAGGGGTCTTCCTTTGCTCCCTTTTTATAAATTGGGACCACCTCAGCCCCTTTCCATGACCCAGGGACCGGGGCGCCTTTTTCTATTGTATTTGCCAAAAGAAGGATGTAACGGGCCCAGTTAGGGCTATCAGATAAAAATAAATCACCCGGTATGCCATCTGGGCCTGCTGCGTTGGACGGGACTATTCTATCCTTTGCGGCCTCGATTTCTCCTTGAGAAAAAGGCTCGTCATTCATGTATTGACCCAAGGGCGATATCGTTTCTTCCAACGGCAAAGTCTCCTCGACTGAATAAAGCTTCCTAAAATGTTCATACCATATTTGGGCAGAGATATAATTGGGTGGCGAGGGTGCACCCGATTTCTACGCCAAGTAATAAGGGTCCAAAATAAATCGGCGTCCTTAGCCACACTGGCTTCCCTTAGTTGCTGCCAACGAGAGTTGTCACAAACTACCTTGGCTGTGTGTAAGGTGGCCTTGTATCGTTGCCTGGCAGATCGTGTCAAAGGACAGTTTTTATTCTTGATTGCTGCTGCCAGGATTGACTGCTCGCGTCAGAAGTCCTTGGTGTACCATGAATAGACCCCTTTTGGCTGCTTAGTTGGCTTGGACTTGGATTAGACCCAGAAAATACAAAATGGGCATAGATTCAAACAAAGGTGCAGGAATGGGCCACAGTTGCATCAGCGAGATCTCTCTCACTAGCAACCGCAGACTCAAGTTCTTGTGTACCCACTGCCAAATCTTGTCGTATAGCTAAGATCTTTTCTCCTTGGACTACCACCTTCTGCCCTTTTAGAGCTCTTTTGTTGTTTGTGGGGATCACTTCCCTAGTTTGAATAGGGGCTGGAAGGGTCTTAGGATAATAAGGCGCTTCCCATAAGGGGTTCATGGTTAGGCAGAGGGGGTTATGGTCACTATCTGTGGTGTTGGTCACACCCATGTCAACTAAGTCTCCCCACAATCTTAGGTCTAAAAGAATGTAATCAATGCGAGAAGGATAGTTTGCTCTGTTATATCTGTTGGAGCCCTGTCTGTCGGAGGGAGTTCTGCTGTTTACAGCCCTTAGGCCGAACTCCACGTTTAGGGCATCAATATGGAGTGCCGTCTGTGTCCATTTTTTTACAGGTGCCAAAAGTAGGGGAGGGACAGCCCATTTATCATCAAGTGTATCGCTTCCCAGCAGATCTTCTCTATCGAGCGGCTCAAAACTGCTGTTGAGATCACCCGCAACTATCACTCTAAAGTGGGGTGAGCAACTAGCAAGAGTTTCTTATGACTTATATTTGAATGACATTACTCCAGCCTACACTGGTCTATTGTTTAATATAGCCTGGTGAGTTAATGTATCTGCTCTACAGATTGTGATTTTGTTTTCAGGAGTCAGATAGTTTGTTAGGTTAATGCGCCTGCTGCAGAGGGGTACAAATACCCTAACTAGCAGTAGTATGAAGCTGAAATGAACCAATATAGCTACCATGTCACAAAGGCTGCTATAATAGACTATGTTTCAAAAATTGATTAATATCTAGTTAACCATGCCAGGGTCAACACACAAAGAACACATCTCTTTGAACCAAATGTGGGAACCATAATCAGGGCATTTGAGAATGAAAGTATTTGTATTATAATTGACCTGTCAAGACATCTCTGCAGGACATCAAAAAACATTTTCAGATTTTTCTATATTGCAATTTATGATATGTGTAATATGAATCCGCTTTTGGAATGTATGGATACTTTTCAAATTCTGCTTTATCTAATTTGCTGTTATGAGTTCCTATGTAATTAATGTGCCTAATGCATATTATTTGTTGAACATTCGGGGTAGTAATTTTATTGGGAGAAGTGTGGGAATGCTGGATGGTAGGAATTGTATGGATCCTCAGAGATTCTGAAACTTTCCTTCACAGAAATATGAGGGCAATCTGTGATTTAGCTAAAGTTTGTTGTCTGCAGGGCATTCTGGTTATGAAAAAGTATTGGGACCCAAATATACTACACTACGTCAGACTTTACTAGGTACCTTGTTTTCAGAAATGTCTGGGTCTAGAAGGTTTCCCTCAGTGCCGACTGAGCTCTGGCTTAAATACCAAAGCTACCCATATCACCAGAATTGGTCAATTTGGAAGGCAAAGTCTTGATCTTTCCTTGTGTCCTAGGGAGCCTGTTTTTTCAAGGGCGATAGGTCAGTCACGAGTGGGGGTGGCATCTACTGAGAATGGTGAGGCGTGCAAATGGGTGGTGGGTGGCAGCATGCAAGCGCAGAGACACAGTAATGACAGTGTTCACACAAAAGGCAGCAGAGTGCTGCTGCCACTTTTTCTCTCAAACAAATAACCTACTGAGCGCCTACACTGGGGCTTTTTCTTGTGGGCAATACATTGTTTTCTATCCTAAATGCATGTTTTATCCACTAAATTAACACACGCATACCTGAGGGAAGTAAACACCAGAAGACAGTAGTTTGGTAGCTGGGCTTCTCTGAAATTCACTGAAGAGGAGCTGGAGCAAGATTACAACATGCATGAAGGGCATGTGGCAATCATTACCAAGTCAGGAGTCATAAAGCTATGGATCGCAATATGCAAATAGCAAATTAGCATAAGAACTAAATATAAGGTGCCTAAACAATAAATAAAATAACAAAATCACTTACCATACTTGCTGCACAACATATCCAGTGTTCCTCGCTCGTCTAGGTTCCAACCCGAGCCCCAGCCAACTCCCTTATCCCATCCTTGTGCTGCTCTCATGCTATTAACCAGCATAAGAGAAGTGTCAGGATTGGAGGGAGCGGCCTCTCTCTGCACTCCCGAGGGCACTGAAGGCCTGTGCTTGCTCTCAACCCAGCTGCCTTAAGACAGCTAGGTTCGAGAGGTTCAAAGTGTGCATGTTCGGCTGGCCGTCGCAAGACAGCTGGCCAAAGGGGCATGCACTCTTTAAACTTAAGTGCACAGGCAGCCCACCACTACTCCCTACTGCTGCCAATCAGCAACCCTTCCCTGTCCTTACACTCGGGTCGGGATGGGTTGATGAAAAATAAAATGGTAATAAATTACCTTATTACCACTTTATTTTTCATATCTTGGACTTTCATGAGGGCATTTTTGTTGGTGGGGCAACCCTCCTCTGCTCTAATGGAGCAGCCGCCCCTCTCAGTCACATAAGCGGTTGCTATTGTTATCAGGAGATGTGTAGGAATGCTGTGTGGTGGGACATTTGTGGATCCCCGCAGCTTCCATAATCATGATCTGCTGTCGCATTTGTTTTGCGGTGTAATATCAGTTCGCTATACAGCTTGGGACTTGTGGGAAACATTTCCCTTGCATGTCGACTTTGATTTTGGAAAATAAAACATTTCTAGTGTTTTTACCAGAAGCATTTTCTTTTGGAGTATTAATGATGACCTGTTGAAGTCCACCGCACAGTGAAAGTAGTGTGATGGATGCAAACGGGTCGTCGTCTGCCCTAAAGCAGTTAAAACCAACCAAATCCATGCAGCCTGATGTCCTGACCAACAAGAATTGACAACAAGCTGCAGAGATATGATGGCCACATTGCACTAATTTCTTTGTTCCATGAATGTAGGGGAGTTCTCCAGATTCAGGAGCACCCCAGGATGGTAGGCTTCAGGGGCTACAGAACAGTGAAAAGCACTGAGGTCAAAGAAACGTGGCAATGCTGCTCATGGCCACGAATAGCCAAGAGAAAGTTTTAGTTGCCATACATGATTTATATAGGAGAGCTAGAAAGAGAATAAACAATATTGAGACATACAAAGAAGATAGAAGTGAAGATAGAGAGAAGTTCTAGAAAAGAAGAGAAAATTAAGAGAAAGGAGAGTAAATAGAAAAATCAAAAGAGAGCATGAGAGCAGGAATGGAAAGATAGATGCAACAGCAAATCGAAATGGATAGTGGGGAAATGGTTGGAAGAGGAAGCTGGGACAGAGATTAGGAGTGAATAGAGAAAGTAGGAGAGAGCCTTAACAAGCAATTTTAGAGCTAGGTACATGTTGAGAAATAGTGATTGGTGTTTTCCAGTGGAATTTATAGCCTATGTTTTGGCCAATACAACTGTTCCAATGAAATTTCGAATCAACATTTTGCACTTTATTATCTAAAAGGGGTCTTAGTGTAAGATCCAAAAATCACCTTGCATAGTGGTCTTTAAAATCCCAATAAGGTCCAACCTTTGTTACTTCATCCACATTGCTTTTTGCAAATCGCTTAACAATGGAACTTGTAATTTGTGAATATATGCTCTTGGTGAGAACTGCTGAAATCTTCTCTTTTAATGCATTTCAGCCATGTCTACATTTTCTGGCATAGTCGCTGGAGAGTATAACCCCTTGCTGAGAAGTTAAAGTTCTATTAAGGAAGTGACTTTGCTTTCTAGTGAGCATTTAAATACGGCAGTCTCCTAACTGTTTTCACAACATGAGCTCGACTTTCATCTGCACCTGTAGTAAAGCAGAATAATCCCTCTGCATGGAGATATTTTCTATTTCTAATACACATGGCAGGCTAACGTGCTTTCTATATTCACCCCTCAGAAATGACCATGGCTATCCAAGCATTGTTAGCCACATAGAGGTACCACCTTGAGGATTCTATGCAAGGAGTTTACTACATGTGAAAGTGTAGAACATTTCCATCATTCCAGCAATGGAGGACTCTGCATCATCCAAATGGGAGATATTATGCAAGATGTTGCAGTGTCCTAGTTGCAAACTGTGAAACCACCACTCAGAACATTAAAGACAATGCTGCTGCTAGTGTCCCTAGCCAGGCCACAGTCCTCTAACTGACTCATTCCAGGATCTCACAACCATCTATACTTTACCATGCCTACCTGTCTTGCTGGTTGATTTCTTTTTTCTTAAAAATATTTTTATTAAACTTTTATCTTTTCAAGCACAGCTGCATCACGAAATAAATGTACAAAAAATCATCTGAGATATATACATGATAATATGAGGGAAACACAGAAATTATACCAAAACATCAAAATGAACATTTTCAGCTATGAAGTTAGCATCCCTATTGATCATACAGAATGGGATTAATTCCCCAATATATGAAAAGTAAAACATAAATTAATCATTACTGCTTCTCCTTCCAACTAAAAATGGGTTCCCATATATGCTTTCCAAGTGCTCTCCCCCTTTTACCCTTCCTCGCATAGATCCCCTTCTCAATATTATACGCGGAGAGCAACCTAGCAAGCCATTGTTGAAAGGTTGGTGGCACTTTATCCAACCATGCCGATGCAATACAAATACGTAGAACCGACATGGCCATAAATAGAAAATATTGCGATGGACATTGCTTATCTTCACTATTTATCCCTAGTATTATTATAGATGGTGTAAGAGAGATCTTAATTCCTAGAGTGCTATCAAGAAAGGATTCTATAGCACTCTGCAAAACCTGTAGCTGAGGGCAGGATGCAAAAATGTTAACTATTTCAGCCTCTGAACTATCACATCGCGGACATCTAGTACCCGTTGTTCCTCCCCATTGGGCTATCCTTGCAGGTGTATAATACAAGGAGTACATTGTTTTATACTGCTGGGCTTGAAGCCCTACAGAACATAAAATAGTCTGGCCTAATTCTAATGAATCTTGAAAACAGTCTTGGTCTATCCCAAGTTTGTCTGCCCACTTGCTCCCATATTTTCCAAGATCATCCTTTTTCAGCGCAGACAGCTCGGCATAGAACCTTCGTATGGTGCCATTTATACCGCCCTCAATAACATCCATTATTTTGTTTTTACCAAAGTCAGAGGGCCTGCCCGTTTTGTTTCCTAAGAAACTCCGAATTTGTAGATACTTAAAAAAATTCCTTTTGTCAATACCATAAATAAACTGCATTTCGGAGAACTGAGAAAGTCCATCCGGCCCCAACAAATCACCCAATTTCCTGACTCCACGCCATCCCCATTCTACCATTAATGTGTCTGCAAAAATTTCACGCCAGGAGGGGTTGATTCCTACATAACTGAGTATAAGCGTTCAACCTGCCAAGTCCGCTTTTTTTCCGAAACGACGTCCACACCTTATAAGCAGCCATCAAGGTCTTAAACCTGGTTCTTTTAAAATAACTAGGGTCAGTATATTTTAGGAAGCAGTTCTCCTCCCCGCCAATCAGTATAGAATACGTATCTATAGATCCTAACTTAACCTGCGGATCATTTGCATCACCCCTAACAGACCACGTGTATACTGAAAGGCTGCCGCCCAGTAATACATTTTAAAATCAGGGACAGCCAAACCTCCCCTTGCCCTAGGTAAAGACATAAAACGTAAAGCCCGCCTGGTTTTCCCATGTGCCCAAATAGATCTGTTGACCAAGTGCTCCAGTGCCGTAAACCATTTGGCCTCGAATTCAAGTCGGATCGCCCTAAAAAGATAGAGAAACTTGGGCAAAAGGATAATTTTTACTACATTACAACACCCTACTAGGGAGAGATGAAGAATATGCATTCTATCCAGATTGTTTTTAGCTTTAGATATTATAGGTTCGATGTTCCTGTCCACAGTCTTATCCAGATCCACCGAGATGTTGATCCCTAGATAGACAGCGGAATCAACAACCCATATATCGTTGCACACAGCCCCCTCATTCTTGATTATCTGGGTCTTGGGCCCATTTAACGCATATCCTGACACCCTACCAAAAGCAAGAGCTTCTGACTCCACTACCACTATGGCATTTGCAGGTAATGGGGTCACTAGAGCAACGTCGTCTGCGTATGCCAAGGTTTTATATTCTAAGCCGTGAACCTTTATAGGGGGAGTCCCACCATTTGCTTCCAGCCTACGAATTAATGGATCGATATATATCGCAAATAGTAGCGGTGAGCATGGGCAACCCTGACGTGTGCCGCGCTTAATTTGCAAGAGCGTCGTATATCCTCCATTAACTCTAAGTCGGGCTGTGGGAGCTTTGTACAGAGCCTGGATTGCATTAATGAATCCCCCCCAATACCACACCACTTCAAAGCCGTCCAGAGGTAGTCCCAGGAGACCTGATCAAATTCCTTTTCGGCATCCAACCGCATGACCGCCTGAAACTTTAACGGCATCGAAGAGAGTGATAACCCTGCGGACATGCAGCATAGTACCTCTCCCAGGGATAAAACCATGCTGAGTGGGACTAACCAATTTACCTATGACCTTACAAAGCCTTGTAGAAGATTTTTGCATCAGAGTTTATTAAAGTTATTGGTCTATAAGACCCTGGTTCTATAGGTGGTTTACCTTTTTTTAAAAATGACTACTATATTAGTGCCTGCCCAGGAACCTGGAACGGAAATTCCCGCCTGAACCTGCTGTACTGTTTCAATCAAATCGGAGCCGATTACCTCCAGGAAGACTTTATAAAATTCAATGGGAATATGATCAGGGCCCGCAGCTTTGCCCGAGGGGAGACTATTCATAGCCGTAAAGATCTCTTCGGGAGCCAAAGGTGCTTCCAGTGCCTCCCTAACTCCCTCGGTGAGTAATGATGCAGAGAAGTCCCTAAGTTACCCTTGGATTTCCAGGAGGTCTTTCGGCTGTTCTTCATTATACAAAGTAGCATAAAATTGCCTAAAAACCTAAAAAAATAATCAAGCCTAACACAAACCTTATGTGGAGCGGAGTAGTAAGTGCTGTCAAGATCATTGGGCTTCAGACATGCCCATGCATCTATTAAAGAATTATTCCGAGCCAGGTTAGAAATTGCGCAAAACGTTCTTTTCTTACGACCCACATATCAGTCCCCTGCTTCCGTACACAACCCCCCATCCCATTTATATTAAAATCCTCGCAGAGGATAAGAGGTAGAGGCCATGAGGCTAACTCTAGATCTAAAAATTCAAATATATCCGGGTCGTCCTCAGTAGATACATAGACTGAACACAGAGTAACCGTTTCGCCATTTATCATACATTCCACCAGGACACATCTGCCCCACTGATCTTCCATCTTTCTCTTAACTATGACATCATTTCTCCTAGAAAGTATAGCAACCCCTCTGGTTTTGGCGCCCTGCTTAGTATATGCAACCAAATGAAACCCCAACTGCTCCATTAAGTACCCCCTTGTCCCCTCTATACGCGTCTCTTGCAGGCATACGAAATCCAACTGCATCGCTCTTAAGGTTGCTGAAAACCCGTTGTCTTTTGAGATGGTCGTTCATCCCACATACATTAACTGAAGCAATTCGTATACTCATTAGAACATATCAATTAGCTGTCCCAACCAGTTATCCTCTAAATCAGTAATTAGATTCCTTATGTTCCCTCTTTCTTTATTTTAATCAGTTTGCTACACCTCCTGTGTCCACCCACAAATCTCAGACGCCGTGCTGTGCTGTACCCTGTGCCCCCTCGAACTTCCCCCGAACCCCACCCACCCCTCAGAACCCTCCCATGCAAGCCCCCCCTCCGCCCTTACGGGCAAATAGGTCAGCAATTACCTATGTGTGACAGCTTGGATCCGTAGCTAAGTCGCAAACCCCCCCCCCCCCTATGTGCCCACCCTTTGTGCCCCCCCTTAATGTCCCATGCCAAATTCCTAATTAACAACAATACACGGCGGGACCCCACCATTACCTACCCTTCTGCTCCTTTAGCTCAGCCAAATATACTTGAGCGTTAATTTCTGAAAAAAACATTCAAACTTGCCCCTTAACTATTACTTTAAGCCGTGCTGGATAATTTTTATCCCCCGTACCCTCCCCAACAATATCCAGCTCAGAGCCCAAGACATTTTCATTCGTATTATTCCTACTTCCCAAACTACTGAGTCCAGCGCCTCCTACCTCCACCTCGAGGCTCTGTGTGCCCTGTGCTCGAGGCCTGCATGTTCCATCGGTGTTCTCTCCGCTCGGCTCCCCATGTCTATCTGGAGGCCCAGCTTCAGACTGCAACATTGTAGCGGTGTGCAGCAGGGCTTCAGGGTTTACCGCATTAGCTCTGGAGGGCTCCGCTGAAATCGCAGAGAAGGACTCGATCAAGGTAGGCTGTCGCAGATTGTTTTCCCTAGATTTATTGCCGCCGTCCTGCCCAGTCTTAGTAATTTTCCGAGTTGCGCCGCCAGTTGTAATGTCCTTGTTGCCGCCATTGATAGCACTGCTGCCGCTGCAAACACCGCTGCCAGTATCCTCAGAGTCATCTGGTTTATTAGAGACCACTCTGCGAGGTTGCCCAGTACCTCGCGCGGGCATAGCCGGTGCCAGTACATCCTTCTGTGCGTCTTTAGCATCATTAGCCTCCTTCTGTTTGGCTGCTCTTGGCGCCATTCTGCAGTCAGCACTCCTCCAGCGGTAGAGTGACCTTAGTACACGGCCAAACCTGCGGACTACAAATACCGCCAATGGAGTCACCTCTCGTGCCCAGCACCGCAACAATTCGTGCTCCATCACCCAACCAGGCAGTCGTTTCAGGAGAAAGGAGGTAACCAGCATCCTTACATCCCCGCTTACATCAAAGGAGGGGGGGAGAGTACTGCGACTTTTTGCTACAGCCGGTCAGCGGCCAGCTTGCCTCTTGCTGGTTGATTTCTAACGAAGGTCTCCTTTTGTATAACACTTTTCGCACAACCTGCCTGTAACTATGAGGAGAGTATACCAATGTTGGAGTCTGCTTCAAGTCCATGCAGTCTTGATTGGTGCTTTTGATGAAATGTAATTGAACTATACATCTTTTGTCACAACCTTACAGTGAAATTCATTGTGGAACCTTCCCAACTTCCCCTGGAAAATGACATTTAAATTCCATTACATTTTCAACCTTGTTGCATCCCTTAAATGTTTAAGACACACTGTTTCCCCCTAATTTCTCAACTTCCTGTAAGGTCATTTTAAATTAGTGGCGAGTCACATTAAATCTTCACTTATTAAATTGGTTAGAATTAGGAAACTCCATGCTTTATGAGTCACATGAAGTTTCCTAGAAAGGTTTATCCTTTTGGGCCTTCCGGGCGTGATGATTTGCAGAGGCAAAATGTGGATACAATCCTTCAGCAAAACATTTTGAGTGTGGAGGCTGGACATTCACCACCTGAATAAAAAGGTGTGGGATGGAGGGTTCTAAGCTGAGGCCATCTTGTTTTTTACAAAACAAAGAACCTGATAAGCTTTAAATCGCATAAAGCTCACACACTTTAGAAAATCCACAGAGTTGTAAGTCAGCCTACTTTACATTCTTCTACTTTAAATCACATCTAATTGATAGGATTTAAAGTGGGATTGTGAAAAGTTGATTGAGTGTGCTTTAACATGTGCCTTAGAAAATCCACACATTCCTTCACATAGAATCACACAGTGTGCACCTTAATATAGAAACCAGAATACCAATGGCACAGAATATCAAGGACAGAATATTGAATCCAAAATATTGACAGGTAAGTATAGTATGTCTATACCTTACTTGACATATATATACCTAGGTAATATATATACCATCAAGATATGTAGATGTGGGCTTAGGAGTAGTAAATCTATACTTCCCTACAGGCACTTACCTTTAAATATTCTGTCTTTGATTGATTTTCTTGAATGCAGATATTCAAGGGGTCGTTATTTAGTAGTGCAACCAGTATTTATTATAGAATGCACATAGAGCATACCTTTAATGTTTGGACATAGCTGGGGCCAGGCCCCCCTAAAAATATCCTTTTGGCTTCGGGCCTGGTTGTGCCACATACAGAATCTCTCCTGCTTTTAAGCACTTAACAATGGATGATACTATTAGCTTACTGATTTGCTGTTTTACATATTGACAAGATTGTTCTCAGTTTGTCACTACTTCTGCTGAACACGTAACCAGAAGACTACAATGTGCAGTTTACACAGTGATAAGAAGTGCCATGCATTCAATATTCATCGTCAAAGATTACATTGAGGAAAAGCCTCTTCATACCTTAAAGTAGTTTCCATTCTTTGGGCTTGCTCCAGTTCCTCCTCAGGGTCCTTAAATCCAGTGAACGAATAGTATGTCTTGTCCCATTTAATGGGCCTGTAGAATGCATTTGTTGCTCCCTGGTGAGATTGTGGATCCACATTACCACTGAAGCCTTTCATATGCTCTGTGGGTAAACTGCAAGATTTGAGAATATCCAGAACTGCACTGAGAAGGTCTCTAGTGTGCAAGGTAAAACATACGGCTCGAAACCCTGTGAAAAACAAACAACCCCATGTCATGTACTGTAAAATGAAAATGATATCTTTAATGCATCCCTCAGTGGCTGGAAATGAAACACACATGCTTTTAATATGAATAATTAAAGTGCTTAACAACAGGCCTGAAATTACAACATTTATTTTTTGGCTCTCTATAATATTCAAACACATCCCACCAATGATGCCTTTTGCTGGACCCTGTATTTTGCAGGCTTTAGACATCTGTGCACTTTACCCCTGCTAACCAGTAGTAAAGTGCCTGTGCTCTTCTTCTCAACATGATGAAATTGGCATACTCTTAATTGGTAAATTTAACATACACCTAGTATTTGGTACAAAATGTACCCACGATATTTCTTAGAGAAGAATGTTCATTTAACCTGTGGATTTCCTAAATGCCCTAAGACAACTCAAGTTCTACACTAGAACAATGATGACTGTAAGGAGGAGGGATGTGCAGTTGTGCAGCTGCAAATCCACACACCTGATCCGCTGAGGTTCAGTTTATACATTAAAGATAATGGGGTAACCCAGTAACCCTCAGAACCTGGGTGTATATGTGAAACAAAAACAATGGTTCTGTTGGGAGTCACATAACCTTTGTTTATAAAGTACTTAATACATGTAATCAATGTTTCAATGATCATTCAATGAAGGGGATAAAAGCACACACATATCAGACGTTGCTTGCTCAACTTGTCCACGCAACCCCACAACTAGAATAAGGAATATTATATCCTGTTGTGGTCTATGTATTTTATGTTGGACTTCCTTTGTAAAACCGCGTCCATCTTTGTAAATATGTGTTATATGTGTTAATCTGTGTTAAGCACAATGTTACTAAGCACAATCAGTCACTAATTGTTTCACGGTCCATATGTTTTATTTTTGGACAGCCCTGTAAATATTACTTTGATCTACACAAAGAGTAAAAAGGAATTCATTTTCAGAATCTCTTGTATTGATATGTGTGTGCTTTTGTCCCCTTCATTGAATGATCATTGAAACATTGATTACATGTATTAAGTACTTTATAAACAAAGGTTACATGACTGCCAACAGAGCCATTGTTTTTGTTTCACGAGGTTCAGTTTATAGGCAAGAAGGTTTAAGGTTTGGTTTGAGGCGGAAATACATTTTGGAAGGAAGTTAACTATTACTACCATAGGTAAATACTCCACTACCAGAAGATTACGATAGGGAAAAGCACCTCCTAATTGTTTTAGGAAGTGGCAATGTCTGAGGCTTGCACAATCAAGGCGGCAAGATACTCAGCGTAAATAACTGCATTTCGAGCTTAAATGGGCAACACTGGAGTCGCCAATATAAAATGTATGAATAACTTGTGAACAATGAGAACCATTAACTTAGTAAATAGAATTGGACAACTAAGCTGAAATGAATGCACAGTCTATGCAAGTAGCCGGAAAATGTAAAGATTAAAATCTTAACATGTCTGGGTCTAAGACAGATGCACTAACAGCTGGTGTTTCTCATGGACTGTCTTCGTATTCTGTTGCGGTTCGCTTGAAACAAAAGGAGAAAGGTTGGGGATGGAGAGAGCTGCTGCATGTGTGACAAATCTAAAGCAAAGCTGTCGCCCTCTCATGGGCAGGTCGTCAAGTTCCACCTAAGAAATTTGAGATAACGCCCGAGACTCCTGCAAACAAACGGCTGCCATTGCCAGCGTCCCGCGAGTACTGTGTGGGGAGCAGCCACAGTGAAACCGCATGGCACGCTGCTAATACATAGAACCGGCCGCCATTGCTGGTGTCATGCGAGTGCTGGAGGGTAGCCACAGTGATAGCGCGCATGGCGCGCTGCTAATACATTGAGTGGCCACCATTGTGGGCGTCCTGCGAGTGCTGTGCGGTGGGGGCAACCACAGTGAAAGCGTGCATGGCGCACTGCTAATACATAGAAGCATCTGCTATTGCTGGCGTCCGACAAGTGCTGTGTGGGGGCAGCCACAGTGAAATCGCTGCTAATTCATAGAAGCGGCCGCCATTGCTGGCGTATCGCGACTCCTGTGTACATTAATTAAGTAAATAGTTCTCCAAACTGCTGATGAAAGCTCCCAAGTTAGCACACATGTAAAAGGGCCAGTCCTCATGGGAGGTAACAACAGAAGACAGGCAGGTACTAAGGAGGGACTAATAAGTCTATCAATAAATCAGAAGCCATCATTTACAAAGGACAATGACACAAGCCAATGAAAAATATGGGAGGGGAGTGGGCAGGGCTTCATATCATACCTGAGTACAGCATGCTTCGCAGAGCAGCACATGCGCTGCCCAGGCTCGACCTAAAAAAGGGTACGAGGCATTCCAGAATGCGATAAGTAAAAAATCCTCTCCAGGGATGAAGCTGAGAAAAGGCAGTAAGGTCGGTGGCACAGGACAGTGGTGGGATCTGAACCAATGCCTTATAGGGGCCTTTGATACGCAACGCACCACTGGGCTATAGCCTAACAAGGAAACAAAAGATCAGTGGCAGGAAGCCTTCTTGCCAATGCATAGTGAGAGGAAAACGATAAGAAGTGCCACAGCACTAATAAAGAACCTAAGTAGGAACACTGTCTTAAGCCAGAGCTGAAAATCTACCCAGGCCAAGGATCATGCTACTCGTTCCACTGCTTCAGCTAAGGATTGAAGAATAACCTTATATGGGTGGAGGGTGATGGACGCTGGTGCAAGACAGAAGTCACATGCACTATGTTTTCTGAGGCAGATAAACTGAGTTTAAGTATTAAGGGATCGCAGTGCAACAAAATGTCAAACAGAGCCAAAACTGAGTTTAAGTATTAAGGGATCGGAGTGCAACAAAATGTCAAACAGAGCCTCACTATAAGAAAGCACCGGCCCTACCCCCATTGGCCTTGATGGCAAGTAAGGGATCTGTCGTCATTTCCACAGAAGGAAGTGTCATATTCAAAATGACAGAAACTCATCTGAGCATCTCCACCAGGGAGGAGCTCACCGCTGTAGCCAAACCGGGAGGGGACAGGAGGCCCGAGGCTGTGGAGGACTCCAAACCACGAGCTTCACCCAACTCATTCAAGCAGCTAGTCTCCATAGCAGATTGGACTGTGTCAGAGATGGGGTGGTGAAACTCTAAATCCTCACCATCACCTCCATAATTGTATTCCTCAGAAAATAAATGGCAGGAGGGCTATAGAAAGCCGAAGAAAAGAGGCAGCGATGGGTGGCTCCACCAGCACTGCATCCAACGCCGTTCGGAACCGAAGAAGTGATGTCTTGGCATCGGAGAGGGGAAGTGGTGTGGCATCGAGCGGCACAGATGGCACAGTCGTCAGAGTCGGAGTACCAGACCCAGGCGCCGAAAGTGGTAACCCTAAAGGGCTGAGCACCGGCGTTGAAACAGATTTGGAATCTGAAGCAGTTACTGAAGCAGAGGCCGAACCCGCTGGCGTAAACACAATCACGGCTTTGTGCACCTTCATGGGGCCTGAGGGCGCACCAGGGGAAGGTGAAGACCCCAAGATACTCTGAAGAGAAATTTAGTATTCTCTCATCTGGGTCAGAGTCGCACTGGCTCCAGGGTAGGTTGGAAGGTGCAGGGTTGACCCGTGCACCAACTCTTCAACTGAAGATCGGGAACAGGCTTTATGTGGCGAAGTCGGGGGTGCAGCGACTTCCATCACCTGCGTCTTGACTTTCCATAGAATGTTGATGGCAACGGCTCCCGGATCGGGCCCGCCGGTGGTCCGTGGAGGGCCAAATGGGACTGAGGTCGACGAGAAGAGTGAGGAGACTGCAACATTCGTACCGCTAGGAGCTTTATTAGACATTCCGTCAGCGCCTTTGGGCGAAGTTGGCACCAAGTCGCAGACTACGAAGTCATGGTGCTTCCCCAGGCACCACATATAAACAGAGTGAGGGTCCGTGGCAGACATTTGTCATCAATGTGATGATTCTCCGTGCACACTCTATTTATCCCTTTTTCAATTCGTCAAACTTTATTGTGGTGCTGCTCCTAACAGTGCATTTGAATTAAACGAAAATGATCAGGTCAGGCGTACCAGTTCCCGGTGGATGTGCGCACTTTTTCAATGAAACAGAGTTCCTTATCCAAATTCACAATGAATTTTATATGCAATGAATAAGGCTTATATCCATACTTGTGCGTAATTAAATCATATTTTTATTTTCTTCTTTGCTTAAAACAGCGAAAATCCATCAATAATTCATCATGTGTTTCACAACCCAATGCATTTTGGGTGTACCTGGACCCTTCTTCAGGGGTCTAAAAAGCAAATCAAATAAAACAAGAGTCTAATCAGACCGATATTCTAAGTGTTATGCAAACTACAATTTCATGATATACATACATAACATACCATACAAATAACCTGATTATACATTGCATACATTTTCGTGAAAATACACAGACCTCTAAATAAAGAAAACATAATTAAACATTACTGCGACTTCAGAAACTATACTTGAGTTTGACGCTCACAAGTAGTCAAAAAATCAAAGTACTTGAGAAATGTTCATCAATATACTAAATCGAGAAATCTATTGTGGTTGAATGACTGTGTACTTCCTACATACCCCTTAATACTATCATTGATATGTTTACTTCAAATATAGTAATTACTTTTTAACTCCGATCGAATTACCAATAAAACTGACCAACTGCAAAGAATCTTCAAAAAGTAGTAGTATGTATGTGCGTCTGAGTGAGACTCGCACCGCTCGTAACGGCTCCCATAAACAAGGCTGCAAACGTGATTCAAATTGAAGACCCTTACTGCCTCTGCCTTTTTTCGTGTAGCGGAGTGAAACTTATTCGTCACATTATTTATAGACTACTGTTAATGTCCATGATGGCTCCAAATATAACAATAAATGTCGCAACTACGCGATTCATGTTTAACAGTGCGTACTAACAAAACTTACTTCGAGAAACGGGACTGAAGATTCCCCGTCTCAGCGTTAACTCCGGCTGTCTCTAGGTAGTGAGGCTGAGTTAGAATAAATGCGTGCTTCCTCATAAGACGATCAACGTGAGCGTGCTCACGTGATTAATCGGCGTGACTTATTTAAAGGGGACTAGACTGTGTAGTGCAATGTAAAGTTCACAGTATTGAGTAAACAAAAATATCAAAACATTTTGAAAAACAGATGTAAAACTAGCTAAGTAGGGAAACTGAATATTTCATGTGCATTGTCACTTAACATGGATTATGCAAGGCACAATATCATTTATAGAAAACACGATAATTCAATACGGTCATTCATCCCATTTGGATACATGGAATTCAATTTCTTTATCCAAAAAAACTCTGATCTGAGTAATTGTTTGTGAGGGTCCATGTCTGGAAGAATTTTCAAAGTTTCCAAGACAGTGAATCTCAATTGTGCAATGTTATGTCCTGATTCAAGCCAATGCATGGCTACAGAAGATTTTTCATTCTTTAACCTTATGTTACTGTTATGTTCTGTTATCCTTATTTTAATCTTTCTCTCTGTAATATCAACATAAATTTTTCCGCATTGGCATTTTATAGCATATACCTCATTCATGGTGTCACATGTGCTTGAATGTCTTAAAGGTATTTTCGTAACACTGGAATATTGGACTGATTAGACTCTTGTTTTATTTGATTTGCTTTTTAGACCCCTGAAGAAGGATCCAGGTAGACCCGAAATGCATTGGGTTGTGAAACACATGATGAATTATTGATGGATTTTCGCTGTTTAAAGCAAAGAAGAAAATAAAAATATGATTTAATTACGCACAAGTATGGATATAAGCCTTATTCATTGCATATAAAATTCATTGTGAATTTGGATAAGGAACTCTATGCTTCATTGAAAAAGTGTGCACATCCACCGGGAACTGGTACGCCTGCCCTGATCATTTCAGACATTTGTCATCCACAGGACCTACAAAGCTTGAATCCTGAAGACATGAAAAGTTGTATAAAGGCACACTATTCCGTTCGACGAAATCGTCAAGGTAGGCCAAAAAACAGCCTGAGGAACCGCTTATCAGAACCACGTTCCAAGCACAAAAAAGAAGAACTGGCATCAGTGCATCAGGGGAGGGCTTATATGGACTCCATCGATGTCACTACGAAGTTGCTCTATGCCATCTACTGACACGCACAGGTATTGCTGTAAAACATTTTCAGATGCAGTCTGGCCCCTGGGGAGAATTCTAAGATAAGGAATCTGCAGCTATATGTCTCGATCAGATAGCCTAATACTATATCTCGGAACAGGACTAATCGAAAACAATTCTTAAACAACTATTTTTAATCGTTTTTAAAAACCCAATTAGTGAAGTCGGATTTTATTAAATAACAATAATAAATATTAAGGAGAGGAACCTTTGGGGGCGTGGCCAAGCCGCGAGCTGAGATGGCCGCGCGGCGTTGAAGCTCCGCCATCGACCCGGCGCAAAAGCTGATTTCCTCGCCCTCCTGATGCGGGCGCGGGACGCCCGACACCGCCGCTGATCCTCCTGCGGCCCCGGAGCGCGCCGAGATGCAGACCGGACCGCTCGTATCGCTGGGGCGTCCGGCGAAGACCACATCGCCCTGAGGCCCAAGATGGCGGGCTGACTCGGGGATTGGGGATGCGAGTGCGTGGACGGCGGCCGGCCGAGAGACAGGTACCCGGGGGGGGGGGGGGTGGAGGGGGGGGGCATTGAGCACCGTGGTGCGGACTGGCGGGGGTCTGCTGCTCTCCCTGTGCCGTTGCGGGCCAGAGGGCGACCGGGCGCTCGGCTCTTGCCCTGCGCGCCGGGCGCGGCCTCGCTCGTTGTCTCCTCCCTGGGGCCCCGGGCTAATTCGGTCGGGGAGCCTGGGAGGGGTGGCGGGACGGCCTGTTAGCGGTGGGGGGGGGGGCGGTTGGGGCTCTGCGCTGGGCCTGGCGCCCGGGCTGTCTCTGCCTCTGTCCTTGGGCCCTCTCTGGGTGTGCCATGTGTTCTGCGGCCGGGTCGGGCTGTCCTCCCTTGCCCCTTCCGGCAGCGCCGAGTCGCGACTGCTGAGTACATCGCGCTGGTTCCCCCGGTGCTCCTTCGGGACCCTGCTGGCTGCATATAGTGGTGGCCCTGGCCTGCTGCACAGCGGAGTCGAGACCTGTCCGGTGCCCGGTGGGCACTGCAACGCCCGTGGACCGGAGCTGCTTGGCTGAGGATTAGCCTGCTCTGCTGGACTGACGCTACATCGTACCTGTGCCACCCTTGATCTACACACAGCTGGCTGGTGGCCGTCTGGCGGTGGGGGGCATGGGTCGCAAAGACCCAAAGCAGAAAATGTTGCCGTTTGAGAAACTATCTGAGCAGCCTGCGGAGAGCCGCCCTGACATGCCGGACCCTGCTGGTGGCGTGTCCGGTGGCCCGACGGCCCGTGCCCCATCCTCGGACTGGCTTCAGGAGATGCGTGCCGGCTTCAGGGCCCTGGATGGTCGCTTTGATGCCCTGGATAAGACTCTGGAGACTATGGGGACCAAGATCCAGGCACACGACAAGCGTTTGGGGGAGGCTGAGGCCCGGATCTCTGCAGTGGAGGATAGATCGGTGCAGGAGACCAAAAGGGTGGACAGACTGGAGCGCATATTGAAAGAAGTGGCCAGCAAAAACGAGGACTTGGAATCGCGCAGTCGGCGCAACAACGTGCGAATCATTGGGGTTCCGGAATCCACGGCCACGGGCAGGCTTGACGTTTTTGTGGAACAACTGTTGGCGGACATCTTTGGGAGAGAATCCTTCACTCCGGGCTTCGTGGGGCCAAAACCTAACCCGGGGCTTCCGCCTCGCCCGCTTATTGCCCGTATTATGAACTTCTGAGACCGCGACACTGCCTTGCGGCTAGCCAGAGAGAAGGGTGTGATTACCTGGCAGGGCTCGAGACTCTCACTCTACCCAGATTTCACCGCCGTGGTCCAGGAGGCCAGGCGTAAGTATGCTGGGGTGAAGGCTGCGCTCCGGAATTTAGGCCTCAAATATGGCATGCTCTACCCGGCCCGGCTGCGGGTCGAGATCGATGGCCGAGCTCGGCTCTTTGACAATCCCACTGAGGTGCAGGACTTCTGCCGAAACTACAAGCCGCGCAGAGGCCCGGCGGGGGGGGATGAGGACGGACGGTCTCCCCCTCGTAGTGGGTCTGCGGGCAGCCAGGACCTGTTTTCGACCTCCGGTGTCGGCTGAGACGGCGCCCGTAACCTAACTTTGTTCTATTGGACTCTTGCTATCTGGGGACGTATGAACATTTGGAGTATACTTGTACTGCAGCGCTGGGTTGATTGCGGATCGTTGTCACCCCCCTTTGGTTGAAACCGTTGGGATCACTTTTGGTTGTGATGCTCTGCCTCTTTCTGTTTGGTTGCACTTGGTATTACTGTTTAGAGCTATGTTTTTTTCTTCTAGGTTTGGGACTGCCTCACGTTTGCGTGATTTGGCTGGGTGGGGGGAGGGGGGTAGGGGTAGGCAATTTTGATCCTTCTGATATGGCTGTGTGTGAGCGGACTTTATTGATACACGGAGACATTACGTCTTTCTTGCTCCCATCACCTGCAGACTGGCATCAATGGCCCATATAGGTTTGAATGAAGCTCCTCTCAATCTATCGTTAATGATTTGGAATGTCCGGGGCCTAAACAACCAGCGTAAATGCAAACAGATACTGCACTACTTAAATCGGCACCGGGTTGACATCGCTTTTCTTCAAGAGACTCACTTACACGCCTTGATGAACGCTCGCTTTGCAGCTTCCTGGGGCGCTCACCGATACTTTGCCAATTTCAGTAATTATGCTAGAGGCACCGCGGTGCTGATCCATAGGAGAGTCCCGTTTCACTGCCAGACGTTTCTGGGAGACAGGGAGGGACGCTACTGCATTGTGAAAGGGGTGTGGATGGGTCATGTGGTCACTCTTGTCTGTGTGTATGCTCCTAACACTGATTCCCCGGACTTTTTCCATGCGCTTGCTGCCCAGCTGGCAACCCTTGCGCCGGCTGGTATCCAGCTTGGCGGCGACTTAAACCTGTTACTGGATGTGGGGCTGGATAGCACTTCTGGGGCCGCAGATTCTAAGCCTAGGGCAAGGCGCGCGTTCCTGGACCTCTGCCGTCGGTTCTCGCTGACTGATATATGGCGCAGGCGCAATCCGAGCACTACTCATTACACACACTTCTCTGGGCAACACAACACTTGGACCAGGATTGACTACTGGCTCCTCTCCCCGGGCCTGTCCCCTTGGTTCCGCGTGTTGAGGACGTTCCCGAGAACATACTCGGACCATTCTCCGGTATCACTGGGTTTAGACGTTCCTCGGCCTGAGGGTTTTGAGCGGCAGTGGCGTTTCCCCGGGAGGGCGCTTTTAGACGACCTCTTTGTACATGAGGTTGGGTTCAAGGCCTATATCAGAGGGGCTTGCATAGCTAAACATGCTGGGGTCCTGAAGGCATTGCGCACAACAATCACACAATTGGAGACACAGCTAGACGCGATAGACACTGAGGCACAGCGGGCGCCCTCTGACGAGGTGTTTACCAGGCGCCTACGCCTGCTGTCCGACTTCCGTGAGGCCGCGGACAGGGAGATCCTCTATCTGGGGAAATACCATGTTGCTCGTAGGTACGGGGAGGGGGATCGGCCGGGGCGCACGCTAGCGCAGGCTCTGAGACCGCCGTACAGTAAGTCCCTGATAGCCGAGGTGAGGGGCATGGATGGTGCGCTCCGCACGACGCCCGCTGAGATCCGGGACGAATTCCTGGCCTACTACACTGATCTATACACCACCAAGTTGGGGGACTCCTCAGCCGCTCGTGAGGCCTACCTATCGGAAATCGCTCTTGTGTTCCTGGATAGGGGCATGCAGGAGTTCATGGCAGAGCCCATAACGGTGGCAGAAGTGCGAGGGGCGATCAAAGTGCTTCGGGGCTCTTCAGCCCCGGGCCTCGATGGCTTCTCCGGGGATTTTTACAGGGCCTTTTCTGATCTGCTGGCGCCCAAGCTCATAGAGGTTTATGCGGAGGCTTTGGAGCGCGGCTCCCTCCCGTCTACTCTTGGTGAGGCAGTCATAGTGCTGCTCCCGAAACCGAATAAGGACCCGTCGTTGTGTGGATCGTACAGGCCCCTCTCCCTCTTAAACACCGACTATAAGATCTTGGCCAAAATAGTGGCCAACAGGCTTTCCCAACTGATGGAATTCATTATATCGCCCGCACAATCTGGCTTTGTCCCCCGTCGCTCGACGTCACTGAATTTGCGAATGCTCTTCACTGTTCTGCACAGAATTAACCCGACCACACCTGCTGCGGCGATCCTCCTCGACACCGAAAAAACGTTTGACTCCTTAGAATGGAACGCATGGGCATGCCGGCGAACTTCCTAGCTACTACTAGACTCCTCTATAGTCGCCCTACGGCCCGTTTGCGTATCAACGGCACGCTATCTCGCCCATTCTCGCTCACGCGTGGTACACGGCAGGGTTGTCCGCTTTCACCGCTCTTGTTCATTTTGGCTATGGACCCCCTGATCCGGCATTTCCAGGAGCGGCACCTTCACAGGGGTCTCCAGTTTCGGACGGGCCCCTTGCTTGCCTCTCTCTATGCGGATGACACAATACTGTATGTTAGAGTGCCGCAGGCCAACCTTGCCCCCTTGATCCGTGAGATCCTTCGTTTCAGTAGCCACTCAGGACTGGGCATAAACTGGCATAAGTCCATCATCTTCCCGTTGACTAGCGGCACCTCCCCATGGCAGTGTGAGTTCCCGTTGGAATGGTGCTCTGACTCGGTACGTTACTTGGGCATACAAATACATTTGAGCACGGACGAAATTATCCGCCTCAATTATGGCCGCGCGATTGCGAAGCTGGAAACGCAGGTGGATGGGTGGCTGCTGCTCCCGCTCTCTATGTCAGCCAGGATAGCCATTCTCAAAATGGTAGTGCTCCCCAAATTTTTGTATCTTTTTAATAACATCCCTGTTCCTCTTACCCGGGCCTTCTTTTCCACCCTGCGGTCCCTCCTGATTAGACTGGTCTGGGGCGGGAAGCACCCCCGGATCCGCTGGACGACTCTTACACTCCCACAGGATAGAGGTGGCCTTGGAGTGCCTGATCTATATTTATACTACCTTGTCGCTCAATGTGCACATGCCTATGCCTGGTATCATCCTGACGCTCGGATCCCATTCCTTCGCCCAGAGGCGGACTTTGTTCTCCCGGGTCGCTTGTCTGCGGTGTTGCCCAAAGGTGTCCCCAGAAACCCTGTGGATATTCAAACGGTATCCACTACCAGCTGGGCTTGGAACAGACTTTCTCGCTACTTAGCTCACCCTCTGCTATATTCTTCTTCTCTCCAGATACCCAACCCTGGGTTACTACCGGGCACAGGTGAGGCACTGGTGCAGCGAACGTTAACCAAATTTAACCTCACCAGGATTGGGGATTTATACCCGGGAGGGCACATTTTCTCGGCATCGGAGGAGGCGCGATTCAGTGAGGCTACGTTCATGGACCGGTTCGTTCTTCGCCGGCTCTATTGCGCAGCGAGAGCGGAAATTAAGGGATTCCCCCTTGAGCCGGCTTCCTTGGAACCCCTCACCACCCTGATTGATAACGATACGGGGGCCCATATTGTTTCTAAGCTGTACAAGGCATGTGCAGCTCGGGTCCCATGTGCGGATGACCGGGTGCGGGAGGAGTGGGGGACAGACTTGGGTAGGCCTATCACGGACGAACAATGGACGGCATGCTGCAAAGTCACCAACACGGTATCACTGAACAGTCGTCATAAACTCCTACACTATAAATTCCTGCGCCGTTGGTATATGACCCCTGATAGACTCCATTCCATTGATCCCGCGCGGCCACACACATGCTGGAAATGCTCTACACCACATGCTGATTTTGCACACATGTCCTGGACGTGTCCGAGACTGCAGTCGTTCTGGACACAGGTTTACAAGATCCTGGAAGAGATGCTAGGGCTTACAATGGTTCCCGCTCCTGAGGTCGCATTGTTGGGTTATATGGTAAATTTCCCTAAGAATGTCCGTAGACTGGCCTCTCTGGGGCTACTACTTGCCAAGCGGGAGATTGCCAGGCACTGGGGGGGTAAATCGGCTCCCACGGCCAGGACATGGCTTACTGCCATGGCTTTCTGTAGCACGAATAGCGAGATCTACTCTAGTCTCCTCCCCACAGTGGCGCGACCTAGGGACATCTGGGGCCCTTATAGAACATATATTGCAGGCTTGCCTGGCTCACCCCCGCCATCCTCGAGTTCCGGAATAGTTCCCACGGGAGTGGGGTAGGTTGTGCTGCACCAACGTTACGCGGGTGGAGTGGTCATGTGATGGTTAGGACACAGGGGTATTCGGTGCCTGGGGTCAGGTGATGTTGACTGCATGGATTTTGACCATGACCGAGGTGTGATCAGGGGAGGGGGGTTGCTTTGGAACCCTAGGGATGGATCCTTGGTCAGAGATTCCCCTGTTTCAGGTCGGACAGATGTTGATGATGGATTGGTAAATGGGGTCCTGATGTCTGATGCATTGTTGATGTGGTATTGTTTATCTAAGAACCGGAAATGTCACAGTGTTGCTCCTTACTTGCTATCTGTTGTACACACAGCCGCAATCTTTGTATTGTTTGCTTTTTCAAATTTAAATAAAGCTTTAAAAAAAAAAAAAAAAAAAAAAAGAAGGAGAGGAACCTTTTAGAAGGTTACCTTTTCCCTGCCTGAAGTTTCTGCAGGCTAAATTTGCACTTGCTCTCCTACTTCTGCCAGCCAGTAATTAGCATTTGAATAGGTGTCAACTGCTTCCCAGAAGCAAACAATAGGCTGACCTGAATGGGCAGAGATGACTCCTCTGACCCTGAGGGAAGATGAAGGGTAAAACAGGGAGTATCCTTTTTGACATTCAGTGTCAAATCCGGTACAAATGTTAAATGCTGCTTTTAGAGGTCCGCTGGGTTTACATATAACACGGGGGTGCACTTGAAAGAAAGGGAAACAGGATGCCATTACAATTCTGGTCTACTCAATGTCTGGTTGTTGGAAAAACATGGTTTGTTCTACCAGATGTCTGTCTCTGAGTTTATTAGGGATACAGTGAGTGCTCCAAACTAGATTTACGTGTTAGATGTAGGGGAACACTAGGATTAACATAGTACACCCCCGCACACTACCCACAGCCCTCAGAGCCCAAGTTTAGTATGGCTGACGACCTTTGGCATCTTAAAAATGCTTGCTGAACTGGCTCAGCAAAATATTTCCATAGGACCATAATTTTAAAATAGCAGCATAGGAGTTCGAGCCATCATTCACTAGGGAAAAAAAGTATATTTTATTTATCTAGAGTACCTCAAAAATCAGAGTCACGAAGCTTCTGTCCCCTCGTTCTCCTGGAAGAAATAACCACTGAGACCCACAAAACATATCAGAGAGATCCAACAGTGCTGAAGGAAAACAATGTATTGATGGGTGGACTGCTTGAACTAATCTCACCCCTGTAATTACTCTGGGCTGCAATCATATGCATCTGTATTGGTCCACCGTGCAAAATCAGACAGGAACAAGTCATTAAAAATCAGCCCTGGCCCTGCTCTAATAGGAAGGCTCCAACCCAAAATGCCACATTCGGTCCCCTTTAAACCGGAACACAAATATCCCATACCAGTTTCAGCCAATTTGTGGATAGTCAGTGGGTTGCTGCACAAGTTGTATGGCAAGTTGGAAATGAAGCTTACTTCTGGGCATACCCACTGCCTCTAGGGTGTTGCACTGATGAAAACAAACAATCAATTAATGGAATGCTTTAATTAATCTCAACTAATAGTAATTACTCCAGTCCATCATATGTTTTGCCCATGGTGCCATCTCAGACAGGAACAAGCAAAATGAAATCAGGCTTGGTCGTGGTGTAAGAGGAGCAGTCCAGCCTGACCTGCCAAGTCAGCCACACTCTGAACAGGAACACAAGCTAGCCCAGAATGGTTTCAGTCTATCTGGGCTTTGTTAGTAGAGTGGGGATGAGTTATATGGCACAGCGAGCCTGGGACCCACATCTTGGCATACCTGATGCACAAAGCTTCAAGCTCTTACAGTACACTAGGTCCATCATTTACGCTCCAGACTGTCAGAACGCCATGTCTCCAGTGCTGAGATTTGATTTGAAATCCTAATTCCTTCTGGGTGTTGCCGTTGTGGATAGATTCTATTGATGCAATTGGACTAATATATGCTCTAACAGTGATCTGATTGCAGATTGATTAATGCAATGGACTATATCTCAATGCTCATTCAATCTGTACTAAGTAAGCTGCAGGTGCTGCAGAATGCAGCAGCTTGTCTTTTGTTTAAAATTCCCAAACATCAGTATGTATCTGGCTTCGTTAAAGAATTGCACTGACTTCCGATCCAGCCGACAATTGTCTTTAAAGCACTTTTCATGATATTTAAAGCATTATATGGTCAAGGACCAGCCTATCTTAAGAATAGTTTCAACTGATCTACCCCATGCAGGTCCTTCCGTTCAGCCTCTACCAAAGTGGTGAATGTATCTAGGTTTCATCGTATATCCTGGGGTAGCAGGAGCTTTGTGGTGGGAGCGGCTAAGGCCTGGAATATGCTTCTCTGGACATTAAAATCATGCCCAATCTTTTAGCTTTTCATAAGCCCTTGAAAATGTGGGTTTTCTTGTCTTAATATCTCCTTACAGTGTGGAGCATCTTTTTCCTTTTGGTAGGCATCCAGCTAGCGCCAAGACGCCCTTTGGGTATTCGAGGGCTTTATAAAAACCATAACATAACATCTGTAACAGAAAAATGAAGTCTGGAAATGTGGCTCCTGACAACAGAGGTAAATGGTAAGTTTAGACAACATTGGTGGAATACTGAAGGCTGTAGAGTTCCAGACCAAGATCAAAATAAACCTCAGTGCACATTGAAAAGAAAAATTAAGTCACCTGGTGAGCCAACAGTATCCTGAACCACTACTGACGTCTGATCTGTCTCTCGAACATAGAAGGTGAGTGGAGTTGGTTTGTGGGTCCTATGTCCTGGCTTCTGCAAGTTTTCCAAATAGCCATTCAATCTCTTTAGGGAATTTTCATTGACTTCCTTGGATACAAACAGATAAATCTGATTAATGTAAAGACCACATCTACAGCAGTTTAATATTTGAAAGCCTCAAAAAATCCTGCCAGATGATGTTTTTGTGCCTTGGCTTAATTATAAAAAGAAAACTGCAAGTATACATATTAGGTTTAGTACCTGAAGCAGTGCATGTAGAACTATGTCTGTGATCCATTCCAATTCTGTCGGCCCACCTAATATTTAAATTTGATCTGTGGCTTCCTCTTAACTAGCCACCTAGTAATCTTTAGAACCAGGATGGAGGCTCAGTAGAGGATACGTAAAGAAATACTTTGTGAAATTCTCCCACTAACCTGTGTGCACATTTGTATTGCCAAAGAACAAGTGGATCTATTCATAAATAAAAAGCCTAGGCTGGTCCTATCAAAGCAAAAGCTTGAGAGGACCTTAAGGGCACACGGCAGAGAGCCAAAGACACAGACTTTGATTATGCAACTGAATTCTGGTGGAGTTGTGCTAAAGAACTAGAGAAGAGCACATCTAGATTCACTCCACAGAAGTTGCAAAAGAGACAGGTATTCTATGAACAACCCTACACCCCAAATCTAAGTAGGGAGAAATACATGGATTAGTCTATTTGTGGGAGTTTTATTTGTATGGAACTAGAAAAGAGAGCTTAAGTGATCCTTTGGATCCATTGAGAGTAGTTTGTTGGATCTGTTGAAGAGGGGGGTATACGATGATTTCAGAAACTCTTGTGGTCAGTGGTGCAGTCAAGGGTTACCTGGAGATAGTTTGATAGGCGGACACATATCACAGAGGGAAAACAAATGCTGGATCTGGTGTTATGGAAACACAGAGGTTTAATAAAAGATTGTGACAGAGACAATGGTTGATATGTTAAATTAGAGGATCTATAGAAATATTGGGGGGTTCACTAGCCACATGAAATTGATTTGTTTTGCTTATTTAACTCAGGACATAATCAAACACTTTGACCATATTTGGTTGAGATAAAAACAAACAATATAATACTTCAATAATAAGTTGGTTTGAAATAAGCAATGTGAACGTAAAGTGTCATTCACATCTAAATTAGATATAGCCTTATCCAGTGGAGGACAGACACATACATGCACATATAAAAATTGATATAAGCACAGTCCAATACATACCACAACATACACATAATTTACATTGATATGTGAACTATTTCCAAGAAGTTTAATGTGATGAACAAAAAGCCACAAAATCAAAGAAAAACTAATTATCATATGCATTGCTTCCATTCAGACACCGTTACAACATGTCATGGAGCATGCTCCCTGGTAAATGCTGCACATTCTTGAACGATTGGTGCTACATAATGTTTTACTGAATCGCAACACACCAGTAAGGAACCGGTACTGGCAAAGCTATTATGCGTGAACATATTCTTCCGGGTAGAAGAAAGAATGCAGATGCCTGAAGTCACCAAACCCTGTGCATTGGAGCAGAAGGGATGGATGTATTAAAAGCATATTCACACAGTAAGTGTTTAGTATGAAACTGGCATTCCTTTCCACCAGTTGTTTTAACATTTGAGAAATATATACAGTTTTAATGCTTGTTTTACACCTGATCATTAAGTTGATGCTGTTCTAAGCTTTTGATTGGATTGGAGTTATTGAAGCCTGAGTGAGAGGTCTTACTTGAAGATGTGCAGACTCATAGAGGGGCGCAAGCCACTGAAAGATGGCCGCCAGCGGGGTCGCGTGGTATAAAGATCATTAATGTCACCCTACAGATGCCGCATTCATGGCAGCCTCCTTATTTCTCCACAAAGGGGGGCAGCAAATGCGCCATGCTGCAGTTGGTGCCTTTGCTACCCCTCTTTGTGGAGAATTAGAGATAGCAGCTGCTGAGAACAGAAATGTCTCCATGGAAGCCACAAATTCTGCCCTTTTTGTGAGGGACAAAGCACTTTAGCCTATGGTGCCAATAATATTTGCATATTTCGTGATTGCGCGTTTCTTCAGTTCTGTGTAGATCGTCAAAACTGCTGGGCATTCTCAAACATCCTGCTGTAAGGTTGAAAACATCAATAAAAAAAATAAACCAGCACTCTAAGGTGAAATGTTGGGTAGGATGAAATTCCAGTGTTTTAACTTTGGGATACTTGTACACCATATTTTAATTATAATTGCATTTATATAGCGCTTACTACCCCTGACGATGCGTCAAAGTGCTTTTCGATGAGTAGTACACTACTCTGGAACCAAAAAAGGATTAGTGATGAATTAGTATAGGGAAATATGAAATGTATCTGATCGGTGTGAGTCTGTTGGTTCGATTGAAAAGGATAGTGGAAGGATAGAAGAGGTAAGGGTCTAGAAAGTGTTTATTTGGAGATCGTAGCAGTAGGAGGAGGTGTGGGATGGGTAAAGGAGAGATGGAGGGGGAAGAGTCTCTAGAAGTGGATTAGCTCAAAAGATGAGGTATCGGATGAGTCTGGGAGGAAACATGAAGGAAGGCTTGTTTGAGATATATACATGTATATATAAATAGCAAAGCAGGGGGTACTGCCGAAACGTGTAACAGCAAGCAGTGAATATATTAATGCTAAAACCTTAACTGAGTCTGCAGTGTTGGTGTCCGGGTTTTTTAAGGAGAACTGGTGATTGATATATATATACATATCCTACTGGCGGTCGCCAGTAGGTAGTTATAGTTAAGGCCAAGTTTCCAAATGAAAAGTGTCTTTTGATTTTCCTATAATTTTGGCGCCGTTTGACGAATCTTCCCGAAATTTTCAAAATCAATGGCCCACTCACTTCAGCTATTGTGTTGAAAGTTTCTGGGTGATCCATCAAGCGGGGGCCTAAAAAAAGGTGGGGTCCCAAAACACGTTTTCTTCATGTTAATTTCAGTAGGAAACTTTAGACACTGCTACAGCCCAAACTGCTGAACGGAATTATTCCAAATTTGGCAAAAATTTAGCTCTTGGTTCAGAAAGCACTCTTTCTGTTAAATGGTCTAAATCCGGTTAGTAGAAACATTTCTCAGATATACAAATGTGGCTGCGGAGGATATGAGAACCCTCCCGATCTCGAGCCTGTGATCTGAGTGGCTGCCAACACTTCAAGTGTTGGCAGCCATCCTGTGACCCACTCACAAGAAAAAAGTTTTAAAATATTAAAAAACAAGACAAGGGGGCAGGGTAAAAACACCCTGACCCCCTAGGCCTGCTCAGGGGGTCCCACAGGGACGCCCCAGGGCCAACAAAAAGCATTTATTTAAAAAGAAATCTGCTGTAGTCGCGGTAGATCCACGAATCAAATGAAATATAAAAAAAACGAAGCGCGGGTTCTCGCATTTCATTGAATTAAGCTCCCAGGTGGGCCAAGTCCCGGGGGCCATCGAAATAATAATGCGGGGGATGCTCGGGCACGGGGCTGCAAGGGCCCGCCACCTCCTCAAGGCTAAATACAGTGTGAAATGCAGAAGGGCAACGTGGAACCCCCGCAGCCCCGTGGACCGCCACCTCCCCGGGGCTCAATACAGTGTAAAATGCGGGGGGCAGCAGCCCCAGGACCACCATCTCCCCATCTAATTACAGTGTTAAATGCGAGGGGTCGCGCTGTGCCCCCGTAGCCCCGGGGTCCGCCATCTCCCTGGGGCTCTGGTTACAATAATGTGCGGGGGCTCCAGCCCCTCCATGCAGCCCCAAGGACTGTCACCTTCCCCAGGGCTATGTTTAGAAATAATGTGTGGGGGCTACAGCCCCCTCACACCGCCCCGGGGATCACCACCTCCCCAGGGCTATTTCAAGGATGGAAGGGGGGCTGCGCGGCCCCCCTTCTGGAGCCGTAAATGGCCCTGGGGACCAGGATCCCCCAGGGCTGGCTCCAGCAATGTCCCGGGTGCCCACCCCCGGGACGTTGGGAGTTTGCTAAGGCATGGCGGGAGCACTACTCCTGCCAAGCCATAGCAAACTCTGCTTCACTTCATGAAAGCAAGAGCATGAAAGTGGAGCAGAATTGCTTTTGGGCAGAGGGAGCTGCATGTTTGCACCCACCCACACAGACACTCAGGCACCCATACAGGTACTCAGACAACTAATCAATAACCCATATAGTCACTTATGTACCTACTCACTAATCTATGCAGCCACTTACACAGCAACTGACAGACTGATAGACATTCACACAGATTATTCACTCACATATATATTCACTGAGACACATATAATCACTCACTTATACAGTCAGTCACGCACCCACTGAATCATCCATACAGACTCATACACCCACTCATTCTTCAATACACCTTGGGGGGGGTGTATATGTATATATATATATGTATATAATATATATATATATATGTATATATATATATATGTATATATATATATATGTATATATATATATATGTATATATATATATATATATATATGTATATATATGTATATGTATATGTATATGTATATGTATATATATATATATATATATATATATATATATATATATATAGTCAAGGCCCCACCAATAGGAACATCTGATGGGGGCTAAAAACGAATCAACGCTTTGCTTACTATTTAATGATTTGACTGCACAGAAGAAGGCATAAACGCCGAAACGGGTCTGCAAAATCCAGTCATTAAAAATTACCCTGTGAGTGCTCCACAATGTCTCCTGGTTGTTACTTTACAGAAACGGGTTCCACCCCCATTTATTGAGCACCCGTCGATGTGTTTGGCAGCCTTGGTGGGATTGAGTTGAGGAATCTAATTTTTGGCTTGCCTGAACCGCCACAGTTGAACTTCGTTGGCCATGAAGGTCATGGATTATACAAATCTAGGGTGCCCAGTGAATGTACGGACACCCGCGAGTTCTGCGGCAGTCGAGGGGTGTGCGCAAAGTGATTAATTTCCAATAGCATGATCAGCGACAGAAGACGGTGAAAATCCCGGAAAATCGCTAAGAACTTTGCCGCTTGTCCATTAGTCAAGGCCCCACCAATAGGAACAACTGATGGGGGCTAAAAACGAATCAACGCTTTGCTTAATGTTTAATGATGTGACTGCAATGAAGAAGGCATAAACGCCGAAACGTGTCTGCGAAATCCAGTCATTAAAAATTACCCCGAGAGTGCTCCACAATGTCTCCTGGTTGTTACTTTACTAACTATAACATCACTGAAACCTATGTTTTTTTTTTGTGAATTTCTAAGGTTTTTTAAATGCTAATTTCTAACTACAACGTCCCTAAAACCTATGGTTTTTTTCAGTGAAGTTCTAAGGTTTTTTATATGCTAATTTCTAACTATAACATAGCAGTCACGTTTGCAAAGTGGTGGAGAAAGGTGAGCGTGGCCTACGAACACCTCTTAGCAATCCCACTGTGTGGGATTTACTGGAGGTAACAGAAAGAGTAGTTAGCCCCCAACGTCAACCTTGGGGGCCAACTACCCCTCCTATTACCTCCAGTAAGTCCCACACATCAGAATTGCTAACTTCTCATACCAGGCCATGCCCCCTTTCTCCACCACTCTGCAAACGCGCCCCCTGGCGCGTTGAAAGTTGGGGAATTAATTCCCCTTGAATACTGAGGGTCCCTGGGGGCCAACTAGCCCACCAGGTACCTCCAGTAAGCGTCACAGAGCTGGATTGTAGAGAGGTGGTCCGAGGCCATGCCCCTTTTCACACCACTCTGCAAACATGGCTCCTGGCACACTGCAGCTCGGAGGATGAAGTCTACTTGTGTCCTGAGGTCCTCAGGACACAAGAGGACCTCATAACCCCACCAGCAGTGCACCAAGAGGCGCGTTTGCAGAGTGGTGTAAAAAGGGGCGTGGCCTCGGACCACCTCTCTGCAATCCAGCTCTGTGGCACTTACTGGATGTACCTGGTGGGCTATTTTAATGAAGCCCCGGGGAGGTAGCAGTCCCCGGAACTTGGGGGGGCCCATGAGGCTCCCGCTACACAATACAGAAATGCCCACGGGACCTGGTCCACCCGGGGGCTTTAAAAAAAGAAGCGCGGCAGCCCGCACTTTTTTTTTTTTCATTTTGGAGCAGGTTCATGCACTCAGCGCTACCTGCAACAACAAAAAATGCTTTTTTTGGGCCTGGGGTACCTGTGGGAACCCCTGAGCAGGCCTGGGGGGGGGGGGAGGGGGTCAGGGTGTTTTTACCCTCCCCCTTTTCTTGTTTTTAAGCTTTTTGTATTACCTTTTTCCTTCTCCCCCAGTCTGAAGCACCAGATGGCTGCCAACACTTCCTGGTTTGAAGTGTTGGCAGCCAATCAGAGGCAAGCTTGTGCTCGGGAGGGCTCATCCAATCAGATCTCACAATTCTCTAATATCGATATCTATAAATCTTTAAATATCTCAAAAACTATTGATCACGAGCTGCATGTTAATTGGCTGTCAACTTGCTGTCAACACTCCAAACCAGGAAGTGTTGGCAGCCATTTTGTGCCTCGGTGGAACCGAGGCACAAGAAATCCTTGAAAAAAGTGCGCAAAATGGGAAGATGCGCGCAAGGTGTGCGGATCCTGCCTATTTAAAAAAAAAAAACGAAGCACGGGCTCCTGTGTTTCGTTGGTAATTAGCCCGCGGGGGGGCCAAGTCCCGGGGGCAATATTATTATGTGAATGGGGGGCCCAGAGGGGCCCCCCAGCCCTGGGGACCACCAACCTTCGGGGCTTTATAAAATTATGTACGGGGGGTTCACAGCCCCCCCCAGCCCCGGGGACCGAAACTCCCCGGGGCCTCAATATTCATACTCAAAGGCCCCCCCAAGCCCCGGGGACTGCCACCCCCGGGGCTTCTTTAGAATATATGTGGGGGTCTCATGGCCCACCCGCAGCCCCGGGGACCGCCACCCCCCCCGGGTCTTTTCACGTGCAAGCGTCGCGTAAAGTAATACGTATGTGACGCGTATGCACCCGGAGTCGCGTACCGGTCGCATACCGATCGCGCATGAAAATACGTACCCATCGCACATCCTACGCGGATCCTACACAACAATCCTAAAATGGTGGCTAGGTTCCGCGCAGTGATCGAGAAAGGTACGCTTTGGGTGCGCGACTCCTCAAAAAAATTGGGGAAAAAAAAGAAGAAAATAATATAAATATATTTTCAAAAAGATATAAAACACAAAAAAATGTAGTTTCAATATTTAAATATATATATATATTAAAAATATGTAATGTAATTTAAAAAATAACATATGTAAAAATAAATAGTTTAAAAAATGTAGAAAATCAGTATCAAAAAAATAAAAATAACTATTATTACATTTAAAAATTGTCATTTAAGAAATCTTTGAAATTCACTGAAAAAACCATAGGTTTCAGACATGTTATAGTTAGGAATTAGCATTTAAAAAACCTTTGAAAATTCACTGAAAAAAACATAGGTTTCAGACATGTTATAGTTAGGAATTAACATTTAAAAAACCTTAGAAATTCAATGAAAAAAACATAGATTTCAGGGGTGAATGATGTAATATGTGACATCATCAGCAGTGGATTGCAGGCGCGCGAGTTATAGTTAGTAGAACTAACTATAACAAAGGAATTTCAATGGTTTTGTATGAGTGAAATGTCCAGCTAACTATAACACCCCTGAAACCTATGGTTTTTTTCAGATGTTTTTTAAATGCTAATTCCTAACTATAACATGTCTGAAACCTATGTTTTTTTCAGTGAATATATATATATATATATATATACACACACACACACACACACACACATCCCCCCAGGTGTCTTGAAGAATGAGCGGGTGTAGGAGTCTCTGTATGGATGATTCAGTGGGTGCGTGACTGACTGTATAAGTTAGTGATTATATGTGTCTCAGTGAATGTATATGTGAGTGAATAATCTATCAGTCTGTCAGTTGTTGTGTAAGTGGCTGCACAGATTGGTGAGTAGGTACATAGGTGTCTATATGGGTTATTGATTAGTTGTCTTAGTACCTGTATGGGTGCCTGATTGTCTGTGTGGGTGGGTGAGGGTGTGTGTGACTCCTTGCATGGATGTGGGAGTGTATGAATCACTGGGTGTATGGGTTCTTGAGTGTGTCTGTGAGCAGCTGTATGGGTGAGTGAGTGTACATATGGCTGTGTCGGTGAGTGAATGATGTCTCAGTGGTATATGGGTGAGTAACTGCATATGTGAAAGGCAGTATATTTGAGTGTTGGACTATGTGTGCGATTGAGTGATTGTGAGAGTGGCTGTATGGGTGAGTGTGTGCTTGTGTCAGTGACTGTATAGGAGAGTAATTGTGTGTATGAATAAATGAGGTGGTGTGTGTATAACTGTATAGGTGAGTAAGTGGCAGTGTGATTGCCTCTTTGGGTGAGTGACTAGGTGTGTGGGTAGCTCTTTGGGTGCCTGACAGTGTATGAGTGGCTGTATGGGTATATGAGTGGATATACCAGTGGCTGTTTGGTGAGCGACTGGGTGTATGAGTGTCTGTATGGGTGAATGAGTGGATGTGTATTTAGACCTATGAATCAGTGAGTGGGTATGTACGTACTGGTATTGGAATGTCAATGGTTTCAAGAATAGTAGTCTGAAAATTGGAGTGGGTGTATGAAAGGTTATATTGGGGTGTGAGTAGGTGCATCAGAGATTATATGGATGATGTCATCAGTAATGTCATTTGAGATGTCATCAGTGATGTCACTGATCATGTCATGAGTGATGTAATATGTGACGTCATCAGCAGTGCATTGCGGGGGCGTGAGTTATAGTCACCTCAGCTAACTATAACGGCTGAATTTCTCTGGTTTTGTATGAGTGAAATGTTAGCCTAACTATAACGTCTCTGTAACCTTTGTATGTTTCCGTGAATATATATATATATATACACATACATACATATATACATATAAATATACACATATATATACATATAATCTTTATGTAGCAAACTAAAAAGAGGTATACTGTGCAAAGAGTCCAAGTATTCCCTTACTAGTGGGCAGGGGCTTGCTCTACCAATCCCAAGGTGCTCTTTTAGGGGGTAGTGAGGTCGAGCAGCCTTAGGCTTATCAGAGAGGAGTCTTGGACATCTGCAAATACACAAAAAGCCAATAAATTATGCATACGACTCAATAAGGAGATCCACACCAATTTATAAAAATAACACATATATTTATATATATTTAGGCACCAGAAAAAATACGATCAGGTAAGTACATTTTGAGATAGAAATACTTTTAGTTTTAAAAAGTTGACAGTGCAATTTTCAGAGGCTCCAATGTTATCCTATGGGAGTTAAAACAAATTCCGTATACAAATTATTTGCAGCAACGTACGACACCAATCATCAGGACTTAAGGTGAGTACAGGTCAAGATCCAAGGCAGCACCAGCAGGTCACCTCCAGTGGCACTAGGACAGCGGGTGACATGGAGCGATACAGCATCAGGTGCCCAATTTTATCCTACGTGGGGAAAACATGTACTTCATTCAGGCACTTAACAGCGACGTACAGGACCAATCTCCTGAACTTAAGGTAGGTATGGGGCATGGTTCAAGGTAGCACTGGTGCGGTCAGGTGCAGAGGTGCTTTTCAGCGTCGGGTGCCCAATGTTAGTCAATGAGGATCAATCCCGTCAAAAAGAGGCTGCAGGCTTGGACTGAGAAACCTGTCAGACTGAACCAACAGGGAGGTTTACGTCTCACGATGCTTGAGGACGTGGGGACACCTTTGGTCCACTTCCACTTGGGCCAGGGGCGACAAGTGCACAGGTGTCATGAGGTGTCAGGTTTTCACAGCCGGGTCACTCACTGTCAGGGAGGGATGCACACAGAGGCTGCAGGCGGCGCCGAGGAGTCCCCTCCTGGCAAACCTAAGGTGGGCTTCTTCTCTGGAGGACTAGGGGACCATGCTGGCAACGTTGGCCCACTTCAACTCAGGCTTGGAGCAACAGGTGCAGTGGTGCTGGCCGGTATTGGGTTTTGCATGCCCAGAGTCCCCACAGTTCTTTCTCTGGTACCTGTAGGCTGCAGGGACGCAGCTCTGCTGCTTCACTGAAGTTCCCGAGTCTTGGCAGAAGTGCTGGTGTCCTCCCAGGCTTTTGGAGGCACAGCAGCTTACAGGGTGAGTCGACGATGGCACAATTGTCGGGGACAGCGAACAGGCCAGAAAAGTTGGTGCCAAGTCAGTTGCTCCTTCCACAGTTCTTATTTTTTGTAGATCTTCATTCTTTCTTCTTTTAGTTCTGCAGTGTAGAAGGCTGGTTCAGTATATTGTGTCCTCCTATGGTGAGGCACTGTGCATTGAGTCCAGACAACCCTTAGCGATAGTTGTAGTTTTGAGTTACAAGGTCCAATTCTCTCTCCCTGGCAAGCAATACCCCTTCTGGTTTTTATAGGTGGAACGCTACCTGAGGATTGACCTTTCATGCCTCAATTTTTAACAACTGTGAAAAAGGGTGAGTGCTTCCTCCTGCTTTTTAGATCTTTTCTTATTCTGTCATTCAAGTGTTTTAAACTGTAATAAATATGAGTAATGCTATATCTGTGCTGTCTTGCTTTTTATTCACCATCAGAAAATATCCATCATTTAAACATTCATGGCATATTTCACAAATCGTCAAATGTTGAGGCAGCCAAGTCAGTAGCTCCTTCCACATTTTTTACTTTTTGTGACTCTTCAGTCCTTCTTCTTTTAGGTAGGCAGTGTAGGAGGCTGGCTCTGTATATACTGTCCCCCTATGGTTAGGCACTGTGCACAGAGTCCAGGCAACCCTTTGTGAAAGTGTTTAGGTCACTGAAAACCAAAGCTTTCAAGGGGTAGCTGTGGAGAGCAGCTAAGGCTTTTTCAGGAGGATGTAAAGCAGGTGTATTTACCATATAGTCAGTCAGCATGCTTTCACACAAGAAGAACCACACCAGTGATAATAAAAAAATACTGTAGTATTATTACACAACACTAGGAACTAACTTGGTATATCTCCTATCAAATACACAAGAAATACTTCCAAAAACAGGTAACCAGCATAGAAAAACACATTGGGCTCTATGGGGGTCAAATCATATACTAAGAAAGTGGTATACAAGGTAAGTAACAAAATGAGACTAACACCTAAGGATGGAGAAGCCTAGGGGAGCAAGGAACCACCAAAGTTGAGTAGCTAGGGACCCCAAGGCGCCCGGGGGCAGAGTGGTTACACCGGGTAAAAAGTCCATAGGCTAACAAAGGGTAAGTAGCAGTTGGTATTTTCTTGTTTCAGGGCCCTTTCCAAAGGACCCCGAAGACACCAATTGGATCAAGGGAGGTTGGAGAGCCACCCCACCGGTGGACACCCAGGGAACCAGGATACCTACCCCAGGGAGCCAGGGTGCATAGGTTCGAACTGGTGTCAGAACCTCCCGTAGGAGCCAATGGAGGATCTTTGAAGTCCGGCAGCTGCAGCAACTCCTGGACCAGGACGGTGGAACCCAAACATGGATTCTGCACAAGAAGTACCTGAAAGCAGGGGTACTTACTGTGGCACGTTGATCTTGATGAAGCAGCTGTGGAGCCCAGGTGCCATCCACAAGCTGTCCCTCGACAGATGAAGAGTGCAGGAAGGTCAGTGGCTGGCAGGACCACCAACAAGCCTTGGCAACCGCAACAATCGGGTCAAAGGAAAAGATACTTGCATGCAGACGAGCAAGGTCTGTGGAACTAAACCAGCAACGGTAAGTCAAGGCCGGCCCTCAGCACACAGGAAAGCCAGCAGGAATCATTGGATCACCCTCGAAGACCCTCTGGCAGCAGGCAAAAGGAGTCACAGGGAAGCCAAAGCAGCACGCAGAAGATGGAGGCCCACGGTGCAGAGAATGCTGGCAGGATGTTGTTCATGGAGCTATGCCATGCTGAAAGCTGGCGCTTCTTGCAGCTCGTAGATCTGCAGGGAGGAGAGTCGACAAGCTTTGGCAATGACAACAAAATGCTGTGCATAGGGATGCAGTTCAAAACAGCTGGAGAGGGAGTGCAGTCTTCCAAATTGCTGGGAAGACTGGTCAGGCTTCTGGAGAGCCAACAAACTACCACCTGTATTGCAAAGCCGAGAAGTGTCCGTGGGACAGCAGGATCAGAAGACCGGTCGTCGATGTTGAGGTGCCTGCAAATGCAGGGAAGTGACTCCTTCACTCCAAGAGAGATTCTTTCTTACTTGGATGCATACAGAGTCCTTGCTGATTTGGAGGATCCACTGCCACAAAGTTCCAGAAACTTGGAAGAGCATGGAGACGAAGTTGCAGTACAAATCTTCCCACAATGAGCAGTCTTGTATTTGGTCCTGGCTCAATCAAACAGCAGAGGTCAAATGTCCAACAGGCAGAAGAGTCTTCAGACAGGTCTTGATGAATCCTGACAAAGTCAAGGACGGAACCAAGGACCCACCCTCAGGGGTGCCCTTAAGTAACCCAAAAAGGGGGAAGGACGTTTTCTGCGGCGACCCACCAATGCGGGTAGGGGAGGGGGTGTCAGGGATGCTACTCAGCTGGCCTAGCCAGTCAGATGCTCCCAGGGGCCATGATTCAAAATAGCAGAATCAAGTGGCCACCACCCTAGGGAGGACCTGGACAGGGGGGTGAACACTCCCCTGTCCTTTGTGTAGTTTCAAACCAGAGTGGAAGCCATGGGTTTCTGAACTAGGCAAAACAGGTTTATGCAAGGAGGGCACCAAATGCCCCCTTCAATTCAGTCTAGTAGCTCTCGGAAGCGCCCACACCCTACCTAATTCCTAAGAATAGGTGGTCACACCTCTCCTTCGCAGGAAATCCCCTATTCAGCTTCCTCTGCCTAGGTTAGGCTCATCAGCAGGGGGTCAGAACAGTGTCTGAGAATGGCAGCAGTGCGGCTGGCATGCAGACCCTGTAAGGCTACACACGTAGGTATTGGGGGGGTCCTCTAAGGAGCTCCCTGTACATGGTATCATGCAACTAACAATGGAATCATTGTCGTTGCATGATTACAACATGTTTGATACCAAACATGAGCAGGTTCGGAGCAGCCATTATGTAGTTGGGCATCTCGACTTGCCAGTGCCTACTACATACCTCAAAGTGGCTGCCCCGCACTTAGAAAGCACATAGAATGGAGCCTGGGGTTTGTAGGGATACCTCTGCTCGAGCAGGGTACCACAAACTTAGACTTGCATCCTGACCTTGGACTGAAGGGCCTACCTTAAGGTTGACTTATAAGTTAAAAGTGCAGTGACCGGTATATAAGGGAAACCTCATATCTAAAGTGAAAGGTGCAAGTACCATTTCACGCAGTCTGTGATGGCAGTTCTGCAGACAGTTTGCAAGGGATCCCATGGGTGGCATAATACATGCTACAGCCAATGGGAGACTATTGGTGTATCAATGCCTTGGGAACCTCAGTACCATATACTTACCAGCAAATTTAGAAGTGGGAGCACTGCCAGAAAGATCCTAACTTCCTACAGGCAAGATTTGATTTCCTGGTTCCAGGGGCTCCCATAAATACCAGATTTAGGGGCAATAGGTACCCCGAGGTTCACTTCGATCCCCTATATGACCACTTCCTGTGGAAAGTGAGCATAACCCTGTCCCAGAGTTCCTAAAATTGCCATCATAAAGATGGCACGCTCTGAAATTTCGTATTCACTTCAGGTAGCCCATCGTAGGGGTGGAGCTAGCCTGATGGTGAACACATCTCTCCGACTACTAATTTTCTCACCTGTCCAGGCGCCAATTGGGCCTGGACAGGGGGGTCGGCATCCACTCCTGTGAGGGAAGAAAGATTCTCATAAAGGCAGTGGGCTCTTTGAAGCTACCTGCCTTAGAATGCTAATTTGCAGGTTTCGTCCTGTGGGAGCAAGTGTGACCACCCTCCGCCCAAGCAGGCTTTGTTCCTGACCTCCTGAGAGCATAGGCCCTCACCACTGTGGGTCAGAAACTCGTCTGTGGTGGCAGGCTGACTAGGACCAGTCAGTCAGCACACCAGTAGCTGGTAGGTTTCTGGGTGAATGTGTTAATAAATCGATCACTGGAATCAGTATGGGTTTATTAATACAAGATGTTTGATACCAAACATCTTTGGTTTCAGTGAAGCAATCATGTAGCTGTGGAACTCGTTTTTGACCAGTATCCAGCACATGTACTTAAAATGACTTCCCTGGTCTCTTGCACTGGCAGTAATTGGACTGACCAGCACAGGGACATATCTGCTCGTCAAGTACGCCCATATGTGTAATATACTGCACCTTGCCTTAGGGCCCTAAAGCTTGCTGTAGGTGTGACTTACCTATAAGATGTACAGTGTTTGCAGGCATGGCACACAAGGCCGTGTGCCATGTCGTGTTTTCACTTTTGTCTGCACCAAGACGCGCACCCTGCAGTGGCAGTCTGTATGTTTCTGGTCAGGAGTCCCTTAGGGTGGCACAATACATTCTGCCGCCCTTAGGGACCCTCTTTAGCCTCCTTGCTCTCAGTACTAGGGGTACCACTTACTAGGGACTAGGAGTGCTAAAAGTATTGACAATAGGGGAATCAATTGTACAGTTTTTGGGAAAGAGATCTGGCACTGGGGACCTGGTTTGCAGGAACCCAGTGCACTTCCATGTCGAAATTGCATCAAATACCAGGCATGTCTTTCTAGCTTCAGGAGTTTCATATTAGGGTTTCACACAGGTGGAAATTTTCAGACCTTTAAACTGACCAATGGGAGGAGTGACGGACACCTGTAAAGAGAAGCGTATGCCTGTTCACTGATGTAAAGGTGTACTCTATAGATCGCTGCCTCTGTACCGATGGGTACTACTACAGGTGACAGCTGTAGCACTTTAACATCAACGATAAAGAGTCCTGCTCACTGCTGCATTGAATTTCTCCTCAGAGATGAAGAACTCAGCTGCAGAGATTGTTTTCTCAAGTGTGACTGAAACCAGAAATTGTCATGTAAAACCCTGGTACTGAGGAGGATTTAGTGTCCTCAATAATAAAGTGGCCTGGGGTTATTGAGGTCTGCAGTAATTGTCTTCTCAGTAGCGAAGGACACTTCTGCAGGGGAGAATATTTACGTACACATTCCAAGATTGGAAGCACTCCCATGATATGAATCTCCCCGGCCCTTCCCAGATAATATACAGCTATGTCACATTACCCGTTCACCTGTGTGCCTTATGTGGCAGCAGACCCCTTGACGAAGACTGGTTTTCACAGAGCCAGGAGGATGGCTCAATGCCGCTTGAAGCAGCTCAAAAATGTGAATCTTGGCAAGGCACTTTGAGCCTTCTACCATTCAAACAGTACAAATGCAAAATGAAGCAATATAGTTATTACTACAAAAGAGATTCCAAATACAAAGAATAAGAATATATCACCTTCAATCTAGAAAGTAATATTTAAGAAACAACTTCATAGATTTTTAAAAACATCTGTCAGCCAAAGGTCAATATAAGAAATGTGATGTATAGAGCAAAATATTTCATTTTCAAAATAATGTATATTATCAGTTTATTAGTCCATTTGTAAAGGTTTCTTATCATTTTTGTCAATAGTTTTTCTTTTGCCAATTGTTGATGATGAGGACACACTATTTTAATATCATATTTTCTCCATTGTTGTTTTACATTTCTGGGATTTCAGACACAAGATTAAAACTTAAAGCGAGATGCTTACCCGCTCTTTGGGATGTTGGCCAAAGAAATCGGGATGAACAGCAAAATAGAAGGGTCTAAGAGCATTGACAGCGTCAGCCCCCGATAGGGCTCTCACCTGAAACACTTCATGCAAGCACCACCTAAGGAAATGCAGAAATACAAACACATGAGCTGTAAATTGGCAGAAACATTTTGGCCCAATTCAGCCGTACTGGATATGGCCTTTGATCTCACCTTCATAGTTTCCAATTTTACTTTTACAAACATAGAATGTGTTTAAGGAGTACATTCAGCTTTTCGTGCTTCTAAGGTTGATATAGGAAGTAGCATTAAATTGGTGAATCGTAAAACCTTTTATTTACAAGGCTCATGAATGGCAAAATTGTGTTTAGTGCTATAAAATACAGGTTTGTTATTCATACAGGACCAGTACTTACACAACTCTTACTATTAGGTGTGTAACGTAGTGATCCTTAAGATGAGTGTGCCTGAAACGCACACTTTATTGACAGATGAAACAGCACAACAACTAGAGGCATTATGTAGGGTAGGAGCTACTGTGCAAGAGTTTTAGTGATATCGCTGCTGAGGAATGCAATTTCCAATTAAAGGAAGTGTACAATTTGGGTGGAACATGTCGGTTGATTGCCTTTTTGCATTTATTTCAAATTAGGATAAACATATAAACAATTGCAAAAAGGAAATACATGTATGCTGCCCTCCCCGCAAACAACTCTATAATTTTCATTGCATCCATATTTTAAAGGAACTTTTCATTACTCCAAATCAACATATTGTTTCTCTACACCTTCGCACACTTAGGAGATGGGAATGGGAAGAGATGTATAATAAAGGATAGAGATGGAAAGAAGTAGAGAGATGGAAAAGAAAGGAGACAGGCAAAGGAAGTAGTAAATAAGTGAAGCAACTAATCCAATTGAAGGTTCATTCAATAAGTTGTTCCCAGTGTTTTGCTCTCCCTCGAATATCCGCAGTAGAGGCTTATCAAACTGGAACAATTGTTCTCTCATTACCTGAAATCACTAAATTTCACGAGTCTTCATCCTAATTCAGTTGTGAGTTCTTTCCATTCTTGCCATCCTCTGAAAACGTCTGCACAGTCTTGAAGGTCTTACACTGCCAGATCACACGTAATCTAACCCTTGGTGATGACATTGCTTGGATCTGCGTGTACAACTCCTTTTTATGCCCATTAGTATTTTCTTTCTCGTCCGTCTCATGCCTTAGATCCTCAACATACCATTATTTCTATCTTGTATCCAAACTCTTTCTACTTTACCTTCACTCGACTGTCTGTGTTGATACGATTTTTTTTTTTTTTTTAAAGAAACCTTTATTTGACTTCAAGGAGTTACAGACATGGGCCTACAACCCCTTGGGCCGGCCGCTAATTAGCATGAGACGTATCATTTCACCGTTATACAGATTGGTCATTCCGAGGATCCCGTCAGTCCATCAGCACTCCCAGTGAAGGCAGAAGCAGTAGTTGAGTGACAATATTAAATACGGTTTCAGTTTTCAATTTAAAACTAATAAACATTACACACAAACAAGGCAACAGGCATTGTGAATATCAGGACGCGCTCCCGGGGTAGGAAATCAATGACCTGCGGCAGAGAAGGGAGGGGGGCCCGGGAACAGAGGAAAAATCAAACTGTAACTTACTCATACCTAACAGACGAGGAATGTTCAGCTAGGGGGACAAAGGGACATCCAATACAATAGCCAGAGGAGGGGCACAGATGTCTCCGCGATAAGAGTTCCACGGACCCCACACCCCAGTCCATTTCCTAGGCTTGCCTCTCGCTACATACACCGTCTTTTCTCTAAACATGCACCAATCCATATTCTCCTTCCACACCGAGACCGTGGGCGGCCTCTGGGAACCCCATAACTGTGCGATGTTGCGTTTAGCCACCATATTTCCCAAAGTCGCCCACTGCGTCTGTGCCACATTATAATCGTTTGGCTCCCACACGTTCAGCAGACATCTCCAAGCTTCTGGAAGCAGAGCAACATGAGTGACCTCTTCCATTACAGCATGCACCCAACGCCAAAAGCAAGCCACCTCAGGGCATTCCCATATAACGTGAAGGAAAGTACCCAGCGAACCACAGCCACGCTTACACATCCCATCCACGGAGAAACCCATGCGAATCAGGCGGGGACCAGTGACATACACTCTATGGAGTATCTTTAGTTGTACGAACCGAAGGCGGGCCGGAATTGCCACCTCCCTCGGGGAGGCTATTGCCGAGACCCAGTCCTCATCATCTAATTCCAAACCGTCAGCCACCCAGATCTCCCTCAAGGGGTCAACAGGTCTGTCCGGTCGTTGATAAGCTTTTTATAGATCAAGGAGATTGTGCTGTCAGGCACGTAGCCATCGAGCACCCTGTCCTCCAGTGGGGAATTTTTCGGGATAGCAGTAGCATCAGGGAAAACCGAGCACAACGCATGACGGACCTGAGCATACCGGAAGTACTCCCTATCGCTCAGCTTATATTCCGCTTTCAGCATTTCAAACGTTTTAAACTCCCCTTTCACCCAGAGGTCACTCACCTTACATATGCCAATCATATCCCATTTCTCAAATCCTTTAGTTTTCCACAAACAGCCCAGCCTTTCTGAAGCATACAGTGGAGTCGCTGAAGTCAGGCGGTCCTTCCAACCCATCGCAGCATTAGCAGCATGCCACACATGTACCGCTATCTTTGTTGGGCCCGTCAACTGCACACCAGAAGACTTCGAATAGAGTGCTCTATTATAATCCCCCCCAGGCAATAGCATTTTATCCATCTCGAACGCCGGGTTCAGGGCCGGTCCGTATATCCCGTGGTTCACCGCCGCCAATTGGGACGCCCAATAGTATCGCTTGATATCGGGGAGTGCAATACCCCCATCATACCAAGGGAGTGTCAATTTTGTGAGAGCGATTCGCGATCGCCCGTCCCAAAACAACTGCCTCTGCAAGCTCTCCACCCTACGGAAATAGCGGGCCGGTATGACGTCGAGTGTATTTTGCAGTGCATACAGGAATCGTGGTAGCGACATCATTTTAAACAACGCCGCGCGTCCGAGCGGCGAAAGCGGGAGCCGTCGCCACCCCGAGACGTCGGCCCTCAGTCGTTGGAGTGGGGGGGAGTAAGTTCCGCTCATAACAGTCCACAGGGTCTAAAGTTATGAATACTCCCAGGTATTTAAACCCTGACTGCGAAATCTGGATAGGGCAGCCACGCGGAAGGAGAGGAGCATCCCCAGAGAGAACATAGACGCATGACTTGGCCCAGTTAATGACCAAGCCGGAGTTGCGACCAAATGAGTTCAGAACATCGACTAGTACAATCAAAGACTGCCGGGGAGATGTGAGGTACAGGAGAATGTCGTCCGCATAAAGAGAGATGCGGTCCTCAAATTCAGGCGTCCACCTAATGCCGCGCAATGAGGGCTCCCATCGTAACCAGGCAGCCAGAGGTTCCAAGGCAAGTGCGAAGAGGAGGGGCGACAACGGACAACCCTGCCGCGTGCCTCTTCCCAACCCAAAGTGTGCCGACACTCTGCCATTCACCACTACCTGAGCCAACGGTTCCTCATACAGCAACTTCACCCAACCGATAAACCCGGGGCCAAAACCAAATTTCGCGAGCGCCGCCCAAAGATACGGCCATTCTAGGGTATCAAACGCCATTGTGGCATCCAAGGACGCCAAAACGGCCGGTTCACGTATGTACGCCGCTCTGGCGAGCACTCCATGAAGACGCCTCAGGTTCAGAGCCGTATTAAGGTGAGGTATGAAACCGGACTGGTCCGGATGGATCAAGTCGCCAACTACCCTAACCAGACGATTAGCTAAAACCTTAGCCAGAATTTTAGGCTCAGCATTTAACAATGAGATGGGCCTGTAAGAAATACACCGATCCCGCGGCTTCCCCTCCTTGTGAATCACGACTATTGTAGCGAGACGCTGATCATAGGGGAGGGAGCCCACGTCACGTGCCTCAAGAAACATGTCGCAGAGATGAGGCGCCATCTTGTCCGGGCGCAGTTTATACAGTTCGATGAGAAGGCCATTGGGACCCATGGCCTTGCCAGAAGCGACCGAGCGAATAGCCAAAGCAATCTCATCAGGCGACAACGTCGCATCCATCAGTACCCTATCCGCTTCTGACAAAGACTGCAACGCTATATCTCTCAGCAACAGATGATTCATCCTCAAGGCCATCCGAGACTGGAGAATATACTTCGCGGAAATAAGTCGCGAAACATTCAACAATTTCCACAGGGTCAGTCACACGCACGCCATCCGCTCTCTCAATAACCGGCACCACTCGACTCGCTCTCTCTCCTTCTTGTCCAACCATGCAATCAATTTTCCAGACTTATCCCCCACATCGTATAAGCGCCCTTGTTGCTCTCTACTCATCACTTTGGCAGCATCAGTAACCAACGCTCTATAGTCAAGCTGCTTGAGACTGAGAACATGCAACTTATCATTCGTAACACCCAGTTCCAGGTCCCCCTCCAACTTGGCTATTTCGTTTTCAAGGCGAACCACCTCTTCAGTCTTGCTTTTCTTGGAGTGGGAAATTAGAGAAAGAGCTTGCCCACGGATCACTGTTTTGAAGGCTTCCCATAACAAGACAGTAGATGACACTGACCCCACATTTTCAGTGAAATAGCGCTCAAGGGACTTGACCAGGTCTGCCCGGATTTTAGGATTACGCAGGTACCAGGGGTTAATCGGTGCTACCCTCCCCTCAGCCCCGGGGGTGACCTCAATGTGCAACAGTAGTGGGGAGTGATCGGAAATACCCCGGGCCAGATGTCTTACTTCCCTAATCATCACAGCTTGGGCCGCCGGCATAAGGACATAATCAAGTCTCGATAAACTTCCATGAGCCCCTGAGTGGAAAGTGTATTGCGCCTGCCCCGGGTGCATTAGTCTCCAGCAGTCTATCAGTCCGAGGGTATCTATAAACCTACTCAGCCAGGCCTGTGCCCCCGGGAGATCCCTGGGAGGGTGACGATCCGCTCTACCGGAGACGACAGAATTAAAATCGCCCCCCACCACCAGAACCCCCCCCCCCGGGAGTCCCAAGACCATTCGCCCCAAATCAGCGTAAGTTACGGTCTGCAATCCTGGTGGGACATAAACAGAAACGAGCGAGACGGTTCTGCCCTCCCATCGGCCTACAAGTGCAGCATACCGCCCTCTATCATCATGAATCATATCGTCTACCTCCAACGGGAGAGAGGCTCTAATCAAGATGCCCACCCCCCGTGAGCCAGAAGTGAAACCAGAATGAACAACAAGACGATATCCCCGCCTATTCATAGCATGGCAAGAATTCCCAATTAGATGCGTTTCCTGCAGAAAGACCATATCTGGCGACAGCCGTTTCAAAAACTGCAGCACTACTCCACGTTTAATCCTATCCCCCAAGCCATTCACATTCCACGAGAGTACTCTCAATCCCCTACCCCCCATCCCAACCCCGCGCACAACTCCCCCCCCCCCCAGAGAACACGAACCCGACCACCAGTCGCATAGCGTTACGTTGCCTTGTAGAACATTCAAACCGTCCCCAACTCCCCCCCTCCCCACCAACATTTCCGTTACAACTCCCCCCTCCCTGCACCCCTGCGTGAGCCCATGTAGCCCCCCCAACTTGCAGTGTGCCTGTCGCCCTAGCATTAACTAATCTACAAAAAGGAAACCCCAGAGGAGGAAAGAGCCTCACTGAGCACCCCACAACCCCCGGGCATTTAAGGATAAGGCACTGAATAGAAACATCGAACCAAAATATGGAAGTGTCATCGCTATGTTCAGTCACCGGGAACCAAAAGTCTATTCCTGTCCAGCCAGGCCCACTCCGTTCTCCTCGGTCTGTCCCTCTCGACTTCGTCGCTGGGGCAGGGTATCAAGCCAATCTCCAACCTCCTCCTGCCGATCGAAAAAATGTGTCCGATCCTCAAACTCAACTCGCAACCTGGTCGGAAAGAGCATCGCATATTTCAGGTCCATGTCTCTCAGTCGCCGTTTAACACCCATGAACCCCTGTCGCTGCTTTTGGACCGATTGTGTAAAGTCCGGGTAGAAACTTATATTAGTGTTCTCAAACTTCGTCGGCCCACTCACCCTCGAGGCCTGCAGGATAGCGTCTCTGTCCCTGAAATGAAAAATTCTGGCAATGAGGGGCCGTGGGGGAGCACCCGGTTTCGGCGTACCACCCGGAACTCTATGGGCCCGCTCGACTGCAAAGAATTTACTCAATCCCTTGGGTGCGAGATGGTTGATCACGAGGTCTTCCACGAAGAGGTCAGCCGCAGGGACCTCCGATTTCTCCGGTACCCCTATTATGCGCACATTATTTCGCCGAGCCCTACTTTCAAAATCCTCCAGCCGACGGACAGACAAATCATTGGACGTCCGCAGATTACGGACCTCGGTTTGCAGGTCAGACACGTCCGTTGCCAGACTCGACGTTGTCAGACCCAAGGATTTGACCTTTTCATTCGTTTGTGAGAGGTCCGCTCTGACTAGTTTAATGTCGATCAAAACCGTGTCCAATTTATGGGCCAGGGTGTCGAATTGCTGGCCGACTGCTGCTTTCATCTCATCGATGGCGCCCATGACGTCCTGCAATGTTAACTCCGTAGACGATCCCGGGCCATCCTTGGATCTCTCCGGTGACTTATGCAGGCCACTAGGGGATCCTTTTGGCTGGGTATAGCGGTCCATGTTATTAGCTTGGGTATGAGCTCCCCGCCTAGTCGTCTTGGATTTTTTGTTTGTCTCCGTCCAATCTAGCCGCCATTGTCTGATGGTCGCCAAGGTTGTCGTCCACCAACACGATTAGCAATCCTCGGAGAGCCGATCTAGGGAGCCTCAGCGATCACGAAAGGTAGTCCAGACTAGTGTCCAAGACCCAGGCAGGATACCCGATCTTCCCACTATCAATGTATGCTGACAATCCAGGGCCCCTCCGTCAGTTTCAGCGAGGAGACCCGAAACCGAAAGTGAAAGTAGGGAGTGCGCACCGGCCCGGGTCCTGCAGGCCGTTGTTGTTCACTTTCTGCCCGGGCACCATGCCAATTCGAATTCGGGGCAAGGTCAGGAGTAGGCCGCCAACTTGAAATCGATGCTATCCCGGTTCCTGAAGTCCGATTTGAATTTGGACAACTGGTATCACCTCCGCATAGGTTCGCCTGTAGAAGCCCGTCGATAGAATCAGGATATATTCAGGATAGACGTGGGAAGTTGTGGAGGCCCTCGGGAGCCCTGTGCCTACGCGGCCATCTTGGTTGCGCGCTAGGCTCCTCCCCCCTGTTGATACGATTTTAAAGGTAACACAAGGTATCTCCTTGTTTCATGGTTCCACCCTCTACTGGCACCTTGAGGGGACAGCTGACGGTCTTCTCTTTCTACAGAGTGATCTGGAGCTGCATAGATTAAGAACTGAATTCATGACATGGTCAATAAATTAGGGCCCCTTCTTCAGCATGGGTGCCAAACATGTTGATGCTTGCTGCTTTGGCCTGGTCATCCAGCACTCCACCTCAATATCTTGCTGGTAGATATTGTGTGGTGCACACTATTCCCAAGGAAGTGCACTCTCCCATCCAACAATTTACTTTGTACTGTATATGTGTAATCCTAGTAGAGATATCATCAGCCTTCCTGTGCAGGTCCCGCAAAACCCTAAGCCAATTGTTAGTGTAGCCATTGCTTCAGCTTTCCTCTCATCATCCACCTCCTTGAGCATCCGGATCTGTAACAGGATTTCTAGTTGAGAATGTGATGTGTACTTCTGCTCCCTTTGATCTGCTTTTCAGATATTTTTTCCAATATAAGCCTCATCGCGTGAGGTCGATTAGGTCACTCAGCTGCATGGCCCAGCATTTAGCACACAAATATCTGATATACTCCTTCTTGACCCTGGTTCTCTTCAGAAAATGGTTGAAAGGACCCTGATTTGGAGATACACAATAGAGATGTTTCTGTTGAATCCAACAGTGGAAACGAGACTTCAGATCTCGCAGACCAGGCCTGCACTTCTTGGTATAACATAGGAGTTCATTATAAATGCAGTTTAAACCACATGGCATAAATGTAGTATTGTAATACGGATAAAACTATACTATGCGTACTCTTACAGCTGCTTGTCTCGTCTCTCTCCAAAGGTTGGCTGCAGCTGCCATGGAGCAGACTCAAGGGTTGAGTCAACTCCATAGTTCCTCTGTATACTTTGCACCAGGGGAGTTTACCTCTTTAATATTTCTCACTGTTCTGGATCTTATGCATTGCGGTTGCTGGCACTGTTGTGAAGTCTCATCTGTTTCTTTCTCTTGTGGGAACATGTGGTGCTCGTCCTAGTCCCCTCGCATCTCAGACATTGAAGCAGATTGAGTCTCAGTAGAACATGATCTCTCAGATGCTCACCAAGCTTGGACCTGAAATATACTGTTTAGCAGCACCAGAGTGGGTATTATCTGTTGGGGATATTCGGATACAGTGGCCATTAAGCTAGCAAGTGAATGAAAGACTTGCTGCCTGGCTGATCAATTGTGAACTCTTTTAATGAACAGTGAATGGCAGACTTCATTGCCTGCTCCGGCTAACTTCAATGGCACTGCTAGAAGCAGCCTGGAATGCTGCCTGCCAGACAGGTGTTTGGTATAATAAGACCAGGATTATCTCTCTGTAGAAAGTATGGGTATAGAACACACATTTTAAAGAAATATTTAAGGTAGCAACATTCAGATGTAAGTGTGGTGGATGCTTCACAAACATTATAACCGTAACATATCACTCAGAAACCAGACTTGCGCCACTAAAGCAAAAAACATAAAACCTCCCACTGTGAGTGGTCATAAGACAGTGAATGTACGTCACCAGTAACGCCTAGTGGAAGACAAAACTGAACACCAGCACATTTTCCAAAATGACAGGCAATCACGTTGAAAAAAAATCAACAATTGTCATTCTCTGCCTTTAGTTTTTACCTTTAATAGTAACATTAATCCCATGCAAGCAGATGTAAAATCAAGAAATCACCTAGTTTGGCATTCCAAATATTGTATTGTATCATGGAGACTTCAATATATTCACGAAAGAGATGCTTTGGGAGGTAGGAGCTAAACAAATAACTACAGGAGTTATATTAAATAATATTGAAACGTGCATGTTTCTGTACAGTCAACTACTCCAGCAAGAACACAGCAAGTAAATTATGTAAACCATTGTTAACAGAGACACCTAGAAAAGTGAATACATTCAGCAACCTCACCTCTTGATGATTCTTGAGAAGCAAAACATCTCTGTACATTGATCCTACTGATCAGCTTGTAGAATGAGGAGAAATCTTTAAAGAAACAAGAAATAAGGCAAAGTCAAGAACAGAAAATACTAGATGTATGACGGTACCTAGAAAGACAGAACTGTTGAAGCATCAAACCTAGATGTGCTGTCGATTATGACTAAATCGTCCAAACTTCGCAGAAGCATTAAAACAGCATATCACTACAGAGGAGCACTGAATACCTTGTATAACGATTTACAAATGTCTAGCAAAATATGTGCAAATTCAGAATGTAAAGAGAAGCTTTCAGGGAAGAACAAGGTGAATGTTCTATATATCGCAGTGGGAACAAAACAGAAAATTCATTTTTTTCTTTTTTAATTATTTTATTAAGCTTGTATCATGTATTTGAACAATGGTACAAAGACAGAAATATACACATATGTCAAATATATTTATCAAACGTTTGCTGGATCCAGGACTAAGCAGTTACATTTCCGTCTTCCAATATAAAGTAGCAACATATATCATGCTCGGTCATACAATCAGGTGGATTCATCTATTTATAATAAGTAAACAAACACTTTTTCCCCGGTCCCATTCAGGTCTCTCAAACCATTCTTTCCTGTGTCCTAGTTCGATCACACGCAGTGAATGTACTATAAACATAGTCTTGGCTTCCACCTTTATTTGCAGCACAAGACTTCTCTCATCCGGTGCCACATTCCATACTCATGTCTCTTCCCGCATAGTGTCACTTGATCATTCGTAATTTCCACTGGGTTGGATATTAAGTATTCTTTAAGAGGGTCTCATATGTCCTTCGGACGAGAAGTGAGCAGGAGCAACTCTGCATAGGTGAGTGTTTGTTCCTGGCAGAATAATAAGTCTCTGATACACTCCTTAAATTTGGGGGCTCTACCTCGTCCCCATCTGCATGCCACTCTGTGCTTAGCAAGAAGGAACCTGAGTGACGCATATTTTCTATATCCTGCTTCAATTTGTTCAGTGTACCCTAGTAGAGCTACTTTTGAAGATGTTAATAAAGGCAATGATATCATCTACGCCAATGCTGCAAACACTAGTTGCCAGTACTGGTTTATGCTACTACAGCCCCAGGCGAGGTGTAAAAAGTCTGCCTCCTCCGTTCCACTATGTCACAACGGTCATTATCTCTCTTGTATTTGTACATTTTGACCGGCGTGTAGTAAGTGTGATGCAGAATTTTAAAGTGGATAATCCGTAAGTGACTACTTACGAACACCTGTTCTGTTTGCATCCAGCAGTATTCCCATTGTTTACCTGTCATTTCAGAGCCAAGATCCCTATCCCACTGCCCTTGCGCTGCATACTGGTCTAGCACCTGGTTTTTTTGGATAGTGTGATATAAAGAGGAGACTATATGCTTGGGTGCCTCAGATTGCAATAGTGTATGTAGCGGGGATAGCACCGGTGGCTCCAGTGGGAAAGAGGGTGTGTTTTCCTTAATGCCCCGTCTCAATCTCACGTACAGGAATATATATATGGGAGTGGGTTCCAATTGTTAAAAAACTGTTCCAGCATACGGAATTTCCCACCCTTGTATAATTCTCCCCAGCACCGCATATTTTTTTCTCATGACTTGTTTGAAGCCTGCTTCTTGAATCACCTGTATATGTGGATGGTACTCTAGCGGAAGTAAGGGGAAATATATCATTGGAGCTTTTAATACCTCAGCTATGCGTTTCCACGCATTTACCATACATGTCACCGTTGATGGAGTGGGAACAAATATGAATCCCCCAGAAGTGTATTAAAATGCAGAATTTGCAGTCTTGACTGAACTCTGTGCAAACTGCGTTTGGCTTAATAAAGGTGCTTAGCTCTAGCTGAGTAATTCAACCCATATTAAGGTGGCCTTTGAAGCAGGCATAGTGCAATGTTCCTTGTCAGAAGAGACGGGGCTTACTCATTTACAAAAGAAAAAAGAAAAACATGAATCGAATATTTTAGACACTCAACGCAAAGCCAGGACCCGTAATGATGTGTTACATGGAAGCTAGTACTAAACATGGCCTCAGCCTCCCACATTAACCCACCACCAGGGCTTTAAGTGGGATGAAAAAACTGGGGGAAGTGGGGTCTCTCAAAGGGGTGTGACTAATGTAATTAAGGGCGTAGCTTAAAAACATATAAGCTAAAAATCTGTGCTTAGCATAGTGTGCCGCCCGACTTGTATTTTGCAGTTTCTGTCATTGCATACAGATATATGATACAATAAGTTACATCATACCTACAACAAGTCAGGACTAGTGGTTTTGTCAATGGTTGTTAGCTGAATAGGATAGAGAAGCAGCAACTATGGTTTGTATATAATATTAAAAAAGCTTCCACTTACATCCCTGGTGACACCATGACAATGTTGCTGCTCCTGAGTTTCAAAAAGAGAAGGGAAATCCAGAGAAAAAATGACTCTCTTTGAAGGATTTCCCTTCCCCTACAACGCTCACCTAGCATGACATCATGCCGTAACTTCTCCACTAGTGAGAAGTGAGCAGTGTGAGCACGCACACATCGATGTGCCTGCTGGCACTGCAGTCCGGAAAAAAATGGACCGTCTGTGGCAGGGCACAAAATAGAGTTTGATAGAAACCCGTTTCGAGGCCCCCTCAGCACCGGTGAGACCCGGACCACTTAAAGCCCTACCCCCCAACCACCCATGTCTATGTGATAATCATGCAAATGGCAGGAGGGTCAATCCAGCAATGCCGGGATGTAGGAAAACGGGTTGTGTTTATGTTTATGGGATTTATAAAGTGCATGGCTACCTGAAGGCTTACCCTCATTGCCGAGAGGAGCAGTCATAATGTGATGCCTCAGGGAACAGCCAGGTTTTGAGTTTTTTCTGAAACACCGTTCGTTTTTGACTAGTCTTAGTTCTGGGGTCATTTTACTGCAGAGTTTTGGGACCAGGTGTGAAAAGTCTCTTCCACCCAATCTTGATTTCCTTATCTTTGGGGTGTTCATCAGGAAGCTGGCTCCTGACTGAGGCGCCTGTTGGGAACGTATGAGGAGACCAAGGATTTTATCATGGTCAGACCTCTCCCTTGCATGGCTTTGAGGGCTATGCAAAGGGCCTTGAATTTAACCCTGGATTGGATTGGTAGCCAATGCAGCTTCTTCAGAGATGCTCTCGCTGATTCGTGCCTGGGGATCTTGAGAAGCATTCTGGCTGCCGCATACTGGACCACCTGCAGCCTGTGTCACATGTTTTACACACAACTGGGATGTTAATATATCATATATGACATAGAACATCTTGCACATGGGGGGAAGCATGCAGGGTTTTAAGTGGGCCGGGTCTCACTGGTGCAGAGCACCAGCAGTTTTTCAAAGGGGGGCTCGAAACGGGTCTCTATCGGGCTCTGTTTAGTACCCTGGCACAGGCGGTCTGTTCTTTTCCGGACTGCAGTGACAGGAGGCACTTCGATGTGCGCGTGCTCACACTGCTCACTTCTCACTAGTGGAAAAGTTACAGCAGAGGCGCAACTAGAGCCAAATTTCAGGGTGGGCTACTAAAAATTTGGGGGGGGGGGGCCTGACTCTTCCAGTGATAGTCAGAGTGGAGCTGCAGGGGCTCTAAGAAGGGGTGAAAACACAACAAAGCCTCGTTAGCAAGTAAATGGTCTTTTAAAGACCTGTGAAGTACTCGGGTGCGGCTGCGGCTGACACACACGACGGGGGGAGGGGCAATGGGCATTGCGCACCTGAGTTACGGCATGACGTCCTACAAGGTGAGCATTGAAGGGGAAGAGAAATCCTTTAAAGAGAGTAATTTTCTCTCTGGATTTCCCTTCTCTTTTTCACTCTCAGGAGCAGCAACATTGTTGTGGTGTCACCAAGGCTAGAAGTGGAAGCTTTTTCAATATTATATACAATCCATAGTAGCTGCTTATTTATCTTATACAACTAACAGCCATTAACAAAGCCAATAGTCCTGGATTGTTGTAGGCGTAACATTACTTGTATCAAATATCTGGATGCAATGACAGAAACAGCAAAATACAAGTTGGGCGGCACATCACTATGCGGAGCACAGATTTCTAGCTTACGTGTTTTAAGCCCCGCCCTTAATTACATTGGCCACGCCCTTTTGAGAGGACCCCCCCAATTTGTTCATCCCACTTAAAAGCCCTGGGTGCAGGAATTTGCGGTTGGCATAGGACGGTATGCGCATTTCACTCTTTTAACCTGTGTGCAGCTTTGCAGAAGGTCGCCTGGGGCTTGCATGTCAGTGTACACAACAGTGCAGGCCTTCCGGCTGAGATATTACTTCTGTATTCATTCTTTCAGCAGTTTTACTTTGGGCGGTGGCGTGCATGCATGCCAGGCACTGTACCTGCCGGTTCAAAGCCCCGCCTCGCTCTTCCATCCTGTGATTCTCACACTGTCCTTGTACCTATCACTGCTGCTTCTGTGATTTGCATACTCCTCGTGGGGCACACACAGAACACACACACCCTCATTCTGCCTGCGATCTGCATAAGCACTTAAAGCAGAATCGACTTTAGCGAAACTGGCTCAATCCTGCTCGTCTCTTCTCTTTTCATTCGGACCCATTGTTATTGCACAAAGCAGATGTACCTACTGTTAATCTTCTCAAGTTACGCATATGGAACTGTGGCTGTCTTATTCAACAACTAATGGCCCTCCCTCCGGACTTCCAGCAACGTCCCCTGGATTTGATTTATCGAATTCATCATTCTTTTTAGGTCTCGGCTGGCGAAAGCAGCGCGCATGCGCTGCTCTCCGTACGAGAGCTTCTTGGAATCAATACAGATTCCAAAGCTCTGGGAGGCGGAGTTGGAGCCCCGCCCATCTTCCTCATTGGCTGGCGTCATCCTGCATGCAAATTGCAGGCTTACGATTGAAAAGGAGGCTTCTTAGTCCCTCCTTGTTGCCGCCTTGTCTCCTTTTGGCCCCGCCCACCGGGATTGGATCGTTTACTGGCAGCGTGTTACCAAAACCTCTTTAATTACAGGGTGAGGACGTTTTTGGACATTCCAGCTGGTTAACTTTAAACTGAGCGCGGTGCCGCTTCACGGACACCGCGCTCGGATTATTTATATATTTCTTAACTTTAGCACTGAGCGCAGCACCCGCTTCAAGGACACCGCGCTCAGTGTTAAAGTTAAGAAATATATAAAAAAAACGAGCGTGGTGTCCGTAAAGCGGCGCCGCGCCCAGTTTTAAATTTAAGCAATTGCAATACAATCGGACCGATTACATTGCAAATGCTTGTTTATACCTTGCCAGCACACACATGTGGTCACTTTCAAAGTTAAACATTTTGCTAGGTAAATTTTACACCCCACTTTCACAGGGAAGCATATCTGTAAATGGCCGCTGCAGCAACAGTTTAATAAATGCCTCTGCTGGAATTGCCTGCACATAACGAACCGAACATTATTAAAAAGCGTGTTTTAATTACACAATAGGCGTATATTGCATAGAGCGCATAAGCTCCCCATCATCCACCCAGCGCGTGCCTCATTTAAAACAACAACTGGCGCGCAGAGGTGTTATTCTGGGGGCGCGTTACCGGCACTGCTTCTCTGGTGACATCTTTGTAAAATAGCAAGACATGAAACGTGTAGGTGTTTAAGACATATAGTGTTAGGATGTGGCACGTTATGTACACAAGGAGGGCCGGCGAACAAGTACACATGAGCACACACTCACAGCTATAGAATACCCATGCGGACCTGTCTGAATGCACCGAACCTTCCTATCAAGTGCGTGCACCACAGATCCATATACAACACGGGAGAAGCGTTTGTGCATTAACCCAGCCTACAATGCATGGGCCATGGGTGTGGCTGAATTCAGACCTGTGCGGAGCAGCTTCTTAGCATCGGCGACTGGAATGGTGAACTTCAAATAGGACAGCATTTTTTTTCCGCAATTCGTGCATATGACATTTTGGCAAATGCTTTTGAATATGTATTATTTCAGTCTGTTTTGCAGACATGGATCCTGTAATGTGTGAACCCACAGCTTTGAGCACACATGTGCAGTGCACATCGCATGCACCACCACAGAACACCCGTGGTGAGCCCCAGTACAGAACATCCTTCTCCCACAAGATGGCTGGTCAGTACAGGGCACATCAGCCAGGCTGAGTACATTCCCGCAAGCACGAGAGCTATGTACGGCTCACGAGCTTAAGTGGCACACTGCACGCCTTGGACAAATTCACACGACAACCGTGCACCTGTCTGGGCGAAACAAGCAGGTCTGTAGCTAGACACCAGTGACAAACAGACCTTCACATGAAAAACAAGGCTCGGTTAGGCTGAAAACACGCTTAAGACGATCTGCCTCCCGCCCCTCACCGAGGGCGCTGCAATGTGTATTTGGGAGTTTCACTTTCTTCTGCTCTTTTTGGACTTTAAAGCACTTCCCAGGCAAGCCGCTGGAAGTGACTGACGAGCCAAAACATGGCTCTTCTAGCGGTTCACACTCCACCCTTGAATGCCGCCTGAGGTACCCATCAGACCCCTCATGCACCAAACCGTAGGGGTGCACGAGTAATCCTGCCGCATCCGCCTCACATTAATCCACTGAACTCGGAAACAGTAATTTGTTAACGAGGGCCAAGGATGCTCGCGTCGGCACTGGTAAGGGGCGTCGCGGTCAGCGTTTGCGCTCAGATGGGCTCTGCAGAGGTAGTGGTGTGTTTCAGCTGTAGCTCCTTCTCCCTGGAGCTGATTGCGAGGGGCGCCCTCTGCAGTTAGAGTGCGGCCTCACACTGCCCAGGCTGCATCTGCTAGTTAGTGCCAACGCAGTCCAAGCTCACTCACTCACCGGCGCGCCAGACCCACTCTCTCGCAGGCCGGGGACAGGCACACAAAGCCCTGACAGGTCCCGGATTCATGCAGTGTCTGCGTATCAGGCGCACGCGTCAGGCAATCGATGGGGAAAACAAGGGCCACAAACACTGCAAATGGATTGTGCTGTGGATCGATCAGAGGGGCGCTGGTCTTTAATGCGCTATCAATCTTCATGGGTGCCAGGGGGCAAAACCGGCGTGGCCTGGGGTTCCTGCTCTCCCTGAGCTCTTCACCACTCACACACCAAGGGGCCCTCTCCCCTGCCCGGGGGCATTAGCAAGTAATCCGGAGGCGAAATAATATTTTTTTTCAATCAGGCTCCGACATTCAATTACAGAGGGCTTGCAGCTGCATGGGCACGGGACCCCCCTGACAATTGACACTCCATTCCCAGTCGCATCACTTTATTAGCATCATGCATTGTATCCACTTCCCCATTCTTCCTTCCATGTCTTCCCACCCATCTCCACACTGCTCTCCATGCCTTCTCCACTCGCCCTTCCATCCTTCTTCCAGTCCACCCACCCTTCTCTCCATCCCGTCTCCCTAGTCTTTCCTTTCATGCTCCTGTGCCCCATGTCTCGCCCACTTCCAAGCTCCATTGTGCCATTCTCTCGCAGTGGTTCCGAACAGCTTTTGTTCGGATGCTTTCGGTGGTTGCATCCTTTGCTGTTGGGGTTAATTACGGATTATTATGCATCAAGGCAAGAGTTTCATGTTCGTGCTTAATTTCTCTACACGTGGGTGCTTTTTTTGAGCTGGTGGTTGCCGGCGGGACCCACCAGCACTCGTTTTTGGGGACTAGCACTTATTTCCTTCCACAAAGTTTGATCCAGAGCAAAAGAGAGACAAGCATTGGCATAGCCAATAGGTCTCGCCTTTGGGACCTTATAATTAGCAAAGCAAATGGCTTACACTTAATTAAAGGCGAGACCTATTGCATTTTCAAAGCTTGTTTTGAATGTGGCTACTGAATCCGTCACAAAGATTTCGCAGTGCAAAGGAGACCCGTCTCTGCCACAGGAAAAGCAAAATGAAGACTTTCTAAATGTATTGACTTTTCTTGTAAACTGGAAAAATGTTACTAAGGTCTATTGTTTAGGGTCTGAAGGACACGCAATGTCAAATATGAGCCTATGACAGGAGCCCTTCTAGGGCGGGAGAGGGAGGGTAAGTTGATACCACTGGAAGACGAGTCTGAATGTCTTGATGAGCTGTTGAAAGCATTAAGTGCTTTAGCAAACAATGAATGTTTGACAATGAAATGGAGAGAGGTCATATAATTCTATACTTTAACAGCGACAGATTTCACGAGAGATTGTGGACGATGGGAGACCCATCTTCAAATGAACCCTTTCAAGGTTATCCTGCCATTGGACTGTATAAGGGAGAGATGTATGCCAAAATAAATCAGATTACTTTGAATACACAAAAGGTGATGGGAGGATGCTTGCAATTTGTCTGACCACTGGCGTTCGCTTGGGGTAGCATTCTAACGCAACCCTCTTTTACCCACCAAGCCACCTCAGTTTGAACTCAGCCATAAGCTTTGACCCTGCTCCAAAAAGCATAAGTCCAGCTGACACTGCCAGGCCAGGTCCTCTTTTAAACGGAATACAAGCATCCCAAGAATGGTTTCGCCCCGATTGGGCTCTTCAGTCAGGTGTAGCTTGGTTCCGGTGGCACAGTGAGAAATAGACCTACATCTATACATACCCTTGTCACTTAGGGCGGAACACGAAACACACAAAAGGGGAAAGGAGGAATGCTTGCAACTTGTTCGACCACAGGCAATCGCTCGGGGTAACATCCAAACCCATCATTCTTGTCTTCTAAGTTCTTAATTTGCTTGTCTTTAGTTTCATGGAGGACCAAGCCTGGAAAGTTTGGGCTGGAATGTTCCTATTGGAATCAAGACTGATTTGCATATGAGTCTAACTGGAGGTGGTGTGGTGGGCAAAAGAGCGATGGGCTGGAATGCTACCCGAGCGACTACCAGTGGTTAGACAAATTACATGTACTCCTCCCGTCACCTTCTGTGTGTTTAAAATCTGAGTATTGACACTGATCGTGTCCACAGTAAAAAACTGCAAAAGTGAATGGATGTACAATTCAGAGAAATGTGAAGCAGTGCACCATGTGATGCTGTCAATGAATTACCAGCGAACAAAAGGTTCTCATGTGTCTTGTCATTATTTAGCACTAAGCATTAGAAATCTCAATATACTATTACTAAGAACTATTGGTAAATGGTGAAATCATAAAATTAATCAAATGCGCTCCCCTGGTGTCAGTCGGGAGGCATTTAATAGACATAATATCAATTTATGTGTATGTTTCATGACATAGCAACAATTCAAAAGCAGAACCGCAATAGTCATAGCATGTGTTTTGGGGAGAGGATGCGGCGAAACGACCAGAGCTGCCGACTTTGGAACTAGGGAACCAGGTTCGAGTCTTGGCGTCAGCTCAACATCCTGTGAATCTGAGCAAATCACTTAATCTACCCATGCCTACAAAAAATGAATGTGTCCTTATGTAAGGTAACCGGTACTCATGTAAAGCGCTCCAATAGCTTAGGGTGAAGTTCACACGATTTAAAATTTGGTGTATACTGAGGATGAAGCAACTCATAAGGATATTCTGTATGAATTCTATTAGTAAGAGTGTAAGAGAAAGGATTCATCCTGAAGGCATGGGAAGCATATGATGTCATGTGGGTTATACCGTTTCGTAAAAAAGGATTAGATCATAAGTACTCTCGAGTAAACACCATATAACAACATATTCCAGGTCCATATTTGAAGACTGTATTAAGTTTGCTTTTTACAGATTGCTAATAAAAATGCTGAACTTGAGAAAGCCATTGCGTGCAAAAGGTTTGAGTATGTATACACTCAGGTGCAAAATTATTAATTATTACAATTAAAAAGGCATCCATGGAAGCACCTACTTTGAAGCCATTTTCTATTGGTAAATTGTATCATGTTATATTGTTTATATAGATTTGCATAGCTGTGCTAGTATGACCTTACTGCACTGCTGGAGTTCAGGTACCATCGCCCCCGGTCCCAGGGATTGTACTGCAGGCCAGAGTCAGTTTTCTGTTGGTTTGAGTTGGATTATCCGTAGTGTAGGTATTTAACATGATAGCCCCAGTCAGCACCATTCACATGTAATATGAGCAGTTATTGAACTATTTTCCACATTTTATTAATGTAGGTGAAAGGGTTTATCGTGTCCTCTTTTAAGAAAGAAGTCTGTGATATTTTGATGTTTTTATTTTAAAATTATTATGGTGTTAAATAACTAAAAACAATACAAGTACATTGATTACATAGTCTAGGTGCTGATGTTATTCTGTTTTGTGTGTATTTGTTATATTTGTTAGTAGATATGGTGGATGACGATACAGCATAAGCTATGGGTTAGTTAGTGTATAAGTTGCAGAATAATCCAAAATTGCTGGCAAGACGAGTAGATTGTGGTCTAGCTTTGAGTACTATGAACGAGACTGAAAAGTATGCTGTTTTTGGGTGGAACTATTAGGGAAAGCATGGGCAGCTAACAACTGTAGAGATGAGAGATTAAACAAAACCATTTAAAATAGGGTCCAAGGGATATAACAACTGTAAACATTAGGTGTGGGGTAGCAAGTTCCAGCTCAGGACCAATCAAACCTTTGGTGGTTATTTTGTCTCCTGGTGATTATTTGAATTCCACAGTACCTATAGAATATCTCAGTTCAAAACCAGGATAGGGAGGGAATTGTATGGTGATACAATGAGAAAGTTGAAGAGAGGTCTCTTACACAAAAGGCTAGTGAACTGGCACAATATGAAGGACTACTGATTAGCTCAAGTCCTTCTGCTCCCCCTTAGAGTATGAGGATTAAGGTTCTTGAAAGTGCACATGACTGATCTATTGGCTTGTCCGCTACTGAAAGAAATATTATGAGTTTAAAATGAATGGCCATGAATGGGTACTGAAATAGACTGATGAGTGAGAAATTGCTTTGAGTGTGCCGTCATTAGTCAGATGCTAAAAGCAGAACCTTCTAACATGATTTTGGTCCAGTTGACATTTGACAAAAAGTAACTTTGACATCTTGGTGTTCATGCTTTACCTCACAGTGGATACCTTGCCATCGATATTATTGAAGATTACTTAGGCGACCTGTGGTTAAGGTTACCAACAAGTTGACTGAAACGGAGGTGATCAAGGAGCTATTTTTGAGGAAAGTTTTCTTGAAAGTCAGGTTACTGACAATGAAGTGCCATTGACAGCAGATGAGACATCTTGGGGTCTCCTAAGCACACTCCTGCAGTGGAAGACAAAATGTTGTGAGCTTCCACTTAGATGGTTACGTAAGCCATTGGAGGGGGTATATCACCAGGATTATTTACCGGGCAGATGTACATTTATTTTGGTTCTTATATAAAGCAGCTGATTTCTACTTTTCAAGCATAACATCTTCTTGAATGGTTGTAGGCCTTTTCTGCCTCTTTTTTCACGACACACAGACCTTAAAAGGTCTTTAGCTTTATTCCCCTCCCCTTTTGTAATACTACAGTCCATGTGTGCCTGTCTTTTGACTTAATGTACCTTCTCTTTGTCTTTCACTTCTATGAGGATGCCCCATACATTTTCAAATTTGCATTTGAATGCCAATGTAGTATTTAATGTGACCTTCAGTTCAAGTTGCTAAAAATGTTCAACTCTTGGGCGTGTTTATCCCTTTTTAGGATCTGAATGCTTACCAAATTAAGACATGTTCAGATTATTCGACTCATCGCACAAAGAGATGTAGTTTAAAAGCATACTTCATTTTTGGCACAGTCTCAAAAGTCTGCAATTCATCTTTCTCCCTTTTGAGGTGTGGCCTAGACAACTCTCCATATGTGCACTACAAAACTGGATGTTCCAAATGTGACTTCATGAATAATCATACCTAACAATTTTCAGGGTTCATCAATAGGATGTAGGGATTCCGACTAAGACTGTGGGACAATTTTCTCAGGCCAGCAACACATTTTCACAATATAACCACACACCACTGTATATTTTCCATTATCTTCTTTGATGCATTTGAAACAAATTTGACCGAAATCTTTTGTTTTTTTTTCTAAAATGTTATTATTGACATTTTCAACATACTCTCCCCTCATGCACCCGCCCAGCACATCTCCTATATCTGACAGTTGGTCAAAACACAGGTGTCGGTCTATGTCTCGGGCAGGGCATGTATCCCTCGGTGTCTGTTCGGGGCCCACCACATGCAGTCCGGCGTCGTCTCACCCAGGTACTGGTCCCCCTTCTATTTGTGCTTATGAAATCCATATTAGTTAACCCCAATTAGCTCCAGCTGAGGGGGCAGCGACTGTTATTATCATGCCTCCTCAGGTTCCATATTTTCTGAAACATACGGGGGCAACAACGGGCATTATACACCTGCATCTCCACCCTCAAACACCAGCCAAAATTCAATTCCCATACCCACACTGTGGGCAGAGTGGGGCTCCCCCATCATTTAGCTATGTCCTGCCTTGCAACCATGAGAGAGCTACGTTATGAAAGAGCAGTGTGTACATCTCTAGCGTTTGCTCCCCTCATATGCCCAGTGTAATGAACTGTAGTAAGAATTGTATCTGTACTTCTGTGACCTCGAATATTCGCGCCCCAACTTTCTCCCAGTACCACCGCACCGACAGGCACCCCCCAAATAGTATGTAGTAAGGTACCTCTCTGGCCACAACCCCTCAGGCAGCAGTTGGATTCACTGTGTCCCATTTTGTATAATGTCTCCCTTGTGTAGTATATCATGTGCAGCAATTTTAGCTGCACCAGGCGAAAGCCTGTCTGTATCGCCACTTTCAGCGGGTAGCATCAGGCCTCGCCCCACGAATCATCCTCCAGTCTGCCCAGATCCCGCTCCCACCTATCTCTAAGGAAGACCAATGAGGGGAGACTATGAGCTAGAAGTGTGGTGTTTACGAACGACATGGCATCACATGCAGGGGAGAAGCAAGCACTCTAAACTCAAGGGGTGATTCCTGCAGCTGGTCGTTCATGAAGTCTCTGTGTTTCTCAAGGATGTACTACATTTGCAGGTACCGAAGGTATTGGCTACCCGACATTCCGCATTCTGCCTGCAGCTCCAAAAGAGTAACATCCTCCCCCACCCCCTTCCAGACGTCTCCCAAGTTTAAACTATAACTGATTTGTAAAAGCAGCATTTTACTAAATGTGTTTTATGGTGATAATTAACATTTACGTAGATACATGAGTCCTCCTTTATAGTACAATGAGGTAACACTCACCTGCTGTAGCATGAATCTCTCATTAACAAAAACAATCAAGGTCGTTTGAATCAGCACTGTGACAAGCACTCTGAAATGTGAGTTAGGTTACACCTCTCCATATTTACCCCAGGATTCCTCTTGCTCTCGCCATGGTTTTCTCACATCGTTGAGTCATTTTAGATATAACCCACGTATCCTTCTGACATTTGAAAACCTACAAACGCCACAACCCATGCTTTTCCATCCCTTGTAGAATAGACAGCCAAAGTATAGGTGTGCTACAAAGAAACGTACAGGTGCCAGGAAAGAAAGTGTGGAAACTGTTTATGACACAGCCTGCAGAGGAGAAGGGTCGCAAGGACACGGACAAGAATAGACAAGGGGAGGACTTGCAGAGGGAAAGGTGTCAAGCATAGATCACAACAAAATGTAGCAATAAGGAAGGCCAACAAAACGATGCAGAAAGGGACTGTGATAAAGCATGCAATATAAATACTGGCATCCCTTTTGGATAGGGAATAAGCTGATAAAAGCACTGATAGGGTGAAGAGCACAGCAGTAAAAAGGCAGGTGGAGTGTAGGAACAGTTGAGAAATCCAATATTTTACAATACAATAACAGGGCACTTACCCCTTACTAAACAGTACGCAATTAATTATTTGTACAGGTTTCCTCTGTTGCCCAATCCACTGGCCATGCCTAGTACATTTCAGTGCTTTACTACTTTGACACGCTTTGTCAATAGCTTTTCCCTCTTGTAGTACTCAATGTTTCTGGACAGGAAGGATTCCCGTCTTGCCAGGATTTTTAGGTCTCGCCTAGCGATGCAGCGCAAAGCGCTACTCGCTATGCGAGATCTATTGTTGTCGACTTGCCTTGGAAAGGGGACAGGACATGTACACGCGCAGAAAGGACTGCAGTTGTGCACACATTCAGCGGCATTAGCACAACTCCAAGGACAGGAGATATGCACGTGGCAGCTTGCGCCGCGTTTACACACCTCCTGCTTCCTTGCTGAGCAAGTCAGAGGACTGCAGATGTGCACGCGCCAACTTCGCCTTGTGTGCTGCTGCGGGGGCCCAGAGTCGGTGTAGTTCTGTTCTGTGCAAGACGGGACAGAAAAATGCAGCAGCGCATTACAACATGGGCCTTAGAAGTTTCCTGTCTCGCCGAGCTCCTGAGAGGGGTTCACGATGTAGACGATGCCTGCGCTCGTCTGGACAGCCCGACGCCACACGGACACGTGAGCACCACTCGCGCCAGTGGTCCTGACTCATGGGGGATCGAGGACGTCCCGAGCTGAGCACGCGTGTTCATCAGAACAGGACCCCTGCCCCCATACCAACCAGCCAGCCACCATTACCGTGCTCAGACGCTCTTCCCATCTGCCCGGCACGAGCACACAGAATCACTCACCTGCCGGTCTCACCCAACTGCTCCAGTTGTATCTGGGTGAAATTTCTCACAAGCCGGTCACTGCGCAGATGAATGCATTTACCTTTGAGTTATCACGCGTGCGTCCTGATAGAAGTTGAGCTGAGAGACGTCACGTACGTAAGTAAATTTTACAGAAAACTACGCGGGCACATTGAGAAAGTGAAACTGCATGAGGCTTGAAACAGCTGATGCGCGTGCGCAGTGCAGGGAACAAAGTGTTACTCTGCACGTCTGGCGCATAGCAGTTTCCATTTGGTTGGCAGTACTTCTATAGTGGCTTCAGGCGAGAGCTTCGGGGGCGTCACAAGAAGGACAGCAGCACAGCACTGTAATGTATACATTGAAATATTTCCAAATGCTAAAGATTATTTCTTTTTTATGTAAAGAGTTGTTATATTTTTACATGACATTTGTTGTGTGATTTACATACCAAATCTTGTGAGGGCTTGGTTTGTGCTTTGGTTGTGCTCTGGCTTGGTTCCTTTTTATAAATTTGCTGTCTTGCAATGCCCACCTCTACTCCTCCTAGATAAACCACTGGGACCCTTTTTTGATGATGTCAGAATTAAAGCGGCCCAACACCACTTTTGCTGGCACGTTGGCACTTAATGATTACCCTTAAACAGTAATCTGCAAAGGGCGGGCGGGCATGCGTGCTCTAGGGACGGAAGCAGCCTGAAGGTATTACTCGTCCTTAGAGCCCAGCTGAATTTTCTTCATAACTGGAGAGCTGGTTTAAGCGGACTTGAATAAATAACACTATTTGAGCATACCACGCAGGAATGTGTGACTCAGAACGGGTCGGCTAAAATTATAACCTTGGTTATTCTTCCAGAATCTCGTAAAAATGAAACAAGTCCTGCACATGTCATTTGTTTTCTTCCTTCCTCGCCCCCACCTACTTGTGGCCGCTCCCTGGTCTTCACCTGAGGCGCACTTCACCGATCGTCCCGTTTATGTACTGTTTCTCTCAGGAGGAATGCGCGTGCCCCTTCCGCTCGTGTCAGGTGAGGACCACTGACTGCTCAAGGAGCACAGGAGTCCGCGGCGCCTGTTACGCTGTCAAAACTGAAGCAGATGCCTTTGGCAAAGCTCTTTTAAATCAAAATAGATTCTTCAGCTCTTAGCAGCCCGGTAAAGAGAGGGAGGTCGGCACGTAAACATGCATTGGCAATGTCAATAAGTTTGAAGCTCTCTCACAAGTGCTGCCGAAAGCAATAAAAACAAGCATTTGCAATGCAATAGGTCTCGCATTTTAGAAACGTTCACCTATTGGTATTGTAAATGATAATGCCTTTTATTATTGCAGCTTTTTTAAACACAAAAATAAAAGGCATTGTCATTTACAATGCCAATAGCACAACATCTCGCAACTGCAAGTCCTATTCATTGCAAATGCTTGTTCTGTATAATACAACTGGATTAACTGGTTCTACAAGTAGCCATCATGCACCTCAGTAATCTTGAATGTTGCCAAAAAACCCATTAAGCTGGCTACATAAATACCAAGAGATTCTTGCCTCCTTTTTGTGCACTGGAAAAAATGTATTCTTATGCAATATCAATCTTGGACCCAAAGTGCTCTTTCTTAGAGCCTGTGAGTTCCCTTGTTGCTTTTCACATTCTCCATTGCGAGATTCAGGAAGAGTTATAAAGACCTACAGACCCTTCATCTCAGCAAAACAACGCTACTGGATTCCTCTTATCTGAGTACCCTTTTGTACCTGCTGCTATACACATTTAAATCTGAAATTCAGTTTTCTATTGGTTCTCCTGTCAAAAGCAACATACTTGCTAGTAGGAACATATCATTTGACATCTTCACCGACCACATTGTCACATGGTTTATAACATCCCTTCAATTAAAAAAAAAATCAAAAAATAAAATAGACACCCTCCATAATTAACTGTACTTGAAGTATAATAAATTAAAATAAGAAGTCATGACATCTATTTCAATATATCAAGGGATCTTGGCATTGCCTTCTCGGTTCTCTAGGAGAACACTTCAATGTAACAGTTTTCTTAGTAGGGTCACCATACTAATCCACAGGTCAATATATTGCTTTGTAATCTCACAAGTCCTATTATCTATTTTATAACCGGTGGAAAAAATGAAGCACTAAGGAGAAGAGCTCTCTGTCACAAGGACCACACCACCACCTTGCTGTCGGTTTCCATGTGTATCTACAGGTCACAAGGACAATCGTATTTGCTCATAGAGCATGGAAGTCCAGGGATGTCAAGACCCTTTGCCCCCCGCACATGCAAGCAAATAGGTGCAGCCAACCACGATGTAAGCATTTGCTTGCGCACTATATATAGTGCAGACAATAACTGCAACTAACACATCTCTCATACTCAATGGCGATGGCTGTCATCTGCACTCCGATGTCTCGGTGCAAGAGATCAATGTGGCCACAAGCAGCTGTTAATCAGCCTGCACCTTGATCCTGTAGATCAAAAAACACAAAGCGACAGAATGATAGGAACACCAGGCTCTTTGCCCATTATTCAAAAAGGTATCCATCTGTATTACCAAATATTACAAACACATATGGCACACATCTGTCCAGTGGCTGCTTAGTTGCAAGAAAAGCAGCTCTAGGTTCTTCGCCATTCACAAAGTCGTAAGCAGAGTAAGGGTGAACTCACTATCCACGTTAACTTGTCGCTCACTACAGCTATATCCGTTAGGCAACACAAGGGTACTAAGAGAGCACCATATGAAGAAATCCAACAGTCTTGAATTCGATAATCTGTCAAAAGTGGAAGAGACACTATAGACTCAGCAGCTCCCTACCCACAGCTTAAGTCCAATCCACTGAATTCCTCCACACTTTAGAGACCTCTTCATGACACCTGGCATGCAGCTGTGCCTGGATACAGAAAGTCATAAAACAGATCCTTGGTCACACTGAAGTGGAGTGTAGAAGAAGACAGTGACTGAGAGTGCCTGGGAGGAGGTGGGGACAGGCTGAAGTGGTTGGAAAAAAAGGTAAGGGCAGAAAGGCATGAGACAAAGTCTGATTAGAGTCGACAGTACTAGGTGGGGTGGCACAGACTATAGACCACAGTTGTGAGAGACAAAGAAGAGAAAAGGTTGTGGCACAGAGAAGCAGCTAGAGGGGTAACTGTACCTAGTGCAGTGGTTTGAAAGGGGCGGCCAGAGTTTTCTACCTGAGCCTTGTGTGCGAGACATCCCAGTCTGAACTTAAAACGTCCCTCAATAGACAGTGAATGCAAATCTGCAAAGATGGGAGTTCTGTGATCATATTTTTTTAAAGAGGAGACTAGTCTTGGGATGGTGTGGAATAGGGATGGGAGACAGATGAAGAGTCTAAGGCTGAGAGAAAGGGACCAAAACAAAAAATAGAGCAGTGTCTGTTTCGGATACATTACAATTAAGGCTCCCAGTTTTCTGTTTTTACTGATTTTTACAGATAAATACAGACAGAAAACATTTATATTCGTGTTTGTATTTATTTTTAAATGTGGATAAAAACAGAAATTGGGTTGCTTCTTGAGTAATTCTAAATACTCTCTGCCATGACTGCTAGTCCCATATCTGCGTGGATTGATGGGTAAGGGGGGAAAAAAAAGAAAGGAATTTTAGTAATGAGGCTTAAACAGCAGTGGATTTGCACCAGGTTGATACTAAAATTTGCATATTTTCTTATAAGTGCACTGATTTATCTTCAGGGAGTGTTCACGGCATTGAAACCTGGCAGACATTCAAGCATGAATGTATATTTATCGGTTAAATAAATGTGGAAATATACTAATTAAAGCTCCAATTTTTCACAAAACCCAAAATAAATATGGATAAATACAGATGGAAATGTCAAAAATAAATACCATAAAACCGGGAGCCCTAATTACAATATGATGCCTGAGGGACAGTGGTGACAGCAGTCAGTGACAGAGCAATAAAGCACAATGTACGGTTACAGACCGAGAGATTTTACTCCACACTAGCCTGTAAATATCAATGGTTTGCCAGTGGTTGCAGTGGAACCCGCTTGCAGGGGACCATATAATACTGTTTCAAAATAGTATCTTAGTGGGCTACACCGAGTCAGACATTCATGTTCAGCACCTAGTGACAAGCACAGACTGAGCTACAAGGGAACAGAATGATGATTAGCAAGGAGGTGGAAAGAAAGTGGTGGCACTCGGTAGAAAATTAGAAATGGACCAACACTGCACATCTGTGGTAACAAGACATGCAGGGCTTAATTTGTAAAAAATCAAATGAGTGCCAGGGATCTCGTCAGGAGGCCAGTGCAGCTTGCACCACACATTGCCCCTGCTATACTGCCAGCTATAGTAACAACTCAACTATTAACCATCACACTCCTACAAGTGAGAGAATTCGGATTATTTCAGGCCCCCAAAACCTTAAGAATAGCTTGGGCGACAGGGAATAGACATTTTAATATATATTTAATTAACAACCAATTGTTGTTGTGGTCATCTCTAAATTAGCAAGACAGCGCCACCCTGTGGCAGACTGTCACAAGCGCTGGTGTTGACAATTAAATGCCGGTGCCGAGCACCGGAAAACTCCGGCTCAGATTAGGCACTCAGGTATGGGCTCCGGAGCCATTAAAGCTTTGAATCAAATGTTGCACTGCAAATTATTGTGGTATGGGTGAGGAGACCGGGAGTCTTTTCAGTCGGCTGGAAAACTGTATATGACGGAACATATTAATATGTTGAATGATGTAATGCTATATGTCACTGTTACATAACCTGCCTTATATGCAATAAAAAGATGTATAAAAAAAGACACTGTCACTTCACTACATCCGAGTAAAGAGAATGAAAACAGAACAAAGCGAGGACTGATGTGAAACAAAGAAGAGTACCACAGCTGTCAGGGATACAAAAAGAAAGAAGTAGATGCACTGGACGCTATGGAAAAATAAGCCTCTTTAGGGTGGAAAAAGATCGAGAAAGGCAGACAAGATGAGCAAGGGGAGAGCAAGGCGAGAGCAAGGCGAGCAAGAAACAGTGGGAAGCAGACAGTGGAGAGAATTAACCATGAGGGAGAAAGTTTGGGAAGATTTGTGCAAAGGAAAAAGCGAAGCACTGCATGTAGAAGTGAAGGTTCTTTCATTAAAGAGCGCACAGCAACGTCCCCAACAGGTCAAAGTCCTCACACTAGTACCATAGAAGACCCTGATAAAGAATGATTTACTACATGGAAAGAACAGTCCACACTGTACAACACAAGATAACTCAGAAGATATCCCAAAGTATCGGCATAGCGCAGAGCTCTCTTTAAAATCTGCTGGGAACAGGGTAACAGGATGGCATCAAAATAAGTCAATTATATCTTCACAAGCTCCTCGGAGGAGATATATATTTCATCTTTTACATATGGGAGCCATAGTTGCTGCTGAGTAGAAGAAGCTTCTTCCATCTGCTCTCATCCCCCTAAATATAAGCCTAAACATAAGACTTTTCACAGCAGGTCTGATAATCTGATAGGCCAGTAAACTTCGATGCGATGTTTAACATAGGTACTTTAGAAAAGTCCACTGAGGAGTCAAGGAACAAACCTTAAATTTAACATGTGCTTTTACTAAAAGCCAGTGTAACAGTTGTAGAATCAGATTCATATGCATCACTGTAGGGGAGTGGAATATTATCTTGGGACCTTGATGCTGAACATCTCAAATCTTTAAATAAGTACACACGAGATCCTCACGTATGATGTAGTCCATAATATAGCCTTGGCTGTTGTCTTTAAGCCTAGCTAAGCCAAGAAGTATCTGGCTCTTATTAACAATTTCAAGTAAAACATCAAACAAATCATAAGTGCAGTGAGCTGATTATTCATAATCATGGCAACATCAAGGGGCACATCTCAAGTTCTTCTCTTTTTCACTGAAAGTGTGTCAAAATCTGCGATATTAATTGCTCGTACAAAGTAATCAATCCTGTAGGTTTATACATTGTGGCGACACTGTTCAGGCAATTTGAATGGATCCATGTGTGAACTTCAACATCCATTGAGTAGGGGCTCGCAGGTGATGCATAATTAACCTCTAAGCTTGAGAATCACTTGCTGTCTTTGGCGTAAGGGTGAAATTGTACAACCACTGTTCACAATCAGCTAATGCACAGGTTGCAGAAAAATACACTGAATGGGAAAGGGGACAGACACCACTCATGCAAAAAGTAATACCCTTCTACCAACTATTCAAATTCAATGTCCTCAAGGTTTCTCAACGTTACTCAACGTTTCAGGTTTGCTACAAAAAAACAAACCATGCTCCAATTTACCCATACACCTTCAGCACACAAGCCCATGCCGCAAGAGAGCAGCGGTCGTGTTAAAATGCAGATAAATGAGGAAAGTTTGTTGACACTTGAAATCAATCAAAATGGGAATCAATGACTTCCCTTGCTCACTTCTCCTAAATATTAATGTGGGCAGCATCTGTCCCTGTTCCTAGTCTGAAACCAGACTGCATATCGCCGAAGCTCACAGACAAATCCCGATAATCGTGATATTATAAAGTAAGAATGCTTTAAAGGATTTTAATGAAAGCAAAAACTGAAATTGTGGGATGTGACGGCATTGTGATAATTTCTCAGGATACACCACCACCGACGGCCTTTTCACCTGCGCATTGTACACATAACCAGTGGGGGGATGGATGCATTAATCAACATGGGTCAGTACAAATATTTCTTTAGAAACACAGTGCAAAACACAATGCTTGGGTAGATATCAGCAGGGCAAAATGTAGGTGTAACTACTTTAATCATTTCCACTAGTTTTTATTCAGTACCCCACTAAAATGGAAGCACTCACTCAAAAAGAGAAAAAAACGTCTGCGCTCCCACTGTTTGTAGAATTGGCCCTCCAGAACCATCTACTTACTTCTTAGGGGTTGCTCTACTGACGTTTGATTATCCAATATATATTGTTAAAATAATCCCAAAGGTAGTTAACCCAATCCTGATTGACTACATATGCTTAGTAGAAAAAACTAGGATGCACTTTGAACATATTTCTGGAGTCTTTCGCTTGTCTCTTTGTGTGCTGCAGGACACCCTTTTATCAGCCATGTTGGCTGCCCTCTGTATCTTTCTCGCTTGATGTAGGGCCATAAGATTTTTGACGGAGGTACATCTGGCTGATGTGTCTAAATTGTGATATGAAAGCATCCACAATATTCTTGGAGATGGGAGAGATACGCAACTGTGACAAGACCATGTTTAACTTATGAAGTGGCATGAGAACTTTTGCAGTATGTTTAGTCTCTCCCTCACTGGCAGCTTTCTCTGGAGAGGTCAGTAATAGAATGAAAGGCACCCTCTAAATGGGCAGTCCAATTCAGATGTAAAATAGCCGCAAGACAAAAACGAGATTGTAGCTAACGACCCAATAAGTCATATTGCCTTTATTAAGAGTGGTCTTGTGTCCACGCTCCACAACCTCAATACTTTTCAGACCGCTAGCTACTTTATCTTGCTCGTCTCCATACCATAAATGTAAAACCACTAAATTACAATTCTGTTTGCAAGACAAGAATCTTAGAAACTCTATTTCACCAGAAGAATCATTCACTACTGCAGGCTACACCACACAACCAGGAAGCGATGTGAAGGGCCGAGTATTTCACCACGCCTTTTCTTTTGTCAAGGTTGCAGCGTCCTCGTTGTTTCATTTACTTGATGCTCTGCTGATGAATTTCCCTGCCTCTAAGCAGCAACCGGAGAAATAATTAAAACTACCATCTGTACAAAGTGATCAAGTTCAGAAAAGGAAGCAGTGACAGAACGAAATGTGTATGTCTTTATCAGCAAACGTGGTGCAAAGTCAATGGAACAATGCAGCCTTCTGCAAAATGCTATGGATTTCATGGCCGGCCATCCAAGCAGCACCCAATGCTGGAAAAAGTTGGAATGTCAATGGATAGATGGGGCCGACCTAAAGCCCGCTCGCCTCTATTCAAGAATTGTTCACATAAGATCTTGTAAGAAACAGCTAAAGCGGTCTGTAACGAGACAGTACACACTCACTGCTGTCCTCTTTGGGCAAAAATAAGTGGAGGTCAGCCCTTCACTGTGCTTCAGGGCACACTTTTAATTAGAATTGATGCTCACTGACAGCTACTAACAGCAATGGCGAGAACACTAATGGGAAGATAAAAATAATGAGAGAAAGTTTTGTATGAAAGAATACAGAAGAAATAAAGAAGGTGGGAAAGATGTAGACAGTGAAGAAAGTACATAGAGTATGAGTTTACATGTAGAGAACACAGAATAAGGGAAAATAGGTTAGAGATATTAGAAAGAAGTAAGTTTACTGGGGGCGCTAGGTGGCGCCGCACAAGATGGCCGCACGGACGTGAGGCTCCTGCCGCCCGGCGCCTAAATCTGCAATTTATCCTGCCCACAGGCGCTGCTGAGGGCTGCCCACGCCTGTGCATACGGCCTGGCACTGCGGGGGCCGCTGGAGGAAGTATCGGACGGCTGGAGGGTTCCCGCGGCAGAGAAACGCCTGCTGACGCCGCGCCGCTGTACCCAGGAAATCGCGAGCCACGCGGGGCCCGGCGGGCGGACATGCGCGAGCCCACGGCTGCGCGCGTGGCGGCTAGGCCTCGGGCCGGGAGGCGGCGAAAGACAGCGGACTTGGTCTGGCTCGACTCGGCGATTGCCTCAGGTGAGGGGCTGTGCTCTGGCTGGGACGGCCTGGGGGAGAGCAATCGGCGTGGGAGGAAGGAGGCACTGCATACTCCCCTTGGGGCCTGCCTTGGAGCTACCCGGCCAGTTTATCGGAGAGTAGGCGGCGGAGACGACAGAGAGAAGCTCCACGCCGGGGTGCTGCAGACGGAGGGGAGCGGACAATTGGATTCGGTGCGGCGCTCCCTGGGCCTCCGCTGCCCCCCCTACATCTGGAGGTCTGGTTTCGTCCTGGGGAGCTGCGCGGGTCGTGGCGACCCACATCAGCGCAAGAGACTGCATATGCTGAACGTGACATGCCTGCCGGTAAAGTGCGCACCTGTGGCTCCCGCTCGTCGGGGAAGAGCGTGGCTCAATCGGATAGTGCCCCGAGGGGCGTACCCCTGATCGCACTGGCCGTAAAAAGCCAGAGATAGACATTGTTGGTTGCCCCCCGGCGAGAGGTGTCCAAAAGTGTGGACTGTCGGAGGAGCCAGACTGAGGCTCTGACACGCTGGTTGTGCGGAGGTGGGTGGCTGCATACAACTGCGTTCAACTTCGCCGTACCCCGGGGGATTGAGCCCATGGTGACTTGCACAGTCTCCCAGCTAGTGCCCGAGATGGGGAAATCGGACGCCAGACAATCTCGCCACACGTTTGAGGCGAAAAAGATAAATCGCGCCCCACAAGAAGAGCGTGCTGCATCGGAAGAACGGAGTCCTACCGATGGCCCAGCTGAGAGGCAGGGCTTTGCGACCATGGCTGACAAAATGGATGGCATGTCCACGCGCATGGATGCCATTGTGCATAAATTGGACAACCACGAAGATCGCCTACGGGAGGCGGAGCGTCGCATTTCGGATGCCGAGGATACCTCCACCCGAGTCTCCACGCAGGTAGCACAAATGGACAAACTACTGAAAATTATAGCAGCCAAGAACGAGGATTTGGAAGCGAGGAGTCGGCTAAATAATATCCGCGTTCTTAGCGTACCGGAGACCACCAACATGGGTAGAATGGAGGAGTACGTGGAGAAATTGCTGACCTCGGCCATTGGTGCGGAACACCTATCCCCTCAATTCATCGTGGAGCGCGCCCACCGATCTCTGTGGCCTTGTCCGCCGCCGGGTGGTACACCTCGTCCCATAATCGCTAGGCTTCTCAACTACAGGGACCGTGATGCTGTGCTCCGCGTAGCTAGAAGCAAACAGCAACTCAACTATGAGGGAGTTACCTGTTCCATATATCCAGATTTCACAGCCGCGGTGCAAGAGGACAGGCGTAAATTCATGGCAGTAAAAAATAAGCTAAGACAGGCGCAGATAGACTACGCTTTGCTATACCCGGCACGCCTCAGGATCATCCACCAGGGCAAACAATGCTTTTTTACTAATCTGCAGCAGGTGGAAGAATTTCTCAAGCACCTCAAACGCGCTGGTGGCGGCTCTGGCTCGCCGGCTGCCTTGCGGAGCTCCACCTCGCCAGACTGATGTATACCACCACCGGCTATGCCCTGAGCGGGGGGCAGGGAGGAGACGAGATGGACAAGAGTAGAGGACCGCTGGTAAAATTTGCAGTGTTAGACATGGGCGGCCTGGCACTGCACCTTGACTTGAATAGGGCGTACCTGTGGGCCTGATATTCAGGATTGCGCTGCCCCCCCCCCCGGTCCCCTACAGGGTTCGTCTACTACATCACCCATGGACTCTGGGGGCGGGGGGTCTCTGGATTGCCACCTAGGGTTTCCCCCCAGCGGGCAACCCCTTTGGTTCTAGTTTGCATGTTAAGAAATGCATTTACGAAGTTGTGGTTCGGAGGGGGGGGGGGGGGGGGGGTGGGAGGGAAATGTGATTCTGGCAAGTTGGGGCTGCTTCAGTGGGAGGGGGGAGGGCATCACAGGGGTTCATCACAAGTTGGGGAGTACACGACACAGCAACGCGACTTGAGGGACAGTTACATAACAGACGTCGAGAGCACGATCACAAGACGGGCAGATATTCAAGAGAGGCCTCTTCCAGCCCTCTGCCCAACTGCTAGGGAGGGAGCAATAATTTTTTTCTTAGCCCGCCACACATAGGGGACACGAACGCTAGGATCTCCACGTCCCAACTAGGGGTCATATCATGGAATATCCGGGGCCTGGGAGACCCTAGGAAGAAGCGGCAGGTGCTGGCATATTTGGATCGTCATCAGATCAATATCGCTATGATACAAGAAACGCATATCAATCCTACACTCTCCAATGCGTTTGCTGCTAAATGGGCCGAGCAGAGGCTGTTCTCCTCATACTCCTCCTATGCACGTGGCGTGGCGATTTTAATAAAGAAACAGACGCCATTTGCTTTGGCAGGATCTATAGTGGACGCACAGGGGCGCTTTGCTATTGCTTGGGGCAGATTGGGAGCAGACTCGGTTACATTGGTCTGCTGTTATGGCCCTAACTCAGACACACCTGACTTCTTCACCACACTCTGGGGTAAGATAGTAGACATAGGATCAACTCATATCATATGGGGCGGAGACTTCAATGCTGTGATTAACCCTGCACTGGACAGATCTAACCCTAATCCCCACCACTATAGTTGCACCCAAGGGGTGCTACAGGATATATTGAAGGAGGGAGGTCTGGTTGACGCCTGGCGCCACTTTCATCCTCAGACCAAGGAAGGCACACATTTCATGAAAAATGCGGCTACCTGGGCGAGAATAGACTACATTCTCCTTACAAGGGGGTTGGCGCCGACGCTAAGTGCAGCGACACAGCCTGCTAGAACGCTCTCCGATCACTGTCCAGTGAGGATAACACTTCACCCACCAGGATATGACAAACCCAGGCCTAGGTGGCGATTGCAGCCCACAGCGCTGCTAGATTCAGTGTTTCAGCACGAGTTGGGGGAAGAGATACAAGACTTTTTCAACGGAACAGGGTCTCGGTGGATAGCGTGGAAACGATCTGGGAAGCCTTTAAGGTAACAATAAGGGGGTTCTGTATTTCCAAAAGCTTCGGAGTGCTCCGGGATATACAAGGGACGTTAAAGACCCTGGAGACAAACCTTAAGGCATTGGAGCACCGCATGGAATTGGGAGAAACGGGAAAGGTGCAGGCTGACTTTCGGGCACTTCTGTCAGATTATGAGGAAACTGCACAGCGCGAGGCAAAATTCCGGGGGCGATACTGGGAGGTCCGCAGGTATGATGAGGGCGAGAGACCGGGGAGGGCCCTGGCGGAGGTGATCGGGCGACCCCGCTTCTCTAATTACATTTTGGAGATTCTGGACCCAGCGGCGCAGAGACACAGGGACACTGCACACATACTAGATACGTTTACCACACATTATACCAACCTCTACACCACACAACGCAGTGGCTCGCTGGATCTGGAAGATTTCCTGGGAGATGTTACGTTGGGCTGGTTCTCCGATACACATCGCGGGTTTCTTAGCTTACCGTTCGAACTCGACGAAATACGAGAGGCAATTATGAAAACGCAATCGGGTAAAGCGCCGGGCCTAGATGGCATCCCTATTGAATTCTATAAAACATACATAGATATAATGGCTCCAGTACTCAAGGAAGTGTACGAAGGGTCGCAGGAGGTTGGGGAGCTTCCTCGATCAATGCGTGAAGCACTTATAATTTCACTTTTGAAGCCGGGAAAACCTAGCGACTCGTGCGACTCGTATAGGCCGTTATCTCTTATCAACTGAGACATGAAAATCCTGGCAAAAGTCATTGCCAACAGGGTGTCGCTGCTACTGGAAAGGCTCATTCTCCCCGACCAGTCGGGATTTGTGCCGGGACGCGATACTTCTCACAACCTGCGTACCTTCTTCTCCCTTTTACCAAATGTTGCTCCGGAGCTACCACTGGCTGCGGTGTTCCTAGATGCTACGAAACATTCGACTCCGTGGAATGGGACTATCTGTTTGGGATACTGGGACGGATGGGGTTCCCCCCTCTCTTTATATCTTGGATTCGGCTGTTGTATTACAAACCCACTGCCAGGGGGGCCCGCTTTCCCCCCTGCTGTTCGCCATAGCATTGGAGCCATTAGCCTCCAGGTTGAGGCAGCGCCATGGTGACAAAGCGTTCTGATGTATCCAGCGACAGATACAGGTATCCCTGTACGCAGATGTCATTACATTGTATGTGAGGGACCCTCAGCAGAATATTAATCCATTGCTCCGTGAATTTATCACCTTTGGTAGACTATCCGGGGTACATATTAATTGGGGGAAATCGCAGGTATTCCCGGTGATGGCAGCAGCCACCAGGTTTGATCTAGACTACCCGCTGGCTTGGTGCGACTCTGATCTTCGGTACCTCGGGATACAGCTCTCCAGGGATCGCGACGAGCTGATTCGCCTTAACTATGGCACCGCGGTGCAACGCCTCTCTGATACTGTCACCCGATGGATCTCCCTGCCTCTTTCGCTTGCTGAACGGGCGTCCTTGATAAAGATGGTGGGGCTTCCGCAATTTCTGTATTTGTTCTTAAATATACCTTATCACCCTGGGCGATACTTTTTTAAGACCCTCCGATCGGAACTTATTAGGCTGCTCTGGGAAGGTAAACAGCCCAGGCTCAAATGGTCCATACTAACCCAACCTTATGCTCGCGGAGGATTCGAAATTCCAGATTTCGAAATATATTATCTTAGTGCGCAAGCACATTATGCGTATTACTGGATTCGTCCTCCTCCGTACATGCCACAGGTGGCCGCAGAACATTGGTTGGCAGACCCTATCCCATTGGATGGAATGATACTGGCCTCAAGGCGCACCCGAGACATCCCTCCCACCACTGTAACGTGCACAGTAGATGCGTGGCATGATGTAGTCGGACTCTGTGGCTCCCCATTCCTGTACTCCCCGAAGCTTCCGCTCTACTATCATCCCTGTATGCCGCTGTTGCAGGAACGGGTCTTTCATCAAATGTGCGCACGGGTGCAGATTGTCTTTTGGGGAGATCTCTTTCGGAGCAGTAGGTTTTGCTCGCTTGCACAAATATTTGGCGAGGCCTCTCCTTCGGCCTTAGATACATTTCTATATATCCGGCTGCGGCAGGGCCTTCGTTCTATCCTTCCAGGGTTTCCGCAGGAGCCCAAGATCTTTGCACCATTGCACCAGATGCTGGGATCGGCTGATAGCAGACACCTAGTATCTCGACTTTATCATAATATACGCACACATTATTCGGGACCTCACTGCACGGCGAGGACCCAATGGAGTGAGGAGCTGGGAAGGGAAGTGACTGAAGAGCAATGGGAATATTGCTGCCTTCAAACTGCAAGGGTATCTGCTAGTAGCAGATTGCGGGTCATTCACTACAAGTTCTTACAGCGCCTCTACTACACGCCTGCTAAAAAGTTTCGATTTGCACTGGCGGATGATGATAGGTGTGAGAGGTGTCACCGTTCAGAGGCAGGTTTTTTACACTTAGCATGGGAATGCCCGAGAATACAAGATTTCTGGACACAGGTTTTCCAGGCTCTCGGGAAGATGGTGGGTGCATCAGTGGAGAGGGACCCGTATTGGCACTACTAGGTCACACTGCACACCTCCCTCAGGCGCATCGCAGATTCACTGGTATGGTTTTGCTCTTGGCCAGGCGCAGGGTGGCTTGTAGGTGGGGTAGGGGAAGGGCTCCTAAATACAAAGAGTGGATTGATGACCTGACCTATTGCCAGGGATAGATGGCCACATACGCCGAGACCCTTCCGTCAATGTCCAGACCAAAGGGTATTTGGGGACCCCTTCAGAACTATCTTTTATCGACTGCCGCGGAGGCGGCGGACTCCCCCGCTTTAGAGCAGGAGGCGGGAGTCTAGAGGGGAGGCTTGCTTCATCTGGGGCTCTTGTTGATACACACACTGTTCAATACGGACGGTGCTTGGAATCCGTTTCCATGCGGTGCAGACTCTTCTCGGGGGGGTCCCTGCCGCAGCCGGAGGTAGCTTTTGGCACCGGTACATACCAAGAGGGGGACTGGAGCTGTCTCTCAGAGATGCAGGGATAGAGTGAAGTCTACATGATATATGGTTTCTCTGTGCTGTACAATAATATCAAGTTATCCCAATGAAGGGGGTCCATGGGACAGGGCGGGATATGTATTAGGTATAGAACTGGATAAGTGCGTAGCTCTCTGATGGAAATACGTGGCCAGATGGTGTTGGGATCTGTGTTTACTTGCTAGATGTATTCGTCACTTGATTTACTCATGCTGTGTCGTGGAATGGCTGTAATGTGCAAAACGTTAAATAAAAGTTTTCATTTTTTTTTTAAAGTAAGTTTACTGGAGAAAGGCGAGAAGAGGCAGAAAGTGGAATGAAGACAACGTGGTGAAAAAAGAAAGAGTTGTAAATAGCACTCTGCTGGGTCACAGTAAGATTTCTTGGGAAACGTTAGGCATATAAAGCAATTGAAAAAATGTGGAACTTCCACTGTGAAAACCAACAGACGGCCATGCTTCTGAGGAAGGTCAACATACCCTGCCAACACCCAAGTCGCCTTCATTTCACAAACTGGAATACTGGAAGTGCGCACTCAGCGTTTTATCCTTTCGTCCACAAAATAAGAAATAACAGAACACTATAAAATGGCAAAACTATGTTGGCTAGTACTGGTACCAAAACAAGTTATTATATATTTATTCACGAATAAGCACAAATATTTCGCTTAAGATACACCATTTGATCACATTTAGAAAAGAAACTTTGAAGGTGGCAAAAGTGTACAATTCCCTTAAACTCTCACCAAACTCACTGCCTGTATGGCAAGCCAGAATGTGTTGGGCCATGTTTGCTAGCCACATTATTATATTAATGGTACTTGACACCATAGAAACTAAAAGTTATTATGTTAGTGGCACTCACACCGCAGAAAGCACCAAGTATTTGTCCAACATCACCAGTGGTGAGTTGGCAGTGTTGGCTATAGAAAGATTCTGTTATTTTTATATAGTAGGTGTGATCTAAATTGAGACTATTTCAGAGAACGTCCTTAGCCAAATAAAGAACACATTGAGCTACCCCTTCTTTGATACACGGAGTGTTGAGATCCTTGGGATACGAGACAGCGAAAGGCGTGTCAAAGCCATATAGGGTCTCCCTGGGACACATTAATGGCAAAGAATCTACTGATAGCGGAAGTATGGAATCAGAGAGACACACCATCGATAAGAGAATAGATATCACACATCTCAAAAGAACATCAATAACAAAAACAAGAAGCAATAATTTCAGAAAATTCATTAAATCAACAAGAAAAGCCACTAATAGTCGCATACAACTGGATTCCTCCGATTCAGAAGATATTGGCCGGGGTTACAGTCAAAAAGGCATGCACACATACAAAATAGATACAGTACAAATACCCATAAAACATGCTAAAATGGATACAATATCAAGCTCTGACCCTATTTTGGGTATCCAACAACTTTTGCAGCACAGCCCACCTCAATCCTGAACATATAAAAAGAACATAGTTACTATACTGGTCAATGATAGCAGCAGAAAAAATTATGACTTGACAAAACGGGTTATGCAATATCACAAACTGAACAAGAATTTGTTAAACTTCATGCTTAATATTTAAAAAAGAAAAATCATATAAGGGAGAATTGTCTGCAGATTACAAGTGATACAACACCGACAAAAAAATACAAACTCTTTAGAATAAAAGGAGCAATAAAGGCAGAGTGAAAATAGCTACACCCCCTAATCAACACTATTGTGAGAATAGCAAGACATATATTAAGAAAAGGCGCGGGGAAGCTCAGCGGCTACCACAGACAGCAAATGTGCCAAAGCCCAGCAGATCTCCTAGTTATTACAGTGCCAAATTATATTAATTAAGTCCCTAGTACGACAGACCTGCAGCTTTCTAAAACCTGGCAATAATAAGCTTTGCCTTATGTTTGTAAAAGAGGCACAAAAAAGAAGCGAGAATGATAATACATCGAGATTACAAACAAAGGCAAAAGTCCTTGTCCCTCCCCCCGCCCCCGGTTGGAACCTACCCATTTAATGAAGGCAAGAACCTGGCCCAACTTAACCTTTCACGGCCCATCTCCTCACAGACCTACTCTTGATGTCCCTCAAATAAGGTTGAATTAAAACACAATAATCAGCTTCCACTAAGTGCTGCAAACTGCCTCTCTTACTCACGTCAATTGAATCACTATTGAGTGAGTGCTCTTTAATTAAGCATTTTAATTCTAATTTCTGTTGAAGCACCGACATGTGTGAGCGAATAGCAGGTAGGCAGATTCTATAACCTGTAGGTTATTACCCATTATCCCTTGGGTTTCCCTTGCAGGTGAAGTAATATAAGATACCTCAGCGAGCCTTCTTCCAATTTCAACAAACCTGCCCAATAATAGAGCAACCACTGGCTGCATTTAAAAACAATGTTGTTGAGGCCCAACTTTAGTCTCAGCCAGCCACGGTCCATGCAGGTAACAGCGGTGGGGCGGTGCAGCTGCATGAGGGGGGATTTCGAGGGATGATGCAGAGGGAAAATTAAATAAATAATTAATTTTCCCTCTGCATAGTCCCTAAAAATCCCCCCTCACGCGGCCCCACTGCCCCACCGCTGTTACCTGCACGGAAAGCGGCCGGTCTCAGCGCACTACTTACTGACCCTGTGGGTAACCCCAACCATTTTTTTCAGGTGGTTGTTTCAATAATTTGCAAGCGCTTGACATCTTTTTGTAACAGAACCTCATACCCACAGAGTAAAAAGAAGAATATTTTCGCATTATATGCCTCTCGCAGCACTTCTACTTATGTCCCAAAGCTGAATCTAATCTATGGTGTGAGCCTGCAATTGCCATGGCCCTGGATTCCTGTGACAAGACATGACCCCGGACGTCGAGGCTATGGCTAAATAACACATCGAGGTATCTGTATTCCTTAACCACCTCCATTTGGACAACACTCAGCCACCATCTAAATCCTAGGGGTAGCCTCCTAAATTTAGAAAAAAACATTGCTGCTGCAGCCTCACCAGTGTAAGATCTAATTGCACTGTGTTGTCCGTATAAAACAACGCAACTATGGGGTCAGTGCCCAGCTTAGGAGGGAAGGCCCGGACCTGCCTTAAACCCTCCAAGGCATCTGCTATATAAATTGAGAACAGGAAGAGGGCCAAAATGCACCCCTGTATCAAATCATTGGATGTATTGATCTTTTTGGACAGGGCCCCATCTCCCACAAGCTCCACTTTTGTCCAGGAGGCCTTGTGCAATTGGAGCTTCGGGGACACTTCCATCTGGCCATCTTTTTCCATAAAATGGATCTGTTTACGGTGTCAAACACGGCAGACAATTCGATAGCCCTCCCACCCCCACGGACCATGCACGCAACCTGGGAATCATCCTGGACTCAAAATGGTCCGCCAGATCAACTCAGTCTCGTCCTCCTGCTTCCAAACCCTCCGCCTCCTACGTAAGACCTTCAAATGGATCCCCCTCGAACACAGGAAGACCACCACTCACGCCCTGGTCACCAGCAGGCTCGACTACGGCAACGCACTCTATGCCGGAATAAACAAAAATCTCACCCGCAAGCTACAGAACATCCAAAACGCCGCCGCAAGACTGGTCTTCAACCTGCCAAGACACTACCACATCTCCCAGCACCTGCGCACACTCCACTGGCTCCCCATTGAAGCTAGAGTCACCTTCAAGATGCTCACCTATGCTCACAAGGCCCTCCACGATACTGGACCAGCATACCTGAACAGCCGGCTCAAATTCCATGCACCCCAAAGGCCCCTACGATCAGCCCAGCTCACCTACGATGTGGTCCCACGCACCAGAAAGACCAGATCAGGCGGCCGCTCCTTCTCCTTCCTCGCGGCCAGAGACCTCCCTCTCCACCTCAGACAGACAACATCTCTCCCCATATTCACAAGAAACCTCAAAACCTGGCTCTTCGACAGACCCCCTCCTTGATGGACTGGAACCTATGAAACCCCCCCCTCCCCCAGCGCCATGAGACCCTCACGGGTGAGTAGTCACGCTTAACAAACACCTGATTGATTGATTGATATAAACTACATACAGAGCTGTTTCCGTAAGAGGGCATAATGCTTTAAAATCACATAGGCATCCGTGGTTGAGTACCCTTTCCAAAAACCCATTTGGGGCAGTGGTAAAATTGTAGCTGGACTCACCCAATCTTACAAAAAGCCTAACAGATGACTTGTAAAACTTCTACTCGTAATATCAAGCAGGGTAATAATATGATAATTATGATGGCTGTGCCGTGTCACCCTTTTTAAACAGGGGTAACCTTATACTCCCTTTTCAAGTTCCCGGCAAATTTTGTCCCCCAATTATTTCACCAAACAGTGGAGTCAAGGTCTTTGCACAGAGGAAAGGATTGAGTTTAATGATATCAGCGGGAATACCAACTGCCACTTGCGCACTGGAGCTTTTTAAACCTTTGATCAGCACTTTGATTTCAGAAGCAGTAGGGAGCGGGATACTTTCAACCGACCCCTTAGCCTGCGGGCTTGCCTGTGGCATACCAGGGGGAACTTGTTGACTGGTGTGCATTCCATCATTTGTTTTGTGATACCGGGGGGAACCTCATCACCTTCATTAATTTTATAGAGACCTGAAATGTAGCTAACCCAGGTTTCTTCCGATATTGACACTGCTTTAATATGTGTGACAAGCCCTAGTATACGATTAGAGATACGTCAAAAGCCCTTTAGGTTGCCAGTACGCAGGCAAGAGATAGCCTTAGTCCATAGGCTCTCTTTTTCCCTCCACTTACTTCTAATCAAATCAAAAATTACTTTATTCGGTTACATCTTAATAACCATAAAAGCACAGAGTAAAAATTCTTATAAAACATTCTGTACAGGATAAAAAATTACAATAAATTGCATTTTTATATACAACTATTCATTATCAAGATATCATGTAATAATCGTTTTCCTTTGCTTAAAAACACTTTTTTTTAAAAGCGGTAACAGCGGCAACAGCAAATACTGTGTCTAGCTGTTGTAAAGCCAAAAAAGCTGGACGACATAACCTCAATCCAAATGTTTTTACAACTGGGATTATCCACCTTTTCCTTTATAGAGAATAAAATTTACAGAAAAACAGGACATGAATAGTCGACTGATCAGAGGTGTCGTCACACGGGCATTTACATAACAACTTTGACCAATCATTAATAATAGGAAAACTTAATAATCTATACAGGGTCCCCAGTCGAAAACGGATCAATAAAAATCTATCATACTCATTGGTTATCAGGCGTAAATATGGCTGCATTAAGAAAGTCGTTAGAGTAAGGTTATGGGCTAGTACTGTTCCTTACTCGACTCTGCACTGAGTCTCCTTTCAATCAGATATTGCAGGCAATCATTCTTAAGTTCTTTCCTTGTATATCCTATCATAGTGAGTGGTTCATCGTAAAAACTGCGGTGTCCTATATTGCATAAAAACATTTTGACATAAGAGAGCCATCTAATATTTAGCACTCCATCTAGGCCAGCACAGTCAACTAGGATTTTACAATTAAAATGTGTTTCTTCTGTAATCCATATTCTGTGCCACAACAGAACTGGTTGAATTTTTATAATATCCTCCAAATAGAGGATACCTAATTTTGAGTGGCAAACAAACGAAGAAGTACTCTTCTGTTTACATTATACACGCTTTTTAGATTACTCTTCTAACTGATTAATGATGCGACTCAGTATGTAGGCACTAGACACCAGTTGATATCGTACCTAATCTGCCTGGCACGCTAGCTGCTTCTCATAGACGGTGCCGTTGCCTTGGTAACCTTTCGTTACGTTTCGAAGAGTTAGTCAGGTGACGCCCACGACCAACCGAAAATACTCCACCATGGAGTTGTTCGTTTAGTACCGCGCTCTAGCTTTTTAGGAACCGTGACCAGCGCACACCTGATTATACTTGCTTAGGCGTATTAGTATAGTTCTGGACGCTACCACTACCATGATATCCGTCTCAACACGACGGGATTCATCGCGCCTCGGACTCTGGCAGAGCTTTACTCACGGAGATTCACACAGTAAGTGTTAGATGGGGGACATTCACTGATCTGACTTCCGATGTTTTTTACGGGTAGAGTCACCCTTGTCTCTTTTGTGACTACGATTGGCTGGTAGCCAGTTTGTTTAGGTGCGTCTCCTCTTGCCTAAATGGTACCGTGAAGGACTGTTGCTAGTTAGATTTGCAACTCTGATAACGTATGGGTGATTAAATTGTTGTTTAGGATTCCAATGGGCCCGAACTTTACGCCATATAACCTGCCGGTTTCCATGTTTTCCATGGCCGCTTTTTTGTTATTACGCTCTTTTGGTACGGAAGTCAACTTAGAGATAGTATCAAATAAATACGTGGGAGCAGCTTAAGAAATGGATGTTTTGGCTTTAAAATCACTGTTTTTTACAATGGATGCCTGTGTCACTTTTTCTCCATTTGTTGCTGGAAACCGGGACACCTGTCGACCGTTACGCTATGTTCCGTTTTTTTGTTTTTTTTCATTCTTTACACAGATTTGACCGGTTAGAACTTGGCAGTATAGACTCTTTTTGGTACACACCCAAACGGACGCTCAACAGTCACTGGCCTATCACCTAGTTAGGTGAGTTGAGATTAATACGGCTTTCAGCCATGATCCCTTTCAGTCACTATTTAATTCTTGATGCACTATTTATTGTGCCTTCTTAACTTTACAGACTCAATTCTGGGTCCAGCTGTTTTCGTTACGCTACTACGTAATTCTTTTGACGTGTGCTCATATACTGTTAAACCTAGGTAAGCGACTTCTCTTTGCTCTTCAATTCTTGTTTTTTTTGCTTATTTTTAGGCACACTATTCCCTTAATCCGTGCTCCTACTTTGTCTATCTGGGACAACTAGCTTATCCTTTTTTTTTTTTTTTCTTTTGAGATTACGTTCCTTAGACACAGTGGTGACTTCTTAGCATTTTGTGCTGTTACTTACGTGCTGTGCCGCCTCTGTTTCTCACAGTCCTTTCGGTTTTCATTTACTCCTTTCGCTTTTTCATCACATGATCTGTCCTTGCACAGCCACTCGTTGTGTACTCATGGAATTTTACAATTATTGTATTTTTATGATCCTTAAACAGCCTTGAAGAAGCCCATGCTTGGGCGAAACGCGTTGGCTGCGATCTGGTCGCACTGAAGTTTGGAATAAATGAATATATGAAAATATTCAACAGCTGTGTGGACTCAACATTCAGTTTTTCACTTTGAAAATTACTTAATACTTTTGTTTTTGTGTTGCCTCTCATACTTGTGGATATATGTTATATTTGTGGTCACCTAAGCAGCTGGCCATTTGAGGTGGGCAATACTTTCACTACTGATTAGTGACAAGTCCAGGCTGTGCACTCACTTAAAACCCTGCTGCTTTATCTCTCAAATTTCCTACTCTTTGGAACTATTAATAAGAATCTCAAGAATATATTTTCAGCTGTCTGTAGAGAAGTTACATCTACGTAGCCCCATATACCTGCTCCGTATGTGGCTACAGTAACACTTTTTGCTTTGTAAATGTTCAGTAATTCCGTCGTGGGGCGTTTACCTAATTTCCTGCTAAAATTCGTGAGTGCAGACAGAGTTTTAATGTACAACAATCTTCTTGATTTTACTGCCTGCACCCATGACCCAGATCGATCAAATAAAATTCCTAAGTAGGGAAAAACCTTAGTACTTTCAATCCTCTTCCCCTCTATAAAAATAGTTCTTGTTCTAATACTATCCACTCCACAATTCATAACAAAAGTTTTCGTTGAATTAATGGAGAGTCCCCTTTCCTTCATAAATTTCGAAAAGCTAGTCACTGCTCTTTGTAATCCTATTGGTGTGCGGGCCATAAGGACTGCATCATCAGCGTATAGTAATGCGGGGATTGGTCGTTTGCCTACCGCTGGAAAGTCTATATGTTCTTTGACTAGTACTTTTTCAAGATCATTTATGTAAAGTGTGAAGAGGAAAGGGGCAAGGACGCAACCCTGTCGCACGCCCCAACTAACTTTAAACTACCCTGTACATTCCCCACCCATACCATATCGCACACTAGCCTTTGCCCCCAAATATAATTCTCTTAAAAAGGAAATCATAGCTGGTTCAAGACCCAGCTCCTCTAAAATCAGCCATAAGTTATTGTGCCTCACGCAATCAAATGCCGATGATAAATCGACAAACGCCAAATATAAGGCTCCCTTTTTTGATTTTATATATTTATTCATGATTATATCTAAATTAAGACCTTGCTCTATTGTGCCAAGCTTCTTGCGAAAGCCATACTGCAAGTCGCTAATTACTTATCTTTCTTCTGCCCAACCCTGCAATCTATTTAATATTACCCGGCCCATGATTTTCATAGTTGAGTCCAACAAAGATATCGGACGATAGCATGCCGGGTGCGATCTATTTCCTTTTTTTAAAAATTGGTACCAAAATTGATTCGTACCATGATGGGACAAATCCAGATATGATAGTTGCATTAAGCACTTGTGTCAGTAACGGTTCCCATAAGGTGGCATTAGATTTAAAAATATCCACAGGAACACCATCTGGGCCTGCTGCCTTCCCACCCACACTAGATGCAATAACTACATTTACCTCGCTCAGATCAAAATAGAGCAGGCTATTATGATCCTTCATATGGTTGCATTGCTGCACCTTTGAGCCTGTATTTTTGTCTCAAAGCACGTTTCCTCATATAACTTAGAGAAATGCTCAATCCACTGTTGCTCTGGAATTGCAACCTCAATTTTTGCTAGTTTTATTATCTCTAAGGAATGTGCATTAACTGCCTTCCAGAAGGCACTAGAATCTTTTGATTCCGCGGCATCGCGCAGAGATATCCAGGATTCTAATCTTAACATATCTCTTCTCTCTTTTAGGGCACTCATATTCTTTTCGGGCATCTCTAACCATATTTCTGTCCTTTACTTCTATGTGTATGATTTTCTTGAGCTTTCTATAGGCCTTCGTACATTTCGAGTCAAACCACCTTTAGTTTTGATCATTTTCCTTTTTTTTGTGTGAACAGTAAGAGCTTTCTTTATATAATCTGTAATGAGTATGAAATTATCCACAATACCTTTTGCGGGTGTAAGCTCATCCAAGCATACCATGATGCTAGGATAGCAATTGTTTACAATGTTAGCCATGACATTTTTTGGTTCCACCTTATCCCAACTAAGGGAGTAGCCATTTTGTCTGGTTAATAATATATTTTCTGTTCTGATATTATAACCATTGGTCCTTCTCTTCCCATCATTAAAGAGCAGAATATCCGCACTCTGGGCATAATGGTCGCTCAATACTATCTGGTGGTTTATAAAACCTTTAATACTTGAGCAATACCTATTGGGAACAAGTATAAAGTCTATTGTAGACAGTGTACCACACCCATTAAATGTGGGGGGGAAAGAAACAGGGGGAGTACTTAGGGTATTAGCAAAGCCCAAATCAAATTGAAATAATAAATCATTTAAACTGTCACCATATTTTGTATGTGAAAAGTGAGGAAGAGTCATCTCCTAGTCATAAGTAATTCCACAATTCCTTGTATCAGCATAATAACAAGGAGAGATGTTAAAATCACCCCCCCCCCCACACTACAATCAGATCTTTCTTCTCAACTTCCTGTAATTGTTGTAGGTGAGAACCTATGGCCTTCACAATATCCTCAAGTAAATTTCATGGGATATTGTTTTAATAATTTACCAGTATTACTATGCAGCTTTCATTTACCCTAAGTCTAATAATCTGGTAATAGCAATCCTCAAACATCATGTTGATATTTTTAAAGGTTACTAAATTGGAAACATAGGTACACAGCCCTCCCTTAGCCCTACCATGTAGGGAGGTTACAGCTAGTGTATGCAAGGTTTTGTATCCATTCATATGAATTGGATCGATAGCCCATGTTTCCTGTAAACTTATCAGATCGAACTTCTGTATGAATTCTACCCACATTCCATTTGTCACTTTTGATTTTAAGCCAGCGATATTCCAAAACATAAAGCTACAATTTCCAGCTCCTAATACTTGTACCCAAAGTATTATCGTTTATTTGAGGCGTCGATATAGGGTCAGATGTTATCAGTAAAGGAGTCAAATTTACTTCACCAACAATAATTATATTTCCCTCTTGGGTATCTTCGCCGTTAAATGGTGTGGTCAGTGGTAGATCAATTGTTTTTTTTAAATCTGTTTTTTATTAATTTTACACAACCATCCAAGTAGGCAACAAAACGTGGTACAATATCATAGTTGTACATGGCATAATGACATACAGTCTCAAACAGCACAGTAGAATACACAGTTACAGTGTTGAAGCATTATGTGATTCCTCGCTAGACATTGTGTAGTGATTTAACCTTTGCAATTGAATCTCCTATTGCAAACCAGTGCGGATGCTTCCAGCTTTTGGTCCCTCATCTGGAGTCCAATTACAGCCTACCCTGAGTACTCAAATCTATCAGTGCACATTACATTGCCAACAACCCAACTAAAAACAAAAAGAGTGGTAGATCAATTGTGTGTGTGACAGAATCCTCCACCACCCACATAGCATCGGTAAACTGTCAATCACATGTATCTAACCCTGACATAGGAGCAAACCTGTTTACATGGTTAAAATCAACAAAACCATCTAATGGTTTATTTAGGGCAGATCGATTCCCTTTCACTGGCGATAAATATTGGAATGGCCTATAGAAAAACCCTAAAGACAAAAGTGAAATATTCCCCAAATAGTTTCCTGGTTTTCTGCCCCCTAAACACTCCAATAAAAATCTAACTACCTGCCTATTATTGAAATTAATTACAACACAATCACCCTGTACTTCCTTTTTAAGATATCCCACCCATGTGACACGTCTAGCCATGATCATTTGATTATAAATGTCATAGCCTAATATCCCCTGTGTCTTAACTTGCTCAGTGAGCCAATACAATGACTTTGCCATTAACTGTTCTGCAGTTTCAATGTTCCCCTCCTGTAGAGTTGGAACATTTGTTAAGACCACTACCAGGGGCGCTGCAGCTGGGGGAAGATGTAAAATCCCCGGTCTCTTCAGGTCTGAGCTGCGCGCCTGGGACTTACGCGTATTTTAATTCCCATCTCCCTGAGTGCCATTCGCACGTTGTTTTCCTAGTGACCCCTGTATAATTTGTTGTTAAGTGGATCTATCCCCCCGTCCCCGGGTGTATTAGGAATGCATTCCGCAAGTTCACAAGATATATTACCTAATTCTCCCACTCCCACCCCACCTCCTCTGCATTCTATATCTTCAGCAGGGACGATTTCCACCTGACCTCTCAAAACCAGTGATACAGGGGTTACATTTAGTAATGCAGGGTTAACAACAATAGATTTAGACAGAATCTGTTCAGTTGGACCTTTCTCATCAGGTAGTTTTCACAAAATGTCCCTCATAATACAAAAATTAGGGACAATTTGTGATTCAAAGTGTGTTAATCTATCCTCAAGCACCTTAAGCCTCTCCGTAATTGGGCTCAGACATGTCGACATTAAAGCCTCAATTTTAACCAGTAATGCCACGGTGGCTTCAGGGGGCAAGTTACCATATACATCATGATTAGGGACAGCACCTACCAATTTTGCATGCGGGGTAGTTATTAATAAAGAAGAAGATGTCTCTCCATTCCTAATGAGCATTTGTTTTTTTGCATTTTTCAGCATTTGCACCCCGCCCCTCTTCCTTTTAGCAGGTTTTTGTAATGCCAGCCCTGCATTGGGAGGATTAAGTTTAAATGCTGATCTCGTGGCAACACATTTAGAAGTGTTACATTCTATACCTTCATTAATAGCCTCCGTTACCTGCGGACTAGTTGTAATCTCAGTTATTATAGATAAGTCCAAAGGAATCAAAGGAGACAGAGACAATTGAGTCACACCTATTACAGGTTCAAGATGATCAGTATCGATAGTCGATACATGCGCTGGTTCCGGTGTTTGTACAAACTTCAGCCCTCCCAATGAAGATCGTTTGCCTTATGGGAAATCCGGGGAAAGACGTCGTTCAGTCAGAGCTATATCATGTGTTAAAACCGAATTGGCTCTAGTAATGAATTTATCTAAAGTACCCATGATTCCCCCACTGGGATGCATTGTTTTGCTCCCTCCCTCGCGTGAGCTCATTTTTGCAAATCCGACCAGGAGCAATATCTGTTAATGATTAACAATCAGTGTATCACCAGCTGATATATATATATATAGATAAGGCTCAAATACTTAAATAGTCACCCGTCTTCAAATGTAAGAGAGGCGGCCCAGCCCAGCCTCTTCCGGCCTCTAACGGGCTCAAACGGGCCCGCCCTTGGCACGGGCTTCGACCTCGCGCGTCCCGCGCCGCGGGAGGTCCCGCCGTCTTATGAAGAATGCCTGACGTTAGTTCAACTCCCGCGAGAACACGCTGCCTTCTGGTTACTGAAGTCCTGGTAGTCAGCGGTCCGCGAGGAGGTCAGCACAAGTCCCCAGCTCTCCAACGGGGAAAAAGCAACAGCAGCAGGGACAGGACAACAAGGCGGGAAACAGGTAAAAATAAAAATCCTTCAGGCAGCGTTAAGAGAAAGCGTCCCGCGCCGCGGGAGCTCCCGTCGACTTATGAAGGATGCCTGATGTTAGTTCAACTCCCGCGAGACCGCGCTGCCTTCTGGGTACTGAAGTCCTGGCAGTCAGCGAGGAGGACAGCACAGGTCCCCAGCTCTCCCACGGGGAAAAAGCAACAGCAGCAGGGACAGGACAACAAGGCGGGAAACAGGTAAGAATAAAAATCCTTCAGGCAGCATTAAGAGAAAGCCTCCACTTACTTGTTTTTATTACTGATGTTCTTTTGAGATGTGTGGTTTGTATTGCCTAATTGGCATGAGAGCAAACTAATAAAATATACTTGATACTTGCTTTTAAACTTTCTTTAGAATAGATAGCACGTTATGTCATGTAATTGCAATGTAAGAGATCACGTATAACTTAAATAAGCGATATGCTGCCTTTACGAAGTCCAGAAATCTTATTTGGTTATCTTTCACAGATGGACATGGTGATAATGAGCCTGACAAGAATGAAGTTATTAGATGTGCACACATGATTTTAAGTAAAAAGTACTATTTCGTATTTAAAATGTTGAGATGCTGGATTGTACTGAAGTCACCTTGGCTTAAAAGGTATTGCTTACAAAAATGAATGGGTCCATGGAAGGCGTGCATTTTGCAGGTTGTGTTTGGGCTGGGCTGGACTGGGCTGGGCTGGACTGGACTTGGCTGCGCTTTGCCTGGCTAACTGTTCTAAAAGATAATTGGAAAAGCAAATTGAGTGTCAGATCTAAAGCTGATGCTTTTTTTATTCAATTCATTAAACTTGAATTTTGCTGTGGGAGTGTACACTAGAACGTAAATAATTTTCATTTTCAATAAAAAAAGTTTCAAAGTTAAAACAGTGTAATCTTACCAGAGGGAAATTTTCGCATGGCATTTCTGTCAGAACTTGCCAATTTTCTGTTGCATATCACAAAATTCATTATGACTTTTTGCTTCCCCAAACATTGAGTAAAATAAATCCTAATATATTAGTTTGTATTACAAAAACAAGAGGTGCGCCACTGCAGCATGAGAAATCACACAAGTTCTAACCTCAAACATTAAAGGTGAATCATGTCCAGGGAAGCATTCGGCCATAATCAAGCAGTGATAAACACAAAAGGTTTACATTTCAGAATGGGTAAGAAGAATTAAAGTATGAGAGCATAGTTTCTAGCACTGAAGGTCCTTGCATTTTGCATGCACAACATGGATGAACAACAGTAGTGAGAGCTATTGGCTTAGTCAATTTGTTTTAGCCATGCACTACAGCAGTGCGGTTGCTGTGCAGCATGGCTGAAAGTGAAGGAAATAAAACTGCGCTATGACGTGGTCCACTCGGACCGCATCATATCGCTTTTTTTAGGTCTCGCTGAGCCCAGCACATGCGCTGGCTCGAAGAGACATTTTGTATGTGGGCTCCAAAAAGTGCTACCAGGCCAGCCTAGAGCTACAGTGCGGGTGCGCGCGCCGCGCTTACTTTGACTTTCGCGGCCGCTTTGATCGCGATCACTTTCACTTTCGCGGCCGCTTTGCTGCGCAGACCCAGCCTCCTCTGCCGGCACACCCACAACTGGCAACATTACTTTTCTACAGCGCTTCGAAGCCTGAACTGGTCTAGCGCTTGTTTATTTAGTCTCTTTCCTTTCATTTTATTTTCTGTCTGTGTTGGGGGGGCTTAGCTGTCTTTCCTTTGTTTCCTTTGTTCCTTTTTATTTCTCTGCACTTAAGATTGATTTCTGTGGGGCTGGAGCACAAGGGCCGTGTGCTATATGTGCAGGCCTCGTGTCGGGCTGCTGAGTAGTCGCATGCGTTCAGCGCTTACCCTGATGCTTCCTGGAGGGCGAGGCCGGGGTGACACTGTCATCGGGCTGTGCAGTGCCGGGTTACGTTGCGGGCACGAACAAGCCCTCGCGTAGCTTCACGCCTGAGTGGACGTGGGTCGGCGCCTCATGCCACTGTTGGTTGCTTCGTGCAGGGGCTGGGCGCCACCGGAGGTGTGCAGGTGAGTAGGCACTTCACCTCCCTCGTCACCTGTGTAGCAACCAACTCTTTAGGCCACACAGTACTCTGCAATACTAGTGAAGGCACGGACCACACAGTGCTGGATAGTGAGTGGAGTGACCTCGAGCGGCCCTCCCACGATTTATTTATAACCTCAGACCACGCCTGACCCGAGGCGTATAACATTTACGGTTTCACGCCGGGTACAACAACAGGATCGCTGACCTGTTACACGAAGTTCAGTACCGGCAAATATCATAGGCTTCCTGCTTTGATAGACATGGGATTTTGAAATCCTTCTTCAAAAACCTGTGTTTATATATTTTTTTACACTAGGCGACTTGTGAGTGTAATAAGCAGCACAGTATCGCGGTAAGCTTATTAAGGTTTATTAAGTTCACAGAAACACTCCACCCGTAGCATGAGCGCCCGCTCACTTAGACGTCCAGACGGCAACTGACCTAATACCATCGGAACGCCCGTGAGTCGAACGCCATGCCCGAGCTGTATTCAAAAGAACACCAATACTTTACCAACATCACCTAGCGGCATCGCGCGCCTAACACTCTACCCGGCGCGCGATACCGAATACCCCATACTACATCACCTACCCCCTTTTACAAAACGAAGAAAAATAAAACATACTGTAGGAACCTGGGGTCACCAGGCCCTATAGGCGGTAACGTGGCGCGAGCCGGTCGGGCAACCAGAGGGCTATGTGTCAAGCAACCATACACCACACGCTTCCCATGGACTAGGGACACACACAATAAGGGACGCCACACCGTTGAAATTATGCAAATACTTCAAGTTTATCCAAGTAGGGCTGGTTAGATGCAGTTCAAGAGATAACAGTGTCATGCATGAGTTATACCACAGACATTAAGCATATACAGGCCATACATGAGAGATGAATGCAGTTCCTAATCTAGACATGCGGTTCATGGGTATGGCTAGGCACGGGTGATTCTAGCGCTGCGCGTGTTAAGCAAGGTTTCTCTGAACGGGGCATCTAGCACAGAACAATACTCGTGATGGGTGACACTGGATACTTCAACACGGAGCCTGTAGAACGAAGCGCTCCTTGTAATCAGTGACACGTAACCCTTTGAAGTAGAGCATGTAAACTAAGCGCTACTCGTAGTCACGGACAGGTACTACGATCAAGCAGAGCCCATGAAGCAACGCGCTTCTCGTAATCACGGGCATGTAATACGTTCAGGCAAAACATATGAAGCAGTGCGCTTCTCGTAATCACAGGCATATAATACTTTCAGGCAAAACATATGAAGCAATACGCTTCTCGTAATCACGGGCATGTAATACTTTCAGGCAAAGCATATAAAGCAACGCTCTACTCTTAATCACTGGCATGTAATACGTTCCGGCAAAACATATGAAACAATGCGCTTCCCGTAATCACGGGCATGTAATACTTTCAGGCAAAACATATGAAGCAATGCGCTTCTCGTAATCACGGGCAGGTAATACTTTCAGGCAAAGCATATGAAGCAACACGTTCATAGACACTGGCTCCTGGGACGGTGAAACGGAGCAGGGGAAGTCAAGCGCCGCCCGTAATCCAGGCTAGTCAGTTTCTCTAGAGTGGAGCTTTCAGCGGAGAGCGCCACCAGACTCGAGGAGCAAGTCTCTGGGGGCCGGTGCAGTTCGTGAGGCACCGCGCTCAGTTACGCTGAAGTGGGCACACAGAAAGGATCCCTCGGCGGGGTCTCTCTGTCGCGCAGGCAAGGGGGGGGGGAACTCCCACGGAGGGGACGACCCGGGCCAGGTGCGGTGAGGTTCTCAGACCAGCAGGGGGCGCACCAAGGGGAATCCCGGCCTCCGGGCTTACCTCCGTCTCGGCGTCAGCAGGCGTCCGCCCTCACGACGATGGGGGAACTCGGCCCCGATCTTGCGCTTCTCCTCACACGGCTGCGACGGTAGCGGCGGGGCCCCGGGCTTCTCCTGGGCCTCGCGATACAGCAGGGCACTTCTCCAGGCCTCAAGGCCGCGGCGGTGAGTGCGCTGGCTTCGTCGTCGCAGGGGGGGCTCAAATTAAGGATGGGGGTAAGGTGCTCAGCGGAGCACGCTGCCGGGGGTCCCAGACCAGGGCAGGGAGCGCGGGGGTCACAGCGCTAGTACCTGGTCGATCCCCGGTGGCTTGGCAATCGATTTAGTAAATAGTTCAATAGGTTAGCTTGGACACGCAGTCTCAGCTCTGGCATTCAAGGCTTACAGCTCGCTCTTGTCATGCAGTCTCAGTTCTTACAGCTAGGTTTCCATTCTCAGTTGTCAGATGAAGTCTTGTGGCGCAGATGTATCTGGCGCCCTTAAGGGGTTCTGTTACTGGGGGTAGGAATGGAGAGGGCGACTAGATCCTTCCTAGTCAGGCTGGCAGAGAGTCTCTGGGTCCTCCTACTACTTGGCAAGATCAGTGGGATTCACAGGGCACCTCACTCACTTAAGAGGCAGTACCTAAATCCTGTCACTCTCAGAGGCATAAGTCCCTGACTAGGCCCTACCGCCTACACTCCTGGTGGATTCTTCCAGCTCTGCTTCACCCCAATGGCCAACTCACCACAAAAGTTTCCCTCCCACTCTTAAGTAGCCCTAGGTCAGGTGACCTCTAGCCAAGGCGGCAAAAGTAAAACCCCACCTCCCTTCTAGAAGGTTCCAGCATATTCCAGGAGCTTCCCCACTCTACCTATGGGACAAAAAGGCGGGCTGGTGTCGCAACATTGTTGTGGGTCCCAGCCAGCTCCTGGCAGCTAGGGTGCTACTATGAAAAACGACCACCCTGCAGTAGCAGGGGTCTGTGGCAGCCATCTTGGGAGAAGGGAGCACCTGCACCGTAACACTGATTGGCAATGAAAAGCCGCCCGGAGACCTAGTCCAACATAAAAATGAGGGTGGAAAAAATGAGGCACGATACAAAAATAGAAGGGGAGACCACCCTAGGGCTGACAGGTCCAACATGCGTTCCCCCCAGCCGAAAGAGGGGAGAGCTACCCAACCTCTAGGGAGTTCTCTTCACTAAGGCGGAAAAACCTGGAGAGACCGTCAGCATTGGCGTGGTCAACTCCGGGCCGATGTTCCACCCGAAAGTCCATCTCCTGTAGGGAAATGGACCACCTCAACAACTTGGGGTTTTCGCCTCTCATCTGCATGAGCCAGCGAAGGGGGCGGTGGTCGGTCTGGATAAGGAAGTAAGTGCCAAAGAGGTATGGCCTCAACTTCTTCAGAGCCCATACCACCGCGAAGGCTTCTCTCTCAATGTTGCTCCATCGCCGTTCCCGAGGGAGGAGTCTTCGAGATATGAAGGCCACAGGTTGGTCTTGGCCCTTGGTGTTGAGTTGCGAGAGCACCGCACCTATGCCGTGCTCTGAGGCGTCGGTCTGTACAATAAATTCCTTGCTGAAATCGGGTGTTGCTAGTACTGGAGCTGTACCCATCGCATTTTTCAGCGTATCAAAGGCTTCTTGGCATGCAGCTGTCCATATGACCTTGCGAGGTTGTTTCTTTGAGGTCAACTCCGTCAAGGGGGTCACGATGGTACCATATCCCTTGACGAACCGGCGGTAATACCCAGTGAGGCCGAGGAAAGCTCGGACCTCGGTTTGGGTCTTGGGGGGCTCCCAATCCAAGATGGTTTCAATTTTGGCCTGGAGGGGTTGCACCTTACCTCCGCCCACCAGGTGTCCCAGGTACACGACAGATCCCTGTCCAATCTGGCACTTGCTGGCTTTAATGGTTAAGCCAGCGCGTTGCAACGCCTGCAATACCTCCTGGAGGTGTTGCAGATGGTCCTCCCAGCTGCTACTGAAGACAGCTATGTCATCCAAGTAGGCTGCTGAGAAGGACTCCAGGCCAGATAGTACCTGATTCACTAACCGCTGGAATGTGGCCGGAGCATTTTTGAGCCCAAAGGGCATCACTCGAAATTGGTAGTGGCCCTCTGGGGTGGAGAACGCTGTCTTCTCCCGTGCTCCGTTGGCCATGGCAATCTGCCAATATCCGGACGTCAGGTCAATGGTGCTGAGGTACCGGGCTGCTCCCAGCCGGTCCACCAGCTCATCTGCACGTGGGATGGGGTGAGCATCTGTCTTCGTGACAGAGTTCAACCCCCGGTAGTCCACACAGAACCGAAGTTCTGGCGTCGTACCCGGTGGGGCCGCTTTCGGCACCAACACCACTGGACTAGCCCACGGGCTGCTGGAAGGTTCTATCACCCCCAGCTCCAGCATCTTTGCCACCTCACGCTGGATGCTATCCTTCACTCGGTCAGAGAGCCGGTAAGACTTGTTCTTCCCCGGGGGGCTGTCCCCTGTGTCCACATCATGGGTACACCAATGAGTGATTCCAGGCGTGAGTGAGAACAACGAGGCGAACTGTCCCAGGACATGGCGACAGTCCCTCTGCTGCTCTGGGGTCAAGGATGGGGAGAGGACTACACCTTCCACCAAACCATCCTTCTCTTGTACCGCAAGAAGGTCAGGAAGAGCTTCACTCTCTTCCTCTTCGCTCCCATCCGTCACCATAAGGAGAGCAAGCTCTGATCGCTCATGGTGCGGCTTCAGGCGGTTGACGTGGAGAACCCTGAGGGGCTGACGGGGGGTTTTCATATCGACTACGTACGTGGTCTGGCCTCGCCGCTCCACAATGTCGAACGGGCCAGTCCACCGGTCCTGGAGGGCACAAAGCTCCCCAGGTTCCATAACCCACACCTTCTGTCCAACGTCTAACTCGACCGTCCGAGCGTTGCGGTCATACCACTCCTTCATCACGGTCTGGCTAGCCTCCAGGTTCTCTGTGTCTGCCTTCCACAGCTTGGCCATCTGGCTGCGGAACGCCAGCATGTAGCTGACAATGTCACGGGGAAGCTTCTGTGAAGTCTTCTCCCACCCCTCTTTCACTAAACTGAGGGGACCCCTAACGGGATGGCCATAGAGCAATTCAAACGGGCTAAACCCGACTCCCTTCTGCGGTACCTCCCGATAGGAGAATAACAAGCAGGGGAGGAGGACGTCCCACTTCCGCCTCAAGCCCTCTGGAAGGCTTCGGATCATCCCCTTCAATGTCTTATTGAAGCGCTCTACAAGTCCGTTAGTCTGGGGGTGGTAAGGAGTGGAGAACCGGTAGGTCACTCCACACTCCTTCCACATGGCCTGCATGTAGGCCGACATGAAATTCGTGCCCCTGTCCGACACCACGACCTTCGGGAATCCCACGCGGGTAAAAATTCCCAACAGTGCCCGCGCCACCACCGGTGCAGTGATGGTCCTCAGAGGAATAGCCTCTGGGTACCTTGTGGCGTGGTCCACCAAAACCAAAATGAACCGGTGTCCCGCTGCGGTCGGAGGGTCCAATGGCCCAACAATATCGATACCGACCCGCTCAAACGGGGTCCCGACCACGGGGAGCGGTTCCAACGGGACCTTCAACTTAGTCCCAGTCTTGCCACTAGCCTGACAAGACTTGCAGGTCTTGCAAAAGGTGTCTGAGGCAATCCTCATCCTGGGCCAATAAAAATGGGGGACTAACCGTGCAAAGGTTTTGTCCTGACCCAGGTGTCCGGCTAAGGGTATCTTGTGCGCTAACTCCAGCAGAAAGGCCCGGTAACATTGGGGGACCACTATGGCCCTCGAAGATCCATGTACCGGCACCCTGGGCTCACTGTATAGGAGGCCATCCTCCCAATACACGTTATAACCTCCCAGTTCCTGACTGGCCACTTGGGCTTCGGCCTGACGCCGCATGCCTTCAAGAGTGGGGCACGCCCTTTGTGCCTGACAAAATTCCTCCCGGGTAGGCCCCCCTTCCACATGCCAGTCAGCAAGGGTCGGCAAGTCCTCCACAGGAACGACATCTACCTCCGCGGACTCTGGGGGCACCTCTGCGGCCTCCCCATCCATCTCAAGGGGCATGTCCTCTACCACCTTCTTCTTTCCACGTTTGGCTGTGGGTTGGGCCTTAATTCCAGGCTCCAACCCCGGGTGAGTTCCATGCCGGGCAGCCATGGACCACGTGCTCACGCAAGTCCACCCTGGTAATCCCAGCATCTCGGTGTGAGCGTGAAACTCGACATCCTTCCACTTGGTGTGCTCCAGGTCGTTCCCTAGCAAACACCCCACAGGCAAGGCAGGGCTCACAGCAACTCTCAACAGGCCTTTGACTCCTCCCCACTTGAATGGAACACGAGCCACTGGATAGTGACTCAAACTGCCGTCAGCCAATACGGCCGGATGGAACTCCTCGGGGACTACTTGGTCTGGGGACACCAGCCGCCGCACGACAGTGGTCATGCTGGCCCCTGTGTCTCTCAGAGCTTCCACCTCCTCCCCATTCATTCTCACCCTCTGCTGATATTTAGCAGTGTTCGGGGGCAGGGACACTACGGGGACCACCTCTCTATCCCCGAGAGAAACCAGCGTCAGGCCTGTCCACTCCCTTCCCTATCTAAGGGCAGCTCCACCCCAAGCGCTATACTACTCACCCCGGGACTTTTCCCGCCCAATGGGGCTGGGGGTCGCTTGCGACACTTGGGATCTCCTCGGTAGTGTCCAATCTCCCCCCACTCGTAGCACCGCACAATCCTTGGCCGCTGACTCCTGTCAGGGTAAGTGGGTCTTGTGGAATTGGACGGGGGTGGGGTTCCTACTCCCTTCCCAAACTTATTTTGGGGCCCTTTCGAGAACTCCACCTTTTTATCTCCCCCCTCTTTCTTCTGGGGGAAACCCTGTCCGCCCTTCGAGCCATCTCCCCCGGGGCCCTTGTGAGACACCAGGGTGCTCACCCAAATATCTGCCTCCTCCGCAAGCTCTCGAGGATCCATCAGCTTGCGGTCCACCAGATGTTGGCGCAGCTCCGGAAAGCTCTTATCCAAGAGGTGCTCCCTTAAAAAAAGATCATACAACCCTTGGTAGTCCTGCACCTCGCTGCCACGCACCCAACCATCTAGTGCCTTCCTCGCATAATCAAAAAAATCTACCCATGTATGGGTGGACAGCTTATGGCTGCCACAAAACTTCTGCCTATACTTCTCGGGGTTCAGGCCAAACTTCTTTAACAAGGCCTCTTTCATGGGGGCGTACTTAACCTGATCCGCCTTGGCCAAATATAACAGGGTGTCCCTAACAGTGGGAGGTATATACCGGTAGAGACCACCTCCCCAGTTACTCTCGGGTACCCCATGGGCCGTTAAGGCTACCTCATATGCCTCCAACCACTTCATGATGTCATCCCCTAATGTACAATTGGCTATGACTTCTTTGGGTAGGTAGAATTTTGGTTCTTGAGGTTCCCTGGGTATGCTGCCACCATTGTGTTTGTTAGACGCGTTCAATTGGAGGGCGCGTAGCTCCAGCTCTTTTAACTGAAGCTCGTGCGCCAGCTTCTTCTCCTCCATTGCCCATTCCAATTTTGCTAATTCCTTTTCCTGTTCCAATCTGCCCCTTTCCCTTTCTTTCTCCTGCTCTAATTTGGCCAGTTCCCATTTTAATCGCCTCTCTTCCCTCCTGTCCTCGTACTCTTCTGGAGACGTGCTCCTCCTGGACCCTGTCCTACTACTGGCCCCAGAACGTCTTCCTGGGGGCACATTCTCGGACATGTCTACATTCAAGATGTCTAGGACTTCCTGGGCGCTCTCCCCCTGAGGTGCCTCTGGCGCCTCCTGTCCCTCATCCCCTCTCCCTTCTGGGTGGGCTTCTACCCATGCCCTAATGGCGGTACGGAGTTCCGGCCCTTTTGACTTCCGCATCCCGGGCACCCCCATCTCCTGCGCGAACTCCCTCAGTTGCTTCACGGTGTACCCCTCGAGGTCCGCTAGCCGGGATTCCATTCCGGCAGGTGGGGACCTAGACACTAAGGAGAAAATTCCTAGGGTGTAGGCAACAGTCAATAGCTAACCAGGCTTCTTGCACTCTCTACCTGGACAGTGGAACCAATAATCCAGCAACCAATGGTTTTTGAGCTCTGGAACTAAAAACGTAGGATAGGCGTTTAATTGTGGCGCCCTTCGCCTCACGGAAGGGTGCTGTATGGTCACAGGTCCCAAGGATCCCACCGCTGGCCAACAATGTAGGAACCTGGGGTCACCAGGCCCTATAGGCGGTAACGTGGCGCGAGCCGGTCGGGCAACCAGAGGGCTATGTGTTAAGCAACCATACACCACACGCTTCCCATGGACTAGGGACACACACAATAAGGGACGCCACACCATTGAAATTATGCAAATACTTCAAGTTTATCCAAGTAGGGCTGGTTAGATGCAGTTCAAGAGATAACAGTGTCATGCATGAGTTATACCACAGACATTAAGCATATACAGGCCATACATGAGAGATGAATGCAGTTCCTAATCTAGACATGCGGTTCATGGGTATGGCTAGGCACGGGTGATTCTAGCGCTGTGCGTGTTAAGCAAGGTTTCTCTGAACGGGGCATCTAGCACAGAACAATACTCGTGATGGGTGACACTGGATACTTCAACACGGAGCCTGTAGAACGAAGCGCTCCTTGTAATCAGTGACACGTAACCCTTTGAAGTAGAGCATGTAAACTAAGCGCTACTCGTAGTCACGGACAGGTACTACGATCAAGCAGAGCCCATGAAGCAACGCGCTTCTCGTAATCACGGGCATGTAATACGTTCAGGCAAAACATATGAAGCAGTGCGCTTCTCGTAATCACAGGCATATAATACTTTCAGGCAAAACATATGAAGCAATGCGCTTCTCGTAATCACGGGCATGTAATACTTTCAGGCAAAGCATATAAAGCAACGCTCTACTCTTAATCACTGGCATGTAATACGTTCCGGCAAAACATATGAAACAATGCGCTTCCCGTAATCACGGGCATGTAATACTTTCAGGCAAAACATATGAAGCAATGCGCTTCTCATAATCACGGGCAGGTAATACTTTCAGGCAAAGCATATAAAGCAACACGTTCATAGTCACTGGCTCCTGGGACGGTGAAACGGAGCAGGGGAAGTCAAGCGCCGCCCGTAATCCAGGCTAGTCAGTTTCTCTAGAGTGGAGCTTTCAGCGGAGAGCGCCACCAGACTCGAGGAGCAAGTCTCTGGGGGCCGGTGCAGTTCGTGAGGCACCGCGCTCAGTTACGCTGAAGTGGGCACACAGAAAGGATCCCTCGGCGGGGTCTCTCCGTCGCGCAGGCAAGGGGGGGGAACTCCCACGGAGGGGACGACCCGGGCCAGGTGCGGTGAGGTTCTCAGACCAGCAGGGGGCGCACCAAGGGGAATCCCGGCCTCCGGGCTTACCTCCGTCTCGGCGTCAGCAGGCGTCCGCCCTCACGACGATGGGGGAACTCGGCCCCGATCTTGCGCTTCTCCTCACACGGCTGCGACGGTAGCGGCGGGGTCCCGGGCTTCTCCTGGGCCTCGCGATACAGCAGGGCACTTCTCCAGGCCTCAAGGCCGCGGCGGTGAGTGTGCTGGCTTCGTCGTCGCAGGGGGAGCTCAAATTAAGGATGGGGGTAAGGTGCTCAGCGGAGCACGCTGCCGGGGGTCCCAGACTCTGGCGCCTCCTGTCCCTCATCCCCTCTCCCTTCTGGGTGGGCTTCTACCCATGCCCTAATGGCGGTACGGAGTTCCGGCCCTTTTGCCTTCCGCATCCCGGGCACCCCCATCTCCTGCGCGAACTCCCTCAGTTGCTTCACGGTGTACCCCTCGAGGTCCGCTAGCCGGGATTCCATTCCGGCAGGTGGGGACCTAGACACTAAGGAGAAAATTCCTAGGGTGTAGGCAACAGTCAATAGCTAACCAGGCTTCTTGCACTCTCTACCTGGACAGTGGAACCAATAATCCAGCAACCAATGGTTTTTGAGCTCTGGAACTAAAAACGTAGGATAGGCGTTTAATTGTGGCGCCCTTCGCCTCACGGAAGGGTGCTGTATGGTCACAGGTCCCAAGGATCCCACCGCTGGCCAACAATGTAGGAACCTGGGGTCACCAGGCCCTATAGGCGGTAACGTGGCGCGAGCCGGTCGGGCAACCAGAGGGCTATGTGTTAAGCAACCATACACCACACGCTTCCCATGGACTAGGGACACACACAATAAGGGACGCCACACCGTTGAAATTATGCAAATACTTCAAGTTTATCCAAGTAGGGCTGGTTAGATGCAGTTCAAGAGATAACAGTGTCATGCATGAGTTATACCACAGACATTAAGCATATACAGGCCATACATGAGAAATGAATGCAGTTCCTAATCTAGACATGCGGTTCATGGGTATGGCTAGGCACGGGTGATTCTAGCGCTGCGCGTGTTAAGCAAGGTTTCTCTGAACGGGGCATCTAGCACAGAACAATACTCGTGATGGGTGACACTGGATACTTCAACACGGAGCCTGTAGAACGAAGCGCTCCTTGTAATCAGTGACACGTAACCCTTTGAAGTAGAGCATGTAAACTAAGCGCTACTCGTAGTCACGGACAGGTACTACGATCAAGCAGAGCCCATGAAGCAACGCGCTTCTCGTAATCACGGGCATGTAATACGTTCAGGCAAAACATATGAAGCAGTGCGCTTCTCGTAATCACAGGCATATAATACTTTCAGGCAAAACATATGAAGCAATACGCTTCTCGTAATCACGGGCATGTAATACTTTCAGGCAAAGCATATAAAGCAACGCTCTACTCTTAATCACTGGCATGTAATACGTTCCGGCAAAACATATGAAACAATGCGCTTCCCGTAATCACGGGCATGTAATACTTTCAGGCAAAACATATGAAGCAATGCGCTTCTCGTAATCACGGGCAGGTAATACTTTCAGGCAAAGCATATAAAGCAACACGTTCATAGTCACTGGCTCCTGGGACGGTGAAACGGAGCAGGGGAAGTCAAGCGCCGCCCGTAATCCAGGCTAGTCAGTTTCTCTAGAGTGGAGCTTTCAGCGGAGAGCGCCACCAGACTCGAGGAGCAAGTCTCTGGGGGCCGGTGCAGTTCGTGAGGCACCGCGCTCAGTTACGCTGAAGTGGGCACACAGAAAGGATCCCTCGGCGGGGTCTCTCCGTCGCGCAGGCAAGGGGGGGGAACTCCCACGGAGGGGACGACCCGGGCCAGGTGCGGTGAGGTTCTCAGACCAGCAGGGGGCGCACCAAGGGGAATCCCGGCCTCCGGGCTTACCTCCGTCTCGGCGTCAGCAGGCGTCCGCCCTCACGACGATGGGGGAACTCGGCCCCGATCTTGCGCTTCTCCTCACACGGCTGCGACGGCAGCGGCGGGGCCCCGGGCTTCTCCTGGGCCTCGCGATACAGCAGGGCACTTCTCCAGGCCTCCAGGCCGCGGCGGTGAGTGCGCTGGCTTCGTCGTCGCAGGGGGGGGCTCAAATTAAGGATGGGGGTAAGGTGCTCAGCGGAGCACGCTGCCGGGGGTCCCAGACCAGGGCAGGGAGCGCGGGGGTCACAGCGCTAGTACCTGGTCGATCCCCGGTGGCTTGGCAATCGATTTAGTAAATAGTTCAATAGGTTAGCTTGGACACACAGTCTCAGCTCTGGCATTCAAGGCTTACAGCTCGCTCTTGTCATGCAGTCTCAGTTCTTACAGTTAGGTTTCCATTCTCAGTTGTCAGATGAAGTCTTGTGGCGCAGATGTATCTGGCGCCCTTAAGGGGTTCTGTTACTGGGGGTAGGAATGGAGAGGGCGACTAGATCCTTCCTAGTCAGGCTGGCAGAGAGTCTCTGGGTCCTCCTACTACTGGGCAAGATCAGTGGGATTCACAGGGCACCTCACTCACTTAAGAGGCAGTACCTAAATCCTGTCACTCTTAGAGGCATAAGTCCCTGACTAGGCCCTACCGCCTACACTCCTGGTGGATTCTTCCAGCTCTGCTTCACCCCAATGGCCAACTCACCACAAAAGTTTCCCTCCCACTCTTAAGTAGCCCTAGGTCAGGTGACCTCTAGCCAAGGCGGCAAAAGTAAAACCCCACCTCCCTTCTAGAAGGTTCCAGCATATTCCAGGAGCTTCCCCACTCTACCTATGGGACAAAAAGGCGGGCTGGTGTCGCAACATTGTTGTGGGTCCCAGCCAGCTCCTGGCAGCTAGGGTGCTACTATGAAAAACGACCACCCTGCAGTAGCAGGGGTTTGTGGCAGCCATCTTGGGAGAAGGGAGCACCTGCACCTTAACACTGATTGGCAATGAAAAGGCGCCCGGAGACCTAGTCCAACATAAAAATGAGGGTGGAAAAAATGAGGCACGATACAAAAATAGAAGGGGAGACCACCCTAGGGCTGACAGGTCCAACACATACAAAAAACAATATCTCTGCAGTACAAATATCATTTCAAATATCACATTTTTCTCTCTTAAAACAATACTTGACAACTCATATCTAAAATAACAAACTTTCCACATTACTTGACAAAATCCATAAGTCTCCTGGGAATCCTAGAAACGCGTCCCCTAGAAGTGTGGACACTGCTCATGCCCCCATAAGACTGCGCTGAACTCTTATACCCACTAGGACGCAATTCCTGCCCAATGGATCCCGTATCCATGTCATGAGAACTTTGAACTTCATCAGACAGAGCGCATGTACCAGACTGGGGCTCATTCAGCTCTAACCAATGCCCCCAGTGAAGTTCATCACCCTCGTTATCAACAAGATATTGGCTTGTGTGTCAGAAATCTTAACGAGCTGCCTTTTGTTCCACCACCCTTTATTTCCTACAAAAGTGGCCCCCTTACTTACATTGCACTCTCTTTCTGGTCTTAAAAACCTTGATTCCCCTTTCTTCACTCTAGTTGGTTTCCTGATTAGGACCCAATCCCCCACAACTACATCTTCTATTGTTGGGTGTCCCCTTTTTTCAAAATTTTCCTTCATCAGTAACTGCTTAGAGTAAACCCTCTTGGCAACATCCTTAATATCTATCTTTTTTTCAACAGACCTCTCTTTTAACCAAGACGGAAATAGAGATGTGTGAGCTTCTCTACCTCTTAACAACGAAAAAGGTGATACTCCGGTTGTACAGTGAGGGGAGGTATTATAGCTCCACAATTTTTCCACTAGAAATGCATTCACATCCAAACCTGCCACCAGGGCAGTCTGAATGCCCTCTTTTACAATTGTATTCCCCCTTTCAACCAATCCGTTAGAAGTTGGAGAATACAGTGCCGCACTAAGATGTTTTACATCAAGCTGTTTCAAAAATTTACACATCTTTTCCGACACAAAATGTGTGCCATTGTTGGTGACAATAACCTTTGGAGCACCCTCGATCGAAAAAATGTTCCTTAAAAACATCAGAGTTGACTCCGTATCTGGGGATTCAATGAAACTATAATACATTCATTTTGAAAAATAATCCACTGCCAATAAAATGAATTTTTTATCTTGATTAAGCACAGAGTATGGTCCGGGAATTCAGTAGGATGGAGTGGGGTTTTCAACGTACGCCAATGCTTATCTGACAACAAGCACTCAGGGCAGTTGTCGATAGTAGATTTCACCTGTGCGTCTATTGCGGGCCACCAATAATGCTGCTTAATCTTCATAGCAGTTTTAGTGGACCCTAAATGACCAGAACGGGCGTTACTTATAATCGTAGGACGCAAATCGCATGGAGGAACAAACTTGTCACCCCGCAGAACAACCCCATTTTCAACTGACAATTCACTCGCCACCTGGGCGAAAATCCTAAGATCTCCGACTAAACTCCTAGAGTCAGGCCATGTACTTGATGAATACTCAACCACCAACTAAGTGTTGCGTCCGAGTCCGAGTCACATGCGTCTTTCCACGCACTCTCTGACAAAACCGAATACACACCTGAATCGCATCCACCACCGCCACACATTCCACATCATCCAACATCACATCCTCTTCATCATCCCTCTCCATTGGCAGCCTAGACAAACAGTCCGCTCTAAAATTCTTCCCACCAGGGATATGTTTAACCGAGAAATTAAATTGTTGGACTTTGGAAACCAAACGCATCAACCTAGCTGACATGCTGGACGAATTGATATTGTTAAAAATATACACCAAAGGCTTATGGTCCGTTATCAATTCGAACTTCCGTCCCCAAATATACATTCTGAACTTATGTATGGCCCACGCACACGCTAGCGCTTCCCTCTCTATTGTGCTGTACAATCTTTCACATTGTTTCAAAGACCGGGAAGCAAATGCCACAGTCTATTCACGTCCGTTTACCCTCTGACTCAGCACTGCCCCTAACCCAGACATACTGGCATCTACGGTTATAAGGGACACACAATCGTCCCTAAAAGCAAACAAAGCCTGAGCAGATACAATCAGCTTTTTAACGTTTTTAAACGCTGATTCCAGGTCATCATTCCATTTAAAACTGCGCCCCTTTTTAAGCAACTCACGCATCGGCTCTACCGACTGCGCATAATTAGGCACAAACCTAGCGTAGTATTCTGCCAACCCCAGAAACGAACGCAAAGCGTCCTTGTCGCTTGGAGCTCTTGCTTCCTCAATTGCCCTAATCACAGAGAACTTGGGTTTAATTCCATTCTCAGATACCAAGTGTCCTAAATATTCCAATTCTTGTAACGCGAACTTGCATTTGTCCGCCCTTACGGTCATTTCTCTGGACTCAAGAACGGTGAGGACCTCCCTCAAAATGTTATCGTGTTCAACACGAGACTTGGCATAAATTAAGATGTCGTCCAAGTATGCCTGGACCCCCACAATCCCCTCGAACAGGGTATCCATTAACTTTTGAAAAACGCTCCCTGCAGATGCCAACCCAAACGGGAGACGAAGGAATTTATACGCCCCAAATGGTGTCACAAAGGTGGTAAGCTCTTGAGATTCCTTTGACAATGGCACTTGGTGGTACGCAGATCTAAGATCGATCAATGAAAACCACTTTGCACCACCTAGATTTGCCAGTAACTCGTGAATTCTGGGCAGCGGGTGGCAGTCCACCACAATATTTTTATTAAGGGTGCGCAAGTCAGCGCAAAGCCTAATTTCGCCCGATTTTTTCCGAGCGACCACGATGGGGGCCACCCACTGGGAAGAATCCGTCGGGGTTATAATATTCTGCTCACATAAGTTTTTCAACATAAGTTTAAGGTCCTCACGAACGCTCATAGGTACCGAGCGCACCTTATGGGTAACGGGTTGTGCGCCCGGAACAAGCTTAATGTGGTGTTCCACCCCCTTAACTTTCCCTACCACCTCTCTAAAAACAAGTTTGAATTCCTTGAGCAACTCTTGTACCTCATTGTCATTATCTGTCTCTATCGTTTTGATATCACAAATGGGCATCTTTCCAAGTTTAATCGGGTTCTCATCGCCCAGAACCAAATACAACCCCATTCGGGCTAAATCCTTCCACCCGATTAGATTCTTGCCCTTTATTGCCACATAAATTTTTGTCATGGTTTCTCTACCTAGACATTGTACCGTGCCCGTGAAGTACCCCAACATATCTATATCCTTTTCCCCGAAGGCTTTGGAGTGTACATCAGACGTAAGCAGATCTTTGTTCTTCCAACATTCATAAAAAGTTGTGTCTCTCAAAGTTGTTATCGGCGACCCTGAATCCGCCATGACCTGTAAGGAAACATTATCAATTTCCGCTGAACATAAAGGACCTTTGATGCAACACGTTCCACATTCTAAAGTTACAATAACATTGTTCAAAGAACTTGTACACTCATCACCTTCAGCCTGTAAATATCGAATGTTAATCGGTTTCTTAACATTTCTGCAAACCCCTTGAAAATGGCCTACTTTTTTGCAAATCACACAACGTCTTGAGACTGCTGGGCATCCTGGAAAATTACCGATGTGGTTTCTAGATCCACACCTGTAACAAAATATGTTTTGTTTTTTCTGTACAAATTTTGTTCCCTTAGGCTTAACATTGACTAACGCTAAAGAATTTTCTTGATCAGGTTCGATCGAGTCCATAGCGTTGATACCTAGTTTGGCGTCAGCCTGCATAACCTTACTTGTGATTGTTGACCGTTCAATGCTAAGGGCTAGCTCAATAACCTCAGACAAAGGAGGATTTTTACAACTCAAAATCCTTTGTCTAATTTTATAAGATACACAATTAAAAACAAATTGATCTCTTATATAATCATCGGACAGCGGTCCGAAACCACAGGTGGTAGCCAACACCCTGAGAGCGGAGACGTACTCCTCCACCTTTTCTTCTTCCTTTTGTTTACGTGCATAAAAGTTATGTCGCTCCAGCATAATATTAGGCTCGTCATCAAATTGTTTTTTAAGTCTAGCGACAGTCTCCACATATACATTCCAACGGTTATCCCCAGATTGAGCGGCTGGTGGAGGAATAGGAACAATGCTATGAAATATTCTTTGTGCCGCTTGACCCAGGCAACCAAAAAGTATAGCAAATTTGCGTACAGGGGAATAACTGTCGGCATCTATGGCTACCAAATGGTTTTCGAAAAGTCTAAACCATTCCAACCAGATGATGGGTGGGCTACCAGGTTTGCTTAGGAAGGGTGGTGGTTGAGTAAAGCTGAGATTACTTTGTTGGTTGCTTGCAGACATTTTTTTTAAAATAAATAAATAAATAAATGTATGCCTTTCCAGTATCTCGAAATCGTTGTAACATGAAAATAGTACAGTCTCCCTGAATGTGCGGTGATTTTAAATCAATATTACCAGCTATGACGTGTGTATCGTCGCGGACTGGCTCCGAAACACACAGTATGGGAGGATTAAATGACGTGTGTATCGTCGAAGTAAGTAGGAATCTTCAAAACCAATATTTAAAATGACGTGCGTGTCGTCGAATCCGACACGCAGGCAGTAAATGACCGGTTTACCCTTTATACCGGTAGAGTTGCAAGCCTTTCAATCCCAAACAAAGATGGCGTCGCGTTAATCACGCGCTGACGTCACCTTGAGGATGAGAAGTCCGGCGAACAGTTATGCGCATGCGTGGGGACTCAAATACTCCCACTCAGCCATGCGCGAGGAGCGCTCAAACACTTTACCTCCGTATGCCTGTACCTCACCACAGCAACCTTTGAAGGCACAGCAATCGTCGAAGGCACAGCAAACGTCGAAGGAAGGCTTGATGGCAGCGATCTCAACAGTCCTCAAACTTCGAAGTCGAGTTTCCTGAAGGACGCCCCAAAATCTGCGTGGTCCGGCGGGTGGAGCAAATCCCGATTGTCGCCAGATGTAATAAGCAGGACAGTATCGCGGTAAGCTTATTAAGGTTTATTAAGTTCACAGAAACACTCCACCCGTAGCATGAGCGCCCGCTCACTTAGACGTCCAGACGACAACTGACCTAATACCATCGGAACGCTCGTGAGTCGAACGCCATGCCCCGAGCTGTATTCAAAAGAACACCAATACTTTACCAACATCACCTAGCGGCATCGCGCGCCTAACACTCTACCCGGCGCGCGATACCGAATACCCCATACTACAGTGAGGCACCCAATTCCCTATTATAAAGAAAGGAGTAGCTGCTCAACTGTAATACGTATTACAGCTGAGTTCTGACATCACAATGCCTGCTGCCAGAGCAGACAGCTGAGGGGAAAGGCAGGCGAGGTTAAGGGGCATAAATATAGCAGCTGTTTAATGAACAAAAATGTGTTTTTCTAGCTATACAGGGATAAATCAAAAAGATATATTTTATGTCAACATGTTTATTTTTTCCATTACTTAGGTAATTAAAGAAAACTAGAATCTTTCTGCTTGTTTTTACACATTCCGAACTACTGTTCCATTTTTTTTTAAACTGACTAGTATTAAACGGATACTAATATTTTTTTGCAGCAAATATCTAACAGCTTTTTTGAAGTGTTTGCTTTTGCACTAGAGATTCTATTTTTATTCTTCATGGTTGCAAACATGCTCTCTCTTTCATTTCAAAGAGATATGCACAAAAGATTTAAGTCGTTTGTGGGAAACGTGATGGTATGACCAGGAATTATAAGTTGGGCTCACAATTTTATGGTAATTATTCTTTTGACATTTCCATATGTATTCATCCATAATTATTTTTTGCTAATTTTATCTACATTTACCTATATTTATTTCGGGTTTTGAGAACACATGAAGCTGAAACGAGTATATTTTCACATTTTTAAACTGCTGAATGTGCACTTATGCTTGAATGGCAGATAGGTTTCAATAATATGAACACCCACAGATGATAAATAAATGCACCTATATGAAAACATGCACAGTTTATATACTGCGGCTTAAGGCTCTTTACTAAAATTCCTTTTTTTTTTAACCCCCTTTCCTGTCAATCCTCAAACCTATTGGGCTGGCAGTCATGAGTGACAGCATTTAGAATCTCTCCAAAAACAACCCAATTTCTGTTTTTATCTACTTAAAAAAATACAGAGAGGAAAATAAACGGGCTTCTGTCTGTATATATCTGTAAACAATCGGTAAAAAGGGAAAACAGGGAGCCATAATTATATGGAATACGTGCTCCCTGACTTGCAGGAAAGGAATCTTTCTCCTACCAACCATACACTACTCCATGTGAAAACCATGGTCAAATGTCTAGTTCAGCTCCAATCTGTTACTACCAAACTAGACTCCATAAATTAATCCTTCAATCATGAAATTGCCAGCTCAAGCAAGTCAGTTCTCCAATGCCAGCAGCATATAGAAGAACGACAAGCATATTTTCTGCTTTGCAATCTCACAGTCACTTTGTCACTAGTAATCATTCTGCGTGGAAAGTACGCTGTCTCTTTCAAGGATGCCTTCTAACACTGTGTAATGCACCAACAACTTAAGGCCATCACATGAAGTCAGGAGTCAAATAATCAGAAGACCTGCCAAAAAAGTCAGAAATGCCTACAGCCCTGTCTACAAAATGCTAGCTAGTTGAGGCTGGTCAGATGTCCAGATGTGAGCTGCTGCATTCAGTGTAATTACATTTCCCAGTCCATTATAATTGTTTTTGCATTTTCCATTTTTCCAGATTAAACCAACCCGTAGACCAACTGTGGTATTCTCTACAATTGTAATGACCTCCGATATTAGACTGTCCAGTTGGTTCCTAGGGTGTATTTGTGTAAATGAGGGTTCTAACCCAGTTGGCTGTTAAAGATTGCCTTGGCTGGCTGGGGGTCTCTGTTATGTGCAACTTATTAAAGAAGATATACTCATTTCATTGAGTCTCCGCTGTCTACTGTGTCATGAACATAACATTTGTCAACGAGAGATGAACCTAGCGATGTGCTGACAGCAAGGTGTTTCATGAACTGGATGATCATCTACACTCCATGTCAATCAGACCTCAACGCTACAGCCGAATAGAGCTACGATAACTTTTTATGTCAGCAAAAAGATTTCTGTGAAAATCCCAGGTTTTAAAGGTTTTCCTAGCGTTTTGGAGGTAATGTTGTCTTTATTCCTACTTTTGGGTCTGCGCGTGACTGGTCGGCATCCGTTGATTGTGAAGACGCATCATGTGACCTTGAGGAGTGCTTCGGTGGTCTCATAAGAAATGCAGTCAACAAAGAGCGCATATCTCAATGATGTGTCACGCGATGTGGTAGTGCGTATGCCAACTTGGTTGCTTGGAAGCAGTACGTCGTGAGGAAGCCTTTCGCATTATGCAGCGGGCGCGCAGGTGTGGTTGCCAATCAGTGGTGAGGAACCAAGATGCTTCAGAGATGTTCTGCGGCACGCTTCAGAGCATGCTCACCTCGTCACCTGGCACCTGTAGCAGGCAATTGTGATCCCTTTGTGTGACGTGGGGACATGCGCACCAATGTTGTTTGTTATCATCAAGACGTTTCAGAAACACTCTGCGGCACTCTTCAGCGCATGCTCACATCGTCACCTGGCAATTGAAGCAGGTTATTGTGATCCCTTTGCATAGCGTATGAACACGCGCCCCAACGGTGTTCACTGCGTGTTTGCTTTCATGACATGCCTCCAGGCGGAGTGACGGGATGCGTAATTTGGGCTATTTCCGGGCTACCTGGCTGCAGTAGAAAAAGCGCAGAGTCACTTTTCTGGGGGACTGCTGGCTCATGAGCTATTCTGTGGAGATAAGGTTTGCTTCTGTGGGTGACTGATTGATGACTATTCCTTAAAGTAAGGCCTGTACTATAAGACTCACTCAAGGGGTTTACCTGCCTTTTGTGCTACAAGACTCACCATTTCCTGCCTTTTGTGATGTGAGACTTACTCCCAAGGGTTCAATTAATTAGCAGAACACCTGTCACTTTTATTTTATTCATCACATAGGTTTGTTGCTGTTGCATGTGTGTGTTTATGATTTCTTGCAGGTATCAACTTTTCAGGCATTAGGTTGAATATCGGTGTTTGTGCCTACAACTTTTGGGGTTAGATGCTTCTATCTATAACTTCTTCATAGGTGTATTTTAAAGACAAGTAATTTTTAACATGCAAAATGTTACTGCTCCGCCGTTTTTAGGTCTCGCCTGAGCCAGCACATGCGCTGTCTCAGGCGAGGCATTTAGTATACGGGATTTCAAAGTGCTACCAGCGCTGGCCTAACGCTTGCGTTCACACGAGCGTGAACGTGCACAGCTGCCAGCTTTCAGTGCCCGAGGCGCCAACTGGAGCGTGATTGCATTGCTTTCACTTTTTGGCGGTGCTGCGCGCGCACCACTCACATGTTTGCCGGCAAGCCCGCGCGCACCTCTGCAATGACAGTTTAGCAAAATATTTTTCTTAATTTGCAGGTTTTTGGTGTGTTTTATTTCTTTAAACATACAATTACCAATCCTTTTTCCATACTTAAACATTTATTTGCATGTAACCAGGAAGTATTCTGGGAATATTACAAATTGCCTCAAAATGTTGAAATGTTGGTAGTATGTATGCAGTTTGTTATACCGGATGCTCTGTCAGTGAGAGGCAAGCTCAGCTGCATCACAGAAATTCCCTACAGCGTTGAACGTAATAGTGAAGGTTTTAGTAATAATGCCCCCTATATAAATGTTTGAACCACTTCTACATATGGTTTCAGATCTTGTCTTTAGTGGCTGACAATACTCTTTCACGGTTCACACTGTGGTACTGTAAACTGGCATCACAAAGGGTTTGTGTCCACTTGTCTAGCGAACAAAGTAAACATTAAACCACTATTTTTCTTGACCCTAGACAATATGTCCTGGGCGTTGGGTGATAGGAATTTCACACCCCAAGTATTATACACTTAGGATATAGCCTTCACATACTCCTCACAATAACGTATGTGATTATAATTTTACAACAATTAAAATAATTTTATGACAAAATAATTATGGTGGCTCAATATAATGATTAGAAATATTGCATGCGATGCAACAGGATTATATTCTCCTGGATCTGGAGGTTTCACCAAAAATGCTATTCTGTCGGTTTGTAATTTTTGCATGATGCTACTCATTATAAAATCTCATCTATTTTGATTCTACTTGATTTACCCTAATCCTTTCACATTGTCGACCATTGTTCTTGCCATTTCTTCCTTCGCTATCTCTAGAAAAATGTTGCATTTATTTACTTCTTATTTTTTATGTGCCCTCTTGTCTTATAAATGGCCTTATATTACTTTTGCGCTGTCATCTAAATTTTACGTTTTCACTCTAAATATTCTACTTTCATTCTTATTTCTTTATTTAGAAGCAAGGCTCATATTTATGAAGGCGATTCACAAATATGTTTTTTTTCCTAATTATCGGGTTCTTTCCATGATAACATGTCAGCTTGATTGTCTTTGATAGTGTCCTGCTTGGCATCTTCTGTTTTTCAACCTGAAACCGAAGAAAACTGATATGCTCTTTTTCTTGTCTGTATGAATATATTGCCACCAGTTTCTGTTTTATTGTTTCCAGCTCAACTGTGTTTTTTCAGTGTCTGCTCATACGGATGGTTTTGTCTTTAATTCATTTATGAATATATTTCTCTTTGGTTACTTCAGTTGAAAATGTTTTACCAAATCCCATTTTATTTGCTTTTTTGCCTCAGGACCCGTGTTTGCAGCAGCATGCTGTGTGGAAAGACGAATGTACAAAAATGAGCTTTACTGATATTCTTAGGGACTTTATCAGTATTTATATTGAAAAGGGGAGTTGCTTCAGAGTCATTAGGGTGACTGTGCCTATTTTCAGTGGCAGTCCAACACTGGTCCCATCATGTAACTGAAAAGAGGGGTCATTCAAAAGGTATTAATATGGGATTTACCTTCAAGAATGGTGGCGTGTTACACTGCACTCTCCTCGTGTTCGACGTGCACATATGAACTTCTTTGGTCCCTTAGCATATGTCAGATTAATTCAACGTGCATCTGTCTGATCCATGCAATGCAATTCATTGAGCCAATCTGGATTAATTATTGGGCTTCCTATCAAATCTATGCCGGGAGCAGCTACTAGAAGGGTCCTGACAAAGACCGCTTTGAATGCTCTTGAAACGTCAGTGATTTTCGTTTCCACTGACTTTACAAAATAGTAAAACTAAAAACAAGCATTGACAAAGCCAATAGATTTCGCCTAAGCGAGACTCAGTGACTTTCTCAATGTTTTTTTTAAAATGTTCCACAGCAGCCCGTGCTGCAACATGGCTCAAAATAAATAATAACAAAATGCTATGGCGTCCAGCATTGATGATGCCATAGCGCTTTGCTTTTATTTATTTTAAGCCATGTTGCACAACAGCCCGCGTTGCTGTACAACATCTTTAAACAAGCATTGGCATAGCCAATAGGTCTCCCCTTTGGGACCTTATAAGTGTTTAGTTATCCAGCACAGTATCCTTGGTGCAACAACATCAAGTGTTGCATGGCTAAACACTTATAAGGTCCCAAAGGCGAGACCTATTGGCTATGTCAATGCTTGTCTTCTTTACTTTCAGCCATGATGCTGTACAAGATGGCTAAACAACACATTGACAAAGCCAATAGCTCTTGCATAGGCAGGACCTTTTGGCTTTGGCAATGCTTTTTTACAATGAATATAAATATTGTGAATGGTTTCAAATAATGATCACTATGAATACCACTGAAATGAAGTGACAGCCAGATATCTGCACCAGTTGCTGTTGTCAGAAGTCCCAGAACCTAGTAGCTTTCAGAATACTTGCTCGTTAGGCACTGGGCGATGCATTCAATGAAGCCAGATGCAGAAAGATATAATTAACCTAGGATCAGAGACACTTTGAGCAACCAGAGTTTCTGAAGTCATAACTCAGCTGGTACAAAAGCCTAGAGGAATATTAACTCTGCTGCTGAGGTGAACATGTAACCTGACAGGCACAGGTTCAAATCCCATCTCAGCCTTTCTGGTTCAGAGAGCAGTACATTTCTTGTGAGTTGTAGTGCAGAGTGGCTCGGCACGCTGGAAAGAACAGTGTGTGTTAAATAATCACTGCTTTGTAGTTATTTATCTCTTATGAGGTGTGTTATAATGTTTCCTGACCCATAGCCGGCTGTGTATCCACCAGACTTCCCTAGAGAGGTGGCTGTGTACCTCAGTCCCACAGGCACTCAGTGGGATAACAGAAATGCTCTCTTAAAGAAGCAAATTCGTTTTTACTGTACCCAAAAGCTGCACATAACTGCCCTTTTTTCCTGAATAACTCAGACTGGCTAATCTATCAATGGACCTTGGAATAAACTGAGCCAGAACCTTATTGCTACACTTGAATACCTCAGAGCAAATGAAAATAAAAAGCTTTGTCTTCTTGGATCACTCACTGGGCTGACATTCGGATAAGGAGGAGGGAGGGCGGTGAGTTGGAGCTAATGAAGGTAGAAAAACAGCGCTATGACGTGACCAGCACAGGCTGCATTTTAGCGCTTCTATTATTATGGTGTGTCAGATGGGCCAGCGAGGACAGCAGGAGGGGTCAAGCACCGTGAGGAATAGCGAGAGAAGGACGGGAGAGGCTGCAAGATGACAGACAGCCAGAGAAGTGAAGGCGTGGACCGAAAAACGATGGACACTGGGAGGTGGGCAGGAGGGGCAAACAACACAAAGGAGGGCGGGAGGGGAAAGCAGCACGAGGGATGGCAGGAGAAGGGCAAGAGTGGGCAGCAAAATCACAGACAGCAGAAGGAGGGTCAGGAGGCGTCAACAATACCATGGAAAGGTGGAGGAGAGTGGTAGGTGGACAGGGCAGGAGGTAAAGCAAGACTACAGACAGTCAGAGGTGGGAAGGAGTGGACAGCAAAACGATAGACAGCGGGAGGATGGCGGGAGGATGGCAGGAGGGCCAAGCAACATGAGGACGGTGGGAGCAGGGTGGAGGAGTTGCAAAATTACAGACAGCTTGAGGAGGGCCAGGGCAAGCAACAACATGCAATGGGGAGAGGAACTGAAAACACAGGCACTCTTATGGAGTGCTACAACAAAAGCACAATAAGTACCTCTAAAAGCGAGTGGAAGGGCACTCAGCACTGAAAGAAAGCACTTGGTCCATGCTCTCTGAATGGACAAACACAGGAAGAGAAAGTGAAACCAGCACGCGCTGGCCAATTAGAATCAAGGATATGAAAGTGACGAAGAAGCCAACCATTAGCAAATAATGGGTGGGTTCTACACCCCCTTTAAGTTAATCATGAAAATGTCTTGCAAGCCTCAGTGCATGCGACATCTCAGGTGAGACCGAAAAAACCTTCCACCGCCTAGACGTGGAGGCCATATGCTGGAAATAAAAATGTTAATATTTGAATAAATAAATAATTGTAAAAACAACAGTTGATGGACAGAATGCAGAACAATGTCATACATTCACCCCAATACAGAGATCTGGGCCTAAATCCATCGTTTTTTTGCTCACCATGCCATTCCAGTTTGAACCCAGCCATATGCAAATCAGTCTTGACCCTGTGCCTCATGGGAACAGTCCAGCCCGAACTGCCAAGCCAGGTCCTCCCTGGACTGGAAACAAGCATCCTAGGACCAGCATTCCGTCCATCAATTGTTTCTTTTGCATATGTCGCTCTAAGTGGGAAGGGTATGCCCAGACGTGGGTCCCGTGCTCACTACTCCACTGGATTCAAGCTAGCCTGGCTGAAGAAGGGTGATGCCCTGAAACCGGTGCCAGGATGCTTGTTTCCGGTCCAGGGAGGACCTGGCTTGACAGTTTGGGCTGGACTGTTCCCACAAGGAACAGGGTGAAGACTGATTTGCATATGGCTGGATCCAAACTGGGGTGGTGTGGTGACCAAAAGAATGAAGGATTAAACCCAGATCTTTGTGACCGGGGTTGAATGTTTGCATTGTCCAGCATTCCGTCCATCAATTGTTTCTTTTGCATATGTTGCCCTAAGTGGGAAGAGTATGCCCAGACATGGGTCCCGTGCTCACTACACCACTAGATTCAAGCTAGCCTGGCTGAAGAAGGGTGATGCCCTGAAACCGGTCCCAGGATGCTTGTTTCCGGTCCAGGGAGGACCTGGCTTTGCAGTTCGGGCTGGACTGTTCCCACAGGGAACAGGGTCAAGACTGATTTGTATATGGCTGGGTCCAAACTGGGTTGGTGTGTTGAGCAAAAGAATGATGGATTAAACCCAGATCTTTGTGACTGGGGGTGAATATTTTCATTGTCCAGCATTCCGTCCATCAATTGTTTCTTTTGCATATGTCGCCCTAAGTGGGAAGGGTATGCCCAGACGTGGGTCCCGTGCTCACTACACCACTGGATTCAAGCTAGCCTAGCTGAAGAAGGGTGATGCCCTGAAACCGGTCCCAGGATGCTTGTTTCCGGTCCAGGGAGGACCTGGCTTGACAGTTCGGGCTGGACTGTTCCCACAAGGAACAGGGTCAAGACTGATTTGCATATGGCTGGGTCCAAACTGGGGTGGTGTGGTGAGCAAAAGAATGATGGATGTTAGATTTGGGGGTCTCTAGTGCGCAGAGGTAAGTACCTTTGACAAATAGGGACCCTTGCGTGTAGTCAGGGTAAGGGGGTACACTCCTAAAATAACCCCTGCTCACCCCCTTGGTAGCTTGGCATGAGCAGGCAGGCTTATCTCAGAGGCAGTGTGTAAAGCATTTGTGAACACATACAGTAACCAGCTGACAACACTACAGATGGACACCACACACGTTTTATATAAAAAAAAAGTATTCTTTATATAGACTTATCACAATACCACAAACAACAAAAATCCACAATACTGTACTTAAAATGGTAGAATTAGCTTAGTTCTCTTCAGATGTTAAAATGTGACACTTTGAGTTCGATGTAGCTTGAGATACGTAACGCAATACAATGAAAGTGTTGCAGGGAATGTGATGCGTCGGTTCCTAACACGCAAGAACGGTGATGCGTCGGGTCCCTACTGCTGCGTAAGGGATGCGTCGGTTCTTCTCTGCAAGGAGAGGTGGTGCGTTGGTTTCTTACTGCGCTTCTGTGGCGATGCGGCACGCAACGCCGTGATGCAATGCAGATCCAGTGCAAAGAAACAAAGATGGTGTCTTTTCTTGATGCGACATGATGCGTACTGCGACAGGCCCTGCGATACGCTTTTCGGTGATGCGGCGGCGTCTACTGCGACGTCGATCCTCTTCTCCGATGGTGCGGGATGCTCCGGCAATGATGCGAGCCGCGACAGGCCCTGCGACACGCTTCCCGGTGATGCGGCGGCGTCTGATGCGACGTCGATCCTCTTCTCCGGCGATGCGAGTTGCTTCGACAACGATGTGTGCCGCGACAGGCCCTGCGACACGCTTCCCAGTGATGCGGCGGCGTCTGCTGCGACATCGATCCTCTTCTCTGGCGATGCGAGGCACTTTCTCGTTGTGAGGCAACAGCGGCAGTGCGGCACCACGCTTCTTACTCGTGAGTCGCGCTTCCAGCTCCTTGCGACACGCAGTCCCTCAGAAAGCCTCGTAAAACAGCAGGCACTTCCAAAGAACTCTTGGGGAGCTGGTTGGTGAAGTCTGTTGTCCCTGAGACTTCAGCAGGAGGCAAGCTCTTTTCTCAAGCCCTTGGAGATCCTTCACAAGTTGAATAAAGCACACACAAAGTTCCTTTTCTCCTCTCTTTGGCAGTCAGGCAACCACTGAAGGCCAACCCCTCAAGCTTAGGGATAGTCTCTCCTCAGTGTCTCTGGTTCCGCTCCTCAGCAAAGGTTTCTTTTTGTTTCCCAAAGTGATCTAAAGTTCTGGGGTCTGGGTCCCCCTTTTTATACACAAGTTTCTCTTTGTTCTCTGAAGGCAGAGAAGCCTTTGCCTTGTCCAAACCAGTTCTGGTCAGTCCTGGAGCACTCTGTATACATGACTCCTTATTTCCTTTCACAGTGCAGGACAGAGACAACAGACGCACCACAGGAGGTGGAGTCAGCATTGTGGAGGGAAGGCACAGCCCTATTCAGGTCCCAGGTGCAACTCCTCCCACCCATCTACATGCAGATCTCTCTATTCAGCCCTGTGCTGACTCACCCTGTCTCCTGGAATCCCCCAGCCCCTGTCACTCAAACTCCACACAAGGAATACACAGCCTAGCAGAGGCAGGTTTGGATGGTTAGACAAGAAAATACCTACTTTCGAAAAGTGTTATTTTCAAACAGACAATGTTAAAACCAACTTCACTAAAAGATGTATTTTATCATTCTGAGTTCCGGCATACTAAACTCGAATTTCTACCATGTTCCCTGAGTCAGTCAGGATTATAAGATGTAATAATCAAACTGCCCATTCTGGCCTTTGGGGAACAGATAGCCTTGCAATAGTGAAAACCGAAAAAGGCTGTAATTCACTATTAGGACATGCCACACACACCAGGGCATGTCCTACCTTATACTTACAAGGCACCCTGCCCTTGGGCCTACCATAGGGGTGTGTGATATGAAGAAAAGGGAAGGTTTAGGGCCTGGCAAGTGGGTGCACTTGCCCAGTCAGCATGGCAGTACCAGACTGCACACAGGATCTGGAATGGCATACCTGAGACACACTTTTACAGGCCGCTTCTGTGGGTGGCACAACCAGTGCTGCAAGCCCACCAGCAGCATTTGGATTTACAAGCCTGGGCACACTCAGTGCACTGTACTAGGGTCTGACAGGTAAACCAAATCAGCCAATCATGGAGTCACTAATCCATACATCAATTTACAATAGGGAGAGCATATGCACGTTAGCACTGATCAGCAGTGGTAAAGTGCCCAGAGTCATAAAACAGCCAACAACTGGTCAGAAAAAATACAGGAGGAAGGCAAAAAGTTTAGGGATGACCCTGCAAAAAGGGCCAAGTCCAACAGTGGATTAAACCCAGATCTTTGTGACTGGGGGTGAATGTTTGCATTGTCCAGCATTCCGTCCATCAATTGTTTCTTTTGCATAAATAAATAATTGTGCCATATAATTTTAATCAGAGACTATGCATGCTTCCCTGCAGGCAGATTTCATAAGGACATGTATAGAAGCCCTTTTAGTATTAATACACATCACAGAAAAATATGAGTATTATTGTTGCAAAGAAAAGGAACTAGGGGGTTTGAATTAGCGCAACTTGGAAAAATAGCTTAAATGCACAAGGATGACTAACAAAAATTGTAACAAACAGAACGAAAATAGCAATGACCAAGTAAAGTATTCGCTTAACAGCCCTCGCACTGCAGTGCACTTGTTTTTTGGAGGATGTGCTGGTGATCAGGGAAAATACCATCATTCATCGCATAAGAGAGGAAATGGTTGAAGTGGGTTGACCCAGTACCCCATGCTATAGTGGGTAGAAGTAAAATGTGAATGACAGTTCAAAAGAGATAAGGATGATGAGGGCTGACTGACTCAAACCCATGTGTCCATATATGTATGTTTTTTAATTATAATTTTTTTCCTCATAGGAGGCTAGCAAGACAGCAAATTCGATCTCCAGACCTGACTTATAAAGGACCTTGAAAGCTACCTCAGCAGCAAAACATATTTTAGCTCTACTTCCCATTAAAGAAACAAATCAACAGTCTACCTTTTTCAGCATACTATTTTATTAAAACAGCACAAAAGGAAATGTGAAGGCCTATTCTGCAAAATCAGTAAGAATTATAACTTGGACACCTATCAGTTAAATTGAATGAAAAAGACAGATGATTTTTGCCTGTCGTAAAATTACCACCGCTCCAGCAAACAAGCATTGACAAATCTAATAGATCTCACCTTCATAATTCGAGTGTTGAGCTGTTAGACTTGCCAATGTTTGTCTGTAAAGCTTTGTTTAAAAAAGTAAAAGAAAAAAGGATTATAGAATACTGGAGAAAAAGCAAACACAAATCTTATTATATCTCAAAACTGTACATTTAACTCATTTGTTTTCCATTTTTATAAATGGCATGCTTTATTTATTAAATACTTTTTACTCAGGAAACTAAACAGGATTTAAAAAGAATAAGGAAGGGTCTGAAAGTAAAACTGAAACGCTTCCTGAGGCTTCATTTACTTTCTAAGAGATTCCTCTGCACTTGCCCAAGAAGCATATTTATGGGCCAATCTTCCAGTGCTTTGAAAGCATTTCTGTGCCAAAACTTTGGGTTTGTGGAATACAAGAGACAAAAAAACGTAAAGTCTTCTTTCCAGCCATATCGCAGAATAAATCTTGCTGTTTCGGTGCTTTTATAGACATGCTCAGAGTGAGTGCAACACAGCGCATGCTGTGGTATTTGAGGGGTGAAGCAGCACAAGAGGGAGAAAGCTAGCAAACACATGTACTCTGATGGAGTGCTGAATGCAAAAGAAACAAGCATTGGCAAAGTAAATAGATCTTGCCTATACAAGAGATATTATTGGCAATGTGTTTTTGTCATGTTTTACACCAGTGTGGCTGCTGTTCAGCATGGCTAAAAGTTAGTGGCATGGAGTGTCCTAGAGTGAAGGGGGGGGGGGGGGGTAAAGTGTTGTAGACTGGATTTGTTGGAGTAGAGTGTCGTAGAGTGGAGTGGGGGGAGTACAGTGTTGTAGAGTTGAGTAGAGTTCAGTGACAGAGAGTGTCAGACTGCAGTGGCGTAGAGCAGAGTGGCGTGGAATGGGGTGGAATAAGGTGGAGTGGGGTGAGGTATTGGGGTGGATTGGACTCGAGTAGATTGGGGTGGATTGGATTGGGGTAGAGTGGGTTGGATTCAGTTGGGTGAATTGGAGTGGGTGGACTACATGGGGTGGATTGGAGTGGGTGGATTGAAATGGGGTGCAGTGGATTGGATTGGGGTGGATTCGATAGAAATGGGGTGCGGTGGATTAGATTGGTTTGGGGTGAATTAGAGTGGAGGGGGTTGGACTGGAGTGGAGGGGGTGGATTGGAGTGGGGTTGATTGGAGTGGGGAGGCTGGATGGATTGGAGTAGAGTGGGGTGGATTGGATTGGACTGCAGTGGAGCGGGGTAGATTGGCGTGGGGTGGACTGGATGAAGTGGATTAGACTGGGGTGAGGTGGATTAGACTGGGGTGAGGTGGATTGGACTGGAGTGAGGTGGGTTGGATTTGGGTGGGATGGCATGGAATGGGGTGAAATGGAGTGGAGTGGGTGAATTGGAGTGGAGAAGGGTGAATTGGAGTGAGTGGGCTGAACTGGTGTGGAGTGGGTGAAATGGAGTGGATTAGATTAGAGTGAGGAGGATTGAAAGGGGGGTTGGGATGGGGTGGATTGGAGTAGGGTGTATTTGGCTGGATTGGATTGCTGTGGGGTGGACTGGATTGGTGTGGGTGGAGGGGATTAGATTGACGTGAGGTGGATTGGGTTGGAGTAGATTGGAGTGAGGTGGATTGGATTGGGGTGAGTTGGACTGGATTGAGATGAGCTGGATTGGATTGGGGTGAATTGGACTAGATTGGAGTGGGGGTATTGTTTTGAATTGGAGTGGGGCAGAACAGAGTGGAGCAGATTGTTTTGGATTGGAGTGGGAAAGTTTGTAGTGGGGCAGATTGTTTTGGATTTGTGTGGGGCAGATTGTTTTAAATTAGAGTGGGGTGTATTGTGGTGGACTGGATTTGAGTGGGGTGGATTGGATTGGGGAGGGAATGTGATGGATTGGATTAGGGCGATTATGGCGAGGTGGATTGGACTAGAGTAGCGTAGATTAGATTGGGGTGGATTAGATTGGTGTGGGTGAATTGGAGTGGGGTGAACTGTGGTGGATTGGAGTGGGGTGAACTGTGGTGGATTGGGGTGGAGTGAACTGGAGTGGGGCAGATTAGAGTGGGGTGGATGATTGGATTGGGGCAGATACAGTAGTGTAGCAAAGGGGTGTGGGGGCGGTCCGCCCAGGGTGGCCCGCTCTTACCTGCGGCCATCACGAGGTAGCAAACGCAGGAATCGGCATCACACACCCATCGCTCCCCTCACTCTTACATGCGGCTGCTGCGGGATGGCAAATGCAGGGACCGCCACGGGCGGCCAAAGGTCTAGCTACGCCGCTGGGTGGATAGCTTTGGATTGGAGTGGGGCAGATTGTTTTGGATTAGAGTTCGGAAGATTGGAGTGGGATGGATTGGAGTGGGGCCGAATGTTTTGGATTGGAGTGGGGTGATTGTTTTGGACCGGAACGAGGAGGATTAGAGTGTGGCAACTTGGAGTGTAGGGGCTTAGAGTGGGGCAGACTGGAGTGGGACAGACTGGAGTGAGACTGATTGTTTTGGATTGGAGTGGGGCAGATTTGAGTGAGGCAGATTGGAGCGGGCAGATTGTTTTGGATTGAGTGAGACAGATTGTTTTGGATTTAGTGGGGCAGGCTGTTTTGTATTGGAATGGGACAAACTGGAATGGAGCAGATTGTTTTGGATTGGAGTGGGACAGATTGATTGGAGTGGAGGAGACCGTTTTGGATTGAAGTGGGGCACATTCTTTTAGATTGGAGTGAGTCAGATTGTTTTGGATTGGAGTGGGTCAGATTGTTTTGGATTGGAGTGGGGAAGATTGTTTTGGATTGGAGTGGGGCAGACTGCTTTTGAGTGGGGCAGATTGTTTTCGATTGGAGTGGGGCAGATCATTTTTTATTGGAGTGGGGCAGATTGTTTTCGATTGGAGTGGGGCAGATCATTTTTTATTGGAGTGGGGCAAATTGGAGTGAGGCAGATTGGTGTGGGGTGAGGTGGAGTGGGGTGGATTTGAGTGGGGTGGATTGGTGTGTACTGCACAATCATGTGTTAAAGCATAATTTCAGAAATTACACATAAGAAAGAAACAATGCAATAAAATTATCTTCATCTTTTGAGAACAGCGCCAACAAGCCACAAAAAAAATAAAAATAAACGTGAGTGCAAAGAGGGAAAGAAGACTTGGCAGAATAAAAGAAAGTTAACTGTAGAAAATGAAACTTTGAAATTTTGTTTGTCCTGCTGGGCACGTTTTCATCAGTCACATGCCTTCTGTTTGCAGGGCACTGGAAGTTAAAAAGAACAACATAGTACCTCAATCACGCTGGGAGCAGCGGCCAGGCACTAATTAAGTTTGAGTCAATCAGTGCTTGGTCCCTGCGCTACAGAAAGGAACAGAAATGGTGTTAGGCCTTAAATGACAAATTACAAGGCTGTTAAGAAGAGGGCCATGCATGCCAACAAATGGGTAAGCAATGGGTGGGCTCCAAGCCCCTTTTGGATACATGAGTGTCTTGCAAGCCGGACGCATGAGTTAGAGCATGCTCGTGCAGGCTTAACACTAAAAAGTAGTACCTTAAATTAAAGTGGAAGTACATAAATCAGCCACTCAAAAGGATCCTAAAGAGGCTATATTACAGGGGGGAGAAAACCAGAATAAGAGGAATGCAGAAATTGAATAAGAAGCAAGCAACTGAAAGTAACAATAAAGCCACCCAATGGAAGGGATATATGCCCACTGTAAGCTCACAATAGATCTTTCGAAATCAGACAGCGAATGTCTGGCTAGGCCCAACCTAAAAAGGAGCAAACTGATAAATACACCAGGTATCACAGAGAGGTATGGTAATAACTTACACAAATAAGCAACATGTAAATTCCTTTGAAAGTAATGATATCATACTGCTTCAATATGATGTGAGGAATGGAATAATGCCCACAGTGAATACTCTCAATTTCCATACCTAATATCATCTCTTCTAGGGACTTGCATTACAGTCACAGATCACCCCTCAGTCCCTTTCAATCTACATTTCTTCTGTTAGCCTATTCGTCCAATAAGCAACCAACCCAATCTTTTTTTCTTATGACGTTTCTTTATGACAATCAACTGACCTTTCAATGGACTTGTCTTTCAAATGTTGAATCAATCTGTTTGGAGATAGTGCGGATTACCAGGTGACACTGTACAATCTGGTCCAAGAACTGTCCGAAAAACACAATGTATATTAATGTCACAAACAACTGTGATTTGCTCAATAACAGTCTGCTGACTTTCCCTGTAATGTTAGTAAATCATATGCTACTCCGTTACACATTGACTATTTTAGCACATCTCTCCTTCATCTTGGTGACAGATTAGTTAAAAATATTTATGTATATTTCCTACAACATATAAGCAGTCAGAGGCAGGTCAGAAACAATTTTGTTGCCTTTGAGAAATCAAATAGTGTAAAATAACGGCACACCTCCTACTAGTCGGTAACTGGTCTCCTTTTATAGGTTTATGGTAAGTGTGTCTCTCTGTTATAATCATAGAACCAATGCTGTAGGAAACATTGAGCTTGAGGAGAGGAGACTGAAAACAGTAATGGTAATGGGAAGTGTCCCAAACTACATGTGGTAGTTATTACCAGATGAAAAATCCAATTGGCTGCACTCTGGGACTTGTGTCTTCCATTTTTTTCCATCATAACAAGTCGGGGCTCCCAAGTTCCTGTCAGCGGAGTATTTTTTTAGTAATAAGTCAGCATTGTCTGGGGTATCACAAGTGAAATTACGCTCTATGCAGATATGTGGCCGACCGACAGTTCCTTAACCCTAATGACCTTTAAGAGTTAGGAGAGGCCGTCACACATGCCGAAAATACAAATTATATTATTAGCAACACAAGTTAGCTAAGAATTGCTAAGTAAATACACTAGTTACTAGAATTATACCCAAATGACAGCATTGTGTTTCATGGTGTTTCTTTCAGAGTGATTTGAACCTTCTGAACACGCAAAAAATACACACAAAAAGAGGCGAGCGACAGGACACAGCTAGATCCCCAAAGGGTCCAGGCCTGCATAATGCCTGGTCAAAGCACCCAATCACTGGAAAACTTGTTTGACACGTGCATTGGGTAAAAGGGTCAAACAAGGAAAACACCTTCTAGAGGTGAGTGGTTGAGGAGATAATATGAAGTCAGACAAATGCAGCATAAAGGAACTGTGGCAGACAAATGCAGCACAGAAGTACAATTAAACTGACTGATGTCCATGTTTCTTTGCCTTTGATGTCTCACTGAGGACCTCACTCCTTTCCCTGTGCCTGGATTGCGACTCCTACAAGTCTCGCTGGATGCTCTGGCCTCTGGTTTCCTCTCAGAATCTAATGAGGTAAACAAATACATTTCTACCTCGTACTTCAAACTATTGACTCCCATGTTTTATTATGTGGGTAATTTAGTCTGAACGTTTTAGTTTATTATTTAAAGTTCTAAAACGAGTTATGACTACTAAGAATTTCTGCAGTTTTAGGTTTTCCTATCCAAATGAGCTATGCAAATCTTCAATATTAAAGTCATATTTACAATCACTTTGCACGTTAGTGGTTTTTTTTTTCTTCTTTGACCTATCGTAAGTACAAAGTGTGATAACCTAGGACCTATGCCTGCTGACCCGCTGTTTTGCTTTATTCCTGCATGTAAAGATCAAATGCACTTAGTCGGAAAGATGTCCTTAAAATCAATTCGCCCTAAATACAAAAAAAAAAAAATCACCAAAACATTTGAATATCTTCAGTGCAATGGAATACATTCAGCTCCTCTTTACATAAAAGTACATGTTCCGGTTATTCACAAACGCAGCCAATTAGTGGCTAATATAAAACAAATATATATTCGCGCATAATCTGTATGAAACGGTCAGTTCTGGTTTGTTCTTGCACGTCAATCCACGGAGAATGCATACATCACACATAATACGTTTAGCATCCCCAGTATATTACTCCAATAATCGATGACTTAAAAAAATGTCAGAACGAACAATGGCGCATCGCGGACAAATGTACATTGCTTTTGTTCCCTAGGCCGTCTGTTCTCTCCAATGTGTCATTTGAGCACACTGTTGCTGTTGGTGCAGCTGTAGCAGTACACTGGCTCATAAATGTGGGATGAGCCGAATGGGCCACTCTGATTGGATGTTGCTCTGAGGCGAGGGCACGGGCGAAGCTATTCACAATGTCAAGTAACAATCAAGTCCCACCCTGTTGCAAGTCTGGCTCGCACAGCACAGTGTTAATTATCAACAAGAACTCGTAAGTGCTTCTGACAGCAAGGAAAACACATTCTAGGCCAAGTGTCAGTAGGGCAGCGTGCTGAATCATTTCCTTGTCCCATGAGCTAAGTGTATAATTCATGCACGAGTATAGTGTGCATGTATATTTTGACAGATATTTCTGGCTTTCCTTTAGAGAAATCCTACGCAGTTTATTTACTACACTGCAAAACAAATTAATTTTTATGCACGCAAACTAGTTATATGCAATTACTTAAAGTGTGTTTTGGAACATTTGCCATCCACTCAACTTAAAAGGGCCCGGGACCTTGCCTGTGCTGCACAACTAACCTTGTTCTCTGCAGCCCTCAGTCCCTGCGCAGCTCACACTGTCCTCAGCTGCGGCTGTTGTTGATCCGTGGCACTGATAGGCACCAACAGAAGCACTGAGCAGAGACATAGAAAAGGGACTAAATAGATAGCTCCATGGAAACAAGAGGAGATCGTTAAACTGTCGTCTTCAGAAATAAAAAGAGGACAAAAGAAAAAACCCAAGTCGGCAGCCATTTTGGTTTAGGATGGTCCCGTCTCAAAAAGTATCCCGTAAAAGGTGTTTTGCAGCCGTCTTGGAATAGGAGAGTTTCTTTTCATTATCGGAAACACGGGCTCCTTTACACAAGCCTATTTAGTTGTACATTGCATTACTTAAATAAGTATTATAACGGGGGGAGAAGGGAACAACTGAACCGATGTAGCAAACTAGCACATTTATAGTAATGTTTATGTGGATTTTACTGAAGGCAAAACCTAGAATACGATGAATTCATGCTCCTGTTTGCCCCGTATTTCAGCCTGCGAATTTCAGCAGATTGGCCTGAGCGTGGCTGAGAGTTGTGGTTCGAAGAACCCTGCTGAGGGAAAATTGAGATGTTCCTAGCCTTGGTGTCAGAAAGGCTAGATTTTATTAAAGAAAACACAAGGAGATGATGGACGGAGCACTGTAACTTTTCAGACACCCACCCCCCCCCCCCCCCCCCCCGTCACAGATCTGGGCTGAATCCATCATCATTTTTTAGCTCACTTCGCCAGTTCAGACCCAGCTATATACAAATCAGCCTTGACCCTGTGCCTCGTGGAAACAGTCCAGCCCAAACTGCCAAGTGTACAGTCGTAGGACAGTCTAGTGGTCCGAGGGGCGGAGTAGAGGGGTGGAGAGGAAAGGGAGGAGCTAGATGGGACGGGGCAGTCAGGGAAAAGTGAAAGACGAGTGAAGACGTGTAGAATAAAGATCCTGTACCCAGATCACGGTGTCTGTCGTTATTTGGCCCGATAGACACGACAGCTGGCGACGAGGGTGGGATGCATGTGATGCTCCCCTGAACCCTGAAAAGACCGTGGTCTGCACCCTGGCCGAGGCGCAAGAGGAGACGCCTGAAAGCGGCCCGTCCGGAGCGCGACCGGAACCTGCGCGGGATCAAAGGCCCTGAGAGAGCGGGACGAAAGTGAGAGCCCAGCCTCGAGCCTGACCCCTGCTGCGTGTGTCAGAGAGCAGCGCTGACCGGAGTGAAGAAAATCCGCCGTACGAAGGTGAGCCCAGCGTGAAGCCAGAGCCTCGCGTGTGTGCAAGAAAAGGGAGCGACAGCAACTGCGCGTGCTCACCTATAATGAGGAAGGCCCAGGGAGCGAGGGAGTGAAGCTGCCAGTAGCGCGATCTGCAGGGGAAGGAATCCGAGGGATGATTCAGCCTCGTGACAAGCACCGCGTGTAGAACCAGCCCGGCGGCCATCTTTAAACCAGGCGGCCACCATAGGACAGTGCCCTGAAAACAGGTTGGCGGCCATCTTGGAGTCAGGCGCCAAACAAACCCAAGCAAAGGCAATAATAAAAAAAAAAGAAGCACGAGCCAAAGCAAGCGAGCAAGAAGAGAAGCATAAGCACCAGCAAGCTATAGAGACCCCACAAACTCGTACCACGCAAGATGTCGAACCAAGGGTCGCCTGCACGCCAAGAGGTGAAGTCCGTCGTGATGGGACTGTCTCACCTGCGTCCTCCAGAACCTCTAGCGCTGGTGGTCGGGAGCAGCATGGGCCCCCGCTGGGAGGAGTGGATTGAAGACTTTGAAGACTACATCAAAGGCTCCAAAGTAACTGGCGATGAAGACCAAATAATCGCGCTTCGCAACTTAGCGGGAAAAGACATCAGCAAAATGATCAAGGAACTCCCGGCTGCGGATGCAGGGACATACGCCAAGGTACGGGAGGCCCTAGACAAGAAATTCCTGCATAAGAAAAATGTGGACTACGAAAGGTATGTGTTCCAGCGGGCGCGCCAAGAAAAAGATGAGAGGATGAATACCTACATAACACGACTGCGCAGACTGGCGCAACATTGCAATTTTGAAGCGTTCTCGACGGATGATGCCATACGACTGCGCGTCATTGATGGCTGCCTGTCCGAGACCCTTCGGAGGAAGCTATTGAAGAAAAGTCACACCCTCGACGAGATCGAAGAAATGACGAGGGTGCATGATCAAGCCGAGGAGCAGGCCAAGACCATCGAAGCAGGGCGTACAGAACGCAGAGAACAGATATGCCAGGTGCGAACCAGCCGGCCCCGCCGAGGGTCCGAGAGCACAGACGTCACACCCGGCCGCCATCGCGCCGCCGCCTTTCGGGGCATCGACGGCCAGACTCAGGGAGGAGAAGCAAGCGCCATGACCACGTGCGAAAGACACCAGCACGAAGATGCTATAGATGCGGGTATGATTTCCCACACACCGGAGCATGTCCAGCCATGGGACAGCAATGTCGCAAGTGTGGCCGAAGCAACCACTTTGAGGCCATGTGCGGAGAGTATCGCCGCGAGAAGGAAATGGATAGACCCGAGTCGTCGCGAGGCGACTCCCACCGGCACCACGCCTGAGCGGTGCATGACCGCCCAAGGTCGTCGTCAAGGTCTTCACAGTCCAGCGGGGAGTCGCGGACATCGCGATGGTCGAGGAAGTCGCCATCGCGGGATTCCAGATCGACATCCGAGGAACGAGACTACTCGGTGGAGTATGCAAACATGATCGCTGACCCAGATCAGCTCAAGAAATATCCCCGACTGGACATCAGCGTCGGTGAACACAACACAAAGTTCGTAATGGACAGTGGGGCGTCACTAAACTACCTCTCAGTGACTGAATACAATAAGATGAATCCCAGTCCTCGACTGAGCCCCGCGCACGTCCGTGTCTACACCTGGATGTCCAGGAAGCCACTCCCGTGCCTCGGGAAGTTCTCAACCACACTACGACACAAAACAACATCTGTCCCTGCCGTGAAACACGTCATAGAAGGACCGGAGGCCGACTGCCTTCTTAGTCTGCCGACGGCCGAACGTCTCCGGCTAGTGGAAGTCCTATACCGCGTCAGCAATGACAGTGACATTGTCCACAAGTTCCCGAAGCTGTTCATGGGACTGGGGAAAATGAACAGAAACCAGATACGTCTCCACATCAATGAACAGGTCCGGCCAGTCGCCCAGCACCCCCGGAAGGTGCCATTCCATCTTCAGCAAGCCGTGGAGGATGAACTGCAGGATCTCTTGCAAGCTGACATCATTGAACGTACGGAGGGTCCCACGCCATGGGTGTCGCCCGTAGTGATCGTCCCAAAGAAAGGGACTCCGGGGAAGGTACGGCTGTGTGTGGACATGCGGATGCCCAATACCGCTATCGAAAGAGAGCGTCACCCAGGCCCACACTTAAGTGACATGATAGCCGCGCTGAATGGTGCTCGAGTATTCTCCAAGCTAGACCTCAATAAAGGGTACCACCAGTTGGAACTCCATGACAGCTCTCGGTATATTACAACCTTTGCGACGCACCTGGGGTTATACAGGTACAAGAGGTTGAATTTTGGAATTTCCTCGGCCGCTGAAATATTCCAAGAAGCGATACGGCAAACCATTCACCATATCCCCAACACACTGAACTACAGTGACGACATCCTAGTGTATGGGGCAAATGTCCAAGACCATGACACAGCCTTAGATCGAGTCTGTCACGCCCTCCTAGAGGCGAACCTAACACTCAACAAAGAGAAATGTGAACTGCATCAATCGAAGCTGAAATTCTTCGGGCACATCTTTTCAGGGGCTGGGATGAAGCCTGACCCGGACAAAGTGAGCACGCTAAACGACACCAAAAGCCCGCGGGACGTCAGCGATGTGAGATCCTTCCTGGGCATGGCGAGCTACTGCTCAAGGTACATCAAAGACTATGCCACACTAAGTCACCCACTCCGAACCCTGACCAAACAAGGGCAGAAATTCGAATGGACCTCTGAGTGCGAGCAAGCCTTCCAAGAGATTAAACAAGCGGTCGGAGCAGCCGAGAGCCTAGCCTATTTCAACCCTAGCCGCAAGACAGAAACCACAGTAGATGCTAGCCCGGTCGCTCTAGGTGCCATCCTAGCCCAATACGACGATGACACTGATCAACGCCACATAGTGGCCCACGCCAGCCGGAGTCTCTCCGACACAGAAAAAGCGTACTCACAACCTGAGAAGGAAAGCCTCGCGGTCGTATGGGCCTGTGAACACTTCCACGTGTTCATATATGGGAAGCATTTCACCTTAGTGACGGACCACCAAGCGTTAGTCACCATCTTTGGCAATCCACGCTCCAAAATGCCGCCTCGCATCGAACGATGGGGACTTCGGTTGCAGGAGTACACATACACCATTGTACACAAGCCGGGTAAGTCAGCCAACCCTGCTGACTACATGTCGCGACACCCGGAGCCATCCCAATCCTCCAGACCGTCAGTTGCTGAGGAATATGTTCACTTTGTGGTGGACCAGGGGCGGCCACCGGCTGTCCCCCTGGATGTCATCCAACAAGCCACCTCGCAAGATGAGACACTACAGAGAGTGATTCGCAAGGTTCAAGCACACCGATGGCGGCACGAAGATACCCAGGAAGGGAGTGATCCGGTGACGAGTCAAGAACTGCAGGCGTTCAGGAATGTGAGCGAGGAGCTGTCTGTCACCTCAGAGGGTCTGCTACTGCGGGACCACCGCATTGTCATTCCCAGTCTACTGCGCCAAGGAGTCATCAACTTGTCGCATGAAAGTCACCGAGGGGTAGTTGCGACCAAGAGAGCCCTTCGTGAACGTGTCTGGTTCCCCTCTCTCGACAGGATGGTGGAACTCACCCTGAAAGACTGTCCGCAGTGCCAGGTGGTGGGGCAGGGAGACCCTCCGGCCCCACTCCAGATGACGCCACTACCGTCGGGTGTGTGGCGCGAGCTAGCCATGGACTTCTATGGCCCCATTCAATCGGGCAAGTATGTTCTAGTGGTGATTGATGAATACTCGCGTTTCCCCATTGCTCAGTTTGTGTCGTCTACCAGCGCAGCCGCGACCATTCCAGTGCTGGATGAAGTCTTTGCAGCCTGGGGTGTGCCTACAGAACTGAAAACGGACAATGGCCCACCTTTCAACAGTCAGGAGTTTGGGGAGTTCATGAGACTCATGGATATTCGACACCGGCGGATAACACCGTTATGGCCACAAGCCAACGGCACAGTCGAGAGGTTCATGGCCACCCTCAAGAAAATGTTCCAACAGGCCACGTTGCACAAAAGAGATCTGCAAACAGCCCTCAATGACGTACTCCGGTCATACCGGACGACGCCCCATGCCACCACGGGCAAGTGTCCTGCGACACTCATGTTAGGACGTCCTGCTCGGACAAGGATACCCACCTGGGAAGGGGCTCTTCGACCAGTATCACCCAACCGCATACATCAGGAAGTAAGGGTCGCAGACAGAGCCCGCAAAGACAGCATGAAAGCGTATGCTGACGGCAGGAGACGTGCACGGTCACTCTCACTTCGGAAAGGGGACTGTGTGATAGTCAAGCAGGAGCAGAGCAGAAAGACTGACAGCAGGTTCAGGGCAGGACCCCTGACCGTCATCCGACAAAAGGGCACCATGCTGACCGCAGAATCAGACAACAGGCGCATCACTCGCAATGTGTCGCACTTTCACAAATGTAGTCCTGCCCTACAGGAAGCCTTTGGGTCCCAGGCAGTGACACCGAGAACTGAGCAGACTGAGGAACGAGCCGAGGGTGCCACAAGCCTGGAAAGGGGAGAACGGGGCACCCCCAGAGGTGAGGCAGAAAGTCGGTCTCTCAGACCACGACAAACAATTCAACGGCCCAAAGGTTAATTGAAGAGATGTAACACAGTGTTTCTTTATTCTGTTAACAAAGGGGGAGATGTACAGTCGTAGGACAGTCGTAGGACAGTCTAGTGGTCCGAGGGGCGGAGTAGAGGGGTGGAGAGGAAAGGGAGGAGCTAGATGGGACGGGGCAGTCAGGGAAAAGTGAAAGACGAGTGAAGACGTGTAGAATAAAGATCCTGTACCCAGATCACGGTGTCTGTCGTTATTTGGCCCGATAGACACGACACCAAGCATCCTGGGGCCGGTTTCTGGGTAACTCCCTTAATCAGTCAGGCTAGCTTAAATCCAGTGGCAAATTGAGCAAGGGGTAGGGTGACTAGACGTCCCGGTTTTCCCTGGACAGTCCCAGTTTTTGGAGATGTGTCCTGGTGTCCCGTCACTTTTCTCCAAATTGAATAAATGTCCAGTTTTTAGCTCTCGCCTAGCAGCGTGCATGCGGTACATGAAAAGACCTTTAGCCATTGCTTCAGCTTTGCTGCCAAAAACGTGCACACATTCCATTCCTTTGAATGGGAACGCGTGCACGTTTGGCGATTTCCTTTCGGGAGCGAGCTTTGAAACCATCTGTTAGTAATTAACAGATGGTTCCTGCTCACTCACGTAAGGGAAACAGGAGCAGGACCCCTCCTCTCTCCCTGCTGCCAGCTCGAGGCGCGCGGTGCATACCGAGATCTGCATAAGATCACACTGTTGCTTGTTGTTTGAAGTCAGCACCAGCGAGGCTTCAAGGGAGGACCCTGAAATGTATTTGTGGCCGTTATCCGTCAGATCTTTGCACGCCAGAGTGCCCGTCCCTGTTCAGGGTAAGATGTAAGAAACATTACATTGCACCAAAAATAGAGCCGTCAGGGCTAATGGGGCCGCAGGATTTATGGGGTCTTTAACAACATCAGTCCTAGTTTTGTTTCGTGTCCGAAGGCTTCTCGAAAGATGGGGGATGTTGAGGCGCAGGTAGAGCAGACCGAGATCTGCATAAGATCACACTGTTGCTTGTTATTATTTCATACACTCAGAAAGCGCGCTAGCTGCAGTAATGGGATACTGTAGGAAAAAAGGTAACAACAAACATAAGTAAATCACTGAATGTAGAAACAAAACTTAAAATGAAATAAAAAGTAAAAACATACAAATCATTAATAGGCGATTCAGTATGAAAACTTGTTAGAAAAAGACTGCAAATCCAGGTGGGTGAGCCACTGAAAGCTCGGGCGAGGATCATGCTTGAATCCCAGCTCAGATCGACGTTGTGTTGGAATATAGGTCTTTCTCTCTCTTTGGAACGTTCGAGTCTCGACAACGACGCTCAGCATCCTGTGATCCTGAGCAAATCACTTAATCTCCTGGTGCCTACAAACAATGCATGTGATCTTGTGCAATGTAGCCGGTGCTCATGTAAAGCGCTGTAAAACCTCCAGGTCGAGTTTGTGCTATATGAAAACTGCAGAAAAATACACAGCGGTAAAAACAAAGCATTGGTATAAAAAACAGAGATACGCATCCATTTAGTGCCTGATCTGTAGAAAGTGACACCAGAAGATCTGAATAAATCGTGGCTTCCCCACTTGCATTGGATGATCTTGGGCCAATATTTTATTTCATCCAAAACTCTTAATTATTTTTCTTCTTATTCGCATATGTAAGCACTTTCAAATATGGGCGTTCAAAATATCAGTTGTATAACAACATATTATGTTTCATAGACTATAATGTAGTTTCATAACAACCTTGACCAAATACAGGGTTCACAGGACAACTGTCTTGCCTCTCACCTCTCTTCTTGCGCTTACCCTCCTTGTTAAGAGAGGTCCTACATTCCACCCCCACGAGACCCTCAGTTGCGATAACCCCTCAGTCGCGATGACCCTCAGAGACGCATGAAGCGTCAGTAGACCAAGGCGCTCGTTCAGAGTTTGGTGGTGCGGGAGCACTGCCATGAATTGGCCGAGCCCAGAGCTTAATTTGAGCTGATGGTTACTGGTGCTCGGCCCCTGCAATTAATTGTCAACTCCAGCACTTATGGCTGTCTGCCGCATGGTGGCAGTTTTTATCTAAATTAGAGATGAACACACCATTTGTTCATTAATTCAATATACATTAAAATGACTAATACCTGTCCCCAAGCCACTCGTATAGCTGTGGGTGGCATGGAATTGTCTGAATTCTCACACTTATAAGGTGTGATGGTTCATAATTGTGTTGTCCAGTCATCGGTGAAGCTTGCATGGGCATTGGGTTGTCCAAGCTGCGGCGGCCTCCTAACGAGAGCACTGGCACTTATAATTTACAAATTAAGCATTGGCCATGCCCCAGCTCGTTTACATTCCGTGGACTGAGGCAATGGCCTGTTAAGCGCTTTACGTACTATTAACTAAGACAGCTGGTGAGAAATGCAGTAACCCAAACAACGTTCATGAGCACCATCCATGCTGCTCATAAATCTTCCTATCTAATCATAACTATGTTAACAGTGGCTTGTCTTATTCACTCAGAGGGCTAGCACGGGCACCGAATGTATTTGAAATGCAAAACATCTCGCATTTGAGAGAGTTTAAGCTATTGCCATTGTAAATGACAGTGCCTTTTATTCATCTATTTTCAAAATAACACCTAAATAAAAGGCATTGTCATTTACAATGCCAATAGCTCAAACTCTGGTAAAAGCGAGACCTATTGCATTGCAAATGCTTGTTTTATATTGGGCTTGTTGAGCACAGAAATGTCCTGTTGTTTTTTTTTGAGCAATGGGAAGGGAAATCCTTTAAAGAGAGACATTTTTTCTCAGGATCTCCCTTCTCTTTCTAAAAGCAGCAAGAATGTAATTGTGCCATCAGAACAATGTTTCCGAACCGCCAGCACAACCCTGCTCTGCTCACTGGAGTCGGAGGTCACCGCTTGCACCAAGACCTATCCACCCACCAGTGGGACTCCGTTCTCTGCCTTTTAACGCAAGCGTGTGGACTGCGGAGAATTAAGCAGCAGTCAGAAACGAAAGGGGCTTTGATTGAAGCCAACCTGCCTGACCCCTCCCAAGCCTTGACAGCACCAGTAAGTCAGGACCCTGCCTCCATGTCAGAGCTGCTCCAGCCAGGCTCCATCAGCAGCCACAGGATACTTGCCCTCACAGGCTACAAACCAGCACTGGAGTCCCAATGTGAGAATTTAAAAGGCAGTGGGGCATTTTCTCTTTGTTGTTTGGCCTGTGTTGTGTTTGCACCCCTCCCAAAAAATACTGGCCATTTATTTAAACTTTCTTGGGCACAAGTCAGAAAAGGATGGGGCCCTTATGGCTGCCATCTTTCCCAGAGACAAATATCGGCAATTTCATCACATTTACTCAAACAAAAACATCAGCTATAATTTTTAACATTGCCTTGCTATCTTTTTTTTACATTACCTAGCCCTCAGGGGTCAATAAAATATGGCAATACCAATAAAAAAAATGCGACCATAATTGGGAACTTGAGTGGGTCCCTCTGGGCTACATGGATAGGTCAATGCAATTCTGCTTTTTGCAGATTATCTTTTGAACAAAGATGCTGCTGCAGGTGGACTTAGATGAAGTTGAATGTGTCACAGAGGCTTCTTCAGCTGCCAGAGGTGGCTGTGCACTCAGCTATACACTGAGAACCACACATAAAGCTGGCATCAGCCATTCCACCTGCCACATAATTTAGTGCTTCCCTGCCACATAATCCTAGTGGCCCTTTATGTTAGATAGAGCGCATTAATTAAACTAGCATGGAAATTGGTGCGTAGAAAATATTACAAAAGACGTTGGCTACAAGGTGTAGCAGTCACATGTCGTCCATACTACTGGCCATTATATGTAACAGTGTCTGGCCTGGAGAAACAAAGGGGCAGATTTGCTGAGTTTTCACACAGAGCAGTAACTAAAGTTGCTGCGTTGCATGAAATGTAGACAGTACAACAGCGGCATACCTCTGACATCTGGCTCTGCTGCTCCAACCCTGGCGGTGGAACACAGGCTGCCTTGCAGCAGGGAAGACACCTTTGCACTTCAGTGCAAGTATGTGCTTGTGAATCATAGGTTTTGTATAGGAAGGGTCTCCCTTCCAGCACAAAATACTATGCTTTGACAAAGTAAAATACTGTTCCCTCCAGAGATTATCATCAAAATCCAAGGGTGATTGCATGGAATCCCATTGTACACCCCCTTGATGCAAAGTACAGTTTACCGCTATTTTACTTTATGGCTACTTTCCAATGAAAATCAGGATTTGCATTGGAAAGAAAAACCCAAAGCAACTCTGCACTGTGTTTGTGTCACTTTTGTGACAAAGTTTACAGCTAATAAAATACCTCTCATTTGTCATCTGTAATTCTTCATTTTTGTCAGTGGAGGACGCCGTCATTGTAGTCAATTTTTCTATGTCGATGACAGCTGTCAAATAGTCCTACTTTTATGTCGAGGTTGCTGCAAACCGTAGTCCTACTTCTATGTCTACGACATGTCCCGTTTTTTTGTTTTGAGAATCTGGTCACCCTAGCAAGGGACCCACATCTGGGCATACCCTGTCAACTTAGGGCGAACAAAGCAATATGCCCTTCCAACTTGGGGTGAACAAAGCAAACACAAGGGGATGATGGATGGAGCGCTGTAACTTTTCAGACACGTACTCCCAGTCACAGATCTGGGTTGAATCCATCATCATTTTTTAGCTTTCTTCACCACCTTAGTTCAGACCCAGCTATATGCAAATCAGTCTTGACCCTGTGTCTCATGGGAACAGTCCAGCCCAAACTGCCAAGCCAGGACTTCTGGTACGGGTTTCTGGGCAATACCCTTTATCAGCCAGGCTAGCTTGAATCCAGTGGCAAAGTGAGCAAGGAACCCACAAAAAACGATGATGGATTCAATCCAGATCTGTGACTGGGGGTGAGTATCTGAAAAGTTTCAGCGCTCCGTCCATCATCTCCTTGTGTTTGCTTTGTTCGCCCTTAGTTGGCAGGGTATGCCCAGACGTGGGTCCCTTGCTCACTTTGCCACTGGATTCAAGCTAGCCTGGCTGATGAGGGTTGTTGGCCCAAAACCGGTCCCAGGATGCTTGTTTCCGGTCCAGGGAAGACATGGCTTCGCAGTTCGAGCTGGACTGTTCCCATGAGGCACAGGGTCAAGACTGATTTGCATATAGCTGTGTCTGAACTGGGGTGGCGAAGTGAGCTAAACAACAATGATGGATTCAACCCAGATCTGTGACTTGGGGTGAGTGTCTGAAAAGTTTCAGCACTCAGTCCATCATCTCCTTGTGTTTGCTAGATTTTATTAAAGACATGGAGGCGAGTATTATGCCTTCTTTTCTTGCTTTTTTTTTATCATCAGCCAAGAGAATAAAAAAATACATTATCCAGAAAACCCTGGGGGGAAAACATATTACTTCACAATAGAAGAACCAATAGGAAGCCGTGTACAGCCATAACTTTTTTGACTGGCTTTTCTTGCCAAGAGTCAGTCAAAATGAGAGCCATAACATAACAGAACCAAAAGTTAGAAGGACAGCCACTAAATCCTTGAGAAAATCCAACAGGAGCCGGGAAACAGGGACCCGAAAGGATGGCCTGGGAGTGAGCAGATGCCACATGGAATCAGTGTTGCCAGATTTCTTCACAACTTTCAAGCCCAATAGCAACCGCAAACTAGCCCAATGTTGCCACTCCATTAACGTACTAGCCTGACTACAACATTCAAAAATATACTTTTATTTCAAGGATTATATTTTTAGTACCCACATTTATCAGATTGCCTATATTTTGTATACTAAAATCAAAGTTGATCTGTCAAGAAAACTGTCACTCACTTGATATCGCATGATGTGGAGTAAGCTGCCCAAAAATGTTCTGGGTCCAATGTTGGGGACTACAACTGCGGAAACATTCTTCAGGGGAAAGTAGCTGTTCAGCAAGAATTTCCTTTTGCATACTCACATCATGCCCCCCAGAGTAACGGGAATATAGGCCAATGCTCCATGTTTGCTCACACTTGTTTTAATGCTCCAAGACCAATGCTGAACATCTCTTTACATACACAAGTTACGTATGTTTCGTACTCTCAGCATGGGGTGCAGAGCTTGCTACTTGATGTTCCCATGAGCTAATACCAGATAAAGTGCAAGTGCATTCTGCAGACTCATAGAAGAATCTCAATCCCCTGTTCATTGCCAGACAACAGTATGGTGGATCTTTGGTTGTTAAGGCAGTGGAAAGTTCAATTGTGCCAAAGAGTTCTTCTGGGCCTGGCAATGTCCAGAGTAGCAACATTCTTCAGAGTCTGGCAGTGGCAGGTTAAGGTGTGCAAAATGCAGCAGCATGCTTCAGAGTGTCAGTGGCAGGTTGAGGTGGGCAAAATTGTTCTGACTCATTATCGTACACAAACGTCTTCTTCTGGGCCAGACACTGCCAAGATTAGCAGCAGCCTTCAGAGTCTGGCTGTGACACTGCCATGGGCAGCAGTATCCTTCAAAGTCTGGCAGTGGCACTGTGAAGAATAGCAGCATCCCAGAGTCTGGTAGTGGCACTGCCAACAATAGCAGCGTCCTTCAGGGTCTGGCAGTGGCAGGTTAAGGTGTGCAAAATGCTTCTGGCTGTGCAAAATGTAGCAGAATCCTCCAGGGTCTGGCAGTGGCAGGTTGAGGTGGGAAAAATTGTTCTGACTGGTTAAGGCGCACAAACGTCTTCTTCTGGGCCAGGCACCGCCAAGATTAGTAGCAGCCTTCAGAGTTTGGCAGTGGCACTGTGAAGACCAGCAGCATCCTTCAGGGTATGGCAGTGGCAGGTTAAGGTGTGCAAAATGCTTCTGGCAGTGAAAAATGTAGCAGAATCCTTCAGGGTCTGGCAGTGGCAGGTTGAGGTGGGCAAAATTGTTCTGACTGGTTAAGGTGCACAAACGTCTCCTTCTAGGATTAGCAGCATCCTTCAGGGTCTGGTAGTGAAGGTTCAGGTATGCACAATTGTTCTGGCAGTGCAAAATGTAGTAGCATCCTTCACAGTCTGGCAGTGGCAGGCTGAGGTACGCAAAATTGTCCTGTCGTTGCCAAGAATAACGTTTACAACAAACAGGAGCAACCCTATTTCCCAAACCTGGGGTAAATAAACACTGTTATAGCTACACTAGTTCGAGAAAATTAAAAATTAAAAAATGAATATGCATGAAAACACAGAAAAAAATATCTAACGAAGAAATCCTGAAAAGGTACCCAGCATAGAGACAAAAGTTAATACAAGAACATATTTTTACCAAAACAGCAAATATAGAACAGCAATTACAAAACAGTTTAAGAATACTTAAAAGGTGCTCACATAGTTACACAGGGGACATCACTAAGAGCTTAATGTACAGTGAAAACAAAAACAATGGCAGAGGGAGACAACATTTGAAAACAAAAAAGTCCAACAACTAACAAGAATAGAAGACCACAATCAATGCTTCCTCATAAGTACGTGCCAAACACAGGCACGACCGTCAACATAGGTTTGAGGAAAATACGATAGAGATAATTTGTCTAGTCATGGTGCATTTCTTGCAGCATTCTAGCTGCATACCAATGCTCGACATATGATGCATTGCAAAAGTGCAGCTTTAGAACATCAGACTGCTCCAGAAAACGCTCCTCACAATCCACCATGATGAGCCACGGCGTTTTACATGGCGAAATAAGCTTCAGCCGCATTCCTCCATCCAAGGTTTGATATAAAACTGTGTAGACTGCCTGGCGCTTTGGAGAATGTGCAAACCAGTTGTAGGTTTCTCGCACCATGAACTCCACATTGCTGGGCAAACTCCGCTTTGCTTTTCTAGCAACAATGTCGAGCGAGTGGCAGATGCAACGTACAAGCTGCGAAGTAGGCTGCTTTTCTCTCAACCAAGTGTATGTGGAGTGGTTTTTTCCACAAATCACACTAGCACCATCTGTACCTACCCCAACCAAATTCTCAATTGGAAGCTTGCTGTCTCTGAGGAACTCCAGAAATGCATTTGCAATGCTTGCAACTCACAATTCTGCTACATTTCTGACTGAAGTATTTTGCGTAGATGCAGAGTAGTTTCTTTATGGAAATGTCAGTAGATTCATCAATGATCAAAGATTAAGGTGAACTGCCTAGATCTTGAAGGAGCTCCCCTTTGAAATAGGGGCCTAAAAGTCCGTTTATCAAAGTTGTGCACTTTGTCCGGTGCATACGGAAAGGAAGAACTTCTTCACTTAAAATTTTTCCCAGTCTGTCAATGTTGTTAATTGATGTGCACAGCAATACTAAGCTCTCTCTTTTTCTGGTCATTTGTAATTTGAGAAGCTGGTGGTGCAAAATATGCCCTGGTTAGGCTAGGTGTATTCATGCATTCACAATGTTTTGCTGTGGATGCATGCAGTTGTAAATCATGATACTGGGCACATAGCTGTATATGACAGTATTTTCAGTTTGCCTTTGCTTCATCTGTTTTTACAGGGGCAATCCACTTTTTAGGTCTCGCCTGAGCCAGCGCATGCGCTGCTCGGCGAGACATTTAGTAAACGGGCTTTAAAAAGTCTGACATAGCTTTTTGGCTGGCATAGAGCGTGCGGTTACGCGCACAATGACGAGCAGAGGCGCCATCTGGCTTTCCTCTCTCGTCATGGTGCGCGCACATCGCACACCACTCGCCAGCCTGCTTTCACTTTTGCCATCGCGCCACTTGCAAATTGCCATTGCCGTTTGCTGGCAAGCACGAGTATGTGCTTTAAAAAAAAATCTCTCCCGAGCGCGCACGCACACGCACCTTCGCCATGCTTTTAAAAAAAATTCCTTTTCGAGCGAGCGCGCACCACTCCCGGGCTTGCTCTAGCTCTTGTGTTTTTCCCCACACCCATCCCGCTCTCTGCTTGCCCTCTCCTTCCAGGCTCCTAACTAGTTTCAGTGCAGGCTTTCCAGCTACTCACGGCTCAGTGTCCGCATAGCGGAGCATGCGGGCTGGGTGCAGCTTTCTTGTGGGCCTGGTGAGCGATTGTTGCTCTGCGGCGCCTCTGTTCCTGTTTGCGGTGTGGTGTCAGAGGAGGTACGGTTTCGGCATCTCCCGGGCTGCTGGGCGCCTTTGGTGGACGTGAAGGGGGGGGGTGAATTGTGCTTTAAAAAAAAGCTCTCCCAAGCGCGCGCACATACACGCGCACCTTCGCCATGCTTTATAAAAAATTCCTTTTAGAGCACGCGCGCTCGCACCACTCCCGGGCTTGCTCTAGCTCTTATGTTTTCCCCACACCAATCCCGCTCTCTGCTCGCCCACTCCTTCCAGGCTCCTAACTAGTTTCAGTGCAGGCTCTCCAGCTACTCACGGCTCAGTGTCCGCATAGCAGAGCATGCGGCTGGGTGCAGCTTTCTTGTGGGCCTGGTGAGCGATTGTTACTCTGCTGCGCCTCTGTTCCTGCTTGCGGTGTGGTGGCAGAGGAGGTACGGTTTCGGCGTCTCCCGGGCTGCTGGGCGCCTTTGGTGGACCTGAAGGGGGGGGTGAATATGTCCAATATGTCTGTGCTTGTCTAGCCTAGCATGTGGGCTGGGTCGACTTTCTCTGGGTGTGCTAAGAAAAAATCAAAGAATTCAGTGAATAGGGTCACTGGCCATGCCCGGTCCTCTCCCCCGTCAAGTTTCTATGGTTTTACTGCCTCATTGTTTATGGTGACCCTGTTTTCATTGCACCACACTTGATGTCACACTGTGTAGGTGGCTTTTGGGGCACTTAGGCTGTGTGGATGCAGGTTCTTTAATGTCTTCATAACTCACACCAGTCTCCCCCCTTTTCAGGACGAACCACGAGCTGTGGCTCAGTGGCATGGTCTTCTGCTTTTGGTATCACGGGTCCCTCGGCAGCAAAGGTTTCTGGTCCCAGCTGTAGTCGTTCAGTGTTGTATGGCTGTCTTTGTAGATAGTGGCAGTAACACCGATCCCTGTTTGGGCAGTACCCATCGACTCAGCAGTTGGTTGTCTTACTTCTGCATGCAGCAGGGCCATGGGTTATTCCTGCTTGCGGCGGTTTTCTGCCTGGCTTGTGCAGCTGTGGAGAAAGCTGGCAGTGGGTGTCTCAGTGGGTGGCTTTGCACCTGCTGAGGTTGCTATTGTATGCACTATTCACACAGAGTGAGTTGTTCAGTGGCGGCTGGTGACATTTGAAAGCGGTAGGGTGTAAAATGCTAGCCATACTGCACCATAGCGAGCGAGCTCGACCAACCTACAGGGGAGTTCGGGAGGGGGGGGTATTCTCTCCCCTGAGAAAATGTTGCAAAAAGAGTGGCCAACTGGTGCATTTTCAAGCAAATGTAAGAAAGCAGGAAGGTTAATAAAGCAATTGTGAAAGTGTTTTGCCTCATTTTATAATCTACTGCACTTTAAATGCCAGTCAGTCAAAGGAATGTTTATTTAGACCTTGGTCTCTACACAATTCTACAAACAATATTAAATAAAAACAATTAAAAAACAATGTATATACTTTCTCAGCTCAGCAACAATTAATACCAGGGGTAACGGTTTATCAGAGGTGGGGTACACATAATTACCTTCCACAATCAGGGACATGACTCTATAAGAATTATATACATTTTAAAACTCTCTTAAAAGTACAATTCAATTTTTTTTTAAAAAGAGTTAATTTTTTTAATTTTTTTATTTATTTCAGATTCGCCTACTTCTCATTTGGGAAAACTTTAATTGCCCTAAAATATTTCCCCAATGCAATTGCTATCTCAAGGTTTGGCATTTCAACGAGTCGCTCCATCCCCTGTGCCCATCGCCTTATATCATATTTCAACAAAATTGGGCGAAGGTATCGTTTACGCTGCTCTGTTGAACAATCCAAAAGAATGTGCAATATGTCACCTTTTGTTCCCACTGTGCACTTTCATCTACCATCTTCCAGCAGCATTTTTATTTTTTGTTCTTCATTTACCAACCATGGATTTATACCAATTCTCATTCTTAAGATCTCCTGTCTATACCAATGGTTTGGTAAAATATCCAAGTAGGGGAACCAATTTTCATTTGACCATGCGACCCTCATATATTGCACAGACTTTTTCTTAGTCCGATATTCCCTATCTACTCGTCTAGATACTTCCAGACTATGCTTTCTGAGTTCATTTTTTGTAAAATCTACATGCAGGGAAACTTGGTCAATTTCCACTTTTATATTCTCGCAGGCCAATAATATTTTCTTCCTTGATTTCTTAGCCCATTTCAAGCTACTTGATTGGATCTCTTTCCTACACCATAGGGATACTTTTTGGTTTGTCTCTGTATCTAAACGTTTCCAAAATCTAATTAGAGACACTTGTGACTGCACGCTCCAGGCTATAGTACCTATCTCGATTCGTATAGCCTGTACCATCGATGAGAGGGGCAAAGACAACAGTGTTTTCAGACACTTTCCTTCCTCTCGATCCCAGTCCTCTTTGCCATTTAAACAAAGGACCTCGGCCCCATAAAGCATTTGTGGGGGTACCATTGCTTCAAAGGCTTTAAGCACAGGTCTATGGGACATATCCCCATATTCCCTATTACATTTTTTCAATCCACAGATCGATGAAAAAGCCTTCGCTTTCTGAGCTTCTAAGTGTATATGCCATTTTAAGGACCTATCAAACCACATCCCGAGATAGCGGTATTCGTTTACAATTTCCAATTTCAAATCACCTAAAAACCATTTAAATTTAATATCTTTTTTCCCAAAGCATAACATTTTTGTCTTATCCATATTTACAGTTAAAAGTTTCCCTTCGCAATATTCTTTAAAAACATTAAGTTTTCTTTGCAGGCCTATTTCGGTTTGATCCAGGATCACCAGGTCATCTGCATATAATAAGCAGGGCACCTTATTTCCATCCATTCTCGGGCTTGCACTATTTACAATTTCTAGGGTGGTTGGTAAATCTGCTAAAAATAAAGCAAAGAGCAGCGGGGCCAACACGCATCCCTGTCCCAATCCATTCTTTATTGCTATTTTGGGCGTCAATGATCCTTCTGTATCTTTAATTATTTGTGCCCAGTTACCACAATGCAGCTCTTTTACTACTGCCAATAGACCTGCGGGGATGTTTTTATTTTCTAAGGCCTGCCACAGGGAGTTCCGATCAACTGAGTCGAATGCTGCTCTAAAGTCGACGAAACAGCAACATAATTTACCATTTTGTTCTATTGACTTACAGGCTATTGCCCACAGGGCAAAGCAGTGGTCAACCGTGGAATGGCCTTCCTTAAAGCCCCCTTGTTCGACTGGCACAATCGATAGTTCTTCCGCCCAGTCCTTTAGTCTATTTAAAATAATTTGAGAAAACTTTTTCCCCGATATCTAATAAATTGATCAACCTATAATTTTGAGGTTCATTTAAATTACCTTTTTTATGGACTGGTCTTATTACGGCTCCCTTCCAATTTTTAGGAGTTTTCCCTGCCTCTAGAATGACCGAGAACATACAATGGAAAAATCTCACCCACCACTCCAGCTGGGACTTTATTATAACTGCAGGGAGATTATCTGGTCCTGCTGCTCGTGTTAGTTTCAGCTTGGTTATTGTGTTTTTTACATTCTCTTCTGTGAAGTCAGGTCTTAATTCTTCCATTAGCTCATGCCAGGTTTGGGGCTCTACTACATCTAAATCCCTCCTGGGGTCATACAGATCTTTCAAATAATTCTCCCACACTGCCTCCTCTACCACGCAGTTCATCTCCCCCTCATGATGGCCAGCCGCGGCTTTTACCAGCTTCCAGAATTGTCTTAAATTTTTCGATTCAATAGAAACTAATACATTTTCCCAACACTTATCTTTATATGCTCTTTTTGTTTTTGCGGTTAGCTTTTTATACTCTTTCCTCAATTTTTTAAGGTAGCTTTGCCTCTTGTTATAGTGTTTTTTACCAATTTTTCTTATTACTTTCCTTATTTTTCTTTTTTTCTTTAGACAATCCACCGAAAACCATTTTAGTTGTCCGGCAGGGTTTATATAATGATTTTTTTAATCCTTTTTTAGATCTTTTCGTAGGCATTGCACTACTTGTGATATCTTCCCTTCAAACCATTCCAGGGTCTGGCCCGCTATATCTCCGAGAACAATCTTCTCTTGGAGTTTCTTTAATTTTTCCATGCATTCTTCAGTTAATCTAGTAGTCACTCTTTTAGGATATTCAACTTGTTGAGCAATTACTATTTCTCGGGGCTTCGGGGAGCTCCTTTGGATCTTCAATTGCAGGGAATTATGATCACTGCCTTCTTTCCAGTGTATTTTAAAATCTCTTACGAGAGGGAAATTCCATACGAACATAAAAATATTATCTATTGGACAATTTTGTGCTCCTATTTTAAAAGTTTTCTTTGCTGGGCGATCTGATTCAATTCTGCCATTCAGACAGAAAAGGCCCTTCGTCCCCAGGAATTTCCCAGAGCATGATCTCTTTTCTGGGATTCACAGCTTGGAAAGATAGCTTGTTTTACTCCATATGCATCCAAAATTTCCCTGTGCCAAAGGTCCACCTTTTTCGAATGCAATTTATGATTAAAATCACCTATAATAAAAAACATATCTGTCTCGTACTTTCCACATAGAGAGTCTATGTCCTCTTTAAAAAGTGCTTTAAAAAATGCCATCTCTGTTTCGTACTCTACGACATTATCCCACTGCATATACACGTTAATGATAATGACATTTCCATTCCATTTTTATCCATTATTGGCAACAGTGATCTACATACCAAGAGCCATTTACATTTTACTTTTAGTAGGTTCACATTCTTTGCCACTTTTGTAGATAGTAGCGTCATAACCCCCCCAGCCGGACAGCCAAATCTTTTTTTCTTGGCTGGACGGTGGAGTTGGAGGAACCCATCAAATATCGGGGTTTCGTCGCATAGCCAGGTTTCTTGTAAGCAAATAATTTCCATATTATTTACTATCTTAATTATACATTCTTGTTTTGTTATGTTACCGAATCCATTTATATTCCAAGATAAGAAATTTAGGCTATGCGACTCCCCTACATCCTATTCCACCTCACTCAAACCCCCATCTTCATCTGTATCATCCTTTTCCCACTGGGAATAATCTGTTGAGCTACTTCTTTGTTTCCCTATACCCCAGGGATTCTCATTTATTGAGTTGTTGACAACTACCTTCAAGTTACTTCCCCCTTCATCTTTTCCGTCCAGTAACCTCACCTGTCTCTTTCCCAGGCCTGCATGACAAACTAAAAAGTTGCTGCCAGGGTGACCGTTTCCCTTTAATTCTCCCTCTGGGATTAGGCGGATACCCTCCTGCTCTATCTCCCTCACTGCCTTCTCAATCGCTGTCTTTACTAGATCCGAGTGAAAAAGAACTCTTGTAATCTCCTTTCCATTCCCATTTTCCATGAAACCCACCTGTCTCAAGTCTTTTGTACCTATTCTCTTCAGACTTGGACATTTAGAAAATGAGAATAGGATTTGAGACCTATTTAAGGGTTTAAGCTTCCTTAGTTTCTTTCCCTTTTTTCCTAAATGATCTGGTTCAAAATACAGCCATTTATTCCTTCCCCCCTCTACATCTATCTTAGGGAATTATATTCCTTGTTGCACGATGTTTTCCCACTTAGCAATCCCCTGTTTGTTTTTTTCTTCTATTTCACTTGGTTGCCAAATTTCTCTTTCCTGCTCTTGGTTCTTCTGAGAATATATATTATATCCCGACTTATCTATTTCTAGGTCAGGTTTTATTTTTAATGTCCTCTTTCTCTGATTTTTACCGCTTAATTCCTTTCTTTGACTGTTATTGTCCTTCCTTTTGCTCTCAACTCTTGGAGTCCTTACTGGTAATGACTTCTTCACATGGGGTTTTACGGCAGTCTCTTCCTCCTTTTTATTTTTTTCTTCCCTAATTTCTACTTTTGTCTTCCTTATTTTCTCTGCCTTTCTTTTTGCTTGACCTCTGTTGATCCGTGGTCTATATCTCAAGAAATCCCCTCTTCTTTTTATCAGCATAGGGCATGTGGATATATATATACACTATGTGAATTATCTTCTGGGCCTGCGCTTTCTCTATGTAACGTAGGCTGGAGGTCTGCTACAGGTCTCAACATATGCGGCATATGCCCTCTAATGCCTTGCAGTTCCGATTCAATATTTTTTAGATGTAGCTTTTGCGTTTTCTGGACCTCATTATTTAGTAATCTGACTTCTAAGATTCCCTGGAGGGTTTTCTGTAACATCAGCAAGAGGTCCATCATAGAGGATGAGGGGGTTGCGGAAAAGTCGAGATCCTGGCGACTATTTCTCTCGGGATCCTCTATTCTTTCCACACTTGATCTATTGAGTTGTGTCTGAGACTTACTTCCGTTTGCTAGTAGACTTGACATATTATGTACGTCCCCCCAGTCTACTCTTGTAACTTGACTGATATTCTCCACTTCACCTAGAGTCTCTTGTTCATGCACTTGCAGCGAGAATAGTTTAGGTGATGAAGACAGTCGTGGTACTGTTCCTAGATCCTCCTCATTTGAGAGAGTGATCTATCGAAGGAGATGCCCCCAGTGTCCCTTCTGGGAGTTCTGCCATGTCGGACTCATTTTGCTGCTCTAATTCCATTGACGTTATTACTTGCTCTGGTTGTTTAAAATGTTTTCCTAGAAAATCCTTTATGGACTTAAAAGCGGACATACTTCCCTGATTTTTTTGCGGGTTCCTTTTGATAGCTTTCTTGCTATTCCTCTTTTGGGATCTTGTTCCTGCTCCGGGCCTTTCTTTAGAGCTTACTTGGCTGCTCCCGCTCTCTTCTGAGTCCACAGATTCCCCCGAGCGATCCTTTCTTCCCCCGTTCAGTTCCATAACCCCCCGACAGGGTTTTAGGTTCCTTTTTGGTCCCATTGACTTTGAGGTAGGAAGTCACAAGTATGTCCCTTTTTCCTATATGTACTCCTATTTCGCTGGACGTTTCGGGTAACTTTCCTGCTACCTACTTCTCTCTTTTTTTTTTTTTACTCTCAACCACTCAAACTATACTTATAAAATACTAGAAGGGGCTCAAAGGGGCGGATAAGGTTTTAAAGAAAGAAACAAAAAAGTATATAATTCATAGGGCTGTCCGTAATCTTACCTCTGTTGTGCCGTTTTTCCCGCCTTGCCAGCCAGCTCGCTCGCTTACTGTTAGATGCCCCTTTTTATTTCTGTTAGTGGTCCTGGAGCCTCATCGGTCCCCCATTTCTTTCCAGGGAGTGCCACTTACTCCTTGCTCCACGCCCACTTGCCTGGTCAACCCACTCACGGTAGCACTGGCTGTAGCATGCAGTTGTAATCAGTGGTCAGCCTGATATTTGGGGGACAGTCACCATTTCTCCTTCTGCCTCCCGGGCTTTCCACCAGGAGCCCTTTTTTCTTGCCTCCACCTCCTGCAAACTTTCCAGTTGGCAATATTTCACTGGGTTTCACTAAGTCCGCTGAAATACCGATATATTTGAGCTGGACGCCACAACAGGGCACCCTCCTCGCGTTCGTATTCGTGTTCCTCAATCCGTTGGTGGGCGGAGCCGATGCGACGCAGTGCGTGCGATGTGTGCGTCCTTCCTTGCGTACCTGGCGGCGGCGTCTCGGCTACAACAGAGTCCACCCCCTTGGAATATGTTGACAAGCACTTTAAATGCATTTTAACAAGACCACACATTATTATCACATTTTATAACCTTATTAATGCTGCAGAGGAGTGATTAGCATTTTAATGCAAACAAAGGTGTACTTAGTGGGACATGAACCCGCTGTCATTAAATTATATTAATGATCTTCTGTAGCACCGAGCTAAAACTTTGAATGATAATGAATAGATTATAAACTAGATGGATACAAAATTAATCAAAATAATAAGAAGCACAGCTGGTGCCAAAGTTTATTTTAAATTACAGCATGCATGTCTGCCATGGAGCTGTCAGGGAGGTTTTGTACTCAACCAGACTTCATAGAATAGAGCACAACATTTCTCGGTCTTAAAGCAACAGTACAAACGAGGACATCCCTATATTCAAAAACACGCAGGCACAACATGTTTTCATGCCAGAGTTGACGCTGTTTGTGGCGAACATTAAAGGTGGTAACATTGCTCGGTGGGTTAGAGCGCCCAATGTTGACCATCTGCCTGTCATCTGCACCAGTGGCCTGGCAGGGCTGTAATCCTGACCTTTATCTTACAATCCCCAGCTGGCACCCGCAGGAATATTGCACACCCGAGATACAGCGGGATGATATGCATGCCGACATAGCCATAGCATAGACCCGCCACAAAGACACTGAACTTAAGTCAACACCGACTCTGGGAAACCAGCTTCTACAGTGACTCATGCCGACATAGGCCTTTTGCACCATTACATAGGCCCACCAAGACACTGAAGTCAATCTTACACACCGACTCTGGGGGAACCTTTCTACCGGCCGCCATAATTCCCATGCAGTCGCGGCCGACATGACGGGCGGGTGGGGGGAGAGGGGTTGGAAATGGTGTTGTGCCAGGGGGATGGAGGGAGGCGGGAGGGGTTTGTTTTGTTTAATTAAAAAATATAATAAAAAAACGTAACTTCTTACTGTCCTCACCTCAGCTTCTGGGATACGACTCCCGCCATCTACCGTCCTGCTGCCTTTTCAAATTTCTGCAGGCATCTCTCATCGCCGCGACGTCATCAGCCAGGAAAGCCAGCCTCCCTCCCTCCCCTGCGCCAATCACAAAGCATGAGGCGAAGCGGAGCGCGCCCCACCAGGGCCATTTTCTCCATGTAGGCTGATGCGTGCAGCAGCATGCAGCAGCCTGCATAGAGAAAATGGGAGAGTGGGCGGCCCTGCTCGAGGGCAGGGGGGGGAGTGGCTTGCTCACTGTTGGGCATACTGACTGTTTGGTCGGCACCCAGGCTGGCCAAACAGTCAGTATCCACAACAGTGGGCAAGCCACTCCCTCCCTGCCCTCGAGCAGGACCGCCCACCCCCACCAGGCACTTCTGCTTTCTCGCCGTGCGAGAAGGCAGAAACATAAAATGGTAGTTATTACCATTTATGTTTCTGCCTTCTCGCACCGCGAGAAAGCAGTGAGGCAACGCCCCCACGCCCCAATGGAGGAGCCGCCACTGGGCAGTTGTTGGTGTTATTGTATGCCTTTGCTTTTGAAATGGCTGCCGTTATAAAGAATGAAACACACCCATAACTAAACTCGCTGCAGGCAAGTTGCTTCTTACCGATAACTAGCTTTAGAGCACTAGTGACAAATTCACGTTGTGTACATGCTAATGCCATCTGGTGGTTGTCTATGTAATGAAACTCCAGACCGATAAAAGAAACATTTCTTGTGCCGTTTTAATCTGGCCCATATTTAAATATTCTACACAGAAAACGGACCTGTATCCTCGGACTGTTGCCGCGGGGAGAGCAGAATAGACAAATGATATATGCATGTGCTTTATGTGATTTCATTATTATGGCTGAAAGGGTGCGAGTTAAGTAATAAGCGCGGCCTGGCAATGGCAGTGGAAGGGACTCCTGCTGTAGAGCTCATGCTTGGAGTGGAATGTCGCAGGGGGCAAGGCAGTCATGTACACGATGTGGATGGCCCATATTATTATAGAGACACATTATAGTTTATTAAATTAAACACAATAGGTTTTCATAAAACAAAAATTCTGAAATCATATTTAAAAGTACCTGCGACAATAAAGAAAGAAGTTTTGGTAACAAAATGTTTGCCTAAGATCACACAATTTCAGCAGAAAGCTGTGATTTATCCAGGCATTCTAGTTTCACTTTGTACCTGTGCATTTTTTGCCGGTTTTGTTTAGTGTGAACTGGCACAGAAGGTATTGAAACGCTTTACATGAGCACCAGTTTGATTACACAAGGGCAAATTAGTGTTTGCAGGCACCAGGAACACTATAATATACTTCTATGCGCTACTAAGTTGACACCCCATCAATTTCAGAACCACTGGTCCACTGTACAAGGGTAAACATTAGACAACACGTGATGGAACATACTAGGTAGATAGTAGTAAAGATACATATAATATAGTAGGGAGAAAAGCCCATTATAAGGCACTGGACAACTGGTATCTATAGCCGTATAGATCATGAGCACATTTAATGCATTTGGCCACAAATTGAACCCTTGTAGGCCGAAATAACAACTGCCATGAAAACAATATAAAGAAACCCATTCCCAATGAAGATGGGCATCTAACTTGGGCTGAGACCCCTCTGTTGAAACATCAAACCAAGGACGGCGAAGTGCTAATGTGGAATTGCTTGGCAGTGGTGATAAACACTCTGGCAGCTTTTACATAACTATAAAGTAATAGAACCTTATCCTTGTCTTCTATGCTGTTTGGGGGAGTGGGGGTGATTCAGATATTATGACCTTAAACAGGATGCATTTTGTAACTGATTGCATGAACCACTTGGCATGGTACAACCATGGCATCTATAGAAATGTATGGTTCATCATGCTGTTTAAATGAAAATCAAATAGTTATTAAAAAAAACTGAAAGTTTAACCAAGATGCACATACAGGAGGAAGACTACTGACAATGGTGGGACCATGTAAAATAATGTAAAGGTGGCACTGGGATAATTGTGCTAATATTAAGGACACGCTGGGTCCTATCCAGCTTCAGGAAGGTTTGTTAGCAGTGAAGGAGACTGCTTTGTGTTCATGAAAACCTGAACAGCTTCAAGGCACATTCCTGGTTCGCCCCACGCCTTGTATGCACATTTCTGAGCCTGCTACGTTACTTTTGCTCTTCCCTTCTATCATGTAACACTGTGCTGCTCTGGAAGTATCTGCAGTGCCCTGAGGGCAGCCCAGGACACTGAGCACCACTGCTCATCGCTCAGGCCACTTCTCTGCTGTTACACCACCAACAGCAGATGGTGGAACAGATAACTCAGTAGGTTGAGCTCTTGTGGACAATAATGTGTAATCTGCAAGCCCACATTCAGGCAGTTCCACACCTACTCTTTAGGTTAATGAAAAGCTTACTGTTGGTTTATTTGATAATAGCACCTTATTGATTCAGTTTGTCGTGTGCATTCAGGGCCGGCTTTAGCGCTCATGGCGCCCTGTGCAACGATGCTTGTCGGCGCCCCCAATGACCACCTCCACTACGGATTCTTCATAACCATCCTTTCACAGTGCCCGTCAAGCCTCCCTAATCATTTAGTCTCAGGTGCATTTAATTCATTTTACAGCGCGCTCCTATCAGTGTAAGGTGTCAGAACACTGTACATCACACAGATTACATAGAGACAATCAATCAGTGTGTAAATCAGTGCATAGGAAATGTTACATAAGAGAGAGGACAAGAAGTTGTAGGAGTCAGGGGTCATCCATACAGGTAGACAGGATAGTTTAAGAGTGCTTGGTCAGGAGAATCAGAAACTTAGAATTTAAAACCTAGCACTAGGGATCGGGGGTTCTCTTTAATAACAAGAATAAGAATTGATTTCTACCCAAATGAACCCATTTTGCAACATTAGGATAATGAAAAACTGGGTGGAGGAAACATAACGCTCTAGCCTATACCCTGCAGGTTGCGTGCATCTTTGATAACAGTTACTTGCTCACTGTTCTTCATTAGGCTTTTAACTCAGAGTTAGCAACAATATGGTCTCTGTGACAAAAGTGTAACCCACTGACCTATTTACATTACATTACATGCACTTTGTGAGCTGCACGTTCTTTGCAGCAAGCATAGTAACCCTCTGCGCTACCTTACGATGAGTAGAAACTTCCATTACACAAAACTTCGATCTCTCCCTCTATCTCTAAGAAGTGCATTAATCACTGCAGTCATTTAGACATTTTTATTGGTGGCTGAAAATTTCCAGAGTCCAGGAAAGCAGCGGGTGCTTTAAAAATCATCATATTAGCGCCCCCACACGAAGTTAGCACCCGGTGCGGTGGCACCGGTCGCACCGTCCTAGAGCCGGCATTGAACAATCATTCTATTTCGACAAAGTGTCCTAAGAGGCATTTCTACAAAGGAATCTTTTCTATAGCTATTTAGCAAAATTAAAAGTTTGTTGGGCAGTGACACATATGGCTTTTCAGGAACCCCAGGTAAGTCGAAAGAAAACGATGGCTGTTTTTAAAACTATTATGATAGATAGATGCTCATGTCACCTGCATCACTTCCTGAAACAGACTAATGTCTTATGGCATCTGCTTTACAAGTATAACCGTTTATCCTTTTGTGGTAAAAAAAAAAGCAACCACCGAGCTGGTCATCAGCGAGATCCACTATTTGGTCTTCTATGCAGTGGAGAGTAAAAATGATATCAATGAAGGCAAATAATGTATTATCCTCAGAGTAGTGATATTGCTGACTTGTTCTCAACAGCCTGGGGTTCCTGTGTGGTCCGCAACCCACCCAGGAGTGCTGTCCGAATTACGACATCTCCACCATGCCTCTGAGTCAGAGGGCCCACACTTACTGGCCAGATGCTGGGGACTAACTTGTTCTTACTGAAGTGCCAACATTTGAATACGTTTTCTCCTGAATCTCGAGGAACCTCAAGGAATTGCACTTTGTCACATCTTCCCCTGAAGGGAGGGGTTGGCAGGTGGTTGAACAAATGGCATTACCTAAAAATGTACAGGGCCACATGCTGCTGGAGGAAGCCAAGAATATAATATCTTGTGCCTTGCTATTGGTGGAAAAAAAGGAAATACACCTTACATAATAAGTGAATATGATTATTGTATTATGATGATAGTGCTCACCACTGCTGCTATTATTTGCAACACCACAGTAAATTAAAAACAATAATAACTACAGAATATAATACTAACAGGAACAAAAACATGAACCTATGTAAATTCCGTGTAAAGCATATATCCTATCCAAAGTGTAAATATCAGTGCTTTCCAAACCATGTTCCTGATATCCCACATCCTTCAATACTCTCACTACCCTAATGCTGCTCTTCACCTGTATTCCTGATGCAATGGCTTACATCCCTGTGCACATCAAATATACCCCCTTATACATCCCCTCTTCCAAAATCACTTGTAAAGTGCACTTTCAACCAGAAGGGCATCTTGGTGCTAAATAACAGACGTTTGTTGTAACCAGTTACCAGGCTCAATGGTACTCATTTTGACGACCTCAGAAGGCTGAAAAGCTGAGGGGACCCGCCTGGGTTTGAACCTGTGACTATGAGGTCGAGCACAGGCTCTCTCAGTGGACACATTAGTCCACTAGACCACCCAGCGTGCGTTCACCACTGAGTGCCCTTTCATATCTTCTCTCCAGTGCTATATATTTCATGCTCAACTGTGCATCACTCACTTGTAAATTTCCTAAATAAGGGAGGCTATCATGTCCAAAGTGACTAAGCAGAGTTTGGTGCAGTAAACATCAAAGCCATAAAGACAACATGGGCTTGTATGCACTTGCCTTATTATGGGGTCAGTGTGATGCACATGAACATTACTTTTAACAGTAATATTACCTCATGACATCTTCGATGGATGCGACTCAAAAAGCATAATTGGAAAATAGTTCATTCCCTGGTTGTCCTCATGCAGAAACAGACTATCAAGTTGCCACTAATTGCGTGCACCGTAAAAATCAATCTTGTTCTTTTTTTAGGTCTCGCAAGCGTAGGCTGCGCACATGCACAGTCTCGCTGGCGAGATTTAACGTTTTGGGGATTTTTCAGTGAAGGGCTTTAAGCCCCGCCTCTCTTTCCCATTGGCCTGCGTCACCGTTTATGCTAAACGGTGGCCAGCCATTGGGAAAGAGCTGTTGGTGACGTTTTCGCTCTGCTTTTTCTGCCGTCCCACTTGGACGGCCTCGCCTGCTTTCCTTCTGAAGTAAAAGGTTTCTTATCTTTATATGGCCAAACATATGGCCTCATAAAGATAAGAAACCTTTTAGCAGGCGAGGCCGTCCAAGTGAGACGGCAGAAAAAGGCAAACGAAAACGTCATGTCGAGTGCTTGTCTTGTCTGAGCTTAGTCACAATTTTCTGAATGGGAAGTGAAAGAGAAAAGCCTGTGTGTCCGGCGGGAGGCGTGAAACCCTTGAGGCAGGGCACCCTGCTTCCTGCACACGTAGAATTGTGAACACCGTCGGCGTGCGAACACAGGACTTTGAATTTGTGAGGGCAAAAATGAATGAGCCCTGAAGCTACGTTCTTTTGCACACTTGTTCATACTTTCACTTCCGTTAAACTTTATTAAACACTGAGGCACGTCCGAGGACGAAGGAGGCGGGTAATTACTTTTTAAAAATCTTTTGCAACAGCATTATGGAAACTTTACATTTTATATATTGCTTTTAATATTTACACAGCGTTTTCCAATGAACATTTCTTCATCTTGAAAAGTTCCGACAATTTCCGAAGATGGCCAAATTGTTTGCTGTGAGCGCTCTGTCGAGAGGTCTGCCACAGGGTGGGGGGAGAGATGTGGTAAGCAGGGCAGTTTGACCTGCCCCGGGTGCTCCCCATGCTGGCTGTGCATGCATTTAGAATTTTGGCGGGAACGGCAGCCGTCTTGGAAGCTTAACCACCAGAGGGCGCCAGCCAAGCAAGGAACATTTTGTTTTCTTTTCACCGCTCCTGACCTTGACATGTAGAAAGAAGGGAGTTTTCTTTAAGTACGCTACCCTCTCTAATTGTGCATGTCGCCTTACCCTTGCCAGCACGGTCCCTTCTCCTCGGTTCATGCACCTGCCCTTGTGTGCATCAGAGCAGAGCCAGCTCCACAGCGCCTTTGGTGGATCGAAGTGTGGGGGAACGGAATAGGTGTGAGGAGAGCTTTAAGTGGGGTGAAATAGCTGGGGAGTATCTCAAAGGGGCGTGGCCAATGTAATTAAGGGTGTGGCTTAATAACTCCTAAGCTAAAAATCTGTGCTTTGCATAGTGTGCCGCCTGACTTGTATTTTTCTGTTTCTTTCATTGCATCCAGATATGATACAAGAAGTAACATCATACCTACAACAAGTCAGGACTATTGGCTTTGCCAATGGTTGTTAGTTGCATAAGATAAATAAGCAGCAACTATGGCTTGTATATAATATTGAAAAAGCTTCCACTTAAAGTCCTGGAGACACCACAACAATGTTGCTGTTCCTGAGTTTCAAAAAGAGAAGGGAAATCCAGAGAGAAATTGACTCTATTTAAAGGATTTCCATTCCCCTACAACGGTCACCTGGCATGACTTCATGCTGTAACTTCTCCACTACTGAGAAGTGAAATGTGTCTGCTGTCACTGCCGCCCAGAAAAAATGGACTGCCTGTGCCAGGGCACAAAACAGAGCCCGATAGAAACCTGTTTTAAGGCCCCCTTTAAAATATTGCCGGTGCTCAGCACCGGCGAGATCCAGCCCACTTAAAGCCCTGGGTGTGAGTGGTGGGTGATAGGGGTTCCTGTGCATCTTTTTTTGTTTGGGGGGGGTGAGTTTTATATATTGCGAACTCAACCCAAAGGTTTACATGGTCGCCAGTTGCGTTTAAGATGGACACATTCATTTTGCTAGGGACGATAAGATTGTGTGATTTGTCCAGAATCACAGGATGTTGAGCGTCCCTGCCGAAACTCGAACCCATTTCCTCAGCTTTGAGGTCCACCTCTCTAGCAGTGGTTCCATGTCATTATTAGCAGACTGTAGCATCGTGTTTCCATAGCACAGTATACCTTGCACTAAAATATATTTCCTTGTGCCCACTAAAGCACACAGTGTAAGCAAAGAGACCAGGGTAATGCCCTATGCCTGTCAACATTTGGAAGCAGGACAGATGCAGGTTATGAAAAATAAATCGGGGAAATTTATTTCGCTCCATTGACTTGCATTGGAGTGGAGGCAATCTTAGGGCTGGGTGAAATATAGAGCCATTTTTTTTGGCTTTATAAATTTGAGAGTTTTACGCCCGAATCGGGTATCTTGGCATGTTTGCTTACAGACTTAGACATATTTATTTATTGCACAATTACTTAAAATCATTACAATATAAAACCCTTACATATTAATAACAACTACAAATAAAATAGAGCAATATACATAAATAAGTAGTTATTAAGAGCGATAATGAGTTGGAAGAATGGGGAGAGGAGTTGGCCTAACGGCTGGAGTGGTCGACCTTGAAGCTGAGGAACTGGTTTGAGTCTCGGCAATGACGCTGAACATCCTGTGATTCTGGGAAATTCACTTAATCTCCCCATGCCTAACAAAAACAAGCATTGAAAATGCAACAGGTCTCGCCTTTGTTTAAGTTTGAGCTATTGACATTGTAAATGACAAATTTTTATCTATGTGTTGGTTTTGAAAACAAATAAATAAAAGGCATTGTCATTTACAATGCCAATAGCTAAAACTCCCGCAAATGCGAGACCTATTGCATTGCAAATGCTTGTTGTATAAGCGTGCTTTTTTTCACTTACATTGCCAATTGCCCCACCTCCAACAAATGTGAGACCAATTGAATTCCAATGCTGGTTTCACACAGCTAGCATGGCTCTGTGTGCCAGGCGAGGTAACAGAAAGAAAGCCTTGTGGTCTGATCAAAGAAAAATGGTACGAAGGGGACTGCAGCTGATTTCCATACACATGAATAACTATTACAAATACATCACTTCGGAGCACGTGAGTCCCAGTGCACTCCCAACTTCATCATAATTTATACTCCCCACCCACACCACACCCCACAAGAGCAAACAAGAGCTTCTTGTGAGCACGTCGCTTGTGTGCACGATTGCACTGAAGCCTTAATGCACACACAAATTTACACACCTCCCTTTCACTCACCTTTTAACTGGCTAGGGGCCGGCGCAGTCTGCAGAGTTCACTCGAGACAAGAACCGGAACAAATGCAGTGAATGGAAAAGGGCTGGGACCAGGACGAAAAGCTGACTGCAGGGCAAGCAGCAAGTCCGAAGGCCGAGTATTACAACACATGGCAACAGGAGGCCTCAATCAAGGTGGTCGGTCAGTGGTGGCCTGGTGGGTGGTCTTTAGTCACAGCAGAGCAAATTCAAAAGGAGGGAAGTAGGGGGGTGAGCCCCAAAAAATTAAAGGGCAAACAGGAGTGGGGGCGGGCCGGTAATGTGCCTGCCACGCCCACTATTGATGAACTGATCTGACCCAGGATTGGGTCAATCGAACTCCAAGGCAGGTCGGCACATTATTGGGGGCAGGTCAGAGGTCACTGCAGGTCTTGCAGGACCCTAATTGGAAGAAGCTTCCTATACGCAAAGATTTATGGCCCTGCAGGTGTTCACCAGTGGGCAGGAGCCCCAGGGCACAGACACACCTAAAATTAGTAAAGGGGCATGGCAAGGCAACCATGGGCTGCAGCACACCTGCGCCGCACAAAGCCTTGAATCCGCCACACACTGTGTGGATCCTAGCCCAAATTTCGGTAGCCAGCCCAATGCGATTTTTCCTCGCACAATCGGGCAAAATATCGCCCAATTGTGCCAGAACTAACCCAATCTGGCAATACTGCATGGAATCCAGAGAAGAAGAGTCTCCAAAGAGGTTAAGATGCTGTTGCAGTACTGGTTGAAGCCACTGGGACTATCTAAAATAAATCAGGGAGGGTTAGTAAAACAGCGGTGGGATAATACTCGCCTCGGTGCCTTTAATAAAATCTATTGTTTCTGACACCAAGTCTAGGAAAATCTCAATCTTAATACAAGACCGGAGTCTCATATTATGCTTGTTAAAAGGTCTGAGATTAAAGAGTCAGATAGATGAGCAATTGGTTTACAGTAAAATGTCCTAAAGGTATTAACATTTGACCAATCTGCAGATTTGAGAATGTCATGTAATCCTGCACCCGCACAAAAAACTCTAGAGGCCATGACCCCTCTGGCCAATTGGGCGCCAAAGGAATCAGTATTAATACCAGCTAAGAGACATGAACCACCTAACCCAACGAGCCAAGTTAGGAGGAGTGACAGGCTTGTGGGGGTTTCTGGAAGGAAATGAGTAACTGGGATGCTGAAGGCAATCTCGGATCTGCAGTCTGTTAAACATATGATTTTAAACAATTACCTACACACAATTTCGGTTGTGAAGGGAAAAAGGATAATGCACTGACCTCAAATTAGTTTTAGTGCGCCTCTTAACCTGAAAATAAATGCCAAAGGCAGAAAAATAAAAAGAAGAGACATCTAATGCTTTGACATCGGACACGTTTCAAAGAAACCAAATACAAAAGCATAGTTAACATTGCAGATAAACGTTTGAGCGAAAGATCTGGAATTGTCTGGCCATGAAATAAGCATACATAAAACCAAATTAACTTCCCACATGATATTATATTTGCGGCGGGGAAGATTAGCAAAACGTACTCCCTTTAACAGACAACAGACCAGGATTCTCTCCAATGGGTCTTCCATCCATGGGATGTGCTCTGCTGAAAAAGCTGATCTATACGTATTAATGGTACAATACACTTTCCCTTGGGAAGCTAAAGAAGCTAAGAAGTTAACCATCAAGGTTACATTCGCTGAAAGCGGATCTGAATCTCTGTCCATACACCAGCTACACCAGGGTGATTTGTAAGGTTTGGCTATGCCAGGGGATCAAGACTGTTGGATGAAACAGATAGCCTCCTCAAAACTCCAGGGGTTCTTGTGGAAGCCCCTAAATCTGACAAGCGATAAGGGAAAGGGAGTCCTGTAGAATGAGGTTGTGTTGAAACCCTTGTGGATTGAGAAGCAGGTCAGGGAAAGTCGGAATCCAAACTGGAAAGTCCATAGCCAGCACCAGAAACAATAGATTGCAGGGCTGAGCCTGCCAAAAAGGGGTGATCAGAACTAGGGATAATCGCGGTCTGCGAGCTTGAGCCAGAACACGTGCAATGAAGTAGAGAAGAGTCTAAGGCCAAGATTGGAGAAAAGCATTGGTGGCTACAGCCGAAGGATCCGGTCTCCAACTGAAAAGGGAGGGAAGCTGAGAGTTGATAGCAAAGAGATCTATTGACATGTGCCAAAGATTGTAGAATGGTGATTGAATATAGAAGGGTGAAGATGCCAATTGCTTGAATCCTGGAGATGTCTGGAATACCAGTCCGCTTCCATATTCAAGTTGCCCGGAAGTTATTCTGCTTTGACAGAGATGTTCCTTTGTAGACAAAATGACCACAGACTTTTGGCCAGAATTGCTAGAGGTTTGGATCTTGTACCCCCAAGACGGTTTATATAAATGAGTGCTGACATGATTGTCCATCCGCAGAAGAATGGTGCATCTTAAGCTGTCTTTTATAAAGGACTGGATGGCAAAGGAACCTGCAAGCATCTCTAAACAATCGATGTTCAAGGATGACTTCTGAAGAGACTATGTGGCCCCAATCGAGAGTTGACCGCATCTTGTGTCCCATCATGTCTGACTTGCATCGGATTCTAAGACAAGATCGGGGGCGGCAGAGAAAATTGTTTTCCCGCTCCAGGCTTCTCAGTGACTCAGCCACTAGAGGAGTTCCTCTCTGGACTCTGAATCAAGTTTTAGACATGCATTGGGCAAGGGAAATCACAGCAGAAGAGAGACCGTTTAGTTTTTAGGTCGAGCATTGGAGGCCTCTTGTATATACTTTAGTATATACTTATTATATACTTATATGTGTATGTACTTTGTGGGCTCTGGAGATCAGCCCTAGGACTTGTCTGCTTCCGCGGGGTCACTGCTAGCACTTACGTTGCCAGTGGCGTGGGTGAGCGCGCTGGTCAAAAAGAACTGGCGGGAGGAGTTCCACTGAGCTGGATGCAAGAGCGGGCAGCGGCGGGTGCTGAGCACGCTGCCCGCGATGAGAAGAGTTGGTAGAGCACAAGATTTAGCACCAGATAACTATAGCACTAAGAACTAAATTAGCTATCTATGAAGGGCATGGTCGGGGATTCTAATCCCGACCAGGCAATAAATGTGAACATTGTTTGGAGGCTCTAAGATTACAAACAGGGAGACTCTAGCTTGGTATTGTTTAGGCCTCTACGTGGCTGAGAGTGATTACCTCAGTGCCCATGCCCTCTTTTCTCTTGGGCAGAACCGGTGTCTCTTACGTTATTGATTTTCCGGAGTAGACGATTTCAGTCGGTCGATTTAACTTTGCCAATCACCCAATGTGTTTTTCTTACCTTAGGTTAAATGTGCACAAATGTGGGATAGAACTGCAGTATCAGTTTAACGCACTTTTTCCCAAACCCAAATGACTCGCTAGACTCTGCTAGTGTCCTACATTATTTTAATTAACAGAGGAGATCCTGTTGCTAGTCTGCCTTTTAAACTATTTTCAGTCATGTGTCGCAGACATTTGCTCTTGTGTAATCGAAGGTAATTGAACAATTAAGGGAAGATTTTTATGTTGGCCATTTAGTGCGACTTGGCGCTTTCTAAGGACAGACGGCCAGTGATGAGTAGTTGTTGTTTGCACTTGCTGTTTGTGATGTCTGTAGGAGGGCAGCTCGTAATTAAAGAGGACACCTTAAGTATGTTGAGATACTTTATTTCTCTACACCGAGCGCCGGGACGCGTCCGCCCACTCGCTCTGCTCTGGCACACACTGGCGCGAACTCGCGCTCCTTTCCCAGAATGCCTCGCGGCGCTCAGGAAAGACTAGAGCGCAACGCTGCATATCTCCCCCTTTTAACCTTAACAAACACAACTTTATGAGGGAACAACATTACACAGTCTTACTTGCTCTGCGTGTCAAAGCCTTCAAACCTTCTAGGCATCTTGATCACTCTGCCTGACCTCGTGTGGTATTGTCCTTGCTCTGGAGCCTCTCTTGTCCCTCCCGCCGGGGACTCTCTTCTGGCTCCCACCTCTCCTGTCCAACCTTCGTCCTTGCCTTGGACCGTTGATTCAGTCTGTCTGTTAATTCCCTCTTCAGCGTTCCCCCTCGGAACCTTATGACTCTCTCCCATCCTTCTAGGCGAGACTGGCCCTTGTACCCCGACCTCAGGGCCTTCTCTTCCTTCCGTCTCACCTCCGTCGTCCCCGCCAGGCGTTCCTCCATCTTCAGGATCTTCCCATTTCATGATTCTGTTGCACTTCGCCATTCTGTCCTGCGACCACACCTTACCATCGCTCAGCAGGGCCGACCTGGCATATGACTCTACCACTTGAAGGGGGGGGGCTGAACTTGCTCTCTCCTTTCTTCTTTAGGGTAGCATGTTTCACTCTTACCCATTCCCCTTTCTCTAGATTTACCTCCTTGGTGTTGTGTCGTTTGTTGTAATATTCTGTATACACGGCTTGCGCCTTGTCCAAATTGCGCCTCACCACTGCGGGCGACCATTTACTTTGCACCAGTAGATGTTTCCATGCCACATTGTCCTTTGTGAACGGTTCTCTCCCTCGCAGGATCTTGAACGGGCTGTACCCTGTGCTGGTCGGTGTGATGCGGTACGCCTACAGCATGCGTTGGAGTTCCTTCTCCCAGTTTAACCCCGTGCTTATTGCGGCTAGTATGGATCCCATTATCACCCGGTTGAACCTTTCTACTTGTCCGTTCCCCGCTGGGTGATAGATTGGGGTGTGTTTCACTTCAATCACGTTCCTAGCCATAAAGGCGTTCCACTTCTCTGACACAAACTGTGGGCCATTGTCACACGTCAGCACTTTGGGTATTCCTTCCCTCACGAACGTGTCTGTGAGAAACGCTAACACTGTCTCCGTGTCGGCTGTGTCCTTCGCCACCACTTCCAGCCATTTGGAGTATCTGTCCACCACCGCTATTACGTACTTGGGTGTACCTTCCCCGTTCAGAACTGGGCCTAATATATCCACTGACAGCATTTCCCACGGGTTGGACGGGCTTCGAAATTTTCCCAGTGGTGGTCGTAGCACTGATTGTGACTTGTCCGCCCTGTTGCACTGCTCGCACATCCTGACATGCAGTTCCACTTGCCCATCCAGTGCTGGCCACGAATATGCCTGCTTCACTCTTGCCTTAGTTTTCGTGATGCCCAGATGACCCTCGTGCAGGAGAGCGAGTAGTCGCTCCACTAGGGTCGACGGCGGGATCACCTTGTCTCCTCTCAACAAGAACACTGGGTTGTCTCCAACTGACAGTTCTTCTCGTACTTCCCAGTACTTCCTTAGCTCGCTGTCTAGGTGCCTTTTCTCCGGCCATCCTCTCGTTACGTAGGTTTTCACTGTGCTCAAGGTCTCATCTGCTGTGTATGCCTGCTCCCACTCCTGGGCGCTGACCGCTCCTTCGTGATCTTGCGTGACCGCAACCATGTACTCCTCCCATTCCGAGGCCTTACTGTTGTCTACGGGTTCCATGGCAGCTGCTCTGCTCAGGAAGTCCGCTACTCTATTCTTGGATCCCGGGATGTACTCTACGTCGTATACAAAGTCTAAAAGCCTTAAGCTCATTCTCGCGATCCGAGGAGTCGCATGCGCGTGACCACTAGATGTCAAAACTTTTACCAACGGTTTGTGGTTGGTACGGAGTAGGAATTTCAAGCCCCATATGAACTGCCTGAACCGTTCCATCGCCCAGACTGTCGCCAGCATTTCTTTTTCTAGAACACTGAATTTTTCTTCGCTTGCCGCCAAGGATCGCGAGGCAAAGCTGACTGTGTTGACCTCTCCTCCTCCGGCTCTTTGCATAAAGACCGCCCCTAGGCCTTTGTCACTTGCGTCCATGGTTACGATGGTTAAGGCCTCCTGATCAAATCCTACCAGGAGGATCACTGAGCAGATGTCTTGCTTGATGCTATCGAATTCGGTTTGTTCCTCTCGTGTCCACCTGAACACTGTCTTCTCTTTCAGGAGTTGCCTCAAGTGGTGCGTTTTCGTCGCGAAGTGCGGGACGAACTTGCTGTAAAACTCCGCCATCCCGAGGAAGGATCGGACATCTTCTTTCCTTGACGGCGTGGGCGCGTCTTTGATGGCCGCCATGTTGGCTCTCTTTGGTTCGATTCCTCTCCCGCTGATTTCGTGGCCCAGGTAGGTCACCGAGTCCACTCCGAATCGGCACTTCTGCCATTCCGCCGTGAGCCCGTTCTGGCCCAGAATCGGCAACACCGTGTGCAGCTTCTTGTCGTGGTCTTCCTTTGACTTCCCCATGATGAGGATGTCGTCCTGGAAGTATTGCACTCCTTCCACCTTCTGGAATAACCTGTGCATTAGCTTTTGGAACAACGCCGCTGCTGACGCCAGGCCGAACGGCATCCTGAGGAATTTGTAGCACCCGAAGGGGGTGATGAAGGACGTTAGGTGGTTGCCGGAGGCGTGTAGCGAGATTTGGTGGTACGCCGAGGTGAGGTCTACGGTTGAGAACCATGTTACCCCCTTCGTTTTCGCCAACATTTCGTTGATCCGGGGCAAGGGGAACTGGTCGACCAGGATGTTCTTGTTGAGCTCCCTCAAGTCCACGCAGAGGCGTACCTTCCCACTCGGTTTCTGCGCTACCACCAGCGGGGCGAGCCATTCCGCGCTCTCGATCGCCTCTATGACTCCGTCTTTCACCAACCGCTGCAACTCTTCCTGGACCGCCTCCCTGCTTCTGAACGCGATGTTGCGGGCCTTGTGGCTGACTGGTTTTGCTCCCTCTTTGAGGCGAATTTTGTGGGTGAATTTCGTCAGTCTCCCGATCGTTCCTTTAAACACTTCTGGGTGTGCTGTCTTCCACCTGCACCCTCTGTGTGCTTGGCTGGCGTCGATCGACATCACCTGCGTGGATGCTCCCGGGTTGAGTTGTATGCCTAAGTTCCCTTGGTCCATCCATCCTAACACCGACGGCCCCTTCTCCGCTACGTACAGCTTTCCTTCGGCTCTGCGCCCCTTGAATTCGAACATCAACCTCCGGTACCCTACCATGGGTATGGGTTCGCCTGTGAACGTGACCGGGTGGATGCCGGTCGGCAAGAGGTCGTCCCCTACTTTGGGCGTGAAGTTAGTCTCCCACAACGTCCGTTGGATGATCGTGTACGGGGAGCCTGAGTCTGCCACGATGTCCACCTCTACCCCGCCGATCTCCATTTGTAGCGCCGGCTTCTTGGAGCGCATGTAGTTCACCCCTAACACCTGGTCATTGATGCACAGGACTTCCTCGTCTTCCTCCTCCTGGTGTTCTCCGTCCTCTCCCGGGTCTTGCGCCACATACTTTACTTCCTTCCTGTTGGTTTTGCGTCGGCACACCTTCTCGTAGTGCCCCATTATGCCGCAGTACGCGCACCTGGCGCGAAACGCGGGGCAGGCTCTGTCGTTGCTCTGGTGCGCCTGGCTGCCGCACCTGTAGCACGAGGCCTTGCTGTCCCCCGGAGGTCTAGGGTTACTCGTGGGCCTTTGCTGGTATCTTCTCTGGAACCTTGCATTGGCCGTCGTGCTCTGCGTTGCGCTTTCGGGTTTGTCCCCGTCTGTCACCTTGCAGACCGGTGTTTTGTCGCCGCTATCCCGCTTGGCTGCTTCCGCGCAGCGTTTGGATAGTTCCGCTTTCTTGACCAATTCTACCACCTCCTTCAGCGGTGCATCCCCGTTGACCCATAGCTTCTCTTGTATGGCGGTGTGGGTGGTGTGCATGATGATCTGGTCCCTGATTAGTTCATCGTGTAGTGCGCCGAATTTGCAGGTTAGCGCCAGCTTCTGCAGTGCTGACACGTACTCATCAACCGATTCCTCCTTGCGCTGTTTCCGCTGGAAGAAATTGCACCGATCTATGGCTGTGCACACCACCGGCCGGTAGTGGGCATCTAGGTCGTCCAGCGCGTGTTGGAACACTTCTGCGTCGCCCACTGGTCTGGTTGGTTTCACCAAGCTATCGTAAACTCTGATGCCCTCCGGGCCAAGGTTGTGTAACAGTATTTTCTTCCTCCTTGCGCTTGAGAACTCCCCTTCACCTTCTTCTTCCAAGGCCTCCAGGTAGTTCAGGAAGTATCGCCTCCAGTCCTCCCATGGCATCGCTGGGTCTCCCCTTTTGGGCAAAAAGGTCACCAGGTTGGTGAGGGACGTCGCTTGTGCACACATCCTGTCTCCTCTGCGCTGGGCTTCGCCCGTCACCTGTATCCGGTGGGCTCCCTGGGGCTTGCCTTCCCCCCTCTCCGTCCGAGTGTGTGGGTGAGGGAGTGCCTTGCCGTCCCCTCGCTGCCCCTTGGGTCGCCAGTTCGGTCGTTACCTCGGTTGATGGGCTGCGCGTCGCCCCCCTTGGCGCGGTCTGCCACGTGGCCCCACTTGTCGCGCTTTCCCGCTTACTCGTGTTCTCCAGGCCGCTGTGGTGAGTCTTCCTGCTTCTGCCCGGTCAGGCGTGGTCACTGCTGGGTCGGTGTCGCCTCGCCTGTGCCCCTTTCCATGCGGTCGCTAGGCTGTGCTCACCCCGGGCTGGCTGGTCTTGCCTGGAGGCTCTTCCGCGGTCCTTTAGCTCTGCCCATGCGTTTGGCGCCTGTCTTGTCGCTCCCGCCTCCTTGGACTTCTTGCCCTGGGCCCCTGCAGTGTGGACGCACCTCTGCCACGCTCGGTAGTGTCCTGGTCTGGCTGCTCGCGCTCCTCACAGCTTCTATCCCACCCTCGTCGCCATTTTGTAGGAGGGCAGCTCGTAATTAAAGAGGACACCTGAAGTATGTTGAGATACTTTATTTCTCTACACCGAGCGCCAGGACGCGTCCGCCCGCTCGCTCTGCTCCGGCACACACTGGCGCGAACTCGCGCTCCTTTCCCAGAATGCCTCGCGGCGCTCGGGAAAGACTAGAGCGCAACGCTACAATGCACTGATCCCATATTTACTTGTGCTTCTCCTTTCCCACAAATCTGTGCTTGGGGGACTGCTGGTGTGGTGTCGCGCTAGCGTAGGCCCTGGAGACTTACAAAGGTGGGCGACACAGTGGTTTAATGTTGGTGGCCAGCTAGGAACTGAACCACGCCCAGCGCCCTGGGCATTTTATTCACCTTACCCACGTGGTCTCGACCTCCGTCGAGCCCACCTTATGCTTACATTTTAGAGGGGTGTTAACTTCTAGCGCCGCCCCTACTATTGCGAGGACCATGGACTATCCCATGGTCTCTCACGATACTACAGCTGGGAAGCGAAACAGAGTGGGGGGTTGCAGGACGGGCTGGTCTGTGTGCAGATAAACGGACCATTCCTTGGGGTGACGTACGGTTTACTGAGCTCAGTGACGTCTGCAGTCAACTGACCACATTTTTGTCTGATACCTCTAGTAGCCCTGGGTTCATAGCCAACAGCACTCTGCATTTTCTGATTAGCAGTTTAACGTTTGTCTTTGTAGCAGGTGACTGCAAGCCCTAGACCTTTTGGATAAAAGAAAAAAAACCTGAGACCTGGCTGCAGGTGTCGTACTGGACATGAGGCCACGTGGCAGCTCTGATTTTCACAATTATGCAGCACCTCTGGCTGGTAGCGAACTTTGCTCACAACATAGCTACGTCGACCATCAACAAGCTGTCAGGGTGGAGATGGGGTGAATAATGCTGGCAAGGATGGGAAACCGAAAGGAACATGCAGTAGGGAAGTGTGATGTCTCAGAGTGGGAGGGGACGGTATCCATGCTAAGTGTGATTGGGTGTTCTTGTGGCCCCAGGGTCCCAGAGTTACTTGAGCAAGAGGTGGTGTTGTGTTTGCAATGGGAGGATATGCACTGGTAAACAGGTGGTGATTCGTTTAAAAAAATCGAAGGTGGGGTCAGACTGGACAAGGTAAGGAAATGGTGAGGAGGATTTCGTCTGCCCATGTATGCCTTTTAGGAAGTATGTATGGCTGGGGCTGGAAGCGGCATTTTTATGTTAGGAGTTGAAGCTTTGCCTCGAAAATTGTATTTTCTATTGTGCAGTCTAAAGGCACTTGGGAAAAGCGGCAAGAATGCAGGCCAAGAGGCAGCACTTTGTAAGGTCGGATGTGTTTAATATTCAGAGAATGCAAGCGATTCGGTGAACAACTGGGATTCAATTTTGTCATTTGCCTACTATTGCTGAGCGGCTTACGCATTTCACCTTAAAAATACACAATTTGGCTCTGTGACTCGGAATGGTGTTGCTTTAACAAATAAAAAAGGATTTGAGAGAAATGAAGGTGATGGGTCCCGTGGATCAGTGGACACATGCACCTACTCTACGAGTCTGTGTTTGACATACTATGAGTCTGTGTTTGTCCTCATGGGCACACGTTTAAACTTCAGTGAGCCCACTCAGCCTTCATCCTTCTGAGGTTGATAAAATAAATACTGCTGAGCTGCATAACAATAAATGTCTGGGCACAGATTTGCTATTCTTTGAGACAAGGCAACGGTGCATCAAAGTTGTTTCACTGTCTTGTTTCAAAGGGAGAAAGAAAGAATGTGCTGTATCTACTAAGATATCGTGCATTTTTTCTCTCTACCAGTGCTGGTGCACCTTAGGAAGCAGTCCAGCTTCCATTGGCGCTGCAGGTACAGTGGCACAGGCCCACTGAGGGGCCACTGAACTCTGATTATTGTTGTATTTTATAATTCCAACAGTAGCCAGAGGGCCATTTCCTTCCTTGCACCAAGGCCCATGACACTCTGGCTATGCTACTGCTTATAGCAGCCATTTGCCAACGCACACACCCTTATGCCATAGTGCAAGGGTGTGTGCGTTCTCTGAAACATAGGTTTTGTACTGGAAGGAGAGCCTTCCAATACAAAAACTATGCTTTTAGGCTTGTTCCACTATGTATGTGTGCTGTACACTGCAGCTCACATGTAAAATGGGACAAACAAGGAGAATTTAAAAACCTTTCTCCTCGTTACACCTGCCTTGAGGAGGTGTAAGATTTTGGCACAAACCCCTCTCTACCAATGATTTAGATATGGATTTGCATCAAAGCCCATCAGTGGTCACATGGGAACGCCCATGCACCAAACACAGAATGCCCCGTAGACGGAAAGTAACGCAAAGCAGTGCATAGCGCAACTTTGAGTTACTTTGGGATAGTATCCAATGCAAATCATGGATAGTAAATCACACCCTAACAATTTGTGAGAGGTTTGTGTCACATACCCTACACATAGCATTAGTAAATGTGAGCCCCTGTGGGTGGTGAACGATTAAATTAAAAAACATGTTATATTTAACACAAGGACCATTGTGCAAGGACATATTTGTTATTGACTAAACTGGCTCCTAAGAGAGTTTGGATGGGAGCTTTCAGGCCCGTGGCTTGCAGCAAGGCCAAGAAGGCTGCCAATTGCAAAATGAGGGTATTTTATGAGTTGGAAAGGACTCCCAGAATTCATAGGGAGATTGAATTTGAGGACTATGTGTTCTTTATTCACAATGATGCCTGCATGTATTTTTTGGGGGAATGCGTACTACTTGCTGGAGTTTTTAGTATGAATTATACTTTATTTAATTACTGGACTGACAGGCCAGTTTGGCGAGGGGTGGGCATAAAAATTGATAAGCCCACATCAAGAGGTAATTAAGGAGTTAACTAGAGATCAGATGGGAATGGGGCGACAGATCGGTACTGAGGGGTAGGCGGCTGAGGACAAAGGAGGCATAGGTGGAGAGGACATTTTATGGAGGCGGACGGATAGGCTTGAAAGGACAAGGGTGGCTGTAGGTCCAAGTGGGTGGGTCTGCTCTATTAGTGAGGCAATGAGATTAGGCTGAAGGCAATATGCGTGGTGTGCAATTTCGTAAGCATGCACCTGCCAAAGCGTTATTTTACACATCAGACCCATCGTTTCGAGTTACTCAGAACTCGCAGTTACGGCAGAAACAAAACATGATCGTCTGACTAGGGAATTTGTTCTAATGGGGTAACTCCGCCTTTGGTATTAGGATCTTTGGTGGTTCTGGGGACGCATTCACCAGATCAAACATGGTGGGGTAGGTCTCCAGAAAAAGGACAGAAATTGGGGAATTATTGATGGAAACAAGTGTGGCAACCCCAGTTTTGATGTTAACTCTTCATTCCTTAGGGGCTATCTCGAAATCCATAGGTGACTTGGCAGCACAAAATTACCAATACCCATGCTTCCTGTACTTTCACGGTCAAAATGATCACATCAGGATTTCCAATATACTAGGAATTAGGGCCTAAGGAGAAAGTCTGTCTGTGGCATCTCCCCCAAAGGCACAATAGACCTCATTTACAATATTTTGACACATGGCAGCGCAACAAGCCTTCATGCTGCTCTGTCGTGCATCAAAATAAAAAGGCAGGAATGCTCAGTACCTACAAGATATGGCCCATTCCTGTCCTTCTTCCCTGCGCCAGCTCACAAACAGCAGCCATGCATCAGAGCAGACACCCTTACCTCATTTTGCAAGGGTGCCAGTGATGAGGAGATGTTTGTTTTTGTGCAGGAAGTGACACCTTCCTGCACAAAAACAATAATTAAAGACATTTTCCTCTTCTTATGCGTGCTGCAGAATGCAGCACACATAGAAAGAGGAAAAATAATAATTTTGCTCCTCGTAGTGCCTCCTTACGCCTGTCCTGGGGAGGCGTAGGATTCCGACGCATTCCCAGCTTTACAAAATGTTGTAATTCTATGAATGCGTCAAGTTCCATGGATGTTGAGTGGGAACACCCATGGAATGCCCCTTTCACGCAGACTTATGCGTGAAAGGGTAAACATATTTACAAAGCCATGAAAGTCCTGCATGATGACTTTACATGGCCTTGTAAATATGGGGAAGCCCATTACGCTGCCGGTGCATCAATAAACGTGATGCACCGGCGGTGCAATAGGCTTCTAAATAAGCCCCAGTATTTGCACGCATAATGCAGGGAAATGTGCCTGAAGGAAAATGAGAGGGGACTGGTTTCATAAGCGCTCTCTTCTCCAAGACAACTCTCTACCAAGGCTGGACTTACCATTTATTCCATTGGGCATTTCCCCATGGCGGTTGGAGCCATAGGAGGCCCGTTTTTGAGGGCATCGGGCCGCTTCTGGCACCCCTGCCACTTCCTCCAGCTACCCTAAGGTAATTACAGCAGGCGCATCAGGCACTTTAGAAGAGAGACAGTAAAGAGGAGACCAGGACAGAGAGATGAGAGACTAGGGGGCTTAGCTATTGTTGGTGCAGCAGGTGCAGTGGCACCAGGGCACAAAGCTCGAGGGGGCTCATTGAACTCTGATAATTGCTGTTTGTTACTATTCCAACAGCAATCAAAAAGGACATTTTCCTTGCTCTTACTGAACCCATTGTATCCTTGCTACACCACAGTTGAACTACCCTTTTCCCTCTATTTTGTTTGGATTAACATATAACATTGGGTTTTGTACAGCGTCTTGCAGTGCTTCATTTGTAAAAGAATAACTGCCAGGGCCCTTCTCGGAAGGCCATTGCAGCCTGCACCATGCATTGCCCCTGCCAGCGCTGTCAAGGACAGTACCAACATAACACCTAGCTATCACACTCCTACAAGTATGACAATGCAGACTATTTCAGGCCACACAAAGCTATAATAATGGCGTGAGAGGCTGGTATCATTCATCCTCAATGCGATTTGACTTAATAAACATGGGTGCTGTATACTCATCTCAAAATTAAACAGACAACACCACCATGCAGTGGACAGTCACTAGAGCCAGTGCTACCAATTAAGTGCTGGTACCGAGCACCGGAAAGCACTGGCTCAAATTAAGCATTTGTGTCTTGCATATTATATGCTGTAAATATGATCAGTATGTGAGCACAGCGTCATCTGCACGTTATTCGGTTGTATGACAGTGTATTATATTGTACTGCACATGGATTGATTTAATACTGATGTCAGAAACTCAGATTTGCTTCCTAATGCAATTCAGTTGGAACAGAACTACATTACTTATTTATTTGTTTGGGATTCCACTAATGTCCAGATGCGATTTCCCTATGCAAACAAGGATACACTTTGACCCCTTGCCTCATGTCATATAGAGGCGTCCTTGTTGAGTATATATAGGAGCTGTTAGAGTGGGCAGAGTTAATATGCTAAATTACAAAACAAGAAGCCGTAAAATAAAAGGAAATATTACCAGGTTGTCTCAGTGGCCTAACAATAGCTTCGAAGCTCCCGCGGTGCGGGGGTACCCGCAAGCTTCAGGGGCCCCCTCTGGCACTGTACACAGGTGGATCTGAGAGCTCCTGACAGGGTACGGAGTGTGGGGGGGCCCCCTTCATGCACTTTGCAGGGGGGCCCCCGCAAGTTTTGTTACGCCACTGTATTTAACTGTCTTGATAGAAAACTACCAGCAGAGGTCAGTAAAATACCAGAATTGCTTTCTGCTGAGGGACTTTCTGTTTTTAGGTCTCGGCTAGCGAAGGCTGCGCTTGCGCAGTCTCGCTCGAGAGATTTAATAACTTGGAGTAGTGGGGCTTGAACCAGCCCCTCTTCTCTCCTCTTCTCAATTGGCTGTCCTCTTAAATGCTGGGCAGCCATTGGAGAAGAGCTTTGTCTCTCCAAACAAGCCCCGTCTTTTTCGGATTCGTGGGCGTGTTTTTTCGATTCTTTCTCTCCTCTGGAATGTAAACATTCCAGCCAATGGCAAGAGAAGAGAAAGAAAAACACGCCCCCGAATCCGAAAATGCCGCTCCGTTTCTCCGAGGCATTTCTGCTTGACCTCGGAGAAACATGGTTACAAAGTCGGCGGGGTCCTGGGGTCGATGTCAGTCATGCCGCTGTCTGTGGGGCACAATTTCTTTTTCAAGCGCAGTAAACGCTAACAATGTTGCAAATTAAAAGACCAATTTAGAACGGAGCAGTCCAATAGTCGTTCCCAGGGTGTGTGTGTAGGAAGGTGGATATCTGACTATGGTTACCCCCAACTTTTTGCCTAGTGTCTAGCTGGTTTTTCGACTTAGTTGGCCTGAGATCCTGCCATTCAGGGTCTCAGGCTGTCTGCTCTCTCTTTAAAATGGACTCCATGTACCCATGGTACATAACCAATTGGTAAGGATCACCTTATTGGACCCTGTACAGTGTACCCTAGGTACCCAGGGCATAGGTGTACCCTAGGCCTACCAGGGGCTGCAGCATGTATTATGCCACCCCTGGCCTGGCCTTCCATTTTGACACAACTGGCTGATCACTCAGCTGGGGCAAGGTCGTGTAATCACCCCTTGCTTAGGTGTAGTATTCCTATACCTAACTTACATATAGACACATGTGTACCTATCAGTCACTCCTATGGCAGGCCTTAACAATCCTGGAGGCAGAGTGCTTGGTAACATGTGAGATGGTGCTCTAGCATGAGCTGAGCCTGTCTGCAGCTTTAGGAACCATGTCCTAATAGCTGTTCTATGATATAGCCTACCATATACTCTTAAAGTGCCTTATAATCTTAGACGGTTATGGTAACTATGGTTTGGCTTTATCGAAACATGTTGTGTAAGGTGTCTAACACTGTGGAATAATACCCCCATGCCATTTCTGGACATGAGGATATTATTCCCCCCTTCTAGAGGGAAAGACATGTTAAAATCATACTTCACTGTTAGCCTCTGACCAAAGCCTCAGCATCACAAAATGGATGCTGCTGCCACGACACAAGTCTGACCTCCTGCAGCTGGGAGTGATCCCAGCCAGGGAGGCCTGGACAATAGGTTTCCTGCTTGGGGAGGTGCTAGCACCTCCCCAGACAGCCTTTAGTGTATTGGGGCAGGGTGGGCTGAAAGGAATGAGACATGCCTGGGGCACACAAGGTGTTCCTTGCATAGTCCAGTTCAAACCGGCGCTGGGGCACTCCAGCCCCAGCTCTGGCGCGAAACTGGACAAAGGGAAGTGGGTGTAACCACCCCCTCCCAGGTCCCACCCATAAGGCGTGACCTAGCAGGTATCCCAGCCCCCCAGATTAGTATAAGATTGGGAGTTGGGCCTCAAGACTTTAGATTATCCTGAACCTGCAAACTTGAACAGAAACTCTGGACCTTCGACATTCGACGAAAGAAGAAGACTGAAGAATCTCCCTTGTGGCCAAGGAGTGGCTACCCTGTGCAAACAGGCACCATCAAGAGACTACCCTTTGCTTTGCCCAAGTTCTACGAGGAACCGACTGCAGAGCCCGACCAGAGCCTTGACTTCCAGACTTCTCCGACCCTGATCCACATCCACAGCAGAGCTGAGATCCGTGGAGGCGACGAGCGACGTGGGACCGGCTACCTGGGAAAAGTGGCTAGTAACTTCAAGCGCAGCTTCTGAGGCACCCTCGAAGTTGTGCACCGGGGATTGAGAAGCCCCAACCCCAAGCATCATCTGCACCGAAGATCAGCCCCCCACACTCCACGAGTCCTGCGTGGGGCCCTTCTGCATTTTCCTGCTTGCCGCGTCTGTCCGGTTGCTTGCCCGCTGGCTAGTGGCCTTTGTGACGACGCATCCTGAAATCTTCTGCGCTGGTTTGGCTCCTCCAGACTGGCCCCCGCTTCTCTGCAAAGAAGAAGCACCCCAGACCTTCCTGGTCTGCACCAGAAGCAAGTCCTCCGTTCTTCGTGGGTTCCGCTTGCCAAGGCTTGGAGAGTCCTAGTCCAACTTCGACGCCGCCGACAGCAAGAGCCTTCGTGGGACAGCTCGCCTCCTGGTCCTGGTCGTCCTCGACGCTTCCTGGTCCTCCTGGCTGCAGCGACAAGCTTCACCTTCACCTGCAATCTTCACGACATCGCCTGGTTCCTTCCTGGTTCCACGTGGTCGCTGGCTAGTGACCTTGACTCTGTCCCTTCTGCTTGCAGGTCTCCTCTCTTCTTGATCCCAGCCTTGGGATCCACCGGACACTCTTCACTGACTGCCTGTCAGCATCTTTCTTCAGGCATCCATAGGAGTCGACGACGAAACCCGACGCAACTTCACCCCTATGCACCCGCAGCCTGTGGGCTAGGTAACTTGGGTACGCCGGTGCTCATCAGGATAGTGACTATCCTAGTGTCTAGTTTTCCAGTCTCGACTTCCTAGCTACTCCGGAAGTGTCCTAAATCTATCGTTTTCTAAACTGTACTATTGCTATTGACTTTTACGCATTACGCGTGAGTGTTTCCACTCTGCACACGAATCCCGTGGGCCTCCCACTTCCTAACTAAAGCTAGTGTAGTGTAGCCCCAGCGATTCCCTAGGCCTAGGCCTATTCTATTTCCGTGACAGTGGTCCTTATACCACTTACTTAGTATATGGTTTGCGTGGCCCCTAGGGCCTAACTGTATTACTTACCTGTGTGACTTAATGTATGCATAAATAAGACTGTGTTGTACTTACCTCCAATCTCATAAAGAGTGCTGAGGGTTTGACTAGAATAAATACACTTTATTTTATATATATATATGTTGTGGTGTCCTTTCATTTGGTATTCAAGGGATTATTTATGGTATCACAGCTGGCTTCACATGCCATTCAGAGTTTGGCCTAAGACTGCTCTTGTCCATGCTACCACTAGGATAGCTGGTCTATAAGGTTGACTTTACAACCAATCACCATAAGGGTATTTGGACTGATATAAGGTGTGCACTAGAACTAGTGACATCATACATCAGGCCAACTTCTCACAGGGGGGAGGTGGAAATTCAGTACTCACTGCAGCCCTTTTTGGTGCTCTACGCTGTGCACTTTAATGGCGGAGTGCTCCTCTATCTCCCACACCTGAGCTTCTGTCTGGTGCTCACTCGGTATCCTTTCTCTGAACTGGTCCAGAGTATCATCTGTTCAGTAGAGCGCCATTCCAGCAGTACTGTAATGTTTTCTTGATTCGGACGGTCAGGCACTACAAGCAGGATGTCTCTGTGATTCGGGAACAAACAGTTTGCACACCTGATGGAGGTCTGTCCTTGGGCACTACGGAATGAAGTTATTTCCATTATGGGTAAATTTCTTGGAGCTGAGGAATCGATGGAGCCCTAAGGGCAAGGCCCTGTACAGGGGGTCAAAGTTGTTTGACTGCAGATGCTCAGCTAAAGGCAATGCTTGGAACCTACGCTGAGATACACTGTTAATTTGTCAGACAAGTAAAAAGGATCCTAGCAGGCCCTGTGAAAACACTCGAACAATGGAGCCAATGCCCATTAGCTGTAATAGGTGGAGTCACTATACCTCAGGATTCAAAAGACTTCAAGGAAAACAACTTGCACACATCTGAGCCAAACACTGGATGGCAGGGATATGCACAGCATGTGTATCTACAGCTACACATGAATATGAATATATATATATATATATATATATCTCTATAAATCTATCTTTCTATAACAAGTTTGCCCAAAGGAAAAAGCCTGCACTCACGTCAGGAATCCAGGCATTTGACAGGCTCATATACACGTGTTTCAGATGAAAAACCATCCTTGTTCACAGGCTGCCATGTAACAGTGCAACAATCCTTCAAATCAACATTTTCTTTAGTTCAATCAGCTCCTTTTATTGACTTCACATAAGCAGTTCACGCACAGCATTATGGAGCATGTAGTTTGAAATACATATTTAACCCATGTGGGTGTCACACTGTTAGATAAGTAAAAACATGTCCTTCGCCCATCTGGGCTGTGAGTCTGTAAATAAAATACCTTTCAGAAGCCCGTTCGACGTTCCGCATTGATATAGGATAATCACTATACTGATATTGGATAATCAATTCCTATTTGAAAACATATAATCAAAAATCTGTTCTTAAAGTGAATTCTACATTAAGAAAAACAATACTTGGAAGATAATCTCTGATACCAAGAGGCCTAGGGAAACTACACATGAAAAGAACTGGACTTTCACAAAAGCCCTCAAGAAGCACAGTGTGCGCAAAACATGTTTTGGCTGTTTAAGAATGCACTACGCGTATTAATAAAATAATTCAACATAACAGATTCTACTGCTAGATAGTTCTTTTTTTTCAGTAATATTTCTTTGAGATGTATATATAGTGCAGGGCAAGTGGGTGGGAGGTTTTCACAGCTGGTGGAATCCCGAGTACATACAAATTTGCAAAAAGCAAATAAAAGGGATAACTGAAGCTAGAAACAAAGCTCAATGTCAGTTTGTCAACGCTCCAAATATGAATTATGGCAGACCGCATACAGGGGCATCAACATTAAATGAGAAAAACATCAAAGCAAAGCTGAGATAGTAAGAGAAAACTAATGAGGGGCAAAATATCAAAGTGGGGGAATGTAAATCACTCACCAAATACTTGGAGGTGGGTCGTGTTCCGAGAGGTCTGAGAATTTTAATCGCGCCAAGCTTTGAGAATCCAAATCCTCAAAGATTGGGCTGATTTAACTTAAAACCGTCGGCCCGATTAGTAAACATCCAGGTCAAGTATGCTGAATGAGACAAGAGTGCTTTGCAAACTCATGTTGATCAACTCAATTCAGAAATAGATGCACACTCATAACAGGACATGACCAAACGACAACGTGAGGAGATCAAAACTCAGCTAAAGAAACACGAGGAAGTCATTAAAAACAGAAAAGCATCAAAATTCCACCACAATAAGGTGGACTACAAACGGGCAAATATTTACATTTGCAAAACAGTTCAATGTGTTGAAAATACAAAGGTTGACAGATGGTAACTGAGAAATGCAAGAAAGGAAGTTGCCAGAAACTGGTTCAGAGTTTCTTTCTGAAATTGAAACAGACTCTGACGACGGAAGATAAGGCGCTGGAGCAATGATTGGCCCTAACAAACCTTCCATAATTGAAGAGTTGGATTTTCTCCAAGTGGACAGATGCAACACTCCAAGGCAGAGAGGAAAAAATACAAGCTCGATGGATGCGGAACAAAAATGGAGAGAACGGAAGAAAATCAGTAGGAGGAGCAAGCCCCAAACAAAAATGGAAAAACAATTATATATGGGATCACCTAAAACAAATGAATGTGGCAGGGGTACTACTTAGTAAAGCAGACCACCAAAATCTAGCGCTGGTACCGTCATTCAGTCCTGAGAGTTCTTTTAACTATACCCAAACGAGGGTGGACATATACACGTACATCTGGAAATTAAAACTGGCCATTTACCGTCAAATCAAAAACAAACAGAGTGGCAAATACATCAAAAGTTGCAAGTGAACAAGACAATCTTTCTATTGTAGACTTAGAGTTAATGCAAGAACTTAAAAAACTTTGGAGTGAACAGAAAACGGCTCGGCTGAGCCTGTATGCGAACAAGGAATCATTGACCTTTTGGGTTTTGATGTTTAGACACATTGTAAACCAGTGTCAACAATCGTACCACTGTCAGCCAGAGAAGGAATTGACGCATTCAATGATGGTGATTGGCTATTGGAAAAAGCTCAATACCAAGGTTCAAGAGAAGAATACGCGTAACTTTAAGGAACAAGAGTACCACAAGTTAATACAAAAACCACAACATCATAATGAGATTGCTATCCGCAGCTCGGACAAGGGTGGTAATATAGTACTCTGGCCACTGGTGATGTACAAAGCAGAGGCCCAGCAACAACTGAGCAACACCGAATGATACATAAAAAGTAGTTGGCAACAAGTACGTGAAGTGCAAATAAATTATCAAACTTAATTGTCTCAGTGGAAAAGCAGGGGACTACCGAGTCAGGATGAATATCTGTAGATTAAGAATGAACATCCCAAAATGTCAGTTCTAAACTTCATTCCCAAAATTCATAAAAAGAGCGAGCAACCACCAGGAAGCCCTATAATATCTGCAAATGACAGTTTATTTGAAAATACTTCAAGATATTTGTTTTTTTCTTGCAAGAACATGTCAAGAACTTACCTATTATAAAAGATACAGGAGACTTTCTCAAAAGGATTTATGATATTCGCTGGCAAGATGACATTCTCCTAATATCCCTTGATGTAACATCTTTGTATACCAGCATTAATCACAGTGATAGGTTGCGTGCTATTAAACACTTCCTTAGATGTAGACCACTGAGAATGCATAATCACACCAAAATGTTAATCAGCATGGTGCAATGGTGTCTGGAGAGTAATTTATTCCTTTTTGATAAAGTGGTGTACAGGCAAGTGGGTCATATGGCGATGGGCACCTGCTTCGCCCCCAGCTATGCATGCTTGCACATGGGCTGGTGGGAGGAGCAGGAGGTGCTAACCAATGTACATGGGGAAATGTGCAACAACCATGTGATTAGTTGGCTTTGTTTCATCGATGATATCTTTATTGTGTGGAAGGGAACCAAAGAGGCAGCTCAAATATCTGTAGCCCAGATAAACTGTAATGAGACAAAATTACACTTTACAGTACACATTAGTGAGAACGAGCATCAACACTGGGAAAATAGAGACCAAGTTACATAGGAAAGCAGCGGCAGGAAAGGATTAGTTACTTACCTGTAATCCTAGTTCTCTTCCAGGGGTATCCTCATCAAAGTCATAAGCACTAGAATATTTCCGCGCATGGGCTGGAATATTCTAGAGCTTAGGACTATTGATGAGGATCCCCTGGAAGAGAACCCTAAATTACATGCCAGCAGCTCCCACCTGGAACCTCCTAAGGGTATCGTTCAGTACTGAAGAATGCATAGATTACAAAGGAATTGCAGTGAGCCAAATGAATTGAAAATGTGCCAGGAAGAAACTGTACTTAGAATTTTGAAGAAAGGTTAGTTACAGTAGAGAAAATATGGAAAAGGCGATCAGTCAATTAGATGCAAGAAGTAGAGAATCAATCCTGTTCAATCACAAGACAAGGCTTGAGGAGAAACAGAAGCTTAGATTAATATTGATCTACAATAAACATGAGACAAGTCAGAGATATCCCTAAAAATCATTGGCATCTAGTAAGGGAAGAAGTTGTGCTCGGATCACCAACTATATCCTACAGAAGGGCGTTCTCCATGAAAGATGGATTAGTCAAAAGCAGTTGGGAAGTGACAGAGCAGACTCATTTGCTACAAACAAAAGGTTTCCGTAAGTGCAGTAGATGTAAGGCATGCAGTATAGGAGCAAATACAACAGAGTACCATTCACCATTCAATGGCGCTCCAACCAAAAAATCTAACTATAATATTACGTTAATCTTTGTTTTTTTTCACTGAAAAACACCAAAGGTTAATATAACATAATAGTCAGATGAAATATTCGGTAACCACATAACGTTTTCAACTCTAAAAACCACTGAAATTCACCAGTTATAGTTCTCTAGTAACTATAACTTGCGCCCCTGCCATGCAATTTTCTCATCAATAATTTCACTGCAACTGTTGTAGAGATACTATCAATGATGTCATAGAAGATGTCATGAGTGATGTAATATGTAGAGTAATTGGCAGTGCATGGCGTGGCAAGGGTTCAAGTTCTAGTTACCTTAGGGCAAAAGTTATAGTTACTTGAGATAACTATAACTGGTGAATTTCTGTGGTTTTTAGACTTTAAAATGTTATGTTCTTACTGAGTATTTCCCCTAACTGTAACATCACTTTTTTTTTTCATTGACTTTCTAGGGTTATTTTAACAAAGTAATATTGATATATACTTAAATCCAGCCCCTCGCTACTCCGGACAACCCCCACATGCAGCCAACCCCACGCTTTGCACAGCATTGCAGCCACACTGAACATGGCCTTCAGTCGAGCATGGTGGGGAATTGTCCGCAGAGCCTGGCCTTTGGGCAGGCCCAGTGGTCAACCCCGGCATGCAGCCAACCCCTAGCTGTTCGTGGTCTTTGGCTGTGCGGGGAGGGGGCAGTATGAACCCCCCCTTTCCTGAGTCTCTTTAGGCCATGAGGACCCCATCACCCAGGGCTTTTTGTTTGTTTGAATTAATGGCAGGGGGCTGGGCAGCCCCACTTCCCATACCTTGTTAGGTCCTGGGGACCCCCATTTTATCTCTTTTAAAGAGGAGGGGGTCCACTGGCCCCCGCAAACCTAGGTAGGCCTTGGAGACCCAATCACAACCTGGCCTTTTTTTTTTAATTAAAGGGGAGGGGACCGCATGGCCCCCTTCACTAGTCTTATTAGGCCCTAGGGACCCAATCCCCTGGGACCATTTATTTCAATTAAGGGGGGGGGGGAGGGGGGAGACACCCCGCTCCCTGAGCCTCGTTAGAGCCTGGGGATCACATCAGCACTCCTTAAAATAAAGGGAGTTGGGCCGCGTGGCCCCCTCTCAGAGCCCTGTTAGGCCATGGGGACTCAGCTCCCAGGGCCACTCAATCAAGGGGAGGGGGGCTGCGTGACACCCCTCCCCAAGCCTTGTTCGGTCCTAGGGACCCCATTCCCCAGGGCCATTCTTTAAAATAAAGTGGAGGAGGGTCTTGCAGTATGACCCCATCCCCCTATCAATAAAGATGGGTGCCCTGGTGCCCAAAAACTACTAAATGGATTTACAACAAATCACAAATGGACCAGGATCTAGCTTTCTGCCACATTTGGTGTAAATCCGCTCAGCAGTTTAGGCTGTAGCTGTGTCTAAAGTTCCTATGGAAAAAATAAATGGGTAAAACATGTTTTGGGACTCCCCTTTTTTCTTGGCCCCCGCTTGACGGATCGCCCCGAAAATGTAACACTTTTTTGTAAAGATTCAGCAAACAACTCAAAAGTTATTAATTAGCAACACAAAAAATGCATTTCCTTTGGAAATACGCTCAAAACAATAACTACCCAGTGGTGACTGCCACCGGGTACTAAATATATATATCACACACACATACATACACATCTCATATATATGTAGAAACACAATTATCACTATGTAACACAATTATCACTCTATGTAACACAATTATCCCTCTATCTATGTATACACGAAGGCTATATAACAGTGTGTTTAAATGTCAGTCTTTCACAAATAAATACTGGGTAGATACTAGACACAGTGAGAACTATTTTTTATTGATTTTTCTTATTCTTGTTTGCAACAGTGATTAGAGTTCAACAATTCAAAAACCTCTTTGTGAGCGTAACGTCTTAGAAAAGCCAGACTTTGCAAGCCCACTTCATATTTTGGTCCAGCCACTTTATAGCAGTCCAGTGTTCCAAAACATAGACTTCTTCCATTGTGATGTTCATTGTTAAGTGCTTAATGAAAAGTTTTGGCGTAAAAAGGTGAACAGACTGCATGAGTCTCTGAACTGCTGCTTGATAGGCATCCTTGTTGCTCCTTGTGTCCTCCCCAAATCTGAAATAGAACAAAATCCATGTGTAACAACTTTTGGCTGATACCAGATTAGGGGTTATGCATGCTATAAGAGACATAAGAAAATAATTACCATGACGAATGTGGTTGATTTCACCATAAAGAGGGAATTGGTAGATGTGCTACAAAAAGCAAAGGATTCTGCCCCCTTCACTTTAATGAGTAAGGAGGAGTCTGCTGAATGAGAAGGATACCTTAGGGAGGTACAGGAAGATAATAGGAAACCACACTTTCTCTTTGGGGAAAGAGAGCATGGTTAATAGTTGGGATGAAGATGGTGATGTTGCCAGGTTAGCAGAATGTTTTGGGAAGGGTGGGAGCTGCAATAATACAGGAGGAAAGAAGGCAACAGGGGCTCTCAATGGAGTTGCAGGAAGGAAGCAATAAGCTAGTTGGTGATATGGGCAGGAGTTGTGAGCTATGTGGGAAATAATCTATTTCGTGTGGGCAGGGTATAGCTGAAGGTCGCATGTGACCTTAAGAAGAGTTGAATTTTTGTGTGGGTGCCTCATGACTCCCTCAAATTTTGCACTGCTGGTACTGTAAATGGGAGAAAGGAACTCAGGGGGTGGGTGAGGAAGACAAACATACCTAAGCATTTTCACTTTGAGATGCCACAGGTGGCAGAAAGAATTCCAGCTTTGCTCCAGTTGTCAACGGCAGTCTGATTATTTTGAATGGCTAAGTGAAAAACAAATGCACTGTGGAAGCCAGACCTTTCACAATTCTAAAAGAAATATCACAAATGTTTTTAATGATGAGTCAATAACCACGGAATGGAGTTCTAAGAAGGCAACATTTTGCACTGCTAGGAAAGGGGAAGAGAGCTAGCTATCCCTGGGAAATTTTTTTTAGCTGAGATACTAGGTTCAAAGACTAGTCTTTGTGGACCATATGTCCCTTCACTACAGTGATCCACCCTTTAGCAATCCTCAGATCACATTCCAAGCATGTCTTGTATAAAAATGCACACCGATAACAAATCAGCTGTATCAACTGGTCAGGGTGGCTGGTAAGGCCAGTTTGCATGGGGATCTGCAAAGGTTACCAATGTTGGATAACTAGCTTCACATGTAGGTAACTTATTCTTTAACTGCTTTGGATTTTTAACAGAATCACCTACCTGATGATGGTAACCTGAAGCTAGCTGTGAGATGGGAAAAGTGTAGCATTGCTTTTGGCATGGCAGTATTCGTCTTTTCATTAACATTCAAGCAGTAAAGCTTGCAGAACGTAATGACTATATCCAGGAGGCTGCTTTGGTATAGATGGCCATCTTGGACAGGGTGTGATGCATTATAAGTAGACTTGCTAGGGACAGTACTCTTGGGGGTTGTCTAGTACCCCTACAGATCTAACCAAGGTTTTGGGTGGGGTGGAGGTTTGGTTTTTCCAGGTAAGTACCCACACCGGCAAGGGATGTTTGGGCATGTTGTTATTAGCTCTATTACTCAATGTGGACTTTGCTTCAGCATTATTAGAAAAGTAGCTTGTTGAGCTTTAGTCCTTGTTGCTGACAACAGACCTTAACCTTTAAACCGCAATGAATTAATGACCTAGCTAGAGGGGTGATGAGCCCCATAATTTTAGAGGGGATTTTAACTTTACTTACGACTTGGGAAAGGGTACTTCAAACAAAACAAAGAAACAACTGAAGCCTAGGACAAAAAGTATTAGATGTAATAAAACAAGATTATCAATTAATCGAACCATGGCGAAGGGCTCATGGGGAAATTTCGCAGTATACTTACTATTCTCGTCAATACCAGTCTGCCTCTCGTATTGATTTTTTCCTTATCTCCCGCTCCCTGAACTCATGTAATTCAGAAATATTGGCTAACTTATTTTCAGGTCACTCGCTGGTTAAAATTGAAATAGAAATAGATGTAAGAAAGAGGGAAAGGTCAGGTGGCAGATGGATCGACTCCTTTTCACAAAGCAGCAATGGATGGATAATACAAGAAAATGGATAAAGTTTTTTCAGGTTAACAAGGGTACAGCATCGCTCTTTTCTGTCTGCGGAGCTTTTAAGGCTTCAGTGTGGGGGCAGATGATGGCTTTTTCAGCTCCGCAATAAAAAACCCGAAGGGCACGTATAGCTGAACTTCAGTTGGCAGTCGATATCGCTTTGTCAAGGAAAAATAGCTCCCTGGGGAGTGGAAATCTAGCGGAGGGGCAGTTAAATAAAGCAAATCAGGAGTTAAGGGAGCTTTTTATCATAGAAGAAATAAATAGTTCACGGTCATTTCAGCAGAGACATTGTGAGGAAAGTCAAATGATAGGAACATTTCTAGCCTGGTCGACCAAAGTAAAGCAGGACGTTGCATCAATTATAGAACTTTTGGAGCCTGGGAAAAGGACCTTCGTGTCCAAGAAAGATATGATCTCAAAATGTTTTTTAGACCATTATAATGAGTTAAAGGCAACTAAATATACGGCCTCGAAAGAAGTAATACATCAATACTTACACAATATAAACCTGTCACAGATATCAAGTATGTAGGCAGAAGAGATAGCAGCAGATATTTCAGCAGCAGAAATGCAGCAGGCCTTAGCCTCAATGCCTGGAGGGAAGGTCTGCGGTAACAATGGCCTTTCGACAGAATTTTATAAGCCGTTTTTGGAAAAGATAGTAAAAATCCTAGGGATGTCAACTCGTATAGGCCAATTAGCTTGTTGAATTCTGACTACAGAATTTTATTGAAAAGCTGGGCAAATCGATTCATCTCAGTTGCACAGAATGTCCACAAGGATCAGACAGGGTTTGTGTCAGGCAGGTCAATGTCATCCAATACGGTATTTCTGGTCCAAGCACTTGACTTTTATTAATAATAAACATCAGCGCTTATAATGATGGTCGACGCAGAGAAGGCGTCCGATCTGGTTAATTGGGATGCTCTCTTTTATGGGCTTGGAAGGATTGGGATTCCTCCCCAGATTATTCACATGATGTAGAATATATATCAAAGTCCCAGGCTCAGGTCTTTATAAATTCCATCCTAGCTGGTACTGTCGAAATAAACCGGGGAACCCAGCAGGGGTGTCCCTTATTCCCCGTACTATTTACCTTTTTTATTGAACCTCTGGCCATTGGGATCCACAATAAATGGGAGATTAAAACAACAATAGCAGGAATGACAAAATTAAAACTATTTGCGGACGATATTATAATGTATCTTAGTTCTGAAAAACAAAATACTGATATGACATTGATAGAATTTGCGCAGTTTGAATCAATTGGGGAGTATAAAATCAACAATAAGAAGACTGAAATTCTGTTCCTTAATGTTTCTAGTGATTTTCTTCCAGATAGTCTAACGCGGTAAACTCTTTCCCCAGACCCGATTCGATATTTGGGGATATACGTCACTAACCAGTACGTGGAAATTTATATAAAATAAAATTATGAGAGACTGTTGAAAAAAAGCATTGGCCTACTTGATAAATGGTCACTTCTTCCCCTTACATTGATCGGATGCGTATCCCTTATAAAGATGTCGATTTTACCTTTATTGATTTTTCTTTTTACAAATGTTCCGATCAAAATCAACATGGCATATTTCAAAGAGATAGAAACAATTTTTCGACAGCTCATTTGGAACAAAAAGGCACCAAGGGTAATATTCCCTGTACTTCAACTTTACATTAATTGGGTGGGTGTGTGAGGAGATAAGATAATTCAGGAAGCAGGGTCGCAGATTCCGGTTTATATAAAAACAGCAAAACTTCCCCAAAAAATTAGATACAAGACACTACAGGAGTTTTGTATTAGACTTCAGGCATTGTACTCCTTGAAGGCTCATTCTGCAGGACACGAGTACTTGCAGCATACCAAATGTAAAAGCTTAGGCCTCCAATTCAGAATAGCCAACTAAGGTTCTGGAAAGCTAATGGTTTTAAAGAACTGGGCTGTTATTGAAGGGAGATGCATTAATTGGCAGGAGGTCCAAGCTAGATGTGGAGACCGGAGTAAGCTTTTCTTTTATGGCTATCTTCATATCATACATCTATTGAATAAGTATACCTTCTATAGCCGTGCTCTTTAGAACCAAACTAAGAGGGGTGGAGAAATGGTATTGACTTTTGCGGAGCCAAGGAGAGACCATTTTGGTTAATAACTTTCTAGAGAGGATCAAACAGGAAACGCAATGTACTTTCTCATATCTTGAGTGGCACGCTATTTCGCAATACGACAGCAAGGCATTAAGAGTGGCAACTTTTAAAAGAATGTCATTTTTATCACGTTGGATGTCATATTATACTCCAAAAGCGCTCCATAAGATGCATCCAGAAGTTGAGAATAGAGGCTTTTCGCTGTCAGCAATTAGGTGAGGGAGGCTGGCTTAATTTATTTTATACATGCCTGATGTAAAAACAGTTCTGGGAGAAAGTTTGTGCCATTCTTAGACTTGGCTTGCAGAGAAGATTGGAACCAAAGGTGGAAATAGCACTTTTTGGCTCAGTAAGGCAGAGACAAATTCAGACAATGTCTAGAGGGGAGGAAATATTTGCAGCTTTTACCTCTTGGGTGGCACGCACCCTGATTCTCCAAAACTGGAGGAAAACAAAAGTACCAGCCTACCTAGAATTGCATAGAAAAATTATTCGAACGAGAAAATTTGAAGAGGCTTATGCGAAAAGGGCCAGAGCCATTAAATGATATATTTCCGTATGGAAATGTATGAGTTACATACCTTCGGTAACGATGTATCTTGTAGCGACGTTGTCTAGCCGCAGATTCCTTAACTCAGAAAATCCCCAGGCGTCAGACTGGATCCAGATTTTTTTTTTGCAGCAGCACCTCTACGCGCCGGGGGACGGCGTCCCACGACCCTGCCCTGACGTCGTCCGCGTACGTGACATCAGCGAGGTCATATAAGTCCCTCCCGGTGCGCTCACATCAGTTTTCTTCGGAGAAACTTTTCCGCGACACAACGCGGAGCCACCAACAAAACTGTGAAAGTATGGGAACAGTGTGCGAGAGATGAAAATCCACGAATAAATAAGGAGGATGGTGCAAGACACCATTGTACAAGACAGAATTAGACACTGCCTACATATACATGAAAAAAGCTGTGAGAAAGAACCCCGGAAGCTAAGCGAAGGCTCTTCCCAAGTGCACCAAGGGAAGAATATCTTAACAGACAGAAACAGAATGTTACCATGTAGAACTACAGACAGAAATAGACTGACAGTACCATGTAGAACTGTGTCGTCTAGCAAGAACGCAGCATAGAGAGAAAACCTGTCTACCGCAGGAAGGTATGAAAAGACCGGCACTGCCCCTATAGTAATGGAGGCCTGAAACAGAGGTCAACAGATCCCCAAGAAAGACAACTGTAGAAGAGACCGGAACCCTGAACCAATAGAGAAGGGAAGGCAGCAGTAGAAGATAAGAAAATGAAGATGAATCTCCTGGTGAAGGTTAATCAAAAGGCATCATATTACAGGTAAGAAACCCTTGAGAGGGAGTCCGCTGAATTATGGTAACAGAAGAGAAGGAGTCAGCTGTATTATGGCAAATCTCAAAGGGACGCAACAATGTGAGCACCCATGAGAAAAAAAGCAATGCCAACTATAAAAGGGGGCTAGCGAAGAACCCCACTTGGCAAGGTCCTCGCAGAACGGGGAGGTTGGGTGGGCCTTAAGGAAACTGCGGCTAGACAACATCTCTATCAGATACATCGTTACCAAAGGTAAGAAACTCGTACATCTGATAGAGACATCTAGCCGCAGATTCCTGAACTTAGAATAGATACCACAGCCATACCCCAAAGGGGAGGTGGGTCTGCGACAGAACAACAGAAAGGACCAAGTATTTGAGCCGGCAACAGAGTGATTGACAAAGGGAAAGGCTGTGGCGGAACAGCCAGACAGCAACCCAAATAGCTCGGAAGAGCAAAAGAGAACGGGATGCAAGACATCCCAAAAATGCCATAATGGTGCTACACCATACCTGTATAAGTATGATAGGTAGAAACGGCACCAGTCATATACCAGAACAAAAGAGAGAGGAAGGAGGACCACTCTCAGCGTACAGGTGCACTATGAGAACACCGACCAAAGATTGAGAAAAAACATGAAGAGAAGCAACCAGAGCATACCAGGCTAGCCCACAGAAGGAAGGCTGGAGAGGCTACAGCCAAGAACCAAAGGTCAAGAGATAGAAATTTGCAATGCGTTTAGAATTGCAGGCAGAGACCAGAAACACGCCAAGTGCACACCCAGTCCCAAAAGGGGGGACAGGGGCGAACAGTAACAATCTTAAGCACGCTGATGCAGGCCACCACAGAAACATGCACAGAGCAAACAGCTACAGAGACCAAAAGGTGGCGTAGCAAAAATAAGCATAAGGCTGCTCGACCATGCAGCGGTAAGACCAAGGTGAGAACCAACACATGAAATACAGATATGCAAGGTGGAGATCTAGGACGACTGACATTAGAAGAGCCGTCCTGCATGCCCTGCTGATACAATATAGCACAGCAGAAGGAAGGTACAGCAGAGACACCAAAGTACTAAGGGGTAGAAACGGAGGAATAATCGCAGAATGTTAGACCACACCCTCCAACTGGAAGGAAAGTAACCCTTGTCCAGAAGAGAGAATCGTTCAGTAACTGAACACGAAGAAGGGAGCAGTGTAAAACCGGGGAACCACCCAAGTAAGCGGAACGCAAAAAGGGTCTTATTGGTAATGCCACATGCATCATTGGAAAAATCCCTGAAACATGGAGACTCCGGACCAGACCTTGCAGCCTCGAAGAGAGACGAAGAGCTAGGAAGAAGAGTACCCATAGAACTTGTATATATACCCAACTACAGATATATATAGCAGAAACCGGTAAACTAGCCACGACTATGCAGCATGGTTGTAGAGGAACACACCTGGTGCCGTAATGGCAGACGGAAGCTGCCTGTAAAGTGCGATGAACACCGCGAAAACCTCCAAAGGAGGAGAATGAAGCAAATAAGCAAGATGACCAACGACGTATAGAAGATGACGCCAAGGCACAACATTGAGCACCGTACAACGGCAGATAAGAGCACCAGAGGACGCCTAGGGGCCAAAGGAACTCTTAGGCCCAGGCGACCTAAACAGAGCTATATAATAGCAAACAAGTACCCTACACGGAGTATGCACACCCCAACAAGGGGGAACACGTGCATTAGGACAAGCCACAGTCAGAGGAACAATCTGTAGAACACTGTCACAGTAGGCTAACTGCTAGCCCAAAATGCATAAAGCATCCAAAGGATGGGAAATGAAAGGGTTAGCACCTCCGACTATGCGAAAGTTAGACCTGAGGCTTACTATCAGCCTATAACCTATAACGCATCAAAAAGGATGCCAAAGAAAAAGGTACCACCCCAGAACAAACGACAGAGGAACACACGCCTGGGGGGAAAGCCCGCAAGGAGGCGCTGAACAGCCGAGTCGGTGTGTGCATCAAACAATAAAACCCCATCAAAGGGTAAATCAACAATACTCTCCCGGATATTTTCTGGGAAGACGCTATTCCGTAACCAAGCATGGTGCCGCAAGGCAACTGAGCCAGCCATAGCCTGGCCTAAGGGATCAGCAGTATCCAAGGCGGAGCGGATTGTAAACTAAGCAAGGTCACGGCCATCCCGGAGAAGATGAAGTAGGTCAACACGAGCGCCTTCAGCGCTGGTGGAGAACAAGGACTCCCAGAGAGTCCCACAGTGCAGAGGTAGCCCAAGCCAGGACATACACTGTATTTAGTGACCGTAGTGCAGCACTAGTGGAGGCAAAGATATTCTGACCCCATGACCCAAGCCATCTGGACTCCCAGGAGGGAGGAAGCAATAGCCGGGGCAAGGAAGGGAAGTCAGTTTGCAAAACAAACCCTTGCACCTCTGGATGCACAAATAAGCAGACCGGATCATGTGGAGCAGGCTGCTGGCGGTGCAAGACCGAACGAGCCACCGGGTCACTGGAAGCTGGCCGAACCCAGGTACCCAAAAGGGCATCATAAAGAGAAGGGCAGAAGCAGCTCCACATTCCCTGACCCACGGTAAAGGACATCAAGTAAAGGGTCCAGAGACAAGGGCGCCGAAGGGGGTTGCATGTTCAAAATCCGAGGGGCCAAAGAGACCACTTTGAGAAACGCTGCACCAGCCTCGGCAGCCCTCCGAGGAGGGGATAGTAGCTCATCAGTAGGTGAGGGCTGTAAGCTAACCCTCCCAAGACAGTGAGGGTGCGACCAATGCCCAACTGAGAGGAGCCCCATTGACGAATGGGGGTCCTGACGAGGCTCTTGAAGAGGTGAGGAGCCTGCCGGGTGCGGGTGCCCTTGAGGAGGTGGGGAACTTACCGGATCCACATACTCTAAGGGAGGAACAGGCAAGAAAACATCCGGCGTCGCCGGGCGTGAGCACGACGCCAAACTCTCTCCGGAGAAGAGTCAACAACCCGGTGATGCGGCGCCAAAACCACTTTAGCAGGCGCCGATCGAGCTTTGTCCGGCGCCGAATCCACGATAAGCTCCCCTTCCGAAGAAGGAGAAGGCGCCGGAGCCGGGGATAAAAGCCTCCTGCGCCGACTCAGCCTCAACCCGAACCGGCTCCGACTCAGAAGGAAGAAGCGGAGATAGAGCCGGGGAGGCGACAAGCCCACCTTCCAAAGAAGAAGGCTCCGGAGCCGGGGAGGCAAGCCTCCGGTGCCGCACCGGTGCCACCGCAGCCTCACCCGCAACAGGCTCTGACTCCTGACAAAGAAGCGTCGGCAGAGCCGGGGAGGCGAGTCTACGGCGCCGGAACGTCACTGACCCCGGCTCCAGATAGGCGGCTTCCTGCCCAGAAGGCCGAGGCGTGCACAAACCGAGGCTTTGAGCACCAGCAACCACTTGCGACGCCACAGGGAGCCCCACAGGACTATGCGGCGCGGCAGGGGTGCAATGGGTTGTAGAGGGGGACCCAGCCGGGCCGCACCCTGACAACGCCATATGGATCGTAGAGGGGAGCCCAGACGATACCACATCTCCGACATCCCTGGAGGGCAAAGGCTCTTTTGACACCGGGGGCGAACCCACCAGCCAGTCTGTCGTGGACCCCGCAGGTAGCGTAGGCCTTGAGGACGCCCCAGGGACGGGAGAGGACCCAAGGGAGGCTTGCAAAGCCGCGGCATAAGCCTCCATTTGGGCCCGAGTCGCCTCCGCACCAGGATAGAGCAGGTAGAGGGGGGACGACTGTAGGGGCACTCGCCCGGAATGTTCCGGGAACCAGTGCCCCTGACAACAGATGAAAGTGAGGTCGAGGACCTCGGCGACATGTGCCGCAACTTACCAAGAAGTGGTGAACGACGGTCCCGGACCCCAGAGGGCGATCGATGGCGGAACTGCGTTGAAGAGGCCGTGGGACGAGAGGACTCCGACAGGGACAGCTTTGCAGAAAGAAGCTTCATCCGGCACTCCCGCCGGGACTTCGGCTTGAGGTGTTGGCAGGCTTCGTAGTCTGTGGAGTCGTGGTGCTCGCCCAGACACCACATACAGATAAGATGCGGGTCCGTCGCGGACATTTGCCATGAACAGGAAGTACAGGATTTAAAGCCCGAGGGCATCGCACACTGTTCCAGACACGAAGCGTCGAAAAAGGGCCTGAAAACAGGCCAGAGGAACCGCTCACTCAGGATCCGCGTTGTACGCGGAAAAGAAGGAAACTGATGTCAGCGCGCCAGGAGGGACTTATATGGCCTCGCTGATGTCACGTACGTGAACGACGTCAGGGCGGGGCCATGTGGCGCCGTCCCCGGAACGCAGAGGTGCTGCTGCAAAAAAAATTACGGATTTAGTCTGACACCTGGGGATATTCTAAGTTAAGGAATCTGCGATATATAAAAGATGGAATCTCAGTGATGTTGCACTTTAGACAACGAATGAATGGAGAGTAACAGTTCTTTGTTAAAGAAGATTCTGATATTTTTAAAATAATGGTGTTTACTGTGAAGTTGATTTTGCGTATAAGAGGAATGGTTTAATCAATGTTTCTGCTCAAATAAAAAATAAATAAAAAAAGCCATGTCAGATCTGCCATTATCGCTAGTTTTTAATTTTGTTTTTGCTACAAGCCCTGTGAGACTGTGATATGACGTACTACTGGAGCACAGGGGAAACAGCTTACTTTGAGGTCAGCAGCATCCTGTATGCTGACACCTATATCTGAAGTTGAATTGCTTTTCGCAACATGATAGCACTAAAGGTAGGAATCGTGAGAGAAATGCATCATACTTGATCATCAATGGTCTAAAGGCCTTTTTGCCCGTTTACTGCTCAAATTAGTTTTGTTGCCAAAAACCTATAAACTAGGAGTGGAATCGTACTTTCACATACCTTCTAATTAAACAGGATGAAGGTCAAATAATGCAAGAGACACATTATTTGGTAGTGGGTGTCATATTAAACTCAACTTTACATTTGGAGTAATGGTTAACACTACCAAATATGCATTCCATCTCCTCCATACTAAATACTCAGTGCTTACCTTACGTGTTACAATTCATCTTTTACAACTTAAATGCATCATCTTATATTAGATCTTATGGATGTGTACACTGTATATGGTTTGTTGCATATCTTGCTATAACTTTTGCCAAATCTCTTGTGTTACAGTTTACCCTCAGTGTTTTCCCTATGTGCCCATTAAATGAAATTTCAGAGGATTTTGAATAGCAGTAATTTCCCTCTTTCTCACTGCATCTAATACCTCAAATCCCTTGGTTTCCTACCACTCCACATGAATGAGTAACAGATAATTACATGTTTTCTAAGCGCTTGTTTGGGGATTCCCACTGAAATAAATACGGTGACCTAGGAATAATATTAATTAATTATGCGGACCCAGTTCCTAGCCATAATATAAACAGAGGTTGCCATTTATTGAGATCTTTTTTGATATCTTCATCTGAAGATGGGTAACTTGCCTTATACATTCCTTGGATCGTAGGAGGTATGAATGGTTTGCTACTTTGGTGAGACATTTTTAAGGGTGGTGAAGGTTCTTTAGGGGGCAGACTTTGGAGGGAATGAGGGCTTTTTAGGGGTCAGGGATGGGTGGAGTGTACGGATGGTGAGAGAAGTTGGGGTTAGATGTAGTGTAGGGGTGGTGAAGGATTTTTAGGTGTAAGGCATGGGTGAGGTTTAGTGGTTGTGGGTGACGCTTTGGGTGGTGATAGTTTTCAGGGTTAAGGCATAGGTAGAGCTAAGGAGCGACGAGTGAATTTTAAGGATCAGGGATGAGATTTCAAAGCATCCGAACTGCCTGGTTTTTATATATAAACTTGAACTAATGAACCAGACTAAAGAGCACTGTATTAAAAAGCCCCGATAAAAATGAATCTGATCAAATGATATGCAACTACTATGAATATGCTTTGATAACTTATCTTATCCCTTGCTAATCAGCATTCAAGTACTCCCAGGATTGACCTATATGATCATTTATTCCTATTTATCGAGATTTACTTTAAATCAGGAGAAGGCACCATACATTTCCAGGAACACTATAAACTCTGTGGTGGTCTTTGTCCGATTCCCCAATGTCAATAAGATGTTATCTGCCTATAAGTGTATCTCATGGAATGATCTGCCTAAGAGCATCCCCTCTATCTTTTCAACTCACCTTATTTTCTGTGGTATGCACTTCAATGAAGAGGCACTGAGGGGAGGGGAAAAGGGACAGCCCTGTCTCTTTCCTCTGGTTTGTGAAAAAGCAAACAATCTTTTCCTATTTACCAATATCCTAGCCAGAGGGTCTGCATAACTGGCCCATTAGTACTTCTGTATTATCGGACCAATATCAACCGTACTTAGCTTGTACCTTAGGAATGACGAGTCTACCTGGGTGAAGGTCTTCTCTATCTGGAACTCTAAAATGACGTGGGGATTTTCATTTTGCAAAAGTTTTAAAGAATAGAGAAGCCTTCTTGTGTAACTGAAAGACTATATTTTTATTGATTCTGATTGATTTGGGTCTATGCACGGGTATAAGATTTATTAAAGAATTATACACTTTAGTTAGTTGGGGGCGAGGATTTACCAATTGATTTGTAAATAGTGTTGCTGGACTCGAGATTTATTAGTCGGCATTTGTTTGTAGCTCCACCCACTTGTGCTATGGATATTCCCAATTCCAAACCTCTTTAGTCCACCGAACCAAGCACAGGCAAGTGGAAGCCATCGAAAAATTGGCGGATAGAGATTACCCCAATATAAATTACTAAGGAAAGTAGTAAAGAACACATTATTTCCTTTGGTAATGCTCTTTCTGGTGGATACTCATTCAAACCGCAAATTCCCCTCCTTGACAATATTCACATGTGCAAGAGTTGATATGGATATTTTTCATAACATTATTCCAGAGAGCCGGCAGGTTCATCGTGCAGCCCCGGGTCAACTTTGCATCTTCCAAAGTGATGCCAGAGCCACAAATATGCACCACCCTCGCACACTGACATCAGTTTCTTTCTTAACGAACAAGAGACTTCCCTTAGGTAATGCCTTATCTGGTAGAGACCCTATCTAGCTGCATATTTCTTACCTTAGAATTATCGCCAGGAGTCAGACTGGATCCAAAAATGTTTCTTTAGCAGTATCCCTGCGAGAAGGTAGGTGGGCTCTGCATGGCATCGTCGCAGAGGTGACGTGCGTATTACCTATATAGGCACCGCCCCAGCGTGCTGACGTTAGTTTGTTTTAGCAACTTTCTACACCAGGAGCACGGAGCAACAAAACACTGAGGATGAGATTAGAACGGTAGTGATGCAGATGAGATCTGGTCGAGCTCCAGGTTCAGATGGCCTTCCGACCGACTTTTAAAAAGCATATGTAGAGCCCTTTATCCCTATATGTAAAAAGGTATATGAGGAAGCCAGGGAGGCAGGTATTCTCCCACCGACCATGTGTGAGGCAGTGATCACTTCATTATTAAAGCCTGGAAAGCCAGGCGATAAATGCGTATAATATAGACCACTTTTCCTGAAAAAATTGTGATGTTAAAATCCTGGACAAAGTGCTGGCCAACCACTTCAGCAGCCTCATGGATTCTCTTGTACTGCCCGACCAGGCAGGCTTTATCCCTGTACGTGCAACACCTCACAACCTTCGCACCCTCTTCTCGTTGATGCATGATATAGACCCTTAGATGGGCATGGTGGCGGTCTTTTTGGACGCAACTAAAGCGTTTGATTCTGCGGAATGGGATTACCTCGTGAAGGCACAGAGGCGAAAGGGAGTGCCCCCTGGCCTCCTCTCATGGATAGAACTGCTCTTCCATCAGCCACAAGCGAGTGCTCAACCCCGATCCCGGTATTGCATGGCACGAGACAGGGGTACCCACTATCCCCCCTCCTATTTGTGCTGGCTGTTGAGCCATTGGTGGCTAAGCTAAGCCAAAATCTCCGAGAACATGCAATTCGTTATCCTACTAGACATATTTTGTTGTGTCTCTATGCAGATGACATCACACTATATGTTCGAGCCCTGCAGGTCAGCCTCAACCCCATACTATGCGAATTCATAAAGTTCAGGTAAATGTTGGGGGTTCATTTTAATTAGGAGAAGTCCCCTCACTGAGACTATTCACCCCTATGTGCTAGATTACCCTATAATATGGTGCGCCTCCAAAGTGAAGTACTTGGGGCTAACTATTTCAAGAGATAAGGCGGAGTTAATGTGTGTCAACTATGGGAAAGCTCTGACAGCCATAAAGGACTCAATCACAAGTTGGATCGCTATGCCCCTGTCCATGGCGGGGAGAATCTCCCTGATCAAGATGGTCATCCTGCCAAAGCTACTTATTTATTTATAAACATACCTTATAAACGTGGACGACATTTTTTCAAAGCTGTAAAGTTTCAGCTGATACCACTTTTTTGGGGAGGTAAGCAACCCAGGCAGAAATGAGAGATATTGAAGCTTCCCTTTTCGCAGGGGGGTTTTGAAGCCCCTAATATAGAGTTATACTATTTATGTGCACAAGCACACTTTGCAGTTTATTGGCGCCACCCTCCTCCTCATATGCTATACTTAGCCATTGAGCAGGCCTATATGGACCCAAATCCAATGATAGGGTTCAATGCTTCAAGACCCCTGGAAAGAGAGGTGGACCCCACTACGGTAGCCTTACTACTGCAGCCTGGTGGGTAATTGCAAAGACACTGGCTACACCAATGTTGTATTCACCTTTGTTGCACCTCCCCGACATCTAGATCTTGGTGTGATGCAAGAAACTGGTTGATGAAAACTTTTGCAGAAAGTAAACGTTAAGACCTGGGGGTATCTGGACACCAATGGCATCTTTCATGATCGTGAACATTTTATTCAGGGAATGGAGCCCACGCCTACGGAGCTCTTCTTGCATGTAAGGCTGAGGCAGAATGTTAAAGCGGCCACACCTACATTCCCCCACAAACTGCCTACTTTAAACTCACTAGATGTCTTACGTCAATGCACCTCCCCTACATATGTGGTACCTCTCCTCTTTCCTAACACACAAACATTGCTGCGGGGTGTCCCTACTGGCTCCCACATGCATTGGGAGGCGAAGCTGGGTACATCCCTTTCGGACAAACAATGGGAATGTCGCCGCCAAAAGATCAGGCATTTCTCTGGCAGCAGCCGCTTACGTATAATACATCATAAATACCGCCATTGATTACGTTACACGCCAGTCAAGATGCACAAGTTTCGGATACGGGAGAGTCATAAATGTGAACATTGCAGGAGGGAGGGCGCAGTCTTTCTGCACCTGGCCTGGGAGTGTGCAGCCATCGGACAGTATTGTCAGAAAGTGATAGGAGCGCTGGGACAAATGATAGGATCTCCCCTGCCGGCATGCCCTATCACGGCACTGCTGGACTATATGGAGGAGATTGAGATTGCTTGCAAGAAATACGCGGCGTTAGGGCTACTGTTAGCCAAATGAAAAGTAGCCTCCAGATGGGGTAGGGGAAGGGCCGCCAAATTCAAGGATTGGCCCCAGGATCTAATATTTTGGCAAGAGCAGTCTCTGACTTATTCAGAACTACTTCCACTCACCTACAGACCGAAGACTATATGGGATCCCCTGCGTACGTCTTTGTTGGTTAAGCCACAGATAGTGGCAGGGTGGGAACCAGGGGAGCTAATTGCTGAAGGAAAGGGACAGGGTGCCAGCCGCAGCTAGAAGCCTAACCGAGAGTTACTATAAGTACATAATCGCCTAAAGCACATTTGAGCATGTGAAGTGTCATGGGTAAGCTTGAGGGACAGTACCATTGTTATGTATGCAGGATGAAGGGAGACTATGGCAGGCTCCTAAGCTGTTGTGAAATGGATTCCAAGCTATTGTAGATGTTTGCATTTATGAGATCTGTAATGCACAAGTGTTTAACAATATGCTATACAGAAGATGTGTATTTTCTTGTTGTTGTACCTGAAACTAATAAAAAGAGTTTCAAAAAAAGAAAAACCCAAAAAACCCAAAGAACACAGACCACTGGTGTGTAAAACTAGGGCCCTGAAAGGGGAAAAGCCTAGTCCATAGAATTCCGTTTGCAGAGTGGGTTGGTAAGGAATCTGCAGCTAGATAGAGTCTCTACCAGATAAGGAGCTACTGAAGGTAAGTAACTTGATCATCTGATAGAAACTTCTAGCTGCAGATTCCTTACCTTAGAATAGATACCCAAGCAATACCTTACCAGAGGTGGGTCTGCAAACAATTTCACACCAAAATGACCTGCAGGATCGAATGGGAAAAATGCCGATCCCCACAGACATGACTGTCCAGGCAGTTGTGTTTATAGAACCTGTGCGAGAGGCCCACGTTGCAGCCTGGAAGATGCCTAGGACTGGGATTCTACGTGCTAACATAGTGGTCGCAGCTTTTGCTCCAGTATAATGAGCACGCAAACCCGCTGGGGGTTGCTTCTTGGCCAATGCTTAGCAGATTTTAATCCAAAGCAGGATGCATCCGTAGATGGCCCGTTTCTACACAGCCATCCCTTTCTCAGACATAGCACACGAAGAGTTGGTTATGTGTGGTCAAGGTGGAATGACAACGCTCTTTTTGGGTCCAGTTGGCAGTCACTCCTTTTTAAACAAATGAATAAACAAAAGAAGCTGAGAAAGGGTGCAGAAAGGGGGTCAAACTGTCTTTCTGCACAACATGTCACAAACTTGCCCTTACAGCAGGCTTATACCATCTTGGTGAAGGGACGCCTGCTGCCATGATGACATTAAGGACTTTGGAGCAGAAGGTCAAAAGCTGTCAACGGTCACCGCTCAATTTCCACGGTGGAGAACCTTCTCCTCCTGTTGTGAGAGAAGATTTTCCGTAATGGGCAGCCTGAACGGGAGGATAGATGGCCATGCTCAACAAATGGCATACCATACTCCCCGAGCCCAGTCCAGAGTCACAAGGATAATTTGGGACCAGTCATTCCTGATCTTCATAAGAACTCTGGGTAGGAGTGGTATGGGTGGAAAGGCGTTCAGAGGCCCAAGCTCCACTCGAGACGAAAAGCTTCTCTGAGCGAGAGCTGCCTTGGAAACTCCAGTGCACAAAACCGCTGACATTGTTAACCACCACTGCAGATCTTTTGCAGTGCCCTCCCAGATCTGGACCATATCGGAGAGATTCCCTTGATACTGAGTCCACTGGAACTTTAGGTTCCACTGCAGAGTGGGCATGTGACACAAGCAGGTTGCAAAAGCCATGAAACCCAGCAGCCTTACAGTCAGTCTTACTGAAACCCAGGATTTTGGCTGAAACATCAGTATTATAGCCCAAATATCCTAGACTCCCCACTGGGACAGCTCAGATGAAAGGGAGCATCTGAGAGGGAGTCCGGTTTGACTTCGGCATATTAATGGTGTACCACAGTGAGTGCCGTAGTCTGGAGGTGGGAGACGACTGCCTGGGACGAGTCCGCCTTCAACAGCCAGTCGTCAAGATGGGGGAAGAATGGCAACCTTGATCTCTGCAGATAAATTGCAACCAACGCCATTGCCTTGGTGAACGCCCGAGGGGTGCTAAGGTCAAACCTGAGCACAATGAACTGAAAGTGTTTGCGACCAATCGCGAACTGCAGGTAACTTCTGTGGGCAGGAAGGACAGAGATGTTAATTAGGAGTCTTTCAGGTCCAACCATACCAGCCAGCCTCCAGGGCAGCCAGGACTTGTGGAAGCATGAGCATCTTGGATTTCTCCTTTTCAGGAAGAAACTGAGACGGCGCAGGTCTAGGATAAGACGAAGGCCTCTGTCCTTGGGCACCAGAAAGTAGTAGGATTAGCAACCATGACCTACTTGTAATGCCAAAACAACAGTTGATGGACAGAATGCAGAACAATGTCATACATTCACCCCAGTAGAGAGATCTGGGCCTAAATCCATCGTTTTTTTGCTCACCATGCCGTTCCAGTTTGAACCCAGCCATATGCAAATCAGTCTTGACCCTGTGCCTCATGGGAACAGTCCAGCCCGAACTGCCAAGCCAGGTCCTCCCTGGACTGGAAACAAGCATCCTAGGCCCTACTTGTAATGCCTCCACCTTCTCTATGGCTCCCTTGGCCAAGAGCTGTCACTTCCTGGTGAAGAGATGGTCCTCTGTCAGCCTGTCGCTAGTAGATGGCATGCGTGGATGGGTGGCCACCAATGGGAGGAGTAGCCCCGTGGGACAATCTGGAGAACTCAGGGGAATGAGGTTATTGACCTCCAGCGGTGTAGTTGATGACATATCCTGCCACCCACAGTTTGCCTATGAGGGTCAGAGGGCAAACTAAGGAGACTTGGAGGCTGAAGCTGCTGGGGGAGGGGAGGATTAGCTGGAACTCTGGCAGTCTGATTCACGGGGTCTGTGGGTGCTGTGTCCATGGCTTGCGTGCCATGGTGGCTGGGTGTAGGAAGCTGGCTATTTATATAGTATACCAAAAAGACGTATACTGTGCAAAGAGTCCAGGGATTCCTTTGTAAGTGGACAGGGGCTTGCGCTAGCAATCCCAAGGTGCTCTTCTAGGGGGTAGTGTGGTCGAGCAGCCTTAGACAGCTGCAATACACAGATAGTCAAAAAATGCAGCACACGACTCAAAGATATCCACACCTATTTATAAAAATAATTCTTACCTTTATACAAGTTTTGACACCAAGATCATACAAATCAGGTACGTACGTTTCGAGATGGAAATACTTTTAGGTTTCAAAAGTGCAATTTTCAGAGGCTGCAATGTTATCCTTTGGAGGAAAAAAACACTGCATACAGGTACTTCACAGCAACTTACGGGACCAATCTTCTGGACTTAAGGTAAGTATGGGGCAAGGTCCAAGGCAGCAACAACAGGTCACTTTGGGCAGCACTGGTAAGGCCAGGTGCAGAGGTGCTTTTCAGCATCAGGTGCCAAATCTTATCCTATGTGGGAAAACATCTACTGCATTCTGGCACTTCACTGCAACTTATGGGACCAATCTCTGGGACCTAAGGTGAGTATGGGGAAAGGTCCAAGGCCACATCAACAGGCCACCACTGGAGGCTCTTGGGTGTTCGGGTGCAGAGGATTACTACAGCATTGGGTGCCCAATGTTAGTCAATAGGGATCAGACTAGCCCGAAAGAGACTGCAGGTTTGGACTGGGAACCCAGTCAGACTGAACCAACAAGGGGGCTCAGGTCTGAAGGTGCTCGGGGACACCTTTGATCCACTCCCACTTGGACCTGGGGCAATGGGCGAAGCGGTGTCTTGAGGCATCGAGTTTTCACAGCTGAGGTACTTGTGGCCAAGGGGCAGTAAAAGCAATCAGGAGCCAGGGCATGAAAAGGCAGGGACCTTGTGATCTTCAAAAGCCTCTTTGAAGTCTCCCCCTCTTCAAGGGCACATTTGGTATAAGTACTGGACCGCTGACACCACCAAATCTGAACTTTGCAAGAACCAAGGCCATTCTGCCAGGAAGAAGAGCTGCCATGCTGTAGGAGGGACTGCCACTTTGCTAACTGCTTTGCTGTGTTGGCATGCTGCTACTTGCCTGGGAGTGAGAAGGACTGAACCTGGTCTCTACATCTTTGAACCCAGGTTTCTCCAAGGGCTTGCCCCCTTCTCTTGAAGTCTCAGGACCACCAAATAATTCCTTCTACTCTGCTTTAGCTGCTGGACTCTGCTATCTGTGAGTCCTCCCTTACCTGAGGAGCCCCTCCAGTCTTGGGTCTCAGAAGTGGTTTCTGCTTCATAAATCGACACAGTGACGCCTTTGCGCCAATTAGAACTGATGCAGTGCCCTCTGTATGAGCTGTCCCAGGGGCTCTACTTCCAAGGCACACAGCAATGGGGACAGTGGGCACCTCGGGCACGCACCATGCCAGATGGGAAATACAGGAGACAAGACAAGACCCCATTCACCCGAACCTGAGCAGTTGGGAAATGATAATGAAGCAGGATAATATGACAGAACCCTTCCCCTAGGCCACCCCAACGGAGAACCTCAACCATAAAAGCCCACAACACAGTGTCAAAAGCTTTAGTGAAACCTATTAGCAAAAGGGCCAGTGCGCCATTGAGTTCCTGCAGCAAGACCATATATTGGACGATTCTGGCCTGGACCGGGGTCTGCGACGGCACCTTCCTGCACCCACTCTCCAACAATGACTCCAGTCCAGCAGACTACGAAAGTGAGAAACCTGCTACCAGTCCCAGGGCCTCCCACCACTACAGACTATCCCGGCTCTAACCTTCTCCAATTATGAAGCAGGGTTCCATCGGGCAATGAACCGATCAAATCAAAGCGGCCAGGGAGGGGGGCACAGAATTGAGAGGCTGGGCAGGGAGAAGAGTATGCACAGGCCCCCACTGCCAAGAGGCCCACTCCCACTTCGGGTGTGCACAGGACCCTCTCCGATGTGAGGGGGGCAAAAAGTCCAGACACGGCAGGTCCCGCGCCGCAACTCCGATCAGATAAGACTGAGCAAGGGCAGCCAAAATCCAAGGATGATCCAGCAGATCTCCATTCCCTACAAATACTGAAAAATAGACAACAAGCCCACCTCCAGCTCTGCGCCCCCAGTCAGCAGAGCAGGTCACAGCCCGCCCGCTGCTGCAGCTGCGACCACACGGCTCTGTCCGCACACCTCAGAGAAAGGGGGAGAGGGGGCTCTGCAGTGCCAACACATCCAGGGGCAGATCACCCAACTCCAGCCCAGGCTGTCCTACAACCTCTGCCCCTGCCAAGCCACAAAGCATGTCCTCAGGGGGGGTTGGGGAAGAATGCAGGCAGAGATGACCATATCGGGTCTGCTGCCCACACCTCAAAACCAATCCAGGCTCCCAGTGGCCTTCGACACCACAGCGGCACAATCCTTGGGCGATGGCTCCCTCCAGGTCAGATCTGCGTGGCCCAGTTCATATTCCTGGCGGCCGCCAGATCCGCTGCATAACCCAGCAGAAGGACAACCTACACCGCCCCCCCAAGCAAGAGCAGGCAGTCACCTTCGGCTGGCATGGAACTCGACCACGCAGCTCCACAGTTCGGCACAGCACAGGAACGGTGACCTAGGCTGCCTCTCCAGGGGCCCGGGCGAGCTAAACCACACCGGGGCTGTAAGAACAAGCCCCTGCACCTGAACAGATCTCTGTTGCCAGGCAGGATAAGGGTAAAGGAGAGTCCAGTGACTGGAGCAGACTCAAAGCTTGACTGCCATCTTGGCCTCGCCCCCACCAACTCACAAATTTAGCCTAAAAGGTAGGTGTATACTGATTTTGCTGAGGGACACCAGGCTGCCAAGGTGCCATTGACAACTGCAGAGGATAGGCCAAAAGTTTTTTTACTGCTGCTGCTCCAGCTGCAAGGATAGACTTGGAAAGTGTGCAGGCCCAGATGTAGGACCATGACCTGGTGCTGCAACAGAAGATTTTCCCGAAGTGGCAGCCTGATTGGAGGACAAATGCTCATGCCCACGAATTCTGGATTCTAAATTCTCCTTGCCCAAACTTGTGCCATTACGATAACTTGAGCCAGGCAGAGTCCCGAGAAATGTTCACTCTAATAATTTTTGTCTGTGTGCGGAAAGGGAATTTTTGTGTGTACCCTTGTTTAACACTGTGCGAAACTGTATGGGGTGAATTTGGGGGAAATACGGCTTGGTAAATTTGCGATTACTTGGAACTATCTGGTATATTTTAAAGCATATTTGTCCAACTTATTTATAAAAAGACATAGCTTGGAGGGTATTCTGAATGGGAACTCATTACATTAGGCAATTCACCACTGTACATTTATACTTTATGAAACAGGAAACGTGGGGCCCATCAAATTGATAAATTCCAGAAAATGTTTGTAAAAAGTCACACAACAAGAAAAATCTGCATCAGAATTGCTAGGCCATGAAATGGTTCAATTCTGTGCTGCTACTTTATCCATAAGGGTTAATGTGTTCACAGTGCATCGGTAACTTTTCTTCATCATCAACTATAATGATCACAACACCTGTCCTGCAGTTAAGTATGCCTCAGAATACCTGCCGCCCAGGTATTGTGGGTAGAGACCGTGAACCTGAAATATGGGGTCTACGTTCCACAGATCTCATACTGAGATGCCTTTTGTAATGTATTACAGCACATAAGAAGCATCAAATTCCTGTCCAGAATACCTACTATCACTTAATGGGTCACAGAACGATTGTCTCTTCTGTTTCCTTGCCTTTCTCAATCTACTTGTTATTCCCTCGTACTTCTCTCTCCTTTGTCTCGCACTTCATTATTAGCTTCCTTCCATCTACAGCTCCCAGTGCATACATATCTTTATAACACCTGCGTTCTGTTTCTCTATCACTTTGTCTTTCTCTTACTTATGCTCACTCTATCACTTTACTCAGTATGTTGCTAGAACAACCATGTTACTGCTCTATATTTTTCTCACTAACACTTTGTCTCCAAAAATGACTCTCTTGCTAAGAAACTCAGTGTGTTGTGTCCGCTCTCGCATCTTTGCTCTTTCGTCCCCTCTTTCTCTCACTTTGTGAAGCGGCAGACAAAAGTGTGTAAACTTGGCAATAAATAATAGGCATTATACGAGCATAAAGAAATATGACATTATGACATTTAAACTTTGCACAATATACAATGCAAAGGTTAAACTGTTTTAATATCAAATACCATAGCTTGTCCTCCAGACGAAAGCCAAGTCAAAGTGAAATATAAGTTGCAGATCAAAATACTATGCAAGATGTTGGTTGGAAGTTGAAGTCTTAGAAAAAAAAAGTAAAAAAGAAAAAAATGTCAAACAGGCTGGTCCTAACTTACCCTTGCTGAGTTAGTCCCACCGACCTTGATGGTCTGCAACACAACATCTTCAGCGAACCATTGTTTGTGCTTGCCATGGCCTGCTGATGGTCCTGCCGGCCACTGACATTCTTGCACTCGTCGACCAGCGTGAGACAGCTCATAGAAGGCTCCTGTATTGTCGCTGGGGCTCCACAGCTGCTGCTTCATCTTCACTGTGCTACAGCAAGAACCAAGGGCTAGTATTGTGCTCCTGTGCCCTTCCGGGTGGGTTGGACTCTGTCCCCTCTGCTTTCAGGTTCTTCTGATCTGGATTCCATGTCCTGGTTCCTGTGGCCTGGCCCACGAGACACTGTAGCTGCTGAACTTCCACAAACCTCCATTGGTGTCTATGAGCAGCTCCGACACCACTTCATCCCTATGCACCTGGGCTCCCTGGTGTAGGTGTCCTGGATCCTGGGGTATCCACGAGTGGTGTGGCGCTTCAACCTTCCTTGATCAAAGTGGTACCTTTGGGGTCCTTTTAGAAGGGTCCTAGAAGAACAAGTTACTTACCTTCGGTAACGATGTATCTGTAAGAAACATTAGTTAGATTCCTCACCTTAGAATATCCCCAGGCGTCAGGCTGGATCCGGAAAGATTTTTCGTCAGCAATACCCCTTGCACGTTGCTATGCGTCGTCTGCGGCTCCGCGGCCGTCGTTGGCGTCATGCGCCGGAATGACGTCGGAGTACTTAGACACCACCCTCGCGCGCTGACGTCAGTTCTTGTACATAGCTTTACGCGCCAGGAACGCAGAGCCATGCAAGAGACCGACACTGGTGCCAAAAAAGTCTAGGGCCCTGAAAAGGATAACCTTAACCCTAGATGTCGGTTCGCAGAATGGGGAGGATGGGTGGGTCGGTGAGGAATCTAACTAACTAATGTTTCTTACAGATATATCGTTACCGAAGGTAAGTAACTTGTTCATCTGAAAGAAACACGTTAGTTAGATTCCTCACCTTAGAATAGATACCCCAGCAATACCAACCCGGGTGGTGGGTCTGCGAACCAAGATCACACCAGAATGTCCTGGAGAACAGGGCAGCCAAAGAAGCCGTCTCTCCGGACTTGGCTGTCCAGGCAATAATGCTTGGCAAACGTGTGCAGCGAGGCCCACGTTGCTGCCTGACAAATGTCCTGCAAGGGGACTAACCGACGCAGGGCAGTCGTCGCCGCTGTGGCCCGAGTGGAATGGGCCCTTAGCCCAACAGGAGGTTCGCTTTAAGCTAAGGAGTAACAAGCTTTGATGCACAAAAGGACCCACCGAGAGATGGTCCGCTTGTGCACCGCTTGCCCCTTCTTAGCGCCCACGTAGCCAACGAAGAGTTGGTCATCCACCCGGAACTGTTTTGTGCGGTCCAGATAGAAGGAGAGCGCACGTTTTGGGTCCAGACGGTGGAGCCTCTCTTCCTCTTTCGAGGGATGCGGAGGCGGAAAGAAGGTGGGCAGCGTAACAGACTGCCCGATGTGAAAGGCAGTCACAACCTTAGGAAGGAAGGAAGGGCAAGTGCGGAGCACAACCTTGTCCGGATGGATAGAAAGGAAAGGAGGCTTAGAAGAGAGAGCCTGGAGCTCACTCACCCTTCTAGCAGAGGTGATGGCTACCAGGAAAGCAGTCTTAAGCGTCAACAGACGAAGAGGACAATTATTTAGTGGCTCAAAGGGAGCGCACATCAGATATGTCAAGACAAGATTCAAATCCCACTGAGGCATTACGAAAGGGACAGGCGGAAACATGTGAGTAATGCCCTTAAAGAATCAAGAAACAACGGAGGATCTGAAAAGAGAAGGCTGACCAGGAAGCCGGAGGAAGGCAGAGATAGCCGAAAGATAACCTTTAAGAGTGGCCAGAGCAGAGCCCTGCTGGGACAAAGAAAGAAGGAAGAGAAGAACCTCAGAAAGAGGGGCGGAAAGGGGATCCACAGCCTTTGCTGTGCACCGTGCCACAAATTTATTCCACCTACAGGCGTATACCGTTTTAGTGGAGGGACGCCTGGCTGCCAGAATAACATTACAGACTTCAGGAGGAAAGTCAAATAGCATCAACTGTCGCCGCTCAATCTCCACGCATGGAGGTGGAGGCTGGACAGGTTCGGGTGGAGGACCGTCCCCTGCTGCTGCGACAGAAGGTCCTCCTGAAGAGGCAGTCCTATCGGGGGATCGATTGACAGACTGAGTGGCTCGGGATACCAGTACCTTCGTGCCCAATCCGGAGCAACCAAGATGACTTGGGCCCGGTCGCACCTGATCTTCTTCAGCACTCTGGGCAGAAGTGGTATAGGCGGAAAGGCATACAACAGACTGTGAGAAGTTGGCCTGATATATGATGTCACTAGTTCTAGTGTACACCTTGTATCAGTCCAAACAACCCTTATGGTGATTGGTTGTAAAGTCAACCTTATAGACCAGCTATCTTAGTGGTAGCATGGACAAGAGCAGTCTTAGGCTAAACTCTGTATGGCATGTGAAGCCAGCTGTTATATCATTTGTAATCCCTTGAATACCAAATGAAAGGACATCACAACAGATATATATAAAAAATAGAATGTATTTATTCTAGTCAAACCCTCAGCACTCTTTATGAGATTCGAGGTAAGTACAACACAGTCTTATTTAAGCATACATTAAGTCACACCGGTAAGTAATACAGTTAGGCCCTAGGGGCCACGCAAACCATATACTAAGTAAGTGGTATAAGAACCACTGTCACGAACACAGGATAGGCCTAGGCCATCGCTGGGACTACACTATACTACCAAAGGTTAGGGAGTGGGAGGCCCACGGGATTCAGGTGCAGAGTGGAAACACTCACGCGTAATGCGTAAAAGTCGATAGAAATAGTAGTTATTAGAATTTAACAGTTTTAGGATACTTCTGGAATAGCTAGGAAGTTGAGACTCGGAAACTAGACCCTAGGATAGTCAATACCCTTGTGAGCACCGGAGTACTCAAGTTACCTAGCCCACGGGCTGCGGGTGCATAGGTGTGAACTTGCGTCGGGTTTCGTCGTTGACTCCTATGTATGCCTGAAGGAAAGTTGCTGACAGGCAGTCAATGAAGAGTGTCCGGTGGATCGCAAGGATGGAATCAAGAAGGAAGGATACCTGCAAGCAGAAGGGACAGAGTCTAGGTCACCAGCCAGGAGCCGGGAAGGAACCAGGAAGGAACCAGGCGATGTCGTGCAGATAGAGGTGAAGCTTGTCGCAGCAGCCACGGGTACCAGGAGGCGTCGAGGACGACCAGGACCAGGAGGCGAGCTGTCCCACGAAGGCTCTTGCTGTCGGCGGCGTCGAAGTCGAACTAGGACTCACCAAGCCTTGGCAAGCGGAACCCACGAAGAACGGAGGACTTGCTTCTGGTGCAGACCAGGAAGGTCTGGGGTGCTTCGCTTTCACAGAGGAGCGGGTGCCAGTCTGGAGGAGCCGGACCAGCAAGTTAGATTCAAAGGTTCGTCGTCGCAGAGGCTACTAGCCAACGGACCAGCAACCGGACAACACGTCGAGCAACTTAGGTGCAGAAGGGCCCCACGCAGAACACGTGAAGTGTGGGGAGCTGATCTTCTTTGCAGATGGTGCTCGGGATCGGGGCTTCTCAATTCCCCAAGCACAGCCTCGAGGAAGCCTCAGAAGTCGCGCTAGTTAGTTACTAGCCACTTTTCCCAGGTCGCCGGTCCCACGTCCCTCGTCGCCTCCACAGGTCTCAGCTTTGCTGTCGATGTGGATCTGGTTCAGAGGTGTCTGGAAGTCACGGCGCTGGTCAGTCTCTGCAGTCGTCCCTCGTAGGATCAGTCGCAAAGCAAGCAGCGGTCGCTGGATAGTGCCTGGTTGCCCAGGGTGGTCACTCCTTGGCCACAAGGGAGATTTCTTCAGTCTTCTTCCTGAGGTCGAATGTCGAAGGTCCAGAGTTTCTGTTCAAGTTGCAGATTCAGGTTAAACTAATTCTGCAGGGCTCAGCTACCTACTGATATACTGGGCTAGTGGGCTGGGCTACTTGCAAGGTCCCTCCTATGGGTGGGACCCGGAAGGGGAGTGGTTACACCCCCTTTCCTTTGTCCAGTTTCGCGCCAGAGCTGGGGCTGGAGTGCCCCTGCACCGGTTTGAACTGGACTATGCATGGGACACCTTGTGTGCCACAGGCAGTGTCTAGTTTCTTTCATCCCTCCCTGCCCCAATACACTAAGGCCTGTCTGGGGTGGTGCTAGCACCTCCCAAGGCAGGAAACCTATTGTCCAAGCTTCCCTCGCTGGAAGGACTCCCAGCAGCAGGAGGTCAGACTTGTGTCTGTGGCAGCAGCATCCATTTTGTGATGCTGGGGCCCTGGTTAACTTTAACCGGGTAAGTAGGTTTCAACATGTCTTCTCCCTCTAGAAGGGAGGAATAATATCCTCATGTCCAGAAATGGTATGGGGGTATTATTCCACAGTGTTAGACACCTTACACGACATGTTTTGATAAAGCCACACCATAGTTACCATAACCGTTTAAGATTATAAGGTACTTTAAGAGTATATGGTAGGCTATATCATAGAACAGCTATAAGGACATGGTTCCGAAAGCTGCAGACAGGCTCAGCTCATGCTAGAGCACCATCTCACATGTTACCAAACACTCTGCCTCCAGGATTGTTAAGGCCTGCCATAGGAGTGGCTGATAGGTACACATGTGTCTATATATAAGGTAGGTATAGGAATACTACACCTAAGCAAGGGGTGATTACATGACCTTGCCCCAGCTGAGTGATCAGCCAGTTGTGTCATAATGGAAGGCCAGGCCAGGGGTGGCACAATACATGCTGCAGCCCCTGGTAGGCCTAGGGTACACCTATGCCCTGGGTACCTAAGGTACACTGTACAGGGTCCAATAAGGTGATCCTTACCAATTGGGTTATGCACCTAAAGTACATAGTATAAATTTAGAGAGAGAACAGCTGGGCAGGCCCACAGCCACATCTAAGTCGAAAACCAGTGAAGCAAAAGCAAAAAGTGGGGGTGAACATAGAAAGCAGACCCTACTCTCCTACACAGACCGCAACTCCACTCGCGACGAAAAGCGTCCCCGAGCGAGTGCCGCCTTGGAAACTCCAACGCGCAGAACTGCTGACATTGCGCGTTCTCTTCGGTGGCGAATAGATCTAACCAAGGCTCTCCCCACTGCCGAAAGGGGCCTTGCGCCACGTCCCAGTTGAGGCGCCATTCGTGATCCATCATGCACCAGCGGCTGAGTTTGTCTGCTCTGGCGTTCAGAGAGCCCGCCAGATGTTGAACCACCAGGGTGATGCCCTGATGTTCCTGCCATGTCCAGAGGCGCACAGCCTCCTGACTAAGGGTCCACGACCCCACCCCGCCCTGTTTGTTGCAATACCACATGGCGGTGGTGTTGTCCGTGAACACCTACACCACACTTTCCCGGACAACGGGAAGGAATGCCTTCAGTGCAAGTCGGATCGCTCTCAGCTCCAAAAGGTTGACATGGAGCCAAGACTCCGCCGGAGACCAGAGTCCTCTGATCTCCGCCTCCCCCATGTGGCCCCCCCATCCCAGGAGGGACGCATCCGTCACCACTATGTGCTCCGGGTGGGGTAGGGAGAGGGATCTGCCGCTGACCTAATCGCGGTTCGTGAGCCACCACAGCAACTGTTTTGCAGTGCCCTCCGAGATCAAGACATAGTCGGACAGGTTGCCCCAATGCTGGGCCCACTGAAACTTCAGGTCCCACTGCAGAGCCCGCATTCGCCATCTGGCGAGATGCACTAACAGGATGCAGGAGGCCATCAGACCCAGAAGCCGCAGCACCAACCTGACCGAAACCCGGGATAGAGGCGGAAAGATGGGAATCAGAGCCTGAATATGCCGGACCCGCTGCTCCGGAGGATAAGCCCTGAACTGCGCCGAGTCCAGAACCGCCCCGATGAAAAGGAGCTTCTGGGAGGGACTCAGATGCGACTTCGGCACGTTGATGGAGAACCCCAGCAAATGCAGGAGGTCGGCCGTAGTCTGGAGGTGGGAGACGACTTGCTGGGGCGAGCCCGCCTTCAACAGCCAGTCGTCGAGATAGGGGAAGACTGGAACCCCTGATCTGCGCAGATGAGCTGCGACTACCGCCATCACTTTTGCGAACACTCGAGGGGCACTGGTGAGGCCGACGGGGAGCACCGTGAACTGAAAATGCTCCTGACCCACCATGAACCGCAAGTAACGCTGGTGGGCCGGCAGGACGGGAATGTGAAAATAAGCGTCCTGCAAGTCCAACGCTACCATCCAGTCTCCTGGATCCAGGGCAGCCAGAACCTGAGCTAGGGTAAGCATTTTGAACCTCTCCTTCCGGAGGAAGGCGTTGACGCTCCTGAGGTTCAAGATAGGGCATAGGCCCCCTTTGCCCTTCTTGGGAACCAGAAAGTAGTGGGAATAGCAACCACGACCTACTTCTGGACCAGGAACACGCTCGACGGCCCCCTTGGCCAAGAGGGCTGCAACTTCCTCCCGTAGAAGATTCAAGTGATCCCCGACATGCAGTGGCACTGGGGTGGCATGGCTGGAGGGGTCGTCTCGAAGAGGAGGGAGTAGCCCCTTCAGACGATTTGCAGCACCCACCTGTCCGACGTGATGGAACGCCAGTGGAGCAGGTGATGGCAAATTCTGCCTCCCACTGGCGTGGAATGGGCCTGAAAGCACGGACTAGGAGGGCTTTGAGGCGGATGCTGCCGGGGTTGATGCGGACTGACCGGGCACGTTGACCCCCGGTACTGCCTCGGCGGAATCCACGTCCGTGACCACGTGCAGGTTGGTTCTGCGGCCGGTGGCTAGGCGGACGTGAGGGGGCGCCCCTTCCTTGGCCTTGAAAGGGACTAAAGGCGAAAGGTTGTGGTCGCGGCCCCGAGATGCCCAAGGACTTGGGCGTAGCCCGGGAGTCCTTGAAGCGCACCAGCGCACTATCCGCCTTTTCGTCAAAAAGGCGAGTGCCATCAAAGGGCATATCCATGAGGGTGCTCTGGACATCCCCTGAAAAAGACTTGGACCGCAGCCAGGCGTGGCGGCGGAGCGCCACCGTGGTTGACATCGCCCTACCCAGCGAGTCCGTAGTGTCTAGTCCACATCGAATAGCATGTCGTGCTGCATCCCGCCCGTCGGCAAGAACCTGGGCGAGTCGTGTCCGGGCCTCCTCCGGACACTGGGGCAGCACGTCCTCCACCGTATCCCACAGAGAGTGAGATTAACGGCCCAAGAGGCAAGCGGTGTTCAAGGACCGCAGTCCCAAACTAAGGGAAGAGAACAGCTTCTTACCGAACTGCTCCAGCCTCTTGGATTCCCGATCCGGGGGAGCGGACGGGAAGGAGGATTGGGAAGTAGAGACCTGGATAACCAGTCTCTCGGGCGTGGGGTGTTGGGACAGAAAACTGGGGGTCGCCCGGAGCAGGGCGGTGGCGCAGGGCCACGTTCCGATCCACAGGAGGTACTGTGGAGGGTTTGGACCAGGTGCCCTTCAGAATGTCCACTAGTGCCTCAATGAACTGCAGCAGAGGCTCCGAGGAGCTTGCTGACGGTTGAAGCACTTCAGTGAGGAGGTTAGTCCTCACGGCCACAGCAGGCAGCTCCAGCCCAAGGGCTTCGGCCGCCTTGCGCAACACCACTGAAAATGCAGCACCTTCCTCCGAAGCCACAGTCGGAGGAGGGATGAAACCAGTGTCCGGGGAGGTGTCCAGACCACTGGCATCCCCCAGCTCATCTGCCCAGTCCTGAGATAAGTTGGCCTGCATGGCCAGAGGGTCCTCAGACCCCTCCCAGTCACCCCCGTCATCCGATTCCTGATAACAGGTTGACGATGGCGCCGGAGCCGCTGGCTCGCTAGGTGGCCCAGTCGAGCCCGCGGGGCCCGAAGGTTCACCGTCAGGCGTCGACGGCAGAGCCAGGCCCCTCATGGCCGAGAGGAAGGCACTGATCTCCGCCGGAGTCCCGTCGGTCCCAGGAACCGGTGGGTATGGGAACGGACACGGCTCCTGTGGAGCCGCGGGGGTGGTACCACCCAGACCCTCAACCGAGTCGCGCGACCGGCAAGGGGAGTCCGAAGAGCGGTGTCGTCTCTTGGACTTCTTACCATGCTTCGACTTACCCGAAGACTTGGAACCCGACGAGCGGTGATGGTGGCTGCGGCTCCGCGACCAGTCCTTCGACCTCCTCCTGGACCGTGAACGGCGTGGAGCCGAGTGTCGGAGCTCGAGAAGCTTGCGGGACCGCTTCCGCCTAGCCTTCGAGGTCAAGGCCTGGCAGTCGAGGCACGACTCCGCATCGTGGTCGGCCCCCAGGCAGTAAAGGCACCGGCGGTGGTGGTCCGTCACCGACATCAATCGATGACAGGAGTCACAGGCTTTAAAAGCAGGCATCCCACCGGCACCAGTTTGAGTCAAGTAGACAAAAGAGTCCAAAATGTTTTAGTAAAAAAGTGACTAAAGGGGTAAGCTCTTCCCGGATCGGCGCTGTCTGGCGCGGAAAAAAGAAGAACTGACGTCAGCGCGCGAGGGCGGCGTCTAAGTACTCTGACGACGTCATTCCGGCGCACGGCGACGGATGCGGAGCCGCAGACGATGCCTAGCGACGCGCAAGGGGTATTGCTGACGAAAAATCTTTCCAGATCCAGCCTGACGCCTGGGGATATTCTAAGGTGAGGAATCTAACAAACGTGTTTCTTTCAGATCTGTAATATTCCAACCGCGACTTACCCTGTGTTATCCAATAAACGTTTGACCCAGTGTAACCACTCTGCAACCGGGCACCTTGGGGTCCCTGCTACTCACCTTGGGTTCTTCTGTGTTTCCAATGAGGTAATTCATCCCTGGGTACTAGTCCTGTTTTGGTACTTACCGCAAATCCCACTATTTTAGTATATGGTTTGCCTCCACCTCCCCACCCCCTGTTTGGGCCTGATGTGTTTTTCTATGCTACTTACCTATTTCCAAAATATTTCTTTGTGCAATTGATATCTCCGGGTAGGAGATATACCAAGTTAGTGTCAAGTGTGTAGTAATAAATATAAAGTATTTTTCTACTTACCTGGTGTGGTTCTTTCTTGTGTGAAAAGCTTACTGATTGACCATAGTAGTAAATGCACTTGCTTTAAGTCTTAACTGCTCTGCACAGCTACCCTTTAGAAGCTCTGTTTTTCAGGGACCTAAACACTATCACTAAGGGTTGCATGGACTCATTGTAGAGTGCCTCACCAAAGGTGGATAATATATACTGAGCCAGCCTCCTACAGACAGAGTCCACTTACTCCTGAAACAGGTGAGACCCATCAAAGGGCATGTCCATCAAAGTGGACTGGACATTGCCCTAGATGTCTGTGGATCTTATCTAGATGTGCCGTCTTCTAGCTACATGGTGCCAAATGCCTGACTGAGAGAATCTGTAATGTCTAATCCACATCAGATAGTAAGTTTTGCCACATCACGGCATTCCCGAGCGGCTTGTGTGAGAGCAGGACACTAAACATCTGGAACACCAGGTAGGATTTCGGCAACATAATTTCAAAGGGCGTGGCTATAACGCCTCAGAAGGCTGTTGGCATTCACCAAAATTAAGGCTCAGTTAGTAGAAGAAAATATGCGCTTCCCAAACTTTTCGAACTGCTTCGATTCTCTGACTGGTAGAGTAATAGGGAATGCACTCGGATGACTTTGCTCACTGAGGTTCATGCAACAAGACTTACTGGAGTGTGGTCCTAAGTCAATTAAGTCGGATCATCTGAGACCAAGCGATGACAACGTACAAATTGTATGTTTGCCTGAAGTCCGGAACAGGGTTTCACCCAAGCCACAAGAAGGGTCTCTGTAATGGTCACTTCTGGAGTGGACCGAACAATGCCATCTCCTTTGCTACAGGGGTGCTGCAAAAGATTTTCCAGATCCAGTCTGATGCCTGAACAATATTCAAAAGGAAAGGAATCTGTAGTCGGAAATATCTATAAGAATGCATATTTAGCAGTAAAAGTCTTTCTCCTTTCATTGAAATTAGAGTGGAGGCACTGTATGTAACTTTTACATAGGTATGCCACAAGCTTTGGTAGGGTTAGGGGCTATAACCTTTGTGGTGCCTCTTGCTTTTGAGATCCTCAGAGAAGCTTTAAATCGGGAAGATATCTTTTCGGGAAACTGAAAATAGTAATGGGTGCCACCCAGTCGTGGTACCACATTAGCTACTTCCAAAAGTGAACACGCCGGGCTATCTGTGTTATTATGTAAACACGTTGTAATGGTAGGTTGCCCTCCCCTTGTGATGACCCATATTTTACTAAGTATAAGTAAGACAGAAGCGACCATTGTTTTGTCTATTTGTTGCTGGCATACATTTCCATTAGCTGGTGTACACTGCTGACTTTACATGAAGGGCTCAGGTAGCATTAGCCACTGTGAAAACGAGTGTGAGACCCATCTCCTTTTAACCAGAACATCTGCAAACAACACAAAGGGACCAGCATACATATCAGATCTGTCAGTCGGTGATAGTGCCTGTAGAAAATAGCTTATTATGTGGATAATAATTGGAACAAGCATTTGCAATGCAATAGGTCTCGCATTATAGAAGTGTGAGCAGTTGGCATTGCTAATAATAATGCAACACTAGCTATTGGCATTGTAAATGATAATGGCATTTATTTATGTGTTTGTTTTATAAAATAGATTAAAAAAAGGCATTGTCATGAACAATGCCAATAGCTTAAACTTTTGCAAATGCGATACCTATTGCATTGCAAATGCTTGTTTCAGTACTGCAGGTTTTTTTAAAAAGTTTTAGTCACTTTGTGTGTGTGTGTGTGGTTGTGTGTGTGTGGTTGTGTGTGTGGGTGTGCTTGTGTGTGTGTGTGTGTGTGGTTGTGTGTGTGGTTGTGTGTGTGGTTGTGTGTGTTTGTGGTGGGATGAAATGCTCAGCTATTTTCACCTAGTTATCTGAGCTGCTGTGGGATGCTGCAGAGGCCAGGCGGCATGAACAGCTCGTGAGCCTGGCTCGGCCCTCTCCAAAGCTCCTCTCTATTTGAGTTTATTTGGTATACTTTTGTTTATATAGTGCTTGGAATATATCTCTGCCCAAGCAGTCTGGAGCTGCAAACATTGGCCAAGGTACCTTGGCAGTTTCACTTAAATAGTTTGTTTATCTGCTTTATATAGCGCCAATGTGTCGTAGTGCAGGTGCTTTGGAAAGCGTGAGGTTTTTATTGGCTGTTCAGCTGTCACTACATTTTAAAACAGAGAGATGGTGAAATGTTTGGACTGTGGGAAATTATTCACACAGACAGCGACATCCTCAATAACTGAGCACAGGAAGATACAAGAATTCCGAATTAAAAGGGCACAAGACAGGCTAAATTACTAAAGTGAGATTCGAGCTCAAGATTTATGCGGAGCACAAGGGGGAGTCAGACTCCGCAGCCTTACAGGACTCTTTGGTGCTTATTAAATGCACTGCCCTGCTCTACACCAGCATCAGCTATTAATCGACTTTCCTGCAAAAATAAAGGTGTCAAATCTACACGCATCCTCAGAGATAACATGTCGCGACAGACAAGATCGAGCTAACCTCAAACTAGTCGGCTCTCATTATGGTTGTGCACTTGGATCATTGTTGGGATATCTAAAGTAGAGGGAGATAGAGTAGACTAGTTTGCCCAGGATAACACAAAAAGCATGCAAGTAGGTAATCGATTGGCACTAGATTGCTAGACACATAACCCATTTCAAAATTTTCCAGTCGATTACTCAAAACAATTTGACCATTTCGTTTAAGACCGTGGGATTTTTATTGGCTGTTCAGCTGTCACTACATTCCAGTGTGTAATGTTCGGACCAATGTGCTGCTGCTGCACTTTGGCATTCTCTACTCTGCCCGAGGCGCTGATGAAACACCGCTCCTCTCTGGTGATTTACTGCTGTCACCACATTGTAGTGCTACAATAAACAGTAAATTAAGCAAGAAATGCATCAGCTAAGCACGCGATGTGTGGCGCTTTAGCACAAATAAATAAAAAATGCCATTAGTTAAACACGGTGCTGCATGAAGCTCAACAAACAAGCATTGGTAACATAGCACATGAAGAGCGGCGTCGGAGAAACGGGTGCCCTGCTGACATATGAAGCGAGGGAAAGCAAAAAAGCATTGGCATAGCCAATAGGTCTCGCTTTTGGGACCTTATAAGTGTTTAACTATGCAACAGTTGCATAACTAAATACTTACAAGGTCCCAAAAGCGAGACCTATTGGCTATGCCAATGCTTGTTTTGTTTAGTAGAGCAAGCCAGACTTAACTTGCTGTGCATCTCACAGGGGTCTCTAGAGTGTCAGCTAAGCCTAGAATGGCCTCTTAGGGCGAGGCAAAGAAATCCCTTCCTTTTCTCCTCCAAGGCCTTCTGCGCCCCAACCCCCTCCCCTGTTTATTTTCTTGCCGACCCCGTGGGGAGCTAGGACAGCTGCTGGAAGCGACAGATCCTTTGCAGATTGCCAGGGTTGTGACCCCGAGGCCCCCTTTCCTCTCCACCCTGAGAACTGACGAGTCAGTCAGGTTGGCGAAAGAGAAGCGTAAAAAGGGGGGTTGGGGGCATGGACTGCCTCTCCAGCTTTCGAGTCATGAATGAAACAGGAAAGGGTACATGCAAATGAAAAGCAACAATTACTTCATCCAGTGTGGTGAACTGCAGATGAGTAAGTGATTTTGGTTTACGATATAAAAAAAAAAAAATTGCCCAGATATTGCCATGGACATCGAGCTCACGTGTCTGTAAAGGACTCGGGTGCCATTTTGAAAAAAACACGTCCTATGCTGTTAATATTCTATAGGTCCGTCTGTGTGTGTTTGCAGTGCAAACATTGGCAGCGATCGATATTGTCACTGCAGCAGCGAGGACGCTGCCTATTAGCCAGCATGGTGGGTGCCGTGGGGCACCCTGGACGCCTCTCTTAATGAGGTCCCTGCTACAGGCACTGCTGTGCCTGTCTCCCCTGGAAGTGGGCGCTGTAGCACAGAAGCGCAGGGGAGCGAGGGAGGCCCTCTGGCCCTCACGAGTATTAGAGCTCATAATGTGTATACTTTCAATGGAAGCTCGGTGTCAGACATGGGGTTTTTGCATTTTCACCCCCAAATGAAAGTAAGCGCCCGATGGAAGCCTTGACTGGGGGAAGTGAAGTGCAAATATGCAGTTCTATCATGTGGACGTTGTAGAGCAGTTAAGGCGAGAAACCCCACCTGTGCCCACAGGTATCGGCCTAACAACACTTCAGAGCCACGTCAGAACGTTTTATTAGTATCCGGAGAATGGCCTGCAGGCTGTATCCATACAGAACGGCAACATAAGGCTGTCCAGCTGGGTGTCATTGTGCCTACTGACCACGCCTGGTTTGTTACATGGTGTAACGCTGTCTTGCACGAGTCGGGCCTTGTCGGTTACCTGCTGTTACGTGGGCGACCGTGCCGGTTGTGTGGCTTCTCATTTAACACTGCCTCATGTGAGTTTAACGAACCAACGGTGCTTCCAAACTATTTAAGGTGAAATCTTCAAGCGGCCGAGTTTCCCCATCAGTATACATTCTTCTGCTTTGGCCACTGTAAATTCAAACTTGCCGCACAAGCCCTTGTCTTGGCCTCTCCATAGCTTTTGTAGTGGATTAAAGTAGAGTAACACATGAAGTATATTTAACGCAGTATTCTGCAATTCAAAGTATGTGCCTTATTTACAGGAAGGGGGTGGCAAATGGTGTTCACGGGCGCTTTGATGTCCTCAGTGGAGGCGCGGCTCACTGAGAACATCAAAGCGCCCGCGAAATGTAAGTGATCGCAATCGCGATCACACTTCAAAGCGCGGTCGTGTGGCAGGCGAAAGTGAAAGTAGTTTTGGAAGTGCAAACAGTGGCTTTTCAGGCCTCCAAATGGTGCGCGCGCCCGGCCGACGCACATGCACTGTACTTGGAGGCGTGAAAAGCCACTGTTTGCACTTCCAAAACTCGCTTACTATAAGTCTCGCCAGAGCAGCGCTAAAGCGCTGTCTCAGGCGAGACCTAAAAATCGCTTGAGTTGCATTCAATTAAAATTGACATGAATCTTTCATTCAAAAATAGGTTCAAATACTGCTAAGCGATAAGATGTGCACATATTGCATCATCATAAAAAGCAGTGATCCCCCGAAGTATGCGTATTCCTCCATGTTAATCAAATATCATCCACAGCCTGGAATTTTCATTTTACATAAGCATTTTTAAGACAATACTGCTTCCTTCATGAACAATAATTACAAATGCAAATACAAAAAAGTGAATTAATAAGAAATAACACTGTGATGCAAACCCTAAAAAAGGTGCACGCCTCACCTCTTCAGGACTAGCTGCAGTTTCTGCCTGGAGCCACTTGGGCTTTGAATGCTGCCAGCATTCGAGACCATAAACATCTCAACGGCCAGAACCATCTCTATCTCGGACATAAATGAGGGAATATGCAAAATCTTATGATAAATGTTTCCTTCGGGTGCAGGGTAACACCCTTTAGTTAGGGCATCTAAAAAAAGATAAATTATTAAAATGGGTGATAGTCTGTTACAAATATTCATACACAATAAATTAAAGGTAATCAAATAAATTAACACATTTTTAATAAACATGCACAATACATACCATTCGATTTTCCAATTCTATGTCAAGACCAGAGGCGAGGATTATGCTTTTATTCTTTGCTTTAATAACAAGCATTTGCAATGCAATAGGTCTCGCATTTATGCGAGTTTCAGCTATTGGCATTGTAAATGACAATGCCTTTTATTTATGTTTTGGTTTTTAAAACAAATAAAAAGCATTGCCATTTACAATGCTAATAGCTTAAACTCTGACAAAAGCAAGACTTATTGCATTGTAAATGCTTGCATTATTAAAGCTGCCTTTCTTTTTCAAACTGAACCCTGTGAAATCTGGAGTTGTGGCGCTGGGAAATAAAGGGGGACATCTGGGCACTGTATGCCATCAAGTTACTACACTCCACATTTTTATTACTGACTATGGCGTTGGGCCACCCCTTAGGCCTCATCAACGGCAAAGCATTTCACAGAATACATTAATGAGCACAGCGCAAAACGGATTCTGTGGTTGCCGGACCTGGCCAGACTGAAGGTGGAGATAGAAGTGACTATCCGCCTCAGGCACACCTCGTGTTGTGCCTACACATCTACGACTCACAGCTCCAGCCTCGCTGTGCGGTGGTAAACACAGTAAAGGGACAAACAAGTAGGCAGAAGAGGCGAGCATCACAAACAAATAATCAAGTTGCGGGGATACCCATCCGTTGTTATTTCATTTAAATTAAATACAACCAAGTTTCCGCTGCAAACTACCAAGTCTCGGCGTTTAGTAAATATTGTCCCGGTCTAATCTGCTCATTAACAAAGCTTAGCGGATGTAGGGAGTGGAGGGAACATTTGGTAATAGTTAGGAAGAAACATTTGGTGGTGAGATGTTGAACATGCCATCCATCACGTTCCTGAACAAGGCTCAGGACATAAAACAAACATTCTCAAGTACAGTGAAAGAAGGCAGGCTCGGGGGAACGTGTCCCTTAAAGGCTATTAAAATGTAACACCGTTTTAGTTGGGGGGGAGCGTGGATTATGACGGTTCCAACTGCATCTTTGTCGATTAAAATGTCCACATTAGGCAGAATGCCTGGGGCGCTTGGATCAGTCCTGCTGGGCTCTCCACCCTTACCTGTTTCGAGATTTTGCACATCCGCCGATCGGATCGCCTTCCTCACAGGAGTGCGAAAGGATTGGTTCTGCAGCCGCCTTCCCCTCAAGCCCCGCCCGGAGTGTTCACGCCCCCAAGTCGGTCTGTATTCTGCCGTTAGCGGCAACGACTACAAATGTAATGACGCTCACTGCGTTTTGTATGCCCTCAGGGTCAGTACCAGAGGTTGTTGTCTTCACTCATTTTACCACAAGCTAAGGCCCGTTCTGAGCCCTCCTTCGGTCGCATCTGCACCTCTGGCACTTGCTGACTTGTTGGGAAACCTCACCTGGGCACCATTACAGTGGTGAAAGCAGGTTTAAAGGCCAGCTGAAACAACCTTCCTGCATCCTTTTCACCCTAAGAATATAAAGGGCTACTGGAGTACCTCCATATTATTGGTGCTTCTCAGGCCCCTCTTATTTGTGATGATAACCAGACTGTATTACGCCACTTTAATGGAGGAGATCTGTAACTCCTACACTGAGGAGGACACAGTTACCTCCCCAAAGATGACGACCTCTGTGAGGTCATGGACGCCTCAATCCACCGGGCTGTCTCGGAAGCCTTAGTTCCACTTAGACCCTGGCAGAGTAATGCCCGAGACCCCTTGACCCGAGAGCAGAACCCTGGGGGCCCCAAAGCCCATGGGCAGACCCGAGACACTCCAGCATGCCGGTATGTAGCTCACTGACAGATTTGGATGCTTTTGCTTGCATTTAGCACGCTTTCCTGGACCACAGCTCCTTGGAGCATGCAGGGCAAAAAATACCACCCCCATTTCTCATCCTTGACCTAGATCTCCCCTCTCCTGCCCCTTAGTCACCTAATGGCGACGCATCCCCAGTCTCAGATGCAGTCCTGCAGCCTGATAGGTCCTAGCGTCCACATTTAGCCTCTAAACTGCCAGATGACGACCGACCCATTCCAGACCTTCTTAATCCGGATGATCTCCTACATCCAAAATCCTCAGATTGGGTTCCAGCTGAGAAAGTAGTCACCTTCATGGCTGAGAGATTGAGAAAGGCCAGGGATAAAGAAGTCTGCAACGCCTCAAGGCGGAGTGCCCTCTCGCCTCCCCTACAAACAAAGAGGCCCTCATGCCGGAAATAGATCTTCGCATGGCATAGACCGATCCTGGTGCTACTGTCAGGATAAACTACTCAATTTAGCAGGCACATTTACTAAGATTTTCGACATGGCAGAGGATGCCAAGACTTCCGGTTCCCTGATTTCACCCGAGGTTCTGTCCGGATTGGTTCAAAGGGCTATAATATTACTTGGAAATGCCAATTGCGCCCTATTTACAGAGAGAAGGTGTAAGGAAACTGTAAAAAAATCTCAGCGAACACGCAGAATTTCCGCGAACACGCGGAATTGCTTGTTTACGATGCTTTCGTCCTGTTTGCGATCGCTGTTTGCATGCTCGGGGGAAATATCTCGCAAACACGCATTGTGAGAACGCGAACAAGCAAAAAATTCAGCGAAGCCACGCAACGCAGAATTTTGGGCAACTCTGCGTTCTCCGCGGAACGCAAAATTACCCAGATTCCGCAAGCAGAACAGAATTTATCACCCAGGCCTACTCTGAAGCAGGCCTTACAGTGCAGGGCGGCCTGTTTGTTGAGCCCTTCTTCAAAGAGCTCAGCAAATTTGTCGCAACACTTCGCTCTTAGGACAGCCTAGTCCTCAATAAAAGGACCAGGCCGGGCGTGGAAGAGGGGAGCTTGGCCGGCCGTCCATGGACAACAGCAAGCCTCTTTCTGGGGCACAGCCTTTAGAAGGCTAGAAGAGACAGTATCAAGATCAGTCCAGGTCTGGAGGATTCTATCCCACCCGCACATATTCCAAACACCGCGGTTCCAGACATGGACATCAGCATAGCTTTGTACACAGTTGGTGAACCCTGATGTCCGACTCTTGGATTTTACAGTCCGTCCAAGGCTTCCAGAGGGGGTTTTAGGGCTCCCCAGTCCAGTTCAAGCCTCCTCTTCATTTTTCTGCAAAACAATTCTCCTTGGTAGAAGCGGAAATTAGGGACCTCTTAACTAAAGGGACAATTGTCCAGACAACCCCACACCCTCGCTGCTTCCTCAGCAACATCTTCCTGGTGGACAAACACAACAGTGGGAAACAGCCAGTGACCAATCTCAGACAATTAAACAAGGGGCTGGTTTACAGCCACTTCAAAATAGAGAGTAACTATCTGTTCTGAGACCCTTTTCTCCCCAACAACTGGCTTTTCCGTCTAGACTTAAAGACGGCATACCTTACAGTTCCCAGATTTCCCCCTCACTGATGCTTTCTCCAGTTTCACTGGCTCCACACCACTTACAAGTTTACTACCCTTCCATTCAGCCTCTCCTCAGCTCCTTGGTGCATCACCAAGATTCTCCGACCTGTGTTGGAATCCCTTTGAGGCAGAGGGATTTGCCTAATATACCTGGACGATCTCCTACTAATGAACCATTAACTGGGAGTCTTACAGATCCATCTCCAATGGGCAGTGTCCCTCCTGCAATCTCTGGGGTTCCTCATCAACGAGAAAAGGTCAGTGCTGGCTCTAACACAGTCCATTGTCTTCATTGGGTTTGTGGTGGATTCCGTCCAAGCGACCCTACGTATCCACTCATGCAACATTGTCAAGTTTTGACACAAACTGATTCGCACACTGGCAAAACCAGTACCATCCCTTTATCAAGTGGCAAGAGTTGTCGGCGTTCTCTCCTCCTCCTCCATCCAAAACCATAGTTCCAGGCCCCTTGCATTACAGGGCTCGCCAAAGACTCAAGATCTCCCACTTACGGAGAGGAATGACATACTCAAAGTGTGTGCCTCTGTCCGACGAAGCAAAAGCAGAGCTCCAATGGTGGCTGGCATAAATAGAAACACGGAATGGTCTCGCCATCTTCGGGTCACAGCTAGACCTAGTAAGAGAAGCAGAGGCCCGTGGAATAGGTTGGGAGGCGCGATGTGAGGATTTCTCCACAGGAGGAAGATGGTCAGAACTAGAGAACTCTGTTCACATCAATTGCCTAGAGTTGATGGCAGGCTCATTTGCGGTCAAATGTTGGATGAAGGACAGCATCCAATGCAATGTTCTCCTAAAGATGGACAATGTTGCAGTGGTCAGGTATATATCAACCACCTGAGGGGACCCGGACCAAGCCCCATTGGATCTGGCTAGACGCGTCTGGGATTATTGGTTATAGAACCAGATCTCGGTCATGGCGGGACATCTTCCAGGCGTGGACAATCAAGTGGCAGATTGGACATTCCGCCATCTGAGAGACTCACCCTTTTGAAACTGGACCCCTGTGTCTTTCAGGAGCTGAACCTCTGTTGGTGCCCCTTCTCGGTGGACCTTATTGGATCCAGACCTGATCGTCAGCTGGACAAGTAGTACAGCTGGAGGCCAGCCTCATCGGCTCAAGTGACGGACGCATTCACACAGATTTGGGAGACGGAGAAGGGCAATGCCTTCCCTCCTGTCCCAATGATAATGAGGCTCTATACATGTTTGGTGGCAACAAGCAGAGGTGGCTAACCACTCCTCTAGGGAGGTCTCAAGCATAGTTTCCAGTTTTGATCGAACTCTCTTGGGCTTCTCCAATCCGTCTACCCCTGTATCCGTCTCTCCTTTGGGATCCTTCCAGCAATCCCCACCATCTAGTCCTGGAGGGGTCTCTGCGGCTCATGGCATGGAGGATTACCGGAGTAGACGGGATGTCCAGGGCCTATCGCTGCAAGCTGCAGGCCTCCTCTCCAAAGCCTGAGCAACCAATACCACCGAAAGATATAGATCACCTTGGTCCAGATGGTTGGGCTGGTGTCATCAATGACACTTAGATCCCTTGGGGACCTCCATTGTCCATGTCCTAAACACCTTGGCTTCTCTGGCTTCAGAAGACTTGGCTTAGAGAATAGTCAACACCTTCCATTCTGCAATTTTTGCTGGTCACCCTACGATCCAGGGTCTTCGGGTAGGTGAACACACTGACACAAAAACTCCATAGAGGAATATGCCTTTTTAATCCACGAGAACCAAAATATTCAGGATTTTGGGATGTAAATGTGCTTCTAAATCTGCTCCTCTCTTGGCCAAGGAACAAATACCCATCTAGGAAGCAATTAAATACTAATCTCGCGTCCCTACTTTGTCTGGTATCCTGTAGGAGAGTGTCTGATGTCAGGGCTCTAGACATCACTGGCAGAGCGTTTACCCCGCACTGAGTTACTTTTTATATTTCCAGATGGACTAAGACCACTTCCAGGGTGATCTCTTACCCGGCATTTCTGCATTCTCCCAAGTTATGTGTGGTCAGATGTATTAAGGCTTATGAAGCTGTTACGGAGGATCTCCGCCCCCATGGAGAATGACAGCTTCTTAATCGCCTTCACAAAGTTGCATAGAGCTGTTTCATCCCCTACCATCGCTCGATGGGTCATGCAAGAAGTAGGCATCAACACGCAGAAATTCGGAGCTCATTCCAACAGGGAAGACATGGCATCAAAGGGATCCTCCTTGGGAGCCAGGTTGGAGGATATCATGAATGCAGCTGACTGGTCCTCAGACTCTGTTTTCAAGAATTTTTTATTTTAAGCCGCTTCATAGCATAGCATCCTTGGTGGTGGATAAGCTTTAAACTAGCATAATCCTTGCCTCCCGTCCAGACATAGAATATACAAATTCCTAGCTTTCATAAAGGAATGTTTCAATTTTGTTTCAGGACACAGAGGTGAGGATTATCCCCACTGGGGTTGTGTTCTGACTATATTCCCCCCGGCTATAACGAAGGCTTCGTAACAAGCGTGAGTAAATCGTCTCAATTCTATATGTGTGCAAAAGCCAATGAATTTGTTTTCGAACTCTTTGTACTGCTCTTAGATAAATAATTAATGAAATGAGAAATGACGATCAATGCTTTTGGGAAATAGGCTCAAATCTTTATATCTCCATTACAGAAATTATTCGGGCAAGCAGGAGTAGAAGTTGATTCTGGTTTTTCGTCGTTCGAAGAAAGAGCAAGAAAGGACACTGTTGTTGGACTATGATGGCCAAGTGATGCTCTGATTGGCTGACCCCTGTTGAACTCCAATGAACTGGATTCCTAATGTTCATGGGACTTGTAGTTTTTCTAATGTTTTACAAGGCTGTGGTTTATTAATGTTGTTTATTAAAGCATAAATGACAAGTTATTTACCTTCGGTAACGCCTTATCTGGTAGAGACATAAACTAGCTGCAGATTCCTTACCTTTGATTTTCCCAGGCGTCAGACTGGATCCGGAAGATTTTTCTTAAAGCAATACCCTTGCATGCTTGCAGGTGTGTAGTGAAGGTAGCTGCATACATTGCTATGTGAGCATAAGAGCGTTAGCTGTTAGAAAGCCATTTTGCCACTTTTGCACGCGACACTGCAGATACATATTATTTGAGAACTGCTTGCTTGCCTTTTCTTCACACGAGAACTGTCTGTTGTTCACCTCCCTAGACGTGCACTGCGACCTTGATCTGAACATTGTGTGCAAAACACTTTGAGCAGCCAGACAATGTATGTTTTTGAATCCAGGTTGATCGGCCCACTCTCTAGTCATAATATGCACACAGCTGCAAATACCTGAACGTCGATAGCATTTAATATTACCGTTTGCATGCGTTTGAGACACATTCTGGAGAAGAACTGTAGGAAGGTGGATATCTGACTATGGTTACCCCCAACTTTTTGCCTAGTGTCTAGCTGGTTTTTCGACTTAGTTGGCCTGAGATCCTGCCATTCAGGGTCTCAGGCTGTCTGCTCTCTCTTTAAAATGGACTCCATGTACCCTAGGTACATACACAATTGGTAAGGATCACCTTATTGGACCCTGTACAGTGTACCCTAGGTACCCAGGGCATAGGTGTACCCTAGGCCTCCCAGGGGCTGCAGCATGTATTATGCCACCCCTGGTCTGGCCTTCCAATCAGACACAACTGGCTGATCACTCAGCTGGGGCACGGTCGTGTAATCACCCTTTGCTTAGATATAGTATACCTATATCTACCCTTAAAATAGACACATGTGTACCTATCAGCCACTCCTATGACAGGCCTTAACAATCCTGGAGGCAGAGTGCTTGGTAACATGTGAGATGGTGCTCTAGCATGAGCTGAGCCTGTCTGCAGCTTTCGGAACCATGTCCTTATAGCTGTTCTATGATATAGCCTACCATATACTCTTAAAGTACCTTATAATCTTAAACGGTTATGGTAACTATGGTTTGGCTTTATCAAAACATGACGTGTAAGGTGTCTAACACTGTGGAATAATACCCCCATACCATTTCTGGTGATGAGGATATTAGTCCTCCCTTCTAGAGGGAGAGACATGTTAAAATCCTACTTTGCTGTTTAACTCTAACCAAAGCCTCAGCATCACAAAATGGATGCTGCTGCCACAGACACGAGTCTGACCTCCCGCTGCTGGGAGTGATCCCGGCAAGGGAGGCTTGGACAATAGGTTTCCTGCTTGGGGAGGTGCTAGCACCTCCCCAGACAGACTTTAGTGTATTGGGGCAGGGAGGGCTGAAAGGAATGAGACATGCCTGGGGCACACAAGGTGTCCCATGCATAGTCCAGTTCAAACCGGTGCTGGGGCACTCCAGCCCCAGTCCTGGCGCGAAACTGGACAAAGGGAAGGGGGTGTAACCACCCCCCTCCCAGGTCCCACCCATAAGGCGTGACCTAGCAGGCAACCCAGCCCCCCAGATTAGTATAAGTGAGGTAGCTGGGCCCCAGGAGATTAGATTATCCTGAACCTGCAACTTGAACAGAAACTCTGGACCTTCGACATTCGACGAAAGAAGAAGACTGAAGAATCTCCCTTGTGGCCAAGGAGTGGCTACCCTGTGCTAACAGGCACCATCAAGAGACTTACCCTTTGCTTTGCTGAAGTTCTACGAGGGACCGACTGCAGAGCCCGACCAGAGCCTTGACTTCCAGACTTCTCCGACCCTGATCCACATCCACAGCCGAGCTGAGATCCGTGGGGGCGACGAGAGACGTGGGACCGGCTACCTGGGAAAAGTGGCGAGTATCTTCCAGCGCAGCTTCTGAGGCACCCTCGAAGTTGTGCACCGGGGATTGAGAAGCCCCAACCCCAAGCATCATCTGCACCGAAGATCAGCCCCCCACACCCCATGAGTCCTGCGTGGGGCCCTTCTGCATTTTCCTGCTTGCCGCGTCTGTCCGGTTGCTTGCCCGTTGGCTAGCGGCCTTTGCGACGACACACCTTTAAATCTCCACTGCTGGTTTGGCTCCTCCAGACTGGCTCCCGCTTCTTTGCAAAAGAGAAGCACCCCAGACCTTCCTGGTCTGCACCAGAAGCAAGTCCTCCGTTCTTCGTGGGTTCCTCTTGCCAAGGCTTGGTGAGTCCTAGTTCGACGCCGCCGACAGCAAGAGCCTTCGTGGGACAGCTCGCCTCCTGGTCGTCCTCGACGTCTCCTGGCACCCGTGGCTGCTGCGACAAGCTTCATCCTTCACCTGCAATCTTCACGACATCGCCTGGTTCCTTCCTGGTTCCACGTGGTCACTGGCTAGTGACCTTGACTCTGTCCCTTCTGCTTGCAGGTACCCTTCCTTCTTGATCCGGCCTTGGGATCCACCGGACACTCTGCACTGACTGCCTCTCAGCAACTTTCCTTCAGGCATCCATAGAAGTCTACGACGAAACCCGACGCAAGTTCACACCTATGCACCCACAGCCCGTGGGCTAGGTAACTTGGGTACTTCGGTGCTCACAAGGGTAGTGACTATCCTAGGGTCTAGTTTCCGAGTCTCGACTTTCTAGCTACTCCAGAAGTGTCCTAAAACTGCTTATTTCAGAACTGTACTATTTCTATCGATTATACGCATTACGCGTGAGTGTTTCCACTCTGCACCTGAATCCCGTGGGCCTCCCACTTCCTAACTGTTGGTAGTGTAGTGTAGCCCCAGCGATTCCCTAGGCCTATTCTATTTCCGTGACAGTGGTCCTTATACCACTTCTTTAGTATATGGTTTGCGTGGCCCCTAGGGCCTAACTGTATTACTTACCTGTGTGACTTAATGTATGCTTGAATAAGACTGTGTTGTACTTACCTCGAATCTCATAAAGAGTGCTGAGGGTTTGATATATATATCTGTTGTGGTGTCCTTTCATTTGGTATTCAAGGGATTATATATGGTATCACAGCTGGCTTCACATGCCATTCAGAGTTTAGCCTAAGACTGCTCTTGTCCATGCTACCACTAGGATAGCTGGTCTATAAGTTTGACTTTACAACCAATCACCATAAGGGTTGTTTGGACTGATATAGGGTGTACACTAGAACTAGTGACATCATGCATCAGGCCAACTTCTCACAAGAACATTTCCAGGCGCAGAGCAAAGCTGATCCAGTGATGTGATCCACATAAAGCTGTTCTTTACGGTATGGGGTTCCCCATTCAAGCCTAGAGACCTTCTACTAGTCTAATAATAATATTAGTTTACTAGCGAAAGGAAGGTGGCTGTATTCCACTGTCATTTATACTATGATTTCTCCTTTCATTTTCTATGGTATTGTAACAATGGTTTTAATTATAATCATGTGTCTGCTTATGTTAGCCAAAGTCATGCATCTTAGGACACGTAGTTTATAAAATAAACCTTTTAAACTTTACTGTGTCTCTGATTACTTTGTTGTGGATTGATATATGTATAATAGCGAACAGGTATTTCTGATTCCCACCATTCCTGTGAATACTCTAAGTCGCTTGTTCTGGGTTGTCTATACATTGGGACCTCCGAGATAATACGGATAACGAACGGGACACTGATGCTGGTTGGACAGGGGTTCTGGGTACTGAGGTGAGTTTTTGGTACACCACAATTCACTGAGGTCCTGGTTTCCTGCGCATAGTTCTGTGCATGAGCAGAATCCCTGCAACAGGTGGTGTCAGTTTGCTCTGCGTGATGCTTTCGGCGTCATCGCCACTGTTGAGACGTCCGCATTCCCTCTACAGACGTCACCTTAATGCGCTGACGTCCGTTACTTTTCACGACTTTACACACCAGGAGCACGGAGCCATAAAGTGCACTGACATTGGTGTGTTTCTGAACAACTAGGGCCCTGAAAGGGAAAAGCCCTGACCCTAAAAACCAGTCCACAGTGCGGGGAGGATGGGTGGGTCAATAAGGAATCTGCAGCTATATCATGTCTCTACTTCATAAGGCGTTACCAAAGGGAAGTAACTGGTCTATCTGATAAAGACATCTAGCCGCATATTCCTTACTATTGAATAGATACCCAAGGAATACCATCTCCGGAGGGGGGACTGCAGACAAGTTTAGACCAGGAATTCCCGCAGGACAGAGCAGCCAAAAAGGCCATCCCAGTGGGTTGACTGTCTAGGCAGCCTGACAAATGTCTATGACTGGGACTCCAAGTTGCAACGCTATGTTAGCCTTAACTCTGGTAGATTGAGCCCTTAAGCCTTCAGGAGACTGCTTTTTGGCCAGAGAATAGCATATTTTGATGCAAAGGATGAGTCATCAAGAGATTGTTCTTTTCTGTACCGTACAAACCCTCTTCTCTCCCACGTACCCCACAAAGCCTCAGAGTCATTCTCATTTAAATCCAGGATAGAGACTGAAACATTGGTATCATAGACAGAACATCCTAGACTCGCTGTTTGGGAAGATAAGCCAGAAACAGCACTGGGTTCAGAACAGCTCTGATGAAAAGGAGCATCTGAGAAGAAGTGAGGTGTGACTTTGGCATGTTGATAGTGAACCTCATGGAATGCAGGAGGTTCGCCGTAGTCGGAAGATGGTAGACAACAGCCTGGGGCGAACCTGCCTTCAACAGCCAGTCATCAAGATAGAGCCCGCCTTTAACAGCCAGATAGGGGAAGACTGGCAGCCCTGATCCGGGCAGATGGGCTGTGATCACCGCCATCACCTTGATGAACACCTAAGGGGCATTGATAAGGCCAAAGGGGAAAACGGTGAAATAAAAGTGCTCTTTGTCTATCGTAGACTGCAGATAGCGCCGATAGGCAAAACAGCAATGTGAAAATAAGCATTGTGCCAGCCCAGTCTGATGGGTCCCCAGGCGTCAGACTGGATCCGGAAAATCTTTCGCAGCAGCACCTCTGCGCGCCGGGGGCGGCGCCGTCTGGCTCCGCCCAGACGTTGTCCACGGACATGACGTCAACGGAGCCATATAAGCCCCTCCTGATGCGCTGACGTCAGTTTTCGTTGGAGAAACTTTTCCGCGTCAGAACGCGGAGCCATCACCAAAAAACTGGAAATATGGTAACAGTGTGCAAAAATGATGAAAACATAGGAAGAAATTGACACGTCACACAGAGCAGTGCTCTAAAAAGCCACCCCGCAAGAGCGAAGGCCAATCAACGTGAAAGGGAGACAAGGATGTGGAAAAACAGCCTGGCAGAGGACAGTAAGTCTGCATCCAGAAAGTAAAACAGTGAAGGAGAACAAGTCCGGAACACCAGATTAAGGAGAGGTCACCACAAGGCGTCACCAGAAAGAGACGTCGCAACCCCAATAAAGGACCCATAAATGTACAGAACCAAGAGGTCTGAAGTAAAAGGTCGCAGGGGTGGCAAAAACCACAAGGCAATGGAGAAGGGAAGAGCGGGAAGGTGGGAAAAAGCATGAATAGATTTCACACCGTACAATCCAGGACGGGCTGGAAAGGACACATGACCGGTAAACATACCGCCCAATCTTGAGAATGGGCGGAATGGAGCAGAGAAACAGAACAAGGCAGTCTGTGTTGGAGTGAGAGAATATCACTTGGCAAAAGGGCAAGCCACCCAAAGGGAGGCGAGTATAGAAAGCCCCAACCTGAAAAGGTCCTCGCAGAACGGGGAGGACGGGTGGACGTTAAGGAATCTGCGGCTAGACTATGTCTCTACCAGATACATTGTTACCGAAGGTAAGTAACTTGTGCATCTGATAGAGACATCTAGCCGCAGATTCCTTAAAATAGATACCAAAGCCATACCCATGGAGGAGGCGGGTCTGCGACTGAACCCCACCAAGTGTCCGAGGGAACTTAGTTGTCCATAACGCGACTTAACAGCACCGTCAACCTTTGGAACAAACCACAATGAGGACAGTAATGATAGCGCAGTTAACCACCAGACCATGAAACTCTAAAGAGAGCAGAAACAATGGGAGGCAAAGATACCAGAAGCCGTCAAGAACAGCACGAAAACGCCTTTGTGTATACCGGGTTGAGAGAAGGAAAGCACAGAGCCAGAATGCAGGTGGCGCAGTGAGAGTTCATAACTTCCGAAAAGGAGATGAACCAAACCAGGGTTTGAGGGATTCACAAGATCCGAGGTGGCTACAGAAAGCAAAAGCAATTACCCGTCGACCAAGCAGAACAGTGGAAAAAAAACAGTATAGAACCTGCACCTGCAAAGGCACGTGGGGCAGCAGTGAAAAGAGGCTGACCCTTACCCAGCAAGTGCCAGCATGGAGAAGAAACTATATACTAGATATGCTGGAGTAAAAAGGAAGGTCATGAAGTGGAGCTGAACCGAGGGTTTGAGAGATCCGTCGGATGCAGCGTGCCTACTGCAGCAAAGCCTCGAGAGACGGTAACTGGTATGACAGAGACATCGCACACCGGTCCAATATGTACAACAGCGAAAAAGAGCCCTGTTGAAACCGGTACCAGCAAGACACAAGTGACAGCTTTGGCAGGATGCCAATCCACGGCCGGAAGGTGCCGGTAGTAGGAAAGCACAAAACACAGCAGGACCTAGGCGGTCCGTCACAACATGTGAAGGCCCGACGACAAGCAGTCTAGCGTCAACAAGCAAGAGCATTGATCGGAAGGCACCTAAGTATACAGGAAGGTATCTAAGTATACCGTGTGGACGCTGGAACCACACGAAGTAAGCAAGAACCCCCTTTAGGGTAGAGGGAGCAGCTCAGAGGCGCACAACAGCAAGAAGGCAATGGTCCAAAAGAGCACCAAGCAAGCCGGACACCACATAAGAGCTGGTGATAGAAGCAGACCGGGCCAGGTACCTCGGATACCGCATGTATGATATAGTCTGCACGGATCCGCCGGGTAAGAACACAGAGCAGATACCGAGCAGGAAGAAAAAACGTAGAAAAAAGAAGCATGACACAACAAGAGTCTAGGGTACGCTAAAATTACCCGCAGACATGTGAAAACTGGATAGGACAATATCCAGGGCATTAAGCAACATATGCCCCTTGCCTGGGAGGAACAACGGTCCCCTGCAAGGCAGAGTAGGAGAAAGAGCCAGGTACGAAAGTGGAAAAAGTGAGTACGATTGTAAAGGTCCCGGACCCCAAGGAGCGAGTATTCCAAGGAAAATATGCCCCTTTGAGAGTGCGCAGTATGAACCCAAGCCAAAGCTTGGAAACACTTGTACGGAAACAGCAGGGATATGGACACTGCTGTAGGATAAGCGGCCAGAAAGAGGCCATGACCACGCATAGCAGAGAACATATGCTAATCCACCACCATGGAGGACAAACAGAGAAGGGGCTGTACGTCCAAGTTGCACCAATAAGAACAATAATAAGCAGGTTGCACAGCGGCAAATAGGGTGTCATATGTGAAAGAACTGCGACAACAAGGTGTCTCACCAGACGTGCGAGATAGACACCGCACGGCACGGCACCTATTCCAGGTTCTGATGCACTACAGACAGACCAACCCAAATGCGTAACAGAGCAAAGCTATACAAGGATCACAGTAGGAAGAGAAAAGTGGCTCCCAGGCACCAAAGACAAATAAGGTGTGGATCAATTACTGACATGACGTGGTGACAGGCGCCACACGGCTTGAATCCAGAAGTCTTCTTGGATATCCTACACACAAAAAACATATTTGACAAAACGTCAAAACAAGCCATGTCAAAAAGTCATATTCCAGATCCTATCCTTGGTTTTAACTGAATTGTTGAATGTTTTGACAATTAGCAACATGACCAACAGAAGCCCTAATGAACGCGACTTACCTTCAGTAGGGCTTTTCTCTGCTAGAAACACAATTTAACTATACATTCCTCACCTTAGAAGATTCTCCAGGCATCAGACTGGATCTGGAAAATATTCAGCAGTACTTCAGTGCACCGGTAGGTGGCATCTGGCAGCTCTGTGTTGACTCTTCCGCATCTGAAGTGACATGCACGGCGCCTATGTAAGCAACATCCTAGTGCACTGACACCAGTTTCTTTAATGACTATACCTGCACAAAAAAAGCGAGGCACGACCGAACGATATGTGACCAGTGTGCACGAAGAACAAGTTACTTACCTTCGGTAACGATCTATCTGTAAGAAACATTAGTTAGTTAGATTCCTTACCTTAGAATATCCCCAGGCGTCAGGCTGGATCCGTAAAGATTTTTGTAAGCAATACACTTGCGCATCGCTAGGTGTCGTCCCCATCGCTGGGATGACGTCGTCTGAGTACTTAGACACCGCCCTCGCGCGCTGACGTCAGTTCTTGTACATAGCTTTCCGCGCCAGGAACGCAGAGCCATGCAAGAGACCGACACTGGTGCCATAAATCTAGGGCCCTGAAAGGGATGACCTTAACCTTAGATATCAGTTCGCAGAACGGGGAGGATGGATGGGGCGGTAAGGAATCTAACTAACTAAGGTTTCTTACAGATATATCGTTACCAAAGGTAAGTAACTTGTTAGTTAGATTCCTTACCTTAGAATAGATACCTCAGCAATACCAACCCCGGAGGTGGGTCTGCGAACCAAGATCACACCAGAAGTCCTGGAGAACAGCCAAAGAAGCCGTCTCTCCGGACTTGGCTGTCTAGGCAATAATGCTTGGCAAACGTGTGCAGCGAGGCCCACGTTGCTGCCTGACAAATGTCCTGCAGAGGGACTCCCCGTTCCAGGGAAGTAGTAGCTGCTGTGGCCCGAGTGGAATTTATTTATTTATTTATTTATTTTTGCAATTTATTAAGCGCGTACGTATGCCCTTGGGCGTCTTGGCGCTGAGACTTTAACAGAATCCAGAACTTATCATTAATAGAGTGGAAAGCAGGGGGTTAGCAATAATTATTGATTAAAGAGCCAAGTTTTCAATAATTTCCTAAACTGCAGCAGAGTGTGACTTAATTTAATGTGTAACGGTAGCACATTCCACATTTTTGCGGCCGCTACCACAAAGCGTCTATCTCCCCAAGACACGGTTTTTGTGCGCGGGACCGAAATTTGGAAACTTGTTGTTGATCTCAAGGATCTTAGGGGTTGATATAGAATCAGTTGGTCTTGAAAGACTTGTGGACCTTGCTTATTTAAAGCTTTAAACGTAAGACATAAGGTCTTAAATCTAATCCTATTCCTGACAGTAAGCCAGTGAAAGTCCCTAATAGTTTGACTAATGGGATCAAATTTAGATACTTTGGAAAGCAGTCTTGCCGCTGCATTCTGAATTAATTGCAATTTTGCTATCACCCGGATTTGGGCATTAGCAAAAAGACCATTGCAATAATCCAAGGAAGATAGTACTAAAGTGCTCACAACTATTTTTGCCACATTGTCAGGTAGGAACGGGATGACCTTCTTTATAGTCCTCAATTTCTGGAAAGCAGATGAAGCGGTCTGATTTGCATGTAAGGCAAAATTGAGTTTATCATCAAAGATGATACCCAAGTTCCTAACTTTAGATACTGGAGTCGGTAGGGCGCCCATGGAAGGAGGCCACCAAACGGAGGACCAATCAGGCACTAGTTTTCCAAAAATGATCACCTCTGTTTTCTCCGAGTTTAATTTGAGGCAATTTCCTGCCATCCAGTCTCTAATTGCGAGCATACCTTCCTGGAACCTTCCTGCTACCTCCTTCCCATCGTTCTTAATGGCAAGCACAAGCTGGGTATCGTCCGCGTAAGAGGTCAGGCTCATCCCATGTTGTTTAATGACCCTAGCCAGGTCAGACACATAGATATTAAATAGTGTCGGGCTTAGGGATGAGCCCTGCGGAACCCCACATGGCAATGCCAGGCTTACAGATTTAAAAGGGCCTATTGTTACCACCTGTGTTCTGCCCGATAGGAAGGAGGTAAGCAGGTCCTTGGCTTTTGCTTGAATGCCTAGATTTCCAACACGGTCAATCAAAATAGAATGATTGACCGTGTCGAATGCTGCAGAGAGGTCCAGTAGTATTAAGACTGCGGTCCCCCCTTGATCTTTGATGACTCTGATTTCATCAGCGGCTTTAATCAAGGCAGTCTCCGTACCGTGTAGCTTCCGAAAACCAAATTGAGTGTCATCAAGCAGTTTATTTTGCTCTATATATTCTGCCAGTTGGAGATTTATGGCTTTCTCAAGAACCTTTGCCAAGAAGGGTAGGCCTGCAATAGGTCTATAGTTCTTAAGTTCCTCTTTATCCAAAGAGGGTTTCTTCAGCAATGGTTTGATTGTCGTTTTTTTAAGGCTGTCAGGATAAATACCAGTTTTAAAAGTGGTATTACAAACTGTGGTGATGGTCTTTATAATTGTTTCCATAACTGGGAGAAGAATCTTTGGAGGGCAAGGATCCAAGGCCGATCCTGATTTTATCTGTTGAATAATGGTCCTCATAAATGCAGTGTCTATATCTGTAAATTGATCTAGAGAGCAGTGCAACATTCCCTGGTTAGCAATATTCTGGTCAGCATTAATTTTTGATGAAAATTCTGAATAAATATCGTTAACTTTTGTAAAGAAGAATGTTGCTATGGAGTCGCAAAAACTCTGTGAGGCGGGGGGTGCTAAATCTACCACTTTGCCGGCCAACTGCCGTACTACTCCGAACAATTGTTTACTGGAGTTTTTTGCGTTTTCTATTTGGTGTGTATAGAACTTTTTCTTTGCCTCATTAATCATCCTTTTATAGGTTCCTTCCTGGCCAAGGAATAACAGGCCTTCATGCACAAAACGACCCACTGGGAGATGGTTCGCTTGTGCACCGCCCGCCCCTTCTTAGCGCCCACGTAGCCAACAAAGAGTTGGTTGTCCGCCCGGAACTGTCTTTTGCGGTCCAGATAGGACAGCGCCCGTTTTGGGTCCAGACGGTGGAGCCTCTCTTCCTCTTTCGAGGGATGCGGAGGCGGAAAGAAGGTGGGCAGTGTAACAGACTGGCCGATGTGAAAGGCAGTAACCACCTTAGGGAGAAAGGAAGGACGAGTCCAGAGAACAACCTTGTCCGGATGGACAGAAAGGAAAGGAGGTTTAGAAGATGGAGCCTGGAGCTCACTCACCCTTCTAGCAGAGGTGATGGCAACCAGGAAAGCAGTCTTAAGATTCAGAAGACAAAGGGGACAATTATGAAGTGGCTCAAAGGGAGCGCACATCAGATAGGTCAATGCTAGGTTCACATCCCACTGAGGCATAACGAAAGGGACAGGAGGAAACACGAGTAATGCCCTTAAAGAATCGAGATACAACAGAGGATTTGAAAAGAGAAGGCTGATCAGGAAGCCGTAAGAGAGCAGAAATAGCTGAAAGATATCCCTTGAGGGTGCCCAGAGCAGAGCCCTGCTGGGCCAGGGAAAGAAGAAAGAGGAGAACCTCAGAAAGAGGGGTGGAAAGGGGATCCACAGCCTTTGCTGTGCACCATGCCACAAATTTGAGGCATGGTGCAGGCGTATACCAATTTAGTGGAGGGACGCCTGGCTGCCAGAATAACATTACAGACTTCAGGAGGAAAGTCAAATAGCATCAACTGTCGCCGCTCAATCTCCACGCATGGTGGTGGAGGCTGGACAGGTTCGGGTGGAGGACCGTCCCCTGCTGCTGCGACAGAAGGTCCTCCTGGGCCCGGTCACGCCTGATCTTCTTCAGCACTCTGGGCAGAAGTGGTATAGGCGGAAAGGTGTACAACAGACCGCAACTCCACTCGCGACGAAAAGCGTCTCCGAGCGAGTGCCGCCTTGGAAATTCCAACGCGCATAACTGAGGACATTGCGCGCTCTCTTCGGTGGCAAATAGATCTTACCAAGGCTCTCCCCACTGCCGAAAGAGTCCTTGCGCCACTTCTGAGTTCAGACGCCATTCGTGATCCATCATGCACCGGCGGCTGATGTTGAACCACCAGGGTGATGCCCTGATGTTCCAGCCATGTCCAGAGGCGCAGAGCCTCCTGACAAACGGTCCACGACCCAATCCTGCCCTGTTTGTTGCAATACCACATGGTGGTGGTGTTGTCCGTGAACACCTGCACTACACTGCCCCGAACAGAGAGAAGGAATGCCTTGAGTGCAAGACGGATGGCCCGCAGCTCCAAGAGGTTGATATGGAGCCGGGACTCCGCCGGAGACCAGAGGCCTCTGATCGCTGCCTCGCCCATGTGGCCCCCCCATCCCAGGAGGGACGCATCCGTCACCAGTACGTGCTCCGGTAGGGGTAGGGAGAGGGAAATGCCACTGACCCAAACGCGGTTCGTGAGCCACCACTGCAACTGTCTTGCAGTGCCCTCTGAGATCAAGACATGGTCGGACAGGTTGCCCCGATGCTGGGCCCACTGAAACTTCAAATCCCACTGCAGAGCCCGCATCCGCCACCTGGCGTGATGTACCAGCAGGATGCAGGAGGCCATCAGACCCAGAAGCCGCAGCACCAACCTGACCGAAACCCGGGATAAAGGCCGAAAGATCGGAATCAGAGCCTGAATATCCCGAAACCGCTATTCCGGAGGATGGACCCGGAACTGCGCCGAGTCCAGAATCGCTCTGATGAAGAGGAGCTTCTGGGAGGGACTCAGATGCGACTTCGGCACATTGATGGAAAACCCCAGCAAATGCAGGAGGTCGGCCGTAGTCTGGAGGTGGCAGACGACTGCCTGAGGCGAGCCCGCCTTCAACAGCCAGTCGTCGAGATAGGGAAAGACTGGAACCCCTAATCTTCACAGATGAGCTGCGACCACCGCCATCACTTTCGTGAACACCCGAGGGGCACTGGTGAGGCCGAAGGGGAGCACGGTAAACAAAGTGCTTGTGGCCTAACGTGAACCGCAGGTTACGCCGGTGGGCCGGCAGGATGGGGACGTGGAAATAAGCGTCCTGCAAGTCCAACGCTACCATCCAGTCGCCAGGGTCTAGGGCAGCCAGGACCTGAGCTAAGGTGAGCATCTTGAACTTCTCCTTCCGGAGGAAGGCGCTGATGCTCCTGAGGTCCAAGATAGGGCGTAGGCTCCCTTTGCCCTTCTTGGGAACCAGAAAGTTGTGGGAATAACAACCCCGACCTACTTCTGGGCCAGGAACGCGCTTGATGGCCCCCTTGGCCAAGAGGGCCGTAACTTCCTCCTGCAGAAGATTCAAGTGATCCCCCGACATGCAGTGGTACTGCGGTGGCATGGCTGGAGGGGTTGCCTCAAAGGGGAGGGAGTAGCCCCTTCGGATGATTTGCAGCACCCACCTGTCCGATGTGATGGTACGCCAGTGGAGCAGGTGATGGCGAACTCTGCCTCCCACTGGTGTGGAATGGGCCTGAAAGCTCGGACTAGGAGGGCTTTGAGGCGGGTACTGCTGGGGCAGATGTGGACGGACAGGCTCTTTGTCCCCCTGCTCCGCTTCGGTGGAATCCACGTCCGCAACCGCGTTGAGGCTGGTTCTGCAGCCTGTGGCTAGACGGACGTGAAGGGCGCTCCTTCCTTGGATACGATTGGGGCAAAAAAGGGAAGTTTATGGGCGCGGGCCGAGAGGCCCAAGGACTTGGCCGTAGCCCTGGAGTACTTAAAGCGCTCCAGCGCACTATCCGCTTTGTCGCCAAAAAGGAGACTGCCATCGAAGGGCATGTCCATGAGGGTGCTCTGGACATCCCCGGACAAATTCGTAGATCTCAGCCAGGCGTGGCGACGAATCACCACCGTGGTCGCCATTGCCCTGCCTAGCGAGTCCGTTGTGTCCAGCCCACATCGGATTGAATACCGTGCCGCATCCTGCCCCTCGGCCAGAGCCTGGGCGAGCCGTGTCCAGGCCTCCTCCGGACACTGAGGCAGCACGTCCGCCACCATATCCCACAAGGAGTGGGTGTAACGGTCCAAAAGGCACGCGGTGTTGATAGACCGCAACCCCAAACTAAGGGAGCAGAACAGCTTCTTCCCAAACTGTTCCAACCTTTTGGATTCCCGATCCGGGGGAGCGGACGGGAAGGCGTTCTGGGAGGTAGAGGCCTGGATAACCAGGCTCTCGGGCGTGGGGTGCACCAACAGAAAACTGGCGTCGCCCGGTGCAGGGCGGTGGCGCCGGGCCACGTTCCGGTCCACAGGAGGGACTGTGGAGGGCTTGGACCAGGTGCCCAGCAGAAAGTCGGTCAGTGCCTCATTGAACTGCAGCAGAGGCTCCGAGGAGCTTACTGCCGGTTGAAGCACTTCTGTGAGGAGATTAGTCCTCACGGCCACAGCAGGGAGCTCCAGCCTGAGGGCTTTGGCCGCCTTGCGCAGTACCACAGAATATGTACCACCCTCCTCCATAGCCACGGAGGGAGGAGAGATGAAGCCAGTGTCAGGGGAGGTGTCAAGACCACTGGCATCCCCCAGTTCTTCTGCCCAGTCCTGAGATAACTGGCACTGCTGTGCCAGAGGGTCCTCAGACCCCTCCCAGTAATCCCCATCATCCGACTCCTGGTATACAGGTGGAAGGGTCGGAGCCGGGCGGAAGATGAACCTGTCATCCATCGGCGCCGCTCCGATGCCGGGCCCGGGACTAAACCGGTGGACGGCGTCGTCCGAAGGCGGCACCGGAGGGGTCAGCACCGGCGGAGGGGTCGTAAGGTCGACTGGGATGCAGGCTTGGATCCCGCGGGGTCTGCGGCGTCGGGACCGGAGTCGACGACAGCGCCGGGGCCGGAGCCGCCGGCCCGCTAGGCCTCCCAGTCAAGCCTGCGGGGCCCGAAGGCACGCCGGCAGGCGTCGACGGCGGAGCCAGACTCCTCATGGCCACAAGGAAGGCACTGATCTCTGTCGGAGTCGCGTCAGACCCAGGGACCGGAGGGTATAGGGGTCAGACGCGACTCCCGCGGCTCCGACAGAGCTGCGCGTGTGGTGCCACCCGTACCCTCTGCCGAGTTGTGCGACCGGCGAGGGGAGTCAGAAGCGCGATGTCGCCTCTTCGACTTCCTTTTACTGTGCCCCGACTTACCGGAATGCAAGAACTTCGACCACGACGAGCGGTGATGGCTGCGGTTCCGCGACCGGTCCCTCGACAGGGACCTTGAGCGGCGCGGAGCCGACTGCCGGATCTCAAGTAGCTTGCGGGACCGCTCCCGCCTAGCCTTCGAGGTCAAGGCCCGGCAGTCAATGCACGACTCAGCATCATGGTCAGCCCCAAGGCAATAGAGACACCGGCATTGGTGATCCGTGACCGACATCAGTCGGTGACAGACGTCACATGGTTTGAATCCAGGCATCCCTACCGGCACCAGAGTCGAGGTCGACTAGAAACGGAACCAAAAAGAGTTCAAAAAGTTTAGTCAAAAAGTGACTAAAAGGGTATGCTCTCCTGGATCGGCGCTTACTGGCGCGGAAAAAAGAAGAACTGACGTCAGCGCGCGAGGGCGGTGTCTAAGTACTCCGACGACGTCATCCCGGCGATCACGATGACGGAGCCGCAGAGGACGCCTAGCTACGCGCAAGGGTATTGCTGACGAAAATCTTTCCGGATTCAGCCTGACGCCTGGGGATATTCTAAGGTAAGGAATCTAACTAACGTGTTTCTTTCAGATTGGTTAACTTTGCCGCATCTCTCCCGTCTGCTACTGCTTAGGAGAGGATGGCCCGGGTCTCCTCAGGGCCTGTGGCAGCACTTGTCCAACCCTTTCCAACAGGGAGTAGGAATAATGGCCCAATAGGCATGCGTTGTTCACCGACCGCAATCCAAGGCTGGCGTAAAAAAAGATTTTCTTACTGCAACTATACAGCCTCTTGGAGTCCCTGTCCGAGGGTGCGGAAGGGAATGCGCCCTGTGATGTAGAGGATTAGACCACCAAGCTCTCTGGGGTAGGGTAATTGGTGAGGAAATTTGTGTCGCCGGGTGCAGGGTGGTGGGCGATTGTCCTTTTCACAGTAGTCCCTGTGCTGGGATTGGACCAGGTTCCCAGTAGGACAAGTGTAGGAAGGTGGATATCTGACTATGGTTACCCCCAACTTTTTGCCTAGTGTCTAGCTGGTTTTTCGACTTAGTTGGCCTGAGATCCTGCCATTCAGGGTCTCAGGCTGTCTGCTCTCTCTTTAAAATGGACTCCATGTACCCTAGGTACCTTCCCAATTGGTAAGGATCACCTTATTGGCCCCTGTACAGTGTACCCTAGGTACCCAGGGCATAGGTGTACCCTAGGCCTCCCAGGGGCTTCAGCATGTATTATGCCACCCCTGGTCTGGCCTTCCAATCAGACACAACTGGCTGATCACTCAGCTGGGGCAAGGTCGTGTAATCACCCCTTGCTTAGATATAGTATACCTATATCTACCCTTATATATAGACACATGTGTACCTATCAGCCACTCCTATGGCAGGCCTTAACAATCCTGGAGGCAGAGTGCTTGGTAACATGTGAGATGGTGCTCTAGCATGAGCTGAGCCTGTCTGCAGCTTTTGGAACCATGTCCTTATAGCTGTTCTATGATATAGCCTACCATATACTCTTAAAGTACCTTATAATCTTAAACGGTTATGGTAACTATGGTTTGGCTTTATCAAAACATGTCGTGTAAGGTGTCTAACACTTTGGAATAATACCCCCATACCATTTCTGGCAATGAGGATATTATTCCTCCCTTCTAGAGGGAGAGACATGTTAAAATCCTACTTTGCTGTTTAACTCTCACCAAAGCCTCAGCATCACAAAATGGATGCTGCTGCCACAGACACGAGTCTGACCTCCTGCTGCTGGGAGCCCTCCCAGCCAGGGAGGCCTGGACAATAGGTTTCCTGCTTGGGGAGGTGCTAGCACCTCCCCAGACAGACTTTAGTGTATTGGGGCAGGGAGGGCTGAAAGGAATGAGACATGCCTGGGGCACACAAGGTGCTCCATGCATAGTCCAGTTCAAACCGGTGCTGGGGCACTCCAGCCCCAGCTCTGGCGCGAAACTGGACAAAGGAAAGGGGGTGTAGCCACTCCCCTTCCTGGTCCCACCCATAGGAGGGACCTTGCAGGTAGCCCAGCCCACTAGCCCAGTATATTAGTAGCTAGTTGGGCCCTGCTAAATTAGATTATCCTGAACCTGCAACTTGAACAGAAACTCTGGACCTTCGACATTCGACGAAAGAAGAAGACTGAAGAATCTCCCTTGTGGCCAAGGAGTGGCTACCCTGTGCAAACAGGCACCATCAAGAGACTTACCCTTTGCTTTGCTGAAGTTCTACGAGGGACAGACTGCAGAGCCTGACCAGAGCCTTGACTTCCAGACTTCTCCGACCCTGATCCACATCCACAGCCGAGCTGAGATCCGTGGAGGCGACGAGAGACGTGGGACCGGCTACCTGGGAAAAGTGGCGAGTATCTTCCAGCGCAGCTTCTGAGGCACCCTCGAAGTTGTGCACCGGGGATTGAGAAGCCCCAACCCCAAGCACCATCTGCACCGAAGATCAGCCCCTCACACTCCACGAGTCCTGCGTGGGGCCCTTCTGCATTTTCCTGCTTGCCGCGTCTGTCCGGTTGCTTGCCCGTTGGCTAGCGGCCTTTGCGACGACACACCTTTGATTTTCCACTGCTGGTTTGGCTCCTCCAGACAGGCTCCTGCTCCTCTGCAAAAGAGAAGCACCCCAGACCTTCCTGGTCTGCACCAGAAGCAAGTCCTCCATTCTTCGTGGGTTCCGCTTGCCAAGGCTTGGTGAGTCCTAGTTCGACTTCGACGCCGCCGACAGCAAGAGCCTTCGTGGGACAGCTCGCCTCCTGGTCGTCCTCGACGTCTCCTGGTACCCGTGGCTGCTGCGACAAGCTTCACCTCTTCACCTGCAATCTCCCGACATCGCCTGGTTCCTTCCTGGTTCCACGTGGTCACTGGCTAGTGACCCAGACTCTGTCCCTTCTGCTTGCAGGTATCCTTCCTTCTTGATCCCGGCCTTGGGATCCACCGGACACTCTGTACTGACTGCATGTCAGCAACTTTCCTTCAGGCATCCATAGAAGTCCACGACGAAACCCGACGCAAGTTCACACCTATGCACCCGCAGCCCGTGGGCTAGGTAACTTGTGTACTCCGGTGCTCACAAGGGTATTGACTATCCTAGGGTCTAGTTTCCGAGTCTCGACTTTCTAGCTATACCAGAAGTGTCCTAAAACTGCTTATTTCAGAACTGTACTATTTCTATCGATTATACGCATTACGCGTGAGTGTTTCCACTCTGCACCTGAATCCCGTGGGCCTCCCACTTCCTAACCTTGGGTAGTGTAGTGTAGCCCCAGCGATTCCCTAGGCCTATCCTATTTCCGTGACAGTGGTCCTTATACCACTTCTTTAGTATATGGTTTGCGTGGCCCCTAGGGCCTAACTGTATTACTTACTTGTGTGACTTAATGTATGCTTGAATAAGACTGTGTTGTACTTACCTCGAATCTCATAAAGAGTGCTGAGGGTGTGACTAGAATAAATACACTTTATTTTATATATCTATCTGTTGTGGTGTCCTTTCATTTGGTATTCAAGGGATTATATATGGTATAACAGCTGGCTTCACATGCCATTCAGAGTTTAGCCTAAGACTGCTCTTGTCCATGCTACCACTAGGATAGCTGGTCTATAAGGTTGACTTTATAACCAATCACCATAAGGGTTGTTTGGACTGATATAAGGTGTACACTAGAACTAGTGACATCATACATCAGGCCAACTTCTCACAACAAGGCCTCACTAAAAGGCAGGAGAAGTTCCAAGGAGGAGACACCTGGCTGCAGGACCTCCGCCAATATGTTTGCCTTGACTGCTAGAAAGGGAGCTGAAGGTGCAGGACCTCAGCTGCCCTTCGCGCTACCATAGCGTATAAAGCTCCCTCTTCTGTTGCATCGGTAGGAAGAGAAAGCACACAGATTCTGGAGAGGCGTCCAGTCCACTGGCTTCACCCAATTCCCCATACCAGTCCATTTCCTGCGCTGGTTGGTCTTGTAAAGGGTCCAGCGACCCCTCCCAATCTTCCGCCATGCTTAGCTCTTGAGAATAAGGCTGAAGAACTGATGTAGGACCAAAGGGTTCTGTCAGTGCTGTAAGTAGGTGCTGATCCAGCTGATTGGGGATTAAGAGTCTATGTAGGGTTGCCTCGCCAGGGAAGATCACAATGGCACAACCAGTGTTGATCCAGATCCATTACTGGATCAATGGGGGGGGGGGGTCATCAGCACAGAACCTGATGGAGTCCCCTCCGAGCCTCCTTCTGTTGCCAGAAGGTACGCCGGTAGTGTCAGGCTGCCCACATATGAGGCACATGGAGCCGACCCAGGCGCATATTCAGCCAAATGAGTCCTAGAACGCCGAGACTCCTCTGCTGCGCCAGTTGACCGTTGGGGTGTAGTTAAAGCACGCTTCGACCTCTTGTGTTATTAATGCTTCTTACCTGACCGGCTCGAAGAATAAGTGGGAGGACAAAGACTTAGGGCTCCCCAAGTGGTACCTGGACCCTCCTCTTGACCGGGACGAGAATGAGACCCCCGGGGCAAACGACATGGTGATGAGCGTTGGGTCACAAGTAGCTTTAGGGACCACTCCCTCAAAGCTTTTGGAGCCATGGCCCGGCAGTCAGAGAAGCACTTCGAGTTGTGGTCACGTTCCAGGCACCAAAGACAAATAAGGTGTGGATCAATTACTGACATGACGTGGTGACAGGCGCCACACGGCTTGAATCCAGAAGTCTTCTAGGATATCCTACACACAAAAAAAAGTATTTGACAAAATGTCAAAACAAGCCATGTCAAAAAGTGACAGAAGGTAGCTCTCTTCACAGATCTGCGCTAACTGGTGCAGAAAGAAAAGAACTGACGCCAGCAAGCCACAGTGGCGCCTACATAAGTGACGCAGATGAGACAACGGCGGAGAGGACGCCGATAATGTCATGTGGAGCCGACTCACGCTACCTCCTGGCAAGCAAGGGTATTACTTGAAGAAAAATCTTTACGATCCAGTCTGACACCTGGGAAATTCAAACGTAAAAAATGTGCGGGTAAATGTCTCTATCAGATAAGAAAGCATAATCCTCGCCTCTGTGTCCTTAATAGAATTGAAACTTTCCTTTATGAAGCTAGGAAACGTTATATTAATCACAATTGTAAAATATCAGTTACATTTTAATTCGAATTTTTTTTTGCAGGTTTTAAAAAAGTCCCCTGAATACTAAAACTTACTGCAAAAACAAGCAAAAGGAACAGAGATGTCCTAATGGCTCGGGTGAAACAGTTCCTTTTTATGGCAATTGATGAGAGTTGAACTCATTTAAATGTCATAGATCTTTTTTAATCTCTGGGTTATGTATCTGTACAGTATATATATATCTATAGTTACAGATGCTGTGCTGCAGTATCAATGCATCCTGTAACTTTGTGTTATGGGAACTATATTTGGTTTTAGGGAACATTCTCAGATTTTAGTTTGCATAAGAGATAATTCAATTCCTGACATTTCGCTGTAAATAAGCAGCCTCATACACAGTAGAAGAAAGTGGAGTACTTTATTAAGAGACCCGTCCACAATCAAGGAATGAAGCAACTGACCGCTAGAATGCTCAGGGCAACTGAATGTGCATTCCAGGAAACAATTCAAAAAGCAACTACATCACAGGGAAAGATGCATAGGTAAGAGAAGCAAGAGTAAAAGTAAGATACCACATATCTTTCATTTTAAAAATTGGAAACAACATAACAAGAAAGAACATAGAAATATAGCAACAATAGGGAAAGTACTGATCTTGCGCTGAAATAAATGAGAAGAAAACAATACTCAATAAGACAAGGGTAAAATTAACTTGTGATTCAGTACATTAACAAATGTTCAACAAGTACAACACAAAATATAATCCTTATGATATCTCGTCTCCTAAGTGTTCTCCTACAACTACCAACTGAACTGTGGGACTGGTACAACCAACAAGTTCCTGGCCAGTATCACCCACTCCAGGTTGTCTCCCATACACTGACCCCACTTTTCTCTCACACACAAATCCTACTCATATTCCAGATCCTATCCTTGGTTTTAACTGAATTGTTGAATGTTTTGACAATTGGCAACATGACCAACAGAAGCCCTAATGAACGTCACTTACCTTCAGTAGGGCTTTTCTCTGCTAGAAACGCAGTTTAACTATACATTCCTCACCTTAGGAGATCATCAGTCATCAGACTGGATCTGGAATATATTCAGCAGTACTTCAGTGCACTGGTAGATGGCATCTGGCAGCTGTGTTGACTCTTCCGCATCTGAAGTGACATGCACGGTGCCTATGTAGGCGACATCCTAGTGCACTGACATCAGTTTCTTTAATGAGTATACCTGCACAAAAAACGTGAGGCACGACCGAACGACATGTGACCAGTGTGCAGAAACAACAAAGGCTTTCAGGTGCCCATTACTCAGAACAGAGAGGATGGGGGATGGGGGAGGGGGGAGGGGAGGACGGGGTAAAGTGGGGAATCTGCAGTTAGATACAGTCTCTACTAAAAAATGATCTATCAAAGTGAAGTAGCTTGCTCTTCTGACAGAGACCTGTAACAGCAGATTGCTCACCTTAGAATTCATAGCAAAGCCCTGTGAGATGGGTCTGTGAACTGCTAAAACCTGGAAGTCCTGGCAAACCGAAAGGCAAAATGTCCACCTCTATTAACCCGACTGTCCACGCAGTAGTGCTTGGTTAACGTGTGGAGTGATGTCCACATGGCAGCCTGCAGATGTCCAGGACAGATAACTTGTGTGCTAATACAGTAGTAGCAGCCTTGGCCATGTTGGAATGGGCCTACCAGCCATAAAGAGGCTACGTCTTAGATAGTGTGTAGCTGATTTTGATGTGGAGTACAATCCATCGAGAGAGGGTCCGTTTCTACACCGCCTGGAATTTCTTCACTCCAGCGAACCCAATTAAGAGCTGATCATCCACCTGGTGTTCTTTATTGTGATCAATGTAATGGGAGAGAGGTTTTCTTTGTGTCCAAACAATGGAGTCTCCTCTTCCTTGAAGGATGCGGCGGGGCGAAAAATGTTGGTAATGTGATGATTTGCTGACATAAAAATACTACCACTTTCAGTAGAAAGCAGGCACGAGTCCGAAGAACTGCTTTGTCTGGGTAGAGCTGGTGTAACTGATAGAGCTTGAAGTTGACTGGCCCTCGTGGCTGTTGTAATGGCCACCAAGAATACAGTCTTAAGGGTCAGTAGCTGCATAGGGCAGTTAAGTAGGGGTTCGAATGGGGAACACATAAGGGACGTCAGAACCAGATTGAGGTCCCATTGTAGCATGACAAAAGGGGTAGGAGGGAAGAAGTCTTTTAGACCCTTGAGGAAACTTATCACAACAGGTACCTCAAACAGGGAGTATTTATCCGATAGCTACAAAAAAGCAGAAATGGCAGAAAGATGACCTTTAAAGTGCCAAGGCAAAACCTTGCCATACTAATAACAGCACCTCCAAGAAGTGGATCAACATTACGGGAGGAACACCACGCCACAAATTTGTCCCACAGTAGACATATACAGTTTTTGCTGAGGGATGCCTAGCTGCAAGGATAACATCACAGATATTGGGATGAAGATCAAAAGCATTCAACTGTGAACGCTCAATCTCCACACACGAAGAAGCATGATCAGGTTTGGGTGTAGAACCCGGCCTATTGCTGTGACAGGAGTTCCTCCTAAAATGGCAACCTGATCAGAGAACAGCTGCTCATTATCATGAGTTTGTGATACCCAACTCTCCTTCTAGTAAAATAATGAGTACCTCGTGGGATGTGATTAATGAAGCTCGACCTGACCCCCTTTCTGCAGCCTAAATACTCGCAGTTAAGGACCCTTTGCAAGAGGTATAAAATTTAAACCACCTCACACCCTAACTTATCATCTGGTTCTTTTGCCACAGAACGCGTCGCTGAGCTCCTGGCAGTCTCGGCGGGACCGCCATATTGGGGATAGCGAGGTGAGCGGTCTAGTGCTTGGCTACCCCACTCTATATTTGGCCCAAATAGCAGCGGGCGTGTCGGCGGCGCACCGAAGGCGCGCCAAAGGCAAGCCCGTCTGCGCTCGGCCCGCGCTCAGTGCCAAGACCCCTGATCCTTTGAACTCAGGTACATCTTCTCATATTATTTACTCTAGAATAGCATTGTTGGGGCTAAATAGGGCAGAAAAAGACCTAAACTGTGTCTGTTTGTCCTTTGGCCGAACTCCCAGCCAGCGGCCTGTTCCACTTGTAAAACCTCGCTTCCTAAAATTCTTTATTTAGCACTCCATGAGCTGAGGGACTTTGGGTCAAAGTTCGGGGGCCACAAGGCTACAGTTTATAAGTGCATGCTGATTAATGCAAGATCGTTGGTCAAACATAGCACGGAGTGTGCACAACTTATTGAGGAAAAGGACATACAAATAACATTTATCACGGAGTCGTGGACTGATGAATCCTCAGGGCCGGACCGGTTTGAAGGCCACTCCATCCGGATTTATGTGCCATACTCTGAATAGGGCCGGGGGCAAAAAAGGGGGAGGCAAAAAAGGAGGAGGGCTAGCACTGATTTATCCAAGCTTATTCAAAGCTGCCTTCCACCCAATACTTAATGCAGGATGTGAGGCCTTGGCCTTCAATTTTAACCTGTCCTTCTACCACACCTTTAAAGGCATTTTAGTATATAGACCCCGAGCACTAAACATTCCTTCATTGATTCCATTGGAAATCTGCTGGAAGACAGCATCTGTTTGGAGTCCTACACCATCTTGGGGGATTTTAATTACCACCTGAAGGCTCTTCTTAATCCAGACACAGCCACTCTTATTGATACAATGAACAGTGTAGACCTCAGACAGCAGGTCACTGGCCCCACTCATCTGGCGGGACATACCCTGGACGGCATTTTCTCAAACCATCCAGGCCTCCAGGTCACAGGTGTTCTACCCATGGCGTGGATGGACCATTTGGCCATCCAGTTTGAACTAACCCTTAAGGCACAGTATCTAGGGGGGGCAGGGGTTAAGAAACGGATGGACATCCGACCTTGGAACAAAATGGATAGAGAAGCTTTCCAGGAACTCCTTATCTCGACATCTATACATTCTAATTTAGGAGTGGAGGAAGGGACGATCGCTTATACTAATTGGGTAGAGAATGCTTGTAGCAAACTAGCCCCAGTTATTAGTATTGTGCCCAAGAGATGGACTCCCTCCGCCCCCTGGTTCTCAGATGAAATGAAAAAAGAAAAACTCAAGTGTAAACGCCTGGAGCGTTCCTGGAGGAAAGAATACAAGGAAGTAGAAAAGTTAGCCTACAGAAGGGCCTAGCGAACTACAAGCAACGCTTGTTTGCCACCAAGCAAAAATTCTTTGTCAACAGAATTGAGCTGGCAAAAGACTCAGCCAAATAATTATTTAAAACTGTCCTAGATCTCTCCTCCCCACACCGGGTTCCACTAAAGCCTATTCAGGAACTCTGCGAACAGATTGCCAAATTCTTCCTGGATAAAGTAGAAGTGATCTTTTCGGCACTCAACGGATCAACCGCAGTAGGAAGCAACTGGGAGAAGGAGGATCCTGGACGCATTAATGCTCCTTTCGCAGCCCTTGAGAGATTCGAGAACCTGTCCATAGACCAAACACGTTGCATTCTTGAAACTGCTAGATCAGGGTCACCATATGACCCCTGTCCAGTGGCCGTTACCAAACTAGCAGTAGAACCCATCACCCTGGCACTGACACCTGTTTTTAATGCCATGATTGATACCAGGCTTTTTCATAAGCTCTGGAAGGTGGCATCAATTTTACCCCTTCTGAAAAAGCCTAACTTAGACCCGGCCGATCCCACTAATTTTCACCCAATATCTAGGCTCCCTCTACCAGCAGAAGTGATAGAAAAAGCACTAAATACACAATTGGGTGCTTTCCTCCATCGAACCCAGGCCCTGGACCCAACCCAATATGACTTCAAAAGTGGCCACAGTACGGAGTCAGCCCTCATAAAAACAACAGATGAGATCAGGAAAGTTGTTGATCTACGAGGGAAGGCCGCCCTGATCCTACTAGACTAGTCCGCGGCCTTTGATACGGTCCATCATGATCTTTTGATGGACCGAATAAAGACATGCGGACTTCGGGGCAAGGCCCTGAGTCTCATAAAATCCTTTCTCATAGATAGATCACAAGTGGTATCCATGGGTGAATACCATTCAAGGCATTTTGTGTTGCCCTGCGGGGTTCCACAGGGGTCATCATTGAGCCCAACATTGTTCAATGTTTATGTCTCGTCACTGGCCCCCATTATTAAGATCTTGGGTTTTGATCTCACATCCTATGCCGATGACACCCAAATTGTGGTGCCCCTTCTGCCAGGACAGGAGGGGGGCATGGACAATCGTTTTCATAACTGCATGGTTGCAGTGAGTGGCTGGATGGCGAAAAATTGCCTGAAGCTCAACTCTAATAAAACAGGGGTGATTATATTTGGGAATTCTCCTAATTTCTGGAATCCAAACTGGCGGCCCTCGACAATGGGAGCACTTCCTGCCCCGGTAAAGAAAGCAAAAAACTTGGGAATAATTGTCGATGACAAACTGAATCTGTGCGATCAAATCAACTCTGTTTCATCATCAACTGCCTTTGTTTTAAAGACAGTGAAAAAGATCCTGCCTTTCTTGCCAGCAGGGAGTTAGAAAACAGTGGTCACTGCCCTTGTCCTGTCCAGGCTTGACTATTGTAATGACCTCTATTTAAACATTCAGGAATTTTACTTCAATAAATTGCAAAGACTACAAAGCGCAGCCGCTAGATTACTCACTAGGGTGCCTAAATTCGCGGCCATTTCCAATGAAATTAAAAAATTACACTGGCTCCTGGTTAAAAAGCGCGTGCTTTTTAAATCCCTGAGCACCGTTTTAAAAGCACTCCAAGGTACTGGACCAGAATATCTGCAGAAACAATTTAACTGGTACATACCCACAAGAAATTTACGCTCATCAGGAGCCAAAATAGTAACCGTTCCGACCATTAAACAGGTTTCTTGGCGAGGACGAAGATTTGTCTTCAGAGCCGCCAAGGTGTGGAATGATCTTCCGGCTCAGCTCAGAAATTCACCTGATCTGTTGTCTTTTAGAAGGACTCTGAAAACTTGGCTGTTTAATAACTAGAACTCCTTTATTGGTGATGACTGAAAAGATAGGTAACTAGCGCCAGGACACCCCAGGGTAACCGTTGCGCTTTACAAATAAATTTAACATAACATAACTACTGCAATGCTTCAGAAGCTTTTGGCAGAGTATGAGCAGGCCCATCCCTCGAATGAGCCCTCCAAACAGGAAAATAAATGTGGGGAAAGTGATAAAAAGGATAGATCATATTCCCCTCAATCAAAAAGAGAGTGTGGTACCTGTACTCAGCCACCAACCCAATGTGCCAAGAGCACCTGCCTCTACCGGGGACAGTTCAGGTCGCTCGAGGTACGGTGAAGATATCAGTGAAGAAGAAATCCTCTTAGTGAGATTGGACCACAGAATAGCTCTGTAGTACAGGATAATGGCCATAGAAAGGAAAAGGACTGACATGATTGAGCACACATGAATGGTGGCAGCAATATAATGCCTAGGGACGGAGATGAAACCTTTGACCCGAAAATCCCCAAAGGGATTGTCCCCAAATATGTAGAGGGTGATGACATCGTCAAATGGTTTACAGATTTCAAGAAAGCCTGTAGAATGAGGAAATTCAGCCAGAAGCATTGGGACTCTCTCTTTTGGAAACTGTTCTCTGGTAAGTGCAGGGATAGACTCCTGACACTGAACAAGGCATAGGCTGAGTCTTACGACCACATGAAGGGTACCCTGATTTAGGGCTTTGGATTCCCCACTGAAGAGTATCGAATCAAGTTCAGGGGGACTCAGTCAGTCCTGGGTTGGTTTTGTAGATTTTTCAGTAAAAGCAATAGGTTGTTGGCTAAAAGGAAGGCAGGTCAATTCAATTCAATTCAATTCAATTCAAATGATCTTTATTCGGAATTAATACATCCATAAAAGTACATACAGATTAAAACACATAAAACATATATAAAAATTTTAAGAACAAGATTTTCAGTTGGGTTTGAGCAGCATATATAACGTAAAGTGCATAGTACATAGTAAGGATATACATGGTCTATTAATATATGTAGTTGTGGATTCCACTTTATCCACTTCCATAATAATCATACAGATCCAAACACACATATAATTGATTCTATATACAATTTATATCAAAATGATAAGGTGCAATATACATTCAGTGGCCGTTATGTGTGTTCCATGCTTGCCCTAGATCTTACACAGATTTTTATAAAGCAATTTACCATGTGTATAACCTCGTCTGTTGGCAACATTTGTAGGAATCTCAATGCCAGTTTAAAGTCCCTTAAGTTATGTTTACGGAAAATCGGCATTAGATATTGACGGGTATACAACTTATAATGGCCGCAGAAGAAAAAGAAGTGCAACAAACTTTGTTTTCCACCCTCTGGGCAAGGGCAATCCAGCTCTTCTAAACTTTTATTATAGCCAAGAGGGAAGCTTAGTAAATTGACAATACTTCCTTCCTAGAACCTAAATAAAAGGCTCCGGTTCCATCTTCCAATTGGGATTGACAGGTATCTACAGGGCTTATTTAGGTTATCATTGTCTGGATCAGTTAGTGGCAGATATTTAATAACAACAGGTTTTACCAATTCAGATCTCCTTCGTTCCTCCTTATATAAATCAAACAGTGCCCGTTTTACGCCGTTCTTGTGAGAGGGGGCAATGATATTAGGGGAGCTGAACAGAAGACCATGTCCCACACTCAACAGGCTGTTGTTAACTGCATTTAACCAGGGTATAAGGTGGGAACTTTCATGTAGTAAACAATCAGATATTATGCTGCGTGTTAAAGATGCAGCTGGATTGGACCATATTTTTATCCAAAAAAGCGCGGGCCTTGACCTAATAAAATCGGCAATATATGGCAGCCTAAGTTCATTATGACAAATAAATGTGGGCGCACAGGGAACTCCCCCCAGTACCTTTCTACAAAATCTATTTTCCTCCAACTGGAGAGAAGTGCTGTTACAATAACCCCACACTTCTGCTCCATATGTCCCTGTTGGGTGGCATTGGGTACGATAAATATTAAGCAGGGGGGAAATGACATCGGCCAGTTTGGGTTGTCGGAGAGATAGAATTGAATTGATCGATTTACCAATTTTATTTCTCGCATAGGCAGCATGTGGCTGCCATGAGCCTGTGTTAGAGAATAATAACCCTAAATAAGGGAAGGTGCTGGTGCATTTTAATATATTGTCCCCTGATTTTATCGAAGTGATGTTATACTTTTTGGGTCCACAGTTCATAATGAAGGATTTTTTAAAATTGGTACTTATACCCAAATCAGACATAAAAGCAACAAACCCTGTAATTAAAATGCGTAGAACATTCGGAGTACGCCCCATTAATACTGCGTCATCCGCATAAAGTAGGGTAGAAATGGGGGAACCATTTATAATTGGTACATCCTTAGTGTTCTTGCTCAAAGAGCAGCTCAACCCGTTAATGTATAAAATAAAAAGCAGTGGGGCGAGTACGCAGCCCTGTCTAACTCCTCGGCTAATAAAAATATCATCAGATAATTCGCCATCATTATTAATACGTACTCTCGCCTTTAGATCCCTATGTAAATAGGAAAGAAAATATACCAGTGAGTCATCCAAACCATAATCAAGCAAAAGTGACCACAACCTAGAACGATTAACAAAATCAAATGCGGAACTCAGATCCATAAAACCTAAATAAAGCGGGGACTTTTTAACAATAGTATATTTAGCCAAAATCAAATTCAGATTAAGGCATTGTTCAACAGTACCCACATGGCTTCTGAATCCCAGTTGACTGCAATGTAAAACATTATTATCCTCAGCCCAATTTCTTATTCTTTTAAAAATTACCCTTCCAAGAACTTTTAACGTATTATCGATCAGTGAAATCGGACGGTAGCAGGCAGGATCCGACCTGTCACCTTTTTTGAATATCGGTACGATGACACTGTTCGACCAGGAATCGGGAATTGAGCTGTCAGCCAAATTATTAAATAGGTTACATAATAAGGGGGCCCAAAAATTGATTTCGGATTTAATCTGGTCGATAGAAAGACCATCCGGGCCTGGGGCTTTATTACTAGTGCTCTCAAGTATAGCGTCCTCGACCTCGGATAATAAAAAATTCAGTCGATCAACGGTGTTAAATGAGGGGACAATGTCTTGGGAAGTGGGTAATATAGCATAGATTTTAGAAAAATGCTCTACCCACACCTCACCAGTTATATTGCAATTGATTGGTTTGATGTTAGAACCAAAGGATCTGAGGGACTTGACTTCTCTCCAGAAACCTGTCGTGTCTTTTAATGAGGCAAAGCGCGTGAGAGATTCCCAGTGATTAATCACTAGGGCCTCGGATCTAATACGTAACACGAATTTATATTTTGATCTTAATTCTCTCACAAGTTGAGCGTCCCTAGGATTGATTTTTAGGGCCGCCCTCAGGTCCCTATTGGCCTTAGAGCAGGAGGAGTCAAACCAGCGAGAGCCATGATCTATATTAGGCCTAGCTGGTTTAGAGGATTCTCTTTTAATAGCCCCACAGAGATTACCAAAAGCAATAACCACATCATCGCCTGGGCTAATATGCGACAGACAGGTCTCTACTATCATAGGGTGCTTTTTAATTACTCTAGCTAGAATATCTTTATTATCCACCCCTTTCCATATTAATCTTAATCTATCAGTGGATAAATCCAGATTTTGTTCCCCCAACTCTGCTCTCAGTGCAACCTTCGTGATCTGTGGATTATCTAAGTATATTCTAAGCAGGTAGTGATCATTATATGCGGAACAGATGACTTCTGCTTTTAAAATTATATCACACAATGTGGGACAGATAAATATATAATCTATCGTAGAAGCACAACCCTGGCCTATATATGTAGGTGTTAATATGTTGTTTACACTAGAACCAGCAGTTTCCATTGCATTTACTAAATCACGGGAGGCTAGATAGTTTTTCAACTCTTCACCGTTTCTACATGGAGGATTATTACGGTACATATGAGCATTAAAATCCCCTCCGATGCAGATGCCATCAAAGAGCCCATACTTCTGCCCCTCCATAATTTCATCAATGAAATTAAACAATGACAAAAAATTGTCATTGGGACGAGTAACAAAATCATTATTATAAAAGTTAATTAAACATAATTTCATCCTGTTAACCTCTTCAATGCCCGTGACGAGCTGGACTCGTCATGGGCCGCGGTGGCGCTGTGCCCATGACGAGTCCAGCTCGTCACAAACCCCGCCCGCTAATTCAACGGCCGGCACAGGGTGGGGAAAGGGGCGGGCACTGAAGGGGTTAATGTACTTCATAGCCATAAAACATTTACCCGGAGTAGGGATCAATTTTGTTTGTACCCCGGATTTTATTTTAGTCCAAATAGATAAACCCCCACTCGGGCGACCCATAGTTGAAACAGAAGCCTTTAAATTATAGCAACAAAAACCCTCCATTGTGGGTGTGGTAGTACACCAAGTCTCTTGTAGCATCAGTATGTCACAGTTATTTTTAACCCATTCTAACCATTCTTTAATTTTCATTTTAGTGTTAAGTCCCGCTATATTCCAACTTACAAAAGATAGTCCGGAATCCTGGGACAATAGTCTTTGGTTTGTGGGTTTTTCTCTCTCTACAGTCCAAGACAAAGGTTGTGGGACTGTGGTAAATTTAAATTACCTAGACTTAATTTATGCGGTAAAATACAATACGAATAACTCAGTAAAAATAAGAGGCAGAATCCGTGGTATTCGAGGGTATAAAAGGGAATTTATTCCTTACAAAGGAATTATGATGGTTCGAACCAGGCAATCGAGTTCCGTCACCACGAAGGTTCAGGAAGGGATCAGCAATACATTATTGACAGGTTATAATATATATAGTAAATGCATTACAGTAAAGACAGATGCAGGAGGCGTAACAGCTGATAAGAATACACATACGTAATGAAAAAGGCGTTACAATATGCGTGCATAAAGGCGTATACTAGAAACGTCATTATGATGATGACATAAGTGGGTGGATCCATAAAAGAATCCTGCAAAGTCAGCAAAAATACATGGCAGAGATGCGCGCGCAGCCGCATGACGTGTGATTGACGTGTGACTAGAGGGTGAAGGGAACTTGACATTTAGCCCTACATGAGGAGACAAAAAGTCTGGGGTGTCAGGACAACCTAGTCCTAAATCATATCTAATATCTTGTGTTTAAGGAACTATATTATCTAGAAGGAAAGGTCTTTTCGGACAGAGTCTATTCTATACTGACTGCTAGTGCGTGTACAAGCGTCTAAGTGTCTACATGAGATGCGAGGGGGCATGGGCCTACCATGGTACCATGGTAACGAAAGTCATGAATTACTTGCACGGAGACAGTAAGGCCGGGCCCTTTGCTCTGCAGCTGGAGGGATGTTTACCTAAGCTACTAGACAGGAATGCATTTCTTGAGGAGCGGAGCAGATAACTTGAAGGCTGAATACAGTTTTGGCAGGCAACAGGCCGGGCTAGGCACCGTTAGCCGCGCAGGAAGTAAGACAAAGTTCATGGATACAGATGCAGGTCCAGGCTGGAGCATTCAGAGGCAGAAGCAGGAAAAGCTCGATGGCAGAATTCAGGGCCTACCTTGCCAGAGCTGGAAAACGTGAAAAGTATACCATATAAAGACGGTGGCAAGGCATACTTAGGAACGGAATATCTGACCCATTCATGGCAGATCTGAAAGAGGACATATTAACGTTGGACACAATTGTATTTGCGTCTTCATAGCTTGAAGTGGAGGGAACATACATGTACTTGTAGCATGTACATGGAGCCGTTGGGGTCTAGATAGGGGACACAATTGATCATAAAAATTCATATTTCCTCATTCCCTCCTTGTCCCCTACGAACCCTTCATGAAATATCGATCTTCAGGAATCCATCAATCTGTTCATGTAACATCATTTGCTCTTCTTTCTTCTTCCGGGATCTTGAATGAAAACTTGAACGTGGAATACATGATGTGGCACACAGGCCGCAAATCGCTGGTCCACATTGTAGACACAGGCAGCAACTGAATACTATGAGAAGGCCAATACCTAGGAAGGATAGCACTTTCCATCCCCAGGCTGACAACACGCTCCAGAACCAACCGGACCATGTCCAGGTGCCTGGATTCTGATGTATCTGGTTTGCAATCTTGTGAAGACGAGTTATGGCTTTATATACGGATGGCGCGTTTTCTGGGATGAAAACACAGCAACTTGATCCGATGACCCTACAAGCTCCGCCCCTATCGGCTAGGATGACGTCAAGGACAAGACGATTTTGGAGAACAACAATCCGCATCGCAGACTGCTACTCTGTTAAGTTGCCTAGGGCAGAAGTAGTTTCATTCACTATTGCTTCAAGGGTTCTGGTTAATCTGCGTATCAGTTTACTATTAGAGACAACACCTATGTAGGGAAAGAGACCTTTATTGAAGTCTGTATATTGTTCCCATGCTGTTTCAGTGTAGTCTACAATCGGGATATCTCTCTGGGGTCTATGGTGTACTAGATTGGTATTTCTATGATAATCAGGAAGGGCTAGGAAAACAGGTGGCAGAAGGAATGCAATGTAACAGGTACCATCCCAGTCTAGAGGTAAACGTATATATGCGGTATGACCACATATGAAGTAGGAATGACGGGAAGCTCTAAATGTAGACTTGCCTTTATCACTGAATTCGATCACAGTAGTACATTTACTATGACCCAGGTGTACTGAACCATTCTTTCTTACACATAATTCACCTTTGACTGGTAATACGGACATAGCAGGCAAGACTAGTACAGCTTCGGACTCAACATTCAGAATCATGAGGTTAAGTGTAAAATTACCTAATCCATATACTTCATTTTCTAGATCAGTTCCTGTTCTTTTGGGAAGTCCCTCCTTGTTAGGATGACAGGCTTTAAGCAAAACCAAGTTCAGGTTTCCCCATACCCAGTTGCTCTGGTAAACTACAGTGTTTGAATCTAAAGAGTTAATCAAACTAAACCATGCTCCACAGGAACCATTGTGTGTGAACGGGTACGGAAAGAGAGGCAGAACTCCTTTGTACTTCTGATAGGGAGGGAGTCGGCCACATATCCAACAATTTGTAGCATTGCTGGTCTGATGGGAATGATGTAACATACTAATGAATGTGTTGTTGCGCAGCGCAAATCTATAGGACAACTCATGTGGAGGTAGTTCACTAAAAGAATGTTCGGCAGTAACATTGTAAGCACGCTTGAAAATAGGATAGTACATGTGCAACAGTATACTTGCAGCAATAATAAAAAGACTTAGAAAAAACATAATCAACAATGTCACTATACAGTGACTATGAAGTGATTTACAGTATGCATGTTTCTTGAGCTGTTTCTGTCTATTTCTCTCTCTCATTCGGTCTAGAGGATACATGTCAAAGACTATATTCAACCGATTCACCTTGGAGAGGACTTAAACAATCGAATTGTCTGACTTGCTAGACCTTAGTTTCAGTTTATAGTTTTGAGATTCGGTCTTTTCAACCAGGGGGAGTTTTGAATCAGTCCGTGGAAGGGGGCAGGGCTGAGAGTTCACGTCAGATGGTAGTCCATGAAATTTCTTGATATGGCTCGAGTGTAACCAACCCTTGCGACCCTCGACCTTCACTGCTGTCCTCGTGGTGAGAAGTACCAGTTTTGGTGTTTGCCAGCGAGGCTCCAACGGGCTCCTCCTGTCGAAGTTTCTGATGAAAACTAGGTCTCCAGGAACCACTTCATGGGGCTTTACCTCGGTGTTGTCGGGAAAGGCTGCAGCTACCTGTGAACGGCAAGATTGTAGTGCAGACATCAAGGAAGCAAGGTAATCTGTCAGCATATTACAATCAACATCAGTGATTTTACGAGGTATAGGCGTCCCCCACATATTTGGTGGCCTACCGAAGACCACCTCGTACGGGGATAGCCCTGTGTGAGAATGTGCTACCATTCTCATGTAAAATAGTGCAACTGGTAAGGCTACTATCCAGTCGACGCCTTTCTCTCTACAGATTTTTGAAAGTCGAATTTTCAGGGTCTGATTATGACGTTCCACGAGACCTGCTGCCTCGGGATGTCGGACACAGTGGAATTTCCATTGATAGCCTAACAAGAGTGAAATGTGTTTCATGAGCTCGGATGAGAACGGCTGGCCATTATCTGAGTACACGATACGGGGCAAACCATACCGTGGGAAGAATTCACAAACTAATTGTTTGGCAGTAGTCGGGGCAGTGCAATCTGAGACGGGATATGCCTCTGTCCAACGGGAAAGAGCGCATACAACTACGAGGACATATTTGAATCCTCGACATCGTTCCATCTGGATATAGTCCATCTGGAGGACTTCAAAAGGATGATCGGGAGGTTGAAATCCACCCTGCTCTACAGGTACGCCTTTACCTGGATTGAACTGACAACAAATCATACAAGTTCGGACTTTCTGTTTGGCTGCAGCTCGTAAGTGTTTGTTGAACCAAATGTGTTGAATACTGTCTAACATAGCTTTCTCTCCTAGATGTGCTGGACTATGTATTGTGTTAATGATAACTTGAACCATTGAGTCGGGGAGAAACCATATAGATTTTCCCTTCGTCATCCATCCCTGATCTGTTTGGATCCCTCCTAATTCAGTCCATTTCTTTATTTCCTCTGGTGTAGCATGTGTCTGTATGTCAATTACATCAAGGGCGGGATCCCTAACTGTCATGCAGTGTGTCGGCGTCGGAACTATTGTCTTTGTCAAGTCAGTTGCATGAGTCCTATTCTGTGCTGTTTGCTTAGCTGTTCGGTCTGCTAGGTCGTTACCCTGGGAAATAATATCGGTGACTTTTGTATGGGCTTTGCACTTCATGATAGATATCGAAGTAGGTAGATGTATTGCATCTAATAGAGCTTGAATAAGGGGACCGTGTTGAATGTTGGCACCGTGAGAAGTCAAATAACCTCTCTCTCGCCAAAGGACTCCGAAGTCGTGTACAACTCCGAAAGCATAACGTGAATCTGTGTATATGTTAACTTTTCTATTCTTGGCTTGAATACAGGCTTGTGTCAGAGCAATAAGCTCTGCTGCTTGAGCTGATAATGTGTCAATACAATTTGTTTCTATGACTTCGGTGTCTGTCGTGACTGCATAAGCGGCCACTAACTCTCCTGTACTTGTTCTCATACATGAACCATCCACATAAAGTGTCAGGTCTGGGTCTGGTAATGGGACATCTGTCAAGTCTTGTCTGGGTTTCGTCGTAATAGTAATGACTTCAATACAATCATGTGCCAGTGGATCTGTTCCACTTAATGGCAAAAGTGTGGCAGGATTTAATGTACTTTAATGTACAGGATTTTATGTAATGTACAAAGCGCCGGGACACTCTTTTTGAGTAGCCGTGCGCTATACAAAAGAATAAATAACATAACATAACATAACATACTACAACGTCTGATTTCTATGTGTGGCTGAAACAATGTGAGTTCGTAACCTGTCAGTCGTGCTATAGTCAAATGTTGTGTTTGTGTCCGGTTCAAGAGAACCTCTACTGCGTGTGGTACTTGTACTGTCAATTGATGTCCTAATACTATGGAATCGCTTTGTCTGATCGCTAGAGCTGTCGCTGCAACTGATTTCAGACACGCAGGAAGAGCTTGAGCTACGGGATCTAATGTGCTAGAAAAGTAAGCACATGGCTTGTGTGATCCTGCTTGTTCCTGAGTGAGTACTGACAAAGCAGTACCTTCACGTTCTGTAACAAACAGTGTAAAAGGCTTACTGTAACATGGTGTCGCTAAAACAGGTGCTTGGCATAAAGCTTTCTTTAAGTCTTCAAATGCTTGTGTGTGTTCTGGAGTCCAAGGGAGGACAGTCGACGTCGCTGCCTCCTGGGTTGTCAACTGAATGAGTGGTTTTGCTAAAAATGCATATTGGGGAATCCACTGCCTGCAGTACGAGGTGAGGCCTATAAAGGCCCGTACTTCCTTTTGTGTCTTGGGTGGTGGCATGTTTACAATTAACTGGATGCGGGCAGGTGTGAGCTGTCTCCCCCATTTGGACAGCAAGTGCCCTAGGTACACAACTTGCTGGGCACAGAATTGCAGCTTCGAAGGGGACACCTTGTGCCCCTTGTCGGCTAGAAAATGTAAAACCGTCAGTGATGCTTTTTCACATTCGGGTTCGCTTCGGGCGGTGATCAGCAGATCATCGACATACTGAAGCAGTGCAGTGTTAACTGGCATGTGGATACTGTCAAGTTGTCTTTTCAGTGCTTGGCTATAGATGCTAGGACTTTCTGTAAATCCTTGAGGTGCGCGTGCGAATTTAAAACTTCGTCCATTTAAACTAAATCCGAACAAATATTGGCTTTCCGGATCAATTGGGACGCTAAAGAAGGCGTTCTTGAGGTCAATTACAGTAAAGAACGTTGCCTCTGAATCAATAGCTGTCAGTAATGAAGAGATATCTGGGACCACGGGATATTGTGGTACAATGCATTTGTTCAATTCGCGCAGATCAATAACTAATCGATATACTGGGGGTGCTTTTGGATCCGTTCGTTTAAGAATCGGAATGATCGGAGAATTACATACATTGGAGTCAGTTTCTACAACCACTCCTTGTGCAATGAGCTCGTCAATGATTTGCAGTAAAGCCACTACAGAATCTGGAGGTAACTTGTATTGTCGCATTCGTGGTAATACCACTCCTGTTTTGAGTGTAACTCGATATGGTGTAATGTGCATACAACCTACATCAGTGGGGCCTTTTGCCCATAAATGTGCAGGTAACTTCTGTAACCGGTGATCCATGTCTCTAGACACGTAGTGACCTTTAAAGTCACGCAAAAATAGTCGTACTCCGTCCGGAGAACAACATATTATAGCTCCTAGAGCTTTCAATGTTTTTATACCTAACAAGTTTTCTGGGCATGATTTTGTAAGCAATAGATCTGTAGTCCGTGTCAATGGACCAACTGTAAGTGCAAGTGGTTGCGATACTTCGTTAATAGTAGGCTTTCCTGAAAAACCAAGGGAAATATTTTGTGAGCCTGAGAGGGGTGCCCCTGGAACTTCGTCGTGACTTATAGTTGTTCTGCTTGCCCCTGTATCAAGTAGAAACTTTCTGTCTTTCCCTAATACTTGACTCTGTACATAAGGACCCTCTTGATCTACAGGAACCTCAATAAGGGGTAAGCCAACTTCCCTCTCTAGGCTGTTTCATGTGTATCGCTGATAATCTGCATAGTCATTTTGTGCATACTGGTACATCTGTTGTGTCGTGTTTTGTGTTGCGGCAATAGGCTGTGGCTGTGGCTGTGGTACCACTACGGTCTGTTGTGGAACCGGCATAGGCTGTACATGTTGAGGTGCTTGTTGTTGGATCTGATCCTGTCTAGGCGGACGTGGTCTCTCCTTGGTTTTACCCGTAGAGATATTATGTTTCAGAACTGCACAATCGTTTATATAATGACCTGGCTGTTTACAATAGTTGCATGTCCCTTTAACGGGAACCGCTGAATTACTGGACTGTGTCGCACCCTTTTTATGACCGTCAGCTGGAACTGACTGAGCGACGAGCATTTTCATTTTCGTGTCTTTCATACGTCTTTGTTCGTGTTCTTGTTCTTCTCTAATTCTATTCTGGTGATACTGTAACATTTGTAACATTTGTGAAGGAGTGTTAGCTTGCCAAGTGCTCTCAACTTTCAATACTCTGTTTTTAACCTGTGGCAGGGAATTCTCGACTAGTTTTGTTACAAAAAGGTGTGGATATGACTCGCTACTTGCTTTCAGGCCGCTATTAATACCAAAACATTTTTCAAATCGGGAATAAAAATCACTAGTGTCTTCATCGGGTTTCTGTTTACAAGCTGAGATTGCTCCCCAATCTTCCTTTTTCGTAGTTAATAAACGTGGCAATACTTGTACTAATAATCCTGGCAATGCTTTTGTTCTCTCCCCAAGCCCTACGCCTGCAGTTCGGGCAGTTTCTTCGTTTTCTAATACTGTCCAATCAATCTTTTGGTCTCCCACTTCCCATTCTTTTTCTTTGAGTTTCTCATAAATACCGGCAGGCAATAATACTTTCAATATTTTCATAATGTCAGGATAGGTATAATCACCCATGAGTAACATGTCCTTTAGTTCACGGTGAAAACCTGCTGGATCTTTGTCGTGGCTGGGCACTAATTTTTTCATTTCCAATAATTCTATTTTAGTTATGGGCGTGTACACAAACACGCGTCTAAACGTATTGTCATCATTCCTGACTGGGTGTACTTCGCGTAAGGGATTCTGTCTGTCTATGTAATACGTTTTTCACTCCATGGAAGGAGCTGGATCATGTTCTGGACACAAAAAGGCACTATATCTATGTCGGTATTCTAGAATTACTTTAATTAGATCGGTACCTAGACCTCTCCATTTATTCATGAGTAGTTCTATCAGTATATCAGGTAGGGGACCAGGATCGGAGTGTTGGCCTTTATATAATATAAGGAGATGTTGTATCATGTATATACTAGCTAAACGCTGTTCATCTGGGGCGAGATTCAGAAACGTGTGTGCTAGCGCATCATCACTGTATTTTTCAGAGCTGTCAGCCCATTGTACTGCTGACCTGGCTAATTCTTGTTCATCCATAGAATCGAGCACATGGTACCCCCTTCGTTCTCGAAGTAATTTATCAGTAGCCTGGAATAAGTGTTCAGGGGTCCTTGGATTTGTGATAACTGTTTGAAAAATTCTATTACATTCTGGACGTATCGGACGTATTGGATATTTGAAAGATCTTCCTTTTCCTACATAAGCTATCGTTTGTTTAGCTGGTAATTCTATTTGTCCTGTGTTCATTTCTGACTGTTCCTCCTCCTCTTCCTCTGATTCAGTTTTATCTGCTTCTAATCTTCTTTCATGTATTCGTTCTACTTCTTTTCTGATCCTTCGGCACATGACTTCTATACACTTCTGTTTATCATGTTTCCCATCTGTTATATTCTGACCCCATCTGGTAAGTACTTGCATTTCCTCCGAATCTACCTCAGGCCTATCTCTGTTTCTGATCAAGCAGTTTATGAAAAAGCGTAACAATAATTTTTGCATGTCTACTTTCTGGTATTCCATGGCCTCGCCAATACTTTCAGGACCTTGCCCTGTTTGGACAAAGCGATATATTTTGTCTAGATGTTCAACCATTCCTGGTAATGTCATTAAATAGTTTGCAGCTCGTCGTAAACGTACTGAAGATAGCAACATTCTGTCGTGTTTACCTGGCACTGGATCATATCTACAATCTGTAAGAGGCTCATTTAATATATTGTCATTAGCTCTTTGGGGTGTACGTTGGTGTGCTAAATCCCTATAAGTCAATCTAGTTGCTGGCGGTGGCGTGGAAAAACCTCCTGTCGCACCTCCTGAGGTGCCAAGTCCAAAAGGATTTGTTGGGTATAGGGTAGAGAGTGTGGGTGTAGGAAGGACTGTAGAGACAGATGGAATGTTTAGAACGTGAGGAGGAGTTTGTTGCTGCGGAGGTGGGTGCAGCTGATCTTGGGGTCGAGCGTCGTTAACATGTGGTGTGCGTTGCTGCGCACCATTAGCATATTCGGGGGCTGCATCATCTAAATAGGAAGAAAGGAAAATGTCCTTTGCGGTTTTGGGATGTACTTTAATCGGGAGTAATGGAGGTGGCAGATCTTTTGGTACCTCCAGGGTGGCCTTAGGCAAACCCTCGGCCAGAAGAGGATACATACCATTCATCAGAGTGTTTCGTTGTCTGTTTACTTGTTCTGTTTTTACTCGGATACCTTCGTCAATTAATATGTTTTCTCGGGCTCTTTCTGAATCTTCCCTACTTTTCTCTTCCTTTCTGAGTGCTTTCTCTGTGCGTCTATGCGATTCTTTACGCCATAGTTCAATGGCATCTTTCTGTGACTGTCTGGCTTTCTTTTTCCATAATGCTTCTTCTACTCTCATGATGCAATCTGCATCCCATGTTCCAGTAGAGGGCCATCTCTGACTCTCTGCTAAATCCTTGGTGTAGTCCACCCATAGATCAAGATATAATACGGCATCTAGGCCATGTTTATGGTACATAAAGTACCCTGGAGTGTCCCTAGGTGGAATGGGAACAGCTTCCTCGAGTATCCCTTTTCTAGTTTTTATCTGTCTTAATTTTGAAAATAACGGCATCTTGAACCTTGCTACTTAATTCTTACTCGGTCTTGAACACAATAATTACAATAAACACAGTAATAAAGATCGAACAATCACTCATACCACGACATTTAAAACATATCAAAACATTTTAGAAACGGACAATAATAATTAGAATAAAACTAGTTAACTGCATAATACTAAATATACTGTATGTACTGCTAAACAGTACAGATACACTGCTAAAACAGTACAGACCAGGTCTGTGTACCCCAAACCCGTCTTGACCGGCACAAACTAATGTGCACGTCTAGATGCGTACCCAGCAACGGTACTCACCGGGAAGCACGGAACGGAAGGCCTCGGAAGTCTGGACTGGACTAGACCAAACTGGACTGGACTCGACTCGTGACTTCGGAACTTCGGAATCTGGTGGGCCTCTGTATACCTCGGATCTTGCTCTCTCAGCTAGGCTCTGGTCGGGATTCTCCGCACTCCTCACCGCCTCGTCTGGGTGTTGATCGCAGCCTCAGTCGCCCCCGTTGGCCTGAGGGAGATACAGGAAATCCTGCGGGTACGCGTAATTGTCCGTCCGGCTGTGGCAGGAGACCGGGTCTGCAACGCACCTCCGGCGCGTGGGGTGTGAGAGGTGTCCCTATTCGGGCGCCAATTATGTGGTAAATTTAAATTACCTAGACTTAATTTATGCGGTAAAATACAATACGAATAACAGTAAAAATAAGAGGCAGAATCCGTGGTATTCGAGGGTATAAAAGGGAATTTATTCCTTACAAAGGAATTATGATGGTTCGAACCAGGCAATAGAGTTCCGTCACCACGAAGGTTCTGGAAGGGATCAGCAATACTTATTGACAGGTTATAATATATATAGTAAATGCATTACAGTAAAGACAGATGCAGGAGGCGTAACAGCTGATAAGAATACACATACGTAATGAAAAAGGCGTTACAATAGGCGTGCATAAAGGCATATACTAGAAACGTCATTATGATGATGACATAAGTGGGTGGATCCATAAAAGAATCCTGCAAAGTCAGCAAAAATACATGGCAGAGATGCGCGCGCAGCCGCATGACGTGTGATTGACGTGTGACTAGAGGGTGAAGGGAACTTGACATTTAGCCCTACATGAGGAGACAAAAAGTCTGGGGTGTCAGGACAACCTAGTCCTAAATCATATCTAATATCTTGTGTTTAAGGAACTATATTATCTAGAAGGAAAGGTCTTTTCGGACAGAGTCTATTCTATACTGACTGCTAGTGCGTGTACAAGCGTCTAAGTGTCTACATGAGATGCGAGGGGGCATGGGCCTACCATGGTACCATGGTAACGAAAGTCATGAATTACTTGCACGGAGACAGTAAGGCCGGGCCCTTTGCTCTGCAGCTGGAGGGATGTTTACCTAAGCTACTAGACAGGAATGCATTTCTTGAGGAGCGGAGCAGATAACTTGAAGGCTGAATACAGTTTTGGCAGGCAACAGGCCGGGCTAGGCACCGTTAGCCGCGCAGGAAGTAAGACAAAGTTCATGGATACAGATGCAGGTCCAGGCTGGAGCATTCAGAGGCAGAAGCAGGAAAAGCTCGATGGAAGAATTCAGGGCCTACCTTGCCAGAGCTGGAAAACGTGAAAAGTATACCATATAAAGACGGTGGCAAGGCATACTTAGGAACGGAATATCTGACCCATTCATGGCAGATCTGAAAGAGGACATATTAACGTTGGACACAATTGTATTTGCGTCTTCATAGCTTGAAGTGGAGGGAACATACATGTACTTGTAGCATGTACATGGAGCCGTTGGGGTCTAGATAGGGGACACAATTGATCATAAAAATTCATATTTCCTCAGGACTTCCAAAATTTCGGTGGTTGATGCCAATGATAAAGAATCGGCTGAATTAGTCAATGAGGGTCAGTCTAACATATCCAAATCTGACAAAGGTGCAAATCTATTAAACATATTGAGTGGAGGTAAAGTTGGCTGGAATTGCATAAGGGGTGACTGAAAATGCATTGATGGTGGTTGGAATTGCATTAAGGGTGGCCGTGATTGCATTGTGGGTTGTCTGTAAAAGTAACTCAAAGGTAACATAGTTACAACCGTAGAAATGGCAAAGCAGTTACCATTCCTGTTGAGTAAAAATCTTACAGTACCAGGGTTTTTAAAATTGAGGACAATACAGTCACCTTCCTTATCTTCAATAAAGGGGCCAACCCAAGACACCCTACGAGCCGATAAAATCTCTCTGGAAATATCGAATCCAACACCTTTATGCTTAGTTAGCCAATCTATGCATTTATTTTGCAGTTGCACCCATGATTCCCCCTGTTCCTCCCTCAACGGTGGTACTCCTGCAAGAACTAGAACATAGGGACAAGCATCTGGTGGCAAATGTAAGGCGGGCCCTTGGTGTTTAAAAGGCTTGCTTGACCCTGCTTGCCCGGTACCTTTATTGTTATCAGCAGTTGGTCTTATTGCTGTTATAGGGTAGATGGAACCGTTTTTGTGGTTACTGGCATTTTTATTAATACTAACGGAAGGGGCAGTTTGTCTAGGTGCAGGCGTTGGGGTAGATTTGGGAGGTAAATTGAATTTTGTCAGGTTCTTCCCTCCATTGGCAGATCGGGGTTGAATTGTAGATAGTGCAGGAGAATGGGCTGATGTTCCAGGATTACTCGTGCCACCGCCCAGTAAGGTGGGAACTTCCTGTTTCTTTAGTGACAGAGTGTTGCTTACAGATTCAAGTTGTTTTACAAGACGGTCAGCTCTGATTTGATCCAAGATGACAGACCCCTTTGTTTTTTCTTCTTCGTTTCTAACCAGGTTATCTAATCTATCAAGTCTTTTAAAAACATTATTAAACTGGTTGATCATTTGCTTCTCTAGTCGATTAAAAATAGTATCCACTATAGTTTCTATAAGGTTCCCATTCTGTTTCGTGAGATGATAATTATCTCCCATTAGTGTTGTTTGGGTCCATATAGTGTTAGAGGTCCCACTTGAATCAGTGGTGGTTGCGGTAAGAGTATCATCATCCGCGACCGCAATATCTTTGTCCACAGCATGAGCAATTTGTGCCCCAGTGAATTTTTGTTTATTCCACAGGCTCTGAGGCGTAGGCTGATTCTTGCTAGTTGGGAGTTGTTTCCTTTTATTGGCACTAGGTTTGGTAGTACCCCTTTTGCGTTTTTCCCCTCCCTGTTTATTACTGGTGTCCGTAGGTCCCAAGGTAATGACATCATCCTGGGAGGCAATTGTAATAGTAGGAGCAATTTCAGACAACAGGGATACGGGGGATGGTGGTACCAATACCGGTTTTGTAATTACAACAGCTGGTGATAGTGGAATCCCAGGGCTATTTGACAATGATGTCGGCTGAATAATATTGTTAGAACAGCTCATGGACATTCTTCTTTCAGTGTCAGCTATTTCACTTGATACCAAGTTCAGTGCATTTTCAAGTAGGGACTCAAATGTAACAGGGGGGAACGGGAAATCGTCCTGTGTGATACCAGCATTTACAGACTCCATATTTAGGAGATACTTTAGACTCACCACAGACGAGATGAAGATGTTAGAGGGGTGGCCCTGCCCTGCCTCCTCCTGCCCCGGACGGCCACAGACGGTCCCGCCCTTGTCCCGGGCTTAGCCCGGCGCCGCCCGCGCGCGTCCCGCGACGCGGAGGAAGCCGCGCTCTTTAAAGCGCCTCCGGGCGCGTTGGCGGCGTCAGCGGCCGCAGGGGTGCTTGGGGGCTGTAGTCTCTCCCCGCTCTCGGCCGCAAAGTATGGTGATGGCGGCGGCGGGGGAGACAAACAGCAAGGAGAGCCCAGAACAGCAGCGACAGCAGCGCTGGCGCGGAGATGGCACGAGCGGTTCCCTCTGCAAACGGAGGGTAACCAGGTCTGTTAATTTCCCCCGCTCCTCCGTGGAAGCCGCGCTCTTTAAAGCGCCTCCGGGCGCGTTGGCGGTGTCAGCGGCCGCAGGGGTGCTTGGGGGCTGTAGTCTCCCCCCGCTCTCGGCCGCAAAGTATGGTGATGGCGGCGGCGGGGGGAGACAAACAGCAAGGAGAGCCCAGAACAGCAGCGACAGCAGCGCTGGCGCGGAGATGGCACGAGCGGTTCCCTCTGCAAACGGCAGGTAACCAGGTCTGTTAATTTCCCCTGCTCCTCCGTGGAAGCCGCGCTCTTTAAAGCGCCTCCGGGCGCGTTGGTGGCGTCAGCGGCCGCAGGGGTGCTTGGGGGCTGTAGTCTCCCCCCGCTCTCGGCCGCAAAGTATGGTGATGGCGGCGGCGGGGGAGACAAACAGCAAGGAGAGCCCAGAACAGCAGCGACAGCAGCGCTGGCGCGGAGATGGCACGAGCGGTTCCCTCTGCAAACGGCAGGTAACCAGGTCTGTTAATTTCCCCCGCTCCTCCGTGGAAGCCGCGCTCTTTAAAGCGCCTCCGGGCGCGTTGGCGGCGTCAGCGGCCGCAGGGGTGCTTGGGGGCTGTAGTCTCCCCCCCGCTCTCGGCCGCAAAGTATGGTGATGGCGGCGGCGGGGGAGACAAACAGCAAGGAGAGCCCAGAACAGCAGCGACAGCAGCGCTGGCGCGGAGATGGCACGAGCGGTTCCCTCTGCAAACGGCAGGTAACCAGGTCTGTTAATTTCCCCCCAGGTGCAAAACTATGATGGGCTGTATAGCTTGATAATGAAAGAATATCTGGTAACTTAAGAAATGTTAATAAGAAACTTTATTGCATGATTTGTTAAAACCCTTGCAACGCTCGTCAAAAATTAAAAATCATTATAATATATATATTGATAATATGATCCAGATTTTTTTTTTTTTTTTTAACAGTATTATCATGACGAATGGAACTCTGTAATAAATACACTATCCGTAACTCCTATAGTTGTGTTCCAGTAGGAGACGGCAGTCCTGATAAAATAAACGTCTAGAACCCAGGCTGACTGGCCTGTACGCCTCTCCCCTTCTATTGGCATTTTTGTTGTTCACCACTGTTCGTGTGCATAGCCAATCCGCAAATAAAGATGGTTCGAAGCAGGCTGATGTCTCAGGCCGAGAAGGCGGTAGACATCTCACCTCCGCTAGTTTTTTTTTTTACGAAGCGTTCCATGAACCTTACCAAGGGGCAATTTAAGGTGGTGTTCTGTGGGTCGAAACAAGCCTGCACTGCTCCTCCGCAAGATCTTACCTCCTTCTCGATCCAACCCCTTCATAGTAGAGCCTTTTTATCCTCTAAAAGCTTAGGGCACAAACATAGCCCGTGCATTATGTCTTTCCTATGGTGGCCACAGAGCCGGCACGTTTCTAGGGCGCAGTCTCTTTTCCATTAAGGAAGATAACAATTTGTTTTTTAAATTCGTTTAAAAAACAGAGCTTAGTGCGTGCGTTGAACGTGAGTGTTAAGTAGTGGTGGGTAACTGTTAATGAAAAGTTGCATCAATACTTGGTGGACCTAGGTCCTACTTCTCCCCAAGAATTGGGAAAGAAGGCAGACTTCTGGTTCAAGACTAGAGTGACCAATACTACCACTGATGGTGGCAACCAAAAGAAAGGGGTCACTAAACTTCCCCAAGGGAAAGAGTGAGAACATCCAAATGATAAAAGTAGAGTCTTCTAAAGGCCCCCAAAAACCTGTTCAGGAGGGTGGGTCCCTGAACTCTTCACAACCAAAATCTGGGTACCAAGGTAAGAATTGGGATCCCAAAAAGGCATGGTTTCACAACTGTAAATGGACTGGACACCAAACTGGAGATTCAGCCTGTCTCAAAAAGAATCCTTCTACTGCCTCTCCAGCTAGCTCTGGTTTGGCAAATCTCCAAGTGGGATCCTTAGTGTGTCCTGAGCAAATCAGAGTGCCCACAGAAGCTACACTCGTCTCTGAGGGTGGGGTGGATCTAGCAGCCTTAACTGTTTTGCCAAATAATATGGGAAAATGAAAACAGCAACCCTCAATAAATGGGATCAGAGTAAAAGCACTGAGAGATACAGGTCCAAGTGTCACCATGGTGACTGAAAAACTGATTTCTCCGGGACAATACCTGGCTGGGCAGTCACCAAAGCTGATAATGCTACTAAGGTTCATCCCCTGACTATGGTGTCCTTAGAATAGGGGTGGGGGTCACCGGCTTGAAAATGGTGGTGGTATTCTCAGAAATTCCTGTTGAATTTCTGCATATACTAGGGAAAGATCTGCAGTCCGCAGCTAGGACTGAGGTCGAGCTTAGGCCCCATGTGGACATGCTGGCAATCCCTGAATCTACTGCCCAGGCCTCCAAGACAAAAGGTAAGAAGTCTTGGAAACCCGTTTCCGAGCAGCCACCTGCTCAGGTCCCCTCTCCTCAGGCAGAAGACCTGTCACCCCCAAAATTGAGACCCAGAAACTTGGGCCTTACATGGCAGAACGTATAGGGAAGAGCTGTGCTGTGCTTTCGAAAGCCTGCGACAGCAAGCTGCTGCACAGAAAAAGGGAGATATCAGTGGCTCCCACCGGACCTATTGGAAGGATGGGCTCCAGTAAACTGAGGCCAAAGACCCCAAACCTGGTGCCACCAGGCGAGTGGTAGTGCCTCAACAGTTCAGAGAGTTCCTCCTCACATTGGCACCTGACATTCCCCTAGCTGAGCATCTTTGCCAGACCAAAACGTTGAGAAGGCTAGTCAGCCACTTCTACTGGCTAAACATGTCTCAGAAGGTCCCCAGGCCCAGCTCTCCCATGCTGCTGAACCGCTCTTCTTCCTCCCTGTTTTTCTAAGTGCTTTCTCATGCTTTTGCCTCGTTTTTTACTGCTTTTGCCTTCCTTTTCCCCTAGTTTTTCTTGTGCTTTTCCCATGTTTTTCACTACTTCTCCTTGCTTTTGTCCTCATTTGCTGCTCCTACCTGCTGCATGTTTTCCTGCCTCCTACCTAGTCCGCCCTCCTCCCAGGACCTACTTAATGGAGGCAGTTGCGCGATCCCGTTGAGTAAGTCCCAGGTCCAGTTCTCCCGTGCTGCTGCACCGCTCTGCTTCCTACCTGTTGTTTTGAGTGCTTTCTCCTACTTTTCCCCTTTTTTGAGTGATTCTTCCTGCTTTTGCCTCGTTTTTTGACTGCTCCCTCCTTCATTTCACCCCATTTTTCGGAGTGCTTTCTCCTGCTTTCCCAGCTTCTCCTCGTTTTTTCGCTCATTTGCTGGTCCAGCCTGCTGCCCATTTTCCTGCCTCCTGCCTAGCCCCGCCCCTTCCTCCTCCCAAGACCTACTTAATGGAGGCCGCAGAGCAAGCCCATTGTGCAGGCCCCAAGCCCAGCTTACCCGTGCTGCTGCACCGCTCTGCTTCCTTCCCATTGTTCTGGGAGCTTTTTCCTCCCTCGTTTTCTACTTTCTCCTTCCTTACCCCGCGTTTTTTCTGAGTGTATTCTGGTTTTGACTAATTTGTGTTTTACTGCTTCCCCCCCCCCCCCCCCCCCCAGTTTTTCGGAGTACTTTCTCCTGCTTTTGCCTCTTTTTGTACTGCTTTCTCAGCGAAGGAGCTAGCAACTCCAGCACCTTGAGACCCTCACAGGTGATTTGATGCACTTTATAAATCCTGATTGATTGACTGCAAAGGTGAAAGAGTTTTGCAACAAGTGTGCCACCTACCAAGCAAATGGCAAAACAGGTGGCCACCCAAAGGCCCCCTTAATTCTACTTCCAGTGGTTGGAGTACTCTTTGAAAGGGTAGGGGTTGACATTGTTGGTCCCCTTGACCTTCCAACTACATCAGGGTACAGATGTATGCTGTTAGTACTTGATCATGCTACCAGATACCCTGAGGCAATTCCCCTTAGAACTACTATTGTTCTGTCAGTGGCTAGGGCCCTCATTGGTATCTTTACCAGAGAGGGTTTCCCTAAGAAGGTGGTGTCAGACATGTAGGAGGCTGGCATAGTATATAGTGCCCACCTATGGTGAGGCACTGGGCACTGAGTCCAGGCAGCACTAATGGATAGTGTTTAGGTCCCTGAAAACCAGAGCTCTCAAGGGGTAGCTGTGGAGAGCAGATAAGGGTTATTCAGGAGGGTGTAAAGCAGGTGCAGTTAACACTATGGTCAGTCAGTAAGCTTTTCACACAAGAAAGGAACACACCAGATAAGTATAAAAATACTTTGAATTTAGACACTAACTTGGTATATCTCCTATCTGGAGATATCAACTACACACAAGAAATAATTCAGAGATAGGTGTGTAGCATAAAAAAAACATATAGGACCCACCGAAGAGCCGAACGATATGCTAAAATGGTGGGATGCAATGTAGGTACCAACACAGGACTAGTACCCAAGGATGGAGGACCCCAGGGGAAACACGAAACCACCCAAGGTTAGTAACCAGGGACCCCAAGGCGCCAGTGCTCAAAGTGGTTACACCAGGCCAAAAATCCATTGGATAACACAGGGTAAGTTTCATTCGATTTCTGCATCTCTAGGACCATTCCCAAAGGAGACTGAAGGAACCACTTGGCTCAAGGAAGGTTGGATAGCCACCCCACCTATGGATAACCCAGGAACCAGGGTATCTACACAGGGAGCGCAGATGAAGTGGTGTCGGAAAAACCGGTAGATGCCAATGGAGGTTCATGGAAGATCAGCAGCTAAAGAGTCTCATGGACTAGGCCGGTGGAACCAGGACATTAAATCCAGATGGGAAGAACCTGAAAGCACAGGGGACAGAATCCAAATCAACCGGAGTTGACCAGGAGGCACAGGAACACAATGCTAGCCCTTGTTGGTTGTTCTTGCGGTAGCAAGGTGAGGTGAAAGCAGCAGGTGTGGAGCTCAGGCAATGATGCAGGAGCGTTCCACGAGCTGTCCTACGTCAGTGGGCGAGTGCAGGAAGGTCAGTGGCCAGCAGTGCCACCAAAAAGCCTTGGAAAACGCAAAAAACGGTTCATGGAAGATTCTGCTATGTTGCGGACCAGCAAGGCTTGTGGGACTAACCCAGCAAGGGTAAGTCAGGCCCAGCTGTCCACACACAGGAGAACCAGAAGGAATCGATAGAGCCTCCTCAATGATTCTCTGGCAACAGGCACAGGGAGTCACAGGGAAGCCTCAGCAGCACACAGAAGAAGGCCCATGATGTAGAGGATGCAGGCAGGACGTCGTTCCTAAAGCTGTGCGATGTTGGAGGTAGGGGCTTCCTAGGAGCTTGAAGATCTTCTGTGAAGAGAGCCAATAAGCATTGGTAACGGCAAACAGAGGGGTTGCGGAGGGAGGAGGCTTATGTTGGTTGGAGAGAGATTACAGGAAACCCCAGGTGCAGAGAATACTGGTCAGACCTCTAGCGAGCAAAGAAACCACCACCTGTGCTGCAGAGCCGGGCGATGTCCGTAGAACAACAGGATCAGGAAACCAGTCATTGTCGTAGAGGTGACTGCAGATGCAGGGAAGTGACTCTTTCACTTCAATGGAGAAGTACAGGGACAAATATGCAGCAGGAATCTTCTTTGGTCCTAGCTCGAAAAACAGCAGAGTTCCAGTGTCCACCAGCAGAAGAGTCTTTGAACAGTCTTCAGACGACAGGCAGACACATCTTAAAGTTGTTGTCAAGACAAATCTAAGGATCTACCCTCAGGGGAGACCATAAGTAACCCTAAAAAGGAGAACAACCACTTTTCTGATGACGTGCCTATCAGATGGGGTCAGGGACGCTACTCAGCTGGCTTGGCCAGTCAGATGCTCCCAGGGGCCAAAATTCAACACAGCAGAATCAAGTGGCCACCTGGAGGAACTCTGGGCACCTCCCTAGGGAGAAGCTGGGCAGGGAGGTGGACAGCCCCTTGTACTTTGTGTAGTTTTGTGCCAGAGCGGGAGCAAAGAGCTCTAGAACTGGGCAAAACTGGTTTATGCAAGGAGGGCACCAAATGTGCCCTTCATCGCAGTCTGGTGAAGGATGGGTAGGGCGTTAAGGAATCTGTGGTTAGGCTTTGTATCTATCAGATAATGTGTTACCGAAGGCAAGTAAATTGTTCCTCTGATAAAGACATCTAGCCGCAGATTCCTTAACTTTTGAATTAAATACCATAGCTATAACCACCCGGAGGAGGGTCTGCAAACGAATCCTACAAAAATTCTCAACGATAACCAGCCGGTCGAAATTAATAGACCAGACGTAAGTAGGAATTAGATGAAAAAGAGCATGAGCCCCTTATAAAAACAGTGGCAAGGACTAGAGGCAATGTAAATAAAAACAACCCTACAGGCATGGAAAAAAAACATGCCCCAAGGGCAGCTGATAATAATGTGTCAGAAGAAAACAGTCAACAGTAGAACAGTAGTATAAGGCCTCTAAAGGGTGAAATGAGCCTACGGACTAGAAGGGCCAAAGGCAAAAACAAATTCCTGGTAAACTACAGTTCCCTACACCAGTAAGGAGGTATTTAAAAGAACCTGTCCCTAGAAATCCCCCCCCAAAAAGCTTCCGGAACTCATCCACATTAGAGCCTAGATGAATAAACGCATTCATCGCAAAAATGGAAAGACCAAACCAAGTACTAAAACTGATGCAAACTCAATTCTATGCTTAACGGAAACATCATTAGATAAAATAACCACTACAAGGGTCCCACACCGCATAGAACCCGTAGAGACAGAAAGATGGGAATTATACAGATATGAATCTGCCATTAATAATGATCAAAAAATGCCCAAATCGTACCATATATATATATATATATATATATATATATATATATATATATATATATATATATATATATATATATGTATGTATGTATGTTAACACCCTGCGCGTCTCATCAACAAACAGGCACCAACTCCGTGATTAATTCTGGCACAGAAAACGATTTATTTCAAACCTTGGTTTTCGGCGGCAAAACCGCCTTGTTCACTACATGATCGTTTCTGTCAGTGTCAACCATATAAAAACCACCACCACTTGCCATTGGTTGCCATAGAAACCAACAACGTCATAGACATAGAAGTTTTCACCGTAACTGTGATGCAATTGCTTAGGTATAACAGAAACAAATGTGAAAACAATCTAAGAAAGCTTAAATATTAACAGCTAACAAATGTCATTACTTCCTGAAAATAAAATGAGTTAAACAGTCACTCAAATAATAATCTAAAGGAATAACCGCTTAAGCAGACAAAAATAACAATAACTAGACATGTGTCTGTCGTAAATTATCCTCACTGCCAGAAGGATCGTGTTTATGTATAGAGGGTGTGTGTCTCAGATAATCGCCGCTACACTTACTATACCAAATCTGTGCTAAATGTATATGGACGTGTGTCCTGTGTTCCTCAAAACGTACAATGCTCGTTTGTAAAAAGAGAAAAGTTAAACAAAAAATAAAATGACCAATTTTGCTTAAATATATGCATCCAACAGTGGGATATACATGACAAATGCAGAAACATCCTGCCCCAGTGGGCTAAATAAACAATTTTGCAAAGATCTTAGTGGAAGTGAAAGGTACACTATTGGTTGGAACGCAAAAATAAGTGACAGGATACGCAGGTGATGTGTATGTCTTACACAAAGGTAGTGAGGAGGCTGCATAAAAAGCGGTATTCCAAGTGAAGGTGCAGTCAAATTATGTAGTAAGGTTAATAAAACATACATGCTACGGGGAACGGGTGTTAACAAAGGGGCAAATGTCCCTAATTAAAGGATCAGAGATGGACATTAAGCGCTTCATCGGCATTCATCCCTTGTGGGATTTTGGAGTTTAGAAGGATAATATACCTTGATTCCAATCTCCGTAATGCCTGTTGTTGGTTCCCTTCCCTAGGGTTTTTAGGAACGTTGTCAATGACAAAATAGGAGAGGTCCTGGGACTTACCTCCATGACACGAATTTATATGGCGTGCCACAGGGTATGTTTGGTCATCATTCGCAATAGCCCTCAGATGTTGAAGGATGCGAACGTGAACTTGATGGATCGTGCTGCCTACATAGATTTTAGGACATGTACAAAGTAACACATAAACAGCATAGTCCGTTTTACAGTTAAAACTGCCTCTGATAGTGTATGGCGAATGTCTGAAAGGCATGATGACAGACTTCGTGTTAGTACCATGTCGGCAGGCCTTACATCTACTGCATTTGGTGAATCCTTTTGGTGATTGAAGCCAATTCTGTGTTTTCACTACCGTTGGTGAGTTGCGTACCAGTTCTTGACGCATTGATTTAGCTCTTCTGAAGCTGATAGCAGGGGTTTTTGGACACATAGGTCCCACGACCGGATCATTGCGGACTGTTTGCCAGTGTCTGTGTAGTATTTTTCTAAGTGTGGTGTGGTATACATTAAACCCTGTAATCAGTCTGGGTGTACCGGCTATCTTACTTGCAGTTTGCTCTTTGTTTTTGAACAGGTCCTCCCTTGTTAGCAGCTCACTTCTGTTTCTTGCCTTATCTAGGGTTTCGGTTTTATACCCTCTTCTTTGTAATCTACCAAAAAGTTCATTGGTAGATTTCCTGAGACCTTCTTGAGTACTGCAGTTGCGTCTCATTCTGAGATATTCCGCATATGGGATGCCTTCCTTAACGCTGTTGTGGTGAAAACTATCTGCATGCAGTATTGCATTGCCTGCGGTATCTTTCCTGTATGTTCTGGTCTGGATGCAATTATTCTCAATATATATTTCAATATCTAAAAATTGTATACTGGTTTTGCTCGTGTGACTGGTAAATGATAGATTTAGACTGTTGTTATTTAATACCTCGGCAAAGGTTTTAGCACTATCCAACGTGCCATGCCACAAAATGAATATGTCATCTATGTAACGTACATAAATATCCACATTTTCAGTCGTTACCGTTTTTTGATCCCTCATGAGTACTTGCTCCTCCCACCAGCCCATAGGCAAATTAGCATAGCTGGGGGCGAAGCAAGTACCCATGGCAGTGCCCTGTAGCTGTTTATAGTAGTTTGTCAAAAATAAACACATTATTCTCAAGGCACCATTCTGCCATGCACAGCAGCATCAGAAAATGTTCCTCCAAATTCACTGGTCTCTTGTTTAAGTAGTGTTTCAGAGCACTGAGGCCATCCTTGTGTCTTATACTCGTGTATAACGAGTTAACGTCTAGGGTCATCAAAACATAGTCCTCATTCCAGTTGGCATCGTATATCTTAGTGAGAAAATCACCAGTGTCTTTGATGTGAGATGGAAGTTCACAGACCAGTGGTTGTAGGAAAAAATCAATAAACCGGGAGGTATTTTCAAATAAACTCCCAATTGCTGCAATGATGGGCCTTCCCGGCGGGTTTCTTGCATTTTTATGTATTTTTGGGATTAGATACAATTGCGGTGTTACTGGATAGTCAATTTTTAGATAGTCAAATTCTGATTTAGTGATCAAATTGGCACCTCTCCATTCGTATAGTGATTTGTGGTATTTTTCCTTTATACCTACTATAACCGTAGGGGCAATCCTGCAGTAGCAGTCCTTGTCGTGGAGTTGTTTCATTGCCTCCATGTTATAGTCCTCCAGGGGCCACAGGACCACAATGCCCCCTTTATCTGACCATCTCACTACAACATCCTGATGTTCTTTGATTTTGCTCATGACTTTGTTGTAATTCGTCCTGTTTGTGTTGCGTGATTTGGTAAATTCTTTATCACTTTTGAGTGCCAAATTCTTAAGGTCTTTGACCACATTCTCTGCAAAAATATCCAAACCATCTTTGGGCATCATCGGTGTGAATATTGGCTTGGGTTTGAATGGTGTATGAATGGGACCTCGAGTTTCTTGTATAGGATTGCTCATCTCAACATTCGTTGTTTCTTGATTTTCATTTTGCATTGATAGTAGATCCTGTAATAGATTCTTGAGGTTCTGGACTTTTCTAGAGTCCAGAGGTGTCAGGGAAACAACACCCAAAAGACCCCTGAGTTCCTTCCTGCCTTGGTGCACAAATAAACAGAGACACGGGCTTCTCGATGGTGGCGTCAGAGACCAAGGTTTATTTACTGCAGGGACACAGAAGTCGTAGGAACCACACAAAGGCAGAATCTAGGAGACTGTTCGAATTGTATAAAGTGGGTCGCTCCTTAAATACACCAAATGTGTCCTCAGGCAGCATTGCAAAAAATATCTTTCATGCCTAGCCCGGTATCCCAAACAAACAATAAACATATACCAAACGATAATTATTTGTAAGTCTCCAGTGTTCGATCAAGTCTTCATGTCAGTTTTCCATTCTTCGACCGATCCTCCCCATCATAAAAATTGTATCCTCCCCATAGTAAAAGCCCAGAAGGAGAGGAGCGGAGCCAGGTGTAAAAGATTGATAAGTAGGATAAGAGATGCTTGTGGGTCATCAACGGGCATGGCTACTGTCTTCGGCCTCCTAATCGTGATCAGGCCAACGAACACAAGAACCAGTATAGCATGATTGGCCTCAGGCAAGGGAGGTAGCTTCTGCCTAGTCACGCAGCATCAGCTTCCTTGGACTAAAGCTTACGTGTCCTTAACAAGGTGATTCAGCCAGGGTCATTGCTTGTCCATTGACTATGTGAGGGCAAGAAACAAAATGGATGCCGTATCTAAGATGGATGCCATGAATTTACAACAGAATGCCCTACTTCTCAGTGAATCCATGCTCGGCCCACAGCGAAAACACTGTCACCTACTAAATGGATCATTTACGGTTCACTGGTACCAAAATCGTGTCAGTACTACGATACCGAACACACGGGTTCGGATCGCTACAGAACCTCATTCTCATCTGCCATTGACAATCCATTGTGTATTTCATCACAAGTGGGTGGGAGAGGGTCTCTGTTGACACTGCTTGCAAAGTATTTTTGTAACTTCAATTTCCTTACAAACTGAAAAAGGTCTATCCGTGTTTGCGTATAGTCAAAATTAGTTCTTTCACAAAAAGAGTCCCAATGCGAGAATTTTTTTTTCGTTTTTAGTAAGATCCATTTTGGTTAGATTTATGACTGTTTTCTATATCTCCGTTTTCTTTCATCTGCGTTTGTTTCTTCTGTATTGCTGTTTGTTTATTTTCTGTTGTTGTTGTGTTTGTGCTCCGCTTGCCCCAGCGTCTGTTTTTTCTCTTTCTTCCCTTTGGTGTACCCGGGATGTGTCTTTTTGTTGATCCTGGCGTGGGGGCCGCGGTCGCAGACTTGTAAGTCTCTCTAAACGTAAAAAACCCAATTCTTGAATTACTGTCAGCGGTTTTCGTCTTTGCGCCATATCATTTAGTTGTTCCGTTTCTGATTCCACTTCCGAGCTCAATTCTGAAGCGGTGGGATCTGGGCCTTTTTTTAATAATTCAGCAGAATTCGATAGTTGTTGTCTTCTGATATTGTCGAATTTTTTAGAAAACGTGTACACTCTCCCTTGCATGTAATCATTCCTATCTCGTTGGAATTTTGTCGCCTTTCTCTCTTTGATCGAGTCTTCATGTTTAGATAGTCTGGCAGTCATTTCACCTAGTTTCTTTTTGATTTCTTCTTGATTTTCACATTGCTCTTGCTCTTTTAATAGTGTCTCTATTTTTGTAAGCATTGTTTTGCTGTCACTCTCGGCATATTTGATCAGAATCTGGAGCATCCTCCGCGAGGAATCAGCACTATTTTCGGCCCAATCCTTGAGCATTTCGGGATCGGGGTTCTCATATGTCGGTGCTACAAGAGTCCGGAGTCCTCTAGGGATTCTGCCCACATCCATGTATCTCTGTAGGGATTTGCATTCCCACCATTTGGCTATTTTATTTTTGCGGAGTTTCTCTAGCTCATTGAGCATTTTCGCACTATTGTTAATTTCCATCTGTTCTGTTCCTTTGCTAGCAGACCGCGCTTGTTCTATGCCATCATCCATTTGTTAAAGACATCAAGTGCTGCCTCCTCACGTTCTTTCACCCATTCCTCGGCCATTATTTGAAAAATGCAATTATTTTCTGTGTCATACACTGCCCGTTTTGCTTCGCTATACGGGACTACCTCTCCCAGCAGGCACCACTCCAATAACACTCTGCACTCCGAGAACTCCCGCTTAGAGGCGCTTACCTGATAATGCGAATGCCCTCCGGCTCCCACACCGATCAGTTACTCTCCAATTCCGCGGTGTCTCGGGTGTCTCAGATCGTGAAGATGATCGTGCGTATTTCCTGCTGGGGGGCGCTGAGTTTTCCTTTCGCCATGAACTGTGACAATGGGGTCCGTATGCTCAGTGCTCCTGAACGAGGAGGGTTGGTGTCCAGGTCACGGCAGACCTCTTAAATATATTAACACCCTGCGCGTCTCATCAACAAACAGGCACCAACTCCGTGATTAATTCTGGTACAGAAAATGACTTATTTCAAACCTTGGTCAGACGCGTTTCGGCGGCAAAACCGCCTTGTTCACTACATGATCGGTTCTGTCAGTGTCAACCATATAAAAACCACAACCACTTGCCATTGGTTGCCATAGAAACCAACAACGTCATAGACATAGAAGTTTTCACCGTAACTGTGATGCAATTGCTTAGGTATAACAGAAACAAATGTGAAAACAATCTAAGAAAGCTTAAATATTAACAGCTAACAAATGTCATTACTTCCTGAAAATAAAATGAGTTAAACAGTCACTCAAATAATAATCTAAAGGAATAACCGCTTAAGCAGACAAAAATAACAATAACTAGACATGTGTCTGTCGTAAATTATCCTCACTGCCAGAAGGATCGTGTTTATGTATAGAGGGTGTGTGTCTCAGATAATCGCCGCTACACTTACTATACCAAACCTGTGCTAAATGTGTATGGACGTGTGTCCTGTGTTCCTCAAAACGTACAATGCTCGTTTGTCAAAAGAGAAAAGTTAAACAAAAAATAAAATGACCAATTTTGCCTAAATATATGCATCCAACAGTGGGATATACATGACAAATGCAGAAACATCCTGCAATGTAAATAAAAACAACCCTACAGGCATGGAAAAAAAACATGCCCCAAGGGCAGCTGATAATAATGTGTCAGAAGAAAACAGTCAACAGTAGAACAGTGGTATAAGGCCTCTAAAGGGTGAAACGAGCCTACGGACTAGAAGGGCCAAAGGCAATAACAAATTCCTGGTAAACTACAGTTCCCTACACCAGTAAGGAGGTATTTAAAAGAACCTGTCCCTAGAAATCCCCCCCCAAAAAGCTTCTGGAACTCATCCACATTAGAGCCTAGATGAATAAACGCATTCATCGCAAAAATGGAAAGACCAAACCAAGTACTAAAACTGATGCAAACTCAATTCTATGCTTAACGGAAACATCATTAGATAAAATAACCACTACAAGGGTACCACACCGCATAGAACCCGTAGAGACAGAAAGATGGGAATTATACAGATATGAATCTGCCATTAATAATGATCAAAAAATGCCCAAATCTATAGTCTGTGAACTACGTACCATATGTGTATATATATATATATATATATACATATACATATATATACACACACACACACACACACACACACATATGTACGAGGTATGACATACAGTCACTGATAAGACTTGAACTGCAACTCATAGTAATATTTGCAAAAATATAATACCTATCCTGCCTCATTGTATATAGCACAGCCATACCTACATATGTACAACACAGATACATTACACCTGTGTATACACCGTATAGATAAAGTCGAACTGTGAAAAAATGATGTAAATAGCAAGATACTCTGTATTATGGAACACGTCTACAATCAGATACATATCTTTCACAAATATACAAGACAATCAGTATTACAAGAAGCAACTAAATTCTAAACGGTCGTTAAGACCCTTCGGGTGGCAAGAATCCAATTTTTATATCCTATTTGCAAAGTTCACTGTATGCAGTGGTTCACCCCTCTTTCACTGAAAACTCGGTTGTTAATATCAGTTTGCTTATGGTAAGTGCTAACGCGTGGAGACCGTGACGCTCATATATTTTACTTTACTCTACAGATCTAATACTTCCCCTAATGAAGAGCTTGGTCCCGAAATGCATTGGGAACATTCAATAACAAGCATTGGCATAGCCAATAGGTCTCGCCTTTGGGACCTTATAAGTGTTTAGCCATGCAACAGTTGCGTAACTAAATACTTATAAGGTCCCAAAATCGAGACCTATTGGCTATGCCAAGCGGCCTTGCGGGCGCGAAAGTGAAAGTGATCGCGATTGCGATCGTGATCAACATCAAAGCGGCCTTGCGGCCGTGAAAGTGAAAGTAATTGCGGTAAAATGCAGCGCGCGCGCCCGCGCACATGCACTGTAGCTCTAGGCTGGCCTGGTAGCACTTTTTGGAGCCCTCTCAATAAGTCTCGCCAGACCAGCGCATGCGCTGGGTCAGGCGAGACCTAAAAATATCTGTGGATGGTAAATTGATTGTACTCACACATTGAAGATGAAATGGGAACGCATTATTTCATACCTGCATTGATGATAAAGTTATGAGAGAAACCATTGTGACGAAACAAAGTTTAAAAATTAAATTTGGAGAAAAATTCAAGTTATTGCCTATGAACTTTTTGATTTACGAGTGAATACATAACGGAGATTGAATCCCAGTGGAGGGCTACATGGGGACACTGTTGCTACTCTAACAGTGCTACCGTATTTGTTTGAACTTACTCCCTTTGGTCAGAGGGAGATACCCACCAGCACCCAACACAACAAAAGTGATTTGTTGAATACTTTTTGAATACCTTTGGAGAATTCAGTGTGCCGCTCTTTCCCAACGTTTCTCACTGCTATAACATGGCCAGCCGTGTAAGAAACAAAAGATTAATATTCTCCATACAACCCTAGTGTATGGAACAAAATCAAAGAGATATATTGTAGGAAGGTAGGATCCTTCTGCATAGTTACCCCCACTTTTTGCCTGGTGCTGTGATGCTTTCTGACTAGTCTGACTGGGATCCTGCTAATCAGGAGCCCAGTCTCTGTGCTTTCTCCCCTAAATTGGTATGGTAAGTACTTCAGTACATCAGAGATTGGACACTGGTGTACTCTTATCAGTCCCTAGTATATGGTACTGAGGTACCCAAGGGCATAGGTACACCAATGGTCCCTCATGGGCTGAAGCATGCATTGTGCCACCCATATTGGACCACTCAAACTAACTACAGGCCTGCCATTGCAGCCTGTGTAAGCTGGTGCTAGCACCACTTACGAAAGATATAGGTTTCCCCATATCCAAGGTCACTGCACTCAAAACCTATAAGTCACCCCTAAAGCAGGCCTTTCATTTCAGAAGGCAGGGTGCTCGGTTCTAAGCATGAGGGTGCCCCTGCATGAGCAGGACACCCCTACAAACTTCTGAGTCCATTCTCCCAGGTTGTAAGTGCATCAGCCATTACGATACATAGAGTGGCCATACGTCATTATGCGATGACCATCTCTAAACTGCCTGTATCGAACCCTGTCATGTTTGGAATCAAACATGTTGGAATCATACCTCCACACCGTAAACGTGTGGCAGGTATGATTCCATGCACTGTAAAGCTCCTCTGGATGGCACTCAATGCTCCTGGTATCAGTCTTCTAGGCCCGGACAGCACAACACGGCTGCTGCCGACCAGAGACACGAATCTGCCCTCCTGCAGCTGAGCCAAGCTTGAGTCGGGGAACGTAGAACAATAGGTATCCTGTGACAGGGAGGTGTGACCACAGCCCAGACAGTGTTTAGTGTATTGGGGCTGGGTGGGAGCACTTGCCAGCGTCTGCTTGAACGGCACATTTGGTGCCCTCCTTGCATAGTCCAGTTCAGGAAGTTGTTGGCTCCCGCTCCAGCGTGAAACTGGACAAAGGACATGGAAGTATCCTCCCCTTTTTCCGAACCCTCCCCTGGGAGGGAACCCTCAATCGTCCCAACCCTTTCCTTAGGGTACTTAAGGGCTTACCTGAGGGTGGGCCCATAGATTTGTCGTGGGGCAAGATTAATTTCAAGACACCACTTCTTTTTCGACCATCTGGGCACTCTGGACTTCGCTCTGGGCATCAAGGCTGCAACTGGGAAGACTCCTGCTGCTTATGATGAATGAATGAATGAATGAATGAAATGGGATTTGTAAAGCGCGTTGGCTACCCATAGGCCTCCCAGCGCTGAGGACGTCTGCTGCAACGTCTGTGCCTGTGCTCCATACAGGAATCTTCCAAGGCCTGTGGGTATCCAAGACACCTGAAGGAGTCTTCCTTGAAGTGAAGCAGTCACTTCCCTGCATGTGCAGGACCCGCAACTAAGCTGACCGTTCTGCTGACCCTGGACTCCCACGGACTCCGAAAGGCTCAGCAACACAGGTGGTGGTTATTCACATCCCTCGAGGCCTACCCTGTTCTCTCACCAAGTTTGAGGCCAGTATCCCTCGTCGGAGCCGCAGGAACGAACCCCTGTGCATCACGTCGACACACTATTGCAAAGACTTGTTGGCTTCCTTCCTCCAAGAGGCGTACATGCGCTTTATAAATTCCCATTAACATTAACAAGATCTTTTGGCTTCAAGTAGCCCCAACCTCAAGCATCTCCTGTAACAAAGATCTTTGTCCTCACCGCATCACTTGCACCATGGACCTGCATCTTTTGTGAGCTGCTCGAGGTCCTCTTGCGACTCCAGTGCTTCTGGCTTGTGGGTCCTCCGGAGGGTCTTTTTTGATTACTGCAGGCTGCTCTGATTTCCCTGCTTGTGGTGAGTCACCTGGACCGTGCCGGTCCGACACTGTACCTTCTTCACTTTCCACGTTGGCAGCAGTTGCAAAGGCTTGTTGGTGCTCCTGCCGGACAGTGACCCCTCCACTCTCGACATCCGACGTGGGACCGCTCGTGTATGGCTCCTGGCCTTCCACAGCTTCACCTGGTCCGCACAGCTACTGTTTCAAGGTCACCGTCAGCTCTCCTGCAACACCAAACATCGGTGGGCTTTTGTCCTCTGTGCCTACTGGTTACTTCTGAGTGGCATAGACACTGTTCCCTCTGCTTGCAGGTAATTCTGATCTTGAATCCACCTTTGGGTTCCACCGGACACTTTCACCTTCTCTAACAGCTGCATCTTTCTGAAGTCCTCTATTGAGTTCGACAGCGGTTTCTGACGCCATTTCACACCTATGCACCCGGCTTCACTGGTGTAGGTTTCCTGGTTCCTAGGGTATCCACAGGTGGGGTGGTCCTCCAGCCTTCTGTCTTCTACAGGGTTTCTTCAGGGTCCACTGGGAAGGATCCTTCCTTAAAACGGCAACCGGGACTTACCCATTGACTTGTATTGAGCCTGCGGTTATGTTCCCACTCTGCAGACAGCCTCTGTGGGGTTCCTGGTTACTTGCCTCGGGTAGTTCCTTGGGTCCACGGCACTTCTCCGTCTTCTGGGTATAATCTTGACTTGAGTCATGGTTCGCATCTCAATATTTCATTATATGGTTTGGTCTCCCCCTAGTGACCACTGTGTAGTCAAGCTACTTACCTGTTTCTATTGCAAAGTATTGTGTGCATTGTGTATATCTCCGGCTAGGAGATATCTGTACGTGTTTGTGAGTGTCTTATAAAAAATACATATTTTTATAAATACACTGTGTGGTTCTTTTTCACTTAATCTATACTAATATGATTATGCTCTGGTAAAACATGCTATTTAACACTCCTTCTGGACTAAGCCTGAAGGCTGCTCTCCACAGCAACCACTTAGAGACCTTTCTAAGGCTAAGACCACTTAAATCACCATAACGGTCGTCTGGATTGGTGCAGGGTGCCCACTTACATAGGTGTTGTGAGATGTTGGTCTGGTATATGCTGGTCACTAGTTAAAGTGGCCACTTTGCACCAGTACAATTCGACTCTTATGGTAGATAGGTTTAAGACAACCTTTTAAAGAAAGCTATCCTAGTGGTAGCTGTGGAGAGCAGCCTTCAGGCTAAGTCTTTAGAGGAATGTAAAGCAGCATGTTTTACCTTATAATCTCTTGAATTACTAAATGAAAGGACACCACACAGGTATATATATAAAATATATATGTATTTATTACTAGACACACTCTACTAATCTCTTTATGAGATTAGAAGTCAGGAACACATGCACAAATCAACGTTTCACAACAAGTTAAGCACAAATATGGCTGGGGGCCTAGCGGCGAACCAGACCATATACTAAAAAAGAGGTTTAGGAATATCGACTAGATAAGAGACAAGGCCTAGGGCCTCACTAATCCACCCAAGGCAGGTAAGTAAAGGACCCACGGGAGATGCATGCAGTGTGAGAACACAGCCGCGGATCCCAATAGACTTCAATGGAGCAAGTCGCGGTTGGAATTTTAAAGTTTTAGGATACTTCGGGAGAGTCTACAAGCAAGTCACTTACAGGGTAAGTAGTTCTAGAGCCAACACACACAGGAGCACTGGAGTGCAGGAGTTACCTCACCCAGGGAAGCCGGGTGCATAGGTGTCTTTTGGTGTCGGGTCGCGGCGTCGTTTTCAATGGGAGCCAAAGAAGACTTGCTGCTTGTGAAGACAGAAGAAGTGTCCGGTGGAATCCAAGGCTGGACTCAAAAGAAAGAAGACCTGAAAGCAGAGGGGACAGTGTTCAAAGTCACTTGCCAGTGACCCGGGGCCAGGAAGCTGGATGCCCACAGTCGTCGGATGATTTCAAGTAATCACGGGTGTCTTGACTCTTCAGCCACGAGGTCCAGGAGGCGTCGATGACGACCAGGAGCTGGATTCGGCGTGTCCCACGAAGTCTGCAGCTTACTGTGGTGTCGGTGATCAAATTGGAGCCAACAAGCCCTGGCAACAGCAAGTCTCGTGGAAAGTGCAAAAAGTCAGCGGTGCAGACCAGCACGGTCTGAGGGACTCACCCAGCGAGGGTAAGTCAGGGTAGGCCTGGAGCAACCAGGGGAGCCCTTTGGTTTCGTTGAAAAGTCTTCAGGGGACCCACAAGCAAGCCGGCAAGGGATCGCGAAGACGGCTCGGGAGGATTCACTCTACAGGAGCCCACGGTCACTCGGGACGGGGTAGGCCTCTGATCTTCGGTGGAAATCCTGCTGGAGGCTTGGACCACACGTGGTCCAATGCACAAGTTCGTAGAACGTCGTGAAGGGGTTGCACTCGAAAATAGTGCACAGTACCCAGGTATTTCGGTTTCTCATCACTTGTGGGGTCCACTTGCCTCAGCTTCGCTGGGGACTCACGATGACCTTGGAGAAGTCAGGAAATCCACTTCCGGGGCTGCAGGGACTTCGTACTCCGGCGGGAGCAGGAAAATTTGCGACCGTTGATACAAAGTTTTGGTGTCTGCCAAGCAGGGGAGCCACTCCTTGACTCCAAGGGAGATTATTCAGTCTTCCAAAGGTAGTGGAACGTCGAAGGACCAGGATTCTTCTTCAGAGCATCGTCCAGGGATATCTAGTTTGCAATAGCAAGGGTTCCCTAACTTATACTAAAAGAAAGGGAGGGATGCGACCGTTGATGCAAAGTTTTGGTGCCTGCCAAGCAGGGGAGCCACTCCTTGACTCCAAGGGAGATATTATTCAGTCTTCCAAAGGTAGTGGAACGTCGAAGGACCAGGATTCTTCTTCAGAGCATCGTCCAGGGATATCTAGTTTGCAGTAGCAAGGGTTCCCTAACTTATACTAAAAGAAAGGGAGGGACTAGCTCTATGACCCCTCCTATGGGAGGGTCAGGGGAGTGGGTGATTACACCCACTTCCCTTTGTCCAGTTTCGCAGCCAGAGCAGGGGCAGGTAGCCCCTGAACCGGTTTGAGCTGGCATATGCACAGAGGAGCCTACTGCTCCCCCAGTGCAGGACTTTAAAGCACTCTAGGAGTGCACCCACCCAGCCCCAATACACTAAATCCTGTCTGGGAGGTGGTTACACCTCCCTGTGACAGGATACCTATTGTTGGGCCTCCTCCACTGCGAGTTTTGGTCAGCATCAGGAGGGCAGCCCAGTGTCTGTGCTGGTGGCATCCATTTTGTGATGCCAGGGCTCTTCAGGATTGTACCGTGTTTCCACAGTAGGTACATGTCTATCCCTCTAGAAGGGTGGGATCATACTCCCACATCAGTTACAGGTGTTGGGGTATGAGTCCAAAGCGTTTGACACCAAACACAACATGTTTTGATGCAGCCATTCCAAAGTTGGCATTAACCGCGAGGTTCTAATGCAGTTAAGAGTATATGGTTTAACCGCATCCACAAACAGCCACAGAGAATAGTCTCTGCCAGCTGCAGAGGGGCCCTGCTCAGGCAGAGGCACCCCCTCACTTGGAAACCAAGCACCCTACCCTGGATTGATAGGGCCTGCCTTAGGGGTGACTGATAGGTTTATATGTGTGTGCAGGTAGAGATATAGTGAACCTATATCTCAGTGAGGAGTGCTAACACTACCTTATCCAGGCTGCAGTAGCAGGCCTGTGGTGTCAGATTTAGTCTGCTTCCCAGGGGTGGCATAATACATGCTTCAGCCCCTGGTAGGCCTGTGAAGTACCTATGCACTTGGTACCTAAGGTACCATGTACTAGGGGCTCATAAGGTACCACTGTATCCAATCACTAGTGCATCTAATATGCACTCCAAGTTGTTTAGAGAGAACAGAGAGGCTGGGGCCCTGATTAGCAGGGACCCAGCCAGACTATAGCCAGAAACCAGTGTTGACATCAGAAAAAAAGTGGGGGCAACATAAGTGCAGATCCTACTCTCCTACAGGTGTGCACCATATACGAAGCCAGCTTCTCACATATACGATTAGACAAAGAGAAGTCAGGACTCTGTCTCACTTCTTCTATCACAGAAATGTCGTAAAGCAGTCTCAGCCTGGTCACCAAACAGATGGTTGCCATCAAAGGGCATATTGACCAAAGCAGCTTGGACAGCCTCTGAGGTACTTAACCAGGCACGACGACGTAGCACCACAGAGGATGCCATGGCCCGACCCACTGAATCAGTGGTATCCATGCCACAGCTAATAATCAGCTTAGCTGCCTGTTGGCCATACTGAATAACCTGTTCTATATTAGAACGGAGGCTATCTGGAAGCGATGGCAAATTAGTCTGCAAGGAATCCCACAAAGCGTGAGAAAAACGCCCAAGAACACAAGACGTGTTTAGTGGATCCTTAAGGCAGAATTAGTTAAGGGAAAAGTATGCCTTCCGCACGAATCTTGCCTCCTAGAGTCTCTATTCGATGGAACATTAGATACAGAATCCATATTCTGTGAGGCTGAAGCCACCGAAGCTACCTAACTACAAGAGGTAGGATGCTTGAGGAGAATAGCTGGATCTCCAGAAAAGTGTACAGGGCCTCAATATATGTGAGAAAAGGGTCCACCCATGCCTGACCTTGATAAAGGACACCAATCAGGAGATCAGTGGACTTCTCCACCATAGGAAGAGATTACTCCAAAACTGTAGCCACTCTCCTTAACATATCTTCAAAAGAGGAACTCGCCGAAGTATTAAGTCTAGGAGGAGACAGTAGGCCTGAGGCCGGAGAAGACTCCAGCCCACTAGCCTCACCAAGTCCAGAAAGCCAACTCTCCTCTACAAGAGGCAGAATCTCCTACGCCGACGATACCCAGCTGATCCTCTCCCTCACCAACGACCCTGCCACCGCCAGAGCCAGCCTACACGAAGGGATGAAAGGCGTCGCTGAGTGGATGAAGAACAGCCGCTTGAAACTGAACTCAGACAAGACGGAAGTCCTCATCCTGGGATCAGCCCCCTCCGCCTGGGACGGCTCCTGGTGGCCCCCTACCCTGGGCACCACTCCCAAGCCAACGGACCACGCACGCAACCTGGGCTTCATCCTGGACTCCTCCCCCTCGATGACCAGACAAGTCAACGCCGTCTCTTCATCGTGCTTCAACACCCTGCGCATGCTCCGTAAGATCCTCCGATGGATCCCCACCGAAACCAGGAAGACGGTCACCCAGGCACTCGTCACCAGCCGACTGGACTACGTAAACACCCTCTACGCCGGAACCACAGCCAAACTACAGAAAAGACTCCAGCGCATACAGAACGCCTCCGCACGACTCGTCCTGGACATCCCCCGACACAACCACATCTCCGGCCACCTGAGAGACCTCCACTGGCTCCCCGTCAGCAAGAGGATCACGTTCAGACTCCTCACCCACGCACTCAAGGCTCTCCACGACCTGGGCCCCAGGTACCTTAACAACCGCCTGACTTTCTACACGGCCACCTGCCAGCTACGATCGACCAGCCTCGCCCTCGCCGCTGTACCACGCATTCGCAGAGCCACCGCCGGAGGAAGATCCTTCTCCTACCTGGCAGCCAAGACATGGAACTCCCTCCCCATCCGCCTTCGGCTGACCCAGGACCATCTCTCCTTCAGGAAGCAACTCAAGACCTGGCTATTCGAGCAGTAGCGGACCCCTCCCCCCAGCGCCTTGAGACCCTACCGGGTGAGCAGTGCGCTATACAAATGATGGGATTAGATTAGATTAGAATAGTGTCAGTAATAGGCTGTAATAGCTCAGACTCTTTCAGAGGCACCACCATGAGAAGAAATTGGAAAACAACATTTCCTTCAGTTGGCTCCATCGACTTCGCACCTAACACCGATCAACGCCAAAAGGAGGCAGAGAAATGACTCCGATTGGTGCCGCCGAAGTCAATGCCTGAGTCGGTTGATCGAGAATAGACGCCAAAGGTATAAACCCGGAAGGGCTGTGCACAGGGGCTAAAGTGTAGTCGGCTAACGCTGATTGGCGCTGACCCAACGGCTCAGATGGAGCTACCGACACAGACGGCAAACCAACTAGCGCAGCTCCTCTCTCCTCCATGAGGCCCGACGGCGCTGCAGGGGAACGAGGAGGAGGCCCAAAAATGAGATGCAGAGAATTATAGTATTCTCTTGCTTGGGCCATCAATACCCAGGCTCCCAGAAAGATAGGGAGTCACGGGGCGGAGTCGTGTTTGAAATCCTCAACCGGCAAGCGGAAGGAGCTGTGAGTCCCCACATGGTAAATTCAAGAAGTACCGTGACTTCAACTGCCTACCCTAACCTTTAGACGTCGATGGAGAACGACGTCCCCTCAAATGGCTACAGCTCCTGGAATTGCACCTGTGACTAAGAATGAGATGTAGATGACCGAGGCTGACGTGAAGTGTCTGAAGACTGCTTCAGCTGCACCACCAAGTGTCTTATTAGGTGTTCCTTAAGAGTCTTTGGCTTCATCTTTTGGCAGGAGCTGCAATCTCTTGAGTTGTGGTGTTCTCCCAAACACCACATACACACGGAATGCAGGTCTGTAGATGACATTTGTTGTGCACAAGACCCATAAGGTTTAAAGCCTGAAGATATGAGAAAGGAACACTGTTCCGACTCACAAACCACTGTTGAAGTAGGCAAGAAAAGGGCCCGAGGAACGGCTTCTCGGGATCCACTTTGCAGCGCGGAAAAGAAGAAACTAACTTCCACGCACTGGAGTGGGCTTATATGACTCCACCGACATCACACCAAGAGTTGATGTCATAACGGAGTTGTACGACTCTGTCCCCAGGCGCACAGATGTGCTGCTGAAAAATTGCAGATGCCAGTCTGACGCCTGTGGAGAATTCAAAAGTTATAGAATCTGCGGCTGGATGTCTCTATCAGATTGTTCTGTTTTTCTAAGGACTAGTGGAGTGCCCAATGAATAGGCTGCTAGGAGGGGTGAGTAGTTTTTCATTGATGAAGTTTATAAAATATGAGGCAAAGGCTTTGCCATTACACGTGATGGCAGATGAGGTTTATTCATCATGGCACAGCTTTTTTGGTTTGGGGTGAGGTAATGCTGGGGCATTCAAATGAGGACGTGAGTTCAGTAATGAGTGTGGAATGGAAGTTTGAGACAAAGGATTGAACCAGGTTTCTTTCAGGCCAAAGATATCCACGTCCCTTTTGTGCAAAAGGGCAACAAGAGCTGCAGTATTTATGATGGCTGATCTGCAACTCATCAGGGTACAGTGTAGTTGAGAGTAGGTGGTCTGATTTTGTAGCTGCGATGTGTTGATGGATAAGAGGTTGGTCAGGCATACTCATGTGGGCTTTGTTATGTAAAGTCTAGTTCTTTGTATGGGTAGAATCTGCTACGCTATAGAGATCGACCAGTCTGTGTGCCAATCCTTAGAGTGTGGTAGTTGTGTTTTATCACTGAGGAGGGTGCGAGAGAGTGAATTTAGTGAAAAGCCATAGGATGGGGAAATGCATGGGGTGTTGTACTCTGTTTTGTTAGTGGTAATAATCTCTAGGGACAAGTTATAGATGCTAAAGAGGAGGAGTTGTTCGGGGAAAGGTTTCCAAGCGATCAGCGGGTGGTTTCCATTACAGTAGTACTTAATGTCACCGGAGGTGGGTTTGACATTTGTTGATGAGGAGGCTGTAACGATGTCACATATTTGGTAAAGGAACGTAGTAGTTGTTTGAGGCTGTATTGGTGTGGGGTAAGAGGCAAAACTGCTACGTGAAGGTAGTGAGCCTATGATACTTTTGGATGTTGCAGTGATAGGCCCAGAGGGCAGGTCAGTATTTCTCAGATTTGGTGATGATGGGCCCTCACTCAGGTCAAGTTATGGGATCGGTTGTGGTGGTAAGCATTTCCCTTCTTGGGAATGAAGTATAATACTGCATCTGTAGAGTGAGTGGGAGAAGCAGTATTAGGGGTATTAAGGGTGTTGGGAAAGGTAGGAGTGTGTAAAACGTCAGAATGTAGTAAAGGATTGAAGGCGATGTAATGGGGGGGATTGCGGACTATTCCTGGTCATAGTCTTGTCTTCAGGAAGCTAAAAAAGAGAGGTTAACAGATCGTTTGAATGTTTCACTGACCTAAAGGTAGAGGAGTTCATCAGACTTGCGTAATAGGTTAGAGGTTGTTGCAACAAGTATTCTGCAGTGGAGCCATGTCCCAGGCTCGCTGCAGTACTAAAACAGCTAATTGATGTCCTTTACTGAACACCAACTATATGTGTAGGAAAAGAGGAGGTGGAGACTTCCTTCATATGTGTGAGTCAGACCTCTGTTTGAACCTTGGCATGATACCCTTGATATCATTCGATGCAGTCTTACCAGACATCAAAATTAGATGCCAGATAGGGCTCTGAGGCAATGTTAGCCAAGGTACGTTTTTTCCACCCCACTTCTTTCTTTCATATAGGATCTTGAAATGATGCCAGAGAAAAATAACCAAGTCTTCCAGAGAAGAGCTCCCTAGTTGAAGACTGAGCTTCCTCCGTGTGTATGCGTGTCGCGCCTCACTGACTGGTTAGAAACAGGCCAGCCTTTAAGATACCCAATACCCAAAATACTTGTCTGGTCTCATTTGATGCAGGCTTGCGGTAATGAAAATGACCCCCAGCTGGAGGGTGCAGGGACAACGGCAGCTACGGTGTATGACCCTCCCTTTTTCCCTACTTCTTTTATTCTAGTAAGGAACTTCAAATTTAGTACATAAATTCACACTTTTGCATTGCGAAAACATGGTATATGAGAACACATGATTTAACCACACAAGCCTTTACAACGCAGTCTTTACCGCGCATCAACCACTACCACGAGTGTCACTACCACCCACGTCCTCAACCACGAACATAGAGGTACATTATAATTAGTTTTACCACGTATACACTAACCACACATACCATTACCATGCATACCTGTACAACACAATTTTTTTTATATATGAAATTAGTTTTGTAGTAAACAAAATACTAATAAACGATGCAAAACTATGAAAAAAAGGCAAAACAGTAACATTTTGGTACATATTTTTATGCATTAAATAAATATTTAAAAAAACATGTCAACAAAGTAAACATCTGTAAAAACATGTAAACATTTTTGACGTGCACAGTAGTCCTATCTGAAATTTAAGCATATGTGCCTTGTCACCAACCAAGATGGCTGTTGTAGTATGTGAAGGTGGTCAAAAAAAGAGTTTTTTTTTACACAAAACGAACATGCTACTTATCTGCAGCAATGCCTTATTTGGTATAGACAGGATCTAGAAGCAGATTCCTTACCTTTGAATTCTCCCCAGGTGCAAGACTAGATTTGGAAATTGTTTTCAGCAGTACCTCTGAGCGAAGGTAGAGGGCGTTATGAGACTCTATAGCGATGTCTTCCACGGATGTGACGTAGACTGAGTCCTTATAATCCCCCTTCCAACTCGCTGACGTCAGATTCTCTTGTGACTATTTCCCATGTTGAAAATGAAGTGCAACTTATTGAAACTGCCCATGGAAACAGTGTGCCAAAAAGAGATCTCTGACAAGAAATTATAAAGTCCCAAGGAAAGTTATCTCAATATCTAGAAAGGAATATTTTAGGAAAGAAAAACACAGTTTGCAGAAACAGGAAGGATCGATAAGGAATCTGCGGCTTGATCCTGTCTCTACAAGATAAGGCATTATTGAATGCAAGTGGTTGTTCAACTGATAGAGACATCTAGCCGCAGATTCTTTAACTGTGCATTAGATACCAAAGCAAAACCATCCTCGGAGGAGGGTCTGCAAGCTGATCTCACTAAAAATCCCTGAATAGAATTAGCCGGTCTGTAAAGGATAGAAGCGATAGGGCACTCTTAGGAAGTTAGATGATCAAGAGCATACACTCCAGCGTAAGAACCGTGGTAAGGACCACAGGCAACTGATGTCATAAAAACATGGAAAGGCATGGAAAGAGAGTTAGCCATGGCAGAGGAACTAAGATTGTGTCTGAAGACAAGAGTAAAAATAAACATAGTACTAGTTCGCTCCCATGGTGGAAACTAACCCATGTTCAGCAGTGAGTTGGGGAACTAAAGCCAACCGGCGAAGCCACTGAGCTAAATCTCTTAGCCTTAAAAAATACAGTACGTAGAGAGACAGAGAAAAGGAATCCAAGAATCCTTCCACGATGCAAAGAGCATTACGCAATGCTGTAACAGAATATGTTAAAATAACAAAACAACTGTTCTCTCGAGAAAAAACTGCCAGAGCTAGAAGAAACACTTCTGGAATGTGAATAATGTGTAAGTCACAGAGGAAGAAAAGTAAAGCAATGGTATATATAACGGGCGAAGGAAATATATATATATATTATATATATTGGCCATAGACAGAAGTATTCCCCATGATGATGTCAGAACAATATTCGAGGACCGAGCCGAGTAATCAGCAGATCATACTGAATGAGAGCCAGTGGAGAATGTAGAAAACATCACATACTCCAGTAAAATAATGGCTGCTAAAGAATCCAAACAATGCTGACTGACCGAGTTAGCTACAATGAGGCCGCTAACATTAAGTTGTGAAAGAAGACAGCCGGTAAGAAAAGACTGTGCTAGAAGCACAAGTTACTACTTGTGTAATGATATATCTGTAAGAGACATTAGTTAGTGATAGATTTGTTCCCTTAGAATAATCCCCAGGTGTCAATCTAGATCCGGAAAGTTTTCTGCTTAGCAGTGCACCTGCGCGCCAGTAGGTGGCGCCGTGCGGCTCCGCGCCCGTCACTGGCGTCGTGCGTGTCGCGATGATGTAACGGAGGCTACTTAGGCGCCACCCATGCGCGCTGACGTCAGTTCTGTACACAAATTTCCGCGCCGAAACGCAGAGCCATGCGAGAAACTGACCTTTGGGGCATGAAACTAGGGCCCTAAAAGGGGATGACCTTAACCCTAGTAATCCGTTTGCAGAACGGGGAGAATGGGTGGGGCGGTAAGGAATCTATCACTAACTAATGTCTCTTACAACTTGTGCATCTGAAAGAGACACATTAGTGATAGATTCCTTACCTTAGAAAAGATACCCCAGCAATACCAACCCCGGTGGTGGGTCTGCAAACAAGAATACACCAGAAAGTCACGGAGCACAGAATGGCCAAAGAAACCGTCTCTCCGGACCTGACTGTCAAGGCAGTAGTGCTTGGTAAACGTGTGCAGCGAGGCCTAAGTAGCTGCCTGACAAATATCCTGCAAGGGGACACCGCGTCCCAAGGCAGTAGTGGCTGCAGTTGCCCTGGTCGAATGGGCACGCAGTCCCACAGGAGGCTCTTTCTTGGCCAAGGAACAGTCTTTGATGCACACGACTCCTCACCGGGAGATGGTCCGTTTGTGCACCGCCCGACCTCTTTTGGCGCCCACGTAGTCAACAAAGAGCTGATCATCCAGCCGGAACTGCTCTGTACACTGCAGATAGAATGCGAGCGCACGTTTTGGGTCCAGACGGTGGAGCCGCTCCTCTTCCCTTGAAGGATGCGGAGGCAGAAAAAAGGTTGGCAAAGTGATGGTCTGCCCGATGTGGAAGGGCGTGACAACCTTTGGCAAGAAAGAAGGACGTGTCCTCAGAACCATCTTGTCTGGATGAACAGAAAGGAAAGGAGGTTTGGAAGAAGGAGCCTGGAGCTCACTCACTCTCCTGGCAGAGGTGATAGCTACCAGGAAAGCCGCCTTGAGAGTAAGACGACGTAAGGGACAGTTATGAAGGGGCTCAAAGGGAGCGCACATCAGAAAAGTCAAGACAAGATTCAAGTCCCACTGAGGCATTATGAAGGGCACAGGTGGGAACGTATGCGTAATGCCCTTAAGAAAACGGTTAACAACCGGGGACTTAAAAAGAGAAGGCTGATCTGGAAGCCGTCGAAAAGGCAGAGATGGCCGAAAGATAACTTTTAACGGTGCCCAGAGCAGAGCCCTGCTGGGCCAAAGAGGGAAGGAACAGAAGAACCTCAGAAAGAGAGGCAGAAAGGGGATACACAGTCTTAGCTGTGCACCATCCACAAATCTGTTCCACCTACAGGCGTACACCGTTTTAGTGGGGGGCCGCCAGGATGACATCATAGACTTCGGGAGGAAGATCGAAAGGTGTCAACTGTCGCCGCTCAATCTCCAAGCACGGAGGTGGAGGCTGGACAGGTTCTGGTGGAGGACCGTCCCCTCCTGCTGCGACAGAAGATCCTCCCGAAGAGGCAGACGGATCGGGGGATCGATGCTCATACTGAGTAGCTCTGGATACCATACTCTTCGAGCCCAGCCCGGAGCCACAAGAATAACTTCGGCCCGGACGCGCCTGATCTTCTTCCGCACTCTGGGCAGAAGTGGTATAGGCGGAAAGGCGTACAACAGACCGTAGCTCCACTCGAGACGAAAAGCGTCCCTGAGCGAGTGCCGTCTTGGAAATTCCAACGTGCAGGACTGATGACATTGCGTGTTTTCTCCGGTGGCGAATAGATCTAACCAAGACTCTCCCCACTGCCGAAAGAGGCCTTGCGCAACATCCGATTTCAGACGCCACTCGTGATCCATCATGCACCGGAGGCTGAGTTCGTCCACCCTGGCGTTCAGAGAGCCCGCCAGGTGTTGAACCACCAGGGTGATGCCTTGATGTTCCAGCCATGTCCAGAGGCGCAGAGCCTCCTGACAAAGGGTCCACGACCCCACCCCGCCCTGTTTGTTGCAATACCACATGGCGATGGTGTTGTCCGTGAACACTTGCACTACACTTCCCCGGACAGAGGGAAGGAATGCCTTCAGTTCATGCCAGATCGCCCGCAGCTCCAGAAGGTTGATATGGAGCCGGGACTCCGCCGTAGACCAGAGGACTCTGACCTCCGCCTCTCCCATGTGGCCTCCCCAACCCAGGAGGGACGCATCCGTCACTACTGTGTACTCCGGTTGGGGAAGGGAGAGGGATCTGCCACTGACCCAATCGCGATCCGTGAGCCACCACTGCAACTGTCGTGCAGCGCCCTCCGAGATCGGACAGGTTGACCTGATGCTGTGACCACTGTAACTTCAGGTCCCACTGCAGAGCCCGCATATGCCATCTGGCATGCAGGATGCAGGAGGGCGTTAGGCCCAGGAGCCGGAGGGTCATCCTGACTGAAACCTGGGATAGAGGGTGAACGAGCGGAACCATAGCCTGAATATCCCAGACTCGTTGCTCGGGAGGAAAAACCCAAAACAGCATCGAATCCAGGACTGCTCCGATGAAAGGGAGCTTCTGAGAGAGACTCAGGTGCGACTTCGGCACATTGATGGAGAACCCCAGCAGATGCAGGAGGTCGGCCGTAATCTGGAGGTGGCAGACAACTGCCTGGGGCGAGCCCACCTTTAACAGCAAGTCGTCGAGGTAGGGGAAGACTGACATCCCTGACCTGCGTAGATGAGCTGTGACCACCGCCATCACTTTCGTGAACACCCGAGGGGCACTGGTAAGGCCGAAGGGGAGCACGGCAAACTGAAAAAACTCTTGGCCTACCGTGAACCGCAGGTAACGCCGGTGGGCCAGCAGGACGGGAAAGTGAAAATAAGCGTCCTGCAAGTCCAACGCTACCATCCAGTCTCCAGGGTCCAGGGCAGACAGGACCTGAGCCAGAGTCAGCACCTTAAACTTCTCCTTCCGGAGGAAGCGACTGACATCCCGGAGGTCCAAGATGGGGCGCAGGCCCCCCCTTGTCTTTCTTGGGGACCAGAAAGTAGTGGGAATAGCAACCACTCCCTACTTGATCGGGAACGTACTCGATGGCCCCCATGCCAGGAGGGCCGTGACTTCCTGACGGAGAAGAGCCAAATGATCCCCCGACATGCGGTGGTACCGAGGTGGCATGGCTGGAGGGGAGGACAGAAAGGGGATCGAGTAACCTTGGCAGATTATCTGCAGCACCCACTTGTCCGAAGTGCTACCGCGCCAGTGGTGGAGGTGGTGACGGACCCTGCCTCCTACCAGCGTGGGTTGCCCCCTGAAGCTCGGATTAGGAAGGCTTGGAGGTGAAAGCAGCGAGTGCGGAGGTGGACTGCCCGCTGGTTACCAGACCCACCCCTGCAGAAGCCACGTCCGCGGCCATGCTGAGGCAGGTTCTGCACAGGCTTTGCGGAGGAGCGCATCTGGGTGCCTTTACCCTGACCACGACAGTAACGAAACCCAGGCGTGGCAGGGCTCTTAGTGGAAAGACCCAAAGACTTAGCCGTGGCCCAGGAGTCCCTAAAGCGCTCCAGGGCACTGTCCGCTTTGTCGCCAAAGAGGCGAGAGCCATCAAAGGGCATGTCCATGAGCGAGCTCTGGACATCAAGCGAGAACCCGGTAGACCTCAACTAGGCATGACGCCGCAACGCCACAGTCGTGGAAATCACCCTGCCCAAGGAATCCGCCGTGTTCAGACCACACCTGATGGCAAACTTTGTCGCATCCTTGCCCTCCGCAATCGCTTGGGAAAGGACGGCCTGGACCTCTTCAGAACACTGAGGCAGGACCTCTGCTACCGTATCCCACACGGCGTGGGAGTAACGGCCCAACAAGCAGGTGGTAAATAACCGACCGCAACCCCAAGCTGGCCGAGGAGAACAACCTCTTGCCATATTGGTCCAGCTTCTTAGAGTCCTTATCCGGCGGAGCCGTGGGAAATGCACTCTGCGACGTTGAGGCCTGAATGACCAGGCTCTCAGGCGTGGGGTGAGTGGTCAAAAAGGCAGGGTCACCAGGTGCCGGGCGATGTTCTTATCCACCTGTGCCCCTGAGGCCGGCCGCAATCAAGTGCCCAAGAGGACTTCGGTAAGGGCCTCATTGAAAGGGAGCAGTGGTTCCAACGAAGTAGACGCCGTCTGGAGCACCTCCATAAGGAGGTTGGTCTTAAGGGCCACCGTAGGGAGGTCGAGATGGAGAGCCTCCGCAGCTCGACGCAGCACCATAGTGTAGGAAGCGCCCTCCTCCATAATCGGCGGAGGGGAGGCAAACCCCGGGTCAGAAGACACATCAAGTTCACCCGCATCTTGAAAGTCATCCACCCAATCCTGCTCCACTCGAGACGAGTCACACTGCCGCGCAAGGGGGTCCTCTGAGCCGTCCCAGTCCTCATCCAGTTCCGGGGTAGAAGGAGCCGGCCGCGGCGGCAGGACCGGAGATGGGACCTGCGACGCCGGGAGCTGCGCCAACTGGGGCCGAACCCGAACCTCATCGCAATGAGGATACCAGGTCGGAACGAAATGGTCCGAGAACCGGGGCAGGGGCGGGATAAACCGCTCCCAGTGTGGCGCCTGTGGCGGGGCTGGAGCCAAGGGCAGCGCCGTGGCCAGTGGTGCTGCACCTTGTGGCGCTGGAGCCGCGGGCGCTGGATCCAGTGGCTCCGGCGCCAGACGCGGTGCCGCCGGGTCAAAAGGATCTGGACACAGGACCACAGGGCCCGCAGGCGCGCCGGCGGGAGTCTGAGGCCTAAACAGGCAGTCCATGGCAGCAAGAAACTCTTGCATCTGTTCGGGAGTTGCAGAAGGACCCGGGAATAGCAGGTAGGCTGCAAGACTCCCAGGCTCAGGGGGATCCGCAGGGGCAGAGCCCCTGTCCCCCTCGCCCACCTCCGGGAAGCGACGGGGGGACGTCAGAAAGTGAACACGCTCCTTTGACTTCTTCTTATGGCGTCGCTTACCGGAATCTGAAGGTGAAGACTTAGAGTCCGAGGAGCGACGGCTCTGGTCCCACGAATGGCCCCTCGACCCAGAGCGGCCGTGAGAGGAGTGCCGGACCTCCAGCAACTTCCGGCGCCGCTCCCGCAAGGCCTTCGGGGCCATGGCACGGCAGTCCTGACAATCCCGGGAGTCATGGTCGGTCTCCAGGCAGTAAAGGCATGCATCATGGGGGTCCGCCACCGACCTATTACGGCGGCACGACCCACAAGACTTGAAGCTGGGCATTCCTATGTGCACCAGGAGACAAGAGAAGGAGACAAAAGTCTCAAAAAAGTGGTCAAAAATTGACCGGGGTACATGCTCAATCCAGATCTGCGCTCTTGGCGCAGAAAAAGAAAGAACTGACGTCAGCGCGCATGGGTGGCGCCTAAGTAGCCTCCGTGACATCATCCCGGCGCGCACAACACTAGTGACGGGCACGGAGCCGCACAGCACCAGCTACTGGCGCGCAGGGGTACTGCTAAGCAGAAAACTTTCGGATCCAGACTAACGCCTGGGGATTATTCTAAGGTAAGGAATCTATCACTAACGTGTCTCTTTCAGATTAGAGAGATCAAGACCACAACTTGGCTAAAGAAGATAAAGTTGAACAGAGGCCAACAAACGGAAAGCCTAGAACAGATGTCCAGAATCAACATTTAATAGTATTTTATAACAGTAAGAGAGTAGGACCTGGCTGAAGTATCGAACAAAAGATAGAAGAGACAGTCATCTAAGGACAAAATCTCCATTAAATAAAGAGAGCCCGAAAATGAAACACCACATATTAAAATCTGAATCAACAGAAGGAGTTGCAGCTTATACAAGCACAACAAGTGCTGAGTCTAAGGAATAACATCCCTACAGGAGACAGAACATTAAACATACACGAAGGTATAAGACTAAACACACCTATATCCCTAGTTAAACTAACGCTTATAGGGGAAAAAAGAACACCGAGGTCCGAAGGAAAAGAAATACATAACAAGTGGAGAATGCCTTTATGAGGAAAGAAATCCTAACAATAAGTAGAAACAGTATAACTAACCCTTAAGGGCTAGAAACATCATTACTTCCTGTAGAATAGTTAGAGGAACCCACCAGGGAGATTACGTCAAGATACCAAGTAAGCCCCCTTGCGACTAATACCAAGGAAGAAGAAGCCATAATGGTCAATGAGCATGTGTTAGAAGAAGGTATCTGAGCAAGATGAAAGATAGCCACCAACATAGGCAAAGGGGTATATGGAGATGTCTAAAGAAGAAGTACGTAGGCATTGATATGCTCTGGGTGGTGTGAAACCCTTGTATAGGAGGTGCCTGTGGCAACAAAGGAACAAGACATTCCCTCTAATCAATAAGTAAGATTCACACATCGTCATGCCGGGTAGGATCAATGTAAGGACAACAAGACCGGCAGTACAAGAGAACAGTCTCTTGAGCATGACCCACAGAGACTAGCAAAACAGGCAAGAAGCCACAACAAGGAATCCTAGCCGGATAAAAGAAGGAAAGATAAAAACTCCTGCGATAGTGAAGCAAGGATTAACTAGCAAAACACCATAAGAGGAGAGGTGCTTGTGCAACATGAAATGTCACATGCACAATCTCTCCAGTGGTTCATATTTGTAAATTCGCTATAAGGGATACAAAAGTACCATAATATTACCTAGTAATGCCTATAAGGCATACAGAAGATGGTCTACGTAGAACAGGGAAAATAGGTAAGTGTGCATCCGCACAATGCAAACAAAAATACCATATATGCAATCATGTCCTGGGCATGAAGGCTCTTTGTAGAGAAAAGAAACAACCTTGTTTCATCAGGTGTTAAAACCACTGACGGCCACAAAGAAAATATCTCTCAGATAACGGGCCCAAAAACGTCATAAACTGACCGTAAGAAATAATAATACCTGCAAAAGACAGGAACACCCTACTGGGTGGCACCAGAAAGTGGAGTGTGTATGCAAAGGGGAAAGCAAAAGGACTCCACTCTGATATGATCAACAGTAAAAGAAATCAAAGAAGAGCGTTTCCCGTACTACCCGAGTAAGCATTGGAGCTAGGGACGCAGATGGTGCAGAAATAGACAGATTTAAGAGTCTGTAACACCCTGGCTGTCCCTAAATTGCTGCAATGCAGCATTGGCATGTGTCCTGAACAGGCGGACGCCATCGAAGGGCATGTCTTCCAAGGTAATTTGGGCCACCTCCAAAAATCCAAAGTTGTGCTGCCAGGCACGTCAGTCAATTGCCATCGAAAGAGCCATGGCTCGACCAACAGAGTTGGAGGTGTCCATACCACTCCTGACAAGCAACTTAGTTGCCTGACAATCATCCTGAAATATATGGGTGAGTTTGTTCTGGGTCTCCTCTGGCAGCAAAGGCAGCAGACATGCCACCTCATCCCACAACACATGGGAAAATTAGCCCAGAACGCAAGTAGTATTTACTGAGTGCATGCTGAACTAGTTGAAGAATAGAAATGCCTCCCATTAGTGTCCAGTCGTCTTGATTCCCTATCCAGAGGGACGTTAGGATGGACCATCCTGTAGTTCCCACTAATACGTAGGACCTGCACAAAACTTTGAGCGTGGAGCCTAGGCTGATACCGTGCATGCCCGCAGAATATGCTGGCCAAGAGACCTGCTACCTCACAGTGCCACCATAAGCCCCCCCCCCAACCTTACTAGGGAGTGAATAGTTTCTGGCAACTACTTTTTTTTGTTGTAATTTTGTTTATTGATATTTTCAGATAAATGCAATATACATGTAATACAACAGACCAACATACCAGTATACATGTCAAGAGATGTGCAACAGCTCACGAGATACATAGTTAGTGTTAGACATTGTGCGCCCAATGTAACAATATATCTCAGTAGTACCAAGAACAGCAGTTATGCAACCGCAAGCATTTAGGAGTACAGTTTCAGGAATATAGTAGCAGAGCCCAGACCCCGCCTGACATGAACATCATAAACACATCAAATAACCATATTGGAGTAGTACAATTCCCTGGTGGAGTCATCATGTGTCTAAACGTCCCCATCCTCACTCTTCTGCCCAAGCAATGAACAGCTCCCAAATGTCTCGGGCCTCGAGGTGGGTGGCAATAATTCTACAAATGTGCTTAGTTGGGTATGACCGTAAGTTACATCTCTAATCCATTCCTTAGCCGTAGGCTTCCTCCTCCTCCCCCAATGTACTGCAATCTGACGCTAAGCAAATAGTAGAAGAAGTGCATGTAGTTTACGCTTCTTAACGTGCGTATCCTTAACATATCCTAACAGCCCCGGGGATGGGGTTAAGGACATTCCAATGATCTGGTTTATTGATGTAAAAACCTTGGACCAAAACGCGGTAAGTTCAGGACAATCCCAGGCCATATTTAAGAAAGAAGCGGGGGTAAACCCACAGCGCCAGCAGCACTAATCCTCTCTCAGCCCCATGCGGTGTAGACTTATAGGCGTTCTGTAATATCTATGGAGGAATTTAAAATGAATCAAACTGAGCCTATAGTTGGGGGACAGTTCAGTAAGTTGATTGCAACAGTGTGTCCATTGATCTTTGGTTAGTGGGGTGGGGAGTTCTACGTTCCACCCCTGTCAAGCTCTAGGTCACATCACAGGAGCTGTGTATTGCATGTGTGTGTAAAGTGGTGTGATAAGTTTGCGTGGCGATGGTGAATGAAGAAAGTTCTCTAGGTATGATAAAGTTGGCGGGGGAGCGGGAAGTCGCTGTGCAGTGCGTGGCATGCGGCCCGTAATTTATGATATAGAAACATCTTGGCAAATGGTACTTCCTGGCCCTCGTCTGCAACCGGGGGGCCCTGAATGTGTTATTTGGGAAGAGATCCGCTAACGAATGAAGTTGCAGTTTCTGGGCGACCTTTTTACTTATCCCGTCTGTGATATTTGGCAACATAGGGTTTTGCACTAATGGAATGGCAGCAGCATGCAATATCTGTGCGCGCGCTCGTCTCCGCAGCCAATCCCAAGCCCAACGTAGAGTTTCAGTGGTGTCAATGTCTACTTTGGGGCGTCGATATGTCTGGTATAGTGCCACCCGGATATGAACTGGCGCCACTGCGTCTGTCCCCACTGCCACGTGGGGCTGAAATGGTGTTCGGTGAACCCAATAGTGTAAAAACTGTGCTTGCACACAAAGTGCATAGAACTTCATATCCGGAGCACCCATACCCCCCTGCTTTAACGGAAGGGACAGTAGTTCCCACGACACTCTAGCCAGCCCACCCACCCACACCAAGGAGATCAGTAGAGAGCGTCAAGTTTTGAAGAAAGCGTGCGTAAGTATGGTTGGCAAATTAACAAAGAGGTACAGAAATGTAGGTAATACGACCATTTTTGCCAGGGCAACCTTCCCTGCTAAAGATAATGGAAGCTTAGCCCATAGTGGAACTTTATCTTCCAGCCAAGTTATGGCTCGGCCATAATTTAGATTCCACACCTCCTGTAGGTCACAACTAATCCAGATGTCCAACTATTTGACCTTCTCAGACTCCCATTTCAGCGGGAACTCAGAGATCACAGTCTTAGTGTTGTCTGTCAAGGGAAACATAACTGACTTAGCCCAATTAATGGATATACCGGCTAACCCTCCAAATTTAATGAATTCTCTTAAAATGGTGCCTAAATTCGTTGCAGGGTCTGTAATACACAGAGTGACATCATCCACGTAGAGTGATATAAGGAGGCTTCTAGTACTGAACCCTATCCCCCTGGCCACATGATGTTGTCTAATGCGTGCGGCTAGAGGTTCCATCGCTATTGCGAAGAGCAGGGGGATAGGGGGCACCCGTGCCGCGTGCCTCGCGAGATTGGGAACGGATCTGACAGTAGACCATTAGCCCGTATCCGAGCGGTTGGCCTGGTGTAAAATAACCTGATCAAATTAATAGAAAGGAGAATAAACCCTATCCGGGCTAATATCGCGAAAAGATAGGGCCATTCAAGTGTTTCGAAGCCGTTAGTGGCATCTAGGAACACTGCCGCAGCCTGCACATCCAGGTGTAAAATAGTGCAGAACCGAAAAAATGGTCTGAAGATTATGAGAAATGGACCTCCCTGGGATGAATCCCGGGCGAGCAATAAGGGGGATCATGGGTTGTAACCTATTAGCTATCAACTTCGCCAGGATCTTAACATCCACATTGATTAGCGACAAAGGTCGATTTGAATCCAGCGCAGTTGTCAGGTTTCACAGGTTTTAGCAAAGTAATAATGATCGCCTCCCGCATCGTTTGGGGCAGTATGCCCAAAGTTTGGGCCTCCTCATATACCGCCAACGGACGAGGCGCCAGCTCCTCCACATATGTTTTATAAAAGGTGGTTGTCAACCCGTCCGACCCAGGGGCCTTGTCCAGGGGCAGACCCCTAATCACCTGGGCGACGTCTTCTACAGTAAACGGAATGTCCATGTATCCCCTATGTCTGTTATTGAAGCAAATGAGCTCCAAGGAGTCGAGGAAGGCTGGCATGCCCTCTGGGCAACTATCTTGAATGGCTGTATATAACTTAGAGTAAAACGAGGAGAACTCATTAAGAATATCTACAGGGCTGTAGGGGGAGGAGCCTAGCGCGCAACCAAGATGGCCGCGTAGGTGCGAGGCTCCCGAGGACCTCCGCGACCTCCTACATATATCCTGACAATATCCTGTCCTAGATGAGGGGACTGTGTTGGTGAGCCCGAGCTGAGGTGGCACCCGCTTTTCGCTTCCAAATTGGACCTCGGACTCCGGCGGTAGCACCGACTGAGATTTCCGGCCTTCTCCACGCCGGACCCCGGATTGGAGTTGTGGGGTGATCCGGAGGCAAAGTCAACAACAGCGGCGGGCTGGGCGCGGCGGCTCGCGTACCCCGCACTTTCACTTTCGCTTTTGCACCCTCCTTGCTGTCTCGGCGAGGTTGGGTCGCGGGGCACTGTGAGGTGGTGTGGCCCCGTTGGGGTGCCCTGCCGGCCCGCCGGCTGTGACTTGCCCCGTGGCCCTGTGGTGACCCTCCCCCCGATCCCGTGAACCGGCTTGCCCGCCCTTTACGACGTGCCTGGCACGGCCGTGGGACTGGAACCATGTCCACAAAGCAAGATGGAGATCGGGCAAAGGTGAAATCGACCCGACGTGGCGCAGTCCATCAGTCTAACAGCATGGACCGCTATACCCTCCAGAAGGGATCTCCCGAGGTGCCGCGTAGGTCCCCTGAGGGCCCGACTGATGCTCCTGCTCTGCCCGCGGATCTGACCCTGCGAGACGTGATGGGCGCCATCGCTGAGATGAAGGCCTCGGTGGACCAGCGTTTTGATACACTGGCGCAGAAAATTGACTCGGTCCTCGTGGATGTTGGCCTGGTAAGGGCCGATCTATCCAAGACTAATGACCGGGTCGATTCTTTGGCCCACACCACATCAGGCCTCACGACGGATGTGGCAGCCCTCCAAAAGGAGGTGCGCCAGCTTGGCCAGGCGAGCGCGCTGATGGATCGTCGCCTGGAGGATTCTGAGGGTCGGGCCCGGAGGAACAATGTCCGTATTCTCGGGGTGCCTGAGGGACGTGAGGAGGCGGCGGCGGATCTATTCGTGGAGGACTTGATTCTCACCCACCTCCAGCCCCGGGGACTGAGTAAATTCTTCGCGGTGGAGCGGGCCCACAGGGTTCCCGGGGGAAGGCCCAAGGCCGGAGCCCCCCCGAGGCCTCTCATCGCCCGGATTTTCAACTTTCGGGACAGAGACGCTATCCTGCAATCCTCCAGACTACAGGGGCCGGTCAGACTCGACAATATGGATATACATTTTTATCCTGACTTCACCCCAGCGGTCCAAAAGCAGAGACTAAGCTTTCTCGGAGTCAAACGTCGTCTACGGGACCTAAATCTCAAGTACGCTATGCTTTTCCCGGCTAAGCTGCGGGTGGAGTTGGATGGCCGCACGCACTTTTTTGATCGTCCCGAAGCAGCCGGGGACTGGCTAGATACCTTGCCTGGGGATCAGGATCGGGGGGGTGGGGGGGGGGGAGCGGTGGGGGGAGAGGGCCCGCCGGATCAGGACTGAGGGACTAATATTATGCCTCGCTCTGGACAAAATTGATGTCACTTTTGACTGTTCGCCTGTTCGAGTAAGTCTCCTCCTGTGGAGGTCGTGTGGGGTCTCTTGGGGGTTCTCCCTCCTCCTCTGGGGGTCTAGTTAGTTTCACCATCTATGGGGCGACAGGCACACTGCACTTTGGGGGGGCTGTTCGGGCTCATGCAGGGGTGCAGGGAGGGGGGAGTTGGGGTGGGGGAGTTGTTCGTTTTTACCACAAGGCAAACCCTTTTCTGTATTGTTTTTAAGGTGCTCTCCGGGGGACGACTGATGGCTCCTGTGTGTGATGGGGGGTAGGGATTTGACTTTGTTGTCTTGGAACGTTAATGGACTGGGGGATAGGATCAAACGAGGTGTGGTCCTGCAGTATTTGAAACGAATCTCACCCGATGTAGTCTTCCTGCAGGAGACACACCTTATTGGAAACTCTTTTTGTGCCATGAATCGGCGTGGCTATCGTTTGGTGGCCCACTCGGGCTTCACGTCGGGCTCACGGGGTGTGGGCATTATGGTGAAGAACTCGCTCCCGTTGGAAATTGATGAGGTGCGCCATGATGATAGGGGACGCTATGCTGTTTTAGTGGGGAGAATGGAAGGCAAAGTAGTGGTCTTTGTATCAGTATACGTCCCACCGGGGCTACAGGCGACCACTTTTGCAGACCTGGGGCGCCTCCTCCTGGGCCTTCCGGGGGGACTCCTAGTGGTTGGGGGGGGGACTTCAATGCGGTGGTTTCTGGGACTCTGGATCGTCACCCCCCTAGGGACCTCCCCCGGGCCCAGGCGTGGCTATCTGGCCTCTTGGATACACTGGGATTGGTGGACTGCTGGCGCTTAAAACATCCCACGCAGCAGCAGTACACTTTCCACTCGGGGGCACATGGTAGCCTCTCACGGCTTGATCATGTCCTTGTCCCGGCGGCCTATGCTGGGAGTGTGGGGGAGGTGCGCCATCTGGCGCGGGGTATCTCAGATCATTCCCCGCTCCTGTTCCATTTTGATGTCCTTCCGAGGGGTGAGGGCAGGGTAGTTCCCATCAATGCCTGGTACCTGCGCGACCCCACCATTCGCGCTGCTGTGATTAAATCCTTGCAGCGATACTTTGATGAGAATGTGGGGTCCGTCCCTTCGGCTATCTCCTTGTGGGAAGCCTTCAAGACAGTTCTCAGAGGAGAGGCCCTGTCCCTCATTTCCCATGCCCGGAGGCGTGAGCGGGAGGAGGTTACCCGGGTGGAGGCCGAAATTGCTGAATTGGAGGGTGATTTAGAGGGCTGAGTGACGGATGCTGCACTGCATGTCCTACAACTTAAGCAGGCGGCCTACAGGGCCCTCGTTACGGAGGCGGCCAGGGGCCTCAGTAGGGAGCAGCAGGGGCGACTGTATGATGTGGGTGATAAGGCGGGCAAACTGATAGCGTGGTTGGATAAGAAGGAGAGAGTGAATCGTGTGGTCCCGCTGATTGAGAGGACTGATGGTGTGAGTGTCACCGAGCCAGAAGAAATTGTCTCCTGTTTCGCGGATTATTTCCGCGAGGTGTATTCTCCGGTCTCTCCTTGCTCGGAGGAGGACTCCCATTACCTGCTTAGGGATATCGCGCTGCCCTCCCTCTCGGAGGAGGACAGGGTGTCGCTGGATGCCGCTCCTACATCCGACGAAATTGCCCTCGCCATACGCTCGGTTGCCTCTGGCAAGGCCATGGGCCCGAATGGCATCCCTATCGAGTTATATAAGTTGCGACCAGATGTACTGGCACCCCACCTCCGCGCGATGTTCCTGGCGGCCCACTCGCTGGGCTCCCTCCCGCCGGACCAGCGTCTGGCTACTATTGTGGTGATCCACAAGGAGGGGAGGCCTCGGGACCGGGTCACATCCTATCGGCCTATCTCGCTTTTGAATGCGGAGCCCAAAATTCTCGCCAAGGTGCTGGCCAATCGGCTGGTCGGCGTGGTGGGCGACCTGGTCCACCAAGACCAGTCCGGCTTTATCCCCCATCGCAACACGGCCCTTAATCTACGGCGCTTGCACGGGGTGCTCGCACGTGTCCCATTCGTGCAGGAGCCGGCCATTTTGGCGTCCTTAGACGCCACTATGGCGTTTGACACGCTTGAGTGGCCATACATTTGGGCGATGCTGGCGAAGTTTGGATTCGGCCCGGGCTTCATCAGTTGGGTCAAATTGTTGTATTCGGGCCCATTGGCGCAGGTGGTGGTGAATGGAAGAGTTTCGGCCCCATTCGAGCTGGGCCGGGGCACGCGACAGGGCTGCCCCTTGTCGCCGCTCCTGTTTACGCTGGCCTTGGAGCCCCTGGCGGAGTGGCTGCGGTGGCACCCCTCCATCCGTGGTCTCCGTTGGACCCCCGAGTATGAGGACCGTGTGTCCCTATACGCTGACGACATCCTTTTGTACCTAGCCTCCCCACGTAAGTCACTCATAGTCCTGGTTGATGTTTTACGTTCATTCCGCCGGAACTCAGGCCTTGTCATCAACTGGGCTAAATCATGCGTGTATGTGCTCTCTGGGGAGGCTCCTGTCCTTCCGCGGGGTTGTCCGATTCAGATCGCCTCTCAGGGGTTTCGATACCTGGGTGTCTACATTACTCTGGACCCAGAGGCCCGCTACGAGCGGAACTTGCTTCCCCCTCTCCAGCGCTTGAAGGAGGACGTCGTGCGCTGGCGGCGCCTGCCGCTTTCGCCGCTCGGCCGGGCGGCGTTGTTTAAGATGATGTTGTTGCCACGTTTCTTATACGCTCTCCAGAACACTATGGACCCAGTCCCGGCGCGCTACTTCCGTGAGGTGGAGAGTTTACAGCGCCGCCTGTTCTGGGACGGGAGGCCGCGCATTGCCCTGGCGAAGTTGACGCTCCCATGGTATGACGGGGGGATTGCCCTCCCGGATATTAAACGGTATTACTGGGCCTCCCAGCTAGCTGCAATTAACCATGGCCTCTATGGGCCCGCCTTGAACCCGGCATTTGAGATGGACAAGATGCTACTGCCCGGTGGCGACTACAATCGAGCGCTCTACTCTGGCGCGCCCGACGCTCGCTTGACGGGACCTACGCGTGTCATGGTCAGAGTATGGCATGCGGCTAATGCAGCTATGGGGTGGAAGGACCGTTTGACCCGGGCGTCACCGCTGTATGCGTCTGAGAAGTTGGGCTCTCTCTGGACCTCGAAGGGCTTCGCGAAATGGGACATGATAGGCATCAGTAAAGTGGGGGATCTCTGGTCGAGGGGAGGATTTAAAACATTCGAGATGCTGCAGACGGAGTTTCAGTTGCAGGGCAGTGAATACTTTCGATACCTGCAGATCCGTCATGCACTGGGCTCCGTCTTCCCAGACGTCGCCTCCATCCCGGAGTCTTCCCCCCTGGAGGATAGAGTGCTAGATGGCCACGTCCCAGACAGTACGATCTCCCTTATTTATAAAAAACTGATTAATGATCGATCGGGCTTGCTGATTGGCCTTCGCGAGGCTTGGGTTGCCGACGGTCTGGAATTGGACGATGAGGACTGGATCTCCGCGGTGGCCTCTCCGAAGGAGGTGGCTATACCGGCTCGCCTTCGCTTCGTCCAGCTCAAGATACTCCACCGGGTCTACATGACGGGGCCAAGGCTTCAGCGTATGGGCTATACTGAGGATGGATTGTGTAAGCGTGGTTGTGGTGCCGTGGCGACCTTCCTGCATATTTTATGGGAATGCCCGAAGATGGAGCGATTCTGGCGCGGTGTGCACGAGGTCCTGCGAGTGGTTACGCGTGTTGCGCTGCTGCCGGAAGCGAGGAGATGCCTGTTGAATGTGTGGGAACCAACTGACTACTCGGCTCCGCAAACGTGGTGGGTGACTCTGGGATATATGATTGCTAAGCGTGATATTGCGCAACTGTGGGGATCCCAGAACCCCCCGACGGTGTCGGCCTGGAAAGAGCACATGGACTGGTGCATGTTTCGAGAAAAGGTGGTGTATGTGGCGAGGGGTAAGCCTGGGACATGGGTGAAAGTGTGGGGCCCCTGGAACGCCTATCGTGGGAGTATTTGCGCGCCACCATTGCTGCCTGCTGCCTCACCAGCCCCGTCCCCATAGCTGACCCCTTCCCCTAGCCCCGGGCACAGGGTTCCCCCAGTCCTCGCTCTGTTTCCCTTCCCCTCCTTGGACTCCTTTGATAGTTGGGGTTCCCCATTGGGGAGCACGTGCTGCTACTTTCGACTGTGGGTAGCCTTGTGGGTGTTGTTTTCTTGTTGTTTGTATAAAATGAAACCGTACTGTGGGGTATTATGGCTGTGGCCCATGATGTTGATAACTCCTGCTTATGCTCCTTTGTAACGCCAAGTGTTCTATGAACGTATGCCATATGTTTCTGCCATTCCTAGCGGCCGGCCGGAAGGTTGTGGGCCCATATTTGTATATTCTTGAGATTTGTAATAAACGGTTTCAAAAAAAAAAAAAAAAAAAAAAAAAAGAATATCTACAGGGCCCCCAATAGTATCTCCTTCTTCTTTAATCAGCTCGGGAATTTAAGTAGTGGACCGTGGGGTACGAATCATACCATAAGTGTCTGCCCTGGTCTGTCTCCCTCCCCATATCTACGCGCGTCTGCACGCTTCCCAAGAAACTTCACCTCCCGCAGCGCTTCTTCGGCATAGTCTAGTAATTTGGTCTTCAAGGGAGCCAAAGTATCAGGTGCATCAGCAGAATAAAACTGCGTTTTAAGGTCCTTTATTTGAGCTTCAAGTGAGGTCAGCGTGTTCCTAATGGCTTTCAGCACCCCGCCTGGCGAGCGATACATTGAGCCCTAATAACCACCTGGAATGCCTCCCATAAAGCGGCTTCCGTGTCTAGAGATCCTGCATTAAGAGTAAAATAGTCAGTTATGTCAGTAGGTATTTCTTCTTTAAAGGCTTAGTCCAATAAGGCGTGTGGAGGTAGTCTCCAAGAGAACGCTCGCTGTATGGAGTCAGGGAGTAGGCATGGGGCGTGATCTGACAGAGTCCGCGGCAAGTGCGACAAATCCACGATCCAACAGACCACATCTCTAGATGCCAGCCAAAAGTCAAACCTGGACCAAGCCTTGTGATGCTCAGAGAAGCAGGTGCCTTCCCTAGTCAGTGGGTTCCTCAAGCGCCAGATGTCAACTAAGTTGCCATCTGCAAGTATGTCATACAAGGCCTTGCTAGCAGCGGGATGAAGAGTCCGCGACGTTCCCTGCCTGTCCATGTCATCATTTAATACAAAATTAAAATCCACCCCCCCATAAAACTGTGCTGCAACCAGTTGCTCTAATTTTGGCCCATATTTCTTGGAAGAAATTAGCAGAGTCTACATTGGGACCGTATACTGCTACTAGTACGATAGTAACACCACCCAGGGAACCCAACAGTATAATGTACCTGCCCTCAGGGTCTGTGTGTAACTCTCTCTCTCTCCAGTCTAGATTTCGCTTAACCAATACTGCCACACCGCAAGAGTAGTTAGAGAAGATCGAAGAGTAAGTGTAAACCCATCTGGTGTGTTAGAGCCTTGGGGAGGGTTTGACATTAAGGTGGGTTTCCTGTAGTAGGGATATATCTATATTATGTCGTGTTAGGTAGGCATGTACGAGTCTGGACTTTCTGCCATCATTTAAACCTCTAATGTTCCACATCAGGAAATTCAGGCTGTTAGCATGGTATACAAGAATGCAGTATGTATGAAGGCATAATGTCTAGGGCAACACCTCATAGTCGCATGTCAGGCTGTGTAAATAAACCAATAGCATGCAGGTACACTGGCAAAACATATCTCAACATTCCCAACCCTCCACCCCCATCCCACTCCAACCCCCCAATCAGGTCGAAGAGAACCCACCCAACAACAGAGAAGGAAACAACTTAGAGTCGGAAAAATTCCCATAGGGATGTGGGAGTACTGGCACACTTCCCTACTGTAGCAGGGTGGCCAGGAAACTGCAGAGTAAGGTCAGCTGCCTAATAAGAGAATGAAATAGCGGCTACATATTGTGAGTTGCTTCCACGGCACCCCAACCCCTCCAATTCCAGTATGATAGGATAGTGGACAACCAATAGCATTAGTCCCCAGTTTAATAGCAGAGAAATCAACACTTCCCCACAACAACCAGGATCATCTGTCCAGCTCGAGCAGGGTCATCACGGAACGGATATATAAGGCTACCAATGCACAACTATAACCAGCAGTAATTGTCAGATAGTATGGCAAGGAACAGGGTATCAAACTGCAGAAACCATAGAATTACACACTAACTAGGACAACACCTGAGCAACATACAAAGCAAGTTCAGAATGCCCTCAATCATTGTCACTTAGCTGCTTTTCGGTTGAGTCCTGCAATCTAGGGCTTCGCCTGTTTACCTCCTATTTGTTTTGCAAACTTAAGCGCGGACATGGCATCAGTAAAAAAGTGTGAGGAGCCATCATGTGACACCTTAAGCTTGGCGGGGTATAACTGCGAGTAAGGGATGTTTGCCTGCATAAGGAGCCGTTTTACAGGCAAGAACTCGCGTCTCGCTGACTGTACCGCTGGTGTAAAGTCTGGATAAAAGGATATTTGGTTCCCTTTATGTGTGATTTTCCCCATCTCACGCGCCTGTCGCAAAATCATATCCCGGTCTTGATAATTGAGGAGTCTCACCAGGATGGGCCAGGGGGTGGCCCAACTCGAGGTTTAGGACCCAAGGCCCGATGAGCTCTTTCTATCGGAAAGACCGGTGAGAGGTGCACATCAAACAGTTCCCGCAGCAGATCCGTCACGTACGACTCCATTTGAGCGATGGCCGCAGTTTCTGGAATACCGGTAATGCGTAGGATGTTGTGGTGGGACCTCGCCTCCAAATCTTCATTCTTGGCACGGATGACACCCAATAGCTTGTCCAACAGTTGCTCTTTCGTCTCCGCCTTTCGTCTCCACCTGGAACTCATGGAAGTCTGTTTGCTTGTTTTCTAGCACATCCAGGCGATGCTCATGAACTCCCACCTGAGTCTTGACAGATTCCATTTGGGTCGTCAGGGTATCCAGTTTGGTGTCAATAGTGCGCAGGCTGGACCTCATTTCAAGCATGAGCGTCCAAATGTCTTCTCCCTGGTCTCCCAGTTGTCCCTCAGCAGTCCCCCCTGCACCAGGCCCAGGGTCTGATTCTGTAAGCCGGGTCATTCTCCTCTGATCAAAACTGATTTGGGGCTGTTTGGCATCTTGCTTTCCCATGGCTGATGTTGAGTCCCGCACCACAGTAACAGAATGGAAGCCTCACGTCAGGTCAATCACACACGCCGTTCCACCACCTCCACGTGGCCGGCTATCCCCTACGAATCTGCGGGAGGCAAAAGGTGGAATCCAGCACCCAGCACAGTCAGAGTCCGCAACACACTGTCCCCCAGGAGCTGGGCAGGTCTGTGGGATATATCTCCCTAAATTAGAGTCCCTCGACAGCAGTGGCACGAGGCGGTAGGGTTCTCTCTCTAATCACCAGCCACCATGCGGCGGGAGACCCCAGCACTCCGCAGCTGCAGGCGGAGGCAGGCCAGCAAATGCCTAATTTATGCGGATGTCCTTATTGATCTACAGGGTCCGCAGCGGCGTCTGGCACCTATCAAGCACGGGGGGTTGAGCCGGTAATTCCAGGCAGTGCGCACTGGGTGAAGTTGTGCTCACGAAGTACACCGCGCGAGCCCAAAATGGCACCCTTGCACACCAGAGTGCCCCGCAGACCCCCCGCTGCCTTAGCTCTCCCGTGTGGGAAAGTGTCCGTCCGTCGGGGCACACAACAGGGCCGTCCTGTACCTCGGGCTCATCCAACACTGCGGCAGAGGGAGGACAGGCTCCAGGACACTCGACGAATTGCACCGCTGAGACCCGCGGCACAACTGAAGCTGTGGTCTCGAGTAGTTCAGGCCGCTCCTCAGCCCGGCACCGGGAACCACCCCTGCCTCCGCTCTCCGCACCTCAGGGCTCGTAGCATGTCGCCAGAGCAGGGCAAACAGGCAGAGGTGGCGCCGCTTTGTACAGCAGGTATTCCGCTACAAGTGAGTTGTTCACAGCATGCCCACAACTCCCTTTTTGTTGGGATAAATGCAGGATAATGTCTTGGCCAGCGGAGCTCGCTCACAGAGCGGCCATTCCGCAGCACGGCAGACCACGCCCCCTGTTTCTGGCAACTACTTAACATGACAACCCTGACCCCCTCAGGGATCGTGGAAACAGATCAGAACCTTTTGCTCAGTCTCTTGACCTTATTCGTGCTCAGAACAATATACAGAATACACATTGGGACGTTTCCAATATATTTACTGAACCAATGTTATTCTTGTAAAGGATATATGTGCTGCGATAATCAGTAGACAGAAGCAGATGAAAGTGATTACAAGCACCAAAACCGTGAATAGTATATACAGTTCTATCATGGTGCAAAAACAGTGCATATATACAGGCATATAAACAAGGCAGTAATAAGGCGCACTCCTACTATGCAAAACCTGACTCCATGTATACTTAGAGTGTGTGTAGGTGTGAAGCCAAGAACCCCCCTAAGAGTAGGTGGTCAGAACGTAGTGTTTGCAACGTCCAGCCCAGTATTAAAATGGACAGTAGGTGTGACTGTCCATGCTGTAAAATAGACATATCTTGCTGTATTATGTCAATTGCAGACAATACTATGTTACCCAGTGAATAAACTCTGGATCATAATGTGGTCATAACGTTGTTAACCACAGCCAAAGCCTTTTCTACATTAACCCTGTTGATCTCGTGAAATATCTCAGCAGCTTCCTGTTGAGAAATATTCAACAGCTCATTGTATATTCCATACAAGAAGCGCTTTTGACATGGGTTAGGGGGGCCTAATAAAAAATCCCTGAGATCCATGTCATCAGAAAGAAGGGACAAGTGTTGCTTCAGGTGATAGTGTGTTGAGGTTCTTAGCCAATCGAGGCAAAACTTCCCAACACTATATGGTGTCACCACCCTCAAGTGTTTTGATTGTACGTATCGATGATGGGGTCTATTGATCCTAAACCTTTCGGTGTTACCCAGGAATCTAGATTGACACCCATTTGAATCCACAGGCCAAACCAACCACCCCTTCCAACTGGGATCTGATAAATTAAAAGAACCATTATGTATCATGCAATCTAGTGTATCCTCACTATGTGTTAGATGCTGCCTGTTCTCAAATCGTGAGAATGTGGGAATACGAGGTGTGTTCAACTTCTCAATTTTTGCTATTCCGAGACAGGAAGTTTGTTGCATATTTTTATTCAGGAAAATGATTTGATATGGTAGGAGGCATGCTCTAAATAAAGCCCCAGTTCCCAGAAACTGACAATCTTTTGTCCCCAGACAAGTTTGGTGTCTTTCCAAAAGTCGAAACCCTGAACAGACAGTTGGGAAATAAAGGAAGCAGAATATAGCAGCTTGGTCTGATGTGTCAAAACCAGGAAAAAAAAGCAAACTTTTGTGCACATTTTTTTTAACTACCTTTTGACAGTGTTCCCATGCAGTATAATTATAAACAGCACGCAGCATATTAGCTTTGCGTAGGAGATGGTGACTATAATGTTGATAACAGAACATGTCTCTAAAATAAGATGTACCATCATACAATTTATCATTAAAAAAAGCAGCCGATTGCTCTAAATCTGCAAGCAAACTGTGCACAGTTTCAATGTCCCAATCATCAGAGAAAGAAAGTACTAGAGGTGATGATATAATTTAAGGAAAATTTAAACAGATATGGAATTTGTAAATGTTCTGTAGGACCATAAACATCATACAATACCCTGTCCCAAACTACTCCTTCTGAAACCGGAACTGCTGTAATGTTCACCAGGAACAGGTCCCTTAGATCACGGTGCGAAGATGAATGTGGTTTCAGAACCAAGTTCACAAGCTGTACTGCAGAGCATCCTGGAAGATCGTGTCAATTCAGGGGAAGGAAAAAGACAGTTACCAAACCAATCCAGAGGACCAGGAAAGTAATACAGCAGAGATGTAACCAGGGAGTAACAAAGTATGTCTTTTCCAGCCAAAGATAGAGAGCACATGCTCGTAGCTTGAATTGGAAAGGCGGTAGTGGCAGTTCAGGTTCACTTGAATGCGATGAGAAGTCGTCTTAATGCATGAAGTAGCCAAATGCTGTCCAGTCTATTTTTGGCCGCTCAGTAGATGTTTTTACAACTGGGAGACAACTCAATCTGTGGTATATTCACATAGACGTTGTCAATTTTTCAAATTGAGATATCTGTACTGTACAGTCACAGTTGTTTCAACAGGAAGAAGTATCACTTCATTGTTGTTTACAGCTTCTCTTTTTTGAGAGGGGAATCTTCTGTAGTTATCAAAGTTTCCATCCGAACATCCTGAATGGCAGCGAGAGGAGTGCAGCGGCTACCCAGGAGCCCATGCAGCCTACTATTGAGAATCAGCCACTTAGTGTGGTTTGATCAGGTCAATGAAGACAAACCTTTTGTCTCTGCGACCGGCAAGGGATGGAAGCTGTACAGTTCTAGTACCTTCGACAGCCAGGATAGGTTCTCTGTAAGATGGCACAAACTCTTTTTAGTCCACATTCTTTTCTCTTACTAGGTCCCCAATCTTCGGGACCCAGGCAGTTCTTGCCGGTACGACCTTCACTTCTCCAGTGGCAGAGCGTTTTACTTGGACGTTGCTTTGTGCGCCCCGGAATTCAATGAGTTCCTGTAAAACAGCTAAATGTTCAGTGATGTCAAATGATGTTTCTGCAGCCACTGCGCTGACATTATTGAGGCCTGGTACCCACATTCTCACACCAAACAGGAGTTGGTAAGGAGTATGACCCCATGGATTTTCTTGGCATGCTATTGAGTGCTCTCTGGACCCTCTATAGGTGTTTGACCCAATTGCCATCTGAGCCTAGTACCCTTGTGTTAAGGACTGCTTCAAGTCATGGTTTTTCCTCTCGACTACTGAATTTCCCTCGGGATGGTAGGGGGAGGAGTACCGCAAGGCCACGCACCTAAACTTCCCACAGCTTCTTTATAACCCGAGAGCTAAACGCCGGGCCCTGGTCGGGATGTAGTGTGTCAATTGCGTATGTCCTGATAAAGACTCGCAAATCCTTGATAACAGGACGAGTGTCAGCTGAGCACTGTGGCCAAACCCACAGGAATCTGGAGCACGAGTCCACTGCAACCAAGATGCACTTGTAAGCCCCGTCTGAGTGTAAGGGGCTGCAGTGATCCAAATAAACAACCACCAGAGGCTTGTCCGAGATCAATACAGGTGTCTGAGTTGGCCGTGCGATGGTTGAGCCTTTCATCTGTACACAGATGTCATATTTAAGCACTAAGTCCTTGGATTGTTTCGTTCGACTTGGCCACCAATACCACTGTTTCAGTAACAAGACTAACAGTAAGACATGCATGTGCTGAACACAGATCCTCGTGTGCAGCTAGTATTAATCCAAATCTACGATCAGTGTTTGGTATTTCTTTATCACCCACTCCTGGAATCTGAGCATATGGAATATTTTGTGAATCTAACTTGTAGGAGTACTTGAATGGAAAGCCTTTTGGCGGGTGGGTGTCGTTGCGGGCAGAATTAACTGCCACTATGATGATTGTCTAATTTCGTACTTGAACGAGTGATTGCAGCAAAGGCAGAAGTACGGACTGTTGCCTTAGCTGCCTCATCAGACATGGAATTCCCGTGAACGCCAACACACTGATGATGCAATGTGTGGATAACATGAGCATTCGTTTAGCTTCGCCACCTGGTCTCAAAGCATCTTGATCTTGATTGTGCAACCCATGGCATCTCGAAAACCATTCTGGCCCCAATTGTGAAAGTATTCATTATAGGATTGGAAACAGTAGTATGAATCACACACTACAAGTGTGGGGAATTCGAGATCCGTACTTTGCAGTGCCAGCATCCAGGCTTTTAGTTCTGCCTGCTGCGCTATACAGTCCTCTAAGGACTGAGTGTGTGTTGTTTTTTAGGACAACACTTTCCGTCATGCCTGTGCCTCTTTACCATTGCGCATGCCGTGGAATACTGGTGTTGTGTCTCTACGGCAAGTTGAGCAGATCCATTGATATAAATGATATATTCATATCGAGCTAGAGGCAATATTTCATTCAGCAGAGGATATTCTTGTTCGTACTACAGAAATGCTTGTGTTTGTAGTGTAGAATCCAATCTGTAATCTACATCTGTTGCAGTGAGAGTGTTGGCGCATTGAATCAATCGTGGATGCAATGCTTTGGCATTTGGAATGATTGCTTTGGTAACGGCCTCTGAGGTCGGTACAGGGGTAATGACAAATAATCGCTGTTAGACCTGGCACCTTGGCGTGAGTCTCTCTTCCACTTTTTTGTCGCTGTGCCTCATGTGTTTTGCTGGTGTGAGCTGCTCAGAGCACTGTGCCACTGCCAACCAGTGCAAGTGCTTCCTATATAAAATGTATATGTTGATTGGATTCCATGATTGGCTTATTTGGTTTACTGTCAGACCCCAGTAAAGTGCACCAGGAGTGCCCAGGGCTTGTAAATACAAATGCTGCTGGTGGGCTTGCAGCACTGGTTGTGCCACCCACAGTAAAATGTGTCTAAGGTCTGCCATTGCAGAACCTGCATGCAATCCGGTACTGTCATGCTGACAGGGCACGTGCACCCACTTGCCAGTCCCTAAACCTTCCCTTAACTTCATATTAGTCACCCCTATGGTAGGCCCAAGGGCAGGGTGCATTGTAAGCATAAGTTAGGACAAGCCCTGATGTGTGTGGCATGTTCTAATAGTGAATTACAGCCATTTTCGTTTTTCACTATTGTAAGGCTACCTGTTCCCATAGGCCAGAATGGGCTGTTAGAATTGTTACATCCTATGATCCTAACAGACCCAAGGAAAATGGTAGAAATTCGAGTTTAGTATGCCTGAACTCAGAATAATAAAATACATCTTTTAGTAAAGTTTATTTTAATATTCTGTGTTTGCAAATACCACTTTTAGAAAGTTGGTATTTGCTTGCCTAACCATTTCAGCCCGCCTCTGCTATGATGTGTATCTGCCTGTCTGGTTTGTGTGAGTGACAGGACTAAGGAAACCCAGAGGGGGAGGGCTAGGTAGCCTGGTGGTGAATAGAGAGATTGACATCCAGATGGGTGGGAGGAGTGCACCTGGACTCTGAATAGGGCTGTGCTCTGCCACCACAATGCTGGCTCCACCTCCTGTGGAGTGGCTGATGTCCCTGCCCTGCACCCTGAATAGAAAGTCAGAGTCATGTCAACAAAGTGCTTAGGAACTGGTTTGGACCGGGCAAAGGCCCCTCTACCCCAGAGGAACAAAGGAATTAGGGGTATAAGTATTGGGACCCTGCTCCCAAGAAATTAGATCCTGCTTGACAAGAAGAACCTCTGCCTGAGGAGAAGGAACTGGGAAAGCTGTAGGAGGAGTACTGTCCCTGACCAGGGGGATTGGCCTGCAGTGGCTGCCTTACTGCTGAAGGAGAGGAGAAAGACTACAAAAGACTTTATTTCAACTTGTGCTTAAAAAGATCTCCAAGGGCTTGGAATAGAGCTTGCCTCCTGCTGAAGTCTCAGAAACAACAGACTTCACCCCCCAGCTCCCTAGAGTTCTTTGGAAGTGCCTGCTGCTGTTGTTGGGCCTTCTGAGGGACTGCGTGTCGCAAGGAGCTGGAAGCGCGACTCAAGGAGGAGAAGTGTGCCGCCGTCGGAGCGGTTGTCGTCGCATCTCGTAAAGTGTGTCGCTGCTGCAGCATCGCATCGAGCGGAAGCGTCTCGCATCATCCAAGAAGTGTCTCGCAACGCCGAAGAAGCGTGTCGCCATCGCAGCCATCGTAGCTGACGCATCGCACCGCATCAAGAAAAGCGCCTCGCATCCACGGAGAAGCGTGCCGCCGTCGGAGCTGCTGTTGTCGCATCGCGTAAAGGGGTGTCGCCGCTGCAACATCGCATCGAGCGTAAGCGTCTCGCAAACGTCGGAGAAGAGTGCCGCTGCCTAGGCCGCTGTCGTCGCATTGCGTATAGGGTGACGCCGCTGCAGCTGACGCATCGAGTCGAGTCTTCTCGCAACATCGGAGAAGCGTAACGCATCTGGAAGATCTTCACGTCTTTATTTCTTTGCACCAAAAACTTCATCGCATCAACAACGTTGCAACACTTTCGTTGCCCTGCGTGTCGCATCTAAAAGGTACATTGACTTAAAGTGTCGCATTTAAGAACTTAAGAGAACTAAGCAACCTTCTACCATCTAAAGTAACAGTATTGTGTATTTTTGTCGTTTAATGGTCTTGTGGTAACTCTATATAAAGAATCCTTATTTTTAATATAAAACCTGTGTGGTGTCCATTTGTAGTGTTGTCACTTGGTTACTGTATGCGTTCACAAATGCTTTACACACTGCCTCTGAGATAAGCCTGTCTGCTCGTGCCAAGCTACCAAGGGGGTGAGCAGGGGTTATTTTAGGAGTGTACCCCCTTACCCTGACTAGAGGAAAGGTTCCCTGCTTGACACAAGTACCTACCTGTGCAACCAGAGAACCCGGATTCTAACATTCGCTTTCCCTGAACCAGTGCTTGCTCTTTCTCACTACATCAGTCTGTACCGCTGTGAGAATTTTCTCAGTGGGTGCAAAAGGCATTTCACCGTTGGTGTACAAATGAGATTTGTATTCTATAGGTACCATAATCACCTCAGCTGAAAGTGATATAGGTGTAACCGATGGGTCCAGTTACTATGTGGATCTCCAAATTTAGTTGAGTTTACACGTGTGTGCAAATGTTTGGAAGCTATAATTTCAGCTTGCACGAAACGTAAAATGTTTGTGTGTTCCTGTGTTAAATGGATGATCGAAAAATTAGGTCTGATGAAATCTTAGAACAGGGTTACTCGTTCTGCGCAATCCAAAATGTATGATCTGCCAAAATTTAGGAATCCCAAAATGGATTGAAATATTTTGGAGCAGTGCTAATTTTCCTGAAAAATGTGCTGCTAGGTTTTTGCCTACATTTGACAGCTCGTATCCCAGAAACAGGACATTCAGATGGCAAATTTAGATTTCTTGAAATTAAATTTGTAACCCAAGTGAGCAAACCCAAGTACGATGTGGTTTACTCTGGCCAAGTGTTCCATCAATTCATTGTCTGTCAGATAAATATAATCTACATAGGACAATTACTTATTATCAAAATTTTGAAGTAACTCTGTTACCCTAGCTGAAAACAGCCCTGGGCTGTTCGTATACCCTTGAGGTAAACGGCAAAATTGACCCTGTGAACCTAATTCTGAAAATGTGGTCCCATATCTGCTTCCAGGCGCAATTACAATACAATACAACATTCTGGCAGAAGAATCTATTTGAGGTATCTAGTGTTGTTTTGTATTTCTTCCGCACAATGTTATTCATTAGTGCGGCACCATGTGCATTTTGTAATGCAAATGTGCATGTGGAAGTGTTCAAATGTCTGTAGTCTCAGATTAGATGCTATGAATTGTCTGATTTCATTACAGAAAACAAGGGATTATTCATGGGCGCGGTGCAATTTTACACCCTGGTACTCAAGTTGTTCTAGGATTTCCCAAACTTGCTTTATAGTGTCATATTTTATTGGGTTCTGAATCTGAGGTTGTGGAACTGATTTTAACAGGATTTCGTGATGAGGAGACTTCATCCCACCCAACATGATTTAGATAAAGTGCAGGAGCTAGCGCTAAGGCCCACTCTTTGGCGTATGAATGTTTAACTGATTCTGGAAGGAGGTCAGAAAAAACAGGTAAATTTACTGTTTCTCCTAATGGGCACTCTATTATGAACTCAGATGGCCAATCCTTTTCAGCCAATAGAATGTTGTAACCATATATTAGATTCTCCCAAAAGGAAACCTTGATGTTCCTGGATATGACCCCCTCTATTTGGAGCGTTATTTCATATATAAACTATGGGGGACACTACCCTTGTAACAGGTGTTTCCACTGTGATGTGCTCATTCAGCGCTATTACCACCAGATAATCCAACAGGTTCTGGTGAGCCTTTTGTGACTTCAGCCGCGCTGTCCAGCATCGGCACTGCCTAGTCCCCATTCATAAGTACAGTCCTCAAGAGTATGGGCATGTCTTATTTTAATCCTTGCTACCATCTTCTTTTTGAATTAAGGTTTTTAAATCTTTGGTTTGTCCTCTTTAAGGATGTAGTCTGTAGTCTGAAGTGCTGTATGTTTCCCTTTTCGGCTTCACACGCTCCTCTGATCAGTGCTCTGACCTTCCACCTCTCTCCGAACGCCTATCGGATGAATCCTGAAAGGAACAAGAGAACTTTTATCAGTATCCATAGTAATATTATGGTTTCTTAAATTATATTTTTTGTCAGTGGTTTCCTGTTGGGGTGACACAGCCAGGGATCGTGTTTTGTTTATTTGTAGTCCCATTTCTTCTTCGAAGAACAGGGTGCTTGCTGAGAGTTCTCCTTTTCAGAATTACTGTTAACATGTGGTTTTTCACGTTTGCTCCAAAATTATTTCGGTTTACCATAGCATAGGTTTCCTCAACAATTTTAGGCAATTACTGGTCCTGCTGCGCAGGAGTGAATTCCCTCAGGCGTTGGTGCATAGCCAAAGCTGCTGCTTCCCCCTTTATGTTACACAACATAATTATTGATACCGCTGCAAATTTACCCATCAGTTTCATCCCTAAGTCCAAGGCAGGTCCTGAACCGTACTCATTTTGTACTTGTTTCAGTACCTCAGGTAGAACTGCTATTGAAGGGGTACCATGAGTTCTGGTGTAGACTGTAACAAAGACTGTACCCCCAAGTGGTACAATCTTCCACCGGGGGAGCCAGCCCCATCGAGAAGCAAATTGTTAGTATTCTGCGTTTGTCCTGCTGTACCGTATGGGGAAAAACCGCTTCAAGCTGGCTTGTTTTTTGTGCTATCCAGAATGGAATTTGCTGCCGACTGGTGGGAACTTTTCCCATAACGACATTCAGTGTTTGAGAGCTGAAACCAGTAGCAGGCAATTAAGGTTGTGCAGCCTGAGCAGGGTTAACTGTAAGTGTTCGCATAATGAACTGCATGAGGTTTCTGTACATTTTTACACAATCGTTGTTAGACCCGACACCATTGGCGTGGGTCTCCCTTCCATTTTTCGCTGCTGTCTCCTCTGTTTTTGCTGGTATTAGATGCTCTGGGTGCTGTGCCACTGCCATTCAGTGCCACAGCGCGAATGCTCCCTGTGTATGACATGTGAATTGGTATATCCATGATTGGCTGATTTGGTTTACCGGTTAGTCCCTAGTAGCGTGGCCTGTGTGTGCCCAGGGCTGGTAAACCAAATGCAGCTGGTGGGCCTGCAGCGCTGGTTTGCGCCACCCACAGAAGTAGCTTGTAAAGTGTGTTTCAGACCTGCCACTGCAGTGTCTGTGTGCAGTCCAGAACTGCCATCTTGGCTGTGAAGTGCACCCACTTCCCAGCCCCTGAACCTTCCCTTGACATCATGTAAGCCACCCCTATGGTAGGGTGCATTGTATGTGTAAGGTAGGACATGCCTTGGTGAGTATAGCATGTCCTGGTAGTGAATTACACCCAATTTCGTTTTTCACTACTGTAAGGCTACCTGTTCTCCATAGGCCAGAATGGGCAGTTTGACTATTACACTCTTACACTCTATAGTCCTAACTGACCCAAAGCACAAGGTAGAAATACAAATTTAGTATGCCTGAGCTCAGAATATTAAAATACATCTTTTAGTGAAGTTTATTTTTATATTCTGTTTGAAAATACCACTTTTGTTGGGTGGTCTGTATGGCGCTTTATGTTGGGTTGGTCTCTGAGCGAAATTACCCCTGAAGTGATGTTGCTTTTGTCTGGTGCCCTTACATGTACCTTGTATAATTACAGACTGCTATGTGGTCGTGCCTGCTGTAACCGCTGCGGATTTAATGTTAATAAAAAGTTTATTAAAAAAAAGAAAATACCACTTTTAGAAAGCAGGTATTTTCTCGCCTAAGCCTTCCAGTGTGCTCTGCGGTTATGTGTATTGGCTGTCTGGTTTTGGAGGGACAGGGCAGGCTGAGTCAGACCTGGTTTGAATAGAGAGATCTGCATTGGAGTATGGGGAGGGGTAGCTCCTTGACCTGAATAGGGCTGTGCCTGGCAAGGTGAATGCTGGCTCCACCTCCTACTGTGCGTCTGATGGCAGACCCCCTCTTTCTGAAAGGAAGGATGCAGCCTGGTAAACAAAGTGCTCCATAACTGGGCAGAACTGGTTCTGGCTGGGTTCAGTGACTTGTAGCTTCTGAGAACAAAGACTTTTGGGGTATAAATATCTGTGCTGAAACCCCTACAATTTGTATTGCTCCTGGACAGGAAAAGGACTTTGAAGAGAACTTTTATTTCAACTTGCTAAAGCAATCACCCAAGGGCTAGAAGATAGCTAGCCTCCTGTTGAAGTCTCAGGCACATCAGACTTCACCACCAGCCTCCTGTTTCCTCTCAGCGAGGATTTCTATCTGCAGGTGAGGCTCCTGTGAGTTCCAGGGCCTCTGGTTCTACTACAGAGAAGAGAGTGCTGAAAATCGTCGCTAACGCCTGCTTGCGAGCCGCCGCAGCTGAAAGGTGCACGGAAAATCATCGCGCTGCTGCAGCTGAGGGCTCACTACTGGAGATCATCGCACGTTTGCGGGCTGCCAAAGGCTCGCTAACCCAAAGATCATCGCATCGCATGGTTGCGGGCTGCCAACTGCTCGCTAACCCAAAGATTATCGCATCGCACGTTTGCGGGCCTCCAAGTGCTCTCTAACCAAAGATCATCGCATTGAGTTCATCGCTTCACGACATTGCAGCGTGGACGCCGGGCGTCCGCTATTTTCATCGCATCCCACCCGGATCGTCGCGCCCTCACAGAGCGCCATTTCTTCTCATCGCAACAAGGTCGCACATGCCACAGGCTCGGCGCATCATCCTCCCTTGCGGCAAGGATTACAACGCATCGCCGGCTTAGCGTGGAGAAGTTTGTCGCTTTGTCCCGCACGCATCTGTAGATCAGCGCATCATCCTCCCTTGCGGCAAGGATTCAACGCATCGCCGGTCTCGCGTGAGGAAAATGATCTCTACAGCTCCTTTGCGACATTTTGGTTGTTTTGCTATAGAATCCAGGTACTTTGTAAGTAAAAGGGTCGCAGAGACCACTGCTTTGAACTGAACTCCTCTTTGCACACTTTGAACTATTTTTGCAGCATTTCAAGAGTAACTCTATTTTCTAGTATTGTGGCTTTTTGCTGTTATTGGTCTTGTGTTAAGTCTATATATAAAGATACTTATTTTTTATAACTACTTGTGTGGTGTCCCTTTATAGTGTTGCTCACTGTGTTACTGTGTATGGTCATAAATGTTAAACACACTGCCTCTGAGATAAGCCTAGCTGCTCGTGCTACGTTACCACAGGGCTGAGCAGGGGTTATCAAAGGGTGTAGCCCGTTTACTCTGACTTAGGAAGAAGGCTCCCTACTTGGACAGTGGCCAGCCATTGCTAACTAAAGACCCCCATTTCTAACAATCATTGTATAATGTTGTTATATCTGCTGCATCTAAATTAGCAAGATTAGGATGTGGTGTATAAGCAGCGAGGGCTGGCCAAGTCACTCCTCTTTAACTGAGCGGACACAGTATTGCATTTTCTACGGTATGGGGAGGGTGCCTTTAAACAAATGTAGCTGTTCTTGGTAAGTTAACAGAATTTCTATATCCACATTCCTCAGGTGTTTCATCTTCAATGTAAGTGTGAAACTATTTTGTGCAAGCATCCGCAGGCGGGAATGTAACCCAGGAGTAGAATAGTTCTGTCCTGAGTGCTTTGTGTGCCTCAACCACGAAGGTAACGGCTCCACCCTTTGTCAGAATTATAGTAATTTCATAGTAACTGCATGTCTGCAATTTTCTGTACTATTTACTCTAACTGCTTGATCTTCATTAATATCCCCATTATCTCCTTTTATAGACATTGTGGAGAGAGAAGAAATGAATACAAGCTTGAAAAACCTACAGACAATACATAGGGTATACCTACTTGGCTGAGGCGGATTTTCCTTCCCACCACTGACGTCTCCGGTTTGGAGGTCATTAGGGCTCTCGGGGAAAAGCACGACAGAACTACTCACACTGTTGAGTAAGAACCCAACCAACGTTGGCGTCGCCAGGGCGTGTAGTTACCATTAATCCGTAGGACCTGCGTGTTTGTTGGAAAACAAACTTTGGATGAGATGCCTAGACGGATTCCGGGCACCCCGCAGGATATGTTGTCCTGGAGACCAGCTAGCTCACAGTGCAACCATAAGCCCTCCTAACCCTACCAGGGGGCGAATAGTTTCTGTCAAATACTGAACATAACAACCCTGACCGCCTCAGGGATCGTGGAAAAAGATCAGAACCTTTTGCTCAGCCTCTTGTGCTTATGCGTGCTCAGAGAAATATACAGTGGGACGTCTTAAATATATTCATTGAACTGCTAATCTTGTATAGAATATATGTGCTGCAATAATCAGTTGACAGAAGCAGATTAAAGTGATTACAAGCACCAAAAGCGTGAATAGTAGATACTGTTCTACTATGGTGCTAAAACAGTGTATATATGCAGGCCTATAAACAAGGCAGTAATCGGGCATACCCCTACTATGCAAAACCCTACTCTAAGTGTACCTAGTGTGTGTAGGTGTGAAGCCAAGAATCCCCCCAAGGGATGATCCAACCTCATTACCTGGCGGGAGAGAATGTAGGAGCTCGTCTTGGTCACAAACTGGACACCCCCTCACGGAGATGTCAGACTGCTGTGTGGTGAAGTCTCAGCATAAAGGGACCCTCGGTGTCAGCTGAAGTGCCTCTTCTACTGATCTTATAAGATGCTCTTTAATAATATTAGAAAACAGTCTTGCGATGTGTGTATAGATTAGTGATTTAATGGATACGTAGATAGCCCTGTTGCCCCGTGGATGAAGAAACGACATTTGCACATACTGTGTAGAAGGGCATTGTACAGAATGTTTGAGGTATCATGATAATGTCGTACGAAGCTAGATGTGTAAACAAGGTACTTTCAGAGAAACTAATCCAACATTATCGTGCACGCAAATATGCGCAAACGGTCACTGCAGAAAAGTTATTGGAAAAACTAGGACAATTAAGATATGGACAGCTTCGCTACATGAGCCTAACCCGGGCACATAACAGGGTGCTGAGGCCAGGAGAAGCTGTAGCGGCCTGCACCACAAAACTCTGTGGAGTTGGGTGTCGGAGGAGACAGGCAGGGTCAAAGGGGGGCAGGACAGTGTCTATGAGCAATGGACCAGTCCACAGGGGCTCCCGCAGCGGGCTTAGCCCAGGCCGCAAGCAAAATAGCATACAAAGCATCACTGTAGGGGAGCACAGGCTCTAACTATGCTGGGCCCTGATAAAGCATGTCAATGGGTCAGTGGTAATCTCTACAGAGGGGAGCTGTGAATCCAGGATTCCAGCTTCCCTTTTCAGCACCTCTGCGAAGTAGGAGCGCAACTCTGTAGCGAGGTCGGGAGGGGGAAGGAGACTCGAAGCTGGTGAGGTCTCAAGGCCACTAGCCGCACCCAAATCAGTCAGCAAGTATCCTCTAGAGGAGGCTGGATAGTCATATCCATGGGGTTCACTTACCTCAGCTCTTCTTCACCCCCATAAATCAGTTTCCCTGTACAGTAAGAGGCTCTTCGACAGAGGAGGGAAGGCGTTTGAGCCAAACCGCACCACCCCTGAAGCCATCCGGTTTCAATGTCTCAGCATCAGATAAGATGATTGGCGTAGCGTCGATCAGCGTACCCGACATAACTGTTGGCTGAACGAGCATCCTGCGTCTCAGGTGGGAACCCTGAAGGGCTGTGCACCGAAGCAGACACGGATCAGAGTACGGATCCAGAGGGCCTAATTGAGGCCGTGGGTGAACCCGCTCGCATGCATTCAGTCAAGAATCCTCGTACATCTTTGGGGCTTAGAAGAATGCCAGAAATTGGGGGGGATCCAAAGATGGCATGCAGGGAAGCATAGTACTGTTGCATCCTGGCTAGAGACACCCCAGCTTCAAGTAGATCAGGACGGTGTGGGATGGACCCTCGCACCGACTGCTAAGCTAGAGGCTGGGAGGGGGCATCAGAAACGCAGGACCTACCCGGTGAAGTCAGAGGACACGGCGATTGAACATCTGCGTTTTGAGTCACCCTTCAATTTCAAGAGCGAAGGTTGTCCGCTGGAATGGCTGCTGAAGTGAGACCGAGCACGATGAGGAACCTCTGGCAACAGGCGTGCTAAGAGCTTCATGTGGCGTTCCTGCAATGCCTTTGGGCAAAGACGGCAACAGAAGTAGCACTCCTTAGAGTCGTGGTGCTCCCCAAGGCACCAAATACAAATAATGTGAGGGTCTACGACAGACATCTGCCCACGACAGGACCCGCAAATTTGAACCCTGACGACACGTCAAGGCAGGCCTAAAAATGGCCAGAGTAACTGCTGTTCAGGATCCGCACTCTAGCGTTAAAAAGAAGAAACTGAGGTATGGACTATGTCAACATCACATACGGTGGATGACGTCACTACGGAGTCGCACAACGCCTTCTATCGACACAAACATTCTTTCCAGATCCAGTCTGGCACCTAGGGAGAATTCAAAGGTAAGGAATCTGTGGCTAGATGTATCAGATAAATTAAACTCTCAGCAAGCACATTTACAAATACATTCCAAAACACACTTTACTGTGAATTATGGAATACCCCAAAAAAACAATTCAGCCGTCCACTATTTTGTGCTTAGAGAGAGCCACAGCCAGTTGCAAACACTGCCATCTAGCTTGACAAGTAAGTATATACATGACCAATAATATTCTTTAAAAATACTATTATCTCACCAACAAATATTTGTTATTTTTATAACTTTACAGAATTTCAGAAAATTTACGACAGTGGACTTTTCAAACTCAGTTACTAATTGTACATCACCTGTAGAAAACCTCAAACCTTATTTTAAAGATAATTAAGAAAAGGGTATTTTTAAATAAAAAAATAAAATTGCCTACTCAAGTTTGATTGAGAGACAGAGACGGGGGCGTACAATTACTACTCTAACTCCGTCGGGTATTTACCTCAAGGAAGGTGCTGCTGGACAGTGACTTTGGGGCAAAATTACTATTCTAATTCCGACTGGTACTTACCTCAGAGAAGGTGCAGGTCACTGACTGGGGGCAAAATTACTAATCCTACTCCGTTAGGTACTTACCTCAGGGAAGGTGTTGGAGACTGATTGGTGGACAAAATAAGTTATAAAAACGGAAATAAAATGTATCTTTTTTTGTCATTTAAACAGATACACATCGGGCGTGGCCTCGAAAGACGGCTGTTCGGAGCTGGAGCTCTGTGGGAAACCCTGCCTTCGTCCTCCCGAGCAGCGCTCTCTGCTGCCTTGTTCTGCCACCTGGACTGGCGATTCCTCAGCCGGAATGCGGGCAGATCCCCTGGAGCTGAGTTCCATTCTTCCATCGCGGAGATGTCTGTGCCGATCCTGGGCTCTCTGGTCCCGAGCTAAGCGGAGTAGCTGAGGTGCAGCACCTTCGCTCTCGACTGAGCAGCAGACCTCCTGGGCGATTCACGGTAGAGGCTCAGTTGGAGGCCTGCTGAAAGTTTGGGGACGCTCGGGGTGCGAAATGGAGACAGCTCTGGGTCCCCTGTGGGTCCCGCCGGCCATTTCCACCACTCACCGCGAGTTCGAAGACGGTGAGCTGGGTCATCTATAACTTCACCGGGAGGTCTGGGAGGCTGGATGGTTGGCCCGGGGGGGCCTTCTGGGGCTCTTGACCATGTCCTCCTTAAGTCCTTGCGGGCTAGGCATTTTAGGCGAGTTCCTGCTTTGTTCCTGATGCCAAGATGGCGCCTGCAATTGATCGTCGGCAGGGATCAAAGCTACATCCAAGGGAGACCCTCTGCCCCCTTCTCTAGCGTATAGGCAGAAAAATTTATTTTGACACTACAATCTACTGCTCTGTCCTTCTAAGACGACCTTGATTAGTGTTATTAACAATGCGAGTAAGACTCTAGACTCGCCCCGCCTGTCCTGCTAATGGCAGTTGTTTCTCCCTCTGGCGATTATGACTCGACATCACACGCTCCCCCTAAAGACATGCGGACCCTGGCTCTGATCATCATGCCGATCCTCTGCTTAGTTTGCACTCCCTTTCATCCGGATTATAGAATAATTTTGGGGATCCTCTGAATTCGTACATCAAGGACTCATCCCCCCCCCTGCCTGACCTTAAGATGGTCACCTCAGTCATTGACTCTGAACTCTCCATCAACAGCTGAGGCCCAGCCATTTTGACCGATGCCCGGTGGAGCTACCTCGCGAGCTAAAGGGGAGATGGGCTATGGATTCCCTCCTTGGCCATCACCTACCCAGCCGGTCCTTAGGCAAACTCTCCTGTGTCTCTCCTGATCTTATCTCCCTCCTCCCTTTTCACCCTGCCCCCTACCGCTCTACTCTCCTTTCCAGCTATTGGCCCCTGTCCCCACCTGTCCTTGCTCATAGTTCCCACCCTGTTTATCCACTGGACTTTCTTATGTGAACTTTCCTTCGTCAGTTGAGACCTAGCTATTTGACTGATGCCCGATGGAGCTACCTTGTTTAGCTAAAGGGGAGATAGGCTGTGGATTCCCTCCTCGGATGTCACATCCTAGTCGGCCTTTGGGCAGACTTCCCTTCGTCTCTCCTGCAGTCTTTTCCCTCATCTTTCCCCTTCACACTTCCCCCTCCCCCCTACTTCTCTCACCTTTCCTTCCTCTTTCAATGTTGTTGCTTATTATTGGATGTGGAAGTTTGGGTCCCCTGGCAGGTGGTGATGACGGCGGGCGATCGTCCTAGTCACAGGAGCCCATGTTGGGTTTGGACCAGGTCCCCAACAGGTAGTCAATGAGAGAATCATTGAACGGGAGTAGGGGGTTCAGATGACGAGACTCCCGGTTGCAGCACCTGTCAAGATGTTTGTCCTGAGTGCCACTAAAGGCAACTAAAGGTCAAGGACCTCAGCCACCCCCGCACCACCATTGCGTAGGAAGCTTCCTCCTCCATACCCACGTTGGCGAAAGAAAGCATACCAGTATCTGGAAAAGTATCCAGTCCACTGGTTTCAACAAGTTCCTTACACCAGTCCACATCTCTTCGAAAGGGTGGTATTCTTCAGGGTCTAGTGACCCCTCCCATCCCTCCTTGAGTCCTAACCCATGGGAATAGAGCTGAGGCTCCAATCTAGGAAGCGTGGTTCCTGCCTGCGGCGCTTGCGGCGGGTGCCGACCCTCTGGCTCTGTGTCGGAGATCAGGATGGGGACAGCAGCATTGGGACCAGCGTCGGGGGAAGATCAAGATGGTACTACCGGTGCTGGTTCGAATCAAAGAATAGATCTGAAGGGGCCGGATGGGGCCGTAGTCGCCAGTGTGGAAACCAGATAGGCCCCAAAGGTGTGCCAGAGGGGTTGGGCCGCTCAAATATGTGGCGCATGGCCTCATAATACTCCAAGTTGGGCACGGGTCACTCTAGCTCCCGGAAAGTCGAGGTGGCACAAAGTCGGCCCAGGGTCAACCGCGGAGCCAGTCCTCGAATGCCGACACTCCGTTGTCTCATCGGCCGATGGATGAGGAGAAGTCGAACACCTCTGCCACTTATTCTTCTTCTTGTGCCTCCTATCTGAATGTCCTAAAGAGAGGACTTACAGTGGGACGAAGAGCACTTGGGGCTCCACGATTGCTCAAGGGACCTTCCACGTGACCTGGACCTCGATTTTTTGCAGAGTTGCGTGCCAGGGCGCCATGAGCTTCAGGGACTGCACCTAAGCACTCAGAACATGACTGTGTCGTGGTGCGCTACAAACACAACAGGGAGACACAAAGTGTGGGTCAATCACTGATACTGGCCGGCAAGAGGTGCCAGAGGGCTTGAATCCTGTCTTCTTAGATGACAGTACTAACACACCAGGAGCTAAACACCTAAAAGGTGGAGTGAGCGGGCATGCGGTCTCCCTCAATTCAAATTGCACCAGCTGCCCCGGGCTGGTAGTGGTCCCCAGAGCCCAAAACAGCCGGTGAGGGAGAGCAGTATGACCCCCCCTCCCATTGTCAAAATTGGAATCGGCCTGCCCCGGGGCCGCAAACTGCCACAGAGGGGGTGGAGGGGAGCCCCTGACACCTCCCCCGCACCAGGGCTAAAGTTTACAAAAAGCGCAGGAGACCGGGTTTTATTGAATTTTTTACATTTTTGCCGAGATTTTGCATCAAATATTAACAAACCAAAAATGTTTTGGGGTCCTGGCAGGATCCCACAGGAACCCCACCACCAGGCCTAGGGATTCAGGGTATTCCTACCTTGACCCCTTCTGTTTATTTTTCATCTTTTTTGCGGAGTCCCACGATGGCTGCCAACACTTCCTGATTGAACCCAGATCTCTTTACTGGGGGTGAATGTTTGGATTTGCTATGCATTCCGTCCATCAATTGTGTATCTTTTGCTTCCTTGCCCTAAGTGCACCGGGTATGCCCAGACGTGGGTCCCGGGCTCACTGTGCCACTGGAATCAAGCTATCCTGGCTGATGAGGGGTGAAACCCCGAAACCGGTCCTAGGATGCTTGTTTCCGGTCCAGGGAGGACCTGGCTTGGCAGTTCGGGCTGGACTGTTCCCATGAGGCACAGGGTCAAGACTGATTTGAATATGGCCAGGCCCAAACTGGGGTGGCATATGAGCAAAAGAATGATGGGTTTAACCCAGATGTTTTGACTGGGGGTGAATGTTTTGATTTGTTCTGCATTCCGTCCATCAATTGTGTATCTTTTGCCAATAGGAGCTCAGCATGAGATCTGTCGACTGCAGTGGATTCGGGTCCCTAGACATCTATATTTCTTTATTAACTCTGAAGGGATTTACATCAAATTACAAAAAGGGCTCTTTCTGTACCAAGAGTTAGCTTTCTGCCGGAATTGGTGTTATGCCGTGCAGTGGTTCGGGCTGTAGGCATATACAAAATCCCAATGGAAATTGCATCGGGAAAACGTTTTTTGGGACCCATTTGCTTTTTCTCAGCAGCGGGGCGTTGTATCACCACAAAAAAACATTCCAAATAGCAGCTGAACTCAGGTGCGTATTAGTTTTGAAAATTTCCTTAAGATTTGTCAAACGGGACCAAAGTTATTAACAAAACTAAAAAATGCTTTTCCTATAGGAACTAAGTCCTACTATAACTACCTACTGCCGGTGGGGTTGAGGGGGTGTGTGTGTGTGGGGGGTGGGGGTGTGTGGGGGTGGGGGTGTGTGGGCGTGTGTGTGGGGGTGTGTGTGTGTGTGTGGGGGTGTGTGTGGGGGTGTGTGTGTGGGGGGGGGGGGTGTGTGTGTGTGGGGGGGGGTGTGGGTGTGTGTGGGGGGGGGTGTGGGTGTGTGTGTGTGTGTATATATACATATATATATATATATATATACACACACACTCATATTCATAGTCTGTCAATTTCCACAATCCCAGGAAATAATCAAGCACACCATGGGTAGTTACTCACTCACCTTTATTATGGTGAGCTAGATGGCATCCATGCGTTCCGGCTGTCTAATGCAGCCTTGTTCACAATGCAGGGTGCCATTTTTTCAAACAAATACACATCTTTACTGATATAAACATAGACAAAGGGCAATCCCAATGCACGTCTCAGCCATTGATTACATTAAAACGGGCGTCATCTTGGGAGTGTATACAATGCATTATATGATATATATTCCTACATACAAGTGTTTAATTTAAGGCCTATTTTAACATAATGCAGTCAAATTCACAGAAATACACTCCGTATTTGCCCGTTCTGTACATGGTACATTTCCATTTTGTATATCAATTTGGCTTTGTTAAAGTGCTACAGTACTTCATTATAAAGTGCAAGTGCTTCTTTTTGTGGTTTTGTTGTTTTTCTCTTTAAAAACTTTTTTTAAATAGATTTTTTAAATATATATATATATATATATAGATATATATATATATTTTTTATAAAAACCTAATCTGGCATATTAAAAATCATACTTTCCTCTCCGGATTTTTCTTACTTAAACAAGGTATGGAAAGTTGAAGTGCTAGTGCTTAAGTATCTAAAGAGCTTAACGCTAAAGTGCATGTGTCCCTTGTCCTTCTCCTCATTTAAAGTTATAAAAAGTTATTAAAAAAATTGTACTAGTGAGTATGCAGCTTAAACTTCATTGATATTTTACAGGCATGTGAACAAATCCGCATCAATATTGAGACCGTTAGGTTCTCTACTATCAAGTTCCAGTATGAAATGAGTTTCTAATCTGTGAAGCTCCCTCTCACTGATGCCCCCTCCTCTTTCTACGAGCTTCAGCTATGCAGCTATATTTCATTTGATTGCGGTCACTTTGATGTTCTTTCTGAAAGTGCCTGGCAACAGGGTAGCTTCTATCCTTGTTAATGGTAGCTCGTCTATGCCGCAGGATCTTCTGATGAATCGGCAAGGGGGTACTACCTATGTACACCTTTCTACAGGGACACTGCAACTTGTAGACCACAAAGTTTGATTAGCAGGTTAAATGACCCTTGATGTTTTGTTAAAAGAGGTTTTAAAATCAACAATATTCTCTTCATGCTGACAGGCTTTACATTTCAAACATTTTCTGAAACCATTCTTGACTGATAAACAGGTCTGTTTCTTTCGTGTTTCCTGATATTCACTATTGACTAGATGATCCCTGAACGATTTTGATTGTCTGTAGGTTATCTCAGGGTACTTTCTACTCTCTGGTCCCAATAAAGGATCCCCTTTAATGAGATACCAATGTTTTTTCAGGATTGATTGTATTTCATTATGCTTGGTGTTGTAGGTTGTTCTAAACCTGAGGGATATCAAACCTTTTTTCAGTTCTCTTATTCTGAGTTCCTGAGGGTTCAAAGAGTATTTTATCCCTATCTAGCTTCCTAGCTTTTTCTGAAGCTTTCTGAATCAATTCTCGGGGTGAACCTCTTTGTATTAAGCGATTAGTCATCTCACATTCAATTTTTTCATACTCCTCCAAGTTACTGCATGTTCTCCTTGCCCTAAAAAACTCTCCGAAGGGTATACTTTGGATGAGTTGTGTAGGGTGGGCACTCTGCGTGTAGGATTGTGTTCCCTGCAGTAGGCTTACGAAAGATAGTTTCCAGCCTATCTGCTTTAACAGTAACTCTCACATCCAGGAATTCAGTAGATGTTCTACTTTGTTGTCCCACAAATTTAAGATTTAAATTATTCTTATTTAGATCACTGATGAACATGTGGATATTTTCTCCTTTGCCCAGCCACAGCACAAACACGTCATCAATGAATCTAACCCACAACAGTATGTTAGTCATCCACCGCTCTAGCTCAGGACAACGGAGCACCTGCTCCTCCCACCAGCCTATATGTAAATTGGCATAAGTGGGGGCGAAGTTGGTGCCCATGGCAGTCCCTCGCTCCTGCTGGTATAGGTCTGCTCCAAACATAAAAATATTTCTTGTTAAGCACCATTCCATCATTTCTAGTATAATTCTATTATTGGTCTAGACTTTAGAAAGTGCTCCGCGGCCCTCAATCCATCAGCATGTCTGATACTAGTATATAACGTAGTTATATCTAGAGGTATTAACATCATGTCTCTATTCCATTGCACAAAAAAACAGTTGATGGACAGAATGCAGAACAATGTCATACATTCACCCCAGTACAGCGATCTGGGCCTAAATCCATCGTTTTTTTGCTCACCATGCCGTTGCAGTTTGAACCCAGCCATATGCAAATCAGTCTTGACCCTGTGCCTCATGGGAACAGTCCAGCCCGAACAGCCAAGCCAGGTCCTCCCTGGACTGGAAACAAGCATCCTAGGACCGGTTTCGGGGTTTCATCCCTCTTCAGCCAGGATAGCTTGATTCCACTGGCATGGAGAGAGCAAGGGACCCACGTCTGGGCATACCCTTTCCACTTGGGGTGAAAAATGCAAAAATACAGTTGATGGACAGAATGCAGAACAATGTCATACATTCACCATGGTGATGGATCAAACCCAGATCTGTTGACTGGGTGTGAGTGTTTGATTGGTTCTGATGCTCCGCCCATCACCACCCCCTTTTGTACCGCTCTATTCCATTGTACATCAGAAATATGTCTTAAAAAGTCAGTAGAGTCTTTGAAATATATATTTTTTTAAACATATTTTTATTGACATTTTGTATTTACTGTGACATTTTGCATCATGTGGCAGGTTATCAAACTACATATCCTGAGCATCAAAAGAAACTGCGGTGTTCGTTGTGCAGTTATTAGTCCAATGTTTTGTCTTTGTGGACGTGATTCTATATAAAATTTCTGAACAGAACTGGGTTGGAGAAAAAACTTGGGGGTGGGGGGGTGTTCATGGAATTTTGGGTATGGGTATCGTCTGAGGTCGCAGGGTGGCATATGCCCTGGTAGATGGTGGGTCCACATACTTCTAGGGGCAGAAAGCTGGGGGGATGGGTGGGGTCATGGTTGACCCGGCACCGAGGTCCGACCGTCCATTGAGGCATATAACATAGTGCTTAAGAGCTAATGGCTTTCTATATGTGTTGCGGGAGGGGATCTGGCGTCCATGTTCTCGGTCTGTATCTGCAGTTGTGTGTCTTGCGGTGTGCCAGAGCCATCTTCCAGGTTATCATGGGTCAGTGATTGTTTGAAGGGGTTCAGTAGGATAGCCCAGTCCAGTGATATGGGGTGTTTGCGCATCCCTTTTACCTCTTCTTCCCGTAGTGTCTCTTCCTCCGCTAATGCCCATGTTTGAACCGCCCCCTCCCAGGCAGCGACCGGGGGGGGGGGGGGGGGGTTGGGGGGGGGGGGGGGGGTGGCCTGTGAGTAGAGTCTTTGATATAAGAGGTAAGAGTTCTGGTGATAGGATAAAAAATATATATATCTCGAGGTATTCTCAAATAGGCTGCCACATGATGAGATGATCGGCCTTCCTGGTGGGTTCTCAATGTTTTTGTGCACTTTCGGCAACATATGAATGACTGGAATAATGGGATTGTCCTGTTTCACAAATTTAAATTCATCCCAACCTAATAGCTCTTGTTGCTTCCAATTTTCCCAAAAATTGATCTTTCACTGCTTCTTTATAGCATTCTCAATTGTTTAGTTGGTTCAAGGCCTCTTTGCAGTAAAGATCACGTCCCCAGAGCACTACATTTCCCCGATTATCAGAGGGCTTCACCAGAATCTTATCCCCATTTCTCAATTTATTTATCACTCTGTGTATTTGGGCTTCTTTGGGTTCTAACTTTTGTTTTTGTTTTCCCATTTGATAGTACAAGCGTCTCAAGTCCATAATTCTGTTATCAGAAAAAACATCCAGATTATCTCTTGGCATTTGTGGAATGTAGCGTGACCTTGGACGAAAAGGAGTATAGTCAGTTTTTTCTAGTTGCAAGTTAAGAGGATTGGTATCATCACTCTCCATTAGATTTTCTATATTCATAGGTGCAGGATCAGTGTCTTCATTTTGTAACACCCACAGTTCTTCCAGAGTTGGCACATCTGTCACCATTCAGTTGTTCTCTTCTCTTTGAGGCCCTTCCATTTGAGGTAACACTGGAGTTTCTTTGAGGTTTTTATGTAATTTAGATAGTTTCATTATTTGAAACATCTATACCGGTCCATTCTGCATTCATCATAATTACATTCATTTTTGCCGCAATACCAAAGGCCCAGTTCCAGCACAGATTTTTCTTCCCCAGTTAAAATCGTATTGCTCAAATTAATCACTGTGATGTTTGTAATTACTTCTTGGATACCTGTTTTGTGTTGGAGTGCATTGATCTGCTTATTTGCTCTCCTGCAATTCCTCCGTTATCCTTCTCCTCCTCTCCTCGTGTTCCTCGACCTCTTGTCTTTCCATAACCTCTCGTTATTAGATGATCGGTCTTCTGATCCAATTGTAAAAAAACGCAGCTCATCGGTGACATTGAGTCTAGTATTGGATACCCCTCTTCTAGGGTGCTCCTCTTGTTCTACCTCTGACCTGAGCTTTGTTCACTTTGTGATGCATCCTGCCGGAAAGCATTGCCACTTTGTACCTTTTGCTTCCTTTGTGGGTCGAATCTCTTGGCAAATGAATAGATTCACTAGATATATATATATTCAATTTTTAAAACAAACATACATACTTACACATGCTTACCTATATACTTAATGCGTGGTAAAGCCATTTGTGGCAGAGGTATATGGGTGATATAGGCATCTGCATTGTTATGACCGTGTGGTAATGGCCATGCATGGTATTGACTGTGGTAATGGCTGTTTCCCCTAAAGAACAAGTTACTTACCTTCGGTAACGATGTATCTGTAAGAAACATTAGTTAGTTAGATTCCTCACCTTAGAATATCCCCAGGCGTCAGACTGGATCCGGAAGATTTTTCGTCAGCAATACCCCTTGCGCGTCGCTAGGCGTCGTCTACGGCTCCGCGTCCGTCGACGGCGTCGTGCGCCGGAATGACGTAGTCGGAGTACTTAGACGCCGCCCTCGCGCGCGGACGTCAGTTCTTGTACATAGCTTTCCGCGCCAGGAACGCAGAGCCATGCAAAGACCGACACTGGTGCCAAAAATAAAATCTAGGGGCCTGAAAAGGATAACCTTAACCCTAGATGTCAGTTCGCAGAACGGGGAGGATGGGTGGGTCGGTGAGGAATCTAACTAACTAATGTTTCTTACAGATACATCGTTACCGAAGGTAAGTAACTTGTTCATCTGAAAGAAAGACGTTAGTTAGATTCCTCACCTTAGAATAGATACCCAAGCAATACCATCCCCGGTGGTGGGTCTGCGAACCAAGATCACACCAGAAAGTCCTGGAGGACAGAACGGCCAAAGAAGCCATCCCTCCGGACTTGGCTGGAGGGGTCGTCTCGAAGGGGAGGGAGTAGCCCCTTCGGACGATTTGCAGCACCCACCTGTCTGAAGTGATGGTACGCCAGTGGAGCAGGTGATGGCGAACTCTGCCGCCCACTGGCGAGGAATGGGCCGGAAAGCACGGACTAGGAAGGCTTGGAGGCGGATGCTGCCGGGGTGGATGTGGGCTGACCGCGTCGTCCTCCAGAACCACCTCGGCAGAAACCACGTCCGCGACCGCGCGCAGGTTGGTTCTGCGGCTGGTGGCTAGGCGCATGTGAGGAGGCACCCCTTCCTTGCCCACGAAAGGGGCGAAAGGCGGAAGTTTGCGACCGCGGGGCCGAGAGGCCCAAGGACTTGGCCGTAGCCCGGGAGTCCTTAAAGAGATTCAGCGCACTGTCCGCTTTCTCGCCAAAAAGGCAAGTGCCATCAAAGGGCATGTCCATGAGAGTGCTCTGGACATCGCCCGAAAATTACGTGGACCGCAGCCAGGCGTGACGTCTAAGCGCCACTGTGGTAAAAATGGCCCTACCCAGCGAGTCCGTGGTGTCAAGCCCACATCGTATAGCATGTCGCGCGGCATCCCTCCCATCGGCCAGAGCCTGGGTAAGTCGTGTCCGGACCTCCTCCGGACACAGGGGCAGCGCGTCCTCCACCGCATCCCACAGAGAGTGGGAATACCGGTCCAAGAGACAAGCGGTGTTCAAAGACCGCAGGCCCAAACTAAGAGAGGAGAACAGCTTCTTGCCAAACTGTTCTAGTCTCTTGGAATCCCGGTCCGGCGGGGCAGTCGGGAAAGAGGATTGGGAGGTGGAGGCCTGGATAACCAGGCTCTCAGGGGTAGGGTGTTGGGACAGAAAACTGGGGTCGCCCGGAGCAGGGCGGTGGCGCCTGGCGACGTTCCTGTCCACAGGAGGAACTGTGGAGGGCTTGGACCAGGTGCCCTGAAGAACGTCAATGAGGGCCTCATTGAATTGCAGCAGGGGCTCAGTGGAGCTTGCTGCAGACTGAAGCACCTCAGTAAGGACGTTAGTCCTCACAGCCACGGCAGGCAGCTCGAGCCCAAGGGCAGCGGCCGCCTTGCGCAGCACCACAGAGAAAGCAGCGCCCTCCTCCGAAGCCACAGTCGGAGGAGAGACAAATCCAGTGTCTGGAGAGGTATCCAGGCCACTGGCCTCCCCCAGTTCATCTGCCCAGTCCTGGGACAGTTGAGCCTGAACGGCCATAGGATCCTCGGATCCCTCCCAGTTGTCCCCATCATCCGACTCCTGGTGTAGAGGAGAAAGTAACGGAGCCGGGCGGTAGACATGTGTCTCTAGCGGCGCCGATCGCGGCGTCCATCGACGCCGTACTGGCGCCGGGCCCGGAGTGGGACTGAACGGAGTCGACGTCGGCGTCGGGGGTGGTACCGGTGTCGACGCCGGCAGAGGAGGCGTGACGAGGTCGGCCGGCGTCGACGGGGACTCGAGAACGGGTGCCACGGGCGCTTGCGGCGTCGAGGCCGGAGCCGTCAACGGCGCCGGGGCCGGAGCCACCGGCAGGCAAGGCAGCCCAGTCGGGTCCGCGGGGCCCGAAGGCGCACCAGCGGGCGCCGACGGCGGAGCCAGATTCCTCATGGCCGAGAGGAAGGCACTGACTTCCGCCGGCGTCGCGTCAGTCCCAGGGACCGGAGGGTATGGGGACGTGCGCGGCGCCTGCGGCTCCGCCGGAGCCGCGGGGGTGGAACCACCCTGACCCTCGGCCGAGTCGCGCGACCGGCGAGGGGAGTCCGAAGAGCGGTGTCGCCTCTTGGACTTCTTGGAATGCTTCGACTTACCCGAAGACTTGGATCCCGACGACCGATGGTGACGTCGGCTGCGGCTCCGCGATCGATCCTTGGACCTCCTCCTGGACCGGGATCGAGGGGCGCGCGGAGCCGAGTGGCGAATCTCGAGAAGCTTACGGGACCGCTCCCGTCTAGCCTTCGAGGTCAGGGCCTTGCAGTCCGAGCACGACTCCGTGTCGTGATCGAGGCCCAAGCAATAAAGGCACCGGCGGTGATGGTCCGTAACCGACATCAAGCGGCTACAGTCCGTACAGGCTTTGAAACCAGGTATCCTACCGGCACCGGAGTCGTGAGACAGGATCAAAAAGGATCAAAAAGTTAGTCAAAAATTGACTAAAGGGGTAGCTCTCCCGGATCTGCGCGTACTGGCGCGGAAAAAAGAAGAACTGACGTCAGAGCGCGAGGGCGGCGTCTAAGTACTCCAACGACGTCATTCCGACGCACGACGCCGACGACGGACTCGGAGCCGCAGACGACGCCTAGCGACGCGCAAGGGGTATTGCTGACGAAAAATCTTCCAGATCCAGTCTGACGCCTGGGGATATTCTAAGGTGAGGAATCTAACTAACGTGTTTCTTTCAGATACATTTGTACAATGGGTTGCATATTTTTTTTAATATAGGTTTACTGGTTTTAAATAAAAATAAATCATTCAAGCAGGTACTATTCAGTGTGAAAGCATATACAGATATTTGTCCAGGTCGTAATACTACACTATCCGTTCATTTGACTATGTGTACCGGCAACCATGCATTCCAACTCCAAAACTTCCTGTTGCCCTAACAATTGCTTACTGTTTTGTAGCCCAGCTTCTGTCCAAACCTTCAGGTGCCTAGCTGTGAAATATCCACCCCGCAGATTAGGAACACCCACCAGTGGTAGGGCTGGCACATACCATGGGTGGTGGTGAGGTCCTACAGGTTGCCCTCTGCCAGCATCGCTGCGCAATCTGGAGTAGCCTGTAATAGGAGTGCCAGTGATGTACGCCCCAATCGCTGGGCTGTCTGGGGCCCTTCCTGCACCCACAGACCCCAGGTTCCTTGTCCTACGCCCATCCAGCCACAGCAACTGCGCTGCAAGGTAATAGAGCATATAGTCTGAGGCCCCTAGGCCACCTTCGCACTGTGGACACTGCAATGAGTCCACGGACACCCTGCGACAACCTCCATCCTTTATCGACTGGCTCAGCACGGTGTCTAGCACTCTGAACCATGATTGGAGAATCCAGACTGGGAAGTTTGCAAAGTAGTATAGTATTTGCAGCAACATCCCCATTTTAGATAATGCCAATCAAGCTATTATATGAAGCCAATATTCACCAGATTCTTTATTGTATACTATTGTTTTATACCTTATTCTTCAAACTTTATACATAACTTGCTTATAAGTATCATTCTCCCTATTAGTTACAGACCTTACTCTTGGAACCCTATGTACATACAGCGTATCTTAAATGACTAGGATCCAGATTGTAATGTAATCCTCTTTAGATATCTCTATGTACAGCGCTCCGATACCTTGATAGCCATGTACGCGCTCAATAAAACACAACAAAACAAAATACCCAAAGGGTATGCCAGAACTCCAAGCTGTTTTTCATGGCCCGCAGCGCTCCACCAAGATTGTTTTCCTAAATATCCACATCTCTACGATAAATTTTCACCCAAGGTATCGAAAGGTTTGAGGTTCCCATGTGATACCCAGTAGTGTCACCACAACAGGAGATTGCTGCGCAGTCGGGGAAATTGGGAAGGCACAAGTGTTGGACCAACTGGTACGGAGCCCAGAGACTCTACTTAGCTCCTGCAAGAATACACGCTTAGTACCAGGCTCTCCCTAACAGAGCAGGTACAAAAGCATGTCGTCCGCGTAAAGTAAGGTTTTATGCTTGCCATCATTAAACTTATCCAGCCTCACGTTGGGATCAAGACTGGGAGTAATGGTGGTGAATGGTTCTATTGCAAATGTTCAGACGATTGACAATAGCAGACATTCATGTCTTATTCCAGTGAGCACTGAGAAGGCCTCTTGAGATGCAGTACCCAGTTCAGACTCTTGACTATGCAGACTCGTAAAGCAGCGCCACCCACTTGATCTATCCCTCTTCCAGCACCATGCATCGCATCAGGGTGTATGACGTAACCACAGTTTCTGTTTTAACGCATGCTGTTATAACACGGCAGTTGCAACCTGAATGCCATAATCACGCATGCCTTTACAACATATTTTGTTGAAAAAGCGTGAATGGTAAAGGCATATGTGTGGTAAATGTTTCACCGGTATATAGAAGTGTTTTTCCTTCCTGCTGCGATCGCTTGATGTGTAGCGAGACAACAAGATGGAGGCTGCCCGATGCGGATGTCCGAGCTGGTTTTAGAGTGCAGATGCCGCCGGTACGTTGCTGTCTGTAACGGGTCCGCCGCGGTTTGGCGAGAGATCCTCCCGGTGTGCGGTGGCAGCCGTGGTGGGGTGAAGTGTCAGCCCAGTCAGAAGAAGCTAATCAGCTAAGCATACGGAGGTGAGGAGCGATGGAAGTCTGGCCAGGTTCAGACTGTGGCCTTTATGTGAGGTTGTGGCTGCCAGTGTGAGTGCTAGAGGACACGCCGGTGTGAAAAGAGACCGCCTGTGGGTATGTGCGACCGATGCGGCTGCTGCAGCGTGCCCGGTAGCCTGACTTTGCAGACAGATGCGGCCTGCCTGACTGGCTGCTGTTACGCGGATGTTGACTCGATACCTACGCTGGGACCTGGCCTGAGGGGGCCTGCATACGGGCCGTGAAGACAACGGACACCTCTCTTCTTGGTTGAACTACCCGATGGGTATGGCGGACTAATCCACGGGGCCGATTATCTACGCCATATTATGGGAAGGAGGGCCTAAGCTGCGCTTGGTTTTACCGGCCGGAGAGGAGAACAGACAAATTGGCCCGGTGGGGACAAACGGTTTGGACTGGCGGTCTAATCTGCTGGGCCTACTCGCTAGGCCACACTGTGGGAAGGTGTGCTTGTGCTGTGACGTCAGTTCACACTGTGAAAGTCACAGACCACGCGATACAGAGTGGCTAAACAAGTTTGTTGGTTTAAAAAACACATTGCTCTCAGGGGCTGGCGAAATCGATAAACAATTGGAAGGCGGACAAGCAACAGGCATGCCTCACTTTTGAGGCTAGAAATCCTACAAGACCCCAGCAACATGTCCTATCCGATTCTGAACAAGACCCTCCGGATAAGAATACTTTGGCACTGGAGGCGACGCTCATGGCGATGCAAAACAGTTTACAGTCCATTGATGAAAAATTGATGCACTCAATTTGCATATGGACCAAACTCAACAAAAAAGATGTCCGGCCGAGTGAGGCAGAACAGCGAATATCGACCATTGATGACAACCTTCAAACCGTCACTTCAAAATACTTGAATAAGGAGAAGCTGCTGGCTATAATTCAGGACAAAAACGAGGATTTGGAGGCGAGGTCCTTGCACAATAATCTCTGAATCACCGGGCTGCCGGAGCCCACGAACAAGGGGAGAATGGAGCTATATATCGAAACAATGCTTAAGGAGGGGTTTGGGCTGGAAAACCTGTCTGAGGTGCTGCTGGTGGAAAGGGACCACAGGTCATTGGCGGTGCATCCGGTGCCTCGCCACGTCCGATAATTGCAATATTACTAAATTATCGTGACCGGGATATGGTTCTGTGCCTTGCAAGGGAGTAACAAACCATCAACTATAAAGGAAATTAAGTTACGTTCTACCCGGATTTTACTGCTACAGAAAATGCGGCATTTCCTCCAAATGAAAAAAATTGCAGGATGAACACATCCAATAAGCAATGCGGTTTTTCCCTTGGGGAAATTTCATAGTGCCATTTCACATCCGCCCCTTCGTAGTTCGAGATTGCTGAAAAATCCCCCATGCCCCCCTCTTTTTCCGTTACGGGATCCTCCCAGCCCCTATAGACTAAGGCCGAGACTTGAGATAGCTAATAGGTTTGCCCCCCTGTATGATCTTGAGGCCTGCGACTGACTACTCGTGGGGGGGAGAAACAGATTTGTTTAACCACCACTAGTGAGCCTTCACACATCTCTGTCGCACAGATCTCTGTAGGCCAGACAAAATCACCTAGGGGACACCAGACGATAACCTATCTAGTAGTAATGCCCCACTAAGTAACCCAGCAGCATCGTCTCCAGTAAACCAGGTGGATCAACAAAAGAGGGGGATATACTTAGCCACGGCCTTGCATCAAAGATGGATAAGGCGGAGTGGTTAGTGCTATGGCAGGATCGAGACATCATATGTCTTCAGGAGACATGGGCTTTGGACCCAATATTCATAAATGGCTGTCGATCCTTCCAAACCTATGCAGTTCGCTCCCTGGCAGGAAGACCTAAAGGGGGTTTAGTAACTTTAATCTCAAACACGCTACCCATTAAGGTCATTAAAATTGAAAAACCTCCCCATATTTTCTGTTTTTTTAGTCTTTGAAGGAGGTCGCCACCAGTGTTGGTTATTAATACATTACTACAACAACAATTTTGGTGGCAGCATGGTGACTGTTATTGACTCGCTGGACAAAAAAAACTGGAGAAATTCACAAGGTCTCTGTTGAGTAAAGAACTCCATATCATATGGTTAGGTGACTTTAATTCCCAACCATGCCCCAACTCACTGGTTACAAGTTGTGGCTTGGATGATATAGAGGAAGCCCATTAGTCCATTTCTCGCACCATGATTATGGTAACACTTTAAATAGGTTCTTAGCATGAAGGAATATGGAAGTGTATAACAAAGTAGACGCGGGAGGTTTGTAAAAAAACTTCTTTCGGGGAGTTTCTAATTCCACACTAGATTTTATGGTTGCAATCACCAACTGCCAGGGACATCTTTATCCCACGGATAATATACTGTCAAACTTTAGTGACCATACAGGTATATTACATGAGCTTTTTGGTCTTGTAATTATCCCCCGACAAGCGGTGAGGGCCCCAAAACCAATTTTAGCTAGGCTAAATGGAAATCAGCTGAAATGGGACAATAAAGACCAGGTCAAAACCACTCAGGAAGTTATAACTAATAAGTTGAATCTGGTCACAAACTGTTTGGACCTGGCTATTCCATCAGATATTTTAATGAATCATTTTATAGAAATCCTTCATGTGATAAAACTAGCCCTGTTCCGGCGTAAAACTAACGGAGAGACCGGAAACATGATGGTTCGACGAGATTTGCACCCGGGCTTTAAAGAACCTACGTGTGGCCCTGAAAGCATCGCCCAGAAATCAATCTCAGATCAAGGAGCTGCAATTGGTCTGTAAGAAAGCTCGTAAAACATGGAAAGATGAGCTAAAAGATGAGGCATGGGAAAACCTGGCTAAGGCCGCATCCCTTAATAGTAGTAGGGATTTCTAGAAGACAGTAAATGCCCCTTTCTTCAAGAAAGAACAGGAAAAATTATTAGATAACCACGTGAATGAAGATACAAGAGTGGCGCATTTAGATGTGATATTTGGGAGCGTGATTGCTCCAGGGGATGAATCCCATATCCCCTTAGAGACCTCCCTTAAGCCTATAACTTTTAACCTGGAGGAAATAACCTTTGCTCTCACTAAATGCAGTTGTGCCAAAGCACCAGAGCCGGATTGGGCCCCGATCGACTTCTTTCTAGAACATCAAGACCCATAGGCCCCATTGTTGACTAACATATTTAATGAAATCTCCAAGACTGGCCCACCTTGATCATGGAGAACAAGCATTATAGTCCCAATATATAAAAAAGGGGACAAATCAAACCCCCAGAACTATCAGCCTATTTCTTTTCTGGATTCCACCGCCAAACTTTTGGGGCATGTTTTACTTAATAGGTTAGAAGACTGGGCAAGAGAAAAGAACGTCCCGATGCCTTCCCGATATGGATTCCAAAAGGGCAGAGGCACTATTGCCCAATGCCTAAATTTAAGCTTGATCATCTCCAAATATACTAGAGCAAAGAAAGGGAATATATACATGGCCTACATGGACCTTTCGTAGGCTGTCGACTGCGTAGTCCATTCTAAACTCTAAACAATCATGGCTGTAATGGACATAGACTCCAGGCTTATTATTCTTGTACAGTAAACGTATTCACAGGCGACAGCCTTAGTCTGCTATGGAAGGGACAGGGAACGCACCAGATCATTTAGGATCATGAGAGGAGACAGACAAGGCTGCGTCCCTGCCCCTTTTTGATTCTCACATTATACAAATGGAGTGGAAGAAGCCTTGAAAACTTGCACGCTTGATGTCTCACAGTTCCCCTCAGGTCAATTACCAATCCTGGCCTACGCGGATGACGCCATCCTGATAGCCAGGACAGGTGTAGCACTGCAACGCCTAATTGACACCTATGTGGCCTTCATGTCATCTATGGATCTTAAGGCCAATGAGTCCAAAACCTTCATCTTAGTGTCAGGACTACCCCCTCCAAAAAACATTCTGTTATTTCACATTGGAACTCGTAAATTAGCTGTAGTGGAGATCTTCTCATACCTAGGGGTTGTTTTTGACACCAGATAAACCTGGTCACACATGGTGGGTAGTAGGGCCCAAACAAAGGAGCTCACCATGGCGGCAGTCACTGGTTTCATTAAAAAACTAGGCTTAAAACCCCTAACAACAATAAAAAAGATCTACAATGCTAAAATGATCTCGGCAGCGATCTATGGAGCAAGGGGTCTGGGGCACAGCACCAACCGACTCCATACAAAAGCTGGAGAATGGGTTTTTCAAGAGGATCGCCTCTCTCCCTATTTTATTTTCAAAGCATGTCACTTGTAGGAGAGTAGGGTCTGCTTTCTACGTTCACCCCCACTTTTTGCTTTTGCTTTACTGGTTTTCGACTTAGATGTGGCTGTGGGCCTGCTAATCAGACCCCCAGCCCTGCTGTTCTCTCTCTAAATTAATACTATGTACTTTAGGTGCATAACCCATTTGGATAGGATCACCTTATTGGCCCCTGTACAGTGTACCTTAAGTACCCAGGGCATAGGTGTACCCTAGGCCTACCAGGGGCTGCAGCATGTATTATGCCACCCCTGGCCTGGCCTTCCATTATGACACAACTGGCTGATCACTCAGCTGGGGCAAGGTCGTGTAATCACCCCTTGCTTAGGTGTAGTATTCCTATACCTATCTTAGATATAGACACATGTGTACCTTGTGAGAAGTTGGCCTGATGTATGATGTCACTAGTTCTAGTGTACACCTTATATCAGTCCAAACAACCCTTATGGTGATTGGTTGTAAAGTCAACCTTATAGACCAGCTATCCTAGTGATAGCATGGACAAGAGCAGTCTTAGGCTAAACTCTGAATGGCATGTGAAGCCAGCTGTGATACCATATATAATCCCTTGAATACCAAATGAAAGGACACCACAACAGATATATATATAAAATAAAGAGTATTTATTCTAGTCAAACCCTCAGCACTCTTTATGAGATTAGAGGTAAGTACAACACAGTCTTATTTAAGCATACATTAAGTCACACAGGTAAGTAATACAGTTAGGCCCTGGGGGCCACGCAAACCATATACTAAGTGGAGGCGACGAGAGACGTGGGACCGGCTACCTGAGAAAAGTGGCGAGTATCTTCCAGCGCAGCTTCTGAGGTACCCTTGAAGTTGTGCACCGGGGATTGAGAAGCCCCAACCCCTAGCACCATCTGCACCGAAGATCAGCCCCCCCACACTCCACGAGTCCTGCGTGGGGCCCTTCTGCATTTTCCTGCTTGCCGCGTCTGTCCGTTTGCTTGCCCGTTGGCTAGCGGCCTTTGCGACGACACACCTTTAAATCTTCACTGCTGGTTTGGCTCCTCCAGACTGGCTCCCGCTCCTCTGCAAAAGAGAAGCACCCCAGACCTTCCTGGTCTGCACCAGAAGCAAGTCCTCCATTCTTCGTGGGTTCCGCTTGCCAAGGCTTGGTGAGTCCTAGTTCGACTTCGACGCCGCCGACAGCAAGAGCCTTCGTGGGACAGCTCGCCTCCTGGTCCTGGTCGTCCTCGACGCCTCCTGGTACCCGTGGCTGCTGCTTCACCTCTTCACCTGCAATCTTCACGACATCGCCTGGTTCCTTCCTGGTTCCACGTGGTCACTGGCTAGTGACCTTGACTCTGTCCCTTCTGCTTGCAGGTACCCTTCCTTCTCGATCCCGACCTTGGGATCCACTGACTGCCTGTCAGCAACTTTCCTTCAGGCATCCATAGAAGTCCACGACGAAACCCGACGCAAGTTCACACCTATGCACCCGCAGCCCGTGGGCTAGGTAACTTGGGTACTTCGGTGCTCACAAGGGGAGTGACTATCCTAGGGTCTAGTTTCCGAGTCTCGACTCTCTAGCTACTCCAGAAGTGTCCGAAAACTGCTTATTTCAGAACTGTACTATTTCTATCGATTATACGCATTACGCGTGAGTGTTTCCACTCTGCACCTGAATCCCGTGGGCCTCCCACTTCCTAACTGTTGGTAGTGTAGTGTAGCCCCAGCGATTCCCTAGGCCTAGGCCTATTCTATTTCCGTGACAGTGGTCCTTATACCACTTCTTTAGTATATGGTTTGCGTGGCCCCTAGGGCCTAACTGTATTACTTACCTGTGTGACTTAATGTATGCTTGAATAAGACTGTGTTGTACTTACCTCGAATCTCAAAGAGTGCTGAGGGTTTGACTAGAATAAATACACTTTATTTTATATATATATCTGTTGTGGTGTCCTTTCATTTGGTATTCAAGGGATTATATATGGTATCACAGCTGGCTTCACATGCCATTCAGAGTTTAGCCTAAGACTGCTCTTGTCCATGCTACCACTAGGATAGCTGGTCTATAAGGTTGACTTTACAACCAATCACCATTAGGGTTGTTTGGACTGATATAAGGTGTACACTAGAACTAGTGACATCATACATCAGGCCAACTTCTCACATCACTCACTTAGAGCTAGATATGCCCTATGTGTCTGACATGGTGAGAGTAGCCCCAATCATGCTCTGGCAATCAATATGGTATAGGGAGACAGTGGATCTTAACAAGACAATTATATTAAACTGCCTCTTATTGGATAAAGCTTATAAGATACCCTGGTAGGAGTACATTAAAATGACTTGGCACTCACTAGGAGTCCCTGAACTGTATGTAAATCCCATCTCATGTTCCAGGTTCCCTAAAAAGAGGATAAAGGCACTAGATTTGGCAAAGCTAGCATATGAAAGGGAGGAGTCCCAAAAGTTAAAAATAAATGTAAAGACCTATCACTCGATTCCACAAGTGACAGTTGGCGAATACTTGTATATGGATTCGGTAAGGAACCTGCAGCATAGGTTTATTCTTTTAAGGTTCCGCTTAAACTTAATTCCCCTAATGCTGGGTTTCCCTTCAAAACAGTACTCTCATAATGATCTGCCAGTCTGCGCCCATGCGATAATCTATCAGCTCAGTCTGACCTACAATTTTCTTATTTTGTCATTTTTATAAGGAGCAGAGAGCCAGATATATTAAACCTTTTTTAATGCGGCATGATTTTAAGCAGTGCCGCATCGCCCTGTTCTATCTGAAGAAGCTACATGATCTTTTTGTATGTTTCTGTGTAGCATCATTCCTTTGGACTTGTAAGCGTAGGAGACATTTATTTGAATTGGAGAGGAACAAAAGTTACTTACCTGTAAACTGTGGTTCTCCAGTATTGGTGTCTTTCATAGATTCACATGCTTGAATATTCCCCGTCATCGAAGTGGGAGTCCCACGGTACATAACATAGCAATGTAGTAATAACATAAGCCTAATAGGCATAAAAGAAAGTAAAACCATAGAGTTTTTATGGATAGACAGCTTGTCACATCTATAACATATTACTGTCATCATGTTTTAGTCCAAAATCCAGCCAATCAGGCGTCCGCACCCTCTAGAACCCTCTCCCCAGAGGTTCAGGCCCTCAGATTTTCGTAGCACAAGTGTGACATAAAAGTCAAATACATGATATGAGCCTCTGAGGGGAGGTGGGTGGGTCGCATGTGAATCTATGAAAGACACCAATACTGGAGAACCACAGTTTACAGGTAAGTAACTATTGTTCTTCTCCAGTATTGGGGTGTCTTGCATAGATTCACATGCTTGAATAAGAGTAGAGAGCAGTGATATCAGAATAATACAAGGTACATAAGCATCAAAGCAATAGCAATACCCAGTGCAAAAGACTATAGGCATATAAAATATAATATATATATATATATATATATATATATATATATATATATATATATATATATATATATATATATACCTACTGGCGGTCGCCAGTAGGTAGTTATAGTTAGGACCCCTTTTCCATAGGAAATCCGCAACATTCTATTTTGAATAACTTTGGCGCCGGTCGATGAATCCTCGCGAATTTCTCAAAATAGGTGGGGCGCTACGCTCCGCTCCTACCCTGAAAGTCTCGGGGGGATTCGTCAAGCGGGGGCTGAGATAAAAGGGGGGTCCCAAAACGCGTTTTTGCCATGCATTTTTCCATAGGACCTTTAGACAGAGCTACAGCCCGAACGGCTGAACAGAATTACTAGAAATTTGGCAGAGAGGTAGTCCCTATGTCAAGGAAGTGCCTTTTGTAGGTTTGGTGTAAATCTGTTCAGTAGATTCTGAGAAAATAGCCTTTAAATCAATATATATATCTGAGCCCGCTTACGGTACGCTTACCGTACGCGTACGGTGGCGTGCGCGAGCGCGATTCTGATTGGCTCTTAGATCTTAGTAAACATTCGAATCGGCCGAAACCAGGAAGCGGCGTCCGCCATTTTGTCTCTCGCACTGAGTGTTATTTATCAAACATGATGCCCAAAAACATGTTACGGAGCTGTTTTGACAACTCCCTCCCACATAGTCATGTTGAGGGAGTCCCCAAACATCCCCCAAGAGCAAAAACGGTTTTATTTTTTTTTCGGCAATTTCGCCGAGTACGCTTACCGTACGCTTACCGTAAGCGTACGGTAAAAAATAGAAATAAAAAAAACACTATCCACACTTCCCCCACCCCCTGTGCTTTTGGTTGCCGTAGGCCACCAAATGTACAGGGCTTATTAAATCAGTAAAAAAACTATATTTTGGCAACATGAAATTATAAAATCGAAATAAAAAAAACACTATCCACATTGACCCCACCCCCTGTGCTTTTGGTGGCCGAAGGCCACCAAATGTACAGGGATTATTAAAGTTGATAAAAACCGTGCACGGAACGCACTGCGTTAAGTGGGCACGCACGCCTCGAATGGCGTAAAGTAACTTAGCATTTAAAAAACCGTACAAATTCACTGAAAAAACCATAGGTTTCACACACGTTATAGTTAGGAATTAGCATTTAAAAAACCTTGCAAATTCACTGAAAAAACCATAGGTTTCACACATGTTATAGTTAGCGGAAATTTTACTGATAAAAAACAAATGAAATTGCCCCGTTATAGTTAGTGCTGGCAACTATAACTCACGCGACCGCAATCTTCTGCTGATGACATATGTGTCTTTATAAAAAAAAATAATTGTAATATATGTATAGCTAAAAATGTATGGAAGAAGACATGGGCAAATAAGTGTCTAAATACAGTATTAGCATCAGCAGAGGATTGCGGTCGCGTGAGTTATAGTTGCCAGCACTAACTATAACGGGGCAATTTCATTGGTTTTTTATCAGTAAAATTTCCGCTAACTATAACATGTGTGAAACCTATGGTTTTTTCAGTGAATATATATATACATACATACATATATATATATATATATTCATAATAAATGTACCTTGTATACAGGAGGAGGGAAGCATCAGAGGCTCATCTTTATTTAAAAAGATTACGAAGGACTGCCTGTCCCAAAGCCGTGTCCGTGTTGTCTGCAGCATCCACACAGTAGTGTCTCATAAAGGTGTGTCTGCTGGACCATGTTGCAGCTCTGCAGATGTATTGAAGAGGCACCCCAGCAAATAGCGCAGTAGCTAGAACATTTGATGCAAGTGGTTTTCCCGCTTGTTGATGGCAAAAGGCAATAGTAGAAGATATCCAGCGTGCTATAGTTTGTTTGGTGACCGGATGACCCTTTCGCATCCGTCCGTAAACTACAAAGAGTTGGTCATTCTTACGAATAGTAGCTGTTCTCTGAAGGAAAAATTTGAGACATCTTTTGACATCCAAAGAATGAAGCGTTTTGTCTGCGGGAGTTTGAGGATTTGGAAAAAATGTTTTTAAAACAACCGGCTCATTGAGGTGGAAATCCGATGGAACCTTGGGGATAAAGGCCGGATTGGTGCGGAGCAGGACAGTCTTTAGTAAATTGAAGAAAAAGTGGTTTAGTAGTAAACGCCTGCAAGTCACTAACCCGGCAGGAGGAAGTAAGAGCCAGGAGTAGAGAAGACTTCCAAGTAACATATTTGAGACTGACTTTATGTATTGGCTCAAATGGTGGTTTCATGAGCTGTGCCAATACAATGTTTAGATGCCAAGGTGGAGGTGGCCGACGTATCGGACGAAACATTCGAAAAAGACCTTTGAAAAATTGTTGCATTTCTCTTGAAGAGTAAAGTGAGTTAGAGCCATCTTGTCGGAATCGTGAGATTGCCGCTAGGAAAACCTTAAGGGTAGAGTATGAGAGGCCTGATTTTGCTAGGTGCAAAAAGAAAGGCAAAAGTTGTTCTGGCTTGGAATGTATAGGATGTACTTGAGCTTCATTGCACCATAGACAGAATCTTTTCCATTTGAGTTTATATGTTTTCACCGTTGAAGGTGTTCTAGCCTTAGCCAAGACTTCTCTGCAATCTAAAGGAATGTCCAAATTTACAAACTCATAGTGCTCAGGTTCCAAGCCGCTAAATGAAGTGATGCAGGATCGGGATGACAAATTTGGCAGTGTTCCATGGTCAAAAGATTTGGAAGAGGGCGAAGAATGATCGGGTCGCACTGAGACAGGAGCAGTAGTTCCGTGAACCAGATTTGTCGAGGCCACCGAGGGGCTATAAGAATAATGTGACAGGGTTCTTTCCTCATTTTCCACAGAACCTAGGGGACTAGAGGTATTGGTGGAAAAGCGTAAGCATATATTTTTGACCAGTTCATCAAAAAGGCATTCCTGCATGACCTTGGTTGGGGAAGCCAACTTGCGTAGAACAGGCATATGCGGTTCAGATATGTTGCGAACAGATCCAGATTTGGGGAACCCCATAGTTGAAAAATGTGATCCAGAATGGGTTGGTGTAATTCCCATTCGTAATTGGTCATGGACGATCTGCTTAGGGAATCCGCAAGATTGTTCGACGCTCCCGGAACATGAACTGCTGTGAGGACGATGTGATGTTGAATCGCCCAATTCCAAATTTGTTGAGCCTGAAGGGACAACAAGACGGACCTTGTGCCTCCCTGTTTGTTGATGTAGTGCATGCACGTTGTGTTGTCCGTACGGATCAACACAGTGCTTCCTTGAATGATGGTTCGGAAGGCTTTCAGAGCCAGAAAAATGGCCAGTAACTCTAAAAGGTTGATGTGTCTTGTCTTTTGTTGAACGGACCACTTGTCTTTCACGGTCAGTCCTTGTAAGTGGGCGCCCCAACCCTCTAGAGATGCATCGGTCGTGAGGGTGAATAGTGGAGTGTCCGCCACAAACGGACGTCCTGATGAGATATTTTCTTCTTGAGTCCACCATAAGAGCTCATTTCAGTCGATGTGTGACTCTGACTAAGTCGTTGAAAGTTCCTGAGACTTGAGCTCATTGTTTGTCCAATTCCTCCTCGACAGGCCTCATTTTCAGGCGGCAGTGAGGGACTAGAGTAATGCACGAGGACAACATCCCTAGGAAAGATTTCAACTGTCAGACAGAAACTAACTCTTTTAGATGGATAGAAGTCGCTAGATTGCGAAGACGTAGACGTCTTTCGTGCGACACAAAAGCTTTCCCTTGCCTGGTATCTAAAATGGCTCCCAAGAACAGTCTGTTTTGAGCTGGGAGAAACTGAGATTTTCCCATGTTTAATGTAAGGCCCAGAGATTGGAAGAGGGCCCTGCATAAAAGAGTTTGTTTGGATGCCAGATCGAATGACTTTGCCTTCAGTAGGCAGTCGTCTAAGTATGGAAAGATTTGCACTCCTTGTAGACGAAGGTAAGCTGCCACCGGTGCAAGGACCTTTGTAAACACTCGGGGAGCAGAACGAAGGCCGAATGGCAGAACCTTGAATTAGAAGTCCTTTCCGGCCACTCTGAATCTGAAAAATTTTCTGTGTCTCGGCAGTATGGGAAGATGAAAATAAGCATCTTAAAGATCTAAAGTTGTCATAAACTCTCCTTGGGATAGAAAAGGGAGTACCTCTTGAAGGGACAACATGCGAAACGTTTGTGCCTTGATGTATTTGTTTAGAGCACGTAGATCCAAAATGGGACGCCATTCTCCCGACTTTTTCTGTATGAGGAAGAACCTTGAATAGAACCCCCTGCCCTTCTGTAGTTTTGGCACCACTTCGATCGCGCCCTTTCTCAATAAAATCTACAGCTGATTCAAGAGTTCTTTTAGGTGAGCATGAGGGGGACCACTTGGTGGAGTATTGGGAGGAATCTTTACGAATTCCAATGCGTGTCCCCTGCGCACAATATCTAGAACCCATTGATCGGTAGCAATTTGTGACCATTTAGAGTAGAAGTGGGAGATTCGACCTCCAAGTTTTGAAAAAGCGGGAGGATTTTGCGACGGTGTGTGGTGAGAGTCATTGTTTCTTGGAGGAATACTTTCCTCTATAAGAGGATTTTCCTCTGTACTGCCTGTAGGTGGAAGAATGCTGTTGCCTATATGATTGCTGATTCTGGGAGGAAAAGCGGTTCTGGCTTTGTCTGTACTGATTCGAATTTCCTCGAAAGGAAGAAGAGGAACCACGACCTCTTGCGCCTCGAAAATGCTGCTATTTGAATTGTAAAGACCCAAGAGCACGAGCAGTGTCAGCGTCCTTTTTAATTGTTTGAAGGGCATCGTCTATATGCTGGCCAAACAATGATTCACCGTCGTAAGGCATGTCCAGTATTTTTGTCTGAACCTCCTGACGAAAAGACGTGGCCCGTAACCAGCCCTGACGCCTGAGGACTGCTGCACCAGCCAAAAGACAGAAGCCAGTAGAGGATACATCAATAGCGCAGTCGATAATTTCTGAGGAAATTCTTTCCCCCTCTTGGAGAATTTGTAATGCCTCTGGCCTTGATGTTTCAGGGATAAGGTCTATAAAAGATTAAATGTCAGACCACATTTGGCGGTCGTAACGGCCCAGGATCGCCAAAGAATTGGCTGCCCGTACTGTTGTTGCAGCCATAGTGGAAAATGTCTTTCCTATACCATCCAGGTGTCAACCTTCTCGATCTGGTGGTGCAGACAAAGGAGAAGATGGGTTTCTGGATCGACGCTGAGCTGCCTGAGTAATGATGGAATCAGGCTTTGTTTGCGAAATTAGACAAGCAGGAGAATTTGGAGGGGCTTTGTATTTTTTAATCTATCCTAGGAAGGATAGCTGGAATGGAGTTAGGGGTTTGCATCAACTTGAGGCCTTCTTGCCAGATAATTGGAATACAACGGACCTGCTTTTGGGGTTGATCCTTAAAATCATATAGGAAACAATCCTCTTCCCTGGTGGTCATAGGAAGGTGGAATCTTTTAGCTGCTCTTTCCATGAGCAAATGAAAACCACCAATGTCGACCAGTGGAGAATCCAAAGGAGCTGGATCAGCAGGAGATGGCTTTTGTATTTGATAGTTGTCCCATTCAGAAAGAAAGGAACCGTCATCCAGCTCACCTCCTTCTTTGTCACCATCATCATCCTGCTCGTCGCAAACGTCTTCCTCTATGATTTGAGGAACTGCAAGATGTTGAACTCTTGTCGCCGACATAGGTGTGGCCTCTGTTTCCTTATTTGAAAAAGGTTGTGGAGGTATCTGCGGCGTTGGAGAAGTCTGCGCATAACGTGGAAAACGACGGTTGTAATCATCCAACATATATTGAAGGTTGGAAATAAGACTCAACGGCAGTTGTGCCATAGGAAGTTCTGGAGCTGGATGTGTGTCACAAGTAGAGAAATCGTCCTCTTGTAAGTCGTCATCATCAGATTCCTGACACTTTATTAGAGGTTCAGAGGGACTGCGAGCAGCTCGAAATCTATCATCCTCGGATTCCTCATCGTCAGATGAAAATAGCACCTCTGGAGGCTGAGAAGGAGCTTTAATTGGTATCAGGGTATCCAAAGAGGAATGTCGTCGTTGAAGCAAAGAGCTTGAAGCCCTTAGTGGTATCAGATCTTGAGATGGAGTCGTAGCCGTTGTTGTGGACGATGAAAGTCGTCGTTGAGCCACCGTCGACGACGGAGCCACCGCCGCCGACGAAGCCACTGCCGACGACGAAGCCACTGCCGATGACAAAGCCACTGCCGACGACAAAGCCACTGCCGATGACAAAGCCACTGCCGACGACAAAGCCACCGACGAGGACAAAGCCACCGTCGAGGACGAAGCCACCGTCGAGGACGAAGCCACCGTCGAGGACGAAGCCACCGTCGAGGACGAAGCCACCGTCGAGGACGAAGCCACCGTCGAGGACGAAGCCACCGTCGAGGACGAAGCCACCGTCGAGGACGAAGCCACCGTCGACGACGAAGCCACCGTCGACGACGAAGCCACTGTCGACGACGTATGCTTCTTTCTATGTTTGCTTGCCGTTGACGACGAAGTTAAAGGCACTGTAGACGAAATGGATCTCACCTTAACAGATACCAACGTCGACGGTAAAGACGCAGACGACAGGATCATAGCCGGTTTCCTAGACATAGAGGCCGAAGCAGTCGACGTAGATGCGACGACGGCAGCTCTCGTCGACGGAGGAAGCGTTGATGAGCTCGTCGACGAGAGAGGCAGTTTCTGAGGTAAAAACTGCGCAGATGGAGTCTTTGACGCCTGAGAATCAGATCTCGGGGGCGTAAAGGATTCAGATAGACTCCTGGGGGGAGAAATCACCCCTTTTGAAGTTGAAGGTTGGGTAGTGGGCTTATTAACATGATGTTTCTTCACCACCTTAGGTCTTGGAGAAACCTTCTGAGAGTCGCTTGTTCTCTTCAAGGAGGGAGCAGTTTTGATTGAAGAGACACTCTCCACATCTGAAAGAGGATTTTCTGAAGTTTTCAACTTCTGTAGCCACAGAAGGAGACGCCCTTCTCTGTCTTGTTTTCTGTGAAAAGGTTCTACGAATTTAACAATCCTTTACCCGATGTTCAGGATATAAGCAATAAATACATTTCTTGTGAGGGTCTTCAGAATGTAGCCTCAGTTTACCACAACTTCCACAAGGTCTGAAGAGGGATTTCTTGGATGTAGACATCCTAGAGGTAATCTTCTGAGGAGATATGAGAAGAAAAACTGAGCAAGCTCAAGGAGACTCCCTTCACACGGCGTGCAGGAGAAAATCTGCGGGCCTGAGCCTCTGGTAGAGGGTTCTAGAGGGTGCGGACGCCTGATTGGCTGGATTTTGGACTAAAACAGAATGACAGTAATATGTTATAGATGTGACAAGCGGTCTATCCATGAAAACTCTATGGTTTTACTTTCTTTTATGCCTATTAGGCTTATGTTATTACTACATTGCTATGTTATGTACCGTGGGCCTCCCACTTCGACGACGGGGAATATTCAAGCATGTGAATCTATGAAAGACACCCCAATACTGGAGAACTATGCTAACCCTTAGCCTTAAACTTACTTGTCCCCTTGAACATGCCATGTAAACTCCTCGCAATAGGCTCGAAGAGATAAAGGATCTCCATAACACATGTAATATTTTTAAAGGGTTTTTATAACTTAGGATGACGGTCTCTTTTCTATTTTTATCTGTTTTTAAACCTATGTATCTATGGGGTAATTGGGAAGCTGAAGTTCAGCATATATTCTTTTATTGTGTTGCCTGCACAAATAATAGCCATTGAAATGCGTAATTTGCACAGCTCAATCTTATACCCTCATTGTTTTGGGGTTTGAACTTGTACATTTTTCCTTTTGTTTCCTGTTTTAAATTGTTAGTTTTTATTAACTCATATGTATTGAACTGTATTGCACTGAGAAGAATGACACAGTTTCTTCTTTTTAAAATGTATACTTAGATGATCTATGTTTTTCAAATTAGATCGAATAAAGTTATGGAAATAAAATGAAGCAATGCTTTACCCTGCCCGTCTGTGGATAGAGGCGGATGGTAAGCAGTGGATCTTCACTTCACCTAAAAGCGCAATGGACTACACCAAAACACTGAAGAGGAGCCGGAGAGAGCAAGCCGCACAACAGTCCGATGATGGGTCTAACAGAGACTAAGATGGCGGCAGGCTGATCATAGTTAGGTGGCCGCTGGAGATTGGTGAGATCAGATGCTGATGTCTGACTCTGGTAGTACTTTGGGGGATTCAAGGGAGAGATACCCTGAGCAGGGCTCGAGAAATCATTTAATTTTTTACTAGACCTGCAGGTGTAGTCACCCACAAAAACTACTCGACCGGAGTGAAAAGCACTTGGCCTCTGGTATGTGAAAGCAAGCAAATGTGACAAGTTAACAAGAGTTAAAAGCATCTGTATGGCTCATTTACTTTGTGAGCAATAAAGATGACTTTAAATATTGCTCTCTTGTCACATTTCTTCTGCTTACAGAGGCAGAGGTCAAAAGTCAGTTTATTTTCCTACTCGCCAGAAAGGGCGAGTAGGACCTAACAATAGCTCGCCCTAATTGAATATGGCTTACAAATGCGAGCGGGCAAGTGGATTTTCTGAGCCCTGTCCTAAGTGCACCAAATAGGGTAAATGATGGGTGGCTTTGGTGGCTCGGGATTCGATCGGCTTTAGGAACCGTTCTATGATCATACCGGATTAATGGGTTCACTCGGCCACCTCCCCTCATCAATAGGAGGGATTTCAGACACCAGTGACCCCCCCCCCCCCGACGAATATACCCCTATACAAATGTTCGTTATTATTCTACTTGCGTACAAGTTTCTGTCTATGCGTGATGGCTTTAGCAAGTTGGGTAAGCTGAAGTGGGTGGGGAGTGCAGTTTTTGTATGTGATTTAGTGCAGAAAAGTACAGGATGTGTATAAGTGCTCTATGCTTGCTGCCCGTTTGAGGATTGCGGGTTCTTCACAGGATTGATCAGTTCATAAACCGAATATGGCAGGACAGGGTGGCCTAATCAAAATGCTAACGCTCAATGTAAGGGGTCTAAATGTAAGGGGTCTAAATAACCCCCCCCAAAAATAAGACAGGTGCTGGCGTATCTGGACAGGCAGGAAATTCAGGTAGCCCTGTTGCAGGAAACCCACCTCACTAAACACACAGAGCAGAATGTAGGGAAGAGATGGGCTGTGGTTAGGGTGGCCTTGTCATACTCTGCAACTCAAGGGGTGTTATATTATTGGTAAAAAAGGGTACTCCGTTTGCCATAACCCACTCGGCAAAAGATGAACATGGCAGATTCCTGTTGGTACAGGACTGCTTAGGGGGCTCCATGGTGGTGTTCATCAATAAATATTGGCCTAATGTTGATGACCCTGCTTTCTAGAGTGAGGTTTGGAGGCGGTTGGGGTTACTCTCCACTTCCATTCCATGGAAATTTGGGGAGGGGACCTAAATGTGTACCAGGATCCTGTATAGGATAGATGAACAAGTTACTTACCTTCGGTAACGATGTATCTGTAAAAAACATTAGTTAGTTAGATTCTTCACCTTAGAATATCCCCAGGCTGGATCCGGAAAGATTTTTCGTCAGCAATACCCCTTGCGCGTCGCTAGTCGTCGTCTGCGGCTCCGCGTCAGTCGTCGGCGTTGTGCGCTGGAATGACGTCGGAGTACTTAGATGCCGCCCTCACGCGCTGACATCAGTTCTTGTACATAGCTTTCCGCGCCAGGAACACAGAGCCATGCAAGAGACAGACACTGGTGCCAAAAAAGTCTAGGGTCCTGAGAAGGATAACCTTAACCCTAGATGTCGGGTCGCGGAACGGGGAGGATGGGTGTGTCGGTGAGGAATCTAACTAACTAATGTTTCTTACAGATACATCGTTACCGAAGGTAAGTAACTTGTTCATCTGAAAGAAACACGTTAGTTAGATTCCTCACCTTAGAATAGATACCCCAGCAATACCAACCCCGGTGGTGGGTCTGCGAACCAAGATCACACCAGAAAGTCCTGGAGAACAGAGCGGCCTTAGAAGCCGTCTCTCCGGACTTGGCTGTCCAGGCAATAATGCTTGGCAAACGTGTGCAGCGAGGCCCACGTTATTGCCTGACAGATGTCCTGCAAGGGGACTCCGCGACCTAGGGCAGTCGTCGCCGCCGTGGCCCGAGTGGAATGGGCCCTCAACCCAACAGGAGGTTCCTTTTTAGCTAAGGAGTAACAAGCTTTGATGCACAAAACGACTCACCGAGAGATGGTTCGCTTGTGCACCGACCGCCCCTTCTTAGCACCCACGTAGCCAACGAAGAGTTGGTCGTCCACCCGGAACTGTTTTGTGCGGTCCAGATAGAAGGAGAGCACACGTTTTGGGTCCAGACGGTGGAGCTGCTCTTCCTCTTTCGAGGGATGCGGAAGCGGAAAGAAGGTGGCAGCGTAACAGACTGCCCGATGTGAAAGGCAGTCACAACCTTAGGAAGGAAGGAAGGGCGAGTGCGGAGCACAACCTTGTCCGGATGAATAGAAAAGAAAGGAGGCTTAGAAGAGAGAGCCTGGAGCTCACTCACCCTTCTAGCAGAGGTGATGGCTACCAGGAAAGCAGTCTTAACCGTCAAGAGACGAAGAGGACAATTATGAAGTGGCTCAAAGGGAGCGCACATCAGATATGTCAAAACAAGATTCAAATCCCACTGAGGCATTACGAAAGGGTCAGGAGGAAACATGTGAGTAATGCCCTTAAGGAATCGAGAAACAACAGGGGATTTGAAGAGAGAAGGCTGATCAGGAAGCCGAAGGAAGGCAGAGATAGCAGAAAGATAACCTTTAAGAGTGCCCAGAGCAGAGCCCTGCTGGGCCAAAGAAAGAAGGAAGGAAGAGGAAAACCTCAGAAAGAGGGGCAGAAAGTGGATCCACAGCCTTTGCTGTGCACCATGCCACAAATTTGTTCCACCTACAGGCGTATACCGTTTTAGAGGAGGGACGCCTGGCTGCCAGAATCACAGCGCAGACTTCAGGAGGCAAGTCAAATGGCATCAACTGTCGCCGCTCAATCTCCACGCATGAAGGTGGAAACTGGACAGGTTCGGGTGGAGGACCGTCCCCTGCTGCTGCGACAGACGGTCCTCCTGAAGAGGCAGTCATAACGGGGGATCGATTGACAGACTGAGTAGCTCGGGATACCAGTACCTTCGTGCCCAATCCGGAGCCACCAAGATGACTTGGGCCTGGTCGCGCCTGATCTTCTTTAGCACCCTGGGCAGAATTGGTATAGGAGGGAAGGCGTACAACAGACTGCAACTTCACTTGCGACGAAAGGCGTCCCCGAGTGAGTGCTGCCTTGGAAACTCCAACGCGCAGAATTGCTGACGTGCGTTCTCTTCTGTGGCGAATAGATCTAACTAAGGTTCTTCCCACTGCCGGAAGAGATCCTTGCGCCACGTCCGAGTTGAGACGCCATTCGTGATCCATCATGCACCGGCGGCTGAGTTCGTCTGCTCTGGCGTTCAGAGAGCCCGCCAGATGTTGAACCACCAGGGTGATGCCCTGATGTTCCAGCCATGTCCAGAGGCTGACAAAGGGTCCACGACCCCACCCCGCCCTGTTTGTTGCAATACCACATGGCGGTGGTGTTGTCCGTGAACACCTGCACCACACTTCCCCGGACAACGGGAAGGAATGCCTTCAGTGTAAGTCGGATCGCTCTCAGCTCCAAAAGGTTGATATGGAGCCGAGACTCCGCTGGAGACCAGAGTCTTCTGATCTCCGCCTCCCCCATGTGGCCCCCCCATCCCAGGAGGGACGCATCCATCACCACTACGTGCTCCGGGTGGGGTAGGGAGAGGGATCTGCCGCTGACCCAATCGCGGTTCATGAGCCACCACTGCAACTGTCTTGCAGTGCCCTCCGAGATCAAGACATGATCGGACAGGTTGCCCCGATGCGGGGCCCACTGAAACTTCAGGTCCCACTGCAGAGCCCGCATTCGCCACCTGGCGTGATGCACTAACAGGATGCAGGAGGCCATCGAACCAGAAGCCGCAGCACCAACCTGACCGAAACCCGGAATAGAGGCTGAAAGATGGGAATCAGAGACTGAATATCCCGGGCCCGCTGCTCCGGAGGATAAGCCCGGAACTGCGCCGAGTCCAGAACCGCCCCGAAGAAAAGGAGCTTCTGGGAGGGACTCAGATGCGACTTCGGCACGCTGATGGAGAACCCCAGCAAATGCAGGAGGTCGGCCTTACTCTGGAGGTGGAAGACAACCTGCTGGAGCGAGCCCGCCTTCAACAGCCAGTCGTCGAGATAGGGGAAGACTGGAACCCCTGATCTGTGCAGATGAGCTGCAACCACCGCCATCACTTTTGTGAACACCCGAGGGGCACTGGTGAGGCCGAAGGGGAGCACCGTGAATTGGAAATGCTCTTGATCCATCGTGAACCGCAGGTAACGCCGGTGGGCCGGGAATGTGAAAATAAGCGTCCTGCAAGTCCAACGCTACCATCCAGTCTCCTGGATCCAGGGCAGCCAGAACCTGAGCTAGGGTAAGCATCTTGAACCTCTCCTTCCGGAGGAAGACGTTGACGCTCCTGAGGTCCAAGATAGGGCGTAGGCCCCCTTTGCCCTTCTTGGGAACCAGAAAGTAGTGGGAATAGCAACCACGACCTACTTCTGGACCAGGAACGAGCTCGATAGCCCCCTTGGCCAAGAGGGCTGCAACTTCCTCCCGTAGAAGATTCAAGTGATCCCCGACATGAGGTGGCATGGCTGGAAGGGTCATCTCGAAGGGGAGGGAGTAGCCCGTTCGGACGATTTGCAGCACCCACCTGTCCGACGTGATGGAACGCCAGTGGAGCAGGTGATGGCGAACTCTGCATCCCACTGGCGTGGTATGGGCCTGAAAGCACGGACTAGGAGGGCTTTGAGGCGGATGCTGCCGGGGTGGATGTGGACTGACCGGCACGTTGACCCCCGGTACCGCCTCGGCGGAATCGACGTGTGCGACCGCGTGCAGGTGGATCTGCGGCCGGTGGCTAGGCGGACGTGAGGTGGCGCCCATTCCTTGGCCACGAAAGGGACGAAAGGCGGAAGTTTGTGGTCGCGGCCCCGAGAGGCCCAAGGACTTGGCCGTAGCCCGGGAGTCCTTGAAGAGCACCAGTGCACTATCCGCCTTCTCGCCAAAAAGGCGAGAGCCATCAAAGAGCATATCCATGAGGGTGCTCTGGACATCCCCTGAGAAAGACGTGGACGGCAGCCAGGCGTGGCGGCGGAGCGCCACCGTGGTTGACATTGCCCTACCCAGCGAGTCCGTAGTGTCTAGTCCACATCGAATAGCATGTCGTGCTGCATCCCGCCCGTCGGCAAGAGCCTGGGCGAGCCGCGTCCGGGCCTCCTCCGGACACTGGGGCAGCACGTCCTCCACCGTATCCCACAGAGAGTGGGAATAACGGTCCAAGAGGCAAGCGGTGTTCAAGGACCGCAGTCCCAAACTAAGGGAAGAGAACAGCTTCTTAACAAACTATTCCAGCCTCTTAGATTCCCGATCTGTAGGAGCAGACGGGAAGGAGGATTGGGAAGTAGAGGCCTGGATAACCAGGCTCTCTGGCGTGGGGTGTTGAAACAGAAAACTGGCGTCGCCCGGAGCAGGGCCGTGGCGCCGGGCCACGTTCCGATCCAGAGGAGGTACTGTGGAGGGCTTGGACCAGGTGCCCTTCAGAACGTCCACTAGTGCCTCATTGAACTGCAGCAGAGGCTCTGAGGAGCTTGTTGACGATTGAAGCACTTCAGTGAGGAGGTTAGTCCTCACGGCCACAGCAAGCAGCTCCAGCCCAAGGGCTTCGGCCGCCTTGCGCAGCACCACTGAAAATGCAGCACCTTCCTCCGAAGCCACAGTCGGAGGAGAGATGAAACCAGTGTCCGGGGAGGTGCCCAAACCCCTGGCATCCCCCAGCTCATCTGCCCAGTGCTGAGATAAGTTGGCCTGCATGGCCAGACCCCTCCCAGTCGCCCACGTCATCCGATTCCTGATAAACAGGGGGAATAATCGGAGCCGGATGGTAGATGAAATTGTCATCCATCGGCGTCGGCTGCGGCGCCGGGCCCAGACTGAACCGGGGAACGGCGCCGTCCGGAGACGGCGCCGGGGGTGGAACAGGTGTCGGCGCCGGCGGAGGAGGTCGACCGGCACTGACTGAGATCCAGGCCTGGATCCCACGGGGACCTGTGTCGTCAAGACCAAAGTCGATGACGGCGCCGGAGCTGCCGGCTCGCTAGGTCGCCCAGTCGACGGCGGAGCCAGGCCCCTCATGACCGAGAGGAAGTCACTGATCTCTGCCGGAGTCGCGTCAGTCCCAGGGACCGGTGGGTATGGGGACGGTCGTGGCTCCTGCAGCTCCGATGGAGCCGTGGGGGTGGTACCACCCGGACCCTCGACCGAGTCGCACGACTGGCGAGGGGAGTCCGAAGAGCGATGTCGCCTCTTGGACTTCTTAGCATGCTTTGACTTACCCGAAGACTTCGACCCCGATGAGCGGTGGTGGTGGCTGCGGCTCCGCGACCGGTCCTTCGACCTCCTCCTGGATCAGGACCGTGAACGGCGCGGAGCCGAGTGTCGGAGCTCGAGAAGCTTACGGGACCGGTCCCGCCTAGCCTTCGAGGTTAAGGCCTGGCAGTCGAGGCACGACTCCGCATCGTGGTTGGCCCGCAGGCAGTAAAGGCACCGGTGGTGGTGGTCCGTCACCGACATCAGTCAATGACAGGAGTCACAGGCTTTAAACCCGGGGATCCTACCGGCACCAGTTCAAATCGAGTAGACAAGAGTCCAAAACGTTTTAGTCAAAAAGTGACTAAAGGGGTAAGCTCTTCCCGGATCGGCACTGTCTGGCGCGGAAAAAAGAACGGACGTCAGCGCGCGAGGGCGGCGTCTAAGTACTCCGACGTCATTCCGGCGCACGACACCGACGACGGACGTGGAGCCGCAGATGACGCCTAGCGACGCGCAAGGGGTATTGCTGACGAAAAATCTTTCCAGATCCAGCCTGACGCCTGGGGATATGCTAAGGTGAGGAATCTAACTAACGTGTTTGTTTCAGATCAGCTACCACAAAACTGCATGGGAAACAGGCAGCAAGTACAGTTAGAGATATTATGGAGGGAGAAGGGTTGATTGACATATGGAGATCCAGAAATCCAGACGCGAGGGAGGGCACATTTGTCTCCTCAGTCCATGGCTCATTGTGTCGACTGAACTACTGGCTAGTTTCCTGGGACGTGAGTGTAGGAGAGTAGGGTCTGCTTCCTATGGTCACCCCCACTTTTTGCTTTACTGGTTTTCGACTTAGATGTGGCTGTGGGAGATCAGCCCTCCACACTCCACGAGTTCTGCGTGGGGCCCTTCTGCATTTTCCTGCTCTACGCATCTGTCCGGTTGCTGACCCGTTGGCTAGTAGCCTCAGTGACGACGAACCCTTAACTTTTCACCGCTGGTTTGGCTCCTCCAGACTGGCCCTTGCCCTTCCCTGTGAAAGAGAAGCACCTCAGACCTTCCTGGTCTGCACCTGAAGCGAATTTCCATTTCCGCGTGGGTTGCCTTTGCCAAGGCTTGTTAACTCCAATCGGGACGTCGACTCCGCCATCAGCAAGATCCTTCGTGGGACAGCTCTTACCCTGGTTCTGGTCGTCCTCGACGCCTCCTGGTCCACGCAGCTGCAGAGACGAGCTTCAAGACATCACCTGTGTTCTGCACATCGCCTGGTTCCTTCCTGGCTCCACACAGTCACTGGCTAGTGACCCAGACTTTGTCCCCTCTGCTTGCAGGTGTTCTTCCTTCAAGATCCATCTTTGGGTCCACCGGACATCTTCCTCCTGGCCGCCTGCCAGCATCTATTCTTCAGGCATCTTGCGACGACACCCGACACATCTTCACACCTAGGCACCCGTCGTCTCCTGTGGGTGAGGTAAAGCGAGTGTGTTTCCACACTGCACACGCCTCCCGTGGGCCTCCCACTTCCTAACTATTGGTAGGGTAGTGTAGCCCCAGCGATTCCCTAAGCCTACTCCATGTTCGTGACGTGGTACTTGTAGTGTGGAAATATGGATTTTTATGATCAGTTATGTCCCCTATCTTGGACCCCAACGGTTTCATGTATAAATCACAAATACATGTATGTTTCCTCCAGTTCCAGTTATGAAGACGCAAACACATGTGCGTCCACCGTCAACATGTCCTCTTTCAGATCCGCCATGAATGGGCCGGATATTCTATTCCTAAGTATGAAAGGCCACCGGCTTTATATGGTTCATTTATCCCATTTTACAGTCCAGGCGAGTAGGCCCTGATTCTGCCATTAAGCTTTTCCTGCTTTCTGCCTCTGAAAGCTCCAGTCTGAGCTCGCATCTGTATCCATGAACTTTGTCCTACTCCCTGCGCGGCTAACGGTGCCTGACTCGACCTGTCTGCTTGCCAAAAACTGTATTTCACCTTCAAGATTATCTGCTCTGCTCCGCTCCCCATCCAATGCATTCCTGTCTAGTAGTTTAAGTAAACATTCTTCCAGCTACCGAGCAAAGGCCCGGTTTCTCTGTCTTTATGCAAGTAATTCATAGCCCTGTTACTATGGAAGATCTCTGCCCTTCGCATCCAGTGTAGACACTTAGACGCTTGTACACGCACTCACAGTCAGTATAGAATAGATATTATTCGAGAGACCTTTCCTTTTGGATAACATAGTTCTTTAAACATAGGATGTTAGATATGATTTGGGATTAGGTTGACTTGACCCCCCAGACTTCTGTCTCCACATGTAGAGCTAAATGTCAAGTCCCCTTCACCCCCTAGTTGCACGTCAATCGCACGTCATGCTGCTGCGCGCGCATCTCTGCCGAGTATTTCTGCTGACATTGCGAAATTCTTTCATGGAACCACCCTGTTGTGACATCATACCTAATGACGTTCTTTAGTTACGCCCAGTTACACCCATTTTAGTTACGAATGTATGTTTTTATCTTTGTTATCAACTGTTACGCCTCCTGCATCTGTTTCACTGTAATGCCTATTGTATAAAAATGATTACCTGTCAATAAAGTATGTCCTTCACTTCCTGAACCTTCGTGGTGATGGAATATGGAGTCCATCAATTCGAATTGATTTTGGAATAAAGCCCGTTCCGAACCTCTAATACCACGGATTCTGCCTCTTATTTTACTGAGCTATTATGATTAATTTTCCGCATCAAATTAAGTTCCGGTAATTAAATTATTTACCACATATATGGCGCCCGAACAGGGACACTTTCTCATCTCACGCGCCGGAGGTGCGTTGCAGGCCCGGTCTCCTGCCACAGCTGGACGGACAACAACGCGTACCCACAGGATTTCCTGTATCTCCCTCCTGCCGAGCGGGGGTAACTGAGGCTGCGATCAACACCCAGACGAGGCGGTGAGAAGTGCGAAGTATCCCGACCAGAGCCTAGCTGAGAGAGCAAGATCCGAGGTATACAGAGGCCCACCAGTTTCCGAGGTTCCGAAGTTCCGAGTCGAGTCCAGTCCGGTTCAAGTCCAGTTCAGTTCAGTTCCGAGGCCTTCCGTTCCGAGCTACCCGGTGAGTACCATTGTCGGGGAGGCGTTCAGACGTGCACATAGGTTGTGCCGGTCAAGACGGGTTTGGGTACACAAATCCGGTCTGCACTGTTTCAGCAGTGTATCTGTACTGTTTAGCAGTATATCAAGTATGTCCAGTATATAATTCAGAATTACCTAGTTAGTGCCGAGTATTATGCTTAGTGACTAGTTCCCTAAATGGCCATCATTGTTGTTCATTAAATGTTAAATGTTAAATGTTTTAAATACGTTCTGCATATTGTGGTGTGAATGACTGTTCATTATTGTGTTTTTGGTGTATTAAACGTGTTCAAAATTAGGTATCAGATCAGTTCTCAATATGCCGCTCTTTTCGAAATTAAGACAGATCAAAACTAGAAAAGGGGTACTCGAAGAAGCTGTTCCCATTCCTCCTAGGGACACTCCAGGGTACTTCATGTATCATAAACATGGCCTAGACGCCATATTATTTCTTGATTTATGGGTAGACTACACCAAGGAATTACCAGAAAGTCAGAGGTGGCCCGCAGCTGGGACCTGGGATGCAGATTGCATCATGAAAGTAGAGGAAGAATTATGGAAAAAGAAAGCCAGACAGTCACAGAAAGATGCCATCGAATTATGGCGTAAAGAATCATATAGACGTACAGAAAAAGCACTCAGACAGGAAGAGAAAAGTAAGGAGAATTCAAATAAAGTCCGAGAAAATCTATTAATTGAAGAAGGTACTCGAGTAAAATCAGAACAAGTAGACAGACAAAGAAATGCCCTTATGAATGGTATGTATCCTCTTCTGGCCGAAGGGTTACCTAAGGCTACTCCGGAGATACCAAAAGACTTGCCACCCCCATTGTTTCCGATAAAAGCACATCCCAAAGGGCATCCCAGAACCGCAGAAGATGTTTTCCTTTCCTCTTATTTAGACGACGCAGCTCCCGAGTATGCTAATACTGCGCCACATAGACCGCCTGCCGAGGGGGTTCAACGCCAAGACCCTCCTCCGTCTGTACCTCCGCAACAACAAACTCCGACACAAGTTCCGGCAAGCACATCTGTTTCTACAGCTGTATCCACACCTATGGTTGCTATATCACGTTCAACGAATCCTTTCACATCCAGCACCCCAGGTGGTGCTACAGGAGGTGCATCAAACATTTTTTCCACGCCACCCAGAGTAAATAAACTTTCCTTTCAAGAATTAGCCCACCAACGTACGCCCAAACTAGTAACTCCCGACATGCTTAAGGAACTTCTAATAGATTGTAGATATGACCCTGTGCCCGGCAAAGAGGACGAAATGCTGCTGGCATCATTACGTATCCGACGAGCTGCAATATATTTAGGGAGGCTACCAGGAATGACTACACATTTAGAAAACATATATCACTTTGTCCAGTCAGGGCGAGATTCTGAGAGTATTAATAGAGCCATGGAGTACCAGAAAGTGGAGATACAGGGGGAACTGTTACGTTTCCTCATAAATTGTGTGATCAGAAACCAAGACCGACCAGGGGTAAATCCGGAAGAAATGCAAATTCTCACCACATGGAGTCGGAATATATCAGAGGGGAGACATGATAAACGATTAAGTATAGTAGCTATGTGCCGAAAGATCCGCTAAGAAGTAGAACGAATACACGAAGAAAGATTAGCAGTAGACCAGCCTGAACAAACCGAGGAGGAGGAAGAATTAGAACTGCCCACAGGACAGTTAGAAACCATGGCCTATGTAGGTAGAGGAAGATCATGCAATAATACTAGATGCTTTACTGATCCGATACGTCCGATACGTCCAGATAATAACAGAAATTTCCAAACACCTATAATAAATATAAGGTCCCCCGAACATTCGTTCCAAGCCGCAGACAAATTACTCCGAGAACGAAGGGGTTATCATATACTCGATTCTATGGACGAACAAGAATTAGCCAGGTCAGCCGTTCACTGGGTTGATAGTCCCGGAAAATATAGTGATGATACACTAGCGCACACGTTTTTGAACCTCACCCCAGATGAACAGCGTTTAGCTGGTATCTACATGATTCAACAACTCCTTATATTATATAAAAGCCAACACTCCGATCCTGGTCCCTTACCTGATATATTGACTGAATTACTCACGAATAAATGGAGAGGTTCAGGTACTGAGTTAATTAGAGAAATACTAGAATCCAGAAAGCAGTACATTCTTTTTGTATGCCCCGAACATGTCTCACTGCCCATCAAGGAAAGAACGACGTATTATATGGATAGACAGAATCCCTTACGCGAAGTCCACCCGATAAAAGGTGAGGACAATCAGTTTAAACGTGTGTTTGTATACACACCCATATCTAAAATAGAACTATTAGAAATGAAGAAAGTGGTACCCAGTCATGACAAAGACCCAGCGGGTTTCCACCGTGAAATTAAAGACATGTTACTCATGGGAGAGTATACCTATCCTGACATTATGACAATATTGAAGGTATTAATGCCTGCGGGCATTTACGAAAAACTCAAGGAAAAGGATTGGGAGGTGGGAGACCAAAAGATAGATTGGACAGCATTAGAAAACGAAGAAAAAGCTCGAGGTCCAGGTTCAGGGCTTGGGGAAAAGACCAAAACACTACCAGGTTTACTAGTACAGGTACTGCCACGTTTATTAACTACGAAAAAGGAAGACTGGGGTGCAATCTCAGCCTGTAAACAAAAGCAAGATGAAGACACTAGTGATTTCTATGCCCGATTCGAAAAATGTTTTGGTATAAATAGTGGAATAAAAGCAAGTAGCGAATCGTACCCACATCTGTTTGTGACAAAATTAGTTGAAAATTCCTTGCCCCAAGTTAAGAATAGAGTATTGAAATTCGAGAGAACCTGGCAAGGTAACACTCCGTCACAAATGTTACAAATGTTACAGTACCATCTCAATAGAATTAGAGAGGAACAAGAACATGAACAAAGACGCATGAAAGACACGAAAATGAAAATGCTAGTTTCCCTGACAGTTCCAGCTGACGGTCATAAAAAGGGTATGACACAGTCCAGTGTTTCAGCAGGTCCTGTAAAAGGGACATGCAACTATTGTAAACAGCCAGGTCATTATGTACACGACTGTCCAGTTTTAAAACATAATATCGCCATAGGTAATACAAAAGAAAGACCACGGCCACTTAGACAGGATCAGAACCAACAAGGAGCTCCGCAGCATGCACAGTCCATGCCAGCTCCGCAACAGTCTATGCCAGCTCCACCACCGCAGCCTATTGCTGCCACACAAACAACGACACAACAGATGTACCAGACCGCACAGTATGACTATCCTGATTATCAACGATATTCATGAAACAGCCTAGAGAGGGAAGTTGGCTTACCCCTTATCGAGGTCCCTGTAGATCAAGAAGGACCTTATGTACACAGTGAACTATTAGGCCAAGATAGAAAATTTTTACTTGATACAGGGGCAAGCCGAACAACAATAAAACGTAGTGAAGTTCCAGGGGCACCCCTCTCAGGCTCACAGAATATTTCCCTTGGCTTTTCAGGAAAACCTATCATTAACGAAGTATCACAGCCTCTTCCACTTACGATTGGTCCCTTGACACGAACTACAGATTTATTGCTTACTAAATCATGTCCAGAAAACCTGTTAGGTATAAAAACATTGAAAGCTCTAGGAGCTATAATATGTTGTTCTCCGGAAGGAGTAAGATTGTTTCTACGTGATTTCAAAGGGCACTATGTGTCCCGAGACATGGATCACCGACTGCAGACTTTACCCACACATTTATGGGCACAAGGCCCTACAGATGTTGGTTGCATGAACATTACACCATATCGAGTCACGCTAAAGACAGGAGTGGTACTACCACGAATGCGACAATACAAGTTACCGCCAGATGCTGTAGTGGCTTTACTGCAAATCATTGACGAGCTTATTACCCAAGGAGTGGTTGTGGAAACCGACTCCAATGTATGTAATTCACCGATAATTCCGATTCTTAAACGAACTGATCCAAAAGCCCCGCCAGTATATCGATTGGTTATTGATCTGCGCGAATTAAATAAATGCATTGTACCACAATACCCCGTAGTCCCAGACATTTCTTCATTACTGACAGCCATTGATTCCGAAGCAACATTCTTTACTGTAATTGATCTCAAGAATGCCTTTTTCAGCGTCCCAATAGATCCGGAAAGCCAATACTTGTTCGGATTTAGTTTAAATGGACGAAGCTTTAAATTCACACGCGCACCTCAAGGATTCACAGAAAGCCCCAGCATCTATAGCCAAGCACTGAAACGAGAACTTGACAGTATCCACATGCCAGTCAACACTGCCCTGCTTCAATATGTCGATGATCTGCTGATCACCGCTAGAAGCGAACCTGAATGTGAAAAAGCCTCACTGACGGTTTTACAATTTTTGGCCGAAAAGGGGCACAAGGTGTCCCCTTCTAAGCTGCAATTCTGTGTCCAGCGAGTTGTTTACCTTGGGCACTCGCTGTCCAAGGAGGGAAGGCAGCTTACACCAGATCGCATCCAGTTAATTGCTAACATGCCAATACCCAAGACACAAAAGGAGGTACGGGCTTTTATAGGCCTCACTTCATATTGTAGGCAGTGGATCCCTCAGTATGCATTTCTAGCAAAACCACTCATTCAGTTGACAACACAGGAGGCAGCCACATCGACTGTTCTCCCTTGGACTCAGGAACATACACAAGCTTTTGAAAGCCTAAAGAAAGCTTTATGTCAAGCACCTGTTTTAGCAACACCATGTTACAATAAACAGTTTACACTCTTTGTTACAGAACGCGAAGGTACTGCCTTGTCAGTACTCACACAGGAACAAGCAGGATCACACAAACCATGTGCTTATTTCTCTAGTACATTAGATCCCGTAGCTCAGGCTCTGCCTGCGTGCCTGAAATCAGTGGCAGCGACAGCTTTAGCAATCAGACAAAGCGATGCCATAGTGTTAGGACACCAATTGACAGTACAAGTACCACATGCAGTAGAGGTTCTCTTGAACCGAACACAAACACAACACTTGACTATAGCAAGACTCACCGGTTACGAATTAACATTGTTTCAGCCACACATAGAAATCAGACGTTGTAGTACATTGAATCCTGCCACACTGTTACCAGTAAACGGAACAGACCCACTAGCACATGATTGTATTGAAGTTATTACTATCACGACGAAACCTAGACAAGACTTGACAGACGTCCCATTGTCAGACCCAGACCTGACGTTGTATGTAGATGGTTCATGTATGAGAACAAGTACAGGAGAGTTAGTGGCCGAGTATGCAGTCACAACAGACACTGAAGTCATTGAAACAAATTGCATAAATACCTTGTCCGCTCAAGCAGCAGAGCTCATCGCTCTGACACAAGCCTGTATTCAAGCCACAAATAAAAAAGTCAACATATACACTGATTCACGTTATGCATTCGGAGTTGTACATGACTTCGGCGTGCTGTGGCGAGAGAGAGGTTATTTAACTTCTCACGGTGCCCACATTCAGCACGGACCCCTCATTCATGCCTTATTAGATGCAATACATCTACCCACTGCAATATCAATTATGAAATGTAAAGCTCATACGAAAGTTACTGATATCATTTCCCAAGGCAATGATCTAGCTGACAGAACAGCTAAACAGACTGCTCAAACTCACACATCTGACATGACAAAGACAATAGTTCCGACACCAATACATTGCATGATGGTTAAGGATCCCGCTCTTGACGTAATTGACATACAGACACATGCTACACCAGATGAAATAAAGAAATGGACTGAATTAGGAGGGATCCAAACGGATCAAGGATGGACGACGAAGGAAAAATCTGTATGGTTCCTTCCTGATTCAATGGTCCAAGTTATCATTAATACTGTACATAGTCCAGCGCACCTAGGAGAAAAAGCTATGCTAGACAGCATTCAACACATTTGGTTCAACAAACATTTACGAGCAGCAGCTAAACAAAAAGTTCGTACCTGTATGATCTGTTGTCAGTTTAACCCAGGTAAAAGCATTCCCGTAGAACAGGGTGGATTTCAGCCTCCTGATCACCCTTTTGAAGTCCTCCAGATGGATTATATCCAGATGGAACGATGTCGAGGATTCAAATATGTTCTTGTAGTTGTCTGTGCTCTTTCCCGTTGGACAGAAGCATACCCGGTTTCAGATTACACTGCCCCGACTACTGCCAAACAGTTGGTTCGAGAATTCTTCCCACGGTACGGTTTACCACGTGTTGTCTACTCAGATAACGGCCAGCCGTTCTCATCCGAACTAATGAAACACGTTTCACTTTTGTTAGGCTATCAGTGGAAATTTCACTGTGTCCGACACCCCGAGGCAGCAGGTCTCGTGGAACGACATAATCAAACTCTGAAAATTAAATTGTCCAAAATATGTAGGGAGAAAGGTGTCGACTGGGTAGTAGCCTTACCAGTTGCACTCTTTTACATGAGAATGGTAGCGCACTCTCAAACAGGGCTATCCCCTTATGAGGTGATCTTCGGTAGACCACCAAATATGTGGGGGACGCCTATACCACGCAAAATAACGGATGTTGACTGTAATATGCTGACAGATTACTTGGCTTCCTTGATGTCTGCACTACAATCTTGTCGTTCACAGGTAGCTGCAGCCTTTCCCGACAACACCGAGGTGAAACCCCATGACGTAGTTCCCGGGGACCTGGTGTTAGTGAGGAACTTTGACCGGAAGTCTCAGCTGGATCCTAGGTGGAAATCGCCTCAACTAGTACTGCTCACCACGAGGACCGCCGTGAAGATCGAAGGTCGCAAAGGCTGGATACATTCAAGTCATATCAAGAAATTTCATGGACTTCCGTCTGATGTAAACGATACACCTCGCGTGTCTTCACCGATTGACTCAAAGCTTCCTTTGGTTGAACAGAGTAATAAGGAACTATATAAACTAAAACTACGGTCTAACAAGTCAGACAATTTGATTGTTTAAGTCCTCTCCAAGGTGAATCGGTCGAATTTGTCTCTGACATGTATCCCCTAGACCTGAATAGAGAAAGAAACCGAAAGATGCAATTGAAACAACATGCGTACTGTAAATCACTGCGTAGTCATTGCACAGTGACGTTATTAATTTTGTTTTTCTTAAGTCTTTTAATAATTGCTGCAAGTATATTGTTGCACATATATTATCCTATTTCTAAACATGTTTACAATGTTACTGCTGAACACTCTTTTAGTGAATTACCCCCGCATGAGTTGTCCTATAGATTTGCGCTGCGCAATAACACTTTTATTAGTATGTTACATCATTCCCATCAGACTAGCAATGCTACAAATTGTTGGATATGTGGCCGACTCCCTCCCTATCAGAACTATAAGGGAATTCTGCCTCTCTTTCCATATCCGTTCACACACAATGGCTCCTGTGGAGCATGGTTTAGTTTAATTAATTCCCTAGATTCGAATTCCGCAGTTTATCAAGACAACTGGGTATGGGGAAACCTGAACTTAGTTTTGCTTAAAGTCTGCTACCCTAACAAGGAGGGACTTCCCAAAAGAACAGGAACTGATCTAGAAAATGAAGTATATGGATTAGGGAATTTCACGCTTAATCTCATGATCCTGAATGTTGAATCCGAAGCTGCACCAATTTTTCCCGCTATGTCAGTATTTCCAGTTAAAGGTGAATTATGTGTAAGAAAGAATGGTTCCATACATATGGGCCATAGTAGATGCACCACTGTAATAGAATTCAGTGATCAAGGCAAGTCTACATTTAGAGCTTCTCGCCATTCCTACTTCATATGTGGTCAGACTGCATATATACGTTTGCCTCTAGATTGGGATGGTACCTGTTACATCGGATTCCTTTTGCCACCTGTTTTTCTAGCTCCTCCTGATTATCACAGAAATACTCATTTAGTACACAATAGAGAACGGAGAGATCTCCCAATGGTCGATTACACTGAGACAGCTTGGGAAAAATACACAGATTTCAATAAAGGTCTCTTTCCTTATATAGGTACAGTCACTAATAGTAAGCTGATACGTAGATTAACCAGAACCCTTGAAGCAGTAGTGAACGAAACTATTTCCGCCTTAGGCAATTTAACAGAAGAGCAGTCTGCTATGCGGATTGTTGTGCTTCAAAATCGTCTTGTCCTTGACGTCATCCTGGCCGATAGGGGCGGAGCTTGTAGGGTCATCGGATCAAGTTGTTGCATTTTCATACCAGAAAATTCGCCATCTGTATATAAAGCCATAACTCGCCTTCATAAGATTGTAAGCCAGATACACCAGAATCCAGGCACCTGGACTTGGTCCGGTTGGTTTTGGAGTGTATTGTCAACCTTTGGATGGAGGGTCCTATCCTTCCTAGGTATTGGCTTTCTCATACTATTCAGTTGCTGCTTATGTCTACAATGTGGACCAGCGATTTGTGGTCTGTGTGCCACATCGTGTATTCCACCACCAAGATTTCATTCATCCCAGAAGAAAAAAGAAGAACAAATGATGCTATATGAACAGATCAACGGATTGATGAAGATTGATATCTCTTAAGGGCAAGTAGGGGACAAGGAGGGAATGTGGAAATATGGATTTTTATGATCAGTTATGTCCCCTATCTTGGACCCCAACGGTTTCATGTATAAATCACAAATACATGTATGTTTCCTCCAGTTCCAGTTATGAAGACGCAAACACATGTGCGTCCACCGTCAACATGTCCTCTTTCAGATCCGCCATGAATGGGCCGGATATTCTATTCCTAAGTATGAAAGGCCACCGGCTTTATATGGTTCATTTATCCCATTTTACAGTCCAGGCGAGTAGGCCCTGATTCTGCCATTAAGCTTTTCCTGCTTTCTGCCTCTGAAAGCTCCAGTCTGAGCTCGCATCTGTATCCATGAACTTTGTCCTACCCCCTGCGCAGCTAACGGTGCCTGACTCGACCTGTCTGCTTGCCAAAAACTGTATTTCACCTTCAAGATTATCTGCTCTGCTCCGCTCCCCATCCAATGCATTCCTGTCTAGTAGTTTAAGTAAACATTCTTCCAGCTACCGAGCAAAGGCCCGGTTTCTCTGTCTTTATGCAAGTAATTCATAGCCCTGTTACTATGGAAGATCTCTGCCCTTCGCATCCAGTGTAGACACTTAGACGCTTGTACACGCACTCACAGTCAGTATAGAATAGATATTATTCGAGAGACCTTTCCTTTTGGATAACATAGTTCTTTAAACATAGGATGTTAGATATGATTTGGGATTAGGTTGACTTGACCCCCCAGACTTCTGTCTCCACATGTAGAGCTAAATGTCAAGTCCCCTTCACCCCCTAGTTGCACGTCAATCGCACGTCATGCTGCTGCGCGCGCATCTCTGCCGAGTATTTCTGCTGACATTGCGAAATTCTTTCATGGAACCACCCTGTTGTGACATCATACCTAATGACGTTCTTTAGTTACGCCCAGTTACACCCATTTTAGTTACGAATGTATGTTTTTATCTTTGTTATCAACTGTTACGCCTCCTGCATCTGTTTCACTGTAATGCCTATTGTATAAAAATGATTACCTGTCAATAAAGTATGTCCTTCACTTCCTGAACCTTCGTGGTGATGGAATATGGAGTCCATCAATTCAAATTGATTTTGGAATAAAGCCCGTTCCGAACCTCTAATACCACGGATTCTGCCTCTTATTTTACTGAGCTATTATGATTAATTTTCCGCATCAAATTAAGTTCCGGTAATTAAATTATTTACCACAGTAGGAAGGTGGATATCTGACTATGGTTACCCCCAACTTTTTGCCTAGTGTCTAGCTGGTTTTTCGACTTAGTTGGCCTGAGATCCTGCCATTCAGGGTCTCAGGCTGTCTGCTCTCTCTTTAAAATAGACTCCATGTACCCTAGGTACATTCCCAATTGGTAAGGATCACCTTATTGGACCCTGTACAGTGTACCCTAGGTACCTAGGGCATAGGTGTACCCTAGGCCTACCAGGGGCTGCAGCAGGTATTATGCCACCCCTGGTCTGGCCTTCCAATCAGACACAACTGGCTGATCACTCAGCTGGGGCAAGGTCGTGTAATCACCCCTTGCTTAGATATAGTATGCCTATATCTACCCTTATATATAGACACATGTGTACCTATCAGTCACTCCTATGGCAGGCCTTAACAATCCTGGAGGCAGAGTGCTTGGTAACATGTGAGATGGTGCTCTAGCATGAGCTGAGCCTGTCTGCAGCTTTCGGAACCATGTCCTTATAGCTGTTCTAGGATATAGCCTACCATATACTCTTAAAGTGCCTTATAATCTTAAACGGTTATGGTAACTATGGCTTGGCTGTATCAAAACATGTCGTGTAAGGTGTCTAACACTTTGGAATAATACCCCCATACCATTTCTGGTGATGAGGATATTATTCCTCCCTTCTAGAGGGAGAGACATGTTAAAATCCTACTTTGCTGTTTAACTCTAACCAAAGCCTCAGCATCACAAAATGGATGCTGCTGCCACAGACACAAGTCTGACCTCCTGCTGCTGGGAGTGATCCCGGCAAGGGAGGCTTGGACAATAGGTTTCCTGCTTGGGGAGGTGCTAGCACCTCCCCAGACAGACTTTAGTGTATTGGGGCAGGGAGGGCTGAAAGGAATGAGACATGCCTGGGGCACACAAGGTGTTCCATGCATAGTCCAGTTCAAACCGGTGCTGGGGCACTCCAGCCCCAGTCCTGGCGCGAAACTGGACAAAGGGAAGGGGGTGTAACCACCCCCCTCCCAGGTCCCACTCATAAGGCGTGACCTAGCAGGTATCCCAGCCCCCCAGATTAGTATAAGAGTGGGAGTTGGGCCTCAAGACTTTAGATTATCCTGAACCTGCAAACTTGAACAGAAACTCTGGACCTTCGACATTCGACGAAAGAAGAAGACTGAAGAATCTCCCTTGTGGCCAAGGAGTGGCTACCCTGTGCAAACAGCCACCATCAAGAGACTACCCTTTGCTTTGCTAAAGTTCTACGAGGGACCGACTGCAGAGCCCGACCAGATCCTTGACTTCCAGACTTCTCCGACCCTGATCCACATCCACAGCAGAGCTGAGATCCGTGGAGGCGACGAGAGACGTGGGACCGGCTACCTGGGAAAAGTGGCTAGTATCTTCAAGCGCAGCTTCTGAGGCACCCTCGAAATTGTGCACCGGGGATTGAGAAGCCCCAACCCCAAGCACCATCTGCACCGAAGACCAGCCCTCCACACTCCACGAGTCCTGCGTGGGGCCCTTCTGCATTTCCCTGCTTGCCGCGTCTGTCCGGTTGCTTGCCCGCTGGCTAGTGGCCTTTGTGACGACGCATCCCGTAATCTTCAGCGCTGGTTTGGCTTCTCCAGACTGGCTCCTGCTTCTTTGAAAAAGAGAAGCACCCCAGACCTTCCTGGTCTGCACCAGAAGCAAGTCCTCCGTTCTGCGTGGGTTCCGCTTGCCAAGGCTTGGTGAGTCCTAGTCCAACTTCGACGCCGCCGACAGCAAGAGCCTTCGTGGGACAGCTCGCCTCCTGGTCCTGGTCGTCCTCGACGTTCCCTGGTCCTCGTGGCTGCAGCGACAAGCTTCACCTTCACCTGCAATCTTCACGACATCGCCTGGTTCCTTCCTGGTTCCACGTGGTCACTGGCTAGTGACCTTGACTCTGTCCCTTCTGCTTGCAGGTCTCCTCTCTTCTTGATCCCAGCCTTGGGATCCACCGGACACTCTTCACTGACTGCCTGTCAGCATCTTTCTTCAGGCATCCATAGGAGTCGACGACGAAACCCGACGCAACTTCACCCCTATGCACCCGCAGCCTGTGGGCTAGGTAACTTGGGTACTCCGGTGCTCATCAGGATAGTGACTATCCTAGTGTCTAGTTTTCCAGTCTCGACTTCCTAGCTACTCCGGAAGTGTCCTAAATCTATCTATTTCCAAACTGTACTATTGCTAGTGACTTTTACGCATTACGCGTGAGTGTTTCCACTCTGCACCTGAATCCCGTGGGCCTCCCACTTCCTAACCTTTGGTAGTATAGTGTAGCCCCAGCGATTCCCTAGGCCTAGGCCTATCCTATTTCCGTGACAGTGGTCCTTATACCACTTACTTAGTATATGGTTTGCGTGGCCCCTAGGGCCTAACTGTATTACTTACCTGTGTGACTTAATGTATGCTTAAATAAGACTGTGTTGTACTTACCTCTAATCTCATAAAGAGTGCTGAGGGTTTGACTAGAATAAATACACTTTATTTTATATATATATCTGTTGTGGTGTCCTTTCATTTGATATTCAAGGGATTATATATGGTATCACAGCTGGCTTCACATGCCATTCAGAGTTTAGCCAAAGACTGCTCTTGTCCATGCTACCACTAGGATAGCTGGTCTATAAGGTTGACTTTACAACCAATCACCATAAGGGTATTTGGACTGATATAAGGTGTACACTAGAACTAGTGACATCATAGATCAGGCCAACTTCTCACAGTACTTATACCACTTTTAGTATATGGTTTGCGTGGCCCCCGGGCCTTACTGTATTTTCCTGTGTAACTTAACGTATGCTACTTAAGAAATTGTTTGTACTTAGACCTCTGAACTCATAAAGAGTACTGAGGGTATATGTTAGAATAAATACATTCTACTTTTATATATACCTGGTGTGGTGTCCTTTCATTTGGTATTCAAGGGATTGTAATGGTATAACAGCTGGCTTCACATGCCATACAGAGTTTAGCCTAAGACTGCTCTTGTCCATGCTACCACAAGGATAGCTGGTCTATACGGTTGACTTTACAACCAATCACCATAAGGGTTGTTTGGACTGATACAGGGTGTACACTAGAACTAGTGACATCATTTATCAGGCCAACTTCTCACAGTGAGCACCTGGACGGTGAGTGTGTTACATCTGGCCAGAACGCTGTCTGGCCATGCTCCTGCATTGTTGGAATTGGCGATCTCCACCTACATTAGGCCTCCTTTTCCATGGAGACTACAGCCAACATCACTGTTAGATAAAGTGTTCTGCTCCACAATTACACATTTTTTTCAGGAAAATGAGGTATCGGTGGAGGGGGCTGGAATGCTCTGGGAGGCCTTGAAGATCACCATCCGAGTGGAAGTTGTTACGAAATTGACTGGGGGATACTGAACGCAGATTGCACACTCTCGAGCGGCAATATGAACAGAGGCCCACACATGGTATATTAGCATAGATAAGGGAATTGAATTCCGAGCATGCAGACATATCGGAGGAAGAGGTGAGACATAGGTTCAGAGGATGGAAGGTGCGAGCATTAAGGGAAGGAGGCAGACCGGGGCGTACCCTTGCCTCCAAATTATTGGAGCAGAAAGAACAGGGACATATTGTTGAAATACTTGATCAAAACTCTGTACCCCATAACACGATATTGGAGATAATAAGGGTCTTTGCTGACTTTATGCTGACTTGTATGAGGAGGTGGCTAGTTATCTTGATGTTGCGCCGGGCTGGCTATCTCCAGGCCAGAGGGAATATCTCATGCAGCCATTGACAGTGGATGATGTGAAAGATGCCATACGAAAACTGCTGACTGGTAGGGCAGCAGCGGCTTACGGGTTGCCCTGCCAGTTCTACAAGACTTATGTGGATAAGCTGGCTCTGCGGCTAGTAGATGTACATTCGGAAGCATATGAAAGTGGGGTGCTCCTCCCCATCGTTCAAGAGGCCCTCATAGTTACATTACTGAAGCCAGATAAGGACCCCAAAAGATGAGAGTCCTACAGGCCATTATCTTTAATAAATATCAACGTCAAAACACTAGAAAAAATTATTTCGACTATATTACACCCACTAGTGCTAAATCTGGTATTACCGGATCAATCCGGGTTTGTGCATGATAGATCTACGTCGCAAAATTTGAGAACCCTGTTCGCTGTAATGCTTCAATTAAACCTTGAGCTGAGGGCAGTGGCGGTATTGTTAGACTCTGCTAAGGCATTCGATTCCATACAGTAGAGCAATATGCTCACAGTACTAGCTCGAATGGGGATTCCGTACCCTTTTTTAAAATGGATGGGTCTGCTCTACTCCAGCCGTACAACGAGAGTATGCGTTAACAAGTTCGTCTCGGACCCCTGTAGGATCCGTAGGGGCACTAGGCAGGGATGCCCATTATCACCGATGCTGTTTTCCCTGGTGTTGGAGCCATTAACGTGTATAATCAGGCAAAGATATGCATAGGATGCACTGGAGTTCTGGCAGCGACTACTGGCTATATCCCTGTATGCAGATGACATGCTATTGTATGCGAGAGAGCCTGAGACAAATTTGGCACCCTTGCTCCAGGAGTATGTGAGGTTTGGGAGTACTCTGGCCTCAGTATTAATTGGGACAAGTCCACAATATTACCCCTTACACAATGCACTACCGCACATGAGTTGGAATTTCCGCTGACCTGGACAGTAGAATCCGTCAAGTATTTAGGCATCTGGGTACATCGGGACCCGTTGGTAGTGGTCCGGATGAACTATGGGCGAGCAATTGCAAAACTTACGGACCCGGATGGCCGTTGGATTAGTCTCCCATTGTCCTTTTCTGCCGTATCGCAGTAATAACAAGCATCGGCAGAGCCAATAGGTGGCGCCTTTGGGACCTTATAAGTGTTTAGCCAGAGCTGTTGGCTTTGCCAAGGTCTTTAAAACTATGGTGTAGGGCAGTGTGGCTGCTGTGCAGCATGTTTAAAAGTTATGGGTAGATGTTCATTTGCACCATTACATCATATATAATTGTTTGAGGAATTTACTTTTGAATCTATTGGGTTACCCAGCTGTTAGCTGTCCCTTCTTCTGGACAAGTTTAAATCTTGACCTCTGGGTGCAAATCTTTAAGGAACCATGCATGTTATAGTGTGGGAGTTGTAACGCCATTATAAAAGGAAACACCATAAGACACCCACAATTGGGAACTCCTATTAAACTGAAAGTTACAGCCACTTGCAGCAGTGAAAGTTTATTATACATGATGAAATGCCCCTGTGGACTTGTATATGTAGGGAAAACAGAACGCAAAATAAGAATACGCTTGAACGAACACAAAAGCAACATACGCATGTGAAACCAGAAATCGCCAGTGGCAGTCCACTTGAACACTTTCAAACACAACATCAGCCAATTACGGTTCTGGGCTTTAGAATAGGTTAAAACCCTTCAGGGACGTGATAATACCAGATACCTTTTACAAAGAGAAGTAATTGGCTACATTTTTTGGATTCTGTTAACCCCAAGGGACTCAATGAGAAATTGGAATTTAGTTGTTTCCTCTGAGATATATTGAATGATGATGTGATGAGTTTAAAGAGCTGATTTCATACTTACAGGTGTAAATCTGTTGCATTTACGATATGTGAAGGTGCAATCAATGTTTGGTTTTTGATTTTTGTTCAAACAATGACTTTAAACAGCATACACCTTTAAATGTTAGGATTATTAGTTAAGAGAATTATTAGTATGTGACACAGTGATGATCCTAAAATACCATGAATCTTGGGGGGGCGGAGCTTGCCGCGCTAGGAAATGGCCACGCACTAAGCGGGCTCTCCCGATCACGCTGCAATCCTGCATTTATCCTGCATACCACACCGAGCAAATCCGACAACAACCGAAGAAATAATGCCACCGACCTACCTATGATGCGGCGTGGGCGAGTTAACTTCTTTAAGAAGGGCTGAGCCGGAGCAGAGAGGGCTGAGGACTCGGCGGGACGGTGGCGCTGCTCCGGTCGCTGCCTCCGACGGGGCGTGCTCTCTACGTGAGCCCAAGGAGCCGCGGCCTGGATTGGGCCTTGTGACGCAGGGCGGAGGACGACAAGGGGCGTGTGGCCAGCGGCGGATCGCCCAATTATCCTGCCGCGCGGAACCTGCGACGCTGGCAAGGGATTGTGCGCCGAAATGCGTTAGCGGACTGGGGCCCCGGTGCAGCATCGAAGATAGGCGGACCCTAAAAGAGACACGGAGCCGCGACAAGGTAGGGGTTCATCCGCGGCGGCGCTGATCTGTGGCGCGTCTCCAGGCGCTGAGCCAGCCTGCCTGGGACACGCGGAGAAAGCGGGGTCTATCATCTAATGCAGGCTGCGGCGTGGGAGACATACCACGGGCCCCTCTGCCTTGAAACGCCCTGACTGTGCTACCGAGAGGGAGCAGGAAACGCTTGAAGAGTAAGTGGCGGCCCAGGGGCATTTGGGAGACAGCGACGGCCTGGCGACATCTTTCCTGGTGGGAGAGGCTGGTGCGGGAGACACGGTGATATAGACACTGCACGTGAAATGTGACAATTAGCAGCATTATTGAGGAAATACCGTGCGCAGCAGTTGTGCTTGGCTGAGAACAAGTCTCCAATGGAATAGGGTTGGCTGCTTCTATCATAAGCTGATAGGGCACAAAGAGGTAAAGAAGGGAATCCGCTCAGAGACCGTGACGCGGGATTGGTACTGTACGCAGATCAGCGGGGTGTGCAGCGTATGGAGTCGTGTGTCTTTCCAACAGCGCGAGTCGCCACAAACCCTGCTTAGTGTTACAGCCAAGAGGCCACCCTGCACAACTAGAAGTAACCTATCCTAGCAACAGCAGAGATACCCTACCTGACGCAACTGTGTATGACGGATTTGCAGCTTGTATACCCAGAATAAAACGGACTGAGCTCTATACTCACCTCGCACAGACGCCATTAAATCGAGGTGGTGCAAGTTGCTGAGCGAGGGACGCTCCACCCCTGGATTGTGACGGGGAGAGAGGCCCCTGATCTGTGCGTAGTGACTTGACCTTTGGGGTCTACTGCTATCCTAGGCCTTTAATACCGAAACTTAGTCATTCCCTTGCTGCGCTGCACCGACTGGGGAGCTGTGATGGGGAAACAGGATAGAAATCAACCCAAGCTGCCCTTTGACCAGCACCGAAAGACTGGGGATATGAGTAGTGAGCCACATGATTCGAACCCTGCTGGCACTAACACGGCGGGCTCCGACTCCACAGTAGATTTTCAAGCAATGTTCACCACCATACAAGCAACTCTGTCCAACATGGACGGGAAAATAGACTCCTTAACATATCGGGTTGACCGGATGTCAGAAAGACTGGACAAACACACAGAGCGTTTAGATGAAGCGGAGCGCCGAATATCAGAGGTAGAGGATTCGCACAACCAAGTCGAGCAGAGACAAACTAAAGCTGACAAGGTCATACTGTCACTCCTGATAAAGACCGAGGACTTGGAGGCTCGCTCGCGTCGAAGTAACCTATGTATAATGGGTGTGGCGGAATCGACACGAACGGGAAATATGGAGAGGTACATTGAGACGCTTCTAACCACTTTACTGGGCAGAGAGATCTTCTCTGAGGTGTTCATTATAGAAAGAGCTCACAGGTCCCTCGCACCTCCACCGATACCTGGAGCACGACCACGTCCTATAATAGCAAAGATACTCAATTATAGAGATAGAGATGCAGCCCTTCGTAAAGCACGAGAGATAGGCACACTAAATAATGAGGGAATTAATATCTCCATCTACCTGGACTTTACTTCGCAGGTACAAGAAGCTCGCAAGATATTCCTGGAGGTAAAGAAACAGTTAAGAGACATGAACATTCCCCTATGCCATGCTGTACCCGGCGCGTCTGAAAGTCACGGAAGATGGCAAATGCGTATTCTGCAATGACCCTAAGGAAGCACTAAGATACTTGCAGCTCAAGCACCCTCAGACCCAGCGTTGTCAATCCCGGAAGGGGGTTAACACAGAGCAAGATCAAACGTCGGATGTAGAATGACAGTGTTAGCCACATGAACATGACGCTCACTATCTAGATGTGAATAGGAAGGACTAACAGAACGCCCAGGTCTCTTGCAAGTCAAACTGAGGCCCTCTGTCTACCAAAGGATATGTAAGTGAGATGCTGGGACTTTTCATGTAGGGCTCGATACTGTATAATCTTGGTTGTAACTTTTGAGAAATGTTTACTTAAATTTCAGAACTCGGTGGTTCCAAGGTATCCCATGATGTCTAACTGATTGGGGGGTTGTGGCGTGATCCCCCATCCATTCACCGGATGGGGTAGGTTGCTGGCGGCGACCGTTCCCCCTGTGTATAACACAACTTTGTCTTTTGAGCGTGGTTATATTGGGAAAAGAATTGCAGGGTGGGATTGTTGGTAGGGGTTATGGAAATATGTCTTTGCCATGATGGGGCCTTTAAGGCCACCCTGAGAGGTATTTGCATAAGCACGAATGCTGGTATCCTGAAGGATATAAGAACACAGCTGAAGATGAGTGAGGATCTCATAAGGGGCCTAGAAACAGAATATGATGCGTCTCACAGCACTAACACCCTCAGTGACATCCGGGAGGAATTAAATAGATATAATGCATTGGCGGAGGACGAAATAAAATACATCTCCCGGCGCCAGGTAGCACGCAGGTTGGGGGAGGGAGGTAGACCAGGAAGGACACTAGCCCATAAGGTACGTGCGGAACGCAGGCAGCAAACGGTAACCGAGATAGAGGATGACAGCGGGCAACTGCATTATGACACTCAGGGTATACTTCACTCGTTTGTAGACACATACCGGGATTTTTATAAATCTCAGACCACGGCACAAACGGCTGATATTTTAGAATATATTGAAGACATCGCCTTGGTATGGCTATCTGATACGCATCGAGAATACCTTGCTAAACCCATATTGGAGGAGGACGTATTATCGGCAATCAAATCACTACCTAACGGTAAATCGCCTGGGCCTGACGGGTACACCGCAGAATTCTACAAAGCATTCCCAGACCTATTAATTCCACCGTTACTAGAGATGTATGATGAAGCCTATCAAAACAAACTCCTCCCCCCTACACTACGTGAAGCGCTCATTGTAGCCCTACTAAAACCAGACAAAAACCCGGACAAGGCGGAATAATACAGGCCTCTATCACTGATAAACACAGACACAAAAATACTGGCCACAATTCTCGCCACGAGAATGCAACCACTCATGACTAGGATAATTCTGCCTGACCAATCCGGCTTTATACCAGCGCGATCCACAGCCCATAACCTCCGCACTATCGTTGCCCTACTACATCAGTTAAATCCGGAGTTGTAGGCGGTGGCGGTGCTCCTTGATGCAGCCAAGGCCTTCGACTCAGTCGAATGGTCGTATCTGTTTGCAATATTAAGAGCAATAGGATTGCCACCCAGACTCATAGACTGGATTGCTCTACTCTATAACAAACCAACTGCCCGGGTCAAGGTAAATATGCATATATCAGACACACTAGACATACAGCGTGGTACTAGACAGGGCTGCCCGCTGTCTCCCATACTTTTTGCCATTGCACTAGAGCCTTTAGCTTGTAAAATACGTCAGAAATATGCACATGCAGCCTTGCGATTCAGTCAGAGACCCATTATCCTATCATTATACGCAGATGACATGGTGCTATACCTGCGCGACCCGGAAGAAACCCTATCACCAATACTGGGGGAGTATAAAAAATACGGTCGTATTTCAGGTCTACTAATTAACTGGAGCAAATCAGCAGTAAGAACAAGTTACTTACCTTCGGTAACGATGTATCTGTAAGAAACATTAGTTAGTTAGATTCCTCACCTTAGAATATCCCCAGGCGTCAGACTGGATCCGGAAGATTTTTCGTCAGCAATACCCCTTGCGCGTCGCTAGGTGTCTGCGGCTCCGCGTCCGTCGTCGTGCGCCGGAATGACGTCGGAGTACTTAGACGCCGCCCTCGCGCGCTGACGTCAGTTCTTGTACACAGCTTTCCGCGCCAGGAACGCAGAGCCATGCAAAGACCGACACTGGTGCCAAAAATGAAATCTAGGGGCCTGAAAAGGATAACCTTAACCCTAGATGTCAGTTCGCAGAACGGGGAGGATGGGTGGGTCGGTGAGGAATCTAACTAACTAATGTTTCTTACAGATACATCGTTACTGAAGGTAAGTAACTTGTTCATCTGAAAGAAACACGTTAGTTAGATTCCTCACCTTAGAATAGATACCCAAGCAATACCATCCCCGGTGGTGGGTCTGCGAACCAAGATCACACCAGAAAGTCCTGGAGGACAGAACGGCCAAAGAAGCCATCCCTCTGGACTTGGCTGTCAAGGCAATAATGCCTGGCAAACGTGTGTAGCGAAGCCCACGTCGCCGCCTGACAGATGTCCTGCAAAGGGACACCCCGTCCCAAAGCAGTAGTAGCCGCTGTGGCCCGAGTGGAATGGGCGCGCAGCCCAACAGGAGGATCCTTTTTTGCCAAGGAATAACAAATTTTGATGCACAAAACGACCCACCGAGAGATGGTCCGTTTGTGCACAGCTTTCCCCTTCTTAGCACCCACGTATCCAACGAAAAGTTGGTCGTCCACCCGGAACTGCTTTGTGCAGTCCAAATAAAAGGAGAGCGCACGTTTTGGGTCCAGACGGTGGAGCCTCTCTTCCTCTTTGGAAGGATGCGGAGGCGGAAAGAAGGTGGGCAAGGTGACAGACTGCCCAAGATGAAATGGAGTCACCACTTTCGGAAGAAAGGAGGGACGAGGCCGAAGGACAACCTTGTCTGGATGAACAGAGAGAAAGGGAGGCTTTGAAGATAAAGCCTGGAGCTCACTCACCCGTCTAGCCGAGGTGATGGCTACCAGAAAAGCAGTCTTAAGCGTCAGCAGACGAAGAGGACAATTATGAAGAGGCTCAAAGGGAGCACACATTAGAAATGTGAGAACAAGATTCAAGTCCCACTGAGGCATTACAAAAGGGACAGGAGGGAACGTGTGAGTAATGCCTTTTAGAAAGCGTGTAACAACAGGGGACTTGAAAAGAGAAGGCTGATTAGGAAGCTTCAAGAAGGCAGAGATGGCAGCAAGATAACCTTTCAGGGTGCCCAGGGCAGAGCCCTGCCGGGCCAAAGAAAGAAGAAAGAGGAGAACCTCAGAAAGAGGGGCGGAAAGGGGATCCACAGCCTTTGCTGTGCACCATGCCACAAATTTGTTCCACCGGCAGGCGTATACCGTCTTTGTGGAGGGACGCCTGGCTGCCAGAATGATATCACAGACTTCAGGAGGCAAGTCAAATGGCATCAACTGCCGCCGCTCAATCTCCACGCATGAGGTGGAGGCTGGACAGGTTCGGGTGGAGGACCGTCCCCTGCTGCTGCGACAGAAGATCCTCCCGAAGGGGCAGACGTATCGGAGGATCGGTCAGCATACTGAGTAGCTCGGGATACCAGTACCTTCGTGCCCAATCCGGAGCCACCAAGATGACCTGGGCCCGGTCGTGCCTGATCTTCTTCAGCACTCTGGGCAGAAGTGGTATAGGCGGAAAGGCGTACAACAGACCGCAACTCCACTCGAGACGAAAAGCGTCGCCGAGCGAGTGCCGCCTTGGAAATTCCAACGCGCAGAACTGCTGACATTGCGCGTTCTCTTCGGTGGCGAATAGATCTAACCAAGGCTCTCCCCACTGCTGAAAGAGACCTTGCGCCACTTCGGAGTTCAGACGCCATTCGTGATCCATCATGCACCGGCGGCTGAGTTTGCCAAACTGTTCCAGTCTCTTGGAATCACGGTCCGGCGGGGCGGTCGGGAAGGAGGATTGGGAGGTAGAGGCCTGGATAACCAGGCTCTCAGGGGTAGGGTGTTGGGACAGAAAACTGGGGTCGCCCGGAGCAGGGCGGTGGCGCCTGGCGACGTTCCTGTCCACAGGAGGAACTGTGGAGGGCTTGGACCAGGTGCCCTGCAGAACGTCAATGAGGGCCTCATTGAATTGCAGCAGAGGCTCAGTGGAGCTTGCTGCAGACTGAAGCACCTCAGTAAGGACGTTAGTCCTCACAGCCACGGCAGGCAGCTCGAGCCCAAGGGCTGCGGCCGCCTTGCGCAGCACCACAGAGAAAGCAGCGCCCTCCTCCGAAGCCACAGTCGGAGGAGAGACGAATCCAGTGTCCGGAGAGGAATCCAGGCCACTGGCCTCCCCCAGTTCATCTGCCCAGTCCTGTGACATTTGAGCCTGAAGGGCTATAGGATCCTCGGATCCCTCCCAGTTGTCCCCATCATCCGATTCCTGGTATACAGGAGCAAGGTACGGATCTGGGCGATAGACATAATGTGTCTCCAGCGGCGCCGAACGCGGCGTCCATCGACGCCGTATCGGCGCCGGGCCCGGAGTGGGGCTGAACTGGGGCTCGACGTCGAGCGGAGTCGACGTCGGCACCGGTGTCGACGCCGGCGGAGGAGGCGTGACGAGGTCGACTGGCGTCGGCGGGGACTCGGGAACGGGTCCCTCGGGCGCTTGTGGCGTCGAGGCCGGAGCCGTCAACGGCGCCGGGGCCGGAGCCACCGGCAGGCAAGGCAGCCCAGTCGGGTCCGCGGGGCCCGAAGGCGCACCAGCGGGCGTCGACGGTGGAGCCAGGCTCCTCATGGCCGAGAGGAAGGCACTGACTTCCGCCGGCGTCGCGTCAGTCCCAGGGACCGGTGGGTATGGGGACTTGCGCGGCGCCTCCGGCACCGCCGGAGCCGCGGGGGTGGAACCACCCTGACCCTCGGCCGAGTCGCGCGACTGGCGAGGGGAGTCCGAAGAGCGGTGTCGCCTCTTGGACTTCTTGGAATGCTTCGACTTACCCGAAGACTTGGATCCCGACGACCGATGGTGACGTCGGCTGCGGCTCCGCAACCGATCCTTGGACCTCCTCCTGGACCGGGATCGAGAGGCGCGCGGAGCCGAGTGGCGAATCTCGAGAAGCTTACGGGACCGCTCCCGTCTAGCCTTCGAGGTCAGGGCCTTGCAGTCCGAGCACGACTCCGCGTCGTGGTCGAGGCCCAAGCAGTAAAGGCACCGGCGGTGATGGTCCGTAACCGACATCAAGCGGCTACAGTCAGCACAGGCTTTAAAACCAGGCATCCTACCGGCACCGGAGTCGAGACAAGATCAAAAAAGTTAGTCAAAAATTGACTAAAGGGGTAGCTCTCCCGGATCTGCGCTTACTGGCGCGGAAAAAAGAAGAACTGACGTCAGCGCGCGAGGGCGGCGTCTAAGTACTCCGACGACGTCATTCCGGCGCACGACGCCGACGACGGACGCGGAGCCGCAGACGACGCCTAGCGACGCGCAAGGGGTATTGCTGATGAAAAATCTTCCGGATCCAGTCTGACGCCTGGTGATATTCTAAGGTGAGGAATCTAACTAACGTGTTTCTTTCAGATTGCCACTAACAGTAAACACTAAAGCGCCACAAATGGAGTTTCCCCTGTTTGGCATGACGACCCAATCAAATATCTAGGGATCTGGGTACATCGAGATGCGGAATTAGTGCTGAGACACAATTATGGAGTCGCGATAGGCCGCATAGAAACACAAATAACAAGATGGATCACACTACCTTTGTCCCTAGCGGATAGAATATCATTAATAAAGATGATACTGCTGCCCAAGCTATTATATCCCTTCATTAATATACCGATAAAACCACCCCCCCATATTTCGACGGCTACGATCTAATTTCAGCAGACTGATATGGGCCGAAAAACGGGCCAGCATCGGACTTAGTATCATGTCCCTACCATACGAATCAGGTGGCTTCGAAGTCCCTGATATTTATCTATACTATTTATGCGCTCAAGCACAATACGCACATTATTGGTATCACCCGGTGAGATATTTGCCACACTTAGCGGTGGAGGAGGGTGACGCAGACCCAATACCGTTATCTAGCATAGTCACACACACTCGGCAACACCTATCACCACGGAAAATAAACACAGTGCGGACGACATCGGAAGCTTGGCACAGCACAAGCCAAAAAGCAGGCAAAACCCCGATATATGCCCTGGGTCTGCCTCTAGCGCATCACCCTACACTCTCAGTAACAAAGGAAACGAATAGTATGAGGATCCTAGAAGAAATAGGGATTACACGGATGGGTGATTTGTATCAAGATGGCGGTTTCATCTCTTTAGAGGACTTGTCATATATTAGCAATCAAACATTACTATTCAGATTTATCACAGACTGAGGGCAGCTATAAAAGAGCTATATCCTACATTTCCAGCAGAGCCCCCAGTGCTGAAGCCATTGCAAACGTTAATAGACACGCCCACGCATACTAACATGATATCAAGACTATATAAGCTAGTTCAAGCCGAAATTGGAACGCAGACACATAAGGCCCGGGATAAATGGAACACACTATTAGACTCTCCATTGACAGATGCAGACTGGGCGTCATGCTGTGCGCTAATCACACTCCTTACACCTAACGGTAATCTCTGTATTATCCACTACAAATATATCCATCAAGCCTACTACACGCCGACCAAATAACACAAATATGGGTTGTGGGATGATGCGCGGTGTAGGTGGTGTTGGGTAGACCGGGCGGACTTCGTACACCTAGCATGGAATTGTGATAGGATAAGGAAATATTGGGAGCTTGTGACTCATCACTTGGGTATGTTATCCCCCTGCACATTGGAGTGTACACCGCAGTTGTGTTTATTGGGGCTGAATATACCGACAAACTTAAAGAAAAAGAAGCTGGCTGCTATATTGCTGCTCCTGGCAAAACGTAGGGTGTCTATGTACTGGGACAGTAAACTAGCCCCCACGTTGGCGAATTGGTTACAAGATGCCACATACTGTAGAGACAATTTTATATTATATGCTGTAGAACTGCCGATTATGTCGAAGCCATCGGATATTTGGGAGCCCTTTACGGGATACCTGCGTGATCACACTAACTTACTCCAAGAGACGTGCTGACTTGGCTATTGCACTGTATATGTAATATTTATGTGCGTCTGACAACTCCACTGTATGGTCTTGGGTAACGTGATGTCTAGATCCTCACAATGTACTATTTCTGTAGAAACTGTCCTGTATGAGACGACCATAATGTATGTTCATCAAAAAATTCAATAAAAAAATAGTAATAAAAAAAAAATACCATGAATCTTTTCACGTTTTTGACAGTTCTGTGACTTTATGGTAATAATGACTTCATACCTATTCTTTCGTAGGTATTGTGGAAATCATTATGAGATGTTCCATTATTGTTATCTGTAAATCCAATTGTAATGCTATTTGTTTGCATTCATTGAAAATTCACAGCATGACACTGTGTTACATGGGTCACCATATACACTGCGATGAATTTTAAACTTTTCCGTGTTTATTGCAATCACACCTCATGTGACTCATCCGCGTTCCGATACACTGCGATTAACCACAAACTTTTTTGTGTCTATTGTAGTCACACCTCACATGACTTACTTGCGTTCTGATCACCATTGGGTTGAGCACCAAAGCATGCGATAAATTCACTCACAAAATAACACGACTAATCGCGTTTGCGAAGGCCGATAAAGAAGACTGGTGCACAAATATTACGGGTATTCCACACGCTAATAACACCGATTTATTAATTTTTTCCACTCGGAGGCATTGTCTTAACAAGTACTATATTTTTTAACCCATAGTTAAACAACATTCGCGCACAATATATATATATATATATATATATATATATATATATATATATATATATATATTTAATATTGTGTAGACTGATTATTTGCCTGGACTAGACGCAAAGAAACTTTTTATGGTTGCGCATTATAAAATAGCGTAAGCACACGTGTCAATACTCACAAAAGGTGGGTTCAATAAACGATTTACGTTCAGTAAACTTAACGTTTGAATGACGAATTCACAGCGCCAACTATTAACCTAGATTCCACCACGAAATTAACGTATACGGAATCGATAACGTTCACGGTCATGCACTAGATCTAGGACCTTTTGCTAACCATCACCAACAAGTTTTCATCTCAATCTCATCACTCGTCACACCGGTCGCATTTTTTAAACATTAATTTTTGTCATGCATTTTTCGTTACACTTGTTGCCAATGATATACATACGCTGACAAACCACACGTCTTACCGGCTTCACCAGCATGTATTATACTAATTGATTGCAACTGAGCATGCACTCAACTCTTTGCGAGTAAATTGAGCACCAGTAATATTGAATAATCAGACACAAGCATGTGTTTAGATTGACCGAATGTTTCCTCTGAATTACAGATGACATGCCACTGATGAAGGGCTAATTCCCCAAAATGCACTGGGCAACTGGGCACACTACAATTGTGTAATAATTATTATCATGAAAACAGAATGATAATAAATGTGAATACGCAGTTACAAAACAACTTTGTGAAAAAAGAAGAATAAAGATTTGAACTCAGAAGAGTTTATGAACACATGTTGACCTGATCACCTTTATTGCGAGTGAGAGACGCCCCTCTAACCTAGAGGTTTGCGCATTAATACACTATGTGGATGTTAGCCATTCTATATTTATGGGTGTTGTTGCGTGACATTAGAGTCCAATAAGCAACTGTCTTTGTGCATTACCCAAAGATGCCGAAGGAGGACGATAGACCATACCAAACGGTGTCAGAAAAATTGGGTGATTGCTGGAGGTTAGAGGGGGATGAGTGCCCAAACAACAAAAAGTAAGTGCACATCAGGCAACACTACTAAAGGGAGAAGGGTTTGTAAGCACTGGTGTTTAAAAGAATAGGAGTAGCAGTGGATTAACAAAGCAGAGGTTTGTGACAGGTTTGTCAAGGACTGCGTCACAAAAGTATTTTCTTAAGAAATGTAAGGTGGCATGCCTTGGTTTGCGAGGAAATGGCTGATGATGAGGGAAGGGTTTAAATGTAAACTGTGTATCATTGTTTCTAATAATCTATCTCTGTTGATTCAAACATGTCCAATGCATGAGTGGGCATTGTCTAACCATGATGTGCCTGGTAACAGAATGAGAGACATGTCAATAGCAAATTAATTCACATTACTAATAATACCTTGGTTTTGTTTGCTATGGTTTCTCTGATTCCCCACAATTTTACACACCTGGAAGTGCCGAGTGTACTTTGTGCAGTTCACAGCATATGAAACCTCAAGCCTCTACACTCAACAAACCCTTCGTCAATCAAGGCTAGGCAGCGTGCTATAATCTCTAAGTGGGAAGGTGGTGGGACATAAGCACACTCCATTGAGCTTCAGCCAAGCAGCGGAATTAGCGGTGTACATCAGAGCAGGGGCGACCTTGAAAGGAGGGGCTTTGGGCAATTGTTCACCTTGGCTATGGGGCTGCTTGACAATTAGTGAAGCAGGGAGGAGAGATGGGCATGCCTCTACACAGTCTACGGGTCCGTGTGCTAAATTAATTTAGATTCAGTTTGTAATATATTGTTGCATTAACCCTGTTTTTTTTCTTTTTACAACATTTTGGAGTACTGGCGCACGTGTCACTAAGGAAACTGTTCTATAATTGAGGACTTCCTGGGAACGTTTTAAAGCTCTGGGCTCTTTCCCACTCCCCCCAGTAACGATTCCTCATTAACGCCAGTTCGTCCAACCCTTTATCTTTTAAAAACAAACTGTTTATCTCTCGGATCTTTCAGCCTCCGCCCTTGCCTGTAAGCCTGTTCTGTGTCTAGTATCAGCATCGGACAAACACCTAGTGATTCTAGGCAAATGAATTAATATACGAATGCCTTAAAAAAAATAATGTAACTGGCGCTCATGTAAAAGCGCTTCGATACCTTTGGGTTTGCGGTACATAAAACTGCTAACAAAAGATAGGAGTGGGGTAAAGCATGAAACCAATTGAGCAGGGTTTTGGCGAGGCAGGGAGGAAAGAGCAAAACCGGGCGACGGAGACAGTTCACAAAAAGAATGGAGGAGCGAGAAGAGAAACTATATTAATATCCATTAAGAAAAAAATGTGTCGGACAAAAACTATGACCAGTGTGCCCATTTGTTTCATGTGTTACTTTCAAAGAAATTTGTGTAAAACAATTACAGATGAAATATATTCAAGAACGTCCATTCAAAGATTTTCATGTCTTCCCCCTCGGTTGTTTCCTGCAGACTTCAGATCTCCGGTTCTTGCACCACAGAGGGGGGCTCGATGCACCCCCAACCCCAGGCTCATCTACTAGCTGGAGCCTCACAGGTGAGGGGTTCTCTCCTGGGGTGGGTGGGGCTGCACTGAAACCAAAGCACTTCGAATAGGGCGAGTGCTAACGAGCCGACGTAGGAGCTTAAACCATCCAGGCGCGTCTTTAAAACATTGGCTGCAGCTCCTCTTCGGAGATTTGAAGGTGCCTCGAGGCACACGGAGCACGAGGAGCAGAGCTGGAGGTGAGTCTCGGGGAGGGGCACCGGCACTGGAGTAATTAATTATCGGGGATAACACAGCCCTTTCTTTGATCATACCAAATAAGTCCTGAACACAAGGTAGGGCGCCTTGAGCAGGAGAGGAGCTAGACGCGAGCATCAAGCAGAGTCCGGGGCTGTGCTCAGAAGGACGTTAATTAGTGCCTGCCCTGACCTATCCGCCCTACCCTTAACAGTGCCTCCCTCCGAGTGCCCGCCTCTATGCACTTGTACAGCCTGTACATAGTCTCTTGAGATGCGTAGACGAGCCTGGAAGATGGACCTGGGAGGAGCTGTCAGCCTAGAGCTCCCCAGAAGCGGCAGAGTCTCTTTAAACCAGAGCATAAATGTCAATACAATACAAAAACAAGCACAGCCGCGAAAGCCAAGATAGCGATCAGGGAGGAATGCAGCTGACAATGCGCGCCGCTGCGCGTTCCAGAGACCCCTAGACCAGGGGAGTGAAAGTTGTAAGGTAAGGCGGAACATGCACCCGTCTTTGGCCATTTGCGTGCTTTCAATTATTGAAAGCCACACACAAAGGCCAATTGGATGTGTAGGAGGAGGCAGGCCCACACAATGAAGTCTCCTGGAAGTCTGAAGTGATTCCAGTAGCCCTCTCCTAGAGCAGCGCATGCGCGCTAGCTAGGCAAGACCTAAAAATGACAGCTGCCCAAATTTCTTGACCTCTACGTAAATATACCCATAGTGTTAAATAAAATAATTTTCAAGTCCTTTAACACATGCTTGCTGATGTTAGTATGGAATACCCCAGTGCAGCCGTATGAGAGGGGCAGTTTTGGAGCACCAGACCTAAGGCTATATTATTATGTGCCCAAGCAAAGTTTGCGCACTATTGGCAATTTCCACAACGCTATCTACAACAATTGCCTGTGGAGGCGGAAAATGCCTTCCCAGACTGCAAATAAATACAGTGACTAGCACTTATCGAGCCTGGAAAGAACGGAGTGTTAGGGCCAGAAGGGAATATATTTACGCTCCAGCCCTGCCGTAGCCCTAATATATCGGTACTCATGAAAACAGGGCATTACGAATTTTGGGAGAAGCTGGTGTAACCACACGAGGTGACATGCACTGACAGGCAGTTTATATCACTGGATGAACTCACTGCTCAGCAGCCCTATACGGCGATGCTAGGATTTGTCTATACTAGGCTACGCGCTGCTGTGAGGACGCTGTATCCTAAGTTCCCAAGAGAACCGCTGGTCTTGAATGCACCGCAGTTACTTTAGTCAACTGGGGATAGGAAGGGGCTAATCACTAGATTATGCAATGTATCAGTTAAGGAAAACCCACTTGCTACCTCGGCAGCTCTCGATAGGTGGAATGGAGTGCTTGAAATGCCGTTGGTGTGGGAGGATTGTGTGTTATGCTGTGCACTCACTGGACGTCTCATGGCAAACTAATCTCAGAATCATCCATTTCAAGTTTCTTCAGCAAATGTATTATACGCCAGCACGGCTACATAGAAACGGGCTGCGGGGGGATTCCCGATGTCTGAGATGCGGTGATGATATGGCTGATTTCATGCACCTTGCCTGGGACTGCAGTCATATTTCCTAGTATTGGATCAGGGTGACAGTCCTATCACAAAAAGTTGAGAAAGTGGAGTGTACTCCACAGGTATGTTTGCTGGGACTCCTTAAATCACTGAAGCCTTGCAACCGCAGACTGGTAGATGTCGCAATGCTGTTGGTTAAAAGACTAGTGGCAAAACACTGGGGTGGAAAAACGGTACCTACGGTGGATGGCTGGCTTCAAGATGTTGCGTACTGCAGAAAACAACTGGACATTTATGCTGAAGAATTGCCATTCTCCTCTAGACCAAAAGACATTTGGGCCCCTCTGACAGTATTTCTCTTGGAATAACTGGATAGGATGTGAACAATTTAATAGGTCTAGTGTCTGGTGTGATGGTGAGGTGCTTGCTATCTGTATAAATGCTGAGGGACTAGGCAGTGCTCCTGATGGAGTAGGTGTTAATTCCAAAAATGTGGCAAGATCAACTGTACTGCACGGTTCGTAGTTTGCTGTATGTTGTTGCTTCTCTTGTTTTATATTTTGTTGCTTTGTCATTTGCTGTTAAATATGCAATAAAAGGCTTTTAAAAAACCCTATTAGCTTTGCCACCGGAAAACCCACTCACTCTGAACCCTAAAATGACCTTTGCCATACAAATCCTTTACCCACCCTAAAGTTACCCTTGCCACTCAAAAACCCATACTCACCCAAGACCCTAGAAATGCCCACCATAAAACCTTTTTAAAAAAACGTTCCCATATGTATATATAAACACACACACCTAAAACTTACATTTTAAACGCAGGCCATACCCACCCTAAACCCTTTAAAAAATACTTAACCTAAAATCTATCTCTATATATATATTTATATATATGCTTACCTAACACATTTAAAACGCATATGCCTTTACCGTTCATGCCTTTACAACGGGATTTGTTGTAAAGGCTTGCGTGGTAAAGGCGTGTGTTGTAAAATACTGCCTGGTAATGGTAATGCGTGCTATTGGCACTCACGTTGTAATGGCCGCGTTGCAAAGGTACTGCGTGTAAATAGCCACGTTGTAATGGCTGTTTACGGTCCCATCACTGTGAGCAAGTAATTCCATTACACCATGTCAAACGCCTTTTGCAGGTCAATTGATGGAATAACTACATTAGGGTATAATCCTAGGAGTGCTTCCGCTAGAAGCCAAAAAAGTCTTCTGATGTTCAGGTAGGTACTACCACCGGGTATAAAGCCATTGTGTTCGGAGTGTATTAACCTTGATAAATACAGGTGCAATCAGTTTGCCAGTATTTGACTGAAGATTCTGTAGTCTAGGTTTAGCATGGCGAGGGGCCTATATGATACTACATACGTAGTGTCTTTCTCTGGTTTTGGAATGGACACAATAAGTACCTTCCTGGTGCAGGCAGGCAACATTTCCCTATTTATTGTTTCTCTGAATAATTCCTCTAGATGGGGTGTGAGCTCTGACACATACCTTTGGTTAAATTCAGAGGGTAATCTGTCAGTGTTTGGGGTTTTATTCCTGGCCATGTCCTTGATGGCCAGTTTTATTCCGCCAGTTATCAGTCCACCTAGTGCGTCCTGTTCGTCGTCAGAAATACTAGGCAGGACCACCCTGTCTAGAAATGCCTCTATTTCCCCTTCTGCGGACTGATCTGGGTGCCGATACAGTTCTGTTTAGGACTGCGAAAATTCCTTATGTATATCAAGCTGGGTATGTGTAGGAAGCTGGCTCTTTATATAGAATACCAAAAAGAGGTATGCTGTGTAAAGAGTCCAGGTAGCCCTTATCAGTAGAAAGGGTCTTGCTTTAACAATTCCAAGATGCTCGATTTGTTGTAGTATGGTTGAACAGCCTTAAGCTTATCGAAGTAGAGTGTTAGGTATTTGTTGCATACAGAGTCAATAAATGATTCAGACAAGGAGATCCAAACCAATTCAAAAATAAGACGTATGTTTTTAGCAATGCTAGCAAACAATGCATTTATATACTGGATTCCTATGGAGAGAAGAACATTTACTGTATACAGGTATTTGCAATAGGATTTTGAAGGTCCCCTTTAGGTCGTGGGGTGTTAGGGGCCAAGGTCCTAAGTTCAATGAGCGGTGTTGTTTTACTTGTCCTGGTGTTTTTTGGTGCAGGGGTGCTGGATGGGTTGGAAGCCTTGACCGCTACACAGCAGGCAAAGAAGGGGGTCACCTAGAAATAGGCTGCAAATGCGGACTTGGGGGCAAATCTGGGAGCTCTCAATGTGGACCCTGGGAGCAGTCGGTGTTCGTGAACCTGAACATGGAAGCTCAAGTGCAGAGGGTTTTGGCCGACTGGCCCTCATGCGTCATAGGCGGTCACGGATCTCAGTCGGGACCTGCAAAGGGGGACAAAACAAGATAGCTGAGCCCCTCTTGGTGCTGGACTCCGTGGAGCAGACATCCTCCGTTGGCTGGTCTGTTTTCGGATTGTTGGAGTTTGGATTGGACTCTAAACAGGCGCTGGTCGTGGCAAGGGGTCCAGTACCCCGGGTATTGGTGCAGGGAGGCTCGTAGGTGTCCTGGCATCTCCAAACCTGGTAAGGAGAAGGATCTGACCTCTGACTAGGCTGACCTCAGCCTGGGCGGCTATTGCGTAGGTGGACCCTGTGATCAGTAACTTCTTGGAGCCGGATGTTGCAGTCGGTGCCTGCAGGGGAGTGGCTCCTCCACTCCAAGGGAGACGATTGCTGGTTTTCTCAGTACTGGGAACCCACTAAGGCTTTTGAGGGTGCACAGCTGCAGGACGTGCTGGGTCTTTGCAATTGTCTAGTTAGGAGAAGGCTTCAGTTCTCGAGCTGATCAGTGTTTTAGTGTCGTCTTCTTTTTTAGTCAAGTGAATCTATAATTCTGGTGTCTGAGGCCACCTAAATACTCAATTTCAGGGTGCCAGGTGAGTATGGGCAACTTACCCTTGGGGTCACCACGTCCTCTATATGACCACTTCCGTGGGAAGTGGGCATAACTCTGGCCCAGTGTTCCTAATTCTGCCATCACCAAGATGGTGAAATTTTCCTAGTGTGGGGCAGATCAAGCAACTCACCTTAGGGGTAGGTCTGACCTGGGTGTTCTCCTTGCCTCCTCACATAACTAATTTCCAGCTTGTCCTGGAGCTAAATGGTCCTCAGGGCTGGGAGGGGCATCTGCCAGGTCTGGGGCATGCCGGTGTCGTATAATAAAAGCAGCGGAGACTTTGAAGACTCTGGCCTTGGTATGCTGATCCTGCTAGAGGATGTGTAAACACCTGCCAGTGCATGCATTGTTTACAACCTCTGAAAGCAGGGATCTCACCTCCTAGGGGGTCAGAAGTGTGTCTGTGGTGACAGGCTGGACTGTACCAGTCAGCCACCACATTAGAGGACTTGTAGGGTTCAGGGGGTACCTCAAAAATACCATCTGGGGGCATGTATTAAAAATCCATCAATGGAATCAATGTGGGTTTAATAGTTTGAGGTGTTTGATACCAAACACCTTTGGTTTCAGTAAAGCCATCAGGCAGCTGGGGAAGCCAGGTACGACCAGCAGGGGATCGACGACATATTCTTAGAATACTATACCGAGCTCTATTGCAGTCAACTGTCTCCAACGGAAGAGGAGTTGCCAGGGTTGACGCACAAGATTGAGCTACTCAAACTAGACGAGGACACAGCAACCTTGTTAGGTCGAAATAAGGGAAGTGCGTGGAGCCATCAAGAGCATGGCCCGTAATAAAATGCCAGATACCGATGGCCTACCAATAGAATTTCACCTTGCATACATTGACCTCTTAGCTCCCAAAATCGTGCAATTGTATAATGATGCCAAGAGACTTGACAAACTCCCGGCCTCCACTAGGGAAGTGATCATCATCCCCCTACTAAAGCCGGCGTGGGACAAAACTGCGTACCGCCTATTGTCCATGCTCAATTTCGATTATAAAATTCGAAGTAAAATCTTGGCCTCCCGACTGCTCCCATACATGACCACCCTCATACATGTAGACCAATCCGGGTTCATCCCCACTAGAAACACAGCGGTTAATGTTCGAAGGCTCATGCGCACACTGGACGCGGACACTAATTGTGCGGATGCTGCCACAATATTTTCAGTGGACATAGAAAAAACCTTCAACAGTCTTGAATGAGCTTTCCTATTCCATGTGATGCAGAAAATGAGACTGGGGGCTGGTTTTGTGGGTTGGAGGTCTCTCCTCTATGCTGACTCCACCGCCCAAATTAGAACTGGGGGGCTGATCTCTGACGCTTGCAGGGTGGGACGGGGCACCCATCAGGGTTGTCCCCTCTCCCCATTACTGTTTACCTTGGCGATGGAGCCCTTAGCAGCGCATGCCAGAACGGGGCGGGCATACCGGGGGCTTGATATAAATGGCAGGTTCATCATATTGCATTATATGCTGATGACCTTTTACTGTTCCTAGCGGACTCGGGTGCGGAACTCTTGGGGGCAAAGAGCTTACTCCAAGCTCTTAACAGAGTGGCAGGACTGAAGGTGAAGTGCTTGAAATCCTGCCTGTTCCTGGCGCGCGGGTATAGGGTGGGCCCGCAGCACACGGAAGGAGACGCCTGGGAAGACAGATGTCTCACCTATCTGGGCACCCATATTTACCACAAACGGGAGGATATCCTTGAGGGCAATATCGGGAAGGCCATTAGAGGGGCAAAAGCCATCTTCGAATTCTGGGGTTCTCTGCAGTTATCGCTAGCTGGCCGAGTGGCCCTTCTTAAAATAATAACCCTTCCGCGGCTCTTGTATTACTTTGAGACCCTGCCGGTCTGGATCCCGGCAGCGTACTTCAAGCAGCTCCATTCAATGATCACTGCCTTCCTCTGGGGCAAGGGCAGACGTAGGGTGGCGCTTCGTAACACTCATGCGACCGAGGACAGAGGGCGGCCTAGCGGTCCCGGACTACGAAACCTACTATTTGGCAGCGCAATTCCAATAGCTTACGCAGTGGGTAGCGAAAGTGACCAGGGGCGACGATGGGCGTGGAGGGGATTTTGGAGCCCGGATGTTGCTCTCCCGCATTATACTGAGGCTCCCTGTTAACACTGTGGTCCTCACCCTTGAGCTCGCCACGGCGCGAAAATGCTGGCACAGATATTTGCGCAGAGCTTCAATTACACGGCCAGATGCACCGAAAATACCGTTGATAATGTGTCGCGCCCTTCCACATTGTGGGACTTGGCATAGGTTGGAAGCCTGGGCAGAGCGGGGGCTGTCTACCATAGGAGACCTGTTTGAGGAGGGGGACATGGTCCCGTTTAATGACCTGCAAACTCGCTTTGATTTACCTGGGGGTGATTTCCTGCAGTACATGGCCCTCACTGCGGCTATCAGGAAACACTGGGGTAAAGGACTTTCAGAACCTCCAACTTCCATGGGCTGCCAATACGTAGTGCTAGTAGTGACATGTCTGAAATACAAATGGGAAATGGATATCGGGAAAGACATCCCAGATAAGGCATGGGAAGCAATAGTAGAGAGCCTGGAAGAGCACAAGAAATGCAAGGTTTCAGCTAGTACATTTCCATATCCTACATAGTGCATACCTCACCCCCGCAAAATTGCATGCATACTTCCCGGACCATTCGCCGATCTGCCCGAGATGTAGTGCAGATAGCGCGGATTTTAAACGTATGATATGGGATTGCCCGTTCCTAGACAGTTAATGGGAAGAGCTAATGGAAGTACTAGCAAACCTTACAGATAGGGACCTTGACCCAACCATGGCTAATTGCATCTTGCACTGGTTTTCCCATACGTCCAAAAACAAAATTACTAGTAAATTTATTGATCGGAGTCTGCTCCTGGCGAAACAGAACATCACCACCAATTGGAAGGCAAGGCAGGGCCCTAATGTGGCAAAGTGGAAGGCAGAATTCAGATACAATGGCTTATTGCACCCTGCAAGAAATGACACGCCTGGGGGGGTGGGAGGGAAGGGTGGGTGGCTACTTAGAGTTGGGAACTGTTACAGGTTGTAACTAACGTGGTGACAGCGTGAAGTGCCTTACTAGTTGATCTACATATCCTACGATATTCAGAGATATCATGCATACCCTGATTTGCACTGTGATTTTGCTACATGTTAGGGGCATGTAACCAAAATTATTTAAAAAATAAAATAAAAATCAGGCAGCTGGGGAACTTTTAATCACCAGTGCCCAATACATATACTTAAGATGGCTTCCCTGTTTACTTTCAATGTCTAAGAATCGACTTGGACATCATAGGGGCATATCTGTTCATGCAGATATGTCCACACGTAATATAATGCACCCTGCCTTAGGGATGTAAGGCCCGCTGTAGGGGTGACTTACATATATTGCATGCAGTGTCTGCAGGCATGGCACACATGATGTGTGCCATGTCATGTTTTTACTTTTGTCTGCACCATTTCACGCCGTCTGCAATGACAGTCTGCATGAGTGTGGTGAGGGGTCCCTTAGGGTGGCACAATGCATACTGCAGCCCTTAGGGACGCTCTTTAGTACCTATGCACTAGGTACCAGGGGCACCATTTACTTGGGACTTACAGGGGTGCTAAAAGTCTTGTATTTTGGGGAACAATTGTTCAGTTTTAGGAAGAGATTTGACACTGGGGACCTGGACAGCAGGAACTCAGTGCACTTGTGTCAAAATTACAACAGCTGTGAGGCAAAAAGTGGGAGTGACCATGTCAAAAAGGGGCACTTGTACCTCTGATCCATCACTATTTCTGATCCCAGAAATGGGTGTAATCTTGCCTTCAGATTGTATCAACCAAGCGAGTAGTCTGCCCCACCACTCTGCCACAGTTGCATATTTTTCCCTACCCTCCTTAAGGGATGCTGCGTGATGCAGGGAATTGAGTAAGGAATATGCTACTTACCCGTATGCATCTGTTCTTGGCATGTAGAGCTGCAGATCTACACACTATGCATTGATCGCCATCTGGTGTTGGTCCCGGATGTTTGCACTTGTTTTTGTCTTGGAAAGTCTTTGGAAGTCACGAGGTGTGTGACTCCTCCTCAGGAACATAGTGCGCATGGGCATCGGCTCCATCCTCAGATTGTATTTCGCCAGCAGGGAAATGATGGAGCTTTGTAAGAAACAGAAAGTATGCCCATGTATGGTATATTTAAGTAAGATAATACTGGAACAGATAAAGGTAGCCGGGGAGGCGGGTGGGCGTGTGTAGATCTGCAGCTCTACATGCCAAGAACAGATGCATACTGGTAAGTAGCATATTCCGTTCAAGGCATATGAGCTGCAGATTACACACTATGCATAGATTGTATAGCAGTGTCCCCTCCTAGCGGCGACCACCAGTATCTGTTGCAGTAGTGTGAAATAGTGTTTTGAGTACAGCCTGGCCCACACTAGCTTGTTGTTTAGTTTGCACATCGACACAATAGTGTTTTGTGAATGTGTGCGGTGTAGACCATGTAGCTGCTCTGCAGATATCGTCTAAGGGAATGTTCCCTAAAAATGCCATTGAATCCCCTATCTTTCGTGCAGAGTGGGCTTTAGGAGGAACAGATAATGCACGTTTTGCTTTGTGGGAACAAATCTGTATGCATTTGACAATCCACCTAGCTATCCCAGATTTTGATATGGGGTTGCCCTTGTGTGGTGGTGAGGAAGACACGAATAGTTGTTTGGTCTTACGAAAAGGTTGTGTTCTCTCTATGTAGTACAGCAGTGCTCTTTTGACATCTAAGGTGTGAAGAGCTCTTTCTGCGACTGTTTGTGGCTGCGAGAAGAATACGGGCAGCTCCACAGATTGATTGAGGTGGAAGGGAGAAATGACTTTAGTGAGGATATCAGGATTAGTTTTGATTACAACCTTATTATGATGCATTTGCCGAAAGGGTTCCTGAATAGTTAGTGCTTGTAGTTCGCTAACTCTTCATAGAGAAGTAATAGCTACTAGGAAAGCAGTTTTCCATGTTAAGAATTGTAGCTCACATTTATGTAGAGGTTCAAATGGCGGCCCCATTAGCCTTGTGAGAACGATGTTTAAATTCCACACGGGTGAAGGTGGTACTCTGGGTGGAATTATTCTTTTGAGTCCTTCCATAAAAGCTTTTATGGCAGGTACTCTGAAGAGTAATAGATGTTGTCTATTTTGTAGATATGCTGCTATGGCAGCAAGATGTAGTCTGATAGACGTGAAGGCTAAGTTTAATCTTTGGAGGTGTAGTAAGTAGCCTATGATGTGTTGGATAGACACATCTAGGGGATCAGTGTTGTTGTTATAGCAGTATATTACAAATTTTTCCACTTGGCTGCATAGCATGCTCTAGTGGTAGGTGGTCTAGCTTCTTTGATGACGTTCATACAGTCAGGAGGGAGGTTGAGGTAACCGAATTCTAGGACTTCAGGAGCCAGATCGCTAGGTTGAGCTGAGCTGGGTCTTGAATCTCTAAATGGTTCTGGGTTAGGAGGTGTGGAGAGAGGTGTAATTTCTGGTGCGGAACTACGGAGAGTTCCAGCAATGTGGTGTACCATGGTTGTCTGGTCCAAGTTGGAGCAACTAGGATGAGCGTTAAGGAGTGTTGCTGTAGTTTGCGCACCACTAGTGGAATGAGTGGGAGAGGCAGAAAAGCGTACGCAAATCTGCCTGACCAGTTCATCCATATCGCATTGCCTTTGGCCAATGGGTGTGGATATCTGGCGGTGAAGTTTGGGCATTTGGCGTTTGTGGGTGGCGAAGAGGTCTATCTGTGGATGCCCCCACATCTGAAAAAACAGTTGAAGAACTTGTGGATTTGTTGTATTTGACGGCTCAACAGATCGGTTATTGTGTTTTGGACTACTGGGACATGTTGGGCTAGGAGAAAAATGTTCTGAGGTATAGCCCATCTCCATATGCTCTGTGCGTTGTTTTGAGAGCTGCAAAGAGTGTGTCCCGCCTTGTTTTTGTATATAATACATGGCTGTCATGTTGTCGGTGCGGATTAAGACAGCTTTGCCTGAAATGTGTTTTTGGAATGCTTTTAAGGCTAGGAATATGGCTAGTAGCTCCAGGTGGTTGATGTGGAGTAACTTTTGTTGAGGTGTCCACCTGCCCTGCATGGTGTGATGAAGTAGGTGAGCTCCCCAGCCGGAGAGCGATGCGTCCGCTGTCATAACTATTTGAGAAACCGGCTGGAGGAACGGTCGCCCTTTGGAAAGGTTGTTGGTGTTCCACCACTGCAGAGAGCGATGGGTATGACCGTCTACCAACACCAGATCTGTTAGCCGAGCTTGAGCCTGGTTCCATTGGCGTGCTAAGCACTCTTGGAGAGGACGCACATGGAGTCTTGCATGAGGTACTATGAATATGCAAGAGGCCATCATCCCTATGAGTTGCATGAACACTCGAGCTGGAAGAGAGTGCTGCGGTTGGAATCTGGTGAGAAGAGCTTGTATGCTTGCTATCCTGGCGGGACTGGGATAGGCTAGCGCCCTTGAGGTGTCTATTGTGGCACCAAGGTATTGTGTGGGGGATGGTTGCAGCTGGGACTTGGCGTGGTTTATTGTGAACCCCAGGTCGTGAAGTTGTTGAATAGTGGAGTGAGTGTTTTGTACACACTGATTGTATAAGCTGGCTTTTATGAGCCAGTCGTCTAGATATGGGAAGACATGGATGTATTGTCTTCTTAAGTGTGCTGCCACCACCGCTAGGCACTTGGTAAACACTCTTGGTGCTGTGGTGACTCCGAATGGGAGTACTTTGAATTGATAGTGCTGACCGTCCACTACGAATCTGAGATATTTTCTGTGAGCGCTGTGAATGGGAATGTGGAAATAGGCGTCCTTGAGGTCTAGAGTAGCAAGGACGTCGCCCTGGGAAAGCAGAGTGAGGACTTGCTGAAGTGTGACCATGTGGAAGTGGTCTGAGTATGTATAGGTTTAGGGGTCTGAGGTCTAAAATAGGCCTTAGAGATGCGTCTTTCTTTGGTATGAGAAAATAGAGGGAGTAAACTCCCTTGTTTTGTTGATGCAGGGGAACTGGTCCTATTGCACTTTTTTGTAGGAGGGAGATTACCTCCTGCTTTAGCAGTAACAGATGTTCTTGTGACAGACGGTGTTTGGGTGGTATGGTGGGGGGTAGATGTTAGTTCGAGACAGTAGCCTGATTGAATTATTTGGTGCACCCAGCTGTCTGAAGTGATGTTTGCCCAGGCAGGGAGGAATTGGTGGAGTCTTCCCCTGACTGGAGTGGAATGGTCTGGGGAAAGTGGAGGGAAGTCATTGGGTGGGGATGGAGGCAGAGCGGGAGTTGTTGTTTTTGCCTCTGCCGTTGTTCCCCCTGTACCCACCCTTCTGGTATCCTCTAGTAAAAGGTGGATTGGGTGGGAGCCTTGTAAGAGGTGGAGGGGCTATCAGAGGAGTAGCCTCTATGTGTGCTTCTGAAGGATGAGCGACGAAAGGACTGTCTGGGAGCTTGCAACTGCAAGGCTCCTATAGATTTGGCCGTGTCTGTATCCTTTTTCATTTTCTCAAGCGATACGTCCGCATTGGGGCCAAATAGGTGTTGCTCATCAAAGGGCTGATTGAGTATATAACTCTGGACTTCGGGTTTAAAACCTGATATGCGTAACCAGGCCTGCCTGCGCAAAAGGACACTGGTGTTTATTGCCCTTGAGGCGGTATCTGCTACATCTAGGGCACAACGGATGGAGGTGTTAGTGATGGTTTTACCCTCCTATATGAGCTCATTGGCCCTGTATTTATACCCGTCAGGGATATATGAGCTCATTGGCCCTGTATTTATACCCGTCAGGGAGGTGGCTGCATTATGGACTTAGGCTTATCATAATGTGCCCTGTCATACGTGGCTAACAGCGCTTGGGTATTAGCAATGCGCCAAATGTTTGCTGCCTGTGACGCTGTGCGTTTGCCAGAGGCGTCCAAGAGTTTTGATTCCTTATCTGGTGGTGGTGGGTCACCTGATGTTTGGGAATTTGCTCTCTTCCTTGCATTAGAGACTACTAAGGAGTCTAGTGGTGAGGGCCCTTTAATGTATACTGGGTCAGTAGGAACAGCCTTATACTTTTTTCTATTCTTGGATTGATGACCCGAGCTCTGACTGGGTCTTTAAAGATCTCTGGTGCATGCTTAATGACCCCTTTAAGCATGGGCAGAATTGAGGTGGACCTTTGTGTGGTATCGAAGGTGTCCATAAGAAAATCTTCCTCAACTGGGTCTGTATGAAGGGCAACCCTGTGGTATTGGGCACCTCTGTGAAGGAGCTGGTTGAAGCAGATATTGTCCTCTGGAGGGTATGGCCTGGATGGGTAGATGTCATCTTGTGAGGTGTAAGGGACGTCTGGGACACTGTAATCTTGCCAGGAGTCCGGGGAGCCAGTAGGGGTAGGGTCCCCAAGGGGTTGATCGTCCGCACCTCCCCTGCATCATCTGAGGTGTTGTCATCATCATCATCTACTGGGGTAGGTGATAGTGTAGGAGAGCGGTGTGGTGGGGGGAGGAGGAGGAGGAGGAGGAGGAAGAAGAGGATCCTTAATGGATAGGTAGCAAAGTCTCTCTTTTTTGGTGGTGGTGCGGGCGCAGGCGTTTCCAGGGTTCTTTTCTTGATGCTAAGCATTAAACGACCAGTCCTAGGATCCTTCACAAGAGTCTTTTGAGTAAGATCTGGACGAAACAGTTAGTCTGTGGGAGTCGAGGGCTTCGGTGCCGTAAGCTTTTTCAGCATCGACTTGGTAGCGATTCTAGGTTTGGAACAGTGTAGTTCTGTGGTGTCTTTATCCGATGGAACCAGTTGTTGTTTTCTCGGTTCCGAGGTCTTTGGCTTCGAAGAATCGGGGCCTTTTGCTGGGCATTTTTTGGTCGGCTCCAAGGGTGATGTCGGTGCAGAGGAACCGGTGCTAGCCTTCGATGCCGAGTGCTTTGATGTGGAAGCAGCGGTCGGCATGGATGAGGACGTCTTCTTCTTCGGTGCCGAAGCTTGTTTTTCGGCACCGAGGGTAGGCTGACTCGAGCCAGAGTCACCTAAAGGCTTAATAGGCTTCTTTACCGGGCCTGAAGGCGGGGCATGGGAAGCAGTGTCTCGGTGTGCACCTGGGCCTTAAGGTAAAGGTGGTATCGAAGCCTTTTTTGATAGTGTCGAGGAAGGGTGTGGGTGTGGGTTTGAGCTGGAGTGATTTCTTCGACGTCGGAGTCATCTGCTTTGGAGGCGCTGATGATGGCTTCTTCGACCTGACCCTGCTCCGGAACATCGACACCTTGAAAGATGTCGTCTGGGATCGAAGATGACGAGCGCACCATTGTTCTTCGAACTAGTCGGTCCTGGATCGTCTTCTTGGAGCGGAAAGAGGCGCAAGCTGGACAGTCTCTGGCCTCCTGCTCCGGTAAGAGGCAGAGGTTGCACACCTCATGTAGGCCGGTTTGGGGAAACTTCGACCCTTTTTGAATGGCATCCTTTCCATGAGCCGGAGATGAGACCCAGGTAGGCCCGAAGGCCTTCGTCGACGACCGGAATCGAAGACTTTGAAGTTGAAGGGTCGCGTGGATTGGAAAACGCAATCGAAACAATACCGTCGAGAAGGGAAGGAATGTGCGTCGAAAGAGAAAACCGTTAACGGTTCCAAACCGGAAGGCGAGAACACATCCGAGCCCGATGGCGGAAAAAAACAATCATCAACTTCTGAGTATTCCAAAGTGGTCAAGCTGGATCCAGAAACTTTAAGCAGTACTCCTGTGAGCCGGTAGCTGGTGTTGTGAAGCTCCGTGCAAAGGTCGTTCCACTCCAGAAGTGTTGAATGGAGCCACATAGAAGAGTTACTGATACGCAAAGACATCAGTTGCTTTCTTAGATTTTTTGCGCCATCAGACCAGAGCGTCTTGTCAGATTGGCATTACTGGTGCGCAGATTTCTAAATTGGGAAATTTTTAGATGAATGAATAAGAGAAAAGATCTCAGTTCACAGAATGGGGAGGTGAAAGAACTGGTGAGGAATCTGCGTTTATATAAGAGTATCCACCAGAACGAGCATTACTAAAGGTAAGTAACTTCTAATTGATACTTCTAACCATAGATTCCTCACCTTGTGAATGGATACTAATTCAGAACTTTGCCAGGTGGAGGGTCTATAGAATGGCTCAGACCAAAAAGTACTGCAGGACCGAACAGGCAAAATGTTCCTCCCATCGGAACTGGCTATCCAGAGAGGAGTGTTGTGTGAACTGATGCTCATGTAGCGACCTGGCAGATGTCCTAGATGGGTACTTCGTAGGCCAGCACTGTAAAAGCAGCCTTGACTTTGGTGAAATGAGCTCGAAGGCGTTCTGGAGACTGTTTCTTGGCCAGTGTGTAATAGATCGTTATGCAGAGGACAATCCATCGTGAGATGGTTGGATTTTGTATTGCCTTGCACATCTTTGCTCTGAAGAGCCCTACAAAGAGCTCCTGGTCTACCCACAGATTCCTTGTGATAATTCACCAGGCGCCCAACATGGATCTGGAAACCTTAAAGCAATACTCCTGCACACCTGTAGGTGGTGTCGTGTGGCTCTGGCAAACATCTTTCCACTCCGGAAGTGATGAGTTATGCCACATATAGGCGCCACCTACATGCACTGGCATTGGTTGCCTTCTTAGACTTACGGCACTGTCAGATGCAGTCTGTAGGCAGATTAGCATGACCACAGTGCAGAACTCTAGATCAGGGCTTTTTTAGATGACAATTAAAGCCCAGTTCAGAGAACAGAGAGGAAAGACAATTGATGAGGAATTTGCAGTTAGATAAAGTATTCATCAGAAAGAGCACTATTAAAGGTATGTAACTTGTTCTTCTAACTGATTCTTCTAACCGGAGATTCCTCACTTTGTAAATAAATACGAAAGCAGTACCTTCCCAGGTGTTGGGTCTGTGGGATGGCATCAACTTACCTGGGTAGAATGGTGTTTAAAAAGGAGCGACAGAACGAGCCTGCAGCTGATGTTATAGCTATGAGAAACTTTGTTTTCAACATCAAAAGTCTCAGGGGAAAACAGTGCAGCCGATCAAAAGGTGTGAAATTCAAAAAATAAGAACGAAGTTCAAGTCCCATTGCAGCATCACATAGGGCGTTGGCAGCAGCAAATGTTGTAAACCTTTCAAATATCATATCACAACAGGTGATTTAAATAAAGAAGGCTGATAAATAGTCTTTAACTATTCCCAAAGCAAGTCCTTGCTGGGTCATTGAAAAAAACAAAAAATCTTCAGACAGCTTGGCTAGCAGTGAATCAATTTGTCAGATGCCAGACAAACTACAAATCTGTCCCAATGACTGGTGTACATCGATTTTGTGGAACGACGTCTCGCACCAAGATTACATCAACAACCTCAGGAGGAAGGTCAAAGGATGTCAACTGCACCAACTCAATCTCTAAGCATGGAGATGCACATAGTACAGGCCTGGGTACAGTAGCCTGCCCTGCTGCTGCAATAGAAGATCCTCCAGACACGGCAGCTTGATTGAGGGACAGATGCTCATTACCAAAAGTTCTGAGTACCACACTCTCGTGGCTCAATTCCGTGCCAATAGGATGATGTGGGCCTGGTTGTTCCTGATCTTCTTCAGAACTCAGGGCGGGAGATGCAGCGGTGGGAAGGCACAGAGGAGTCCTGAGCTCCACTTTATGCAGACTACGTCTCTAAGCGAGAGCTGCCTTGGAAACTCCAACAAACAAAAGTGCTGACATTGCCTGTTCTTGCTGTTGCATAAAGATCAAGTTAGGATTCTGCCATTGATGGAAGGCGCCTTGTGCTACCTCCGGGGGCAACTGCCATTTGTGATCCGCTTGGTGTCGGTGGCTGAATCTGTCGCCCTGGCATTTAAAGATCCAGCCACGTGGTTCACCACCAGAGAAATTCCCTGGTGGTTCAGCCACTTCTAAAGGCATAGAGCCTCCTGACACAGGGTTGAAGATCCCACTCCAACCAGCTTGCTGCAGTGCCACATGGCAGTGGTGTTGTCTGTGAGCCCATGCACTAGTCTTTCTTTAATAGTGAGCATGAAGTCCATCAATGCCAAGCCAACCACCCTCAACTTCAAAATCATTTGTGTGTATTTGAGTCTCTGCCAGAGACCAGAGGCTTCTGATTTTCACCTCTCCCATATAGCCCCCTAACCCAGAAGGGATGCAAACATGACCACTGTAAAATCTGAGTGGCGTAGGAAGAGAGGTCTTCCACTGACCCAATCGTGGTCCAGTAGACACCACTGCAGATCTTTTACAGTTCCCTCCAAAATCTGCATACAATCCAACAGATTCCCGTGGTGCTGTGTTCACTGGGACTTAAGGTCCCATTGCAGATCCTGCATAAGCCATTTGGTACGCTGCCAACAACCCCAGCAGCCTCAGTCATCCACACGGAGATCCAAGAAAGAGGCAGAAACATCAGCATCATAGCCTGAATGTTCTGAACTCTGCTTTAGATAAAGCCAACCGATGGAAAACAATGGGCGGGCTGTGAACCGCTGTGGTCCTTAAACACAAACTGCACTTTGTAGTATGTTTTGTAGAACTACAGTAGTCCTATAAAAACGTACTATGAAATGCTATTCACAAACTGAAATTTTGCAGCAAGGTACACCTTTGTAGCAAGTCCCTAGCTCCATTACGTTCTATGGTAGGGTGTTGCACTACCAGTGATTGGCCATGTGAAGTGCTGGACTGACTACAAAGGTTTAAGTTATTACAAAAGTAAAGTTGTGAATAACAAATAATAGTAAACTTATTCAAAAGTGTAAACTTACTCAAAAGTGCAAGTTACTTTTGTGATTCAGGCCTCGTAAGTTTACAATAGGTCTTTCACAACCAGAGATCTTGCGCTGTCTGGTAGACTCAACCTTACCAGTCCGATTCCCACAGAGATGGATGACTGTAATTTCCTATAGGTAGGTATGAGAGTCTGTTGAACTAGGCCTTTCAGCACAATTTACAACAACTGCATTTAGTTCAGGAAACGCATGCGTCAGGAAGTTCCAGTAATAAAAGCACTATGGAAATATTTCTATGAATATTAAAGAAATTCGGAACAGTCACCAAACTATTCTCAATGCAACATTAACTCACTTCCCAGAATATGTTGTTGTCACTGACTAATTAAAAGTAAGATCTTTAGTCTGTTATCCGCTTTAATATTTGAGCTAATGATGTAAGATAAAACAATATATTGCAAACAACTGACCTATCTTCGTTTTCAAGAAGGATAATATTTCCAAGAAAGGTCCCCATTTAGAAGACTGTCTTTAACAAGTTTCTTTCAAATGAACTTACATTTGTAGTGCGCCCGTGCCTTCAACCACAGACAGCTCCTTCCTGATGTAGTGATCAATGCCCTTAGTAAAGGAAAGTTAACAGGGATGTTCTTTGAAGCCATGAAATCGACCACGTTGGAGGATAAACCAAGACTCTGATTCTCCACACAGGACTCCAGTAATTTGTTGAATAGAATGCTGTACTGTGTGACATCAAGAGCATCTGAAATGGAAAGGAGATTATATTTCTTCAAATGGTATTTTTGGAAATACTCGTGTAATCCCATTCTATTGACCATTACATTATAACAATGGAAAACTACTTGTTCAGTACCTTATGGTGATCTATATTGCCAGGTTTTCATGCCAATGGAAATAATTTACATTTATTATATTTTTTGTCTAGAGAGCCCACTATTTTAATTTTGTAGAGGACAACAAACAACTACATGGGAAGAAAGAGTCTATAAATATGATGAACAAGATACTTAGCGTCGGTAACGATATATTTGTAAGAGACATATATTAGTTATGGATTCCTCACCTTCGAATTACCCCCAGGCGTCAGACTGGATCCGGAGAATTTTTCTACAGCAGTACCCCTGCGCGTCGGTCGACTCCACGTTCGTCATTGGCATCATGATCGCCGGAATGACATCGCGGTATCTACTTTGACGCTGCCCCAGCACTGACTTCACTTCTTTACATGACATTCCACGCCAGAAGCGTAGAGCCATGCAAGACACTGACCACTGGTGCACAAAACTAGAGCCCTGAAAGGAAGTCAGTTACTCTAGAAGTCAGTTTGCATAACGGGGAGGTTAGGTGGGGCGATGAGGAATCCATAACTAATATATGTCTCTTACAGATATATAGTTACCAAAGGTAAGTAACTTGGTCATCTGAAAGAGACTATTAGTTATGGATTCCTCACCTTAGAATTAACACCCCGGCAATACCAACCCCGGAGGTGGGTCTGCGAACTAAGTTCACACCAGAAAGTCCTGGAGAACTGAGCGGCCAAAGAAGCCATCTCTCGGGACATGCTGTCCAGGCAGTAATGTTTAGTCAATGTGTGCAGATATGCCCACGTGGGTGCCTGGCAGATGTCATTGAGGGGGACTCCACATCCTAAAGCAGTAGTGGTTGCCGTCGTCCTGGTGGAATGGGCGCGCAGCCCTACTTGAGGCACCTTTTTCGCCAAGGAATAGCATAATTTAATGCAAAGGACGATCCATCGAGAGATGGTTAGTTTTTGCAAGGCCCGATCTTTTTTGGTGCCCACATAGCCAACAAGGAGTTGATCATCCACCCGCAATTGTCTTGTGAGATTCTGAAATAAGGAAAGCGCACGTTTGGGATCCAGATGGTGGAGCCTCTCCTCCTCTTTAGAAGGATGCAGGGGCGGGAAGAAGGTGGGCAAAGTGATGGTCTGTTCTATGTGGAAAGAGGTAACCACTTTGGGAAGAAAGGAAGGCCTAGTGCAAAGGAAAACCTTGTCCAGATGACCAGCCAGGAAAGGAGGTTTCTAAGAAAGAGCCTGAAGCTCACTCACCCTGCGAGCAGAGGTTATGGCAACCAAAAAGGCAGTTTTGAGTGTCAAAGGTCTGAGAGGGCAGTTATGTAGTGGCTCGAAAGGAGCGCACATATGGTAAGTCAGAACAAGATTCAAGAACCACTGGGGCATTACGAAAGGAATAGGAGAAAACGAGTAATGCCATTAAGGAAACGATTTACAATAGGGAACTTGAAAAGAGAAGGTTGATCTGGGAGACGAAGAAAGGCTGAAATGGCAAAAGGATAACCCTTGAGAGTGTCCAGAGCAGAGCCCTGCTGGGCCAAGGAAAGAATGAAGAGGAGACCTCTGAAAGAGGAGCAGAAAGGGGATACACAGCCTTTGCTGTGCACCATGCCACAAATTTGTTCCATCTACAGGCGTATATCATTTTGGTGGAGGAACGCCTGGCTGCCAAAATAGCGTTACAGACTTCGGGAGGAAGGTCGATATCTGTCAACTGCCGCTCAATCTCCACGCAAGAATGTGGAGGCTGAACAGGTTCGGATGCAGGACAGTCCCCTGCTGCTGCGACAGAAGATCCTCCCGAAGAGGCGTCTGATCGAGGGATCGATGGCCATGTTCAAGAGCTCGGGATGTAACAAAAGGTAGGGGAAGACAAGGATCAATTGTGATCCAGTAGGGCATTAATTACCATTCACAAGAGAAGGGAATGGAAGGTCCGGCCACAGTCGTAGCCCCAGATATGAAAGCAACAAAAAGAGATGACTGGGCTGTTCCGTAGGAAAGGAAAGAGGAAAGGATCACTAGAAAAAAAGGGTTAGTGCTCAATGGAGGACAACCCCTGGGTATCCAATTTGTTGGATATAATGGCCTCACACACCCTTGCGAGTGTCATGCTTCATCATCGGCAATGCTCCACGTTGGGCAGGCGGTGCAATGCCCAACGGGTTCACCTCTAAGAGGGGCTCTTTATCGGAGATCTTTTATCCAACTGCCTATGGGTGAAGTGGGGGTGAGGGGCCAGGACAGAGTAGATAGTGTGGGTGAGGATAAAATGTGGCCTAAGGTACCGGAAAGCAATTTTTATTCTGGTGGTCCTCTGCCACAAGTAAAATCAAGGATAGCCGGTGCTCATGGGGACTATGGTTTCCCGGAATGGACCAGAGCTAGAGTGCAAATGGTGTGGTCAACATGTTTCTCGCTTCTAGTACATTGACTGCGATTCTTCAGGACCTAGTAAAAAACTACAATCTACAAAACATGACCTAATGATTAGTATCAGTTTAAATACAGCACATAAATTGTACTACCTGTATGACACTGCTCCTACCTAGAAAGTGAAGATAAAGGAGAACATTACCACAGGTAAGTAACAACATGTGACCCAGTAGTGACCGTGAACATACTGCGAAGAAGTGACATACTAGTGCAGATAGTGACTAGTATGTGATTAAAACCAAGTTAAAAACTGGTAGCATCAGTATCCATTTGAACTACTTCACGCACCCATGGAATCGGTGATACTGTTACTCACCTAAGGGTTAGAGTTATAGGGTGTCAACAGTACCCGGTGGATCTGACATCAAGGGAGAAGCCATAAAGTTTCAGGCTGGGAAGAAATGGACAAAAGTGGGATGGTATTGAGATAAGTGGTAAACTAAAATGTTGGGCGCATATGTATCCTGCTGCCTCGGTGCAGGCGTTCTGTCTACGGGGTAGAAAGTCAAATGGTGAAATATTGGCTAAGTAGTATGTATTTGAGGCGCTACACAGCACTACGTGGGAGTAATCTAAATTTCCTCTATCCAGCCAGTAATCAGCTATCACTGGGCTGGTCGAGACTGCTGAATGTCATGAGTGGATCTCCAAAAAGGAGGCTGACTTTCTATCAAAAAAAGAACCCAAGGTCCCCTATTTTTACATCCTTCCGAAAATACATAAGGGGACCGCCCCTGTACCAGGACGCACAATTGTATCAGGCATCGACTCTGTCCTAGAGCCTTTATCACAGTTCTGTGACAACTTTCTACAGCCGCTGGTCAAACGAATACCTTCATATGTTCAGGACACCACTGATGTCCTACGCCTCTTGGATAATCTACAGGAGGATATCCAGATCGATTTTCTCATCACCCTAGACGTGGAGGCCCTCTATACTAACATCCCCCAGAGGGCCACACTAGGGGTGATTGAGAGAATCCTCAGTGCTGAAGAATGGAGCTCCCCCACGCCGCCTTACTTTATTATGGAATGTGCTACCCTTGCCCTTACGGAGAACTACTTTGAGTTTAAAGGGCAATATTACCACCAGACCCAGGGCACTTCCATGGGCCGTACTTTTGCCCCTTCGGTAGCCTGCCTCTACATGTCAGACTTCGAAGAAAGACACATCAATGGACCAGAGAACCCCTACCATCTGAACATCAAACTATGGAGGAGGTTCATTGATGATATCCTGGTACTCTGGACAGGCACTGAAACCCTATACAAGGAGTTCTTCAGCTGGCTAAACACGCTGAACGAATACCTCCACTTCACCATAACGGCGTCTGCATCCAAAATTGCCTTCTTGGATCTCACCGTTAGACTGGAGGGGGGCAAAATTGATACAACTATGTATCGCAAACCAACAGACTGCAACAGTTTGCTCTACTTTACCAGCTACCACCCTAAGGCCTTGAGACTGAATCTGCCTTTCGGACCATTTTGCGGGTCAGGCGCAACTGCTCCCACCTGTCATATTACAAAACCGAGTCTTCCTTACTATCCAGAAACCGGAGGGATAGAGGGTACCCCACTAGAGAGATTTCTAGGGCACGCAAACGTGCACAAAACAACAATAGGGGGGCCCTACTTGAATACAAGACCCGGACGACACAGGAGTCAGATCTCCTTACTTGTGTCACCACCTTTTCGCCAGTTTCAAACGAAATCAAAAAGATAATCAAACGACACTGGCAAATTCTGCATACGGGCAATCTCAGTCTTACACCGCCTAGATTTGCCTTCAAAAGGTCAAGGAATATTAAGGATATTCTGGTGCATACCAGACCGAAGAAGGCAGAGCCACCTAAACAAACCACCCTGTGGCAATTACCGCCTGTACGTGGGCACTATCAGTGCGGCTCCTGTAGTGTGTGCCCTTTCACCAGCACATACAAAACTATCCCCCTGATGGACACCTTCCGCTGGGAACTGCGTGGCCATACTAATTGCAACACTTCTAATTGCATCTACTTGTTGAGATGCCCATGCGGTCTGCAGTACGTAGGCATGACCTCACGCCCTGTGAAAATCCGCATCTCTGAACATAGAAGCAACTTCAGTTGTAAGAAAACAAACACCAAGATGTGCAGGCACTACCTAGAACAGAACCACACGGCTGACTCATTGTCCTGGTTAGTTCTTGAATCCTCCCCAGACAAATCCAAGCACAGTCTTTTTCTTAAGGAACAGAGGTGGATACATCGTTTGTCCACCGACAGCCAGGGATTGAATGAGGATATACCGTGGAGTGCTCTGTGAACACATCTCTGCCAAAACATCCCTGATCCGCCCAGCAAACTATGCAAAGTTCAGTGTACACCCTCTGGCTTGGTCTCACAACAGTTATCATGGCCAATACACACGCCTTGGCGTACCACACTTAATAAGGCCAATCACTTCCCACTTATCACTGAGCTACACCGCCATTTTAGTGACATAACCCTGAATGTGTTCACTGACTTTTTGTACACTACCCCCCCACTCCATCATGGCCGCCCGATTCGTGAGGGAAACCACATGATCTACGGGCGGGTCCTACTTCCTGTTTGGGATCCTGTGGAACACACCCTGGGTGCTACTTAATGAGGAGGGACACGACTGGCTTTCCACTATCCGGACCCGGTGGTAATATTGCCCTTTAAACTCAAAATAGTTCTCCGTAAGGGCAAGGGTAGCACATTCCATAATAAAGTAAGGCGGCGTGGGGGAGCTCCATTCTTCAGCACTGAGGATTCTCTCAATCCCCCTAGTGTGGCCCTCTGGGGGATGTTAGTATAGAGGGCCTCCACGTCTAGGGTGATGAGAAAATCGATCTGGATATCCTCCTGTAGATTATCCAAGAGGCGTAGGACATCAGTGGTGTCCTGAACATATGAAGGTATTCGTTTGACCAGCGGCTGTAGAAAGTGGTCACAGAACTGTGATAAAGGCTCTAGGACAGAGTCGATGCCTGATACAATCGGGCGTCCTGGTACAGGGGCGGTCCCCTTATGTATTTTCAGAAGGATGTAAAAATAGGGGGCCTTGGGTTCTTTTTTTGATAGGAAGTCAGCCTCCTTTTTGGAGATCCACTCATGACATTCAGCAGTCTCGACCAGCCCAGTGATAGCTGATTACTGGCTGGATAGAGGAAATTTAGATTACTCCCACGTAGTGCCGTGTAGCGCCTCAAATACATACTACTTAGCCAATATTCCACCATTTGACTTTCTACCCCGTAGACCGAACGCCTGCACCGAGGCAGCAGGATACATATGCACCCAACATTTGAGTTTACCACTTATCTCAATACCATCCCACTTTTGTCCATTTCTTCTCAGCCTGAAACTTTATGGCTTCTCCCTTGATGTCAGATCCACCGGGTACTGTTGACACCCTATAACTCTAACCCTTAGGTGAGTAACAGTATCACCGATTCCATGGGTGCGTGAAGTAGTTCAAATGGATACTGATGTTACCAGTTTTTTTTTTTTAAACTGTTTTTATTGTTTCGATATATAACAGTACAAAGCATTAGCATTAGGGTATACATTAATGCCACATCATCAAACCCTTGCGCATTGGACACTATATCCCGATGCTACCAGTTTTTAACTTGGTTTTAATCACATACTAGTCACTATCTGCACTAGTATGTCACTTCTTCGCAATGTGTTCACGGTCACTACAGGGTCACATGTTGTTACTTACCTGTGGTAATGTTCTCCTTTATCTTCACTTTCTAGGTAGGAGCAGTGTCATACAGGTAGTACAATTTAAGTGCTGTATTTAAACTGATACTAATCATTACGTCATGTTTTGTAGATTGTAGTTTTTTACTAGGTCCTGAAGAATCGCAGTCAATGTACTAGAAGCGAGAAACATGTTGACCACACCATTTGCACTCTAGCCCTGGTCCATTCCGGGAAACCATAGTCCCCATGAGCACCGGCTATCCTTGATTTTACTTGTGGCAGAGGACCACCAGAATAAAAATTGCTTTCCGGTACCTTAGGCCACATTTTATCCTCACCCACACTATCTACTCTGTCCTGGCCCCTCACCCCCACTTCACCCATAGGCAGTTGGATAAAAGATCTCCGATAAAGAGCCCCTCTTAGAGGTGAGCCCGTTAGGCATTGCACCGCCTGCCCAACGTGGAGCATTGCCGATGATGAAACATGACACTCGCAAGGGTGTGTGAGGCCATTATATCCAACAAATTGGATACCCAGGGGTTGTCCTCCATTGAGCACTAACCCTTTTTTTCTAGTGATCCTTTCCTCTTTCCTTTCCTAAGGATCAGCCCAGTCATCTCTTTTTGTTGCTTCCAAAAGCTCGGGATACCAGACTCTTCGTGCCCAGTCTGAAGCCACAAGAATGACTTGGGCCTGGTTGCACTTGATGATCTTCAGCACTCTGGGCAGAAGAGTAATTTAGGCGGGAAGGCGTATAGAAGACTGCAACTCCACTTGCGACAAAAAGGGTCATCTAGCGAGTGCCGCCTTGGAAATTCCAACACGCAGAACTGCTGACATTGCGCGTTCTCTTCTGTGGCGAATAGATCTAACCAAGGCTCTACCCACTGCTGAAAGCGACCTTGCACCACCTCCGAGTGAAGACGCCATTCGTGATCCATCATGCACCTGCGGCTGAGTACGTCTGCCCTGGCGTTTAGTGAATCTGCCAGGTGTTAAGACGCAGGCCTTTGTCCTTCTTGGGAACCATAAAGTAGTGGGAATAGCAACCACAACCTACTTCTGGCACAGGGACGCACTCAATGGCTCCCTTTGCCAAGAGAGCTGCAACTTCCTGGCGGAGAAAGGCCAAGTGATCATTCGACATGTCATGGAATGTAGGTGGCATGGATTGGGGGGTAGTCTCGAAGGGGAGGAAGTAGCCCCTTCGGACTATCCTCAAAACCCACCTGTCCGACATGATGCTCTGCCAGTGGGGGAGGTGATGGCGAATCCTGCCGCCAACTGGCAACTGGTGACCCTGGAGGGCTGGACTTGGAACGTTTAGAGGCTGCTGCAGAGGGGGCACTGGTGGACTGGCCTGCCCGCTGGCCACCTGACCCACGGCGCTGGGTCCCACGTCGCTGGGTCCCACGTCCCCGGCTGTGCAGAAGCTGAACAGTTTGCGAAGGCCTGCGGCTCTGGGCGGAACGTGGTGGGGAACCTGTATCGTAGCCACGAAAGGGGCGAAAAGCAGGGGCGAGTGGTGGCAGCGAAGCCCAAGGCCATCAAAGGGCATGTCCAAAGGAGTTGCCCAAAAAGCCAGTGGACATCCGCCAGAAGTAGCAATTCAGGGCTACTGACGTTGAAATCGTACTGCCTAGCGAGTTGGCGGTGTCCAGCCCACATCGTATGGCAAACTTCGCTGCATCTCTACCTTCAGCAACTGCACGGGAGAGAACGGCCCGGGCGTCCTCCGGGCACTGTGGCAGCACCTGCGCGACCATATCCCACACAGAGTGAGTGTAGCGGCCCAAGAGACATGCAGTGTTCACCGACCACATCCTAAGCTGGTGGAAGAAAACATCTTCTTGCCAAGGTGCCTTGGAAGTAGAGGCTTGGACCACCAAGCTCTCAGGGGTAGGGTGTTAGGAGAGGAAAATGGGGCCGCCCGGGGCCGGGCAGTGGCATTGGGCAATCATCCTATCCACAGGCGCGCCTGTGCTGGGCTTGGACCAAGTGCCCAGATGGATGTCCCTGAGGGCCTCATTGAATGGCAGCAGAGGCTCCGAAGAGGCCGCTGCTGGTTGAGGCACCTCGGTCAGGAGGTTAGTCCTGACTGCCACCGTAAGAAGCTTGAGGTTTAAGGCCTCAGCCACCCTACACAACACCACTGCGTATGATGCACCCTCCTCCGTTGCCACGGTAGGGGGAGAAAGTATGCAACGGTCTGGAGAAGTATACAGACCACTGGCCTCCCCCAACTCCTCTCTACAGTCCGGTTCTTCCAACTGGTCTGCCAGAGGGTCCACAGACCCCCTCCTAGTCCTCCTTAACCTCCTCTGGTTGCCACTCAGGGCGATTGGGAACACCAGGGTAGAACAAGGGCAAAAAATTACTGGTTGGTGCTGGTCCCAACGTCGGTACGGCTCCGTGTCCATGTCGAGGGGGAGGATGGGGTCGACTTCGGTTGGGGACACAACCAGCGTCAGAAGGGGTGTGGGTATTGTCAATGGATTTGACGCCGGATGTGTCGTAAGGTCGACTGGTTCCGATCCGGATCCAGGCCTGGATCCCTGCGGCACCGGGGTCGAAGTCGCCGGCATCGAAGGCCTAGAACCCACTAGCCGAGTCCAAGGGGTCCAAAGGCGGAATCGGGCTACCCTAAGATGGAGTGGAGGGCTACGTAAAAGCTATGAAGTTGGGCAGGGGTTGCTCACGGAAAGGGAAAGAGGCTTGGAGTCAACCCAAGAGGCTCCGCGGGCGGAGCCAGACGACTACCTTTCGCATCCTGCGTTGCGTTGGCTGACGGACGGGGAGAACGCAAAGAGCACCGGTGCTTCTTTGCCCTCTTTATGTGCTTCGACTTACTCGAAGACTTCAACGAGGAGTGGTGGTGATGGCTCCGCAACCGGTCCCGTGACCTCCCTCGACCGGGACCTCGAGCGACGTGGAGCCAACTGCCGGGACTGCTCCTGCAAAGACTTCAGGGCCATAGCCCGACAGTTGGAGCACAACTTCGGGTCGGGGTCGCGCCCCAGACACCTGAGGCACACTAGATGTGGGTTCCTCACCAAAATCAGCTTGTGGCAGGAGCCACAAGGCTTGAAGCCGGTCCGCTGATATGACATCCCTGTGCACCAGGAGTCCAACGATTCGAAAAAGACAGTCGAAAAAAGACAGTCAAAAAATTACGAAAGGTACCACTCTCTCCAGATCTGCGCTACTTGGCCCAGAAAAAGAAAGAACTGACGTCATCGCGCAGTGGCGGCGTCTAAGCAGATACCGCAACGACATTCCGGCGATCACGAAGACAACGCCGAAAGCGGAGTCGACCGGCGCCACCTACTGACGCGCAGGGGTACTGCTGAAGAATAATTCTCTGGATCCAGTCTGACGGCTGCGGGTAATTCTAAGGTGAGGAATCCATAACTAATAGTCTCTTTCAGATGCCTTGAGCAAAACTATTTTTACAAAATGGCACACTGAAAGACTTAAAATATAAGATGAATTAACAAATACAAAACGAAGATAAATTTGGATAAACAGGTCATCAAAATGTATTGAACGTTTTTTTATGCCTCCCAAAGATCTCTTGTGTTGCATTCCTACACTAGCAGGAATGAACGAGTTACTTATCCTTTGGTAACAGTGTATCAGGTAGAGACAGGATCTAGCTGCAGATTCCTTACTATAGAATCTTCCCCAGGCACGAGCCTGGAAAATCTTTTCCCCACAGTACGTCTGCTCGCCGGAAGAGGGCGTCAAGCGACTCCACAGCGACGTCATCCCAGATTTGATGACAGCTGAGTCCATTTAACTCCTCCAATGACATGCCAATGTAATTTTCTTTGTCTCTATTGTCTGCGCTCAAAACGTGGAGCCACACGCAGAAACTGCCTATTCAACAGTGTGCCAAGAGCATAGACACCATGCGTCATGTACCTGTTGAATGCAAAAGTGAGAGAGAGAAACTGTCAACAGATGTACGAGGCCTACAAAAACTCAGGGCACAAAACAGGAACAGCAATGTTTTCATAAACCTCCAACAAGAGATACATAACCACCAAGAGTACCACCGTACTGTTTGGAGGAGATATGGAAATGAAGCAGGAATGAACCAGCAACAGAACAAGGATATCTGCATGGAGGAATCCTGATCAGGCTCATATGAAAGAAGAAAGAAATTAAAACAGTTCGCAGTTCGGGGAGGATGGGACGTGCGTTAGGAATCTGCAGCTAGATCCTGTCTCTACCAGTTACATCGCTACTGAAGGTATGTAACTTGTTCATCTGATAGAGAAATCTAGCCGCAGATTCCTTACTTTAGAATCAGATACCCAAGCCATACCATCACCAGAGGAGGAACTGCGAACTGAGACTACAAAGGAAAAAGCCAGTAGCATAAACCCTGTTTGAAGACAAGGATACTGGAGAGAAAGAACGACTGTTGAAAAATATCACACTTAGTCATTTAAGTCCTACATATATCAAACACAGTCACAAAAGTCCAGCATAAAGTACCAGGTGCAGAAGAATTGTACTCTGAAAATCATGGGAGTAGAATGACGCTTGACCTGGCACACCAAAGCCAAAAGAATGCAACAGGAGAAACAAGAAAGTTTCTACTCCGAAGGCTACTGGCCCAGGCGCATAATGTCACAACAACTGAAACAAATAACAGGTTAGACAAGCTAAAACCAAAGTGTGAAGAGAAAATATTCATGGCAAGAAGAAATGCCAGTAATTGACCTAACAAGGCCATAAGTGAATGTAGAGCGAATCTAGAACACTGAATAGGTCGTGTGAAACGCAGAACCTTCAAAATGCCACTGAGCAATCTCTTAATATCGCAAGAAGAAACATGCTACCGAAGTTGAAACAATTGCAATAATGATCCGCAAAGGCTAGAGACAAGAAGAGCTCCAGGAAAAAAAAAATATATATATATAGTTACCGGAGCTCCTGGCCCTTCGGGGCGGCCTCACAGATGGGCATCGGGCAGCCCATTACCTTCTCTCAGCAGAAAACACATGAAGTGAGGCCCAATACATTTGAAGAAGCTTTATTTCGTAATTATCAAGCGCCTGCTTCCATTTGCCCAACGTTTCGGCGTGATGCCTTGTTCACGGACTGGAAACACAAGCGCCCAGGTGCGCTGGAGCATGCTTTTAAAATGGTGCAGCACGTGACTGAAATTGTAAACTACTAATCCCATAGTACTTTGTGCATGTTAGTATAATACACGGTGAAAGTCACAAAAGTTCTGATCCTTGGTGGTAATGTTTATCACTTTACACAATATATACCACTTTTTACCCCATTTTTTACCCCATTTCGTTTTTCAATGTTCATAACCCTCCGGTGGGTTTCAGGGCTGCTCTCGTGGTTCTAATGTGGCAATCCATCGCGCTGGCAGGCTGTGAATATTCACAGCCTCGCAGACCTAGATTCAACTTCCAGACGGTGCATCTCCCGCGGCTCGGGAGATGAAAAACGAAATTGGGTAAAAAGTAGTGTTGGCAATATAAACAGACCCTACTGGAAAGGGATGAATGTTACTTCAAATCCCAGCATACAGCTTACTGGAAAGCAGATGCACTTTGGGCAAAAAAGCAATAAAAAAGCATTTTGAAGTACTAACCGGATTTTGCCTGTTGCCCTTTCCCTATGATTAAGTTGCAGGAGCAACAAAATGCGTAAGGGACTTATACCAGTGGGGGCTGCTAGCGTGTTTCTGTGCATTAAAAGATTTGAATCCATCCTCGTGGAGTGGCGTCTCTATGTTCCGGGGCACCTTGGTGAATATATATATATATATATGTATGAATGCTCCAAAGTTGCCCACCAGGTTGGGGAGCACTCCAGGACCACCGATACCTCATGGACCGTGCAGCTATTGTGGTGCGGCCCGACGCGTTTCGCTTATATAGCTTTCTCAAAGGCCGATCACTTCAGTTCTCCAGCGGCGTGCACAGACATTTAAATGACTCGTGCCGCCTGCTCATAGGTCAGCCATCTCCCACTGCATTGTGGGGCATGTAGTGTTCATGCTGCGCTCATCAAACCTTGTATAGGTGCCAGGAGATTGAAGATCTGATGCTTCCCCTGTATGGGTCACAAGGGCTGGAAAGTCCTTATTTCTGGTGCCAGTCCTTCCGCAGTGAACCGGGCAGATTCCCGACTCGGCGGCCCGCTTTAATTGATGCGGTGGTGCTGCCCCCGTGGCAGGGCTACAGAGTGTGAATAAATGCTCCAAGGTTGCCCACCAGGTTGGGGAGCACACCAGGACCACCATACCTCATGGACCGTGCAGCTATTGTGGTGCGGCCTGACGCGTTTCACTTATATAGCTTTCTCAAAGGCCGATCACTTCCGTTCTCCAGCGGCGTGCGCAGACATTTAAATCACTAGTGCCGCCTGCTGATAGGTCAGCCATCTCCCACTGCATTGTGGGGCATGTATTGTACATGCTGCGCTCCTATATACATAAGCTTCATTGCCGAAACGCGTAACCTAGAAGCGGATTAAATATTTCTGAACTGAAACTTGGATGCGTGTCCTGGGAGTTCATTATTTCGCAACGTGAAGGAACTTTATAGAATATATATATATATTATCTACTGGTGGTCGCCAGTAGATAGTTATAGTTAGGACCGTGTTTCCATAGGAAATCTGAAAATTCTATTTTGAATAACTTTGGCGCCGGTTGACGAATCCTCGCGAAATTTTCAAAACTAATGGGGCGCTCCGCTCAGCTCCTACCCTGAAAGTCTCGGGGTGATTCGTCAAGCGGGGGCCGAGAAAAAAGGGGGGTCCCAAAACGCGTTTTCCCCATGCATTTTCCCATAGGACCTTTAGTCGAAGAATTACTTGAGGTAGTCCTCAGGTCAGGCATGTGCCTTTTGCATGTATGGAGTCAATCTGTTCAGTATTTCCTGAGAAAATTGCAGTTAAAGTACATAAATATCTATAGGTGCGCACCGTGCACGCACCGTGCGCGCACCCTAACGTGCGCGAGCGTAATTCTGATTGGTGGTTACATGTCAGTCAACGTTCGAATTGGTCGAAATCAGGAAGTGTCGGCCGCCATTTTGTTTGTTTTGGGTGCGAGAGTGAAAAAGAGGTGGCAAACGTGAAAAGGGGGCAGGGTAGAGAGTTCCTGACCCCCTAGCCTTTGTCAGGGGGTCCCTAAAGGACCCCGAAGGGTGAAAAAACATTTTATTATTATTATTTTTTTAAATCGCAGGGTGCGCGCACGGAGCGCGCACGGTGAAAAACCTTTAAAAAAAACATAGGTTTCACACACGTTATAGTTAGGAATTAGCATTTAAAAAACCTTGCAAATTCAATTAAAAAACCATAGGTTTCACACGTTATAGTTAGGTGGACATTTCACTCGTAAAAAAACAATGAAATTCCCCCGTTATAGTTAGTTCAGATAACTATCACTCACGCGACCGCCACTCTATCACAAGGATGATGTCATCAGTGATGTCATGAGTGATGCCACTGACCATGTCATGAGTGATGAAATATGTGACGTCATGAGCAGTGGATTGCGGGCGAGTGAAATGTCCACCTAACTATAACGTGTGAAACCTATGGTTTTTTAATTGAATTTGCAAGGTTTTTTAAATGCTAATTCCCAACTATAACGTGTGTGAAACCTATGGGTTTTTTAAAGTTTTTTTAAAAATATATATATATATATATATATATATATATATATATATACACACACACACACACACACACACACACACACACACACACATATTTATATATATAAGCCTCAAGACAAGTGTGCATGCCATAAAGTCTTCAGGCATTATGGGGTAGAAAAGGCCAGTACCTACAAGAGGTACGATGACAAATGTATGAGAAAAGTGTGACGAAGGAACCTTATAGAAAAGGCAAGTCAAAAATGTGACCGGGAAAAAGCAGGACACAAGTGAAGCCCACAGGGCTAAACACATATAGATCTATAACAATATCCATGCATACATGCCAATATACATCTGATGAAGCAGAGTATATATACACACACCACTAATATGTAAGCAGAATAACCGGCTTGTCTATGTTTAGATGCAGAGAATTAGATATGGATAAACAAAAAAGTATATGGCTATAAATAGGAACGCTGGATGAAAGCTTATTAGAGATAAGCCGCATAGGGCATAGACTACACCGCGAAGGTACAGCTCAACATGACGTAAGGAAATACCATACAAATAAAGCAGCTGTATCTGCTGCAGATAACTTAAGAAGAAATGCTGCACCTAGCAGAGAAATGAAAAACAGCACTAATCGTGCACCACTCACTTGAAGTTTGCAAGTGGAATGGAAAGGCAACCCATGAAGGGGTGCAAGGCACTATGAACAGAATCAGTGCTGTACCTCAGATGAGAAAATGTGCTGGTAGCACCAAATGAAAATTAGGTTGAACTCTGACATGCAGAATGCAGACAAAGACCAGATCCAAACACCACTACGAATAACTATTAGCTAGATTTATTAAATCGGGTAGCTTTGAACCGACGTAAAGCTGAATCAGCCTGCTCTCCAAAGAGCCCTGATCGCCACAGACATGCATGCCTGAGTAGCGCAACCACCTGAGCCATACTCCTACCAACAGAATCGGTACAGTCCATACTGCAGGTAATAGCAAATTTGGTGGTTACTCGGCCATCCTGTACTACTTGAAGGAGCACCTGTCTGGCTTCCTCTGGCGAGTCCCATTGGGCATGAGACATTCTACCTAACACAGATAGTTTTTCAAGATCTCAAGGCGGCACTGGCAAAAGAAAAGAGACTCCAACCACCTGGCTTTCTTGCTAGGGGGAACCACCAGAAGGGCATTAGGGTCCGCCGATGCAGTAGCAACTTGTATTACCAGTCCTTAGTGGTGGGGTGTTGCAAGAGGCAGGGAGGATCTCCTCACGCAGGGCGATGCAGATGGCCCACTGCCCGGTCAACAGACGGCCCTATGACAGGTTGTGCCCATGTCCTCAAAATATGTCAAAGAGGGACTCGTTGTAGGGAATTAACGGGACAACTCCTGTCTCACCTTGACGGAGAACCTGCATCAAGGGACCTGTGAATTGGCAATTCAGAATTGCAGCTGCTCTTCTTAAAACCTATGACAAAGAGGAACTATCCTCCGTTGCAATGACCGGAGGAGGGAGTAAGTCTGAAGCTCAGGAGGACTGCAGATCACTAGCGCCCCCCAGATCAGTTAGCCAAGAATCTTCGAAGATGGTGGGGCAAGAGCACCCAAAAGAGTCTGCCCCACATCCTCCTCTCTGCCTGCAAAACGAGGATTTCCCACAGGGAAACTGTTAGGCTTGGGGGTCTCTAGTTGGCACAGGTATGCACTTGTGACAAATAGGGACCCTCTCCTCTAGTCAGGGTAAGGGGGTACACTCCTATAATAACCCCTGCTCACCCCTTTGGTAGCTTGACACGAGCAGACAGGCTTATCTCAGAGGCAGTGTGTAAAGCATTTGTGAACATATACAGTAACCAAATGACAACAGTACAAATGGACACCACACAGGTTTTATATCAAAAATAAGTATTCTTTATATAGATTTACCACACGACCATTAAACGACAAAAATACACAATACTGTTACTTTTAGATGGTAGAATTTTGCTTAGTTCTCTTAAGTTCTTAAATGCGACACTTTAAGTCAGTGTACCTTTTAGATGTGACACGCAGGGCAACGAAAGTGTTGCAACGATGTTGATGCGATGAAGTTTTTGGTGCAAAGAAATGAAGACGTGAAGATCTTCCAGATGCATTACACTTCTCCGATGTTGCGAGAAGACTCGATGCTTTAGCTGCAGCGGCGACACACTTTACGCGATGCGACGACAGCGGCCTTGGCAGCGACACTCTTCTCCGACGTTGCGAGACGCTTCCGCTCGATGCGATGCTACAGAGGCGACACCCCTTTACGCGATGCGACGACAGCAGCTCCGACGGTGGCACGCTTCTCCGTGGATGCGAGGCGCTTTTCTTGATGCGGTGCAATGCGACAACTACGATGGCGACACGCTTCTTCCTCGATGCAAGACTTCTCTTGATGCGGTGCAATGCGTCCGCTACGATGGCGACACGCTTCTTCGGCGTTGAGGGACACTTGCTGGATGATGCGAGACGCTTCCGCTCGATGCGATGCTGCAGCGGCGACGGCACACTTTACGAGATGCGACGACAACAGCTCCGACGGCGGCACGCTTCTCCTTGAGTCGCGCTTCCAGCTCCTTGCGACACGCAGTCCCTCAGAAGGCCCAACAACAGTAGCAGGCACTTCCAAAGAACTCTGGGGAGCTGGGGGGTGAAGTCTGTTGTTCCTGAGACTTCAGCAGGAGGCAAGCTCTTTTCCAAGCCCTTGGAGATCCTTCACAAGTTGAGCAAAAGTACACACAAAGTTCCTTTCTCCTCTCTTTGGCAGTAAGGCAACCACTGCAGGCCAATCCCCCAGATTCAGGGATAGTTTCCTCCTCAGCTTCTTCTGGTTCCTCCCTCAGCAGAGGTTCTTCTTGTTTTCCCAAAGTGATCTAAGCTCTTGGGATCAGGGTCCCAATATTTATACCCAGAAATCCTTTGTCCTCTGAAGGCAGAGGGGCCTTTGCCCAGTCCAAACCAGTTCCTGAGCACTCTGTTTACCAGACTTCTCCTTTCCTTTCACAGTGCAGGGCAGAAACATTAGACACCCCACAGGAGGTGGAGCCAGCATTGTGGAAGGCAAGTACAGGTCTGGAGCACTCTGACAGGATTCCTTCTTTTCATTCCCTGTGCAGGGCAGAGACATCAGCCGCTCCCCAGGAGGTGGAGCCTGCATTGTGGAAGGCAGGCACAGCCCCATTCAGGTCACAGGTGCAACTCCTCCCACCCATCTGGATGCAGATATCTCTATTCACCACTGGGACACCTCACCCTGTCTCCTGGAATTCCACAGACGTGTCACTCAAACTCCAGACAAAGGAATACGCACAGCCTAGCAGAGGCAGGTTTGAATGGTTAGACAAGAAAATGCCTACTTTCTAAAAGTGGCATTTTTAAACACAGAATGTTAAAACCAACTTCACTAAAAGATGTATTTTATCATCCGGAGTTCAGGCCTACTAAATTCAAATTTCTACCATGTTCTCTGAGTCAGTTAGGATTATAACATGTAATAATCAAACTGCCCATTGTGGCCTATGGAGAACAGGTAGCCTTGCAATAGTGAAAAACGAAAATGGCTGTAATTCACTATTAGAACATGCCACACACACCAGGGCATATCCTACCTTATCCTTACAATGCACCATAGGGGTGTCTGATATGAAGAAAAGAGAAGGTTTAGGGACTGGCAAGTGGGTGCACTTGCCCAGTCAGCATGACAGTACCAGACTGCACGCAGGCTCTGCAATGGCAGGCCTTAGACACACTTTTACAGGCTGCTTCTGTGGGTGGCACAACTAGTGCTGCAAGCCCACCAGCAGTATTTGGATTACAAGCCCTGGGCACTCCTGGTGCACTGTACTAGGGTCTCACAAATCGTACATTAATTTACAAAAGGGAGCACTTGCACTGTGGCACTGGACAGCAGTGGCACAGTGCCCTGAGCAGCTAACACCAACAAAAATACATGAGGCAACAGCGAAAAATGGAAGGGAGCCTCACGCCAATGTGCCAGGTCTAACAGAAACCAGACAAAGGCTGAATCTGATCCGAATTAGAGGGATCCACAATGAGCGGGGCCACCGACGCCACACTCGACGCTGTCCGGCGCTGTTATGGCAACGACTTCGACATCGGAAATGGCAATGGGATCTACATCGAGCGGCGCCATTGATGCCGCAGGCTGAAGAGACGCCGAAGGTGTAAACTCCAGAGGACTGGGCACAAGCGCTGTGTTAAATCCGCTAACGGATTCTGATCCGCTAACGGATTCTGGGGGCCCGCTGCGACCGAGGCCGAAGCCGCCGGTAAGGATTCAGATGGGACACACCCAACCTTTGGGGTTGAAAAGTGTACCAGAGGGTTGAAGACCCGTTGAAGCAAAAGAAAATATTCTTTCATTTGGTTGAAGCTTGCCCCGGCTCCAGCATATATTAGGGGAGACGCGGGGTCGCCTGAGAGGCAGCCGCAGCCGGTAGGTGCAAGGCATCGGCCAACTTATGCTTGAGATGTTGGGTCTACAGCGTTTTCTGTGAAGGTAATGACTTCTCACCTGAGAGACTCCAAGATCTGTCTCTCGGCTTCGGGGAAGGGGGACAATGCCACGTTTCGCCTGAAAGCCATGCCACGAGGAGTTTTCATGTGGTGTTCCTTCAACGCTTAGGCTGTAGACGCCGACAGGATCTTCAGTTGACAGAATTGTGGTGCTCGCTCAGACACCATAAGCAGACAGTATGTGGATCCATGATCTACATCTGTGTCTCACAAGAACGACAGGGCTTAAATCCAGATGACATCGTTTTGGCACACTGCTCCAGACAAGAGGTAGAAAAGAGGAAGGGGACAATAACGGCCCGAATTCTACTCTGGATCTGCGTTGAAAGCACGGAAAAGATCGATCTGACATCAGCGCGTTGGCAGGGGAGTTATATGGACTCCGCTGACATCACATAGGGGATGAAGTCGCTGCAGAGTCGCTCGACACCCTCTGCCGGTGCGCAGACGTAATTTGGGGCAAAAAAGTTTCTGGTTCCAGTATGGAGCCTGGGGAAGATTCTTAAGTAAGGAATCTGAGGCTAGATGTCTCAATCAGATAACTACTTTCCTTCACATATGGTACTGTATACTAGTCTTCACTGCTCAAGTAGTCCAAGATGTGTAGTGTGGGTGTTATTTTAAAGTTTTTGAGTAGCCTTCCACTGAACAAATTATTTTAGTGGTTATTTCAAAACACAAGGTTATAGCTGAGGATTTTGAGCTTTTCAAGCCTCAGTTTCCATTTCACGGTGAAGGAATTTGGGTCATTAGTACACAGTTAATGTTGTGCTTGGCCAGGACAGCATGGGTGTAAGGGGAAATTCTTAAGTAGCTTTCTAAGTGTCTTGGATTCTCAATAAGATGCAACCCCATATTCACACCTAGGATGTGAGGTGTTGCAGGTTTGGACTAGTAATTCTGCAGCCTGTCTATCTCCACTGCATTTACTCAGGTGGGAATGGAAGTGCATCTTTTCCTGGGCACTGGTACTCAATAAACAGGTATATTTTGTCATTTGCACTTTGAAACATTCTACCTGTAAATAAGAGGCTCAATAAATGCATCCCATGCCTTTCCCCAAAAAGTTCGGTGAAGTGTAGGCAGTGCCAAGTTGGACTTCATTCCCTCTTACACATTTGAAGGTCACAAGACAGGGCAAATAAAGTGCAGGTAAAAACTGAAGAATAGCATATCAGACACCTCAGTGGCACTGTGCAGTTGAACACCTTAAAATGATTATACTAAAGCAATACAATTAGAAACTGACGCATACATTTCTGAAAAACAGGTTTCTTTTTTAAAAAGCATTGGAAATGCAGACAATTAGGAGAGTAAAAATAAATAAATTGATTTTCTTGCAAGCTAAGTTTCATTCATATTTTTTTTTTTAATTGTAGGAGAGTAGGGTCTGCTTTCTATGTTCACCCCCACTTTTTGCTTTTGCTTCACTGGTTTTCGACTTAGATGTGGCTGTAGGCCTGCTAATCAGACCCACAGCCCAGCTGTTCTCTCTCTAAATTCATACTATGTACTTTAGGTACATAACCCAATTGGTAAGGATCACCCTCTAGGGCCCTGTACAGTGTACCTTAGGTACCCAGGGCATGGGTGTACCCTAGGCCTACCAGGGGCTGCAGCATGTATTATGCCACCCCTGGCTTGCCTCCCCATCATGACACAACTGGCTGATCACTCGGCTGGGGCAAGGTCGTGTAATCACCCCTTGCTTAGGTATAGTATTCCTATACCTATCTTATATATAGACACATGGGTAACCTTTCAGTCACTCCTATGGCAGGCCTTAACAATCCTGAAGGCAGAGTGCTTGGTAACATGTGAGATGGTGCTCTAGCATGAGCTGAGCCTGTCTGCAGCTTTCGGAACCATGTCCTTATAGCTGTTCTATGATATAACCTACCATATACTCTTAAAGTACCTTATAATCTTAAACGGTTATGGTAACTATGGTTTGGCTTTATCAAAACATGTTGTGTAAGGTGTCAAACACTTTGGAATAATACCCCCATACCATTTCTGGCAATGAGGATATTATTCCTCCCTTCTAGAAGGAGAAGACATGTTGAAACCTACTTACCCGGTTAAAGTTAACCAGAGCCCCAGCATCACAAAATGGATGCTGCTGCCACAGACACAAGTCTGACCTCCTGCTGCTGGGAGTCCTTCCAGCGAGGGAGGCTTGGACAATAGGTTTCCTGCCTTGAGAGGTGCTAGCACCACCCCAGACAGGCCTTAGTGTATTGGGGCAGGGAGGGATGAAAGAAACTAGACACTGCCTGGGGCACACAAGGTGTCCCATGCATAGTCCAGTTCAAACCGGCGCTGGGGTACTCCAGCCCCAGCTCTGGCGCAAAACTGGACAAAGGAAAGGGGGTGTAACCACTCCCCTTCCTGGTCCCACCCATAGGAGGGACCTTGCAGGTAGCCCAGCCCACTAGCCCAGTATATCAGTAGCTAGCTGAGCCCTGCTAAATTAGATTAACCTGAACCTGCAACTTGAACAGAAACTCTGGACCTTCGACATTCGACCTCAGGAAGAAGACTGAAGAAATCTTCCTTGTGGCCAAGGAGTGACCACCCTGGGCAACCAGGCACCATCCAGCGACCGATGCTTGCTTTGCAACTGATCCTACGAGGGACGACTGCAGAGACTGACCAGCGCCGAGACTTCCAGACACCTCTGAACCAGATCGACATCTCCAGCGAAGCTGAGACCCGTGGAGGCGACGAGGGACGTGGGACCGGCGACTTGGGAAAAGTGGCTAGTAACTGACTAGCGCGACTTCCGAGGCTTCCTCGAGGCTGTGCTTGGGGAATTGAGAAGCCCCAATCCCGAGCATCATCTGCAAAGAAGATCAGCTCCCCACACTTCACGTGTTCTGCGTGGGGCCCTTCTGCACCCGAGATGCTCGACGTGTTGTCCGGTTGCTGGCCCGTTGGCTAGTAGCCTCTGCGACGACGAACCTTTGTTTTGATCTTGCTTGTCCGGCTCCTCCAGACTGGCACCCGCTCCTCTGTGAAAGAGAAGCACCCCAGACCTTCCTGGTCTGCACCAGAAGCAAGTCCTCCATCCTGCATGGGTTCCGCTTGCCAAGGCTTGTTGGGGCCTAGCTCGACATCGACGCCGCCGACTGCAAGAGCCTTCGTGGGACAGCTCATCTCCTGGTCCTGGTCGTCCTCGACGCCTCCTGGTACCCGAGGCTGCTGCGACAAGCTTCACCTCTTCACCTGCACGACATCGCCTGGTTTCTTCCTGGCTCCTTCCCGGCTCCTGGCTGGTGACCTAGACTCTGTCCCTTCTGCTTGCAGGTATCCTTCCTTCTGGATTCCATTCTTGGGATCCACCGGACACTCTTCACTGACTGCCTGTCAGCAACTTTCCTTCAGGCATCCATAGAAGTCAACGACGAAACCAGACTCAAGTTCACACCTATGCACCCGCAGCCCGTGGGCTAGGTAACTTGAGTACTCCGGTGCTCACAAGGGTATTGACTATCCTAAGGTCTAGTTTCCGAGTCTCGACTTTCTAGCTATTCCAGAAGTGTCCTAAAACTGTTAAATTCTAATAACTACAATTTCTATCGACTTTTACGCATTACGTGTGAGTGTTTCCACTCTGCAACTGAATCCCGTGGGCCTCCCACTTCCTAACCTTTGGTAGTATAGTGTAGCCCCAGCGATTCCCTAGGCCTATCCTGTGTTCGTGACAGTGGTTCTTATACCAGTTACTTAGTATATGGTTTGCGTGGCCCCTAGGGCCTAACTGTATTACTTACCTGTGTGATTTAATGTATGCTTAAATAAGACTGTGTTGTACTTACCTCGAATCTCATAAAGAGTGCTGAGGGTTTGACTAGAATAAATACATTCTATTTTTATATGTATCTGTTGTGGTGTCCTTTCATTTGGTATTCAAGGGATTGCAAATGGTATAACAGCTGGCTTCACATGCCATACAGAGTTTAGCCTAAGACTGCTCTTGTCCATGCTACCACTAGGATAGCTGGTCTATAAGGTTGACTTTACAACCAATCACCATAAGGGTTGTTTGGACTGATACAAGGTGTACACTAGAATTAGTGACATCATATATCAGGCCAACTTCTCACCTTAATAATAGCAACAAAAGTTACACATTAAACCATCTCATATTCAAGAAAAATAGCACAGTTCCTCTTAAGGAACAATGTAGAACAGACCCTCAAAACATAATGAAGTCTCTGCAGTATTTTCCACATAGAGGGTAAAAAAAAAAAAACTCTGGTGTCATGATATGAGAGTAAGGCACACGTGTGGCAATACGAATCAAATAATTCAAGGATACCACCTAAAGCAGATAACGTCTAGAGCCCAGCTTTGAGGAATTGGCTCCTCTTATTGAGAGAGGGCCTGCTCCAGTTCGGTCCAGTTTACCAATGGAATCCCTAAAAGTCATCCTCTATTTCACTTCTTACAGAATGGAATTTACTCTAGTGGGAGTATTAAAGCACTGCTATGATCTCTAGTTCATTCACTTTTCATTCAATGCCTAATAATGCCTTCTTCCTTATAAGTCTGAGAGCTGGGATCAGGAGAAAAATAGTTACCACTTATCTACACACAGTACTACTTACTTACTAGTTACTAGTTACTTACCTTCGGCAACGCCTTATTTGGTAGAAACATGATCTAGCTGCAGATTCCTTACCTTTGAACTTCCAGGCGTCAGGCTGGATCCAGAAGATTTTTTTTTGCAGTACCTCTGCATGTCAGTAGGTGGCATCAGGCGACTCAGCGTGACGTGGTGTTCGTCCTTGTAAACTGCCGCTCCGGCACCCTGACGTCCGTACTTTTCACGTCTTTCCAGGCCAGAAACGCAGAGCCATGAAGTGACTGAACATGGTGTGTTGCTGCAGATTCCTTTAAACAGATGCCCACGAAATACCCTCCCCAGAGGAGGGCCTGCGGAAAGTTTTACACCAGAAAATTCTGCAGAACAGAGCGACCAAACAGGCCCTAGCAGTGAACCTGGGAATCCAGGCAATAGTGTCTGTCAAACGTGGCTGCTAGGCAGATATCAGCAACTGAAACCCCACGCTGAAAGGCTGTGGTGGCTGCCTTCGCCGTGGTGGAATGGGCCTCAAGGCCTTCAGGAGGTTGCTTCTTTGCCAAGGCGTACCTGTTTTTATACAGAGGATAACCCAACGAGAGATGGTCCTCTTTTGAACAGCACGCCCTGTCTCTGCTCCCACGTACCCTATAAAGAGTTGGTCATCCCTCCATTCTTTTTGGGTACAGACGGTAGAGAAACTCTTCTTCTTTGGAAGGGTGCGGAGGTTCATACAAATTAGGTAGAGTAACGGACTGTCCCAGAAGGAAGGGAGTTACAAGCTTGGGTAAAAAGGACGCCCTCGTTCTTAGTACCACTTTGTCCTGAAACACAGTCAGATAAGGAGGCTGTGATGACAGTGTCTGCAGTTTGCTCACCCTCCTGGCATAGGTAATTGCCACCAAAAAAGCTGTTTTGATAGTGAGCAACCGTAGAGGGGAGTTATGCAGCGGCTCAAACGGTGCGCACATCAAGAAAGTAAAGACCAAATTAAGGTCCCATTGTGGTATAAGAAAAGCAAAAGGGGGAAACAAGTGGGTTAACCCCTTCAAAAACCTCGGACCAGAGGGGACTTAAAAAGCAAAGGTTAATCTAGCAGCCGAAGAAAGGGTGATAGGGATGAAAGGTAGTCCTTCAGAGTGCCCCGAGCAGAGCCTTGCTGGGCCCAGGAAAGGATAAACAAGAGAATATCTGACAGAGAAGCAGTCAAAAGATTGTTCTGTATAATATTTACAAAATTTGTTCCATCAGCAGGTATACTATATACCGATTTTGTGGAGGTATGCCAGGCTGCCAGAATTAACTTCACAGACTTCGGGAGGAAGGTCATAAGCTCTCAACTGTCGCCGCTCAATCTCCATGCAAGGAGTAGGAGAGTGGACGGGTTCGGGTGGAGGACCTTCCCCTGCTGTTGCGACAGAAGATCCTCCTGAAGAGGCAGCCTGAACGGAGAATCGATGCTCATATCCAGAAGCTCAGGATACCAAACTCTCCGTACCAATCCGGAGCCACAAGAATAACTTGTGCCCAGTTGCTCCTTATCTTCTGGAGTACCCTGGGCAGGAGTGGTATGGGTGGAAAGGCGTACCGGAGGCCTGAGCTCCACTTGCGACAAACCGCGAAACTCCAATGCGTAAAACTGCTGACATGGTGTGTTCTCTTCAGAGGTGAACAGATCTAACCAAGGCTCTCCCCACTGCTGAAAGAGACCTTGTACCACCTCCGAATGGAAAGACCACTTGTGATCCGCAAGGCACCTTCGGCTCAGTTTGTCTGCTTTGACGTTCAGCCAAGTCCAGAGGTGAAGGGCCTCTTGACAGAGTCCACCACCCCACTCCGCCTTGTTTGTTGCAGTACCACATGACGGTAGTGTTGTGCATGAATACCTGAACTAGCCTTCCCTTGATGGATGGTAAAAAAAGTAAAAAGCTTTCGGTGCTAGTCGGATAGCCTGAAGCTCAAACAGGTTGATATGGCGCCTGGCTTCTGCCGGAGCCCAGAGTCCTCTGATCTCCAACTCCCCCGGATGGCCACCCCATCCCAGAAGAGATGCATCAGTCACTACTGTGAGATCTGGGCGTGGAAGGGAGAGAGGTCTGCCTCTGACCCAATCGCAGTTTGTTAGCCACCACTTTCGCAGTGCCCTCAGAAATCTGTACCAGGTCGGTGAGATTTCTTCGATGCTGTGCCCGTTGGAACTTCAGGTCCGACTGCAGAGCCCGCATGCACCACAGTGCAAGGTCCACCAGTAGGATGCAGGAGGCCTTAATGCCTAACAGCCTCAGTCAGTCTCACTGAAATCCAGGATAGAGGCTGAAGCATCGGTATCATAGCCTGAATATCCAGGACTCGCCGTTCGGGAGGATAGGCCCAGAACCACTGTGTTCAGAACCAGCCCACTGAAAGGGAGCGTCTGAGTGGGAGACAGGTGTGACTTTGGTATGTTAATAGTGAACCCCAGCAAATGCAGGAGGGTCGCCGTAGTCTGGAGGTGGGAGACGACTGCTTGGGACGAGCCAGTCTTCAACAACCAGTCGTGGGAAGATAGTGGAAGACTGGAACCCCTGATCCTTGCAGATGGGCTGCGACCACCAACATCACATTTGTGAACACCAGAGGGGAGCTGGTGAGGCCGAAGGGGAGCAGGTAGCGATGATGGGCAGGCAGGACAGGTATATGAAAATAGGCATTCTGAAAGTCCAGCACTTCTATCCAGGGCTCCTGGATCCAGGGCAGGCAGAACCTGAACTAGGTTGAGCATCTTGAAGTCTCTATTTTGAGGAAGAAGATGAGGGCTCTGAGGCCGAGGATAGGACAAAGACCTCCGTCCTTCTTTGGGACCAGAAAATAGCGGAAATAACAACCACAGCCTATATCTGGCCTGGGAACCCTTTCTATAGTTCCCATGGCCAAGAGAGTCTTGACTTCCTCGTGGAGTAGAGCAAGGTGATCCTCAGTCAGCCGATCGTACACTGGAGGCATAGATGGAGGGGTAGTCTGGAAGGGGAGGTGTAGGAGAGTAGGGTCTGCTATCCTATGGTCACCCCAAATTTTCGCTTTTGCTTCACTGGTTTTATGACTTAGTGTGGCTGTGGGCCTGCTAATCAGACCCCCAGCCCTGCTGCTCTCTCCCTAAATTAATGCCAATGCACACTAGGTGCATTACCAATTGGATCTGGTTCACCTTATTGGACCCTGTAACAGTGTACCCCAGGTACCCAGGGCATAGGTGTAACCAAGGCCTACCAGGGGCTGCAGCATGAATTATGCCACCCCTGGCCTGGCCTCATTATTTGACACAACTGGCTGATCACTCAGCTGGGGTAAGTTGGTGTAATCACCTCTTACTTAGATATAGTATATCTATATCTAACCTATATGGACACATGGTAACCTATCAGTCACTCCTATGGGAGGCCTTAATAATCCTGGAGGCAGAGTGCTTGGTTTCATGTGAGATGGTGCTCTGGCATGAGCTGAGCCTGTCTGCAGCTTTCGGAACAACGTCCTTTAGCTGTTTCATGATATTGCCATACCATATACTCTTAAGTGCATTATGTACCTCACGGTCAAATGCTAACTTTGGTTTGGCATTATCAAAACATGTTGAGTAAGGTGTCATACGATTTGGAACACTACCCCCTCGCCAGTTCTGGCGACGGGGGTAGCATTCCACCCTTCTAGAGGGACACGACATGTACCCAACCTGAAACCCGGTTAATGTTAGACAGAGCCTCAGCATCACAAAATGGATGCTGCCACCACAGGCACAAGTCTGCCCTCCTGCTGCTGGGAGTCCTTCCAGCTTGGGAGGTGTGGACAAAGGGTTTCCTGTCAGGGGAGGTGCTTGCACCACCCCAGACAGGATTTTGTGTAGTGGGTTAGGGAGGGCTGAATAGATTGAGACATGCCTGGGGCACACCAGGTGTCCCTGTGCATATGCCAGCTCAAACCGGAGCTGGGGCTCTCCAGCCCCAGTCCTGGCGCGAAACTGGACAAAGGAAAGGGGGTGTAACCACCCCCCTTCCTGGTCCCACCCAGAGGAGGGACCTAGCAGGTAATCCGGCCCCTAGATTTGGAATAAGAGTAGGAGCTGTGTCCCAAGACTTCAGATCATCCTGAAACTCGACTTAAAAAAAGAAGAACTACTGGACTTCGACGTTCTGCTGCACAGAAGACTGAAGAGAATCTCCCTTGTGGCCAAGGAGTGACCACCCTATGAATACAGGCCCCATCCAGCGACTCAACGACTGCTTTGCCGCTGCCTCCCGCCGGAGACCGAGCCCAGAGCCCGAAAAGACCCAGACTCCCAGACATCTCTGAGCCAGAACCACAGTCCCTGCAAAGAAGAGACCCGTGGAGGCACCGAGAGACGTGGGACCGGCCATCTTGAAACGTCCACGACAAGCTGACTGCGCAGCACCTGAGGCATCCTCAACGCTGTGCTTTGGGCCCTGAGAAGCCCCAACACCGAGCAGCATTTGCACCAAAGATCAGCCCTCCAGCATCCACGAGATCTGCGTGGGGCCCTTTTGCTTTTTGCCACTTGACGCGTCATCCCGGTTACTGGCCCGTTGGCTAGTGGCCATCTTGGTGACAAAATCTACGAACAACACCGCTGGTCTGGTTGCTCCAGACTGGCCCTTGCTCCTGTGAAAAGGAGCAGCCCCTCTGACCTTGCTGGTTAGAGCACCAAGCTTTCATCCACTCCTGCGTGGCTTGCATTAGCTAAGGCCTGTTTGCTCCAATCGAGAAGCCGACACCGCCATCAGCTAGAGCCTTCGTGGGACAGCTCGTGAGTGACTCCTGGTCGATTCCCTAGGCCTTCTTTCCTTTCTATTTGTGGTCCTTATACCACTATTTTAGTACATGGTTTAGCTGGCCACCTGGCCCATCCATAATTGTGCAACTTGTGTATGTTTAAACACTGCCTTGTTTTAACGAATGTGCTTCTGTGCTCAAAGAGTATAGGGGATGCTTTTAAGTAAATAAATGCATATATATTTTGAATACATATCTGTGTGGTGTCCTTTCATTTGGTATTCTTTTTTTTTTTTTTTTATTGAGCAAAATTCAAACAAAAAGGTTCAACAATGCATATTCAGTCAAAAAACCTATTATGTCATCAAGTACAAGAAAATAGCAACAAATTTGATACAGAAAATCATACAAATGGTTACATAGGAATAAGATCCAGTAGGGAAACTTAAGTTAAATTAATTATACAAAAAAAAAGAGAAGAAGAAAAAAAAATACATAAGAAAATACATCAATTAAGTCGAGGGAGGTATGTCATTAAACCTCTGATTTGAGTACCATTTGGAGATAGGAGCCCAAATCTGGGCCCCAAGAAGCCTGTTTTTTTTACCTCTAGAACTATATATTGAAAGCTCCTGTTTATAGGTTGCCAAAAAGCGGCTAAGCCACATCTGAAAAGTGGGTAGTTCAGGGTCCTTCCACCGCGCAGCAAGAATGATACGAAAAATAGCAGTGCCCAAAAAAAGTATCCGTTGTTCTTCAATACTATGACCAAGAGAATCATCATGTCCCATTAAATAAAGAGTTACTGATTCTCGGATGTCATGTCCAAATACCTGAGCCCAGAATCCCATAATCGTAGCCTTTAGTATACCTAATTTGGGGCAATCCGCGAACATATGAATTAAATTCGCTTGGAGTTGGCTACATCTAGGGCAGCTATCATCAGCCCGTAAACCCCAGGAGAATAACTTTGCAGGCGTAAAATAAAGATTATAGAGAACTCTGTAGTATTGGGCTTTAAGACTGGAGGCAATAAAAAGTTTAGATGAAAGGGCCAAGCATAGGTCAATGTCAACATTTGGATTAGTTAACCTTGTGGCCCAAGCCTGCTCTACCCGCTCTACGTCATCTACAGTGTTTTGGATCAGCAATTGATAGAGAGTGCCAATTCTAGTAGAGCGTTTTCCAATGATAGAAAAGAGATTGATATTATCCAATTTAATTCTGGGGATACAGTTGCGAATGCTTGTAAACACCTGAAGGTATTTCAGAAAATCGGTGGTTGGAATAGTAAATTTCTGCTGCAGCCATCCAAATGACGGAGTAATTTTGTGACCAAGAAAGTCACCCACTGTATTAATACCTAGGACTCCCACCTCCGGGAGGTAGAGTCGTTAAGGCTAATAGAGATAATAGAGCTACGCCATAAGGGGGTATATTTTGTAAATTTTGGAATAGCTAAATGTTTAGATACAGATTTCCATACCTTCCAGGCATCTATGACTACCTTTAACTTAATTTTTTTATAATATAATGGTTCAACCTGCCTTAAAAATAGGCCTTGGCATTTAGTCCCGAGACTCAACTCATAAATGGAAGGGATAGAGGGTTCCATAGTAAACGAAGTAGGTGTTTTAAAACTCAGTAATGGGCCCATATGTTGAAGAAGTGTTGCCCATAAGTATAATGTTAAGCTAGGAATACCTAGCCCGCCCCTCTCCTGGGGTAAAGTCAAAAATGGTAGGGCTCTTCTAATCTTTCCAAAGCTCCACATAAACTTAGACATGGAGGAGTCCATGATCTTAATAAAACTACCTCCTGGCAAGATCGGGATTGCTCGAAACAGGTAGAGTATCCTTGGAAAGATATTCATTTTTAGATAATTAGCCCTGCCAATTATAGACAGATGTAAATTATCTACTCTCCTTAGGTCAGTCTTTATTTTGTTAATCAAGGGAGTATAGTTAAGATGGTCAATTTCCCTCATATCAGAAGACAGGCAGACACCTAGGTATGTGGCTTGCTTCACTTTGAAGGGACTATCCAAAACCGTGTTATTTGTACAGAGAACCCTTGTTTTATCCCTATTAAGGGAATAAACTGAGAAGGTGCCAAAGGCCTGGGTGATTAGTTCAATTTCCTGAACTGCGTCAGCAGGATTTGTTGTTAAAACAGCCAGATCATCGGCATACGCCAAAACTTTCGTTGAGAACACACCTATATCAACAGGTCGAATACCGGGTGAAGAGAGCAATTTTACAATTAGGGGATTAATATAAAGGGCAAATAATATCGGGGAGCAGGGACAGCCCTGCCGCGTCCCCCTCTGTATCTCAATAAACTCCGACTCCGTACCACAAATGGAAACTTTTGCCTTAGGATCTATATATAAAGTCTTTATGGCGCTAATAAACTTATTCCCGAAGTTATTAGATTCCAAGACACTCCACAGAAAGCTCCATGAAACACGATCAAATGCCTTCTCGGCATCGAGAAGGATCATCGACATCTCCCCCCCCCCCCGTGGTGCTCATGATGTCAAATAGGGTGATGACTCTCCGGGTGTGATCCGTAGTGCCCCTACCGGGGATAAACCCATGCTGCCACGGGGAGACAAGATGCTAGACGATCCCACTCAACCGATTAGCTAGGATCTTGGCATAAAGTTTAGAGTCGGAGTTTATAAGAGATATAGGTCTATAAGAGGATGGGAGATGCGGGGGTTTACCTTTTTTCGCAAAAATTACTATATTGGTATTTTTCCAGGATTCAGGTGGGGTTGAATGATACTGAACCCCCAGAAACATATCCAATAAATAGGGGAATATTTACCTAACACCTTATACAGATCAAGCGGAATTTTGTCCGGGCCTGCTGCTTTACCATTTGCAAGATCAGAGAGTGTAATCTCCAACTCCGAAATTGAAATTTCTCTTTCAAGATCTTCTTTGACTAATTCGTCGACCGAGGGATTGAAATCTTGGTCCGATAACCAGTTATTAAGAAAGGTTTTTATGACGCCATCAGGATATGAGTTATCGCTATGATATAACTTCTGATAATATTTTCGGAATACCTCAACGATATCATGTGAAGAGGAATATTCTTGGCCCTCATACTCAATCCGCTTGATCTTATTTTGAGATAGTTTTTGTCGTGTTCGAAGGGCAAAATATCTGCCTACATTCTCTCCAGATTCATATAATCTGCTTTTATTAACTTCGTATATTTCAACAGCTTTTCGGGTTAAAGTGCTGTTAATTTCAGCTTTTAATACTAATATTTTTGGGAGAGTATCAAGGATTGGAACTCCCTGTTGTATCTGGGCAGCATGGTGAGTCTCAAGATTAGACAATTCGCGCATTAGATTCATATTGATGTTGTCCTCTATCTTTTTGCGCCGAGCCACAAACGCAATAGTCTCCCCCCTAATGCTGCTTTAAAACAGTCCCATACAATCAGTCTAGGAGCACTAAACTGATTGCAGTCGAAAAACTCCTGGGCCCATGATGTTATATGGGCTATATATTGGGGGTCAACGAGAAGCTTTCTGTCAAAGGACCATTGTGCTTTCGGCTTCTCACATCTTGGTAAGTCAAAAGTAAGGGTAAGTGCATTATGGTCCGAAATAGTTTTTGGAGACTTGATTATGTCGAGCAAAAGCAGATCCTCCAATGATGACATAACATAATCAATTCGAACATACTTGTTGTGTGGGTATGAGAAATAAGTAAATCCGTCATCATTTTTCTTCCTCAGTCCCCAGACATCAAGTAGATTATAACTATCCATCAATTGACACAGGGCCCTATATACCCTAGGCTTACGTCCTTTATAGTTTGAGGGTGATAGAATAAGAGGGCCATGCCAAGAGGCCAATTCTAGCTCTAGATCTCTAAAAAGTTGGGGATCATCCAGATTTGAACCATAAATTGCGCAGATTATAAGGCCGGATTTCAGTTGAGCTATAGCCCATCTGCCATGTTTATCGGCCAATGTACGAGTAGGATCGCCTATTATAGATTTTACAAGAATAGCGACTCCTCGTGTTTTAGATGTTTGTGAGGTGGCTGTAATAACATTATACCCCGGGATGTTTAACAATTCTTTATCACAATCTGCAATATGCGTCTCCTGTAAGCATAGTAGGAGACAGTGGCAGTGTCCCCGACCCGCTTTGCGATCTAACCTGGGCAGTGAGAGTTCGATAGCGCTTCTGGCTTTATGTGCATTCTCATTTTTATGTTGGGAAATTGTGTGATATTTTTACTGTGTGCTTTTTAAAATTCAAAATCCCCCTGCACCACACGCCATCACTGACTTGCCTTCTCTGGCGGAGCCGCCTCCCTGCTACTTATCGTGGGGGCCTCAAGGCACTTCCGGTCGGCCTGCACGAAGAGCGGTTAGCGCTCTAGTGCTTGACTTCCTCTGGGCTATTTAGCCCTCGCAGACCCACGAGCGCGCAGCGTTCGCGCGCAGCCCCGCCGAAGACCCGCCAAAGAGCTGCCCGTCTGCGCCCGTCCGCGCTAAGGCAGCGCCAGGCGCCAGATATATTGTCCCCCCTCTTACATTTTTTACGGTAAGATGTGCTACTCTAAGACCGAGCTGCTGAGTTTCCAGCACCCCACTTGCTCTTGCACTAGGAGGAATCCAGCCCATATTCTAAAACCCCTGCTACACCCCTCCAAACTCTGCTCCAATACGAAATCGAAACCTAAACCGCCCAAGGCCCTTAGGTTAGGACACCTAAATGTTAGATCTATGCAAAAACATCATCTGGAAATCCATGATCTCTTAATTGATCACTCCCTTGATGCCCTGTTTATGACCGAGACGTGGCTCCATGATGACATGGACTCGGTTTGCAACCTAGCTACTCCTACGGGCTATACCGCTCACACGGTGAACAGGAGCTCAAGAGGGGGCGGGCTAGCACTTATAGTCAAATCCCACCTTGCCTGCCAACTAACTAAAGTGGACATTAAGGGCAGCGAAAGCGCTCGCTTTTCAATTAAAGCCAACTCACAGTTCTGCGCAACTGGCCTCGTGATTTATAGACCCCCTGGCGCCGACGCACCCTTCATTAACGCACTCCTACAGTATCTGGGCACTAACATCACTAAAACGGCTAATTTCACTATCATAGGCGACCTCAACATACATCTAGACAGAGTCACCGAGCCTAAAGTTGCCACCTTTCTTGCGGATCTCGCTGCTTTTCAGCTTAATCAACTCGTAAGTGGTCCCACACATAGAGCGGGACACCTCCTTGATCCCATCTTTACTAATATTACGAGTGGATCCGCATACCCGTCTATTCCTATGACTTGGACGGATCACTATCTGGTCACACTGTCTATTTCCTGCAACTCTAGCCCTGTTCTGGTGCCCACTCCGCTAGTCCAAAAACGTCCTTGGAGAAAACTCCGCTTAGAAGACCTGCAGAAACTCCTGGTGTTAAACCCTCCTCCCTTAAGTGAGGACCCTGACGTAAGGTATGACCAGTTTTGCCTCTGGATCACCCAGGCACTAGACACCCTGATCCCTGTCAGGTGGATCAAGGCCCGTACCCATACGGCTAGTCCCTGGTACAACTCTGAACTAGCCATTTTGAAAAAGGAATGCAAAAAGGCGGAGAGGGGCTGGAGAAAAAACTACGATGCCAACCTCAAACAGAACTATGCCCTACTCCAGAAAACCTATCACCGAAAGGTGTGCAGAACAAGAGCGGCATATTATGCCGATGAAATCAACAGTAGTTCCAACACCTCTAAATCTGTTTTTAAAATTCTGAAAGACCTTACGGCGAAAAAAATTGCTATCACTACCACGGTCTCCCCTGACCTTTGCAATAATATGGATAATTTTTTCACCAATAAGATTAGGGCAATCTATGACACTTTCCCTAAATGTCCACAGCTTTCGGTTACTCGGGATTCTACCAGACCTTCTCTTTCCTCGTTTCCTACCCTTGAGCAAGAGAGTTTCCAAAAAATCTGTAGGAAAATTAAATCTGGCTCCCCGGCGGATCCCTTAAAACCGGAGACTTTCTGTGATGCCCATGAACTCATTACAGAACATATTCGAGGCACTATTAACTTGTCTCTCTCTACTGCCAGCATTCCTTCTAAATGGAAGCAGGCATGGGTATCTCCCATCTTAAAAAAACCCACTTTAGATCCCATGCTTCCTGAAAATTTCAGGCCCATCTCCCTGCTTCCCTGGCCAGCCAAAATCATCGAGGCACACGTCAATAACATTCTGACCAATTTCCTCCTATCCAATAACATTCTGGATGACTCCCAACACGGATTTAGAGCTGGTCACAGCACCGAGACAGCCCTGCTCAGTGTTACAGAGGACCTCCGTACCATCCTTGACAGCGGCGGAACGGCAGCACTGGTCCTGTTGGACCTCAGTGCTGCCTTCGATACGGTGTCACACGAGGTCCTTCTGATGAGATTGGAGGAAATTGGTATTACAGGGGTAGCCTTAGGATGGTTTAGAGACTTTCTTTCCAACAGGTCTTTCAGAGTCTCTACCCCCCCTTACATCTCGAAGGAGCATAACATCGGACAGGGAGTGCCGCAGGGTTCTTCCCTGAGCCCTACCCTGTTCAATGTCTATGTCCGCCCCCTTGCAGAGGTGGCTAGAAGGAGCTGACTGGCATTGGTATCCTACGCTGACGATACCCAGCTGGTGGTGGCTCTTAATGACAACAGTGGTCTGGAGGCTTTTCGCTTTAAACAGACACTCACTGACATCACCAACTGGATGACGGCGAATTTTCTCCAACTTAACGCCGGGAAAACAGAGATACTGCTCCTAGGGAAGAATACCGCGTCCTGGGGTGATAGCTGGTGGCCTGATGTCCTGGGCCAACCTCCTAAGCCTAAAGAATGCGTTAAAAATCTGGGAGTCTGGGTGGACTCGGCACTGAGGTTTACGCACCATACTAAAAAGGTGGCGGCCACCTGCTTCGGCATTCTACGTAACCTCAGACCTATTTTGAGGTTCTTCGACTGCCACACTCGCCAGATAATTGTTCAGGCGACTATCCTTTCGAGACTGGATTATGCCAGTTCTCTTTTATTAGGGGCGAACCTTGCCGAAACCTCCAGACTACAGAGAGTTCAGAACGCAGCTGCCAGGGTGCTGGTAGGTCTTCCTCGCCAATCCTCGACGACTGGAGCCTTGAAAAAATTACACTGGCTCCCGGTGGGTAAAAGGATCCAGTTTAAGGCACTATGTTTAGCCTTTAAAATCCTTAAAACCGCCTCTCCCCCAATGCTATGCCCCCTCTTGTCGGAGTACACTCCTAGGAGGTCGCTTCGATCAGAGGGACAATATCTTGCGATCATCCCTCGCACCAGACTGGCCAGAGTAGGCGGCCGATCCTTTAGCTTCTTAGCTGCCAAGTTATGGAATAGTCTTCCGGAATCTATCCGTGGCATGCAGGACCTTTTGACCTTTAGAAAGGCAATCAAAACTTACCTTTTTCAATAATTGCTTTTCTTTCTTTGCGTCCCTTTCTCTCTGCATTTGGTTTTTTCTCAGCGCCGGGACGCCCCTTGGCTGGGGCAGCCGTGCGCTATACAAATCACCATAACATAACATAACATATCAACGGGATCTTGTCGTAGTAGTTGATATAATTGTGCCCTTTTATTTCTGTCATTAAGACCCGCGATATTCCAACTACGAAGTTTTACTCTCCCCATCAAAGATGAAAAATCCCGATCTTGACCATCAAAAAACAGTAAACTATGTAAGAACAAAAAACAAAACACAATTTATAATCTAAATCCCTCTTATTACTACAATATATTATATATTCCATATACAAAAAACTTAGCATTGTCTTATTTGTGCGAAATTGCTCATTTTTATACTTTTCCCCCCCACCCCTCCCCCCTGTCCCCCCCTCCCCGAACACCAACCACCAGGGCATTTAGACTCTAAAAGAGTCTGTGATGATGGAGAGACATTCCCTAACCAGTACCAATAAAGATAAACTTACACGGTGAAAGCCAGTAAGACTGAATAGGTGCAAATTTAGTGATCTTTTAATATTTGAATAAGAGAAATCAGGGAAAGAGAAAGAGAGAGAAAAAAAAAGACCAGAAAATAAACATATAAAGGTGACTCGTAGATAATAAGAGTAGCAAACTAAAGCAGGGTAACTATTCCAACCTCCATAGCTATATTATATTATCATGATTACAATAGTTATATCTGAATATATAGTAAAAATGTAATAACTGTAATCAAGCTGCTACAAATCCTTAAAGATCCTAAAGATCTAAAGCTTACAAAGACCTGGATAGTCCCCCTACCAAGACGTGTACCAAATTTTGAACTCCGATAGGCAAAGAAACAGAAGAGCAAAAAAAAAAAGCAAAAAAGAATAGGAAAAGAAGAACATCCCAGCCCATTCTTCACTCCTAGACTCAGCATTTCCTAGCAGTTCCTAACATATAATTATTCAATTCCTAACAGGAAAAAAAACAGAGCTTAAAGCTTAAAGCTTCAGGACAGAGTACCCAGAAACTCCTTGGCTTTAATTTCTGAGGTGAAAAATTTAGCCTGACCATTATAAATGACTTTAAGCTTAGCAGGATTGTTGATACACCTGAGCTTTTTTTTCTTGGAAAGGTTTGATCAATTGGCGAAGGCGCCATCTCCTCTCCACAGTGATATGGCAAAAATCGGGCCTCACAAAGTAAGAGAAAGTGTCTCTACTGCGCCGAGCTTCGGGTCTTGCTTTCTCGGCAATAGCCTGACGGAGTAAAAAATTTCCGAAAAACACCAAAACTGCACGGGGGTATCCCATTTGCGATGAGGCCCTTAAAGTAAATGGGGTTCTGTGAACGCGTTGAACTTCCAAGTCCCAATTCCAAGATGCGAGCTCAGGGAGTGTGTCCTTAAACAACTGAATAATAAAGGAGCGTATATCGTTGTCCTCAATTTTTTCCGGGATTCCGAGTACGCGGAGGTTGTTGCGCCGAAGACGATTTTCCATATCCTCCAGCTTCCATCTAATATCTTTCAGCTCGGCTTCGTGGGCTTCCACTTTCTCCTGGGTCACCGTGGCTTCCGCTTCATTCGTCATTATTCGATCTTCGATCTCCGTCAGTCTTATATTGGATGCTGCAACAGTTTTTGAGAGTTTTCGAACTACACCCTGTACCTTATGCAGGGCTAATTGTGCCCTACGGCCATCCCTGGAGGTCTGTTCCCGATGGGAGGCAATGGCCTGCAATACTGTATCCATCACAGAAGTCAGTGTGGTACTTTGCGGATCAGTAGCGGACAACTCAGGATGAGATATGGAGGTATGATCCTGTGAATTTAGAACTGTTGCTGGAGAATATTCCCAGGCTAGCCCTGTAGCACCGTGATGACTCCTTTTCTTCCTCAGCACAGTTCTCCTGCTTCCCCTAGACTCTCCCTGGGTTAGGTCATGATCACTTTCAGTTGCACTAGTGTCAGAACCAGTGTTAACTTCTGAGTCCAAATCTGAGTCTTGTGACCACCTAAGGTCTTCCGGACCTTCAGATATCGAATAAAAATCAGACGGGTCTCTGTCTGTGTCGAGTGAGTCAGAGGCAGCATGGCCCTTACAAACCTCCCCCCTAGGACCCAGAGACCCATGGAGAATATTTCCCGGAATGTTTGGTGCGGCACCAATCAAAGGCAGGCCGATAACACTCCCTTGTTTAGAGGAGGAGGCCACCAGCAGTTGCGTTGCAACTGTAGCTAAGACTTCACCAGCAGACCCATCCTCAGCAACATCCAGTGGAACCACAGCACTCATTTGGGGAAATGCTGAGTCGATGTCATTCATGTCCAAATTAAGGCTCTCCGGCAGCACGGACGAGGATACAGCCACACCAACCATGGGGGAGAGGACAGGGGTAGAAACAGCAGGAGATGCAGCGTCAACAGAGGAGGGACATAAACCTTGTACATCCCTACCTTCAGGGTTTTCAATCCTTTGACCTCCCGCCGCTTGCGAGTAAATGATCTTCTCACCCCCTGAACTGCCCGGTATACAACTTGCCGGCTCGGCATCAATCTTCACCGCTGCTTTCTCTCGCTGGACTTGCTCGCGAGCACCACCTCCAGGCAGCACACCCAGATCCAACGGAACCACTGCAGTGGATGTCGGCGGTTGAACGTGGGAGGGAACAGCACTGGGCGTCTTTCGTAGAAGCTCCATCACTGAGGGGCCAGGTCCTGGAGTAGGCGGTAATCGCTTGGATGATTTTGCCAATATCACCGGGGAAATATCCAGGCTGCCGGGTCCTTCCAGGTCCGCGCCAGCTCCCGATCTCTGAGAGCCTGCTTTGCTGCCCGAGTTTTAGAAGCGGGTGCTGCGGCATTCTTCGGTGCCATTGCCTTGCTGCGATCCAACTTAGCAGCGTCTAGGGAGCAGGAGATGCCTTGTGTACTTGCTGTAGCGACCTGTGGGCCAGCAACCACGACGGAAACACCAGTGAGAGTTCCACCCAGCCACGAATGTCCAAAAGCCCTCAAGACCCCAAAGCCGATCAAAGACGCCAGGACATGCAGGTGAGAGCGAGGACGTAATACCGTGGCCGTAGTTTCATCTTGTGGAGCTATAGCAAACGATCCGAGCCCCTTCATCCTGCTCGCGATAATCCCGTGGTGTTTTTTTCCCCTTTTTTCCCCCCGCTCAGGGATAGTTGAAAAAGTCTCACCACTTCTGCTTAAATATTTACCCCTGTTCCAACATCAGGTTAAAAAGTTCATTGCGTTTCTAATTCCATTTCATTTTCCTGCTGAAAATGCTATAATGCACCCCTCAGTCCACCAAAAGTCGGTACTGGTCAGAGGAGCATCTCACAGCGGTCTAGAGCGCCGCCCCCATCTTGCCCCGTCCACGTGCTTTTCATTTGGTATTCAAGGAGGTTACATATGGTGAAACAGCTGGCTTCACATGCCCTCAAGAGTTTAGCCTGCAGACTGCACTGTCCACGCTACCACTAGGATAGCTGGTCTATCAAGGTTAACTTCAACCACCACCATAAGGGTTGTTTGGCATGGTACAAGGTGATCACTAGAATTAGTGAGCAGCATATACCAGGCCAACTTCTCACAGGAGGGAGTAGCTGCTTCGGACTATTTGCAACACCCACCTGTCTGAGGTGATGTTTCATCAGTGGTGGAGATGATGGCATATTCTGCCACTGACTAGTCGTGAATGATCCTGAGGGATCAGACTAGAAAGGTTTTGCAGTGAAGGAGAGGACAGTGGCTTGGCTCGACTTCTGGCCTCCTGACCCACATGGTTGGGGTGAATTGCGTCCACGGCCCCACAGAGGCTGCTTAACTTGTGGGCCCTCTGGCTGGAACAGTGTTGACGCCGTTGATAGGCCCGAAATGAGCAAAAAGCAGATGCAGGCCAGGGCACTGTGGTGAGGCCCAAGGACTTGGAGGTAGCCCGCAAGTCCTTGAAACGGCAAAGGGCGGCATCTGCTTTGCCTCCGAAGAAACGGGAGCCATGAAAGGGCATGTCCATAAGGTTAGCTTGGACATCACCCGAAAAACCAGATGTCCTCAGCCAGGCGTGGTGATGTATGTCCACCGTCGTGGAAATGGTTCTGCCCAATGAGTCTTATATGTCCAAGCCGCATCGGATGATGAACTTTGCTGCATCTCTTCTTTCGGAAATTGGAGGGGAGAGTAGGATTCGGTCCTCCTCTGAGAACCTGGGCAGCATCTGCACAACCGTGTCCCATATCGAATGGCAATAACGGCCCAAAAGGAATGTGGTGTTCACCGACCGCAAGGCCAGAACGGCAGAAGAAAATGTTTTCAATTCAAAATAAGCTTTATTTGACAATACATGTCATAAGGAATACACTACTTACCAGTATGCATCTGTTCTTGGCATGTAGAGCTGCAGATCTACACACTATGCATAGATCACCATCAGGTGTTGGGCCCGGATGTTTGCACTTGTTTTTGTCTTGGAAAGTCTTTGGAAGTCACGAGGTATGTGACTCCACCTCTGGATCATAGTGCGCATGGGCATCGGCTCCATCCTCAGATTGCTTTTCGCCAGCAGGGAAATGATAACGCTTTGTAAGAAACAGGAAGTATGCCCATGTATGGTGTATCTAAGTAAGATAATACTGGAAAAGATAAAGGTAGCCGGGGAGGCAGGTGGGCGTGTGTAGATCTGCAGCTCTACATGCCAAGAACAGATGCATACGGGTAAGTAGCATATTCCGTTCGAGGCATATGAGCTGCAGATTACACACTATGCATAGACTGTATAGCAGTATCCCCTCCTAGCGGCGACCACCAGTATCTGTTGCAGTAGTTTGAAATAGTGTTTTGAGTACAGCCCGGCCTACACTAGCTTGTTGTTTAGTTTTCATATCGACACAATAGTGTTTTGTGAATGTGTGCGGTGTAGACCATGTAGCTGCTCTGCAGATATCGTCTAAGGGAATGTTCCCTAAAAATACCATTGACGCCCCTATCTTCCGTGTAGAGTGGGCTTTAGGAGGAACAGATAATGTACGTTTTGCTTTGCGTTTGACAATCCACCTAGCTATCCCAGATTTTGATATGGGGTTGCCCTTGTGTGGTGGTGAGAAAGACACGAATAGTTGTTTGGTCTTACAAAAAGGTTGTGTTCTCTCTATGTAGTACAGCAGTGCTCTTTTGACATCTAAGGTGTGAAGAGCTCTTTCTGCGACAGTTTGCGGCTGCGAGAAGAATACGGGCTGCTCCACAGATTGATTGAGGTGGAAGGGAGAAATGACTTTAGGGAGGAATTTAGGATTAGTTCTGAGTACAACATTATTATGATGCATTTGCAGAAAGGGTTCCTGAATAGTTAGTGCTTGTAGTTCGCTAACTCTTCGCAGAGAAGTAATAGCTACTAGGACAGCAGTTTTCCATGTTAAGAATTGTAGCTCACATTTATGTAGAGGTTCAAATGGTGGTCCATTAGCCTTGTGAGAACGATGTTTAAATTCCACACAGGTGAAGGTGGTACTCTGGAGGGAATTATTCTTTTGAGTCCTTCCATAAAAGCTTTTATGGCAGGTACTCTGAAGAGTGATAGATGTTGTCTATTTTGTAGATATGCTGCTATGGCACCAAGATGCAGTCTGATAGACGTGTTGGCTAAGTTGCATCTTTGGAGGTGAAGTAAGCAGCCTATGATGTGTTGGATAGACACATCTAGGGGATCAGTGTTGTTGTTACGGCAGTATATTACAAATCTTTTCCATTTGGCTGCATAGCATGCTCTAGTGGTAGGCCGTCTAGCTTCTTTGATGACGTTCATTCAGTCAGGAGGGAGGTTGAGGTCACCAAATTCTAGGACTTCAGGAGCCAGATCGCTAGGTTGAACTGAGCTGGGTCTGGGTGTTGTATCTCTCCATGGTTCTGGGTTAGGAGGTGTGGAGAGAGGTGTAATTTTTGGTGCGGAACTACGGAGAGTTCCAGCAATGTGGTGTACCATGGTTGTCTGGCCAAAGTTGGAGCAACTAGGATGAGCGTTAAGGAGTGTTGCTGTAGTTTGCGCACCACTAGTGGAATGAGTGGGAGAGGTGGAAAAGCGTACACAAATCTGCCTGACCAGTTCATCCATATCGCATTGCCTTTCGACAATGGGTGTGGATATCTGGCAGAGAAGGTTGGGCATTTGGCGTTTACGTGGGTGGCGAAGAGGTCTATCTGTGGTTGCCCCCAAGTCTGAAAAAACGGTTGAAGAACTTGTGGATGAAGTTCCCACTCTTGGATTTGTTGTGTTTGACGGCTCAACAGATCGGCTATTGTGTTTTAGACTCCTGGGACATGTTGGACTAGGAGAACATTTTTCTGAGATATAGCCCACCTCCATATGCTCTGTGCGAGCTGAGAGCTGCAGAGAATGTGTCCTGCCTTGTTTTTGTATACAATACATGGCTGTCATGTTGTCGGTGCGGATTAAGACAGCTTTGCCTGAACTGTGTTTTTGGAATGCTTTCAAGGCTAGGAATATGGCTAGTAGTTCCAGGTGGTTGATGTGGAGTAACTTTTGCTGAGGTGTCCACCTGCCCTGCATGGTGTGATGAAGTAGGTGAGCTCCCCAGCCGGATTGCGATGCGTCCGCTCTCATGACTATTTGCGGAACCGGATGGAGGAACGGTCGCCCTTTGGAAAGGTTTTTGGTGTTCCACCACTGCAGAGAGCGATGGGTACGACCGTCTACCAACACCAGATCTGTTAGCTGACTTTGAGCCTGGTTCCATTGGCGTGCTAAGCATTCTTGGAGAGGACGCATCTGGAGTCTTGCATGAGGCACTATGAATATGCAAGAGGCCATCATCCCTATGAGTTGCATGAACACTCGAGCTGGGAGAGAGTGTTGCGGTTGGAATCTGGTGAGAAGAGCTTGTATGCTCGCTATCCTGGCGGGACTGGGATAGGCTAGCACCCTTGAGGTGTCTATTGTGGCACCGAGGTATTGTTGTGTGTGGGACGGTTGCAGCTGGGACTTGGCGTGGTTTATTGTGAACCCCAGGTCGTGAAGTTGTTGAATAGTGGCGTGAGTGGGTTGTACACACTGATTGTATGAGCTGGCATTTATGAGCCAGTCGTCTAGATATGGGAAGACATGGATGTGTTGTCTTCTTAGGTGTACTGCAACCACCGCTAGGCACTTGGTAAACACTCTTGGTGCTGTGGTGACTCAGAATGGGAGTACTTTGAATTGATAGTGCTGGCCGTCCACTACGAGTCTGAGATATTTTCTGTGAGCGCTGTGAATGGGAATGTGGAAATAGGCCTCCTTGAGGTCTAGAGTAGCAAGGAAGTCGCCCTGGGAAAGCAGAGGGAGGACTTGCTGAAGTGTGACCATGTGGAAGTGGTCTGAGTGTATGTATAGGTTTAGGGGTCTGAGGTCTAAAATAGGCTTTAGAGATCCGTCTTTCTTTGGTACGAGAAAATAGAGGGAGTAAACTCCCTTGTTTTGTTGGTGCAGGGGAACTGGTTCTATTGTACCTTTTTGTAGGAGGGAGATTACCTCCTGCTTTAGCAGTAACAGATGTCCAGTGACATTGGACAGTGTTTGGGTGGTATGGTTGGGGACGGGTAGATGTTAGTTCGAGACAGTAACCTGATTGAATAATTTGGTGCACCCACCTGTCTGAAGTAATGTTTGCCCAGGTAGGGAGGAATTGGTGGAATCTTCCCCTGACTGGAGTGGAATGGTGTGGGGGAAGTGGAGGGAAGTCATGGGGTGGGGATGGAGGCAGAGGGGGAGCCGTTTTTGCCTCTGCCTTTGCTGTTGTTCCCCCTGTAACCACCCCTTTGGTATCCTCTAGTAAAGGTGGATTGGATGGGAGCCTTGCAAGAGGTGGAGGAGTTATCAGAGGAGTAGCCTCTATGTGTGCTTCTGAAGGATGAGCGACGAAAGGACGGCCTGGGAGCTTGCAACTGCAAGGCTCCCATAGATTTGGCCGTCTCTGTATCCTTTTTCATTTTCTCAAGCGATACGTCCACATTGGGGCCAAATAGGTGTTGCTCATCAAAGGGCTGATTGAGTATAGAACTCTGGACTTCAGGTTTAAAACCTGATATGCGCAACCAGGCATGCCTGCGCAAAAGGACACTGGTGTTTATTGCCCTTGAGGCGGTATCTGCTACATCTAGGGCACAACAGATGGAGACGTTAGTGATGGTTTTACCCTCCTGTATGAGCTCATTGGCCCTGTTTTTATACCTGTCAGGGAGGTCCTGCATTATGGACTTAAGCTCATCATAATGTGCCCTGTCATACCTGGGTAACAGCGCTTGGGTATTAGCAATGCGCCAAATGTTTGCTGCCTGTGACGCTGTGCGTTTGCCAGAGGCATCCAGGAGTTTTGATTCCTTATCTGGTGGTGCGTCACCTGATGTTTGGGAAATTGCTCTCTTCCTTGCATTAAAGACTACTAAGGAGTCTAGTGGTGCGGGCCCTTTAATGTATACTGGGTCAGTAGGAGCAGCCTTATATTTTTTTTCTATTCTTGGATTGATGACCCGAGCTCTGACTGGGTCTTTAAAGATCTCTGGTGCATGCTTAATGACCCCTTTAAGCATGGGCAGAATTGAGGTGGACCTTTGTGTGGTATCGAAGGTGTCCATAAGAAAATCTCTACCGGGTCGGTATGAAGGGCAACCCTGTGGTATTGGGCAGCTCTGCGAAGGAGCTGGTTGAAGCAGATATTGTCCTCTGGAGGAGATGGCCTGGAGGGATAGATGTCATCTTGTGGGGTGTGAGTGACGTCTGGGACTCTGTAATCATCCCAGATTTCCGGGGGGCCGGTAGGGTCCCCAAGGGTTGATCGTCCGCACCTCCCCCATCATCATTATCTACTGGGGTAGGTGATGGTGTAGGAGACCGGTGTGGTGGGGGAAGGAGGAGGAAGAGGAGAAGGGATCCTTAATGGAGAGGCAGCAAAGCCTCTCTTTTTTGGTGGTGGTGCGGGCGCAGTCGTTTCCAGGGGTCTTTTCTTGATGCTAAGCATTAAATGACCAGTCCTAGGATCCTTCACTAGAGTCTTTTGGGTAGGATCTGGACCAAACAGTTCGTCTGTGGGAGGCAGATCCTTCGGAGTCGAAGGCTTCGGTGCCGTGAGCATTTTCGGCATCGCCTCGGTAGCGGTTCTACGTTTGGAACCGTGTAGTTTTATGGTGTCTTTATCCAATGGAACCGGTTGTTGTTTTCTCGGTTCCGAGGTCTTTGGCTTCGAAGAATCGGGGCCTTTTGGTGGGCGTTTTTTGGTGGGCGTTTTTAGGTCGGCTCCAAGGAACCGGTGCTAGCCTTAGACGCCGAGTGCTTTGATGTGGAAGCAGCGGTCGGCGTGGATGAGGACGTCTTCTTCGGTGCCGGAGCTTGTTTTTCGGCACAGAGGGTAGGCTGACTCGAGCCAGAGTCACCTAAAGGCTTAATAGGCTTCTTTACCGGGCCCGGAGGCGGGGCATGGGAAGCAGTGTCTCGGTGTGCACCTGGGCCCGAAGGGGAAGGTGGTACCGAAGCCTTTTTTGATAATGTCGAGGGAAGGTGTGGGTCGGGGTCGACGTCTGTACTCACGGCCCTTTGAGCTGGAGTAATGTCTTCGACGTCGGAATTATCTGCTTCGGAGGCACTGATGATGGCTTCTTCGACCCGACCCTGCTCCGAAACATCGACGCCTTCTTGAAAGATGTGGTCTGGGATCGAAGATGACGAGCGTGCCATTGTTCTTCGAGCTCGTCGGTCCCGGATCGTCTTCTTGGAGCGGAAAGAGTCGCAAGCTGGACAGTCTCTGGCCTCGTGCACCGGTGAGAGGCAGAGGTTGCACACCTCATTTAGGTCGGTGTGCGGAAACTTCGACCCACATCGAGGACACTTTTTGAATGCCGTCCTTTCCATAAGCCGGAGATGAGGCCCAGGTAGGCCCGAAGACGACTGGAATCGAAGACTTTGAAGTTGAAGGGTCGCGTGGAGTGGAAAACGCGATCGAAACAATACCGTCGAGAAGGGAAGGATTGTGCGTCGAAAGAGAAAACCGTTAACGGTTCCAAACTGGAACGCGAGGACACATCCGAGCCCGATGGCGGAAAAAAACAATCTGAGGATGGAGCCGATGCCCATGCACACTATGATCCAGAGGAGGAGTCACATACCTCGTGACTTCCAAAGACTTTCCAAGACAAAAACAAGTGCACAACACCAGATGGCGATCTATGCATAGTGTGTAATCTGCAGCTCAAATGCCTCGTACAAGCATTGTTTCAAAAGGTATAATATATTTATAAACATGATACATAATAATAATTAAGATGTTAAAACATTTAAAAACAAACAAGTACTCATAGAGGATTAATTCATCATGATAACATTAAAAGGCCAAGTTCTTGTAGCAGCAATAAAGATTGTGAGAAAGTAGTAATACGCACATTATAAAAAATGTAAATGGCCATACCCTCAAAATTAAATGGCCAACATCAGAGCCACAGACAGCCATAGTTACAAGTTCACCTGTTCACAGACCGTGTGTGTGACCTAATGGTCCACATCCAGCTTAAAAACTTGGCTACTGGGATGGCATAACAGGGCGATATATCAGTTCGCAATATTCTCAAGGCGACACTACATTGTCTGATGCCCAAATTCCTACAGGTTTGAGCAAGCCATGCTTTACAGGGACCAGCGTATGCTGGGCAAACAAGCATTATGTGCGAATAAGTTTCCTCTTGATCGATGCAGATGGGACATTAGCTATCACCAGCCGCAGCCCATTTTGCAGTGAATGACTTATATGGTAAGGAGCCCACTCTGAATTGGAAATAAAGTCTGCGGCCAAAAGGCTTAGATATTACATCCCAATAGTGCTCTAGGCTTCGCCAAGATTTAAATGCGAAGAAGAAAATTTTTTCTTTCCAAAGCTTTCTATTCTCCTGGATTCCCTGTCCGGAGGTGCGCCACGTGAAGTGGAAGCTTGAACCACCAAGCTTTGTGGGGTAGGCGGTTGAGGAGAAATGGGTTGCCCGGTGCATGGCGATGGCGGCGGGCAATTGTCCTATTCACAGGAGCTCCTGTGCTGGGCTTGGATCAGGTGCCCAGAGGGACGTCTGTTAAGGCCTATTTGAAAGGCAACAAGGGTTTCGAGCTGGAGACACTAGGCTGCAGGACCTCTGTCAAGACGTTAGACTTGACTGCCACCGTAGGGAGCTGCAGGTCCAAGACCTCTGCAGCCCAACGCACCATCATAGCAAATGATGCCGCCTCCTTCGTAACCAGGTTAGATGGAGACAGCATGCCAGACTCTGGGGAGGCGTCCAAGCCAGTGGCAACACCCAGTTCCTCATACCAGTCCATGTCTTGTGGTTGCGATGTTTCTAAGGGATCCTGCTCCCCCTCATCCGTTCCTAACCCTTCGGAATAGGGCATGTTGAATGGCATGGAGCCCTACTGCGCCGTTCTCGGCGTCGAAAGGTGTCCGTCTGGCTCCGTTTCATAGGGAATGAGGATTGGGGAGGCGGTGCAGGCGACGCCGAGGAACTCGGCGGTGGATGCAGCACCAGGGAAGGCCGCTGTGGAGATGCGACCGGTGCCGGTTCGGACCCAGGTCCAGTTGGAAGTTGAGGCACCAGAGGTGGAGCTGAAGGAGCGGAAGCTACAGGGACTCCTCCATCATCGGAGCGTGCAGTGCCTGAAGGTGCGTTGGCAGGGTCAGACCGCCCAAATATGGCGCACATGGGGTCATAAAACTCCTTAAGCTGGGAGGGGATCGCTCTCGGAACTGGGAAGGCAGGGAAACTCGGAGCCGACCTAGGCACCTGTTCCGTGGTGTGGGGCCTCGAACGCAGAGGGCCATCCGCTTCGACTTCTTATGTTTTTTGTGGTACCGCTTATCCGACTTTGACTCACCGGAGTGCTGATCAGACCTTCCTCTACCAGAGCGGTGCTCGGACCTCCCTCTCGACTGAGACCTGGACTGGGATCGAGACTGACTAGGTGACCACAGTGATGCCGGACCGCAATCAGCTTTAGGGACCACTCCCTCAAAGCGTTCGGCGCCATGGCCTGGCAATCGGAACACAACTTTGCATCGTTGTCGCGCTCCAGACACCAGAGACACACTAAGTGGAGGTCCGTGACCAACATGGCGCGGTGACAGGTGTTTTGAACCCAGAGGTCTTCTTACTAGACATCCTACACACCAAAAGGAGTCGACGAAAAGTCAAAGAAAGTCTGTCAAATAATTACAGGGGGTAGCTCTCTTTGACGGATCTGTGGTGCCTGGGGCGAAAAAAAAAATGTCAGCACCCTGGAATGGCGGCTAAATTGACGTGGACCTATGCCACCTACCGGCGCGCAGGGGTACTGCTAAGAAAAATCTTCTGGATCTAGTCTGATGCCTGGAAGTTCAAAGGTAAGGAATCTGCAGCTAGATGTCTCTATCAGATGGCATCTTTATACTTCACTGATCAACCTCACCAGAATTGTACCTCCCCAGACTTACCTGCACTTTGGGTCACCTGCACAAAAGGCACAAACATCTCAGATTGACCAAGCAGTCACTGACCTCCTTCCAAATCTCCAATCTTCATCACTGGAGCTTGAAATGAAGAAGGGATTACTAGGACATGCATCTGTGACCCTCCTGTGGGGATCATCCAATGCCTCAATTTTAGCCTTCTGGTTTGAAACACTTTCACACATTGTTAAAGTTCTCTAGTTTAGTTCACTGAGGAATCCTCCGAAGATTTTTTCTTCCAAGGGCTTCCACTCTGACCTCCCACTTTATACTCTAGCTGGGGCCTACTTCAGACCCACCATATCGCCAGATAAAACCTCCCATTAAGCATAAACTGCTCGAACTACCAGTTCACTATTATCCATTGCAGCATTCATATAGCTATGCAGTGCCCTGAGAGATTTCAATAACGCCCCTTCTCCACCAGTGTAGTTGTGTTGTTCTCTCTGGTAGCCTCTCAAGAAACTTCCTTCTCTCACTTATCAAGTTTATCTGACATCAACAGTAATGCTTGATTCACACTTTCAGTATCAACAATTGAGACCTCCATCAATGTGAGAGGCTGGCTTAGTATACGGTGCTCACTTGTGTATGTAAGTGTACCACTCTGCACTAATCCAGACAACCCTTTTGGTGATTTAATGGCTTAGACAACCTTAGAAAGCTCTCTAAGTGGTAGTTGTGGATAGTCCAGAAAGAGTGTAAAGCAGCTTGTTTTACCAGTACTTAATCTTATGGTGTGGTTAAGTGAAAAAGAACCACATACAAATATGTATTTATTATAAACGCACACTAACATAATTGTACTATCTCCTACTGTTGATATAAACACAATACTTTGATAATAGAGCACGTTAAGTAGCACAAATACACAGTAGTCTTCAGGGGGAGATCAAACCATATATTAAAATAGTGGTATGCGAACCACGACTCAAGTCGAAACTGGATCCAGAAGGCGTAGAAGTGTTGGGGACCCAAGGAACCACCCAAGGCATGTACTGAGGAACTCCATGGAGGCCACGTGCAAAGTGTGAACACGACCGTGTGATCAACACAAGTCAATGGGTAAGACGCAGTTCCAATTTTGAAGGAAAAGGACCCTTACCAGAGGACCCAGAAGAAACCCTGTGGAAGATGGAAGGTTGGAGAGTCACCCCACCCGTGGATACCCCAGGAACCAGGATACCTACACCAGGGAAGCCGGGTGCATAGTTGTCAAGTGACATCAGAAACCGTCTTAGAACACAATGGAGGACTTCAGGAAAGAATCAGCTGGAGAAGAGGGTGAAGGAGTCTGGTAGAATTCAAAGGTGGATTCCGGAGGAGAAGAATCTGCCAGCAGAGGGGACAGTCTCTATGCCACTCAGGAGTGACCAGGAAGCACGGAAGACGAATGCCCACCGATGTCGATAGATGCAGGATGGTTGATGGTGGCCTTGAAGTTGAAGCTCTGCGGACCAGGCCATGCTGTGGAAGAGCAGGAGCTGTTCCCGAGCTGTCCCACGTCAGATGTTGAGAGCTAGTGGATCAGTGTCCAGCAGAGGCACCAACACACCTTGGAAATGGCAACAGGCGATGAAATCGAAGAAGGTGCAGTGTCAGGAACAGCAAGGTCAAAGTGACTCACCATGACTAGTTAAGTCAGAGGAGGCCCTTAGCATGCAGGGGAGCCCACTGGAATCAAAGAAGTCCCTTGAAAGGATCCGAAGATCTCTGGAGACGAGAGTCGTCCAGCCTTAGCAACGGCCAGTTGACGTGGTGCACTGGGGCTTGGTTCTCGTGGTGCCGATAAGGGATTCTGGCCACAGACTCGGTCTGGAGACAGTGCAGGCCTCGGGGGAGTTGTAGACCTGCCACCTGTGTTACTGAGTCTGTTGGAGTCCGTAGGAGCCCAGTATCAGCAAACCGGTCAGTTACGTTGCATTGCCTGCAGATGCAGGGGAGTGACTCTTTCACTCCATGGGAGATTTCTTCTGGTGTCTTGGATGTCCACAGGCCCTGTGAGGAACCTGTATGGAGCTTGGACACTGACGGTGCAGCAGACTTGCAGGACGAGGAGACCTGAAGCAGTCGGAGTCTTCCCGGTTGCAGTCTCGGTTTCTAAAGCAAAGTTCGATGCGGTCAGTCCGACGCGGTCAGTGTGTCCAGCCGGTTGAAGATGACACAGAGTTGAATCCCAAGACAAATCTACGGACCCACCCTCAGGTAAGCCCTCAAGTACCCTTAGGAAAGGGTTGAAATTGATTCAGGGGTCTCTCCCAGAGGAGGTGCTGGACAGTGGGGAATATACTCCCAGGGTCGTGCCAGAGCAGGAGCCAACAACTCCCTGAGCTGGTTTGAACTGGAGTTTGCAAGGAGGGCACCAAGTGTGCCCCTCAAGCAGTATCAGTGGCGCTGGCAAGCACACTCACCCTGTCCCAATACACTAAGTCCTGTCTGGGATGTGGTCGCACCTCCCTGTGACAGAATACCTATTGTCCTACCTTCGTCTGCTTGAGCTTAGTTCAGCAGCAGGAGGGCAGAATCGTGTCTCTGGTCGGCAGCAGCCATAGTTTGCTGTCTGGGTCCGGGAGTACTGAGGGCCCCCCAGAGGAGCTTTATAGTGCATGGAATCAAACCCCTACAAATTTTACGGTGTGGGGGTATGTTTCCAACATGTTTTATAGCAGACATGACAGGGTTAATTACAGCCAGTTTAGAGATGGTCATCGCGTAATGACGCCCAGCCACTCTATATGTCCTAATGGATGATGCACTTACAACCTGGGAGAATAGACTACGAAGGTTGTAGGGGGTGCCCTGTTCATGCAAGATAATACGTAAAGGGTAAGCCCAATAAACCCTTGAGGGCTTAGGCAGATAAATTGGTATAGTGAGATTGCCAACAAGGGATTTTGCTTGTGGTAACTTAGTTCTATTTCTTTATAGTTGAATTTGAAAGTGTACTTTAAATCAATTATAAATGTGACATAAATGTTTGTCAAAAACTTATCAAAGATAAAAGGTACACACACGGGATTTGTTTTTTGTGAATAAAACACAAGTCTTTTTATATATCAATCAGAATCAAAACAAGGGGGATACAAAAGGAACAATAAATTTCAGGCAATATAGCATGAAGGATGGGTTAACTCAAATCCACATTTCATCAAAAAACATCTATTTCCAGATGGTTTTAACAGAGATTAATTTCATGAATGAAAAGAAATCAACTGTAATTGTCAAATAATGCGGAATTAGATGATGGTGTCGACGTTTCGGTCTTGATGGCGGAAGTCCGTTAGACCATCTTCAGGACAGTTAATAATTGCACAAAAAACCCTTTGTGAATTCAGAAAAACAAGCAGCTTGATTTTCGTGTTTGTATATTTTTGCCAAGGCGTATTAGATGAATCTAATTTGTTGACAGAATAATTCATACGGGGGAATTCAAACGGGAGAGATCCTCGTTGCTTCTGATGTCCTTTTCAAAACTTTATAATTTAAAATTAGCGATCAGGCTCGAAAAACTCCGCCACAGTCGGGAACGCCTGTGCTGCGTGTTTTTCTGAATTCACAAAGGGTTTTTTGTGCAATTATTAACTGTCCTGAAGATGGTCTAACGGACTTCTGCCATCAAGACCGAAACGTCGACACCATCATCTAATTCCGCATTATTTGACAATTACAGTTGATTTCTTTTCATTCATGAAATTAATCTCTGTTAAAACCATCTGGAAATAGATGTTTTTTGATGAAATGTGGATTTGAGTTAACCCATCCTTCATGCTATATTGCCTGAAATTTATTGTTCCTTTTGTATCCCCCTTGTTTTGATTCTGATTGATATATAAAAAGACTTGTGTTTTATTCACAAAAAACAAATCCCGTGTGTGTACCTTTTATCTTTGATAAGTTTTTGACAAACATTTATGTCACATGTATAATTGATTTAAAGTACACTTTCAAATTCAACTATAAAGAAATAGAACTAAGTTACCACAAGCAAAATCCCTTGTTGGCAATCTCACTATACCTGTTCATGCAAGGGCACCCTCCCACTTAGGACCCAGCACCCTGTTTTCAGGATTGAAAGGTCTGCTCTAGGGTGACTTATAGGTTTTAATTGTAGTGACCTTAGATATAGGGAAACCTATATCTGCCATAAGTGGTGCTTGTACCAGCTTACACAGGCTGCACTGGCAGGCCTGTAGTCACAATTTGAGTGGTCTCTCATGAGTGGCATAATACATGCTGCAGTCCATGGGAGACCCCTGGTGTACCTATGCCCTGGGTACATTAGTACCATATACTAGGGGCTTACAAGTACCAGTAGCCAATCTGGAGTGTACCCAAGTACTAACCATGTCCAATTTAGGGAAGAAGCACATAGATGGGGGTCCTGATTAGCAGGATCCCAGTCAGACTAGACAGAAAACATAATGACAACAGCAAAAAGTGGGGGTGACCATGAAAGCAGATCCTACTTTCCTAAAATCAAGAAGTACAGAGGAACCTCGCTTTTCTCTTGTCTGCCCACACCAGGAGATATGGATAACTGCTAGCCTCCTAACGGGTCTCTGAGTGGAGGCCTGGTCTCAGAGTAGGCATCACAAAGTTCCCTGGTTGCTTCTGTACCAATTTTCAGCTCTTTCAATGTGCGGCACAGTATCCGCTCAGAAAGACTCATGCTAGTTTTGGATGTATTGATTGTTAAATGATGGTCCTATTTGCAGCATGCTAATTCATTTGGCTAACTTATGGCTATGAATACCTACAATCAATCCAATCCAATCATTGACACTTATAAAGCGCGCTACATACCCGTAGGGTCTCAAGGCGCTGGGGGGGGGGGGGGGGGGGGGGGGGTTGCCGCTACTGCTCGAACAGCCAGGTCTTCAGCTTCTTCCTGAAGGAGAGGTGGTCTTGGGTCAGGCGCAGGTCGGTCGGGAGGGAGTTCCAGGTCTTGGCGGCCAGGTAGGAGAAGGACCTTCCTCCTGTAGTCGCTCTTCGGATGCGGGGGACGGTGGCGAGGGCGTGGTTGGCTGATCGGAGGTGGCGTTTGGGAGCGTAGAAGTTGACTCGGCTGTTGAGGTAGCTCGGGCCTTGGTCGTGTAGGGCTTTGTGTGCGTGGGTGAGGAGGCGGAAGGTGATTCTTTTGTTGACGGGGAGCCAGTGAAGGTCTTTCAGATGTCCGGAGATGTGACTGGTTCGTGGGATGTCGAGGATGAGTCTGGCTGAGGCGTTCTGGATCCGCTGGAGTCTCTTCTGGAGCTTGGCGGTGGTACCGGCGTAGAGGGCGTTGCCATAGTCCAGTCGGCTGGTGACGAGGGCCTGGGTGACGGTCTTCCTGGTCTCGGTGGGGATCCACCAGAAGATCTTCCGTAGCATGCGAAGGATGTTGAAGCACGCCGAGGAGACGTTGTTGACTTGCCTGGTCATGGAGAGGGAGGAGTCCAGGATGACGCCCAGGTTTCGTGCATGGTCTGTCGGTTTGGGTGCGGTGCTACAGATGTTACATCAAGTAACAGTAGGTCATCAGTGCAATTGTAGTGAGAAAATTCAATTAGCATCAACTTTATTTACTAAATGGGCATGGGGATGTGGACGGAAATTTGGTAGAGCAATCTCTTTGTTTAGAAGAAATTACAACTACTTTTGGTAGGAATGAAAGGGGTCTGGGAACCACAGAGTCACTATAATACATCATAAAAGGCTCTAAGATGCAAAGGACTTGTAGGGTGTTTATGCACCTGGTCTGCTATGAATGGATCCCGGTCCAACATTGCTATGGCATACCTTACTGGAGAGAACAATTAAATTAGTCCTCTCAGATGTTAGTCGTTTAACCATGAAGAATGCATTCTTGGTCTGTTTTGATAGGCTCTTGGCAACATCAGAGAGGCTCAGGTGTAGAAAGATTAGCTTCTAAGGTACCAGGGGCTACAGACGAGTGATGGACATGGTAATCTTTCCTCTGGGGAAGGCAGATGTGGCTCTTCTGAAGTAGGTGAAGATCTGGAAGTCGACTTGGCTAAGCCAGTCAAAACCACTGGGCTGACTGAGCATCCTGCTTCTCGCTGTTCTTTTTGAGAACCCTCACTATCAACAAAGATGGTGGTAAAGTGTACAGAAAGGTCCCAATCCAATGCAGCACTGCTAACTAACTGCTCACCTACGAGGAAAAAGGTTTGCACATTCTGTTCATATGATTGCAAAGGTGTCAATCAGTAGACCACACTTCAGCTTTGTAGATGGGGTTGAGGACTTCCTGAAGGATGTCTTATTCGTAAGACGAGTGTGGACACCTGCTTAGGCTGTCTGCTCTGGAGTTGTAGACCTTAAAATGTGGGAGACATACAGAAACAGGCTGAACTTCCCATTATCACAGAGCTACCAACAGGAAGCACACCAGCAAGGAGTTGGCTGCAGCTCGTTTTCATACCTAAAAGACAGCAATGGTATCACCAGTGTGGACCAATAATGCTCTGGATCTAATTACTGAAAGAAAGGTTTTCAATGACAAGAACGTTCAGCACAAACATGTTTATTTGCAGGAATTTATCTAATTTGTTACACAAAGCACTGATAGTTTCCAAAATGTGCCGCCACCCGTACCCCGATGATTCAGGTCAGACAGAAGGGGCATCCAGCCAAGAAGGTGGGAGCATGGCCCACCATTACAAGGTTGGAACAGGGCCTTGATAAACAAGAATGAGCTTTGACTGATTGTCCAGTAGCTGATACCTGTGTTCCACTAGCTGGAGTTGCAGGGAACTCATGTGCAGGTTAGTGTGGAGTACCACCCCTAAACCCAGGCTGTGAAAGTCTTGTTGAAGCAATCTATTTCCGGGAATATCACAATCACCTTCGCTGGAGGAAGGTAGGCTGCTGTCCGACTGGAGTTAAGAATTACACTACAAACAGAATCCTGTAGGAAGAAACTAAGGAGGGTTTGGAATAGTTCAATCAGCATTCAAGCTTGGATATGGCCTTAAGTGTCATGGCTCTGACCAGACTCTGCCATCCTCCTTTGATGTTGTCCTGTTGAGACCTTTGTCTCTGTGCAGATTGCAGTTGTTCTACTGTGGATGCAGAAAGACCACCATTGGAGATAGGGTTTGGTAAGTCCCAGAGAGCAAGGTTGGAACTGCATAGTAGTGCCTTATACTGGTAGCGCTGGTCCTGCACTGTCAACCAAAGGGGTATTTTCTATGTTGGTGCTGGTATACAGAAGAAGGCTCTCAGCTTTTTCTTGGAAAATTGTGCAAGGCAATCATATATGTACACAACTGCTAACACCTGAGCCCAAGCCAGAATCTTAATCTATTGCAAGGCAGTCAGGGGTGTAAAACGAGGGCAGAGCTCCCCTTTTTCCCTAACAAGATAATAGTTGGAGTACTATGCCTTTTCCCGGGGCAGACCAGCTCACTGCTCCAAAAATGGAGTTGTCTTTCTTCCTCCTGCTCTTGGAATGCTAGTTGGGACGGGGGTTCTTGAATTAGGTGGCCACAGTGGCTGCAAAGCCTAATTGTACTTAATCAATGAGAACACCTTTGCATATGTAGGTATTCGGGTCCAGTTGTGGCAATGGAGGAGAAGCCTTCTACCCAGCGGAAGGGCGAAGACCCTGTGAGATAATGCCAGATTAGCTGATCCCCTGAAGTAGTCCTTCATACTTCTTAACCTCTGGTGAGGCTGTCGTAGCAGACTTGTTCTTATATCTGAAGTGCATCCTCTTTGAATGTCTATGCTCTGAGGAAAAAGAGGCTTTAGCCAGGGTCTGAGTGAATGAATCTGTGAGCCTTGTTAAACCTGTGCTAGATGTAAGAGATGGTACAACATAGATGATGCTGAGCGGACGCACAGTGGCAAATTCTTGCCACCGAAGGAGAGGTGAATTACTTTTTTCCTGCATCTCTGCTTTACATTCGACTGCTTGAGGCCAAACTGCTAGTGCATTTCCAAACTGTAGTTTACCGTCCTGAATGCTTTGTTAATGAGGTCCTTTGACAACAGCAGCTTCTCGAAATTTCACTTTTCCTGCAAATAATTTGGGATTAAGGAGGTGTATCCATTGAAGAGGTGCTAGTAATGAAATGAAGTTGTCGTTTAATAGTGCCAGGGAAAAACTGGCAGATTGGTACATGCTCGTGTCATGTCTACAGACACCTAACCATTTGAGTTTTGGGGATTCCTTTACACAACTACTGAAAAAGCCATGGTTTCTGGATACTTTATGCATAGTGGCAGATAGCAGTTTTTGAGAAATGCTTCCTTTTAATCTGCTAATAAACATTTGGTTCTATGGACAGCACTGCTTTTGATGGGGTAGCTAATGCAGAAACAATGGCATAAATCGCCGAATTTTCCAGCAGGGTCACTGGGGCTTCAAATGACAGCCCTACTAAAGTATTGGCAATGACAGCACAATGGTTGGGTATAGGGCTTCAATGGTCAAACAAGCCCTCTTGCAAAGAAGCCTGAGAAATGGACCATCAGGGAATGTATCCATCTCTCATAGCCAATCTGGAGAACCCTGGGCTAAGTGGATTGGACTGGTGTGGTGGTTGGGGCAGGAAAACAAATGCTTTGGTTTATCCTCTGGTTTAAGTCAGGGCACAGGAATTTGAGGGTGGGATCAAATTGGGTTTCTATAGCTTTGAGTATCACGTCCTGACACAGCCAGGAAGGAGCTTGAGCCAGTGGCGTAACATTAAATGACTGGTCCTCTCTAAAGAATGTACAGAGGGAACCATAAGCTCCTATATCTCACAAATATGAACTGGCCTTTGGAGGAATAACGGCCCCTGAAGGGTTGGGGGCTCTCCTGCACTCAGGAGCTGCAGGGGCCTATGTTACACCAAGGGGCTGAGCTAAGAATCAAGGGTAAGAAGCAGCCTAATCCTGCAGCCAGATCAAAAAGGACCTGGGACGGTGTAGGAAGGTAGGATCCTTCTAGCATGGTTACCCACACTTTTTGCCTGGTGTTATGCTGTTTCTGACTAGTCTGACTGGGATCCTGCTAATCAGGACCCACTCTCTGCGCTTCTTCACTAAATTGGATCACGGTGAGTACTTTGGTACACAACATATTGGCTACTGGTGCACCCTTGCAAGTCCCTAATATACGTTACAAAGGTACCCAGGGCATAGGTACACCAGAGGCCCCCATAGGCTGAAGCATGTATTATGTCACCCATGGTAGACCAATCAAAATGTGAATATAGGCCTGCCATTGCAGCCTGTGTATTCTGGTGCTAGCACCACTTACGACGGATACAAGTTTCCTTATAACTGAGGTCACTGCACTTGAAACCTATAAGCCACCCCTAAGGCAGGGTGCTTGGTTTTAGGTGTGAGGATGCCCCGGCATGAGCAGGACACCCCGACAAACCACGGAGTCCATTCTCCCAGGTTGTAAGTGCATCAGCCATTATGATACTTAAACTAGCTGTAACGAACCCTGTTGTGTTTGGTATCAAACATGTTGGAATCATACCCCAACACCCTAAATGGTGTTGGAGGTATGATTCCATGCACTGCAAAGCTCCTCCAGGAGGCCCTCAGTGCTCCAGGTACCAGTCTTCTAGACCCGGACAACAAACTATGGCTGCTGCCGACCAGAGACATGATTCTGCCCTCCTGCTGCTGACCCAAGCAGAAGCAAGAGAAGGCAGGACAATAGGTTTCCTGTCACAGGGAGGTGTGACCACCTCCTAGACAGAATTGAGTGTATTGGGACAGGGTGGGGTCGCTTGCCAGCACCACTAGACTGATTTGAAATGCACATTTAGTGACCTCCTTGCATACTCTAGTTAGAACCAGTTCAGCGAGCCATTGGCTCCCCTCTGGTACAAAACTGGACAGAGGACATGGGAGTATCCTCCCCACAGTCCAGCTAATCCTGTGGGAGGGACCCCTGAGTCGTCCAAACCTTTTCCTGAGGGTACTTAAGGGCTTACCTGTGGGTAGTTCCTTAGATTCATCATGGGACAAAATTCAGATCCGAAACCACCTCATCTTCAACCGTATGGGCACTTTGGACTTCGCATTGGGAACCGAGATTGCAACTGGGTAGACTCCTGCTGCTCCTGGTCTCATCATCCTGCTGTCTTCTGCCTCGTCTATGCCTGTGCTCCATACAGGTTCTTCTATAGGCATGTAGACATCCAAGACACCCGAAGGAATCTCCCTTGAAGTGAAGGAGTCACTTCCCTGCATTTGAGGAACTGCAATGAAGCTGACCGGCCTGCTGTTTCTGAGCTCCTACAGACTCAGAAAGGTTCAGCAACACAGGTGGTGGTTCTTCAACTCCCTCGAGGCCTGCACTGTCTTCACAGCAAGTTTGAAGCCAGTATTCCTCGTTGGAACCACTGGAGTAGTACCCCTGTGCACTGCATCGACCTGCCGTCACCAAGGCTGGTTGACTTTCTTCATCAAAGATCTTCGGGCTCCAAGAAGCTCCACCCTCAAGCATCTCCTGCAACCAAGATCTTCGCTTGCACCACATCCTCTGCACCGTGGGCCTTCCTCCTTTGGTTGGCTGCTCGAGGTCCTCTTGCAACTCCTGTGCCTTCAGCCCGTGGGTCCTCTCAAAGGGTCTTCTTCAGCTCCAGAGGGCTCCCCGGCTTGCTCGGGCCTGCTCTGACTTATCTGCTCGAGGTGAGTCACTTGGACCTTTCTGGTCCAGACACCACACCTTTTACGCATACTACTTTGGTTGCTGTTGCCATGGCTTGTTGGTGCGCCTGACGGACACTGAACATTTGGCTCTTGACATCCGATGTGGGACAGCTCGTAAATGGCTCCTGATCTTCCAGAGCGTCACCTGGTCCGCATAGCTGCAACTTTAATGACACCGTCAACTCTCCTGCATCTCCGACATCGGTGGGCATTCATCTTCCATGCCTCACGGTCACTCCTGAGTGGGATAGACTCTGTCCTCTCTGCTTGCAGGTACCACTCATCTTGAATCCACCTTTGGGTTCCATCGGCATCTTTCATCATCGTCAGCGGCATCTTCTCTGAAGTCCTCCATTGTGGTCTACAGTGGCTTCCGTCGTCACTTCGCACCAATGCACCCAGATTCCCGGGTGTACGTATCCTGGCCCCTGGGGTATCCACGGGTGGGGTGACTCTCCAACTTTTCACAGGGTTTCTTCAGGGTCATATGGGAAGGGTCCTTCTTAAAAACTGCAAACAGACGTACCCATTGACCTGTATTGAGTACGCGGTTGTGTTCCCATGCTGCACACAGCCTCCGTGGGGTTCCAGGGTACTTACCATGGGTGGTTCCTTGGGTCCTTGACTCTTCTACGTCTTCTGGGTGCAGGTTGTGGTTCGCATTCCACAAGTTTAGTATATGGTTTGGTCTCCCCCTGGAGACCACTGTGTATTTGTGCTACTTACGTGTTCTATTATCAAAGTATGTTGTGTACTGTGTTTATATGTGTTAGTGAGTGTTTATAATAAATACATATTTTTACAACTACACTGTGTGGTTCTTTTTCACTTAACCTACACCACAAGATTAAGTACTGGTAAAACAAGCTGCTTTACACTCCTTCTGGACTAAGCCTGAAGGTTGCCCTCCACAGCTAACACTTAAGAGAGCTTTCTAAGGTTGTCTAAGACCACTAAAATCACCATAAGGGTTGTCTGGATTAGTGCATGGTGCTACAATTACATAAGTGTGCACCATATACTAAGCTAGCCTCCTACAGATGGGTTTAGTAACTCCTGAACCAGCTACTTTTGTTCTAAAAGGTCAGATAAATGCAATAAGTTTGCCTTCGAGTTTTCATGGTTGTTTCCCACTTACAAGTGGGGAAACAACCAGAGGTGTCCAGAGGACAAGTGTAAACCAGTACTGAGAAAGGCTCCCGAGAGGCTTATGGCTGTGCAGGGGAAAATGGTACCAAATCTTGCCCATCCAATTAGTGCACTGCCGGAAAAGTTGACGTACTTCTTAGTGTGCGGTCTCTTTAAAATCATACTGACCTCCCAAAACCAATGCAGTGGATATGTCCAGGAACGACAGAATGGAGGAGGCAAGGGCCTCTCATGAATTTCAGCAAAACTGATGGTGCCCACGAACACGGTTGGAAGGCCAGTGTATTCTTGCACAAGGGCTTTCGGACTGCTGTGAGAAACTCTTCCTCTCTACTTCCAGCTGCACAGCATGGGAAAAGGGTCCAACTAAGGGTAAGGGAGAGCCAGGCCTACCTAATGCTCAGAAGTAGAGCTTGGCAATGGATTGCAAGCTTTCAGATTCACCAGAGTGAAATGATACCCGGTACCCTGACATGCATCCAGAGAAGAAGCTAGCTTGACTTATTGGTGCACTGCCCAAAAACGATACGATCAGAGGTGGAGACGCATTCACAGCTGGCTTGGGACATCTATGTCCAGAAAAAGAGCTGGGTTCAACTTGACAGTGCAACAGAAAGTCTGGGGCAGTTAACAGATTGCTCTCTAAAGGTGACTCAGCGCTGAGGTACATAATACTCTACAGTGGGATGACAGCGTATGGTTATGACAAGTGGTCTACAGGAAAAAAACATCTTTCAACCAAGTTGTCTCCAGGGTTCGAGGTACTACCTGTGTAAGGCCAATGAGAATTGCATTCCAACGAGACAGACACTGTGGGCGATGCTGCACTGACTCTCTAAAGTATACAAAAAAGTGATGGATGGAATGTTTGAAATTTATCTCAGCAAATGATAATTACTCAGGCTGCATCCCAGCCCATCATTATTTTGCACACCATGCCACCTCATATTGGACCCAGCCATATGCAAATCAGTCACGACTCTGCTCCAACCTAACATCCCAGCCTGAACTGCCAGGCCCTCCCTGAACCGAAACACAAGCAACCTGAGACCGGTTTCGCCCTAGTTGGGGCTCATCAGCCAGTTATAGCTTGGTTCCAGTTCACAGTGTGCTCAGGACTCATGTCTGGGCATATATAGGGTGACACACTAAAGTATACAAAAAAGAGATGGATTCCATCCATCACTTTTTTATATACTTTAGCGTGTGCTGCACCTGGAGGTTGAGATATTGTACTTTTCTCCTGATTTGTTTTATAAACCTTATTTTTTGCATTGTCAGACAAAACACTTAGTATAATATCTCACGTGTGGAGCGTCCCATTACAGATCATGCACTTTGGTACGAAGACTGTGCTGCTGCAGCCTCAATAGAACATAAATAAATGAATGAATCAAATCTTTTCACAGCATTCAACAAAGAAATACAAAATTACACAAACTTTATGCTGCTAGCTCCTCAGTATACATAAATCAAAGGCTGGAGAGTTAGTGGGTATAGCTTAGAACTGCGAATTGTGTAGATGGGAGGCCAGGGATGGGGGCTGTAAACAAAAGCTTTCACCAAGCGATCCCAGGTGTCTGCTTAGGGGAGAGCGGGCCATATGTCCTTTTGCCTCTCAACTCTGGCAATTAATGCCAGTTCCAGGTCTTTTGTTAGTTTGGGGTTTGTTTGACCGGTTTCCTTTCTACACCCTAAGCTGTACACCACTCTGGCACATCCTGCCGAATCCTGCCTGTAGGAGCTCTGATACTGAGCCATCGAATCGCCAGCGGGCACCTTGCCAGCAGCAGAGTGAAGTTAATGTGCTTTTTTTTTGTAGGGCGTTTTATAGTGGGCACCCCAATGCCAACTAAAAAGAGGTGTGGGTGAAAGTGCAGGCCGAAGTTTTTTTTAAAATTTGCGCCAATAGGTGTCGGCTATCTAGTCCCAGTTATCTGGACCTTGCTGCAGGTCCGTATTAAATGATGGTACGCTGCCCCATTCTGGCCACATTTAAGGAAAAGGAGGGACCTTGGCAGTGTGGCAGGGGCTATGTATGTTCGGTATACAAAGTGTGTGATGCAGAATCTACAGTGGCTGGTTGCAGTTTTGATGAGCATGCCCATCCGTTCTGTAAGAAACGTCAGGGTGGCTCGGACCCATGTCTCAGTGTCTTGGGAGCCCCATGTTTTACATGCTGTTTGACAAACGGCCCTATAATGGATGAATTGTCCTGACCACCTGTGCTTGGTCCCATGTGAATAGGTGTCCCTTCATTGTACATGTCTCCCGCAGTACAGAAATCTCCTCATACCTCACCATCCAGCTTCTCATGCATACATCTGTCTAATTGTTGGAACTCAGGGATATGCCATAATGGGGTTTCCTTTGTTATCCGTGTGCCGGGACAACTTCAGGACCCTTTCATTTGCCATTTGTGTGCCTCTCTTTCTACATATACCTGGTGTGAGTTTTAAATGAGTTTTGGAGCCACGTAGTAAAAAACTGTTTATGGTGGCTTCTGTGCCATACCAACCTGCCATTAATTGTATTTGTGATGCTTGATAGTACGCATTGAGGTCTGGGACCTGAAGTCTGCCCTGTTCGGATGTGCATTGCAGTTTTTATTTTAACTCTGCCCCGCTTTTCCACTCGTATGAATGTGATCAGTGCCAATTTAATTTTCAAGAGTATGTTGCAAGGGATTGGGAACATACTATATTAGAAGATGTATTGGTGCCGAGGCAATTTCAGGATCCTTTCATCTGCCTTTTGTGTGCCTCTCTTTCTACATATAGCTGGCGTGAGTTCTGAGTGCAGTTTGGAGCCACGTAGTGAAGAGCTGTTTATGGTGGCTTCTGCGCTATACCAACCTGCCATGAATTGTAATTGTGATGCTTGGTTAGACGCATCGAGGTCTGGGACCCGAAGTCTGCCTTGTTCGAATGTGCACTGCAGTTTCCATTTAAGTTCGCTCTGCTTTTCCACTCTTATGAATGCGATCAGTGCAGATTTAATTCTCATGAGTATGTTGCAAGGGATTGGAAACGTCACATTGGAAGAGGTACTGGTGCCGGGGAGGTATCAGTATTTTCGCTATGGCTATCCTGCTTGTCATGGACAAAGAGGGATATCCAGTAATGAAGCTTGTGCTGTGTCTCCAACAAAAGCTTGGCCCAGTTTAACGTAATCTGTCTGTCTCAGTCGTCTGTCACTTGCATTCCTAGATATCTACATGATGTAAGATCCCAGGGTATTCCCAGCTCAGGGAGGTGCTCCCTTGCTGTGTCACTTAATGTCCCTACAGGGTATATTACAGATTTCGGATTGCTAATTCTGAGGCCTGGGTGCCTCCCAAATTCGATCCGCTCTTTAAAGTTTGTGCACGTGTAGGAAGCTGGCTCTGTATATACTACACCAAAGTAAGGTATAGTCCAAGGAGTCCCAGAGGTATAGCAGAGGCTACATTAGATAAGTACTAACAGCTCTCTTTGTGGTACTGTGGGTGAGCAGTCGGCGTATCCAGAGGGTGTGTTTAGCATTTATTGTATTAACTCAATCAAGACTGATACACACACTCAGAGACTGAATCCAGACCAATTGGGTAAGTATAAAAAACGGTATACTTGTATTTTATTTCTAGAACCAAGCAGGACTTGGTACAGGTAGGTAAAATATACTTTCAATCGTAAACCTGTACACTGAAATGCAATTGAGTATGGATTTGCAATTGTTACAGGTTAGTATCACTTTAAAAAGCAGTTTGAATTACACAGTAATTACTTTTAGAATACTTTCAAGTTACTTTGTGCACTGGGGGTGGTATCCCTAGATACCACACCTAAGGATCTCACAATATAAGGTGAGAAAGACATTTCTTGGCTTTGAGTTAAAGTTTGTTTTCCCATACAAAACAACAGTCCAACAGTTAGATCATCATTTTAGGCCCAAAATCTCAGAACATGGGTTCCCATGGGAAAAAATGGTTATCAGTTTTGCAGGTAAGTAAACGTCTTACACGTAGTAGCTTTGGGGGATAGGACCAAGGTGCCCCAAGGTCTAGATAGGTACTCGAGTTGCACCACCAGCGGCAAAGGGGCAGCCGGGTGCAGAGTGAAGGGGCCCAATGTTAGCCAATAGGGCTAGAGGGCCTACGGTTAGGGTCTGCATACGAGCAGGCCACTCAGGTGTGCAAGCAAAGCTTCTGGGGTTAAGATCAGCACTGCAGGGGCTAACGATCAGCACAGGAAGTACACCACCAGCGACACAGGTGTAGCCAGGTGTAGGTTGCTAAGGAGACGTGGGTGCCCTGTGCTGTTCAATGGAGACCTTCGGTTTGGCAAAGTTGCTGCAGGCTCCGGCAGGGAGACTTCCTGAAGACGATCAATGGCTGGAGAGGTAAGTTGAATTCTTCAGAGATGTCTGGACACCGTTGGTTGGTCCACCCAAAAACGTGGAGCATCGGGTGCAGGGGAGTCTTCTTGCGTCGGGTTTTCTTACCAGCTCCGGTCTCGGTCGGGGGAACCCTTCAGGTTGAGGCTGCAGGTGGAGTATTGAGGACTGATCCCAGATACTTACCTGCTTTCACTGCAGTAGTGAAGCCCCAGCGATTCTACAGGCCCTAGGCCTTGTCATTCTGCAAGTCGACTTTCCTAAACCTCTTTTTTAGTATATTGTCTGGTACGCCCCTAGGGCCCCAGCCATATTTGTGCTTAACTTATTGTGAAACGTTGATATTTGAATGTGTTCCTGACTTCTAATCTCATAAAGAGATTAGTAGAGTGTGTCTAGAAATAAATACATATATATTTGATATATATACATGTGTGGTGTCCTTTCATTTGGTAATTCAAGAGATTATAGGGTTAAACAAGCTGCTTTATATTCCTCGGAGACTTAGCCTGAAGGCTGCTCTCCACAGCTACCACTAGGATAGCTTTCTTTAAAAAGTTGTCTTAAACCTATCTACCATAAGAGTCGAATTGGACTGGTGCAAGGTGGCCACTATAACTAGTGACCAGCATATGCCAGGCCAACTTCTCACATAATCAATTCTGCGAGGGCTCTTATGCACTCGTCAGCAATGAACAAAGAAGGCTGCTCTCACCATTTGTCCATTGCAAACAGTATGCGCGTGTCCATGGGAATGTGGACAGTCCCACGCCATTTTGTTGCCATAGCAACAAAACGCCGCTTCGTGTTTTTTTTTAATGTCAGTCCCCCTGGGGCACAAGCAGGCATCCACTTCTGTGTTTTTGCTGAGATCAGCTGTCCTCACAGAAGTGGATGCCTGCCTGTGCCCCGGGGGAACTGCAGGACAGCCGTTAGCATTTGCAATGCAATAGGTCTCGCATTTATGCGAGTTTGAGCTATTGACATTGCAGATGACAATGACTTTTATTTATGTTTCAAAAACGAAAACAAGAATAAAAGCCATTGCCATTTGCAATGTCAATAGCTCAAACTCGCGTAAATGCGAGCCCTATTGCATTACAAATGCTTGTTCTAATATTGTTGATATAAGATCATGGCCAGTCGCAGGGCCAACGGCAAGGCTGCTGCAGCTCTGTGCTGCAGCTCTTGCTTCTGTTTGAGGTGTTTTTTGGCCGCAGCAATCTGGTCACCCAGGACGCTCTTCTTTGAGTACACCCCCACCATAGTCATGCCATGGACCACCACTTTCATTGCCTCCCATTTCAAGCTCGGGAAGGTGGCATTACGCACAAAGTAGGATCTATTGGTTTCACGTGCTTCCTGTCGGAACATTGTGTCCAGCAGCACCTGAGTCGGCAGTGGCCAAGTGGGTATTGCTGCCTTGCATCTTGTGCAGCGATATTTGAATTAAGGAGCGGTTAGATAGTAGTCTGCTTTTATGTTGTATATCTATGATGAGGGAACGTTCGACCGATCTAGCAGGGCCATGTATATTCTGGTGTATGTGCTGGTCGCTTGCACATAGTGCGAGGATTTTTAAGAGTGTGTGTGTTGCTTGCACCACACCTCTACTGTGTCCAAGTGTGCCATAGCTTTCCCTAGTGACTTTTGCATACCCTGCGGCTGCTTATAAGCTGGGTTGGGCGGGAGCGACTGAGAGCGCCATTCAGCAGACAGTTAAAGTTGCCCATTCAGAGCATTGTGGCGGCCAAAAAATACTGTGCCGTAGTACGTCTGGTCATCTGTGTTGGGAGCATACAGCCCGGACACCATCAAGGGGCGACTATACAAAAGCACATACAATATATTTGTGTGACTGTCACCTCGCTTGACAGATCCCCATGCCCCTGGCATGTTAACTAGAACTGGCGTGGTACAAGGTGTCAGTCCATTTCTTATGCAGTGTCTCAATTTCATATGGAAGGAGGTGTGTCTTCTGTATGCACGCTATTGTGATCCCCCACTTGTGCAGATTCGCACCCCTTCTTGCTCTCTCTATGTAGTTTTTCAGGCCTCTGACGTTCAAGGTGACCATCCTTACAGCGTCTTTCATTGGCCCTAAGTGGGCTCCGCACCCCCGTCCCTTACCTTGTCTCTCAGTGACGTGCATACAAACATTAAAAATTACATTGTATTTGTATTTTACATTTATAAAGCGCGCAGCTACCCAACAGGGTATACCGGCGCTGACATTAACTATAAACTGCATTTTGTACCCGAGCCAGACAATCTTCATCGGCGCAACCCTCCCAAGTACACCTTGTCCGATCAGTGTTGCATAAGGCTGCGATGCTTATACCTATTAACAGGGCCGGCGCTAGGCATGGGCATTGATGGCAGCTGCCCAGGGCCTCACATTCAGCTAAAAAACAGAGGGCCTGCTTCACTGTAAAAGGCCAAACTTTCACAGTTAGCCCACCTGCTCCTCCAGGGCCCCCTGCACAATCACATTACCAATGCGAGATGTATTGACCTTGCTGGTCAGGGTGCGGTGGCATTCCTGGGGATGCAGGGGTGGGAGGAAGGGACAAACAGAATGGGGCAGCAATTATTTTGACTCACAGTGTCAGGGGCAGGGCAGCGCTTCTGTTAAGTACAAATCTAGGCGCCCTTTCTGCATTTTGTTTCTAGGAGACAGGGGGGCCCTTTCTTTCCAGGATCAGCCGGACACAGGAGAGATGAGTGGAGGGAGCGGCCAGATCAACTAACTGGCCTTTGTTAACCTTCCATCACCCGTAGAATTTTTTTTTTTTTTTTTTACATGAATGTCCATTTAAAATGTATGTAGAACTGCCGGTGGTAGGGCAGGGGCCCCCCTTCCCGGGGCCCCAAAGCACTGGAGCAAGCTGCAAGGTCCATTTCCACTAGGCCTCCTTCCCTGGGCCTTGTAGCCATTACTCTCTCTTTTCTCTCCTTTCGTTTATTTGTTCCTCTGTGAAATGGATCCAAAAAAGAAAAACACTTTAGCTGCAAATGTCTTGGACATTTTTTTATTCCAAAGTGCAGCCTCGGAATGGAGAGAAATAAAAGGTTCAAGATGTGAAAAATAACAAAATAAAGCAAGACAGAGTGGGTCGCAAATTGGCCTGATTGATTTTATTCACACCCAAAACACATTAGCGCCACTTTACAGAGTTTTTGAGAGAAGCGCTACTTTTGTTTGCTGGTCTTTCTTTGAACATTGTTTCCCCGGGTGGGGAAGTGCGCCATTCCTGGAGGTACTGTAATGCCCGATTGCTGGGTGGATTGGAAAACAAAATGTGTACCATGGCTCTCTGTTTCCGGATGTGGCCTTTTTAAACGATACTGCTTACGTTTTGTAAGGCTATAAGTAATGGACATTGAAACGGGTCCCTTCTGGGCCCTGTAGTTAACTTTTCAGGCAAACGCACTCACTGATTTCTGAATAATAAGTGCAAAAGCGTTAAGGTAACTATGTTGTTCCTTCTTAGATTTCACATGCGTTAATTAATCTCACATTCTCGTGGGTTTTAGCTTTATCCAGGATGTTGTTACTTTCTTTTTTTAGGCAGCATATGACTCTTTGTCTAGTGGGTCATTTGAACTGAGTCGCATCCAGGTGTTTATAGCGAGGCACAATTGGGTTGTAGTTGAAGGCAGTGCGAGTTTCTCTCAATAGGATGTGGCACTATCGTCAGAGCGGACACATTTGGGACTGGGGAACCAGGTTCAGCCTTCATGACCAGCCCACCAAACCACTCTCCTGAGGGAGCACATTCCAATGCTAAACCATAGAAGGCCCCTCTAGACCTTACAAGCCCTGGTGTCTTAGCACCAGCAGGTGGACCCTAGCAGTGGCAAGTATGGGTTAACCTTGAAGGCCTGTCCACCACAGTCCATACTGAAGTTCACCTCCAGGCTTGCGGGCAGGCCTACGAAGCAGCAAACCTTTAAGCAACAGTCACTCTGTCACTGAGGTCACAGGACCCTAGAGCAGGGAGGCTCTCAGGCGGTGCGACCGGTGAGATCGCACTGAGCGCTGACTGCGGGTGGGGCTGTCATGTTTGCAAGTATGTTAAGTTTTTAAAAGCACTTGCTGCCCCCTTGCTGGACTCCACCAATTATCGGCAACAATAACAATGTAATAACTCTGGTGATTAATGTTCTTCCTAGAGTGAGAGATGGAGGTTTGACAAGTGTATGCTTTGACTCGTGAAAAGGTAGTGCAGAGGGTAATGTGCCTGCTGCAAAGAACATGCAGATCACAAAATATACATAATGTACACATAATGTAAATATGTCAGTGCGTTACTGCTTTTGTCAGTGAGATCTTTTTGTTACTTGCAGTTTAGAAGTCAAAATCCTAACATGGAACTGTGAGCTATTAACTATCATCTTAGAGCTGCATGCAAACTGGAAGGTATAAATTAGAGCATTATGTTTTTTCCCCAGTCTTTGTTTATCCTAATGTTGCAAAAAGGGTTCATTTGGATATAAATCAATTCTGGTTGTTAAAGAGAACCCCCAACCATGGTATCTCATTTTAAATTCTGAGTTTGTGATTCCCCAGACCAATGACTATTAAACTATACTGCCTACTAGTATGATTGTCATGTGACTCCTACACCTTGTAGTCCTTTGTCTTATGTAACATTTCCTATACAGTAATTTACTGTGTGTGATAAAAAGTGATCTGCCACCCTACACTGGTATCAGTGGGGCTGTAAATCAAATTAAATGCATCTAAGTCAGAATGTGGTTATGCAGACTTGAGGGGCACTGTTAAAGGGTGGTAGTGAATGAAACGGTGGCAGAGGGAGTCATTGGGGGGTACTAACAAACCTTGTCGCACAGGGCTCCACCACCACTAAAGACGGCCACTACCACTTCCTACAGTTCTAACACCAAATCAAAAATGTTGATTTGAAAGCCCCTTGAATCTGCAGCATACTTCAAAGTCTGTGTATGATTCAGTAGTGGTCTCGGTTGTTTTAAGTCTTTTTTATTAATGTACAATCTTTATTTGTTTGCAATGGGTTCTTGTATTTTTGTATTACATGTGTTGTGTTGTTGCACTTAAAATAATTCTGGCAAGTAAAGAGGCCACATACAAAAAAGATTGCCCTACAAGCATGTGTGTGCGGGATACTGGTGAGAAGATATACGTTAAAATATTTTACTAAGAATTAATGTCATCCTAAGGTGGCACAATAATGGCATGGAAAGATATCTGAGCCTTTTGAAATTTGGGACTATATCCATGGTGTAAGGGGTTTTCTCTGGTTTAATTTCATATTTTGAATGATCCCGCCTCTCATTACCTCAACAGGATCTCTCCCCTTTATGAGACAGAACTGGAATTCTTTTACCATGCACTCATCTGGAAACAATCAGTTAACATGGAGTAAAAAATAACCATCTGTGAGGTCTACAACTAAGTTTTCCATCCAATGTGACAAATGTAACCCCTTTTGATAGTTTTAAAATATATGGACTTATTTCACTTGTATAGTTATCTTTTTGTCCATGTTACTGTTATCCTCATTAGGTCTCTTCAGTGATTCCAAATAAGATCAATATTCCTGCGATGTCACTTCTTGTGATGTTACATGCAAATTAGAGGGGCCTCTCATCTTACCTTTCGCTCGGGGCCCCAGAAGTTCTAGGACCGGCCCTGCCTATTAAACCATGAAAAAAATGGACAGTTTCTGTTCCTTCACTTGCAGACACGCAGTGCTCAGGGCCCCGCCAGTGGAAGGTCTCCAAGGTGTAGTTTTTTTTTTTTTAAGTCCACACTCTGTGGCACGTGGAGCTAGTTCTGCGAGTCCTAGTCCGAGTCCCCGCTCTACACCCGGCCTAGTATTTTAATTTATTTATTTAATGCATTTTTTTATAGCGCGGACTTTACCCAAAGGTGTCAGAGTGCTTTAAAATAGAACCAAGTACGTTACATGAGGAGATTTACATAATTACATGTTACAGATACAAACGGGATGGCTGAAAAAGTAAAATAAAATAAGACGTGGCAATCAGAAAACAAACAACAACAAAAACACAAACATTAGGATTAGGTTAGTACAGGCATAGAATACATATTTACAACACTGGGCTCAGGCGAATGCCAAGCAGCCTTGATGGACATGAAAAGAGATGTATAAATTCTGGAAGTGTCTTTGGAAGAGAAGAGATTTGAGGTCTGTTTTGAAAGTCCGGGTAGAGGTGGTGGTTCGGAGTAATGGAGGAAGCCAGTTCCAGATTCTAACCGGATTGCCTGAGAAGGATTGAGTCATAGATCTTTCCCTTTTGAAAGTAGGGGGGCTCGAGCAATAGGTTTTCAGCATTATGTGAAGATCTAAAGCCGCCTGAGATTTTAAGTTTATTCGCCAGGTATCGAGGGGAGGAAGTGTGCAAGGCTTTGTGGATGATACAGGCAGTCTTGTAGATTGACCTTGCTCCGAAGGGAAGCCATCGAAGAGAAAGCAGTATGGGTGTGATGTGATCATTTCTTTTGGCCTCATAAATAAAACGAGCCACTGAATGAAGTACGGCTTTAAGAGGGGGATGGTGGGATTTGGAGAGGCCAGCAAGGAAAGAATTGCAATAGTCCAATCTAGAGAGAACCAGAGATTGAACCAATGTTTTTAGGTCTTGCTCCAGAAAGAACCGTTGAATCCCCCAGAAAAGGTGCAGTTGGTAAGTGCATTCTTTGCAATGGAATTGATGTGGGAGTGTAGATTGAAGCAAACACAAGGAGATGATGGACGGAGTGCTGAAACTTTTCAGACACTCACCCCGAGTCACAGATCTGAGTTGAATGCATCATCGTTCTTTAGCTCACTTTGCCACCTCAGTTCAGACCCAGCTATATGCAAATCAGTCTTGAGCCTGTGCCTCATGGGAACAGTCCAGCCCGAACTGCCAAGCCAGGTCTTCCCTGAACCGGAAACAAGCCTCCTGGGACCGGTTTCGGGGTAACACCCCTCATCTGCCAGGCTATCCTGAATCCAGTGGCAAAGTGAGCACAGGACCAACATCTGGGCATACCCTGCCAACTTAGGGCAAACACAAGGAGATGATAGACGGAGTGCTGAAACTTTTCACACACTCAACCCCAGTCACAGATCTAAGTGGAATCCATCATCGTTCTTTAGCTCACTTCGCCACCTCAGTTAAGACCCAGCTATTTGCAAATCAGTCTTGACCCTGTGCCTCATGGGAACTGTCCAGCCCGAACTGCCAAGCCAGGTCTTCCCTGAACCGGAAACAAGCTGTACTGGGGTGCATGTATGACATTGTTCAGCATTCTGACCATCAATTGTTCTCTTTGCATTTTTCACCCCAAGTGTGATGGGTATGCCCAGACACAGGTCCCATGCTCTCCATGCCACTGGAGTCAAGCTATCCTGGCTGATGAGGGGTGAAACCCCGACACAGGTCCTAGGATGACAGTTTCCAATCCAGGGAGGATCTGGCCTGGAAGTTTGGGCTGGATTGTTCCCATTGGGCACAGGGTCAAGACTGATTTGCATATGGCTGGGTTCAAATTGGAATGGCATGGTGAGCACAAAAACGATGGATTTAGGCCCAGATCTCTGCACTGGGGTGAATGGATGACATTGTTCTGCTTTCTGTCCATCAATTGTTGGGAGTGTAGATTGAGCCTTTCGTCTAGTATGACACCAAGGGATTTAGTGCTGACGACAGCAAAATGTTTGTGGTTAAGTAAATTCATCTTATCCATCCAAGATTGAACAGGAGGAGGAGAGTGAGGTAGAGAGAAGGAGGAATTCAGTTTTGGAAGGATTCAGAATGAGTTGATGAGCTGACATCCATTTTTGGATAGAGTTGAGAGTGGTGTTGAGGATTGAGATGTTGTGTGCCGAAGACACCTTAAGGTAGATTTGGGTGTCATCAGCATAGTACCTTTACAAATCATCTCTTTGCTGCTGCACCACATTCCGGGTGCCTGTGCGGTTGATCTCTGCTCCCCTGCAACCTCCTTTCACTGCCACGGGTCTGCCACGGTGCTCTTTGTGCATCCAGGGTCACTAGCGAGTTCCATGCTTGCTAGGGGTCTGTAAAGAAGTGGGACTTGCTTCTGTGCAATATTTTAAGTCTCGCTGGGAAGCACATCATATATTTGAAGTTCAAACTTTAAAAGATTAGCATTGCTTTTGGACCTGTATCGTGTAATCGGGCAACAGTACCACAGTCTCTTTGCGGTCTCGGGCTTCCTGCAGGAGAGCGTCCCAGTCCCTATAATTGAGGACTGAATATAATGGTCCTAGGTGGACAGCCAGCAACCCCCCACCTGTGCGGATTCTCTGCACCGCTCCTCTCTGTGCCCCCGGCGGGTGCCGTTGGCCATTCGCGGGCTGCCAACTTCAACATGGGCCTCAGGGTAGCCTGGGTGCCATCTCGGAATCGGCTGCCGCTGTACGCTCATGGGACCCATCGATCAAGGTGGCATTAATCCACAAAAGAGACAGCTGTATTGCAAGTGTTGGGAGTCTGACGTTCAGATGTGATGCGGATATCTTGATGGATGGCGGGTGTGGGAGTCCAAGCTCCGGCCTCCAAGCCGCAAGGTCTCACGGCATCGCTGCTGGTCATGCCTTCTTTCACGGCATCGCTACTGGCCACGCCTCCTACTTTTCTCCTGATCACTCTTCCTGATGAGATCCTAGGTCTCCTTTGGAATCAGTGCCTCCTTGTTCTGCAGGTAGTTCCTATGGCACACATACCCACAACAGCATCACCAGAGCACAGGGCTGCACAGATGACTGTCCCAGAAGCCTCATGCAGAGCTGGTCAGGTGCTGCAAAGAGCTAATGGCACAATGCACACATAGCATACTGGAGCACTGAAGCATTTTTTGCCCAAGAAAATGTAAAGAGGATGTTAAAAGAAACCGCACAAAAAGATAAAAACAAAATATACATGGAATAGGCCTGCAGGTGGAACTTCTGAGTGCAAGAGAAGCAGTGTGTGCTTGACAAAGACGGGTGAAAAAACACGGAATTGTTGATCATGCGTTCTTCTGCAGAGATGGGGGCATGCACAGTACTACAGCACATGGCTCTGTATTAGTAGGTATGAAAACAGTTCCTGATTTCTTCACGAGGAGGCTGGGTTACCAAACTTGAGAATGAGAAAGAGTTAGAATAAAAGAATAAATGAATGAAAAAGAAGTAAACCTTCAAAAGAATAAACAGCTAAATAGCTAATAGAAAACATCATCCTTTGGAATACATTGGAATTGATCTTAACCAATGCTATTCACAGTGTGCACAGCGCAATCCAGGTTTGCCTGATCCAGTGAGAATTTTAAGCAGATCGTTGCAGATACGTAGATGTACAAAAGCTATATTGTTAAAATGATGTGCCTTTTATGCTTACCAGTAGCATCTTGTAAACCAGGCAAATGTTGCAGAACGTCAAATGTTTGTTGATATAAACTCTTCTCTATTAACTGACGTGCGATCATGCAAAGCAGGTTATGTCTATTCAGGACCTCCATTCTTTCACAAGGCCAGAGAGGTGTACTTATTACCCATTCCGATTCTGTAGGAAAACAGGTTAAAAGACTCAATAAATAAGTAAGAAAATAAACCGCTTTTTCAGTCATCGATAAGGGGAAATTAATAACAAGAGTTGGCTTTAGGCAGATACCCCACAAAGATAGAAACAGGAAGGACATATTAAACCTCACTATCGTTATTTATATATCACACTGCACAGAATATGAACATATGTTTCTATTTAGGCTTCAATCATTTTTACTGAGAAATATACACAACAAACAAGTTTCTTCCATCAGTAACACTCTTCCTGGTGGATACGGTTTCTAACAGGAGATTTCTTGCCTTTAAATACTCCCCAGGTGCCAGTAGGGGTCTGGAAAATGTTCTCAATAGCCGTGCTCCCATGCGCCGCTAGATGGCGACGTGCGGCTCTGTGCTGAAGCCGCTCCACCATCGAAGTGACTGAGCAGAACAACCTAAAAGCGCCAACCCTGGCGGAGGCCTCAGTTACTTGTCTTTTTTCATTTCTGTGCCCTCAGACTCGCAGACTGAACAATTTTTGGCAGCTGGGTGCGGAGCACTAACTTTAGACCTTTTTACATCTTAAAAAACAGTCACTCCATGGAACAGAGAGGTATTTAACTTGTTCTTTTGATGGATACTTCTTACCGTGGACTCCTCACTCTAGAATAGAAACCAAAGCAATCCCTCCCTGATGGTTGGTTAGAGGAATGTCTCAGATGATCCCATCTCCCAGGTCCAAGCCAATAAAAAGGGGAGGTGTGTGGCTCCCATCCCTGAGCCTCATGTGGTCCTAGGGAACTCATTCCCGGCTGTTTATGCTGCTCCCTGTGGGCAGGAGTAATCTGTTGATCATAAGCATGCTCCAAGCAGGCCCGCTTGCTCTCTCTGGGTCCTACCTCACAGGGCTGGGAGGGCTAGGTATCCCTACCCTGATTTCAGGACAAGGGACTAAGTCTGAGAATACTGTAATGACTGCCAGCAAAATTTTTCTCACGTTGCTTTCAGCTAATCAGAGAGTTTGCACCGGCGGGAGTCTGACTCCCACAGGAGAAAATTGGCCCAAGGGAAAAAAGCTCCATGGGCCATCTGAACGCTCCATTTTCCCGTGGGAGCCTTGCGAAACTCTTGCAGATACAACCGTCCAGATATACAAACATATTTTTTAACCTTAATTTCTAAAAAAATTACTCAATGGAGCTACACCAAATCACAAAAAGCACAAACTGCGAACCAAGATCTAGCTTCCTGCCAAATTTGGTATAATTACATTCACCGGTTTTTGCTGTAGTGGTTCTTAAAGAAGTCCATGAAAAATGCATGGTGACTTTGCGTTTTGGGTCGCCACTTTATTTTCTGCCCCTGTTTGACGGATCTCCCTGAAACTTTCCATGCATAAACCAGTCAAAAAAGAGCACTTTTTGGAAAGTTTTGTGGAGACTCGCCAAACAGCGCATAAGTTATTAGCAACACACCTAATGACCTAACTATAACCACAGAGTGCTGACCGACACTGGGATATATATATATTAGGTATATACATAAAGATATAGATAAATAGTTATTAGAAAATCATAACTGAGATATTTAGGATGAGCATATATGCCCGCTATAGACAAATTAATTGTGAGGGAATACATCAGAGGTACTGAGCTCTTTTATTGCGATCTGAAGGACAGTGGTAACATTATTTTATTATTTAATGGCATTATATGATGCAAGTACGTGCTGTGATGTTGATTCACTTATAAGAAGCAAATCTGAATTGCAATACTACATGAAAGGAGATATAATTGAATTCAGCAAATACAATAGCAGTGAATGACTAAATGAGGATTCTCAAATGTATACATGAAATATGGTTCCATGGCGATGCAGAATATGAAAAACAGTTTTATTAAGTAAATAATGTGTTTCTGACAAGAATTACCTTTCAACGAGCACTTTCTTATAATTTTGATTTTATGTAATTCACAGGATCTGAATTGGGAGGATTGTGTAATTTTAAAGACCAGGAATGAATTAATGAAATGTAACTTAGAGAGCACAGTTACTCCATTGAGTGTCCAAGTGCTGAGCTTTCAGTCTTCCAAGAGATGCAATGAGATAAACTAATCTTGTTGAAAGAGCCAGGTTTTTAGTTTTTTCTTAAACAAGCGGTAGCAGCTCCAGAGTGTAGCACAAAAGGAAGTTTGTTCTAAGCCGCTGGTTTGAGTTAGGAGAAGGTCCTTCCGCCTATTTTCATGCGACGAATCTTAGGGATCCTTGCAAGACCATGATAGTCACAATTAGAATTTATACAGTTAAATCTGCCCTGACAAGGAAAGCATTGGCGATACAGGTTTAGCGATGCTGGGAATGTAAAGAGTTTCACACAATTATAGAAGGATTAACGTGCTACAGTGTTCTGATTCTTTATTTAAATCAATGACCTATAGGATGATGGCCTAAATAGCTAAAAGTGGTATAACATTGGCAACTAATCATACCAGATCAATACAGGCATCTCTATTATAAAGCTGACACAAGTGTGAAATCTAGCTTAGAGTAGGGTCCAGGTCAGCTGCAACCATTCAACAGTACTAAAGATGCCAGGCCACATTGTTTTGCATAAGACTACAAGAGTGACCAGAAAACAGAGTAGTGCAGGGAAACAGATTCAACTATCAGTTTACTGGGCACAGGTAAAGATGGGCTAAGTTACCAGGGTCAAATCTACGCCTGGAACACCTACTTCTTTGCTACATTCTGTGAAATAAAGACAGATAGGTGCTGAGTTGGGAGGAGTGCCAGAGTCTCTACTTGTGAAGTGGACATGGTCTTCGCAAAAGGAGACAAAACCTGAGCCTACAGGAGGATTCCACACTACCCAAAGACCAGAAGAGGCCATTGAACCAACCATAGGATTCAAGCAATACCTCACCAATTACTCTTTAATAAGCTAAAACTGGTCCGGGTTAACTTTTGTTCTTGTCTGAAAGGAATATGACCTGGCCTGCCCCTACTGCAGCTGGATTAAGACAAATTTGCATATGATTAGTCTCTGTCTAGCGTGACATGGTACACGGAAAACAATGTCGCCTAGAGGACCACAAGTGATAGAGATGAATTAAAGCATTCGCTTTGCTGTTTGTTATTTTGCGTTTAAAGGCAACATGCCCGGACTGTGCAAGAACATAAAGAGGAGGGTTTGTCTACACTGTGAAACATACTGGTTCCAGGGCACAATATGATGGTCACTTATGAACTGTGAGGTATTAACCGAACAATACAAAATGGAAGCAATGTGCTGAATGTTACATAGGAGTACTGTAAAAGGATTCTTACTTTTATTGTGGCATCAGCATATAAAATAATATGATTGTGTAAACATGCTTTATTCAAACTGGCCCATGTGGTAATGGTGACCAAGCTAAATGGTACTACCGGACAGCACTAACCAATGTGTTGTGCGGCAAATGGTCTTATGCATAATAATCTAGAAAACAACAGGGAAGTCGAATAGGATGTGAAAATGCCTTGCATGCTAGGGTTACAAAACATGTGATGTTACAAATGCATATCAGCGGAACATTGCACTTAATGGTTTTATACATGCAATGATTTTGGGTGGTGGTACCAGGAGCTACAAGCATGGAAGTAGGTGCTTTGAATTCCTTTGAAATGAAAGAGGCAAGGACTAAACTGTGAGCTGGAGGATAAAGTACAGGAGAAGCACATGCATTCATCACAATGGGGTTCTTTTCATTCGTAAGAGGTCTGGAATGTGTACCTGGGGCAGTAGAGAGATTGGCAATGGCATATTGTGAATCATTAGAACGTTAGGGCATCTCTTAAATATACAATTGACTTAGCTGGAGGTAATTGAACAGAAAAGTAATCTGCATTGTAAGAGACATGCACACTTGCACTGAGTGCCCAACTGTACAATTGTCTGGATTCCTAATGTTAATTTTTTTGTCATGGGAGAATATGGATGAAGGGTGTACATCATGACATAGGTCTGCTTCACAGACTGCGGTTTTGCTGCACTGGGAGGGGTGCCCACAGCTCTATCCTCCTAGTGGTAGAAGGCTATCATCTTCACCAAGAGTAGAGAAGCACGGTAGTGGCAGCATGCAGCAGCAGTAGTGAACAGGACCTTTTAACCTCGTGCAACTGGAGTAAGGCCTACAGCTCACTCACCTATTTGAAAATTCCACTACGGTGTGCTTAACTCACCCTTGACCTACATCAGGTAGATGTGGAGTGCTAAACAGCGCAAAGGCAGTGACTCTGCATTAGTTGAATGTGTGCCTGGGAAGGGTGCAGTACAAGGATGGAGAATTACTGTGCAGTGCATGTGCATTTAGTACATGTACTGGGTGTATTTATACCGAAAGGAATACACTTCATGAAAGGTGTAGTGCTGTTGAGTGCATGAGTGGATAAAGCATGTGCTTAATGTATGTGTGCTAGCATGGAGTACATTATGAATGGTTAAGTGCTGTGCAGCACGCACATAGTCAATGTGTGTGCAGGCAGTATGTGCATTTGGAAAGAGCACACCCTGGTTAAATACAGAAAAGCTTCACTGCTGAACATTGTGCGCACACTGAGTGTGTATGTGCCAGATGCATGGGTACATGTAAGGGTACAACGCATGAAGGAATAGTACTGGACTGCAAGAATGATGTGAAAGTACACTCAGTAAGTGTGCTTACAATGGTACTTTGCATGGAGGACACTGGGTTCCATTTTGGGAAGCCCAGGCCTGCCTGGTAAAGACAGGAAGTGGAGAGGAATCCACTTCTTGTGTATTGCTGCATTCCTGTAATCTGGTTGGGGATACGCTGGAGGGAAAGAAAGAGACTCTCCTTTAAATTTCAAAAGATTTCTCTTTGATTCACTGATAGACAACAAGGAAGGGGCCTGGACACATCTAACAAAGGGAGATAGGGGTGAAAAGAGAATCATAAAGAGTAGGACTGGGGGTCCACGTTTAACCCTTTGAGGCACATATCACTGTGGCTGACATCCAGGTGAAAACTCTGGTCACTCCCATGAATTATGCTGTGGACAATCAGCTTCGGAGTCATGCCTGCTGTGACGGACCTCTTTCATGAAAGATGATGAAAAGTAGACCTGCCACTTGAAAAGAAGCAGAAAACCAAAATAAATCTTCAAATCCCAGACACTAAATCACATTTGGTGTCGGGAAAAGGAATACAGGGGAGGGGAGGCGGAGTCCCCAAAAATGTGTCATCTGCCAAGCAGCAATACGGGTTGTGGAAAGAGGGGAGCTCTGCAAGACTTTTGTTAATGATCACAACTGGTAGTCCAGGCCTGCTAGTTTTCTGTCCGGGTTAGGGGGCATCACCCAGGGAAACCAAGACTACCTAGCCTGGAGCACCAGTGCCTGTCTGCTTTCCAAGACCTGTAAGGAATAGGAGCGTGTTGGAGGGGGAAATGTCTAGTGGGGAGCTCTACAGTGAGGACTCCCTGTATGAGAATTCTCCTGAGCACCCATCGGGCCGCCGTCCGTGTGCAGGATTGTTTTTGGCAACCCTCGTATGCCGAGAGAGGGCCGCCGTAGACGGAGCTGTGTGTGGGTCTTGCTACACCAGCATCGCCCGATGAGGTGACCCAGTATGCCCGAGGGAGCCCACCATTAAATATCATTTCAAGGAGGGCAGGACTTATGACTGTCTATGCAGGATGAGCCTTCGCCCATATCACCACATACCACAGCAATTCCATAAGTCAGGAGGGGCTGCCAATACCAAACTGCCAAATACAACCTTTTCTTATAAAAGCAAGTATTTGGTTGCACATAGATGTATTGTTTCTACTGTTGGCACTGAGTTATGAGTCGCATACACTGACCTGTATCTAGGGAGTCTTGACTGATCGACCACAGCTACCACTCAGAGACAGAGGTACTTGGGCCAGTTGAGCAGGATCCATAGTAGGTCGGGACCCGGGACATCAGGGGTTAAAGGCCTCAACCACCACAGGTGGGCCCAGTAGCCCCTGCGTGCCACGTGGCCCTCTGAAAGGGGTTCTGACTGTACTAAATATATTTTTTGACATTTATTAGATAAGTTTTTGGACTTAAAAAAAACCCATAATAATCAATGGAGTCATCTGAAGGGGGACTACTGGCATGAGCAACAGCACTTACCCAAATAACAGTACAATTTCAGTTTAAAAATGAAGTGTTCTTTGCATAATTGTAGCAAAGAAGTTATTCTTAACCAAACATTAGGAGTCATTTTGTGGTATTCCTGAATTTAAATAGTGTCAATAACGGGTGCCGTATATGGAGAACTATGTATAGATCAATCGAATCCAAATGTACAGCAAATATGGTTCTGAATTGCCCATGGGATGGGTGTGTCTGCACCAGGGGTGTAAATGCGTGCAGGTTACTTTGGGAGACTATGACCGGTAACTATATCAATGGAACAGATTTATATCAGCCAGGAGAGGGACAGTCTTATGTTAATAATGATCCTTTGCTTAATGCTGGAGCTATGCAAATGACAAGAAGGCAAGTAAGGTGTATCACCAATATCACTATTACTGCTAGACTTATTATACATACCCACAAAGGTTAGTGTGCTAATAGGTAGTGTTCATGATTTATTTAAATGGAAGGTGTCCTTAGAAACTATGTGCAAACTGTGTATGAGGAGTTTGAAGAAGTCACTCAGTTTCCCCATAATATTGCTCTCCATTAGAGAACAGATGTCAGGTACTTAGGGCACACTTCTAACACATTCAACAGCAAACAGAGCATCACTGGCACGACATTCTTGGCAAGTCGTCAGAAGTAACACAACGCACAAGTTACTTACTTGTGTAACGATATATCTGTAGGAGACATTAGTTAGTGATAGATTCCTTACCTTAGAATATCCTCAGGCATCAGACTAGATCCGGAAAGTTTTCGTCAGCAGTACCCCTGCGCATCAGTAGGCGTCGTCGTACGTCTCCACGTACGTCGCTGGTGTCATAGCCGCCGAGATGACGTTGGAGCTACTTAGACACGCCCAAGCGTGCTGACCTCAGTTCTGTACACAACTTTTCCGCGCCAGGAGCGCAGAGCCATTTCAGAGACCGACTACTGGTGCAATAGAACTAGGGCCCCGAAAGGGATCACCTGAACCATAGAGAACAGTTCGCACAACGGGGAGGATGGGCAGGTGGTAAGGAACCTATCACTAACTAATGTTTCTTACAGATAAGTAAGTAACTTGTGCATCTGAAAGAGACACGTTAGTGATAGATTCCTTACCTTGGAATACACACCCAAGCAATACCAACCCCGTGGTGGGTCTACGAAGTGAGATTACACCAGAAAGTCACGGAGAACCGAACGGCCAAAGAAGCAGTCTCTACGTACCTGACTGTCGAGGCAATAGTGCTTAGTGAAAGTATGCAACGAGGCCCATGTGGCCGCCTGACAGATGTCTTGCAGGGGGACACCGTGTCCCAATGCTGTAGAAGCTGCTGTAGCCTGGGTAGAATGGGCGCGCAGCCCAACCGGAGGTTCCTTTTTAGCCAGAGAGTCTTTAATGCACAAGACAACCCATCGGGAGATAGTTCGCTTGTGCACAGCCCGGCTTTTCTGGCGCCCACGCAGCCAACAAAGAACTGGTCATCCACCCGGAACTATTGTGTTCGGTTGAGATGGAACGAAAGCGCATGTTGTGGCTCCAGACGGTGGAGCATCTCCTCTTGAAGGGTGCGGAGGCGGAAAGAAAGTGGGCAGAGTGACAGTTTGCCCAAGATGAAAGGCAGCGACTACTTTTGGTAGAAAGAAGGGACGCGGTCGAAGCACAACCTTGTTCGGATGAATTGCCAGGAAAGGAGGTTTGCAGCAAAGAGCCTGGAGATCACTCACTCACCCGCCGAGCGGATGTGATGGTCACCAGGAAGACAGTTTTCAAAGTTAAGCGAAGGACAGTTATGAAGAGGCTCAAAGGGAGCGCACATCAAGTATGAGAGAACCAGGTTCAAGTCCCATTGAGGCATCACAAAAGGAATAGGAGGGAAAAGATGAGTAAGGCCTTTGAGAAATCTATTGACAACTGGGGACTTGAAAAGAGCTGATCAGGCAGCCCAAGGCTGAAAGAGCAGAAAGGTAGCCCTTGATAGTGCCCAGAGTAGAGTCCTGCTGGGCCAAAGAAAGAAGGAACAATAGGACCTCAGAAAGAGGGGCAGCAAGAGGATCTACAGATTTCGCTGTGCACCATGCCACAAATTTTTTCCACCGAAAGGCGTATACCGTTTTAGTGGAGGGACGCCTGGCTGCCAGAATCACATTACAGACTTCAGGAGGCAAGTCAAATGGAATCAACTGTCGCCGCTCACTCTCCCTGCAAGGAGGTGGAGGCTAGACAGGTTCGGGTGGAGGACTGTCCCCGGTTGCTGCGACAGGAGCTCCTCCCGAAGGGGCAGTCGGATCAGGGGATCCACGCTCATACGGAGTAGCTCGGGAGACCAAACACTTCGAGCCCAGTTCGGTGCCACAAGAATGACTTGGGCCCGGTCGCGCCTGATCCTCTTCAGTACTCTGGGCAGAAGTGGTATAGGCGGAAAGGCGTACAACAGACCGCAACTCCACTCGTGACGAAAAGCGTCGCCTAGCAAGTGCCGCCTTAGAAACTCCAACGCGCAGAACTGCTGACATTGCGCATTCTCTTCGGTGGCGAATAGATCTAACCAAGGTTCTCCCGACTGCTGAAAGAGGCCTTGTACCAACTCCGAGTGAAGACGGAGAGCCTCTTGACATAGGGTCCAAGACCCCACGCCGCCTTGTTTGCTGCAGTACCACATGGCGGTGGTGTTGTCTGTGAACACCTGCACTACTCTCCCCTTGACAGAGGGAAGGAATGCTTTCAGTGCAAGTAGGATTGCCCTGAGCTCCAAAAGATTGATATGGAGCTTGGACTCCGCCGGAGACCAGAGGCCTCTGATCTCCGCCTCTCCCATGTGGCCACCCCATCCCAGGAGGGACGAGTTTGTCACTACTGTGTGCTCCGGTTGGGGAAGGGAGAGGGATCTGCCGCTGACCCAACGCTGGTTCGTGAGCCACCACTGCAAGTCCTGTGCACTGCCCTCCGAGATCTGGACGTAGTCGGACAGGTTCCCCCGATGCTGCATCCACTGGAACTTCAGGTCCCACTGCAGAGCCCGCATATGCCATCTGGCATGATCGATTAGCAGGATGCAGGAGGCCATGAGGCCTAGCAGCCTCAGGATCTTCCTGACCGAAACCCAGGACCAGGGCCGAAAGATCGGAATCATAGTCCGAATGTCCCGGACTCGCTGTTCGGGAGGATAAACCTGGAACTGCGCCGTATCCAGAACCGCTCCGATGAAGAGGAGCTTCTGAGAGGGAATCAGGTGCGACTTCGGCACGTTGATGGAAAACCCCAGCAAATGAAGGAGGTCGGCCGTAGTCTGGAGGTGGGAGACGACTGCCTGGGGCGAGCCCGCCTTCAACAGCCAGTCGTAGAGATAGGGAAAGACTGAAACCCCTGATCTGCGCAGATGAGCTGCGACCACCGCCATCACTTTCGTGAACACCCGAGGGGTGCTGGTAAGGCCGAAAGGGAGCACGGTGCACTGAAAGCGCTCGTGGCCCACCATGAACAGTAGGTAATGTCAGTGGGCTGGCAGGATGGGAATATGAAAATAAGCATCCTGCAAGTCCAACGCTACCAGCCCGTCTTGTGGGTCTAGGGCAGACAGGACCTGAACAAGCGTGAGCATCTTGAACTTCTCCTCCCGGAGGAAGCGATTGACGTTCTGAAGGTCTAAGATAGGCCGCAGGCCTTTGTCCATCTTTGGAACCACAAAGTAGTGGGAATAACAACCACAACCTACTTCTGGTGTCGGAACACGCTCTGTGGCCCCCTTGGCCAAGAGGGCCGCAACTTCCTGCTGGAGAAGTGACAAGTGATCACCCGACATACGGTGGTACTGAGGTGGCATGGCTGGAGGGGTAGACTCGAAGGGGAGGGAGTAGCCCCTTCGGACTATTTGCAGAACCCACCTGTCCGAGGTAATGGAGCGCCAGATGGCGAATCCTGCAACCCACTGGCGTCTGGTGGGTCTGAAACACCGGACTAGGAAGGTTTAGAGGCGGCGGCAGGGGAGGTGGTGGGTTGACCCGCCCACTGTCCTCGGAACCCACCACGGCGGGTCCCACGTCCGCGCTAAGACTGTGGCTGCGCTGGCTTGCGAGTCTGAAAGTAACGCGCCTGAGCGCCCTGACCTCGAAAGGAGCGAAAAGCGGGTCCCAAGGGAGTACATGTGGTGGCGAGACCCAAGGACTGGGCCACATCCCGATAGTCCTTAAAGCGTTCCAAGGTGCTATTCACCTTATCACCAAAGAGGCGTGTGCCATCAAAGGGCATGTCCAACAAGGTGTTCTGGACATCCCCAGAGAAGCCAGTAGTTCGGAGCCCAGCATAACAACGGAGTGCCACTGTTGTGGAAAGTGCCCTACCGAGAGAATTGGCTGTGTCAAGCCCACAACAGGTAGTACATTTTGCAGCATCTCTCCCTTCGGTAATGGCTTGGGAGAGAACTGCCCGTGCTTCCTCAGGGCACTGAGGCAGCACCTATGCCACGGTGTCTCACACAGAATGAGAATAGCGGCCTAGCAGGCACGCAGTATTCACCGCCCGCAACCCGGAGCTGGCAGAAGTGAAAATCTTTTTCCCAAAATGCTCCAGTTTCCTAGATTGCTTGTCCGGAGGAGTAGAAGGGAACGCACTCGGCGAGGCAGAAGCCTGGACAACCAGACTCTTAGGCGTCGGGTGTTGTGTGAGAAAGCTGGGATCGGCCAGCGCCGGGCGATGGCGGCGTGCCACACCCTTGTCCACAGGAACTCCTGTGTTAGGTTTGTTCCAGGTGCTCAACAAGTTATCGGTAAGCGCTTCATTGAAGGGCAGCATCGGCTCCACAGAGGACGACTGCAGATGCAGCACCTCAGTCAGGAGATTGGTCCTGATAGGTACATAAGGGAGCTTGAGGTTAAGAGCCTCAGCCGCCCTACGCAACACCACTGAAAAAGTCCCAACCTCCTCCGTAGCCACGGAAGAAGGGGACAGAGTACCAGGGTGTGGAGAGAAATCCAGATCTACTGGACCCTGCACATCGCTTTCCCATTCAGGCTCATCCTCGTATTCAGCTGCAAGAGAGTCCTCAGATCCCTCCCAGTACTCCCCTTCGTCCACCGGTTGTTGAAGAGGCCGGTAAGGACGAGGTGCCCTGGGAAATGGGATAAACTCCCCACCAAGTAATGGAAGGGGGGGGGGGGGGGGGTAAGATACCAGTCCCGGTTCAGCCCTGTCTGGCGTGAGCTGTGGCGCCGAGGCCGGATCCAGACCCGGCGCCGCCGCAAGGTATGGTGCCAGCGTAGCCGAGGCCAAAGGCGGCGGCACGGAGGCAGACCCTCCTGACGGATCCGCAGGGCCCGAAGGCGCTCCGGAGGGACCCGACGGGGCAAACAAATGACGCGAGGCCAACACAAAGGCCTGCACCTTGTCCGAAGTCACGTGCAGTCCCTGAAAGGGTGGGCAGGCCGCAGGCAACAACGGTGCCGCGGGGAAGTGACCGCTCGCCCCTCCACCGCGTCCCACGACCAGTGAGGGGTAGAGGAAGAGCGACGTCTCCTCTTCAACTTTTTATGGCGCCTAGACTTACCTGTCCCCGATTCAGACGAGCGATGCTGATGGCTCAGCGATCGGTCTCTCGACCTCCCACGGGATCTGGACCTCGATCGGTGCGGAACCGATGCTGGACCTCCAACAACTTGAGGGAATGCTCCAGAAAAGCTTCCGGCGCCATGGCCTGAGAATCGGGGCACGCCTTGGGGTCATTGGCGTGCCCCAAGCAAGAGAGACACACGTCATGCGGGTCCGGTACCAACATGTTTCAGCGGCAGGCCCTACAGGACTTAAACTCGGGCATCCCTACTGCACCAGGAGTCAAGTACTCGAGAAAACAAGCTGTCAGAAACCAAGTTAAAACTTTTTCAACTAGGGGTACCGCGCTCTCTCGGATCTGTGCTGCTGCGTGGAAAAAGAAAGAACTGACGCCAGCGCGCGTGGGCACATCTAAGTAGCTCCGACGACGTCATCTCAGCAGCTCCGACGCCAGCGACGTAGGCGGAGCCATACGACGACGATTACCAATGCGCAGGGGTACTGCTGACGAAAACTTTTCGGATCAAGTCTGACGCCTGGGGATATTCTAAGGTAAGGAATCTATCACTAGCGTGTCTCTTTCAGATGTATACATTACTAGCAGCTTTTATGTCTTCTTGTAGCCATTGTAATATTAATATTAACTCTGTGCTGAGCTGGTGCCAAACATCAGTAACTGTACAATACACAGATATGGAGCACGTTAACAGCTTTTGTATCAATACTGGTCTCCACTTTGTGGAAATAGTGATTGAACACTAGCCTTTTAACTAAAACGTCGATAGCAATCTTATTCTTGAAAGCTACCAACTGGGCATTAAGCTTTAAGCCTGGATGTATCACAAAACCCACCGTTCTACAAATAGATCACAATGCCCTTTTAATCCTTAACAATGTTTAGTGATACTTATCGTGTCTGCCAAATTCAACACTGTGCTATTACCATTAAATCCTGCATAGGCATTGAAGGAAAAGCACCAAAATGGCTCTATTGTCTAGAAACTCCCTTACACTGCCTATGATGCCTGATTGCTCATTACATAACTACCTTTAGATTTTAGTTTATGTTCCTCGAAACATATGATTTCTTTAATTTGGTTTCTACCTCCTACTAAGTTACTTGTGAGAGAGGCGGTGCCTGACACTCACCTGGTGCACATGTAATTATTTTCACTTTTATGATTTATTTAAACTGAAAGAACATATCTCTTGTTTTCATAAGAAGGTCCTGTAATTTTCCAGTCTGTTTTTTTTTCCACTTCTACCATCTCTATGTGTTTTCATGAATCTCAAAGTTCATTGAGACAACCATAGAGGGTGACTTTCCTAACCTACGACAGCGCTCTGCTTTCCTCTAATGACACACAACCAAATAATTGCTACTCAAGGTCACAAAAAGTGCTTCAAAAGCATGCCCATCAAGTGATTGATTGAAACCTATGGCCGAATATGCTGACAGTTTGGGGAGAGATGCTGATATCTGTATCACTTATGAGTATCAATGGATGCTACAGCAGCACAAGGAGACTGATGTTAGTCCATCTACAGAATCTTTACTTTGGCTTCAAAAATAACTTGCTCATCCACCCCTGATGAGCCTAACTCATTCGGCATAAGGACTAGGGATTTTACCTGTATTAATAAGCAGCGACCTGCCCTGGTAGGACACAGCAAGGAAATAATGAACTATTTATTTATTTATTTTTTATAACGTCAACAGGGGAACAGGGTCAAGACTGATTTGCATATGACTGGGTTTGAACTGGAATGGCATAGGCAGCAAAGAAACTATGAATTTAGGCCCAGATCTCTGTACTGGGGTGAATGTTTGACATTGTGCAGCATTCTGTCCATCAATTCTTCTTTTTGCATTTGCCACTACGAGTGGGAATGGTATGCCCAGACGTGGGTATCGTGCTCTCCATGCCACTGGAGTCAAGCTAGCCTGGCTGATGAAGGGCGATGCCCCGAAACCAGTCCCAGGATGCTTGCTTCCAGTCCAGGGAGGACCTGGCCTAGCAGTTCGGACTGGACTGTTCTAATGGGGCATTTGAACCATTCAAAACTTTTTAATTGATTTATTTGGAAGTCATTGAGTTACAATAGTTAAATTTAGAAGAAATACATTGAAAATATGAATACTTTGCTGAACTGAAAACATATGACTGATTCTCTTCAAAAGACTCAGTTGTATATAGCACATTTTAGTACATTTAGCACATTTTAGTAACTGAGTCTATCTGTTCCGTCAATGTTCATGCAGCATTGCAGGAAGCTGTCTCTCTATATAGTGCACTAAAACGAAGTACAATGTGTAGATGTGTAGAGTGTCCAGTTGTCCCAAATTGGTTTACAGTGGCTAAAGTAGATGATACTAATGCTCTCTTCTGTGGTAGTATGGGCAAGCAGCTAGGATTATCAGAGGGTAGTGCTAAGCATATGTCGTACTCACAGAGGCAATAAATGACAGACACACATGCACACCCCCCCACCCCCAACTAAAAAAATAACACTTCCTTTTATATATATGTTTCAAAACCAAGAACTTCATTCAAAGTTCAGTACTTAGTATTATCAAATTTCTACAGGCAAATAACACTTTAAAGCCTTTACACACAATGCAATACTCTTGAAGGAAAAATCATAAACGCAATAAAGGTGAATATAGTTGGAATCAGGGGTTCACGTTCTGGTTTTAGAGAAGTGGTGGGCCAAGGTCCAAAGTACTGCCATCAGTTCTTTGGGAACTGCCCTGGTTTCACAGGGAGCTGGTGAGTTTAGTATCTGGGTGCTACAAACAAGGGGGGTACCTAAAAACAGGTTGTACAGGGGGAAGAGCTCCCAAACGGGGCTTGGGTCACAAGGGATTTTGTAGCAAGGAAGCATTGCCGGTTTGACGGAACCCAGGCCGGGTTGCTCAGATGCAGAGTGGTTAGGTCGGCTAGGCTGGGTGCACAAAGGTGCTCATCGCATTTAGGGGCAAAATCAGAACAGCTGGGCCAGTCACAAAGTGGGACTCAGTGATGCTGATGTTCCTCGATGGCTGCTCAGTTGTAGTGTAGTGAGAATGCGGACTGAACTCTAACTGTTGGGTGTTTGGTGCAATGCATCCGGTACACTAGGGTTTGGGGCTGGATGGGTCTGGTTTGTCTGGTGTCTTCACACTCGGTGGGGAGACAGATCTGACCTTCCAGAGCACAAGTACCTTCTCTTGGACGTCGGTCGGGCCAGGAAGTTGCACACAGGTGGACCGGAATCTGATTGTCGGTGCCTGCGGACTGCAGGGGAGTAGCTCCTCTACTCCAAGGAAGACTGTAGGCAATTTGCAAAGTGCTGACAGGCTACCCGAGGCATTGGTAGATCTCGAGTTTGCAGGATGAGTCACTCGGTTATGATTGTCAAGAGTTTGCTAGCAAGCAAGATTTTGAAACCAAAAGTTCACAGCACTTTTGCAATTCTTGCTGGGCAGAGACTTTTCATCCTTTTTCCCTTGATCCGTCAGATCTGAGTTCTCGGGTGCCACCTAAATATTCAATTTGGGGGCGTTACAGGGGAGTGACAGTTAGTAGCCAATCTGCTACCTACCTGTAGGTTATCTACACCCACTATATGGCCACGTCCTGTGTGAAATGGGCATAACCCTGGCCCTAGAATTCTAATCACACCCAAATCAAGAAGGGGGAATCTGAAAAGTGGCGTCCACATCGGCTAGTCTACCTTAGGGGGAGTGCCGGCTGAAAGTGGGCCCACCTCCTTGCTTCACTAATGTGCCCACCTGTCTTGCTACCAAAAAGTAATATCTGGATAGACCTGGGTCGCATAACAATGGCAGCAGGGTCGGCCCTAGAAAGGCTCATCCTGCAGGGAGAAGGTATACACCACTCCACCTGGAGTAGGCTTTGTCACTGATCTCCAAGACCGAAGGTTCTCATCTTAGGGGTCAGAAACTAGTCTAGGGTTGTTGGCTGGCTGAGACCAGTCAGTGAACACACTAGTAGTTGGTAGGATTTTAGGGGGCACCTTTAAGGGGCCCTCTAGGATGATTTCTAAATAAATTAAAAACTAGCATTAGTTTGGGTTTATTAAGAGGAGATGTTTGGTACCCAACCTATGAGGGTACATTGAAGCCATCATATAGCTGGAGAGTGTCCAGCCCATGTACACGGTATGGCTTCCCTGTGCACTTGTGGCATCTATGGGTAAACTTAGATATCACAGGGAAACATCCACTCACGCAGATATGCCCACACATGGGTATAGTGTCTTTATGGCTGTAAGCCCTGCTGTAGGTATGACTTATCTATACAACATGCAGTGCTGCGTAAGCATGGCACACAGGGACTCTGTTTTTCTCTGCACCAAGATACGCAGGCTGCAATGGTAGTTTGCATGAGCTTGGTGAGAGGCCCCTTAGGGTGACAATTTGTGCTGGACCCCTTAGGAACCCTCTGTAGTTCCAACGCCCTATGTACCAGGGGTACCATTTACTATGGACGTACATGGAGCCTAAAGTGGTGCCAAATGTGGAATAATGGTACAGTTTATGGAAAGGCCACTGGTGCTGGGGACCTGGTTAGCAGGAATCCAGTACATTTTCAGTCAAAAGTTGCATCAGATACCAGGCACAAAGTGGGGGTAACCATGTCGAAACAGGGCACTTTTCTACAAGCATCCGTTTTGATCTCAATGAACAGGAATTGGGTTTTGGGCTAAAGTAGAAGGCCAGAAAACCAGGTTCCAAACAGTAGAATGGCAAAAGGGAGCAAGGTTCTACCGTACTAAAGCCATTAAGCTTTCAATGATTTTTCAAAGCCACTGGCGGACTGGGGCCATGCTGTTTGACGTGATGTTGTGCCAGTGGGGGAGGTTATGGCGAATCCTGCCGCCTACTGGGAACTGGCGGCCCTGAAAGGCTTGGAGGCTGCTGCTGAGGGGGCGCTGGCGGACTGACCCACTCGCTGGCCCCCAAGGTTACAATGACTGCATCCCACTACCCAAGATGCCAGATACCGGAGTCCAATAGGAACCAGTGAAAAATTTCAAGAAAAAGGTATGAACCTCGGCACTCTGATTCAAATGTTACATCAATTCATATAGTTATTAAGCAAAGATCCGTTTAAAATACCAGTATGACATCAATTCTGTTCTTGCTGTATTGATTTAATATGAGCATATCACAAAAAATCTTAGATCATACCATTCAAATTCAAAACACAAAGTCAATGTAATTGGGAATAGACAGCTTGGTGTAGCAATCTTCTTTTTGAGCATTGAACCGGCAGCCGACACCTGTTTCGTTTCTTTTAGAAACTTTTTCAAGGCTTCAATCGTTGTATCATACGGACATAATGCGGTGTTTGTATCAAAAGTATCCAAGTTTCCTATATGGTACTCATCTTTCCCCAAAGTATATTTGGATTCTCTTATTTAAAAATAGAGAAGGCCGCGCCACATATTTTTTCGTATTGTGTCTCTCTTCCTTCTTAGTATATCTTCCAATCGTTAATTAATTGCAGTCTTCAAATTGTTCCTGGGCTATGATATGCCCCTTCTGTATTCTGGACGTGTCTCACGGCGCAGTCCTTCCGAGATACGACATGTAGCCCTAGAATCCTTAAAGTGCTCGAGCGCATTGCCTGCTTTCTCGCCGAACAAGCGGTGGCCATCAAAGGGCATGTCCATAAGAGTTGATTGGACATCGCCCAAAAAGCCAGTGGACCTCAGGGCTACTGGTGAACTTTGCTGCATCTCTACCCTCAGCAACTGCACGGGAGAAAACCGCCCAGGCTCCCACCCGGCACTGTGACAGCACCTGCGCGACTGTGTCCCAAATAGAGAGGGTGTAACGGCCCAAGAGATCTGTGGTGTTCAACAACCGCAGTCCTAAGCTGGCGGAAGAAAACATATTTTTCCCAAGATGAGCCAGCTTCATGGATTCCCTATCTGGGGGAGCAGTAGGGAAGGCGCCTTTGGAAGTTGTGGCTTGGACCACCAAGCTCTCGGGGTAGGGTGTTGGTAGAAGAAAATGGGGTCGCCCAGGCCGGGCGGTGGAGTCAGGCAATCAGCCTATCCACAGGAGCCCCTGTGCTGAGTTTGGACCACGTGCCCAGAAGGATGTCAGGGAGGGCCTCACTGAACGGCAGCAGGGGCTCCGAAGAGGCCGCTGCTGTTTGAAGCACCTCGGTCAGGAGGTTGGTCCTGAGCGCCACCATAGGAAGCTCAAGGTTCAATGCCTCAGCCGCTCTACGCAACCCCGAAACGGGTCCTAGGATGCTTGTTTCCGGTCCAGGGAGGACCTGGCTTGGCAGTTCGTGCTGGACTGTTCCCATGAGGTACAGGGTCAAGACTGATTTGCATATGGCCAGGTCTAAACTGGGGTGGCATGGTGAACAAAAGAATGATGGATTTAACCCAGATCTCTTGACTGGGGGAGAATGTTTTGATTTGTTCTGCATTCCGTCCATCAATTGTGTGTCTTTTGCTTTCTCGCCCTAAGTGCGCCGGGTATGCCTAGACGTATGTCCCGGGCTCACTGTGTCACTGGAATCAAGCTATCCTGGCTGAAGAGGGGTGAAACCCCAAAACCGTTCCTAGGATGCTTGTTTTCGGTCCAGGGAGGACCTGACTTGGCAGTTCGGGCTGGACTGTTCCCATGAGGCACAGGGTCAAGACTAGGCCTGGGCGGTAAATTCCGTTCCGCTCGCGGAATTTCGGTAATTTCGCGTTCCGCGGAGAACGCGAAATTGCCCAAAATTCTGCTTTCCGCGACTTCGCGAAATTTTTTCTTGTTCGCGTTCTCAAAATGCGTGTTCGCGAGATATTTCTCCCCGAACACGCAAACAGCAACTGTGAACAGGAAAAAAGCATCGCGAACAAGCAATTCCGCGTGTTCGCGGAATTTCTGCGTGTTCGCGGAGATTTTTTACCGTTTCGCGGAGATTTGCGTAACGCGATTACGCAAATTCCGCCCACCCCTAGTCAAGACTGATTTGCATATGGACAGGTCTAAACTGGGGTGGCATGGTGTGCAAAAGAATGATGGATTTAACCCAGATCTCTTGACTGGTGGAGAATGTTCTGATTTGTTCTGCATTCCGTCCATCAATTGTGTGTCTTTTGCTACGCAACACCACAGCGTAAGAGGCTCCCTCCTCTGTATCCACAGTAGGGGGAGAAAGCATGCCAAGGACTGGGGAGGTGTCCAGACCACTGGCCTCACCCAACTCCTTCCTCCAATTCGGTTCATCCAACTGGTCTGCCAAAGGGTCAACAGACCCCTCCAAGTACCCCTCACCCTCCTCTGGTTGCCACTCAAGGCAATAAGGAACACGAGGGTAGAACAGTGGTACAAAAGTACCTGTCAGTGCCAGTGTCGGTCGGCGCCGGTCCGGCTCCGTGTCCAAGTCGAGGAGAAGGCCAGGGTCGACGCCGGCTGGGGGGCACAGCCGGCGTGGGAAAGGGTGGAGGTGTCATCAATGGATTCGGCTCCAGAGGTGGTGTCGTAAGGTCGACCAGTGCCGATCCATGCCTGGACCCCTGGGGGCCCTGCGGCGCCTAGGCCGAAGCCACCAGCATCGAAGGCCTAGAACTCCCAGCTGAGTCCGTGGGTCCCAAATGCGCGCCGGCGGAGTCAGGCTGCCCAAAGATGGAGTGGAGGGCTTCATAAAAATTACGAAGTTGGGCTGGGGTCGCTCTGGCTCCCGGGAAGGGAGGGAAGCTTGGAGCTGACCCAGTATTCTTGCACAGTGGGCGGAGCCGAAGGACAACAACCTTCCGCATCGTATCCCGCGTCGGTAGGGAAGGCGGCGAAGAGCGACTGTGCTTCTCCACCTTCTTTTTGTGCTTTGACTTACCCAAAGACTTTGAAGAAGAGTGTTTGTGGTGACTCCGAACCGGTCCTGCAACCTCCCTCTCGACCGGGACCTCGAGCGGCACAGAGCTGACTGCCGGGTTTCCAGAAGCTTTCGGGACCACTCTCGCAAAGACATTGGATTCATGTCCCAACAGTGCGAGCACGACTTCAGGTCGTGGTCGCGCTCCAGGCTCTACAGGCACACAAGGTGCGGATCCGTAAATGACATGGATTTGTGACAGGAGTCACAAGGTTTAAAGCCGGTCCGCCGATGTGACATCCTGTGCACCATGAGTTGAACGACTCGAAAAAGATGTTGACAAAAAGTCGAAAAATGCTAGTCAAAAAGTGACTAAGGTACCGCTCTCTCCGGATCTGCGCTGGCTGGCGCAGAAAAAGAAAGAACTTACACCTGCGCGCAGGGGCGATGTCTAAGTAGATACCGTGGCATCATCCCGCCAATCACGGAGTCAACCGACGCCACCTACCGACGCGTAAGGGTACTGCTACGGGGGGGGGGGGGAGGGGGGAAATCGCCGGACCCAGTTTGCCGCCTGGGGGTAATCTATGGTAAGGAATCTATAACTAATTGTCTCTTTCAGATATTGGAAGAAAATAATATTTGCTTAAATATTTTCTACCTATTTATGGGCCTCAATCAATCAATCAATCAATCAATCAAGGCATTTAAATAGCGCACTACTCACCCAGAGGGTCTCAAGGCGCTAGGGGAGGGGGGTCTGCTACTGCTCGAACAGCCAGGTCTTGAGTTGTTTCCTGAAGGCGAGGTGGTCCTGGGTCAGGCGGAGGTGGGTCGGGAGGGAGTTCCATGTCTTGGCGGCGAGGTAGGAGAAGGACCGTCCCCCTGTGGTGGCTCTTCGGATGCGGGGGGACGGTGGCGAGGGCGTGGCCGGTCGATCGAAGCTGGCGTTTGGGAGCGTAGAAGTTGAGGCGGCTGTTGAGGTATCCTGGGCCTTGGTTGTGTAGGGCTTTGTGTGCGTGGGTGAGGAGACGGAAGGTGATTCTCTTGTTGACCGGGAGCCAGTGCAGGTCTCTCAGGTGTCCGGAGATGTGGCTGTGATGGGGGATATCCAGGATGAGTCGTGCTGAGGCGTTCTGGATCCGCTGGAGTCTCTTCTGGAGTTTGGCGGTGGTTCCGGCATAAAGGGAGTTGCCGTAGTCCAGACGGCTGGTGACGAGGGCCTGGGTGACCGTCTTCCTGGTCTCGGTGAGGATCCACCGGAAGATCTTACGTAGCATGCGCAGGATGTTGAAGCACGACGAGGAGACGGCGTTGACTTGTCTGGTCATGGAGTGGGAGGAGTCCAGGATGAAGCCCAGGTTGCGTGCGTGGTCTGTTGGTTAGGGTGCGCTGCCTAGGGCGGGGGGCCACCAGGAGTCGTCCCAGGCGGAGGGTGAGGATCCCAGGATGAGGACTTCCGTCTTGTCCGAGTTCAGTTTCAGGTGACTGTTCTTCATCCATTCGGCTACCTCTTTCATCCCTTCGTGAAGGTTGGCTCTGGCGGTGGCGGGGTCGTTGGTGAGGGAGAGGATCAGCTGGGTATCGTCGGCGTAGGAGATGATGTTGAGGTTGTGCTGGCGTGCGATGTCTGCGAGGGGGCTCATGTAGACGTTGAAGAGGGTTGGACTGAGCGAGGACCCTTGAGGAACGCCGCAAATGACTTCGGTGGCTTCAGATCTGAACGGGGGGAGGCGGACTCTCTGTGTCCTTCCGGCGAGGAAGGAGATGATCCATTCCAGTGCCTTCTCCTGGATTCCGACGTTGCTGAGTCGCTGCACTAGTGTACGGTGGCAGACAGCGTCGAAGGCCGCGGAGAGGTCTAGGAGGATGAGGGCCGCTGTTTCTCCGTTGTCAAGCAGTGCTCGGATGTCATCGGTGGCTGCGATCAGGGTGGTCTCGGTGCTGTGGTTGGCTCGGAAGCCAGACTGCGAGAGGTCGAGGGATCCGTTTGTCTCGAGGAAGGCGGCCAGCTGCTTGTTGACGGTCTTCTCGATGACTTTTGCAGGGAACGGGAGCAGCGAGATGGGGCGGTAGTTCTTGAGGTCGGTGGGGTCGGCTGATGGCTTCTTTAGTAGAGCGCTGAGTTCGGCGTGCTTCCAGCTCTCCGGGAAGGTCGCGGTGTCGAAGGAGGTGTTGATGATGTCCCGCAGGTGGGGTGCGATGACAGCGTCGGCCTTGTTGAAGACGTGGTGAGGGCAGGGGTCGGTCGGAGATCCGGAGTGGATGGAGTTCATCGTGCGGACGGTATCTTCGGCGCTGATCGGGGTCCAGGCGCGGAGGGTGGTGGTGGTGGGGGGTGGTGGTTCGGTCGTGGCGTGCGTCGGTTGAGTGCTGAAGCTGTTGTGTATGTCCGCGATCTTGTTGTGGAATGTAGGACGATGTAGCATTTAATTCTGGGAATCCATGACTACTTTAACACTTTCTTTTTTGGTAGAGAGATGCATATAATCCCTCTTGTTCGTTATGGCACTAATGAACTTTAATAGGCTTCAGGAAGTTACTGTATATTATAGTAGAACTATTTATTATACAGCTCTTTATTGGATTTTGATGTGGGCCAATTGTGGCCTATATAGAGTGCGGTATATTCATCGCCATATGAGCAACGTGCAATAATATTTTATCGATAAGTGATATTTGAGACTTTTTTTTTTTAAACTTATAATGAGTAAAAATCAGCTTATTGGGTAATAAGTATAATGCACTTCATAAAACTTCTAGAGCAGCTTATTTGTGGAAAAATATGGGGTTAAGCCTGGGTACTGAGCAATGATATTGTGAGAAGTGTTATTTAAGGTCTAAATGAGGTTCAAGCATCATGCACATTAGTGTAATATTGCATAATGCACTTTGTAAACTTCAAGGGCAGCTATTCCAGAAATTGGTAACCACTATCTGCTTGATAATCAACAGAAACAGCTGGGCAATGGGGGTTATTAAATTGAGATGTTTGAAATATCTCCTTAAGGACACTCAAGGACAATAGGTAGGGAATATTTTGCCTTCCTCGCTGTGTTGAATCTAAAATTTAAAATGTGATTAAATTTGGGTATGAACATTCATGCACTTTGAAAAAATTGAAGAAATTTGCATGACAGACTAGAATGATTTCTGTTTCTTTTTGTAGAAACAAGATACATCACCATCCCCTTTCTTTCTCTCACTTCCTTTTGTCTTTACTTTCATAAAAATGAAAAAATATAAAAAATTTTAGAAGTGCAATTTTTTTTAGATGTATGAATTGATTGCCGCAATAACTTATGTGGATGGGCATTTAAGTTACCGTGATTTACTATATGTAATTGGCTTGTATCTAAACTGTGTAAAGAAAGGTTTTGTTGAGGTGTGGGTAGGGGCTTCTGCCCCTTTAAAACGCACATTCTACACAATCTCTCTATGGCCCTGTCGAAGGCTACGGCTGAAACGCATAGGCCATTTCACTCTGGTGCTGTCTATGTCTGAATAAATTACGGTTATCTGAAAAATTACCTCCTTGTGTTCTTCTGTGCGTGCCAGAGTGGATGTTGGATGAGGAGCTCATACTGCTGTTTGCAGCGATGCTTCTACAAAAGACAAGTACCAATATACCTTGCTCAGTCAGCACTTTAATCAAATTACATGCAGGCTGGTAATTGAGCTGGGCATACCTGCAGAACTGCAGCAAAATATTTCTTTTTATAAACCGCATGTCTCCGGGCAGCAATTTTGGTCATGGTCACATCTGTTGTGCGGACGCACAAGCATTCTTATTTATATAGGCACCATGAAAAAATTGTCTATAACATACAGAGCACCCTTCAGTATGGCAATGAAAATTTAAAGAGCAAAAAGAGAGTAAAAAAACAGCCAGCAATCAAAGAGTAGAGTCTTCTTAACCCCTTAACCGTGGCGCAAATTCTCCCGCAGTGCGAGAGAATTAAAGAGTGGGCGGGGCTGCATCGGCCAACGGACTTGCGCAGCACAAGGGAGGTAGTGCTTGCGTCAGCCCACGCAAGCACCGAACGGGTTAAACACATTTACTCACTTAACTCTTGTATGGCTCAGCTAAAAACACAAGCATTAAATAAAACAAAGCCCAATAAAAGTAAGCCCAAAAGAAGATAATTAAAATCAGTAAAATACCTCTCAGGAGGTCCAACAATTATGGAATCAATCTAATGCAATCAGGTACTGTGGAAACAGGCGGCTCATTTTGGTTCTCACATAGAGCGGAATGAAGTCACTGGACATTATGTGCAAGGAAGATACACAATTCCAGAACTAGTCTGTCTAGTGGGCTTGGAACTTGCCCCTTGCTGTAAAGAACAAGTTAATTATCTTTGATAATGCACTTTCTGGTGGATAATCTATCTATCAGAAGATTATAAACCCAAGGAATATTACCCAGTTGCCTCACTGGATCAGCAGTGTTTCTGCGCACTGTGCTGCTCCGCGGTGGTTTTGTTCCACCATAGAAGTGACAGGATGGAGCCGTATATATTCACCACCACTGAACGCTGACGTCAGCTTCTTGCTTGACTCTTTTTGCGCCTGCGATGCGAAGGCCAAAACATTTGTCGGTACCAACGTGCAACATTTTTAGAGGGGAGAAAGAGACCACTACACAGAATGGTGAGGAAAGAGGCCAGTGAGATGGGGTATCACCCAGAAAAAGAACTATTGAAAGCAAGTAACATGTTCTTCTGATGGACACTTCTAACCACAGATTCCTCAAATTCAAAATAGGAACAAAGTGATACCTTTCGAAGGTGGAGGGTCTGTGAGGTGAACTCAGACCAAAAAGTCCTATAGGATCAAACAGGCAAAATGCCCTTCTTATCCGACCTGGCAAAGTAATAGTGCTTCAGGTTGTGGGAGGGTTACGAGGAATCTGCAGTTAGATAGAATATCCACAAGAAAGAGCGTTACCAAAGCAAGTAACTTGCTCTTCTGCTGTGAACTTCTAACCGAAGATTCCTCAACTTTAGAATACGTAACAAAGAAGTACTTCCCATTTGGTGGGACTGTGGATTGACTCAGGCCATAATGGCATGAATGCCATTGGATCTGGCAGTCAAGTTTCTTGACCTGTTCACTGATGCTCACACTGCCGCCTGAGAAATATCCTGTTACTGGTGGAATCGGCCCATAACCCATCAGGAGGCTGAATCTTGGCCATCGCATAGCAGATATCAATAAAGAGGACTAGCCAGCAGGACGAAGCCCGTTTTTGCACTGCCTTGGCTTTCTTTGCCCTGGAAAACCTCACCAAGAGTTGATTGTCTATCTGATGGTCTTTAGTATGATCAATGTAAAAACTGGGCCCTTTTTTGAGATTCAAGCAATGGAGTCCCTCCTCTTGTTTTGAGGGGTGAGGTGGAGTAAAGAATTTCCAAAGAGTGATGGACCATCCGGTGTGGAAGTGACAACTTTCGCACTTTTGGTGTTCACAAGCAATTTTTCCGGAAAGAAGGTGGTGTAAGGAGGATGGATAACTCGCACAATGAGATTAGTTTCTCGCAATGAGAAAGACTTTCTTTAGGGTCAGGATACGTAGAGGACAACTATTCAATGACTTAAAAGGAGTACACATAAGTAAAGTATAGATCAAATTAAGGAACCACAGTAGCTACATGAAAAAATTAGGAGGAAACATGTGGATAAAACCTTTGAGAAATCACATCACAACAAGCGATTTGAACTGGTTTTGGTTGGTCCGGTAAATGTAAAAAGGCCAAAAAGGGGCAACAGACAACCTTTAACCATGCAAACTGCAAGTCCTTGCTGGGCCAAACACAAAGAAGAGCAAAATATCTTACAGTTGTCTGCAATGCAGGTGGTACTCTAGGTCAGAAAGTTGTCTCAGCAGACACAGACTTTCTAGGACACCTGGCTGAAAGGATGACACTCAGGACTTCAGGAGAGAGACTAAATGTGATCAACTGTGACCGCTCTTTCTCCACGCATAGAGGTGTAGATTGCATAGGCCTGGGTGCAAGAGCTTGCACTGCTGTCATGATAGAAAAGCCTCACAAAGAGCCAGCCTCATTGGAGGACAAATAATCAGGCCCAGGAGTTCCGTTCCGGAACTTCTTCAGAACTCAAGGCAGGAAGGCACACAAGATACCAGTGCTTTACTGTAGGCAAAATGCTTCTCCATCAGAAAGCCTCATTAGGAACTCCAACGTGCAAAATTGCTGACATTGCATGTTCTTGGAGGAGGCGAAGAGATGTAGCAATGGTTCTCCCCATTGTTGGAAGATGCCCTGCTCTACCTCTGAGTGTTAACTACCATTCAAGACCCAATAGGCAATGCCCGCTGAGCTCATCTGCACTTGTGTTTATTGACCCTAACAGGCTGCATGATCAGGGAAATGCCTTGACAATTCAGTCAGTTCCAGAGGCGCAAGGCTTCTTGTCACAGGTATCAGAACCCCACGCCACCCTGTGTGTTGTAATACCACAAGGCAGTGGTGTTGCCCATGCGGACGTGAACCATTCCCCCCATGACACACGGAAGTATACAAAACAGTGATGGAGATGGATGGAACTGTGTGCCAAATAACAATGAACCTGGATGCGGCCCCTGACTAACTGCCAGTAGCTGAGATTAATTCAAGCATTTCATCCATTACCTTTTTGCAGTTTAACCCCTTGATGGACGTCAGAGTGGCTTTCAACGGCAAGCGAATGGCTCAGAATTCTACCGGTTGATACGGAGGCAGGTCTTTGCTAGGGGCCAGAATCCTTTGATACCCATATGTCCCAGATGAACTCCACAGCCCAGCAATGAGCTCTGGGTGGGTAGGGAGAGGGTTCTGCCGCTGGTCCAATTGCGGTCGAGCAGCCACTACTTCAGATCTTGTGCAGTCTCCCTGGTACTGGACCCACTGAGACTTTAGATCCCACTGTAGAGACTGCATGTGCCATACAACATGGTCTACGAGCAGAAGCCCTGTAGGACAAGAAACCTAAGAGACACTCTCAGTGGGACTCAGGACCAAGGGTCAAAAATTGGGATCATAGTCCCAATGTCTGGGATTTAGTGCTCTGGAAAAAAGGCCCGAAAGTGCACCAAATCCAGGACGGCTCAGATAAAAGAGTCTCTGCAAAGAAGTCAGGTGTGACTTCTGCATGTTGATGGCAAACCCCAGAGATGTAAGGGGGTTCACTGTCATCTCGAGTTGGTCCACGACAAACTGTGGTGAGCTCGCCTTCAACAGCCAGTGGTTGAAGTAGGCAATGACAGGTACCCCTGAATGATATGCTGGGGCCACTGCCATCCCCTTTGCAAACACCCAAGTGGCATGGCACTGGTGAGAAAGAAAGGGAGCACGCCAAACTGAAAATGCTTGTGGCATACCTTGAACCTCAAGAAGCACTTGTGTACAGAGATATTGAAATAGGAGTCCTGCAGGTCCAACCCCACCATCCGGTCTTGTAGGTCCAGGACAGATAGTACCTGGGCCAGCTTGAGCATCTTGATTGTGTCCTTCTGCATTTAGAATTTAAGCAGTCGAATATCCAAATAATATGTAGGCATCTGTCCTTTATGGCACTAAGAAATAGTGGAGAAACATCAAGTTCCGAACTCTGATGCCAGGACTATCCCTATGGCTTCTTTCTCCAAAACACACAGAATGTCTTGCATCAAAACAGTCCTCCGAAAGCCACTTCGGTGGGTGGAAGATGTGGTGAAACAATAAGGAAAGGCAGGACATAGTCACATTGGATCATCAGCATGACATACCCGTCAGATGCTATGGCTTGCATCTTGAGGAGAAATGACTGATCCTACCTCCTACAGGGAGGCTATGTGCCATCTAGGGCTAACTAAAGCAGCTTGGAGGCTGCTGCCGGAGGTGCTGGGTAGAGGGAGGTTTGTTTTACCTGCAAATATGGACACACACTGCTGGACATCCTATTCCGACCCTGAATGGACTGGGGTGGCAGGCCTTGAAGCTGTCTGTATAGAAAACCCCTAAAGATGCCTCATACGGGGAGAAATTGTTGAGTATACTACCTTGCGGGTGTGGAGAGATCAAGTAAGTGTGCAGTGGCTCTGCTTTTTTTGAAGTGCACCTAGGGTGGTTTGAACTTCTCACTACGAAGACTAGGCACGTTAAAATGCATATCCATAAACGATGCTTGAACATCGCCCAAAAACAAAATGGATCTTATTTATGCGTGGTACTGGAGCAACATGCTAGTGCCTACTGCTCTACCTAAACAGTTGGTGATGTCTGTCCTGACTGTATGGCATACTTGCTCAAATCCTTGCCATCTTGAATGGTCTGTTGGCACCATATTCTTCTGGGACCGATGGCAAAATCTCTGTGACCATGTGCCGTAATGCATGGGAGTACCTTTACAGCAAACAGCTGGAACAGACTGACCAGAGAGCAAAGCTAGCTGAAGAGAACATCCTCTTCCCAAATGCCTTAGTTATTTTGGACTGTCAGCAGGGAGGGATGTTGAAAAACAATTGGGTTTAACCCAGCTAGTAGAGGTCTACATTATCAGCCTCTCAGGAGCAGGATACTGAGTCAGGAGGCAACATAAACGGGAACGCATCTGTGACATGCCACCTGTCTGTCACTGGTGGGCAGGGTTCAGCCAAAGTGCTCATGAGCGTGTCGGTGAGGGTTAGTTAAACAGCAGTAAGGGTTTTGAGGCGGTCTGTCCAAGTAGTAAAACATCTGCAAGGACATTGGTTTTTGCCTCAACACTAGTGGATTCTTCCATGTGAGATCGCAATCTACACTTTAATGAAAGTATACAGCCAACTGGCCTCCTGTAGGCTCGGATACAAATCCTCATTATCATAGTGTGTGGAAAATTCATCCCCACCACCACCAAAAGCTGTCTGGCTTCAGTTCGAGTGTAATATCAACAGTCGTTGGAGTACTGAAGGATGGGTCCTAAGCAGAGGAAGTCTCTTATCAGAGTTACAGTGTACGGGAGTCGCACAAGTCGGAACTGTCTCGGCACGCGGCTTTGGCCAAGGTTGAGACTGATTTAATTTGGAGGTGGGCAGAACAATTGGATTGGCATCCTTCTCCTGCAATGAGGTCAGCGTCTGCGTGGCAGAAACCAACATGGATGCGGGGTGTGGTATCTGCTCCAAAGTGGTAGCTGAACCTGAAACGGTGTACAAGAAACGCCCACTGCGCTGAGAACGGACCCAACAGCAGTAACTCGACTCGAGGCCTCCAAGGGTCCATGAGGTCCGAAGGCACACCAGAAGGAGCTGGTAGGGTTCAGAAGATGCGAAGCATGACCTGTCTAATGCCTCAATCTGTTGTGGTGTTGCCAACAGCTCTGGTTATTTGAGATGCATCCGGATCAGCTGCGGGAATCTGTTTCTCAGTATGGGCCTGGGAGCGTGACTAAGGGGTACCTTGATGTCCTCACAACTGATCAGAAGAGTGGCGAGGCTATGACAAGGTCTGATTGGACTTGTTGTGTTTTTTTGTTGACTTTTACTTACTTAAAGACTTGGACCATGATAACGATCTCTCACAGGAACGGCCCTGTGTGTTCGACTTTGAGCAGTAGCCTACCTTATGTGACTTCCTGTGGTGCTTGCCGATGAACAGCTTGGCTTTCCGTTCCCAGAATACCACTGGGTGTACCAGGGTACAATCCTTTCATGACTTGGAGTCGTGGCCCGAACCCAAACACCAAACACCATAGACACACCTTATTGGATCTGTCACAGACATTTACTTGCAACAGTCCCTGTGTGTGGAAATAGGGTGCATTATATGGTGTGGTTGTGTGACCTCACCCTGTAATACCCATACCAAACCCATTAGGGCCCTTAGGTTTTTTGGTCAAACCTTCAGCTCAACACTGGGTGGCTGTGGCTCTAAGCAGCAAGGCTTACACAAAAGAACAAGTGCCAATCATTTAAACAGTACCAAAACAATTGAAGAAATTGACAAAACACCAAAGAACACCAATTTATAAAAATAGGCTGTATTTTTAGACACCACAACAAAAAAACATCCACTGGAGAATTCCAGGGATATGGAATTTAAAAGGTATAGTTAAATCATGGAACTTTCACTCAACCGCAAACGAGCAATGGCAAATTTGAAACTTTTCGTTAAAAAGTTTGGGTTAGATGTGATGTGGTCCCTTGAAGTCACTTTAGGTGACCAAATCTAGTAGAGAGACGGTCAGGGGGACCAGCAAGGTCCTCAGAAACAGTTACATCAGCAGGTGCAGCAAACTTCAGTCAGTTCCAGGCACTTTGCAGGGCTTTCCTATGAAAGTGGTCCAGATGCAAGCGATGAAGGATGCTCAAAGAATACTGTGGTTGACAGGGGTCTTGCTGCGACTTCTGCTTAGTCCATGAAGGAGTCAGGTGGTCCTGGTCACAGGTTTTTTTGGGGGGGATTTTCAAAAAAACTTTATTTAGAGAATATTGCACAGCAGTTACAAGATTCCACCATTGCAATGAATGAAGCACAACATGACAATGCAGTACAGTAGAGGCAATCATAAACTTGTGGCACATAGGGGACAATGTTAGGGGACAATAGCATGTAAGCACAGAGGGGGTGAAGTATACATCAGAAAAGGGCACCATGAGTAGGGCAGAAAGGCAGAGAGAGTAGAGTAGGGGGACGTGAGCAGCGAGGAGACAGCTCATGGACCTACACCGGCGCGAGAGGTCGCAGGGCGCTGTGAGTCTTGACTTAAGAGGAAGGTCACAAATGGACCCCAAATATCAATTGGACGTGACCTGGCTGGTTGAAGGTCCCAGAACTCAGCCAGTAGAGTTTGGCAGCGAGAAGCATCCTCAAGCCAGAGGGCAACCTTGGGTGCCAGCTTGCGGCCCTAGCACATGGAGACCCTGCGCCGCGCAAGGACTAGCAGCATGGCAGTCAAGCGACTAGTGGCGTTCGGGCAAAATTTAACAAAGCCTAAGAAGCAAAGCAGAGGGTCAGGTTGAATCGGAGATGAGGTGATTGTAGAAATTGCAGCTTATACCTCGCGCCAATATGCCGAGACCCCGAGTGCCGAGTGCTGGCATCTATCACTAGCAAAAAGTCCAAGCTTGTGGAGTTGGGCGGGAGTTCGATATATATAAAATGGATGAGGCGCAAACGATAGTTTGGGGAGAGGTGTTTGATTTGATTACAGCAATATAACCAATCGGCTTCGGAGATTTCGGCTCCCAGGTCATCGCCCCATGCAATGCGCACCCGGTCAGTGGAAATAGGAGACGCTGCTAGCGTTTAAGCATAGATTTTAGTGACCAGTTTTTAAGGAGAGGAATATGTATAAAGAAGATCGAGAATGGCCATCGAAGGGGGGGGGGGGGGGGGGGTTGGGTAAATGTGGAGTGAAGCTTCCTGCAAATAGCTGAGTTGATAGTATAACAGAGTATCCATGGGGCCAGAGTTAGTGGCAAGCGAGAAGAATGTGTCCCCAGGGTAGAGATCTGAGACTGTGGAGAGGCTCAGACGAGTAGCATGCTTGATTATCCCAGAAGAATGAAGGGGAGGAAAGGCGGGGTGGTGTGCGAGCGGCATATTGTTTGCGGAAAGCACGTCAGAGCCAGAAAATTTGCGTAGCCCGTCCCAAGCCCAGCGCAGGGTCTCAACCGGGTCTATTTCAGTGCGGAGTTTTGCCGGGGCGAATAGAGCAGTCGTGAGCGACCACGGGGTGGTGAGGTCAGTCTCTACCGCGACGTGAGGTTGAAACGGAGTGGGATGAAGCCAGAAGTTAAGAAAACTGGCTTGAGCACTGAGAGCATACAACTTGAAATCTGGGGCGCCAAGCCGCTACACGACATTGTAAGAGTGAGGATGGTCCTGGTCACAGGGTTGACATCCCTTGAAGTTCTCTCGACGCTGGTGGAAGTCCAGTCGCCCTGGTCTACCAGTCGCCCAATATCGGATTCACAGGACATTCCTTCAAGGGTCACTAACTCACCTTCTGGAGGTCTCAGCTGTACTCCGACGACACTCCTGGGTTCAGCGAACATGGGTGCAACTGTATGCAGTGGACCCTGGTGCAACACAGAGGCAATTGGTGGCGGGTTGAATATTCTGGGCTACCATCTTGCCCCAGCAGGCTTCTCAGCTGTTGTGAACTTGTGCAGTGAACAGAAGGGCAGCTCACTGATCTTTGGAGTTTCTTTGCTTTGGTTGTTCTCTGAAGACAACTTATCCATGAGCAGGACACAGCAAGCACAGTCTCTCTTCTTTGCTAGCCACCAGGATCAGCAGCTGCAGTTCATGCTCTCTTTGCCGGTTCCATGGTGCAGCAGGCAGTCTTACTTCGGTCCTTCCTCTAATCCAGCTGAGATCTGAGTTCAGGGAGTCAGGGGTGCCCTACTTATGCTCAGGAAATGCCCTGAAGGCAGGATGCTAATGGTGGCCAATAGTTCCCTCACACCTGATATTCACTTCCTGCGAAGTGTTGAATCTGAGCATCCCAGGATGCACCATTCTGCCACTTCCAATATGGCAGGACCCATCTCCTGGTGAGTAAAGGTCCCTAAACCCAGTCCAGAGGTGTGCTACCAAGGGGATACACCTCACCTATTTGCCCTTCGGAAGACGTCTTCCCTTTTGAAGCTTGTCTTTTGGACCAACACATGTGTGGCTTCCTGCAGGGGGGAGGTAACACTTCATTCAAGAGCAGGCCCATATTGTACCCTTTCCTGAGAATTTTTAACATGTCTAACCCAGGAGAGTAGAAAGCTGTCTTAGCGAAAGAACCCAGTGTGCAACCAGTATGGACACAGGTGACTTAAGGCAGCAAAGTTGCAACTTTGTTGAAGTTGCAAACTGAAACTTGTTACATTAATTGTGACTTAAGAATCAAGTAGGGCTTAATGTAACAATTTGTTTTATACCTGAGATGACCCACATTGGTTGCACTGTTCCAGAGTTAGCACAGCTGAGGGCTCAGCATGTAACTCTGTACTCGTCAATTGGGTGACCACGCCTTTCCCTAGTAAAAACAACAGTTTCGTGTTTTCATTTTCATTACACATAAAATAAATGTTCTGCCCCTGAGATATCTCGCACCATGCCGTAGGACTCGACAGGCCTGCCAATAGGGTGACTCACATGTACACTCTGCAGAAGTCTGGATTTGCCATTGCTTAAAATGGCAGTCAGACAGGCATCTTAAAATGCTCTTCCACCCTGCAATGGTGGGAGTCTCGTATTACTTGTGCCACACCCAGGGTAGCACAACCAGTGCTGCAATCCCTGGGGGTGACTCCCTTACTTACATGCCCTGGGTACCATTTACTGGGGACTTACAGGCAAGTTAGTTTAACCGATTGGGTAAGAGCCAATTCAACATAATTGTATAAAGGTAAGGGCACAGGCACTGAGGTCTGGCTAGCAGGCCTCAGTGCACTCTCAAAGTCGAAAAACCAGCAACATCAGTCTGAAAATTTCGGGATGACCATACAAAAAAGAGAATTCACTTACAACCTACTAGGCTGAAGCCCTTTAGTTTTAGGAGGAGACATCTTCCCTTGCACACTAGAATAAATTTTGAAGAGAAAAAATCTGGCAATCTGTCATCTGAAAAGAAAAGTTAGTAGCTAGCTTAGGATCCAGGTTCTAAGGTATAGAAAGAAATGAACTGATGTCAGCAAGCTTTGGTGGAATCCATATGTGGCTCCTGCGGTCCCTTCCGGGATGCAGGGTTGTCAAAGTGAGCCATATGATGCCAAGTAGTGGCACGCAGTGGTTATGCTGACATTTTTTATAAAACCAATATGGCTACTGGTGATATTCTAAAGATGAGGAATCTGAAGTTAAAACTATCAATCAGAAGTCCAGGTCATGGCCTGGTAGATGTCAAGAACAGGCACTCCGTATGCTAACGCATTGGAGTAGCTCTGGTCCTGGAGTAATAAGGCTTCAGCAGTGAAGGAGTCTACTTCTTGGCCAATGCATCGCAGATCTTTATGCAGAGGGCCATCTAGTTTGACAAAGTCACTTTTCTCCACCGTCTTAAATGTATTTGCCCCCGACCACTGCCCAAAAAGCTGATTGTCCACCCGTTGGTTTTCGGTGTGATCAATGCAAAAGCTAAAGGCTCTTTTAGGGTCCTGCCGAAGGAGTTTCTCCTCCTCTAGCAAGGAGGGAGGCGGGGCACAGAACACTGGGATGGTGATGGATTGCTCAATTTGACAAGGAGTCATGACTTCCGGCAAAACAGCCGCCGATTTGTCAGGTAAAAAACGATGGTACAGGGCTGCTGCACCTAGAGACCCTGGAGCTCATACATGAATCCAGTGTAAGAAAGCGCAACGAGGCCAACAGTTTTAAGTGTCAGCAGATGTAACGAGCAGCTGTGCATTAGCTACAAGGGGACAGTACAGGAAAAACATCAGGAAAAAATTAAGATGCCAATGTGCCATCACAAACAGTGTGGGAGTTAACATGTGTCAAAGCTTTAATAAACAGCAACACTACAACTTTAAACAAGGATGGTTTGTTCGGCAAATGTAAACAGGCTGAAAAGGCTGACAATTATCTTTAATAGTGCCCATTGCAAAGCCTTGCTGGGTCTAAGACAGACAAACAGTAAAACATCTAACAGTTTGGCTGGTAAGGGGTCTGTTTTGCAGACTCCACACCACGCCACAAATTTGTTTCAGTGCCTAATGTAATGGACTTTAATCAAACTATCATTGGCTCTTTTCCATTGTGATTACTCTCCTCAATTTATCATTAATTGAGGGCTCAGTTCCCAAGGCTTGGAAACTTTCTATGGTGATACCATTGCAGATGAAACCTAATCTTGACATCTTTTTCTGGGCCAACTACCGGCCTATTTAGTTACTGTAATTATTTGCTACAAATCTTTAAAAGCATGTTAATCAACAAATTTCAGCCTATTTGGAAACTAACGGTGTCCCTCTCTTCACGATCTATAGTAAGGGCTGATCATAGCACTGAAACTACCTTGGTGGGTGTCACCGAAAAGCTCAGACAGCAGCTTGATAGGGGTGGCACTGCTGCTCTTATCCTGTTAGATCCAAGTGAAGCTTTCAATACTGTTCCTCACTAGGTGCTTTTTCAAAGACTTGAGATTTTGGTTATCCAAGGCTTGGCTTAGACCTGGTTATGTTCTGTTTTGCAAGACTGCTCCTACCAAGCTTGTGTTAAACCATACAACTCTAGCTCTCACACATTACTTTCTGGGGTGCCTCAGGGCTCTGCTTTGAGTCCGATCTTAGTTTAACATCAACGTGCACCCTCTGGCAGACATAGTTAAAGGATGTGATCTCACACAGATTTCTTATGCGGATTTCCTAATGAAGGTCACAGCTCAGCTGCTCTTAACTCCTGCCTTACTAGTGTGACAACTTGAATGAACATTAATTCCTTAAAGTTAAACGGGAATACATCTGAAAGTCTACTGTTCAGTAATCAACCACATCTTTGGGGCCCAAACTGCTGGCCTGGTGATTTGGGGGCCCCTCCTACCCCTCCTCGGGTAGTTAAGAATTTGGGCTTTTGGACTGATTACAAGCCTTTGAGGGACCAGCAAATCACGAAGGTTGCCTCCTCCTGTTTCGGTGTTTTGTGGTTGCTAAGGAAAATACTTTGGTTCTTTCCTAATCACAGCCCGTCCAATTGTGGATCACTCTTCCCCTTAGATCACTGGTGTGCCCTATCGTCCCAATCAGCCATTTTCATTCCATCTATCTGAATTACGTAGTAGTCCCAAGGATTAAGGCGAGGTAAGGGGGTCACTTGTTTTTAAAAGGGCCCCAAACTTCTCCGTTTGCCTTGCTTAGTTCATGCAAGTCTTTGGATAACTTTAGGAAACTCTTGAAGGAATGGCTTTTCTAATATTCCTTCTGTAGTCCTCCCATTGCACCAGCACGGGGAAAACCTTCTGTGTAGAAAGAATAGTTTCTTACCTGTAACTCCAGTTCTTTCGTAGGGGTATTTCCGTGATAAGTCATAAGAACTTGAATAGTCCCCTTGAAGACACGGCTTTTCTAATATTCCTTCTGTAGTTCTCCCATTGCACCAGCACGGGTAAAACCTTCTGTGTAGAAAGAAAAGTTTCTTACCTGTAACTCCAGTTCTTTTGTAGGGGTATTTCTGTGATAAGTCATAAGAACTTGAATAAACCCGCCCACGTGCGGGGAACCCCCGAGCACTTACTTAGATATATCTTCTTAAGTTGCCATCTTTTGCCTTTCTTCGGGAAGGCCTGCATAGACACTTGAGACATATAAAGACAATAATGCAGCCTAACTAACTAGGCTACACTGGCCATTACTTCATCTTGAAGTGAAAAAAGACAGCTAGCAACTTTAATTTTCGTAATTTATGGAGTTTAATACATATAGAAAACTCCCTTCACAAAACCTTTTTTTCTCATGATATAGATGAAAGGGTAGGACAGAGAAGCCCCCATAGGCTGCCATTATATGTCTGAAAATGGGCACCTTGCCTTTAAGAGTCTCCAGAGACCACGAGTATCCCATGATGCACAGCCAGTGGCAGTTACTTCACTTATTTTTGAAGGCGTAGAGAAGTGAATACCTATTGTAAATTATGGATAAGTCTGCTTCTTCCACCGGGGAGGAGGGAGGGTTGCATATGACTTAACACAGAAATACCCCTACAAGAGAACTTGAGTTACAGGTAAGAAACCATTCCTTCTCTTGTAGGGGATTTCCGTGTATAGTCATAAGCACTTTAATAGACTAGCAAGCCCATCCCATAAACACACACGCGGTGGAACAGAGAAGTGACATTTCAGTTTAGGCAAACAGATTCCGAAGGAAAGCCTGTCCAACCTGAGAATCTGTCTTGGCATCAGTGTCCAGGCAGTAGTGTTTTGTGAATGTATGGACTGACTTCCAGGTAGCAGCCTTACAGATCTCTGAAATGGGATTAGTAAAGGCGCAGTGGCAGCTTTCCCTCTGGTAGATTGAGCCCTAGGTTTACTAACAAGAGTCTTGTTGGCTTTCTGGTAGCAAAGCAGAATACATGAAACAATCCATCGGAAGATGGACTGTTTGGAGGTAGCTAGACTTGTATGGATAGATAGTTTACAAATAACTGATCTGATCTTCTAATATCTTTAGTTTTGTCCAAATAAAACTTAAAACCCTCCTGACATCTAGGGAATGACGCGACCTCTCAGCAGGTTAAGAGGGATGCTGAAAAAAAATACAATAGGTAGAGAAGTAGTTTGATTCACGTGGATATCCCAAATAACTTTAGGGAGGAATTTTGGATGCGTTCTGATAACCACCTTAGAGGAAAGGAAGACAGTGTATGGTTCTTGGCAACAAAGTGCCTAGAGTTCGCTAACCCCACGGGCAGAAGTGAGAGCTACAAGGAAAGCGGTCTTCCAAGACAGATGCTGAAGAGAAGCCCTATGAATGGGTTCAAAAGGCTCCTGCATCAGTCGAGAAAGAACTACATTAAGCTCCCAAGGAGGAGAAGGACGTCTGACGGGAGGAAACACTTTCTTCAGACCTTCTAGAAAATCTCCAATAACCGGGATTTTAAAAAAGGAATTTTGTGAAGGGCATTTCCTGTAAGCAGATAAAGTTGCTTGGTGCACTTTAATGGCGGAAAAATTAAGGCAAGATTATGCTAAATGTAGCAAGTATGGAAGGATAACATCTTCCTGGTAGGAAGTAAGATCTTTATTCTTCAATGAACACCAGATACAGAATCTCTTCTATTTATACACATAAGAGGTGCGTGTGGATGTCCTTTTAGCTTCCTTAAGTATTTCCATGCAGTCCTGAGGCAAATTAAAATGTCCATACTGCACTAACTCAGGAGCCATGCCGCCAAATTCAATGACAAGAAATTGGGGTGCACCATCTGCCCTACGAATTTTGTGAGAAGGTCTGCTTGACATGGAAGTCTGAGATACGGCAGGACAGACCGGTGGAGAAGGTCCGTGATCCACCACTGACACGGCCACTCCAGAGCTATGAGGATCATCTTGGCCCGTGACAGCGAGAGCTTGATGAGGACTGCCGGGATCAGGGGTATCAGACGAAAGGCTTAGAGAAATCTATCTGACCAGTTTATCCACAGGGCATTCCCCAGAGTTCCAGGTAGGTAGAACCTCAAGGCAAAGCTTTGGCATTTGTTGTTTTCTGCGGTGGTGAACAAATCGACCTCTGGAGTACCCAATCTTCTGAAGATATCCCGTACCACATCGCTGTTTAAGACCCATACATGGTGTTCCTGAAGGAGTCTGGTTAGAGTGTCGGCCTGAGCATTTTGAACACCTGGGAGGTGAGTTGCTGTGATGGGCAGATTTCTGGCTAAGAGCCATTTCCAGATGGTCTGGGCTTCCTGAGATAACGGAGGGGATCTCGAACCCCCCTGCTTGTTGAGGTAGAACATTGTTGTCGCATTGTCTGTCTGGACAAGCAGGGAGCTAGTGCGGAATGATGGCTGAAAGGCTTTCAGAGCCAAATGAACCGCTCGTAGCTCGAGTAAATTGACGTGGTATGTGGATTCCATTCATGGACCACTTGCCTTGAATTTGAAGGTGGTCTGTGTGTGCACCCCAACTGAGGAGAGAAGCATCCGTTACTATGGGTGGAAGGCAATCCCTCGTAGGAGATTGCGGGGAGAATGCCACCATCTGATGGACTGGAGGGCATGTTGTGACAGCTGAATCCTGTCCTCCCAATCCCTGGTTCTCTGGTCCCATTGATCCTCCAGACATTCTTGCAAGGGTCTCATGTGGAAACGTGCATTTGGAGTGAGGAAGATACAGGATGCCATAGAGCCCAGAAGAGAGGAGACCTTCCTCACCGTTGGTAAAGACATGGTCATGAAAGCATGAGCCTTCCGAAGGATCAATAAGCGTCTCTCTTCCGAAGGATACACGTTTGCCCTGCGAGTATCAATGGTTGCTCCAAGATATTGAAGACACTGGACAGGCGTCGAGACAGACTTCGCCTGATTGATGTGAAGACCCAAACGAAGGAGAAGATCGGAGGTCCATTGAAGTGTAGTTGAGCCTCCTGACACGTGGATGCTTTTATCAGCCAGTCGTCTAAGTACGGGTAGACAAACACCCTGTGCTTCCTCAGATAGGCAGCAACTGCTGCCATTCACTTTGAAAAGGTCCTGGGAGCTGATTTCAGGCTGAATGGGAGTACACAATATTGAGAGTGGTTGTTCCCTACTGTGAACCGCAGGAACTTGCGAAGCTTCCTTACTATTGGATCGTGGAAGAATGCGTCTTGTAGATCTATTGCGCATAACCAATTCCCCGATGAATCTGAGGGTAGATTTGATGCAACGCTAACATTCTGAATTTTTCCCTCCGAAGCCATTTTTTGCGTGTCTTAAATCGAGAAAGGGTCTGAACTCGTTCTTGTCTTTCTTTCAGACTAGAAAGAACATTGAATACAGTCCTGTTCCCCGTTGTAAAAGAGGAACAGGCTCTATTGCCCTTTTTTGTAAGAGAGTGTCGGCCTCCAATTGCAACTGACACAGTTGGTATCGTGAGTGTGTTGGAGGGATCGATGGAGGACTGATGAAACGTAGCGAGTATCCATTGCGAACAATATTCAGAACCCAATTGTCCTGTGTTATTTTTTGCCACTTTGCCAGGAAACGTTGAATGCTTCCCCCCACCGGAGTGGGTAACAGAAGAGGGGGAAGAAAGGCTTCAGGGCTTAGAACCAGCAGGCACCTTATTCCCTTGCGCAGGATGCTGTCCTGGCCTTCCTCTAGGTTGTCGTTTTTAGAACGGTTGGAACGACTGCTGGTTCGATTGTTGTTGTTGACTGGTCTGTTTGCCCAGATATCTCTGAAACCTCTGAGAAGAGTAACAAGCGTTGGAAAGGGCAGACACATTTGCACTGTTCCTTAGGTTTTTCAGGACCTACTGCTTTCAAGGTCTCCATTTCCGCCTTCATACGGGCCATCTCCTCATCCGAAGCAGAACCAAAGAGTGTTGTTCCAGAAAAAGGCAGGTTCATGACGAGTTGTTGAGCATCAGGCTTGAGAGAAGTAAGGCAAAGCCATGAATGCCTTCTGAGACCTACTCCGTGGCAATATCCATGTGCAGATAGAAGTGAGTGATGTATCTGCCGCTGCACTAATCACTTGGTTAGAGACCATAAGTCCTTCATTCAGGATTTCATTAAAATCCTCCATCTTGCCTCTATGGAGAAGGTCTGCGAACTGCAGAAGAGACTCCCAAAGGGACAGGTCATACCTTCCCAGCAGGGCTGTAGCACTAGCAGCTTTCATTGTGGTAGCTGCTGTGCTGCATATCTTCCTCCTCACCGAATCTATGTTACAGCTCTCCTTATCAGGTGGAACTGTGGACGTTGGAGCCATAGAATGCTGTTTCTCAGCTACCACAACAGTGACAAAATCTGGGGTGGGGTCCGTTCGGAGGAATGTGGGATCCTGCTCAGGCGGACGATATTTCTTCTGTAACCTGGAAGGAGCCGATTTAATGGAAGAAGGCATCAAGAATAATTTCACTGCCGGTTCCATTAAGTCTGGCACCAGAGGGCGCGAGGGATGAGAGGCTTGTCTCTGCTGGAGAGTCGAAAATTACGGATGTCGATGGCACCATATTGGAAATCTGAATATTCAGTTTAGAGGCTCCTCGCACAAAAACCTCTTCAAAGGTGGTAATGTCGGCAATAGGAGACAACCTTTGAGGAGGAGAATCTCAAAGTATCAGCGAATATCTCCCAGTACTTGTTGAGGATGTGTCCCTGGTGTGTCGGGAGCGAGCTCTCATAACGATGTCGGTTATGAGAGCGAGTGGAGGAATGTTGATGACTGCGAGATCGATCTCTCGCACGGGACCTAGATCTCGGTCTTCCAGGTGCAGTAGGCGTCGTGGGCTGAGGAGTAGCAGGCGGAGGAGGAGGAGGAGGCAGTTCCTCTGGTTGACGAGGAGAAGACTGAGTTGGTGTCCTCGTAGGGGAATATGTTCGTGAATATTCTGACTCTGAGGAATAAACCAATCTCCTCCTTTTACGAGCTGCCTGAAGTGAGGAAGGAGCCATAGATTCACTGCAAGATCTCCCTCTCCACGTCGATCTACCTGTCGACGGCGATCGTCAACGTCGTGTCGACCTAGAACTTCCTCTTGACGTCGATGGGCTCAATGTTGATCGAGTCTGAGATCGACGGTGTCATCTCGGCGTAGACCGCCAGCCACTCTTCCACTTTGAACATCGGTGACTTCGATGGCGATCGGCGGTGTCTGCTCAACGGCGAAAGTCGTGTCTCCTCGACGCCGATCGTGAGTCGACGTCGATCGGAGCTGATGTGTCGACCTTAAGCGAGGAGACAAAGTCTTCGACGGCGACCTCTGATGTAAACGAGAAGATCTCACCCTTGCTTCCGTCTCCCTCGCCAATCTTATCCTCGATGCGGAGCCTCGTTGTTTCAACTCAGAGGCCTGAATCAACGGCAAACAGATCGCTGCCATACCTGCCGTCGTCGTAGTCTTCGACGTCAACCGGGACCGATGTTTTTCAGCCCTTCTTTGTCTGGGGAGCCCCCCAGCGTCTGAAGACAGGGTTTCGGTAGAGGGCTGACCCTCTCCTCGCCCAGAGGTCCCACCTGTGGACTTGGTCTGCTGTTTTCTTCGGTCTTCCACACCCTGAAGCCAAATCTTCTTCCTGTCACGCAGGGTGCGCCTGGAAAAGGTTTTACATATGGGACAGGCATGAGGAACATGAGAAGCAGGCAGGCAAAGAACACACACTCTGTTAGAGTCAGATTTGGCCTTCTTTCTTCCACAGTCAGGACACTGTCAAAAAGGGAAGGCATTTTGACTGAAAAACTGTAGAAGTTCTGTCAGAAAAAGACAGCAAGAGAAAAAGAAAGACCAACGACTTAGAGTGAAACTGTAAAAATATAAATTCTGAAGAGAATTTTGATGAAAAACACCAAATAGGTAGAGCTCAATGCTCCAGGGTCCTTCTAACAGGAGACGGAAAAAAGAACTGAAGTAACTGCCGCTGGCTGTGCATCATGGGATACTGGTGGTCTCTGGAGACTCTTAAAGGCACAGTATCCATTTTCAGACATATAATGGCAGCCTATGGGGGCTTCTCTGTCCTACCCTTACATCTCTATCATGAAAAAGAAAAAAACAAGAGTTTTGTGAAGGGGTGTTTTCTATATGTATTAAACTTCATAAATTGGGAAATTTAAAGTTGCTGGCTGTTTTTTTTCATTTCAAGATGAAGTAATGGCTAGTGTAGCCTAGTTAGTTAGGCTGCATTATTGTCTTTCTATCTCTTAAGTGTCTATGCAGGCCTTCCTGAAGAAAGGCGAAAGATGACAACTTAAGAAGATATATCTAAGTAAGTGCTCTGGGGTCCCAGTACGTGGACGGGAATATTCAAGTGCTTATGACTACACATGGAAATCCCCTTCAAGAGAAATGCGTTTTACAAATTGGCATGATAACAATAATAAGCAAATTGCCTCCGCTCAGTCTCCAGGCCTAGAGGTGTAGACTGCGCAGGTTCGGACACAGAGCCTGCCCTGTAGCTGCGACATAAGATCTTCCCGAAGAGACACCATCATGCCCATAGGTTTCAGGTACCCCAATCTGTTGCCACTAAGATGACTTGGGCCTGGTCATTCCCAATTTTCTTCATAACTTTAGCCCAGGCGAAAAGGGTACAGAAGTCGAGTGCTCTGCTATAGCTTAAATGAGTCTCCTAGAGAGACCGTTCTTGGGAACTCCAATGCTGAGAAGTTTTGGCATTGTGCATTTGCTACAGTAGGCAAAAAAACAAAACAAAAAAGATACAACTAGTTTTTCCCCCATTGTTCGAAGATGCCCCTTGCCACCTTGTGGGGTGCAACTGTCATTCCTGCGCACCCAGGCGTCGTCAATTGAGCTCATCTGCCCTGGTGTTTAAAGATCCCACTAGGTGGCTCAAGATCAGTCAACTCAGACTAACGCTCTAGTCAACTCCAGAGGACCACACTCTACCCTACTTGTTGCATTACCACATGGGGTTGTGATGTCCCTGAGAGCCTGCACCAGCCTTCCCTTGATGGACGGCAGACGTCCTTTACATCAAACGAATATCCACCAACTCCAACAGGTTGATGTGGAGCCAGGTTTCCTCTGGAGACCACAGACGTCTGATTTCCACCTCTCTCAGGGGACCTCCCCAAACCTGCAGTGACGCATTAGTCACTTGCGTCAGCTCTAGGTGATGAAGGGTTAGGGTTCTGCTGCTGGCTAGACTGTTTAAGCAGCCATGACTTCGCCAAAACCTATTAACAGGTTTCCTTAGTGGTGGGCCCAATCTTTAGATTCCAGCAGAGCATCCATCTGCAAAGTAGAAAAGCAGGATGCATGAGGCCCCGACTACAACGGTTCCAAGACAGCTCCTATGAGACAAAGTATGCGCGAAGGAGTCAGGCGTTAATTTGGCATTTTGATCGGAAACCCCAAAGATGTCAGGACGCTTGCCCTTGTCTGTAGGGGGGTCTACAACTGACTATCACGTGCCTGCATTCTGGTCATCAAGGTAGGGGAAAACTAATATCCTCACCCTTCAGAGATGTGTGGCCACCACCGACATGTGAACATCCAAAGTGCTCTGGCAAGGCTGTAGGGGAAAATCGCAAACTGAAAATGATCTCTGCTGACTGTGGGACTGCAGAATGGGCACATGAAGAATAAGTTACTTTCCTTTGGTAAAGCCTCATCAGGAGAGACTCTAGCAGTCTGCAGATTCTTTACCTTTGAATTATCCCCAGGTGTCAAACTGGATCTGGAAACTTTTTCGAGCAGTATCCCTGTGCACTGTTAGGTGGCGTCGTTCAGCCTATACCTATGTAGGCACCACCTCGGCATGCTGACATGTTACTTTTGTGACTTTCCACGTGAGGAGCCAAGCCATGATGAGAACTGACCACTGGTATGACAAACGAAGGCCCTTGCAAGGGTGTTCCCTACACCGTATTTGCTTTGCAGATGGGGAAGGATGGGACAGCCAGTAACCAATCTGCGGCTAGAGTCTCTACAAGATAAGGCTTTACCAAAGGTAATTAACTTGTTCATCTGATAAGAGACTTACAACCGCACATTCCTTACATTAGAATAGATATTTAAGCAATACCTCTCTGGAGGTGGGACTATGAAACCAATTAAATTAGAAAGTTCTACATGACCGAACGGGTAAAGTACTCGTCAGAACAGACCCGACTGTCCAGGCAGTAGTGCTTGGTGAACGTGTGCAGTGATGCCCAAGTTGTTGCCTGGCATATGTCCAGGACTGGTATATCGCACGATTGCGCAGTGGTTGCAAAACTTGGCTTTGGTAGAGCGAGCCTGCAAGCACTGGGGGGGGGCTGCTTCTTGGCCCATGCATAGCAGATCATAATGCACAGGACAATCCGTTGCGAGACGGTGCTCTTCTCTACTGCCTCCCCCTTTTTCTTGCTCCTACAGACCCACAAAAAGTTGATGATCGTCCAACCAGAATTCTCATGTGCAGTCAAGGTAGAATGACAAGGCTCTTTGGAGGCGCGTGTCCAGAGAACCAGCTTGTCACTGTAAAAAATGACAATGGAGGGTGAGCCAAGAATGCTGTAATTCACGGACTCCTGACCGAAGTTATAGCCAAGTAGGCAGTCTTTAAAGTCAAAAGCCTAAGAGGACAATTATGGTGAGCTTGAATGCTGTACACAAGAGACAAATGAGAAACTAAGGTCCCACTGAGGCATTATGAATACATAGGGGAAAAATATTGTGAAGGCCTTAAAGGAACCTAAGCCCTATGGGTGACTTAAAGAGAGGTTTGGTCCAGCAACCGCAAAAATGCAGAGATGGCAGAAAGTGAACCTTTACCTGTGCCCAGAGAAGAGCCCTGCTGGGCCAATGATAATGCAAACAATGGAACTTAAGATACGGTTGCAGAAAGGTGGTCAATGTTGTGGGAAATACACCATCACACACACTTGTCCCAACAACAGGCGTATATTGACTAGGCAGAGGGATGTCTGGCTACCAGAATAACATTACAGACTTTGGGAGGAAGGTCAAAAGCCAATACCTGTTGCCACTAAATCACCACTTATGAAGGTGTAGAGTACACATTTTCAGGTGCAAAACCCTTTCCCGTTGCTGAGACAGTAGATCCTCTTGAAGAAGCAGCCTGACTGGAGAACCGATGGCCATGCTTAACAGCTCAGATACCAGACTCTCTGTGCCCAATCCAGAGCCACATGAATGACTTGGGCCCAGTCATCCCTGATCTTCTTGAGAACTCTGGGAAGGGGTGGTATTGTGAGCAAGGCATACAGTAGGCCAGAGTACCACTTGAGATGAAAGGCATCTCAAAGCTTAAGTCGCTTTGAAAGCTCCAGCACGCAAAACTGCTGACATTGCGCATTCTCTGCAGTGGCAAACAGATCTAACTAAGTCTCTCCCAACCGCTGAAAGATGATGGAGATGCCATTTGCGATCTGAAAGGCATCTGCAGCTGAATTTGTACACTCTGGGATTCAGAGAGCTCGTCCAGTGTTGATCCATCAGAGAAATGCCTGGACGTTCCAGCCATGTCCTGCGACGCAGGGCTTCCAGACAAAGTGTCCCTTACCCCATCCACCCTGTTTGTTGCAATACCACATGGCTGTGGTGTTGTATGTGAACACCTGCACCAATTTTCCTTTGAATGAAGGAAGAAAGGCTTTCTGTGTCAAGTGTATCGCCCGGAGCTCCAACAAGTTTTTTTTATTTTTTATTTTATTTTATTTTTTCAGTTTCCAGTACATAAACAATCAAGTACAAGTCACTATTTCATTAGTGGGCTCAGAAAGTACAGATTGGCAGCACAACAATGTATACTATTCAACAATGTGCAGGAGCATATTCGATACAGCATTAAAATCACATCATAATTAACAGTATGTCAATGGACCCCGGATATCATGTGGTTTAGAGGCGCTAGGAAGTTCCTCAGCATAGCAAGTAAGTTGGTCACGGCAGTACACTAAATCCTGTAGCCACTGTTTATGTGTCGCGCCTGTCTGCCACCCCAGCGCACAGCAACCCTGCACTTGTCAACAGGAGTGCCACTGCCACCAGCCTCCTAACCGGAGCTTGTATAGTAGATACAAGTCCCAACAAACACATTTGCGGGGTGCACACCACAGGCGTCTCCACCATGGTGGTCAGGCTTCGTGTGACTTGTTCCCAAAATTCTGCAACTTTCGGACAGGCCCAAGCTAAATGGTGAAAATATGCCTGAGGGGCATGACACCTGACAACTGGCAGAGTCCTTCAATCCATATTTATATAGTAGAGCAGGCGTATAATACACATGATGCAGGTATTTAAAATGTATCACTTTAAGATTACCATTGGCAGTGAGTCGCTCTGTTAGTTTACAGCTTTCACGCCAATCTTCTTCAGACAATGGGTCAGGGAGAATTGCATTCCATTTTGCCAATGACGCCGCTCCCATAACCAACCCCTCTCTCTGCGAGATGTGGTATAATCGGGTGATGAGGCGTAACTTCGTTTGAGTAGTGTATATGAGTTGCAATGCATCTAGTGTCGGCGGCGCCTTTGAGAATTGCGGGTACAATGTACTTATCGCAGCCCGTAGTCTAACGTAGACAAAGACACTCATGGCAGCATTGACTCCCTCCCCTAGAAACGCTTCAGCGCGTATAAAGTCCCCATCTGGAAACACATTCCCCATCGTGTGCACCCCTCGCTCCTGAAGAACTTGAAGCGCACCTTTTTCACCAGATACTGAAATGGAAGGGTAATGCAAAAGCGCCATGTTCGGCTCATAAAGGGGTAGTTTCTGTGCTCGCTTCCCGAGCTCCTGCCATGCACTTACAGTGCACTGCACCGTATCTATATTCTCAAAGACCGAATGTGTGTTCACAATCATGGCCTTGAGTGGTAGAGGATGTAGAGCACCCTCTTCCACCGCCACAAGCGGATCATAAGTCGGTGCTTGTAGCCAATAGTAGGCATAGTGAGCCTGCGCACATAGATAATACAGCTGCAGATGCGGAGCAGCGAAGCCGCCCATATCATATGGGAGGGTTAGGACTTCTCACTTCACTCAAGGCTTCCCCCCCCCCCATGCAAGTGTGAACAACAATGAACGGAGTGTATCAAAGAAAGTCTGCTTGAGGCGGACGGGGATGTCAGTAAATAAGTACAAAAACTGAGGAAGAACAATCATTTTAATCAGTGCTATCCGGTCAGCCAGAGATAGCGGCAAGTTAATCCACCTAGCGACCTGTTCTTCAAGTCTCACTATCGCTCTACCATAGTTTGATTGAATAACTACCAATGGATCCCTATGGATCCAGACTCCCAAATACTTTACTTAATCTACGCACCATTCCAAGGGATATTCAATCTCCATACGCTTTGTGCTGTCCGTCAAAGGCATAATTATGGACTTGGCCCAGTTTATCCCTAGCCCTGCATGCCATTCAAACCGGACATATTCCCTGATAAGGCATGCTAAATGCGCCTCTGGATCCCGAACATAGAGCACCATGTCATCCGCATACATGGATACTGCCAGCAGACGTTGATAAAAGCTCAATGCAGCACGTGCATAACGCTGACGTAGGATACATGCCAGGGGAACAAGAACCACCGCAAAGAGTAAAGGCGATAGCGGGCATCCCTGTCACGTACCACGCTGTATCGACAACGTGGTGGACGTATGCCCATTCAGCCGCACTCGCGCTATAGGATCTGTGTATAGTAACCGGATCCATTCATAAAGATAAAGGGGACACCCATAAAATGTAAAACGGTGAATCAGTAAGTCCAGGAAATCGAATCAAAAGCCTTGGCGGCATCTAATAGAACCGCCACCGCAGGAAATGTTGGTTCTAGCACATGCAATGTGGCAAAAAGTGTGCGTAAATTGTGGCATGTCGAGCGCGCAGGCATAAACCCAGATTGGTCTGTGTGAGAAGTTGGCCTGGTATATGATGCTCACTAGTTAAAGTGATCACCTTGTACCATGCCAAGCAACCCTTATGGTGTGGTTGTAAGTCAACCTTTTCGGACCAGCTGCCCTAGTGGTAGCGTAGGCTAAGCACTCTTTGAGGCTAAACTCGTGAAACGTGTTAAGCAGGCTGTTTTACCAAATGTAACCCCCCTTTATACCAATGAAAGGACACCACACAGATTATATTGAAAATATATATGTATTTATTTCTCAAAGTATCCCCTAGACTCTTTATGAGCACAGGAGCACAAATCGTTAAACAAGAATACGTTAGAATACACAGAAGTTACACTTTATATGGATAGGCCCTGGTGGCCACTCGAACCATATACTAAAATAGTGGTATAAGTACCACGAACAGAAAAGGGAAAAGGCCTAGGGCCTCTAGAATCGCTGGGCCTACAAGGAGCTAACTTTAGTTAGTGACCAGGAGGTCCACGGGTTGCGTGTGCAGAGCAAATAGTCACACGCGGGCTCCCATAGGTTTTCAATGGGTGCGTAAAAGTTACAAAGTTACTGCAAAAAGGATCTTCCGGATGGACTATGAACTCAAGATTGGAAACACAGACACTAGAGATGATACCCTACACTTGGGCACCGGAGTGCCAGCTTTACCTCACCCACAGGAAGCGGGTGCATAGGTCTCGAAGTGCGTCGGGTTTCTTCTATCTGTTCAATGGAGCCTGAAGACAAAGATGCTGCAGGCGGTCGGTCCGGAAGAGATGCGGTGGATCTTAGAGTGGATCGGAGTTGTAGAAGACCTGTAAGCAGAGGGGACAGTGTTCACAGTCACTAGCCAGTGACCAGCGTGGCACCAGGTGGGTACCAGGCGATGTCGGGTGCAAACAGGAGGAAAGGTGCAGCTTGTCTCTGCAGCCACATGGTCCCTGAAGGTCGACGACGTCCAGGAGTCGGTACACGAGCTGTCCCACGCAGGCTCTCGCTGTCGGCGGTGTCGGCGACTTGATCGAAGCAAACAAGCCTTGGCAAAAGCAATTGTTGTGGAAAACGAAATAAGCTGATGGTTCTGACCAGCAAGGTCAGAGGGATTGCCCCTTTGGAGGGGAGCAAGGGCCAGTCTGGAGCAACCAGACCAGCGGTGTAGTTCTTGAAGTTCGTCGCCAAGATGGCCACTAGCCAGCAGGCCAGCAACCGGTTAGGCGCGTCGAGTGGCAAAATGCAGAAGGGCCCCACGCAGATCGTGGAGATGCTGGGGGGCTCACCTTTGGTGCAGATGCTGCTCGGGTGTTGGGCTTCTCAGATCCCAAAGCACAACTTGGAGGGAGCCTCGGTTGTTGCGCTTGCAGCTTGTCGATGGCTGGCTCCACGTGTCTCGGTGCCTCCACGGGTTCCTTCTTTGCAGGGACTGTGGATCGGGCGGTGAGAGGTCTGGAGGTCCAGGTCTTGTCAGTCTCTGGGCTCGGGCTCCGGCGGGAGGCGGCGGCAAAGCAGACGTTGATTCGCTGGATGGTGCTTGCGTTAGCAAGGTGGTCACTCCCTGACCACAGGGGAGATTGGCTTCAGTCCTCTGTGCGGCAGAGCGTCGAAGTTCCCGTCTTCTTCTAGTAGTTAAGTTGATTCCAGGATGTCTGAAGTCTTAGGACACAGCTCCTACCTTTATTCGGATTCTAGGGGCCGGACTACCTGCTAGGTCCCTCCCTAAGGGTGGGACCAGGAAGGGGGGTGGTTACACCCCCAATCCTTTGTCCAGCTCGCCCCAGGTCCAGGGCTGGTGTGCCCCAGGACCGGTTTGAACTGGCATATGCACCGAGGCTCCTTGTGAGCCTCAGGCATGTCTGGTTCCTTTCAAGCCCTACCTGACCAATACACAAAATCCTGTCTGGGGTGGTGCACGCACCTCCCCTGGCAGGAAACCCTTTGTCCACACCTCCCAAGCTGGAAGGACTCCCAGCAGCAGGAGAGCAGACTTGTGTCTGTGGTGGCAGCATCCATTTTGTGGAGCTGAGGCTATGTCTGATTTTACCCGGGTTTCAGGTACTGTACATGTCGTGTCCCTCTAGAAGGGTGGAATGCTAACCCCGTCGCCAGAATTGGTGAGGGGTTAGTATTCCAATTCGTATGACACCTTACTCGACATGTTTTGATAAAGCCAAACCAAAGATAGCATTTAACCGCGAGGTTCATAATGCACTTAAGAGTATATGGTATGACGATATCTGGAAACAGTAGAAGGAAGTGGTTCCGACCACTGCAGACAGGCTCAGCTCATGCCAGAGCACCATCTCACATGGAACCAAGCACTCTGCCTTCAGGATTGTTAAGGTCTGCCATAGGAGTGACTTATAGGTTAACATGTGTCCCATTTAAGGTTAGGTATAGGTATACTACACCTAAGTAAGAGGTGGTTACACCAACTTACCCCAGCTGAGTGATCAGCCAGTTGTGTCAAATTTGTTAGGCCAGGCCAGGGGTGGCACAATACATGCTTCAGCCCCTGGTAGGCCTTAGATACACCAATGCCCTGGGTACCTAGTGTATACTGGTACAGGGGCTCACAGGGTGATCCACTTCCAATTGGTTATGCACCTAGGGTGCATAGTGTAAATTTAGTAGAGAGAACAACAGGCTGGGGGTCTGATTGGCAGGCCCACAGCCTCAATATGTCAAAAACCAGTGAAGCAAAAAGCAAAAATTTGGGGTGACCATAGGATAGCAGACCCTACTCTCCTACAGTCTGGCAGGACCATAATAGGTAATAGCAATCGCAGGCGGGTAGCCAACACTTTTGCTAAAATTTTAACATCAGTGTTCATCAGCGATAAAGGCCGATACGAGTCACAACTGTCTGGTGCTTTTCCAGGTTTCAGCAGCGCTAGCAGTAGTGCTTCCCGCATGGTAGCTGGCAGACATTGTTGCTCATATGCTTCAAGGTATAGATCATGCAAGCTAGGCGCCAAGAGGTCGACATACTCTTTATAAAACACAGCTGGCAATCCATCAGTGCCTATAGCTTTCCCGTTCGGTAGCTCTTTAATAGCATCCCGTATTTCATCAAGCGTAAGCTGATGCATTAAAAAATCTTGCTGCCCTCGTGAAAGCCAGACCAGTGCAATATCTTCCAAATAGTGCGCAATGTCAGCTTCCTCCGCTGTCTTGACGAGTTGCATACATGGCCTGAAAGTAACATACAAACGTGTCAAGAATCCCTGCCGTGTCATAGTGTATGGTGCCTTCATCGTCTACTATCTTAGCTATATGTGTTCTACCCCAGGACTCTGCAATTTTGTTGGCTAACGCTCTTCCTGGTCTGCCCCCTTCTCCATAATATCTTGCCGTCCAGCGGCAGGAGAAATGTCGTACCTCCTGATCAGCTGTATCATTGTACTCCGTGACCTTACTCCTAATAGTAGCTAGAGTAGCGGGATCCGGCCCAACCTCATATTCACGTTCTAAACGACCTAGTTCCTGTTCCAGTGTTCTCATAGTGCCACGCAAGGATCGAAGAACCCCAGCTTGCAAACCTATGCAGGCGCCCTGGATGGTCACCTTAAAGGCCTCCCATAGCGTTCCCATACTATCTACAGATCCCCTATTATGTTCAAAATAATCAATTATAGCTTCTCTCACACCTTCACAGAAAACCGGATCTAGCAGGGAGGAGGATTGTAGTCGCCACTGAAATTGTGTAGACGTGTGCGTGGGTATGTTCATATTGAGCAGGATAGGGGAACGATCTGAAAGTGTCTTGGGCAGGTGGTGAACATCAAGGACCCACAAATGCACATCAGCTGTCGCTAACCAAAAATCAAGACGTGACCAGGAATGGTGCACATATGAGTGGCATGTGCCCTCCTTTAGACAAGGATTGCGCAGCCGCCATAAATCTAATAGCCCCTAGTCCTTCATGCCATTAGTGACAGAGAGCGCAGCCTTTTTGGGCGTCACTTCAGCTGAGGTCATGCGGTCCTCCCCCGGCACCATCACTACGTTAAAATCCCCCCGCAAACAATAGCAGATAGAGCCAATTTATGTATTTTACCCCACAATGTCTCAAAAAACCTCGGGTTGTCTGTATTAGGCCCATAGATGTTTACAATTGTCACACGTGTGCCACATAAAATGCCCCGCACCAGGATATATCTCCCCATATCCTCTGTCTCAACATGCAAAATTTCAAAGGGGATGCCCTTCTTGATCAGAATCATAACACCCCTCACACAGGAGGAGTAAGTAGATGCTATCCGCACTCCCGCCCATCTAGAGGCCACTGCCTCCACTGCATATGCCGTGAGATGGGCTTCCTGCAACAGTGCTATGTGCACATTGTGACGGTCTAAGTATGCCAAGACCTGCCTTGTCTTTTTAGGATTTTCCAGACCTCGAACATTCCATGTCAACCACGATACAGTAGCATCCTTAATTTCCACCATTTCACATAGAATCCAATGCATCAGCCCGCCATTGTACATATCCCAATCTTGTAAATGCCATTAACAATTCAAACGATGTACCCAACTCATTATCATTCGTGTATAGTTCCCCAACAGTTCCCCCCTCCCACTTCAGCATCCCAATTATGGTAAGGCACCCCCAACAAACAGTAATCGCACAATCATGTCGCAACATGACATAAAACAGCAAAAACAAAGAAAAAGAGATACAGCGTATCAAATTCCACCCAAAAGAACAGAGATCAATTTGGGGTACACCCTACAGGGGGGTCACCAGTAGCCACCAACCCCCCGAGATCAAACCAGGGGGGGACTAGGTATGTTTATAAAAACCTACCCCCATCCAGGGACAACCACCAGAGGCAGCGCATAGAAAAAACATTACATTCTGCAACCGGACATTATGCATTAACAAAACATTGAGCACGTCAGGACATAAAAGTTCAGAACAGCAGATAAAAAACATTTGGCGCTTAAAAACGATAAGAATAAAGGCGATCAACATTTCAAACTTTGACATAGCAATCAGTCATTTTGACGAATCAGTCTCCATACGTGCACCCTATTAGAATGTACTACAACTGCACTACACTCGTAATAAAGAGCTCACACGGTCAGTCCTCAGTGTCTGCATCATCATCGGTCGCTCGATTCGTCTCCTGCTTCTCAATGTGTCGTGCATATTGTTTAGCATCCCTGAGTGCCGCAAAGATCTTAGTTTTTCCCCTGTAGTGAATACGAAGATGCGCAGGGTACAACATGGTATATTGAATCTTCATAGACTGCAGCTTCTTTTTCACCGGATGGAATTCTCGACGCGCTTGCTGCACCGATGCAGTAAAATCAGGAAATAGTGCGAGTTGCATGCCTTGATACGAAATGGTGCCTTTTTCCCGGGCCAGTCGCAGCGCCAAATCCCGGTCACGATAATTAAGTAATCGGGCAATGATGGTACGCGGTGGCGCTCCAGTCACCGGTTTGATCGCCAAGGACCTGTGCGCACACTCCACCACCATCATGGCCGAGAAGTGCTCCGTACCAAGCTTATACTTCAGTAAAGTCTCAACATACAGTTCCATGGGGCCCGTATTTGTTGACTCGGCTACCCCAGTAATCCGTAGGTTGTTATGGCGCGATCTGGCTTCGAGATCTTCATTCTTAGCCTGGATTACTGCTAAGAGTTTCTCCATACTGGTGCATGTCGCACTGACCACCTCCACCCAGTCCTCAGTAGTAGAGAAACGCTGTTCTGCCTCAGCGATACGGGACCCATGTTTATCAAGCTTGGCCGACATGCTGTCCATGCGCAAGTTGAGATTATCAATTTTACTGTCGATCGCCTGCAGACTTTGTTGCATACTGAGCATCATCCGCTCCAACCGACTGCTACCACCCGCACCCAACTCCAGTTCAGTGTCCAACGTTGCGGGAGCCTGCGATTTCATGATGCGTCTAGTTTCAAAATTGAGCTTCGCCTGCTGCTTATCCGTTTTGCCCATGTTTGGCCCAGGACCAAGGTAATATCACAGTCAGACCAGTGCACAGTCTAACAGGCCAAGTGTCACCCAAGGGGCTCAAAAGATGTCCAGCCTGCAAGCAGCCGCAGCAGTGTAATGTCGCAACCTTCCACAGTCGGGAGATCAAGGCAGTTTGTGTGTAAATCAGCGCCCACCAAGCCTGTATACTGTAGGAGCCACAGCCCCACTGCGCCAGAACAGGGACACACAATCAGCCGGATCCGACAACAAAGCAGAAACAGTTCACTATTATAGCGCCTCACCCTGATCACAATATTAACAATGATGGGGCGATTCGGTGTCCCTCACCCTGATAACAGGCCGATACCCCCCACGCACCCCAGACAGCAGCTGAATGCTCACAAAGACTGTATTACAGCAGGGAAAGAGAAGTAGGCCTCAGAAGCACTCAGCAGGGAGATGGGCACATCCAGCAAGCAGGGCAACAGGAGGGCAGCACTATCTCCAGGTCATGGGCATCTGAGGCAGGACGAAGACCAAAAACAGAGGCAGCAGAGGCGTCCCACAACACACAGTAAGTCAGCCAGGCATCAATAATAAAGGCACCTTCACTGTACGATCTTGCAGCTCAAGGAGACGTCAGGCACGTATCGGGAACCTCACTGCCGCCAACTCTCCTCACAGCACGTCCGCTGAACTCCAGGCGCGCTATGCTGGCGAAGTACGTGCCGCCACAAAGCCCAGCAAGCAAGAAAGTGTCCAGCAGCGGGTAACAATGGCACGCTCTCCGCCGCTCTTCAGCACTCCGCAGCTGCTCACAGCGCGGCCACGCCACCCAGACAGTCACCACTGACACACGCCCAGGGCCGGCCGGATCTCACCATGCGGCGCCCCGGGGAGAGCAAGCTAGCTCAGCAGAGAGTGTGCAGCCCAGCAGCAGCGCTTACCGCTTGGTGAATAAGGAGTGCAGTCGCACAGTGAAATACAATTCAGGCACACAAGCGATCGGAGACAGGTCACATCAAGCCCTCACGACGCAGCCTCTTCACCGGGCACCCGCAGGGAGCGCCATTTTGTAGAGAGAAACAGTTTCTTCCTCAAACTCCGCAGAGTAGTAGTAAAATTCCACACCGATGCAAGCAAAGCATTCCACGCGTGTAGTGCAGCACAGAGAATATCGTAGTTCCACTGGAGGGCATCAGTTTCTGCAGAATTTTAGCCGGATGGTAACCTTGACCGGCAGAGCTGCACTAAAGGGCGGCCATCTTGCGTCGGGCACTCTAGCGCCCCCCGGAGCTCCAACAAGTTGATGTGGAACCCGGCCTCCACCAGACCAGAGGCCTCTGATATCCGCCTCTCCCAGGTGGCCGCCCCAGCCCAGGAGTGATGCATCTGTCACTACAGTCAGCTCCGGGTGGGGAAGGGAGAGGGGTCTACTACTGACCCAATCACGGTTAGTTAGCCACTACTTCAGATCTTTTGAAGTTCTTTCCGAGATCTGAACCATGTCAGAGAAATTTCACGGATGATGTCCCCTGTGGGACTTCTGGCCTCACTGCACAGCCTGCATATACCATTTGGTCTGAGTAGCAAGCAGGATGCCAAGATTCCCAAAAGATTCAGAGGCAATCTCAACAAAATCCAGGATAGAAGCTGAAACATCTGAATTATAGCCTTAATTTCCTAGACTCGCTGATGGAGAGGATAGGCCTGAAACTAAACTGAGTGCAGAAGGGCTAAGATGAAAAGGAGCATTTGAGAGGGAGTCAAGTGTGACCTCAGAACATTGATAGTGATCCCTAGCGAATGCAGGAGGTTCGCCGTAGTCTCACATTGGCAGACCACCGCTTGGGGCGAGCTCGCCTTCAAAAGCAATCGGCGAGGTAGGGGAATAATGGATACCCCTACCTTCGCAGATGAGCTGCAACCACCGCTATCACTTTTGTAAAAACTTGACGGATACTTGTAAGGCTCAAAGGTAGCACAACAAACTGGAAATACTCTAGGCCCACTGTGAACTGCAGGTACCATATGTGGGCAGGCAGGATGGGGATGAGGAAACAGGCATCCTGTAAGTCCAACAATACCATCCTGTCTCCCGGGTCAAGGGCAGACAGGCCTAGGGCGAGACCGATCATTTTAAATTTTTCTTTCCTCAAGAAGTTGTGAAGGCTCAAATCTATGATAGGACAAAATCCTCCATCCTTCTTTGGTACCAAAAAGTTGAAGGAATAACAACCACAACCTACTTCTGATGCTGGCACCCTCTAAATAACTCTCTTGGCCAAGAAAGCCTACACTTCGTCACAGAGCAAGGAGAGATGGTCCTCCATAAGCCTGTGGTAAATGGGCGGCATGAGTGGTGTGGTAGTCATAAAGGGGAGGGAGTAGCCATTTTGGACGATCTGAAAACTCACCGGTCTGATGTCACTGACCACCAGTGGGGCAGGTGATGGAGTATCCTGCTTTCCACTGGATGCCCATGATAGTTGGAGGGCAATCTAAAGAGGCTTGGAGGAAGTGGCTGCCATGGGAGTGGTGACTGACTTGACTACTTGCCGCCTTCCCCAATGTGTCTGTTCGATCCACACCCTTGGCAACAAAAAGGCAGGGAAGCCTGTTGGCAGCAGTGGCTGTAAGGATAAGGGCGCAGTTGGAGATCCCTACCGTGGCCGTGAAAGGGGCAGAAGTCAAATTGGGGTTGGTGAGGGGCCACAGACAAGCCCAAGGACCTGGCCATAACTTTGCTGTCCTTAAAGTGCTCCAGCACTGAATCTGCCTTCTCTCCAAAGAGGCAAGAGACATCGAAGGGCATGACCATGTGGAAACACTGTACAGCCATTGAAAAACCAGTTGTTCTCGGCCAGGCATGATGCCGCAAAACCACTGATGAGGAAATCACACAGCCCAACTGCATCTAGTCCGTCAACAATAGCATGGGTGAGTATGGCTCGGGCCACCTCCGAGACCATAGGCAGCACTTGTGCAACCAAGTCCCATATTGTATAGGAATAATGGCCCAAAAGGCATGCAGTGTTCACCGACTGCAGTACAAGGCTGGCAAGAACATTTTATCGCCAACGGTGTTCAGCCTTTTGGATTCCCTACCTTGTGGAGTGGTAGGTAACGTACCTGAGTTAATCCTGGATGTAGAGGATTGAACCAGGCAGGGGTGCTGGGATGAGGAAACTGTGAGACCCAGGAGTGGGGCGATGGCGGCAAGATATCATCCTACGCACAAGAGTCCCTGTGAAGGGCTTGCACCAGGCCCAGAGTAAGATGCCTGTAAGGGCTTCATTGAAGGGAAGTAGGAGTTCAGAAGGGGAAACTCCAAGTTGAAGGACCTCTGTGAAATAGGTGGAAAAGGCATATCCATCCTGGATACCTGCATATCTTACCTGTGGATCACATCCACACATGGTGACAGAGCACCAAACTAGTGCTGACTGCTCGACTTAAGCAAACGTGTCGTGGACTGCCGACAAGACCTCGCTGACCTGGTCTCACAGGACGCATGCATAACGGGCTAATGGGCAGGCTGACCTCAAAGCCAGAGTGGCATAAGACAACATCTGCTTTCTTAATGGCCTCAATCCTTTTCAACTCCTTGTCTGGAGGAAAAATTGTGGGGAATACATTAGGATTCACTTTGCGTAAGGAAGCCTGGACCACAAAACTCTTAGATGAAGGATCCTACGTAAGTAAATCACTGTCATCAGGCACCGGTCTGTGGCATCTGGTCAACTACCGGTGGGTACGACCAAGGTTAGGCCAGGTCTCCACAAGGTTGTCAGTCAGGGCTTCATTAAAGGGATATAAAGGCTCAGATGAGGCTGGTCCAGGGGGCGAAACCTCAGTAATGATATTCATTTTGACTTCAACAAAAGGCTACTGTTGGCCCAGAACCTCAGCAGCTCGTCTACTAACCACAGAGAATGAAGCAATATCCTCCGTTGAAGTGTCCAAGGGATAAAATCAATCCTGTAACCGGGGAAGCATAATGCCCACTGGCTTCCTGCAAGTCCACAAAGAAACTATCTTCATTGCAATGTTTAAATCATCCCATTATAATGACTGTCATAATTAGACTGTGGCAGAGTCTGGGCCATAACCGATGATGGAGTCTCTGAAAATGGCTCTGAGGTAAATGGAGCCTTTTGTCTGAATCAGATCGTGTCATGAGGAAAAAGAGTGAAACAAATAAAACAGAGGTCAGTGTATCAGCAATTCTTTAGAGCAAGAACCTTAAAAACAACTCAGAAATTCGGACAGAGGAATTCAGCATACGTAAGAGACTTATTCAGTGACTAATTTCATGTTCTCAGAAAGCAATTAAATAATATCCATAGAAGGTTCAACAGAGAAAGTTTGGATGGCAAAAGACTAAGATTATATAAAGACTTAATGGAAAAACATATGAAAATAAGTTGGAAGATTTTCCTTAGCTTTAGGAAAATGTTCCTCACTCTTTCAACTGCAATAAGAGAGAAGCTAGTCTTCAGAGAAAACTAAGTGGAGAATGAGTGGATATAGATAACTATCTATAAGTTATATGTATGTTTGTAAGCCTGTAGTAAAATTGTTCTTGCATTGTGTGTTTTTTGTCCTAGATGCACCACAGTACTAATTCACCACGGCTCAACAGAATTCACGCAGAAAAAGACTCGAGAAGTTGAAGATGAGAAAAATCATGTGAGTAGCACTGCCATCATCTGAGGCAGTCTCTTTTTCTCCCCATTCCCTTTCCCCTGTGCGGGCGTGTAACAGAGAATATAATCTATGGTTCTTTGCACACAGCAGTAGAGAGGCATTGGGGGTTAGTCTTCTGTTCTAGTGGAGATCGCTGGCACAAGCTTAGTCTGACACATCACTAGTAGCCCAGGAAATTCGGTGTGCAGCTGGACCAGTTGAGGAATCGGCTCATCGGATAGAGATTGGGAGCATGATCTATCAGCACGCTCCAGGCTTCTCTTTGGGCAGACCGTGGCAGGATTGGCTTCAGTCCTGCTTCACTTTATTATGCTTCTTTATGTGCACATCAACATACAGCTTAACTTCACAGTACCGAATCGCCTTTGGGTGCATGAGGGCACACTATTCATCCAACTTGGGAGTCATGCCCGGAACCTAAAGGCGCACCTCATGTAGGCCGGTCACCAAAATTTGCTTTTGACAGTCACAGCAAATGTTTGATCTATGTGCCTGAGGACATTTCTTCACATTTTTTGAGATGCCTGGCACCCCACTTAATTAAGCGCAGGGGGCCAGGTTTCACACATAGAATCAGATATTTATTCAGGGTAGCTTCTTTTGTGTGTACATGGTTAACTTGGAGGCCAGCTTACCCTGAACACCCCGTAGCCTCTAGTTTCCTCCTCTAGCAAGCACTAGGGTTAAGTGTTTGTAGAAGCAGAAATGAAGACCTGATGAACAAGCTTTTGGTAACACCTTATCTGGTAGAGATTATCTAGCTGAAGATGTTTTACCCTCTCGGCCTCCCTGTTTCTGCGAATCAGTCTTCCGACATAAAAGGGTCTCCGTAGGCTCTTAATTTCTGCAAACTGCTCAATCAGCCTTCTGAAAGTTCTGTGCTTTCTGGCGCGGAAAGAGTCACGTGCAAAAACTGATGTCTACATGCTGGGGTAGCACCTATATAGGCACTGTGTATGTAACACGAAGTGGACGATGCAGAACTGATCGGAGCCACCTACCAGTGCACAAAGGTAATGCACAACAATGAAGTGCAAGAGCACTTCGAATTCTTGGATGACTTCTTATGGAGCTTACCTGAAGTAGTCCAGGAGTGCGAGGAGGACCGACGCGCAGGGCTACAGGAGGGGTCTCAAGGACCTCAAACGATGACGGGACCAGAAGGGACAGGGATTCGCATGGTGAGCAGTCAGGAACTTTATGGCCTGCTTGCGAATGGCCTTGTGGTTCATGGTCCTGCACTTCCTGGAGCCCTGGTCCCTCTCAAGGAACCACAGACACACTTATGACTTGCTCCACACGGTGGGTTTCTTTGGGAAAATCTCAAGAAAATGACACCAGACGTTGACAAAATGCCAAAAGAAATCAGTTAGAAAGTGGCTGAGAGGAGCTTGATCCGGATTTGCATGAATGGCGCAGAAAAAAAAGAAAGGGAGGTCAACGTTCTGGCACAGATGTCACTTCTGGCGCAGACAACGCCAAGCAGATACAAATGATGCAACTTACCGGCGTGCAAGGGAACTGCTAAAAAATGTCCGATTTAGTCTGACTCCAGAGGAATATTCTACAGTAAGGAATCTGCAGCAAGGAGTCTCTATCAGTTTGGTATATTATGTGTTTGGCTTAATAAGCTATAGGAACAAGTATTGCGACATCCACGGAAACACGAGTGGGAGCAATGTAATATTTGTGTTATAGAGATAATTTGGCACACACAATAGGAATTGATCCTAGATTAATAAAAGCCATATTAGTAACCAATTCAGTGTTCACAACCATGAAGATGAACCAGAAGTACAAAGAGGGAATTTTTACAAACTTTAAACAAGTGACCATACACTAACATTGAAGAATAGGCTCAATTATACTATAAATCTTCTGAAAAATATCGTAGAAGCTTTAACTACATCGATCTTGCATTTGCCTATTTGGAGGTAAGTGTATTTTCAATTTATAAAATAAAATAAATTGCTTGTTACCATGATAAAGATCAAATTGACATTATGCTTTTGTGAACATATTTGAAGTGATAGAAAAATATGAATGGATATGTATTTTGAGGCTCAATTAAATAATATAAGCCATAATGAGATTTTTAAATAAGCGTCCTTCAAGAGCCAAACTTTAGAGGAACATATGGGGCATGACTCAAATAAAAAATGAATTACTACAAGTTCATACTACTACTGCTACTTTACTAGTAATTCATCTTTCCCTATTGCAAGAAGATGGTTGAAGTCCAGGAAAGAGAACCATAGAAAAATGCAATTGCTGTAGTGTGATTGGTAGCTTCTGCGAGGAGGTGCCTTTTACGCAGCGCTACAGAGGGTCAAGAAGACTGCAGTTAAGTTCTGAAGAGTCAAGGCCAGCTGAATTCCAAGAACACAACCTTTTCTCAATCTCCCTCTGGACTCTTTGTATGGACGTTACATGCTTTGTTATCAATTCTGCAATGGCCATGGCTCTTTGTAAAACTGACAGGCCTTTTCTATTAGCAGAACAGTCATTTATTAAATCTCAAAGCCTCTGCAAAAGCCTGAAAAGGTTCAGGTTTGAAGCCTCACTACTTAGTGACAGAAAACGGGAAATAAATCAAGGTCACATGACACAGGTTACACCAGTACCATTTGCTCCATAACTGTTAAGACCTTTACAGAGTCACTCTAGAGGCACTAGAATTTTTTTTAAGAATCAATGAGGAAAATATCTTCTATTTAGTATTATCAGGCGTCACCTAAAACAATTTCAGAGCAATGCCACTTCTTAGGTTTGCATTGAGGATATTATTTGCTAAGCTAATCAGCATCTCCGTGGCAAAAACTCTGCCAGCCACCCAGGAAAAGTTCATGTCAGCTCTGATCAATGGCTTGTGGGGCCTTTTGTAATTAACCTTGTGGCTGCCTTGAACTGGCTCAGGTTCAGTGTTTTAGGACTATTGTTGTGTTATCTTCAGGCAGAGATTCAATGTTAAGTTAATTTAATATTATTAATCGCTGCACAAGGCACAGGTCATACCAGAGATGACCTGAAAACACCTACATTACAAAAAATTGGCAACGGACTCTAGGGTCTCTACTAATTACTGGAGGAAGTCCTATAAAAAGGTGAGTCTCCAGAATTCAAAAGGGTCTGTAAAGAAGCAAATATGGTAGCCTCTCACATTACATGCTACCCAGTAGGTCATAAATAGATTTCTGTCTGCCATAAATTGCTCATGATAAGCTTTTTTTGTTGCAATCTGTAGAATTGAGAAATTGGTCCTTTAATCCTGGCATGAGGTTGAATAAGTGAATCCTTCTCACAACTACTTTTTTTATTTTCCTTACGGCCCACATTTAGAACTTATGGGCAGTGACATCACCATTAGGAGCATCACTGCCTATTGCTTAGAGGGAACAAATATGAAACTGTGAGCAAGACTGGCGACATTTGTGCACATCACTGTACTACAGTTAGACATCATGCGACTCTAAGGGAGGTTGATTGATAGGCTTGCTGCACAAAGCTATTTTCACGATCAATCCTTCAATAGCTAACACCTTTAAACTCTTGGAAACAAATCAATGATTTTAGGAATTGGTTCTGTAAATGTAATTTTTGAACACTTGGCTTCGATTTGACTGGCAATTAGTACTTAATTCATCTCCATTTCCGCGCCACGCTGAAGGTTCCGTGCGCGGGCGGGGCCATGACGGAGCGGTTCCGTCATGCGCACAGCGCAACCGACGTGCATGACGGAACTGCTCCGTCATGCGCGTCGAAGGGGTTAAGAGCAGTCAATCAAGTAGGGCCACTGTGACTATCGAATTTTTGTGTTGGGAGGGCAAAATGCGTAGAATGCATTCTTTGTTTTGCATGAATTGTACTGACATTTTTTAAGCCCGTCAGCGCGGCGCGGATTTCCGCGCTGTGCTGAAGGTTCGGTGCGCGGGCGGGGCATGACGGAGCAGTTCCGTCATGCGCACAGCGCAACCGACGCGCATGACGGAACCGCTCCGTCATGCGCATCGAAAGGGTTAATCGTATTATGTTGACTTTGTAATATTTTTAAGTAATCACACAAAAGAAGACTTCATTCATACTAGCTAGGCTTTATTTTATCATAAAAACTGTTCACATAATAGATCGATGGCTGGGAATGGGTAGGTCCAAGGTAACTGTAGTGGGCTGGTCCCACAAGTGAAGGAGTCACAAGTAGACACTGTAGATGTGGCCAGGTAGAAGTAGATGAAGTTTATTAAGTTCTTAGATGTATATACAGCAAGCCCCACCAGGAGCAGTCTCCTAGCTGCTCCGCCCATCTTCCCAACTGTCTCACACACACACAGGCACCCAAGCATTCCACTCACACTAACATTCTACGCGGAACACTCATATTGGCTGAGCAGCTAGGTACAGAATGAAAGGGAACATATTAACAAGAACTGAGGATATTACACATCCTCTCCCTATACACTGGAAATTAATAAGACCTAAGCTAAACTCAAACTAAAATAAAAACAACTATTCACCGAAATGTACAAAAGTGTAAAGAGTCCATAAACCCCATGGATGCATGATGAAATACATCACGAGAGGGGAAACAGACACACTAAGGAGGAAGGAAGGATGAAAGGATAGATAAACACACTAACACCATCCTCCTCCTTTAATACTAAACAAAGACAATTTAAGAAGTGAAATAAGAGCTCACATAAAACAAGTGAGCATGACACACGTGACAGAAGAAAAGGGTAAACTTAACCCAGACTAAAATACAATGGGTAGAACGAAACCCAAAGAAGTACTGCTCACATGAGAAGACTGTGGCGAAAACACAATGCGCCACCCCTCATGTGAGGGACACTGTGGGACTAAAACCCAAGTGAGAAAAGAAACGAAAACGTTGTTTGGGACTGACACCCAAATGTACAAATTAGATCACATGGGACTAACACCCAGGAACTTGTGCAGCATGAGAAAACAGATGCAGCACAGTGTGGCATCAAAAGAGGACTACCCACACACATGACAACGTACATCGAAGTGAAGGGACAGACACCCAACACCAAAATAACAAAGGTGGGACTAACACCCCCTTTAAACTGTAAATGGGGCTGAAACCCATTTCAAAAGTAAGTAACTGAGAACGTGGGGTCATGGGACTAAAAACCCACTCCCATCCCTAGGAAGTGATAAGATATCTAAAACTAGGGGAAATGGGACTAAAACCCACTCCTATCCCTTAGGCAGGTATAACAATATCCACAAGGGGACATGGACTAAAACCCAATCCCATTCCTAGGCAGGGATAAAGTATCTGAAACATGGGGTCATGGGACTGCAAACCCACTCCCATCCCTAGACAGGGATAAAAATATCTGAAAAGGAAATGGGACTAAAACCCACCCTTATCCCTTAGGCAGGGATAACAATATCAGAAACAAGGGGACAAGGGGCTAAAAGAAACTCCCACGCCAACAAAACATCAATGAGGAACGCATTTAGCGATGTTGACATACTGCAATAACACACTGTAAATACATAAATGTCAATTGCCTGTGAAAAGAAAACATTGTAGCCTTACATCTTATAGATAAGGACAACAAACTTGTAATAAAACATTGACAATGGTGTACCTGTCACCGCAATGAGGTAGACAGGCGCTCACATAATTTAAAATAAGAGCTGTAAGCCTAACACATGCATGTAGATTAACCAACGTCATAGGGGTGCCTGTCTCCGCGATGATAGACAGGCGTGGCGTGAAACATTACTTGAAGACGTGAAGGAAAGAACTCTGCAACAGATATAATGGCAAAATAAACAGAGTACTTGACAGCAGATCAAAGTACACTGCAGCAGGAAGCATGCCCATAGAAGATGGAGAAGAAACGTGGCAGTAAATGAACAACTCACCGCAGGAATTAAAACCACAATCCGGTGTAGGGTGTCCGGTGACATGCAAAGAAAAAAATACAATTTCCAAACATTGTGCTTGAAGAGGCACATTGAAGACAAATGCCAATGTCGAGTGTCCGGTGAGTTGTGTTGAAGGACTCGCATCCCAAACATTGTGCTTGAAGAGGTGCATTGAAAACAAATGCCAGTGTTGAGTGTCCGGTGAGTTGTGTTGAAAGACTCACATACCGAACAATGAATAAAAGTGGCAGACACTTGAGGCAAACGAAACTACATCCATGTTGAGAAACATGGTCTTCAAATTGCGATGATGCAGAAAGGAACTCAACCATGATCATAAACTTTTCCGACTGAACAATGGTTGGCAGGTAATGAAAGGGCACTATCAACCTTCAATAACACTGGAAGATAGCCTGGATACGCCAACAGCAAGATGGCGGGACGCACAGGAGACGGATGCCGAGTGGCTCACGGCGCGCTCCTGCTGCTAAACGTCCAACTGCAGCATATAGATCTAGAAATACCCAAGACGTCATAGAAGCCTCATGAAAAGATCCGCGCGGCATCATAAATAAGGTGAGATGCGCGAGCCAATTTAGAATTTTTAAACTACGCGCAACTGTCATCTTTTGCAGGCCTTGTAATAGGGAACACAAAACATTCATATTAACAGAGTCAAAAATGCACTTTGCTTACAATGTCAGTCTCCTCTCTTGAAGCAGGCACGGAGACCCGCCGATATCACTAAAGCGCCAGTAGTTGGAAATTAAACCGGGAAAAGTAAGGTTCACACCGGTGCAGGGCTAGTACAGAGGAGCGCTTAAAAAAAATATGACACACATCCAAACCCACAGAAAGGAAAGACTTGAACTGAATAAAGTGATGGATGATGAACTTGAAGAAGACAGTCTTATGTAAAACAGAAGCAGCACACTTCGCACTGGAGACAAAAACACCAACAGCAACAGATTACCTTTTTTCTTGTTGCACAAAAGACATTGGTTGAGGCACAGTAGACGTTTTTGTGGCACTGCAGACATTTCTTGTGGCGTAGTTTCTTCTTCAAGGTGTAAGCAGGCTTGTAACCATATTTACTGGTGTTGTAGATGACAAGATGAAGGTACAGCACACCTTGGCTGGGCTGTCCGGTGTAGTGGACACTGGTGGGGCTGCAAGGCATGCTTGACCAGTTCCTTTTCGCTTAGTAACTTGATTCTTGTTGCTCTTCATCGGTACATGTAGTAGCATCAGACTACCTTTAGTGCGTGAGATGAGCTCCAGATCGTCGCCATAAATGTAGTGGGCTGGTCCCACATGTTAAGGAGTCACAAGTAGACACTGTAGACGTGGCCAGGTAGAAGTAGATGAAGTTTATTAAGTTCTTAGATGTATATACAGCAAGCCCCACCAGGAGAAGCCTCCTAGCTGCTCATCCCATCTTCCCAACTGTCTCTCACACACACAGGCACCCAAGCATTCCACTCACACTAACATTCTGCGCGGAACACTCACACTGGCTGAGCAGCTAGGTACAGAATGAAAGGGAACATATTAACAAGAACTGAGGATATTACAGTAACGTTACCTTTAAGAACACAGATTGCTCCATCTAGACTTCCACTTTTAAGTAAAATTTCTGTAGCAACATTGACCACTTTGCATCGCGTTGCCTCGCTTCCTTCACCCACGAGTCCTTGCATTACAGTGAAATGTATTTGCATATCATGTAGTTTGTCAATAATCTTCTTTCCCTAGTGTAGAAAAATAAAGAAGTTAGTTAATATGGACTTAGCAATTGGGAAATTTGCACCCTTACCAGAAAGTTAACAATTACTTGCCTATAAAGTAAAATGGGACTGAACAATAGTTCCAAACGGTATACCATCATTTAACGAAACATTTACCTAACTGTAACATTAGTTCTCCATCGCTGGTATATTCAATGAATTCATAAACATTACAATATCACTACACATCTGATGCATCCTGAACACTTGACATAGAAATAAATCATTCCAAACAGAAAAGAAACATTTCTAAGCAAAGAACGTTTCTTTTTCATCTTGCAAGAAAATGAACACAATATATTTAAAGCACTCACTAGAAAATCAAAATGGGTTTTAAAAACAGAGCTGCGTTGCTAATCAAGTCTCTTCTTTTCCACTTACTCTAGAGAAGGAATCAAAGGAAGTTTTTGCAAATGGTGTGCACCAGCAAGGGGAGCCAATGGCGCTCCATCAGGATGGGGGTGACGTGATCATATTTCTTCAGGCCCTGGATGAGGCATGCTGTGGCATGTTGGATGCCCATAAGAGGTGCAAGTGTGGAGTATGGGAAGCCATAGAGCAGGGCGTTATCACTATCCCCATGGCCAAACATTACCAACTGTTGTAGGCTTTGACAGGTGGCCCTGGTCAAGGTATCCCAAATAGCGCCCCAGGTGGTCCTTCAACACCTAGGGCCACTTTTTCAGCTAGGGCCGCAAAATGCATCAATCTGGTTAACTCAGGGGACGCAAAAACATCTGGGGTTGTAAGGTGTAACGATGTGAAGTTGGTAGGCCTAGCTAAAGCCCCTCAGGTCTGTTGCACTCTGTCAGACAGCACCGACAGCGCGACTTTACAGCGCCCAGTGAATGTATTCTCATCCCAAACTTGCCTGCCAAGCACACAAAACATGCATACTAATTCCACCATCACTGTGGGTTCTTGGAACTTAGCAGGGCTCCCGTCTAAATTCGAATCAAGTGACTGGGCCGCATTGATTAATCAGCACGATATCTGGGCATTTCAAGAGACTTGGTCCTTGGATGAAGTCTTTTACCCTGGGTACCTAAACTTCTCCAAGCTAGCACAAGGGGGTCAAAAGGGAAGACCTACAGGTGGAGTTATTTGTTAGGTGAGACAACCCTCGGGCTACACCGTTGAGGCAATATCCATCGATAGCCCAGACATCATGGCCCTCCGGGTTAGGCTGGGTAAATCAGGCGATTTCCTGCTAATTAACATCTATGCTAGAGGGTTATCGGGTGGGAGGCGTTCGGAGACATTCGCCCTCCTAGATAGTTTTTTGGATAACCAGAGAGCTGGGTGCAACCTGATTATTGCAGGAGACTTAAATTGCACCTTCGAACCCCTCGACAGAGAGGATTGCAATATGAGTCCCAATGAGTACGCGCAGTGGAACATTCAACCTCTAGACCTCAGCCCAATTAAGAAATGGACAGAGGCGGCACTGCAACTTAAAGGGCTGTGTCTGGAAAAAGGATTGAGGGCAGTAAATGGGAGGATCCATTCAGACCAGAACGGGGCACACACTTTTAACAATGGGCGTAGAAGAATACATCATTCTTAATGTGGTGTTTTGGACGTCACTACAAGATATGTTGGTATTGGAGCGCACCGAAAGTGATCACGACCCATTAATCATGTCAATAAAGGTCCCGGGTCTACAGGATAACCCCAACAAGCTAGGAACGAATACATCCCGAGAAGTTCTGGTTTCGAACAACACAAGGAGAGTTAGATGGGCCAGGCTAGTAGATAATGAAGGGGACCTTGAGCAGATGAGGGCTATGGTCGCCCAATCGATAGCTCTAATCAACAACTGTGACACTCAGGAGGATATTAACTTCACGGTGACACGGGTTCACAGTGATTTGTTTTTTAATTTAAAATCCTTCTTTATGAAGCCAAACCCAAGGAAGAAAAATCCAGGGAAAACTATAGCACCCTAGTATAACAAATCTTGTAGAGAGGCATACCGGTTATTAACAAAGGCCATTAGATCCGCTAATATGGGAGAGGTTAGATCGGCCAGGGCAAGGTACAAAGCCATCCAACGAACGGTTAAGAAGGAATGGGATGACAGACGTTGGCTTGATTTGCTAGCCGCCAGTAAGGAGAAAGATATGATAAAATTCTGGCACCTAGTCAAGTGGGGAAGCCGTGGAACCCCACAAATCCCAGTCAATCATGTGGCACCAGAAATGTGGTCTTCGTTTTATGAAGCCCAGTTCTCCATTCCAAACAACACCTTTGTAAATTTCCAAATGGATCCTCCGTCTACCACCTTAAAGTTTGACAGGCTACAAGTTGAGTCAGTCCTCTCACTGATTCCGAGAGGTAGGGCTCCCGGCCCGACTGTATCCCGGCGGACTTGTTTTTGAATGATAAGGATAACTGGGTTACTTATATTATGCTCTTAGCCAATGCTATAGCCAGTGGTGCTCCCATCCCTGATACTTGGTCAGGAGCAGTTATCATTCCCATATATAAAAAGGGTGACCGCTCTCTACCCAGTAACTACAGGTCCATCAGCCTTATTGATTCAATACAAAAAATAGTAGCCAGGCTAGTACTCCGCAGAATTCAGTTGTGGACAGAGGAGTTTGAGATCTTATCACCCCTGCAAGCAGATTTTCTCTCCCACATTAGCACCATTGACCTGGTATTCTGGTTTGTAATGTTATACTGGCAAGCGGTTATTATAGGAGGGGGGTCTTTATATGCAGCCTTTATTAACTCAAGTCTGCTTTTGACTTGGTCCCCCGCAACAAACTCTGGAGTGTGCTCCAGGACATGGGGATGCCACTGGAGCTGCTAGCCATGCTAGTTAAATTGCATGATTCCAACCATGCGCATGTCCGCTGGGGCACACAAGGAGAGGTAACTGATAGATTTCCTGTTTTAAAGGGTGTCCGTCAAGGATGTGTTCCGGCACCCACCCTGTTTTCTCTGTTTATCGATAGGGTTGTCCAGTATTATTCCACATACCCTACCGATGCTCCTACACTAGCGGGCTTGAGGATCCCCCTGCTCATGTTCGGAGACGACACTTTAATATTATCTAAAACACAGAAAGGGCTACAGGCCGCCCTCTCTAGGTTTGAGGTGGTGTTCTGCCGGGACCACGAGCTGGTGGTAAACGTGCACAAGACAAAGTTCATGGTCCTCCATAAGTACAAAGCTATCAAGAGCAGAGTATACATGAACAACGTCCCCCTAGAACAGACTGAAGTGTTCACCTATTTGATGATAACCTTAAGCAGGAAACTGAACTGGAAGCCCCAGATAGACAGGCTAGCTTTAAAACACACTCAGCTGGTGGGAGCCCTCATAAAAGAGCAGAGATCTCATTCACCAAATGTTTAGCTCCCGCCCTCAAGATATATAACTCCAAAATCGTCACCAACTTTATATGGAGCAGAATTATGGGGTTTTGACAACTTAACATCACTGGCCAAGGCTCAAAACAAATTTGTCAGAGGCATTACCGGTCTCCCGCAATCAACATCACTGCTACCTCTATACTTGGATTTGGGTTGACCACGTTTTGAGGACTTGGCTCGTTACAGGCCAATAGCTTTCTGGAGAAGGCTCTGGGTTACCCCGGAGCTCTCTATTTATGCTAAACGCCTTCTGGTTTTTAGGGGGGTAGGATGCACAAGTAAGATCAAATGGTTGCAGAACATAAAAAATACCCTAAGTCAAATGGGGATGAGCTCTTTGTGGGAAAACCTGGTAGCTAATCCATTCCCGCCATAAAAAAGAGCTTAAGGCGGCTTACTGGAATATGATTACGCTCAAGCACTTTCATCTACCGCAAGGCCATCCTTGACCAGAGATTTTTTGATGCAGAAACAGGAATCTGTGTTTGAACCTTACTCGGACACCATCTTAAGACCGTTCGATAGGAAACTCTACCACCAGTTTAAGGTGGGTTCCCTTCCAACCAACACTTTTAAAAATAGATGGCTAACGCCCACGTCCGACCTGTGCGATTTTTGCAGAGATCAGACTGAATCTGTAGCTCATGTTTTATTTGTATGTCCTGCCTACAAGCTTCCCAGGTCTAAATGGCTCAAACCCATCTGTAAGATCATGGGTATTAGATCTGCTATTGAAGCGTTACGAATTCTGCAGACCTCCACTCAGGAGTTTATTGTAACAGCCATGGCTAAATTCCTAAGTTGGGCTTGGGTAATCCGAGCCAAAAGATATAGGGTACCCCCATCAGACCTATAGTTACTTAGCTGCTAAGTAATTAATGTGTAGTTGTAATGAGTTGATGGCTGGGCTGATAAATTTTATTCTTTCAATCATCGTTTTAAAAGACAATAGTATATTTTATTGTGTATTACAAAACCTTTATCTCCAGACAAACGCTTATTTTATTATAACATTCATATCCTAAGCTAAATGTCCAATTTTATGTACTTGACACTGTGTTCCATTTATGTAACAACATCTGCTTGGAACCAACCTGTGAGCTTCTCTCTCGGTTTTAAGTTTCTCAAATATTGATTGAACAGTCTTTTATGATTATTTTAATTGAAATAAAGGCAAAATTAAGTGAAACTATCTAGATGCAAGCACAAGGTCTTGAACAACAGTTCCGAAGTTACTTTCTGGTTGAAGTAGTTTCACTTTCTTAAGAGAGAGCTGGTAACAGGCAGTCTTTGCGTTTAGGAAATGTGTTCCTTTAAAGGTGATGTTGGTGTGCAGGGCGAATCCAAGTGACTTGGTATTTGTTAAAAGTAGCAGTTGAAAGACATCAAGGTTTAGGTCATTGAACCAGGAAAGTGACTCATTAGCGACCTGAGTGACCCAAATGGCTATGGAGCCTGTGTAGGGCCACATATGGTTACTGTAACCCAAGTGAGGACACCACCTGGCTAAAAGTAATTCTGGTCCATTTTTTGTTTCCATTTCCAATAATGAGAGTCCATAACATGTTCAAGAAAACTGAATTCATTCTAAAAAGATAGCTGATCGTGAGTCTCCTATCTCCACAAGTTCACAATCTGATGTTAAGAATTATCTAGAAGACAGTACAATCTAACGACAGAGACTTCATTGTCAGAGGGGAACAAAGCAGTTGTGGTCTCTATTTAAAAATCGAGGATATTTAATTTAGAAAGTCTGACTCAGTTTTAAAGTGAGGGATAGTGAAATGTTGCAAACTGTGAACAGCCTGCATCTAACAGAAGAAGTTTCTAACATAATAACTGATTTGGTGTCTGTCAATGATGGGTACGGTAGTAATAATAATAGATCAGATCATCCTTCAAGGAAATTGCAGATCCACAACAACATTTTATTAACACATTTGCCAAAAGGAGATGGTATTCAACCTTGTCACACCATGCTTTTACTCTACCAGATCTATGTGAAATGCATCAGCTTCTCTTTTTTAAGAAAGGAAAACGTAGGCCTGATAAAAATGTGTGATGCGACCCATAGGAGCTTTATTGGCCATAGATTATAGATGTAGAGCTAACTATAGACTATTCTTAAACTGAACAGGTTGCCATCCTCTAACTGGTAAAAAAAATGAACGTGTGTCAGTATACGGCGATTCAACTCTTAAGCTAGTGCCCGTGTACTACTTTAGATGCTGGCTTCACAACCCTTTCATACACACAATTGCAATCCTTAATGCTCTTCTTTCCATGCTCAAATTGTCATCTAAACAACGAGGTACTCTGGATCACTGTGCTAATGTATTCATGAGCATAATGAGTATATAACTTTAACCTATTCAAAAGCCATACATTTTCTACAGACGGTCCTATCATTGAGATGTGTCAATAAAAGTAGATGCAGCCAGTACAGCAACAATATTTGACAGCAAGAGTTGGACTGATAAAGCAACTTGGACTTCCGATATTGACATAAATGATTTACAGCATGATGGGAAAGTTGACAAGTAAAGTGTAAATATACCACTTTCTATCACTGCCTCTGAACATTTGCCCCATTTATTCAATAAACAAATCCCACAGCCACTATAAACAAGCATTTGCAATGCATCAGTCTCGCCTTTGGGACCTTATATGTACTTAGCAATGCAGCATATTAGCCTGGGTGCTGAAACATCTACTGTTGTTTAAGATGGAGGGAAAGTGAGCACCAAACTGCGTGACACTCTAGGTATGGGAACGCATGGAGAGAAATATTGCCTTTCAGCGGGAAATGGTATAGTACAAAGCTCTGTTTTTAATATAGAATCAGGGCCTTCGGTGGTCATGTCACTTAAAATACAAGATTTGAAAAAAATATTATTTCCGGGTGCTCGTGGAAGACAATTTCTATGGACCAATCTCTGTGTGGGCAGAAGGACTTGGAGGAGGTAGGTAGTATGGGTGGCAGGCAGTGTGTGCAAAGTTGGACACGGTAGACCATCAGCGAGAGAATGACAGGGCAGGGACTGCTACGGGAAGAAATCGGGGAAACGGTGTACTGGAGCACTCTTATAGAAGGCATGGCGTGCCCCACTGCAGCAGCCATAGAGGGGCAGGGCTCTGCTGCAGGTAGCAGATATGGTAGTGTGTCCTAGTGATTTGGCGGCGCTTAGGGGCAGTGTTGTACAGAGGGATAGTGTGCCCTTCAGAAGTGGGCACATCCTGGCAGTCTACCCTGCTGCAGAGGAATGCAGGGTACCTTACAGCCGGAGGCACAGACAGGCAGTGTGCCTTTCTGCAGGAGGCACAAATGGACAGTGTTCCCTGCTGCAGGAGGCACATGTGCACAGCATGCTCTGCTGCCTGTGGCACAGATGTAGAGTGTACTGCTGCAGGAGTTACAGATGGACAGTGTGTCCTGCTTTAAGAGGCACAGATGGGCAGTGTGGCGTGATGCAGGAGGCATAGATGGGCGGTGTGTCCTACAACAGAAGGCATAGATGGGCAGTGTGTCCTACCACAGAAGGCACAGATGGACAGTGTTACCTGCAACAGAACGAACATGGAGTGTTGCCTTCTGCAGGAGACACAGATGCACTGTGTGCCCTGCTGCAGGAGGCACATATAGACAGTATGTTTGCTGCAAGAGTCACATATGGGCAATGTGCCATGCAACAGAAGTCACGGATGAACAGTGAGCCCAGCTGCCTGAGGCACTGATGGGCAGTGTGTCCTGCTGCAGGAAGAACACAGACAGTGCGCTGCACAGGATACAGTGCATCCTGCTGCTTGGAGGAATTGGTGGCTCTAGGGTGAGCTGCCAGTAGTGTTACAGTGCGTGGCAGGTTCTGGTCTTGGGCTCTGACCTGGGGATATTGCACTACAGTGTTTGAAGGCTTTCAGCTGCTCCCCTGCGCGCTGTGGAAGTAACCCCGAGGCAGCCCTTCCACAACAAAATTACCTTCCGAAGCACCAAAAAACACAAGCGCAAAGCTCAAAGGGTTCAGGGGATGTTGCCGAGATGTGCCTGCTGCCGGAAGGTTCTTTATTAACAACAAGTCCTGGAGGCGAAGACAAGAGAAATGGATTAAATGGTTCTGTGAACGCGGCACTTTCCAGCTTTATGCCGCAGCATGGCGCACGCTTTCATATGGCACCATGTGGCTGAAGCACTAAAACTAAAGGAGTTTGAAGCATGGTGCTAGCTTAAGCAGGTCGAGAACCCACAAATAGACCCATGGCCTGTCGCAGGGAGGACGCGAGTGATTGCAGAGTCTGCAGGAGGAGACGTTTACTGCCGGCCTGTCCCTCGTCGCTGGCTTAGTTTCCTAGAAAGCATTATCAGCCCGCACCAGAAACCAGCGCCGGCCGACTGTCAGAGAAGCCTGTCCAAAGAAGTGCCTTAGCGGCCACTGAAGAGACACCGCGTTTTCGAGTCAGAGGTGCCGAGGGAGGCGGTGGGCGCTACTCCTGCAAACCAGCTCTTCTTCTCTGCCTTTTTTACTCTGCTTAAGTCTTGCACTCCAGCCATGACTGAATCCCTCCCCCTCCTCTCCCCACAAGTAAACTATTGAACCGAGCACATTCTGTCTTGAAAGTAGGGAGTCCACCCGGATCGTGACTGTTATTACACCCATGTTTTCAAGGATTTACCAAATATAACCTCTTTTGGCTGCGTAGAAAAGTGCCTTGCCAAGAACTAGAACAATGGCGATAAAACAAGAAACAGACACCGCAAATTAGTGGTTTTTTGCGTTCTGTTTTATCCTGCCTCTGGAAGGTGAAGCGTGTCGGGAAGGGCGCCCTGTCCCGGGGCCTTAAAGAGGTAGGGGACGGAGGAGTTTGAAGTTGCGTCTAGCTACTGCTCTCGCCTTAGAACCGGCCCAGTTGCGTCTAGCTGCTGCTCTCTCCTTAGAACCGGCCCGCGCCACCTGCGTCACAGCCATTAGACTGCTTCCCACAGTCAGAGAGAAAGCCGAGCAGCCCGCCACACTTCTCGCGGCAGGGCAGCGTAGAAGCAAGCATTATTGCTGATACCGCAGGTCTCATGGCACGAACGGGTAAATTAACAAGCATTTACACGGCACAAACGGGCAAGGGGGTGGGGGGTGGGAGAGAAAGTAGTCTGTGCAGTAAAGGGGCCAGTTGCCATGGAAGGACACAAATTAAGACATGTCCATCATAAGGAGGGACTTACAAGCCTACAACAAACCGGAAGGCAGCATTTAAGATACAAGCCAATGAAAATAATGGGCGGAGAGCGGGCGGAGCTTCCACGCTATAGTGTATACTGCATGTCACAACGAGACAGCGCAAGCGCTACCTAGGCGAGACCTAACGAACCAAAAGAAAATTAAAGAGAAACATTTTCGATTTTTCACCAACTTTTCAAGGTAGAGCTGTAATAGTTCAAACAAATGTACTAATCTGAAGGCATAAAACAGAAAGGGAAAAAAAGGAGACTACTAGAAGTCAGAGAGAAAAGCAAAAATTCATTCGCTCTCTATTAGTGAGGTAGTGTCTGAACGAGAAAGTAATGTCAGATTTGCCCAACATAACAGAGCAAAAAGAATATGCAAGTGCGCCATTTGCTTTGAATACGATAAATCGATAATTTTTAATCTTACAATGCTCTTTGGCGATGAGAGCTATGGGTGTTGCTGTATTTCTGTCTCTAATAAATAATCAAAAGTTTAAGAAGACAAGAAAAAAGGTTGGCTACAGATGCTACCGACAGAATGTGACCATCTAAAATAAGTTCAGTGTCAAACGTTATGCCAAATATGAACACTTTATCGATGTCCTCTTATACAATTCATGGACTTTCTCTGAATGAACAGCAAGATCTGCAATTCGATTATTTGTACAAAAGGTGATATATGTGTGACAACTGAAATCCAGACACATTGTGGACCTATGCACTCAACCTCCTGATGAAAATTGGAGTAGTATTACCACTATGTTAATATCCACTAACTGTAAACCAATATGTCCAACGTGAAGACTCAAATAACATGCTGGAATATAGAAGGACTATGTGAGAAATCCGGTTGTTAGTTGAGTGGGGGGGGGCCGAAATCCCTGTCAGGGGGAATCACAAGTCACTAATTAACCTGTGCTTAACCCTCTAGCAGCTTGGCACACAAGCAGTCAGGCTTAACTAAAAGGGGAGTTTCAGGCTTGGCAAGGAAATTATATTGGCAATTCGAATTGACAGGTTAAAACTGTATTGGCTGCAATGTTTTAAGGGGTACTCAAGTGTGTGGCACATTACGTGCAGCAGGCCCACTACTAGAATTTAATTTACAGGTCCTGGGTATACGGAATACAACTTTACTAGAACATATGAGTAAATTAAGTATGCCAATCAGGTGTACAACAATTTTTCCAAGTATTAGGGAGAGAGCAGATACATTTTGGCACTGGTCAGCACTGGTAACGAGCACAGAGCCCTAAAACCCAACAAAAATGAAAGCAGCAAAAATAGGACTGGTGAAGGCAAAAGGTTTGGGGGAGGCCCTGCTGAGAGGGCAAGGTCTAACACAACCACCCACCAGCCAAGTAAGGAGAGACTAATCAATATCTTCCCTGCTTAGGCGGTAGAACATGGACAATGGCCCTCTACCTTAGAGGCATTTGCCAGTTCTAAGCCCTTCTGAATTCAGTTGCATTCGTCTACACTCACATGAGCCACTGAAGTGACCCATGGTGAACCGCTCTCCGCATCTCTGTGCCCCATTCATGCAGCAACTAATGTAACCTGCCCACAGATGCATCCTAGAAGGCAGACAGTACCACCAGGGCCAACAAAGTGATGTGGCTTATTCCACCCCTTGGATCAGATTTCTGTTCCCAAGGAAAACTCTGTCCAGAGGAACACCAATCAATAGAGGCCACTGACCGCTGGTAATATGGTAATATCAAGAGCCAGGCCGCAGGCCTTCCAGGTTTCTCAGACTGGGGGGGCAACAGCCTCGGGTGCTAAGCACCCTTATTCAACTCTTCTTCCCAGGCGTCCAAGGTTGGTGGTCTGAGATTGGCCACTCATCCAAGGGTCTGTACCTTGGGGCTGGGCAGGAGCCTGGAAAGCCAGAACTTCCAGCAATACCCCCTAGCTCCCCTCCCCCAGGCTGACATACACTGTCATGATGACCCTGCCTGGTGCAGGTCTCAAGCCCTCTGTCTCTGTGAGAGCGCAGGGAGTAATCCTCTTGAAAGTGGCCTCACAAGGGTCAGTCTTGGGGTGTTCTGGTCTCAGAGCTGGGAACCCCTAACCCACAGGTTAGGGGTTCCCGGCTACTGTGGGCTAATTCCACTTTTTGCCCCTCCATCTGAGTCTGTGAACCCTCTGATTGGAAGTACTACCTCCAGAATTCTGGGCTTCCTAGATGCACTGGTAAGGCCCTATTCCCAGCTCTCCTGACACTGGTGGCAAATCATTCCCCAGAATGCAGTCTATTGGCATCGAGGAACTAACTATGACCCTTCTCTGGGTCACCTCGCCACCCCACTTCAGGGATATCAAGGTCATGGGGCGGAAAGAATCTTAGCCCTGGGCCTGAGTAACCCTACATACTTGGCCAGAGTACTGCTAGGGAGACTAGGGCATGTTCTACCACTTGCCCCTGGGGACTACCTTCCCCTAAGGCCACAAGGGCCACTTCTGTAGAACTCCCATCAGTGGGTGGTTTCTTGGTACAAACCAGGACCCCATGCTTGTGTCTCAACTAGAAGCTATCAAAGCACCGGGAATGGAAATGGGGCGCCCTGGGGCACCGCCCACTAAGACCTCTACTCCTGAGGGCGTGGCTAAGCAGAACAGCAAGATGGCCGCTCATTGAGAGGGCTCTGCATTCCGAGCCCAAATATCTGTTACTAGTCCTGTTTTTCCCCGGAACATCCAAGCATATACTGCTAAATCCACCCATCTAAGATCAGCGGCAATGAGTATACGCCAGTAAGGCGGCTGTGGGAAAATCGCACTGCCCTTTGCTGACAACGTGGGGGACTGCGACCTGAAGAGGCCGGCAGCGGAATTGAAGGACTGCAGGGAGGAGCACTGAGACGAGCTGCAACGAGATGCGAGGGAGAAGATTTGGCAATGCACTACACTGAGGACTCAAAGCATTGCCTACACAAAAGCCATTAGATGCTACCAGGAGCAGTACTGAGTTGCCAAGAGGGTTGCGTGCAGCAACGAGCTGCCCCAGTGGGTATACTATAAGTTGGCCTCCGGATAGGTGGGCCCCGACTCCAGGTGGTCTAAGCAGCTCTGCTGTAACCATCAAACCGGGTAAAGGATGAGACCAGTGAGGCTGCAATAGTAAGAGACCCCGGTGCGGTGCGTGGCTGAATGCCTTGCAGAGTGTCAGCGTGAAGAACACCACCATCTGACGCTGCGAGACACTACCCATGACGGCTCAGCGGCGTCCTGCGGCTGATAGACGCGGAGCGTGTTGAACCCTGCTTATGTGCAAACCGGACTGCAAAGCATACTACCATTACGTAACCTTGCTAATAGCACACACTGCGCTCAAGCCGACTGCACTAGGAACAGCCCCAACGCCCACTGGCAAAGCACACAACCTAGGGGTCATCCTCGACTTCACCCACCCCATGACAAAGCAAGCCAACGCCATCTCTTCCTCCTGCTTCAACACCCTCTGCATGCTCCGCAGGCTCTACAAGTGGATCCCCACCGAAACAAGAAGGACCGTCACCCAGGCCCTCGTCAGCAACAGGCTGGACTACGGAAACGCCCTCTACACAGGAGCCTCTGCCAAACTCCTGAAAAGGCTTCAACGCATCCAGAACGCCTCCGCATGTCTGATCCTCGACATCCCTCGCCGCAGCCACATCACACCCCACCTGAGAGACCTGCACTGGCTCCCCGTCAACAAGAGGATAACCTTCAAACTCCTCACCCACGCACACAAGGCACTCCACACCACCAGACCAGCGTACCTCAACAGCAGACTCAGCTTCTACACCCTCTCCCACCAGGACCGATCCGCAGACAGCGCTCTCGCCTCTGTCCCCCACATCCGAAGAGTGACCGCCGGTGGCAGATCATTCTCTCACCTCGCCGCCAAGACATGGAACACCCTCCCCATCCACCTACGGCAGACTCAAGACCTACTGACCTTCAGAAGATTCCTCAAGACCTGGCTCTTCGAACAGTAGCAGCACGGCCCCCCCTAGCTCCATGAGACCCCCACGGGTAGATAGTGCACTCTACAAATGCTATGATTGATTGATTGATTGAAGCACAAGCTCCAACATCCAATGGGCAAAACGGACATCAAGCAGCCCAAACTAACATTCGACAAACGTTCAACACACCAAATGGAAGGGGGAACAGCGCCCACCACTGAAACTGGTGAACTTGAAGCGGCACCCGCACAGGATGACACATTAAAATCCATGTTGAAGGATGTAAAGGCTAGCCTCAAAACCATAGACTCTAAACTTGACACCATGGCAACTCACATCGACCAGATGTCGCAGAGGATTGAGAAACACGAGACCCGGCTCGGTGCTATTGAGACAAGAATATCAGACACGGACGATCGCCAAGCTGAGTCGCACAAACAACTACTTCATATGGACAAGGTCCTAAACCTGATAAAGGCAAAGAATGAGGACCTTGAAGCGACAGCCCGCCAAAACAATGTACGAATTACTGGGATTCCAGAGATAACAAATATGGAACAATACGAGGAGCTAATGCTGAAAGACCTATTGGGAAATGACCTCTCCAGCATGTTCCTGGTGGAACGGGCGCATCAAACACTGGGTCCTAAACCACCGCCCAGAGCACCGCCGCACCTGATTCTCGCTCGTCTAATGAACTACAGAGACACTGTTCTACGCATGGCTTGCAAGCAAGGTACGGTACAGTACCAAGGCAACCACATCTCCTTCTAGCCAGACTTTACACAACTGGTACAAGCTGCACGTCGTGAATTCACACCGGTGAAAAAATTGCTTCAGCAAGGTGGAATTAAATATGCTCTCCTCTACCCTGCCAAGCTAAAGGTACACACTGCTGGCAAGCCGCTAATCTTCATGGACGCTCAAGTTGCCATGAAATTCGCCAAGAAGAATGCAGGTGCACAAAAAAGCCCGAAGACCAACTCAGAAGACAACTTAGAAGAGCGAATGAGCGATAATGACTGAACAGGCGCACTCGAAACACAGATAAGCTGGGACTAGATCTATATATTTGTGTGCTCAATGCTGTATTGCACCTGCTTCAGGGGACATTATTTACACTATAACTAGAGGTCTCTCAGATACACGCCAGATATAGCCCACACACTATAGTAGGGCTGGTAGACTTGAGGTATATTGCATAAAAGGGAGGGCCTTTCTAAACATAAGTTCCGAACACCATTGGCTCGGCCACCCAGTCATAAATGGCAGGGGTGTTTGCTGGCAGAACCTTGTTCCCCCATGGGATAATTTCCGCATAGCAATTTGGGCTCTTGTTTTTAAAGAGAGTTGGGGGGTATAGGGAGGTTTCTTACTCAACCTGTTTGGGAGGGTTGGTGTGGGAGGAGGGGGTAAATGTTTGGATCATATGTTGCAGAATGTACAGATATATGAAATGTCAGTGCACACTTTCGCAACATCTGCAGAAATGCATTTTAGGCCCTGAGACACACATGCCTTAGACACACACTCGCAACCACACGCGTAACACACACACTCACGCACCAGCGTCAGTGCCCGGCTGAAACACTATGATGACAGGCAAGAATAATCTACCCTGCATTACATGGAATGTGTGAGGCCTAAACAATCACAGAAAAGCAAGACTGATGCACTCTTACCTAGCCAGACACCAGGCTGAAATTTGTCTCATACAGGAGACCCATCTAACAGATGCGTCTCTAAACAAACTCAAAGCCAGCAGATGGGGAGAGAGACACACCTTGACCTATTCCAACTACTCAAGGGGAATAGCAATTGTCATCAGGAAGGGACTCCCGGGGGCAAGTGAGAAAATACGGGTGGCCCCGGAGGGCAGATTCAAAATCATAAGTGGTGAGCTATATGGCCAACACATCACAATTGTTAACACGTATGGACTAAATACTGATGACCCTGTATTTTGAAAATCAATTGAGGCAGGGAGTCCAGAGAATGGGAAATTACGTTGTGCTGTTAGGGGGGGGGGGGGGGGGGTTTGATTTTAACGTGGCTCTCTCAGAACGAGTAGACAGGGTGGGAGCACTTAGATCGCATCACCTGTGCACTGCTGCCACACTCAACCATATAATAGATGGTAATTGTCTAGTCGACACGTGGTGCGCCCAGAACCCTAACACCAGGGAGGACACCTGCATATCCAAACAATTTAAAGCCTGGTCCAGACTAGACTTCTGGCTTGTATCACAAGAAATGCATTCACTGCGGCGACACACCACCCACGCATACTGTCAGTTCGCTCACCCGTAGTGATCCATGTTCAGATCCCCAGGACGTACATACAGCCCTTTACCTGGCGTCAACCACACCAATCATTGTTGGATTCCATATTCAAAGAAATAACCCGCAACAAAATACAAGACTACTTCGTTCGTAACACGGGCTCAGTGGACTCGGAGGGGATGGTGTGGGAGGCTTTTAAAGTAGTGATCTGTGGAGAGTGTATAGCTCTGCAGGCCGGAGTTTTAAAAGACATCAGCAATTGCCTATTTTAAAGTAGTGATCTGTGGAGAGTGTATAGCTCTGCAGGCCGGGGTTTTAAAAGACATCAGCAATTGCCTAGCGAAATGAAAAAACGAAACATGAGAATTGGAGCAACGATACTTTCAGTCCCAAACATCGGACATACTGGCAGACATCTGCCGGAAACTGACGGCACATCAATTAGAGGCTACGCGTGAAACACAATTTTGAACAAAACATGCATAAGCCAGTCAATACGGGGAGGGCGACAGACCTGGGAGGACATTGGCAAATATGCTCAAACCGCCAAAGGTTCTGGATACATCACTAAGCTGCACTCCCTGGGGAGCGCGCCGGTACATTTGCCCAGCGACATTCTTGACACAATGAAGAACTACTACGTGCACTTATACACGTCGAGGTATACCCCATCAGACTCTGATATAAAGGCATACCTGGACTCAATTGAACTACTGTGGTTTAGTAATGCACACAGTGAATACCTCAATGAGCAGTTCTCCATGGAAGACATCCAAAGAATAATCCAGAGCATGCCTGGTGACAAAGCCCCTGGGGCGGATGGTCTAACCGCTGCCTTTTATAAAGAATATGCTGATATGCTGGCACCACGGTTGCTGGCAGTATATAACGAAGCACTGCAGATGGAGTCACTCCTGCCCTCCCTGCGCGAAGCAGTGATCATAACAATATTGAAACCAGGCAAAGATCCAACATCATGCGACTCGTATTGCCCACTGTCCCTAATAAACAGATAATAAAATATTCGCCAAGCTACTAGCTAATAGATTGCAGTCACTACTTCCCCTCATTGTGAGACCGGACCAGTCCGGCTTTGTACCAGGCAGCTCCACTTCGCACAACCTCAGGACACTATTCACACTGCTACATTATCTCGCTCCCCAAGTCACGGCAATCGAGGTAATGCTACACGCTACAAAAGCGTTTGATTCGCTAGAGTGGAAATTTCTTTTCGAGCTGCTCACACGACTGGGTATCAGCCCTCTATTTAGACAGCCGATTAGACTTTTATACACTGAACCCACAGCCAGACTAAAAGTGAATGAGCTCATATCAGACCCAATTCTGATCTCTTGTGGTACCCGACAGGGTTGCCTGCTGTCTCCCCTACTATTTGCTATTGCTACGGAACCCCTAGCCAAGGCAACACCATGCACAAAGGGGCCTTGGATTTACAACAAGAGGCTTGATTCTATCCATGTACGTGGATTACCTCACTCTGTACGTAATAGACCCAGCGACTAACTTTAACCCACTATCTAGAGAACTAGTCCGATATGAGGGACTGTCAGATATCCAAATTAATTGGGCAAAATCTACTATTCTCCCACTAACAGACACCACAACACCATTTGACACAGAAAACCCGGTTGCCTGGGTGGAGGGCCCGGTGCGTTACCTGGGAATTTGAATAAGTAGGAATCTGCAGGTGGGTTGATGACCTGGAAAGAGGAGAGAATACAAAGGTGGAAACACCTTCCGCTATCACTCACAGGTCGCATAGCAATAATGAAAATGATATTCCTCCATAAATTATTATATTTGTTTGTGAACCTGCCGAAACCCCTTACTACACAATTTTTTTTTCAAGTGCCTTAAATCCAACATGATTGAATTAGTATGGGTGGGCAAACAACCCAGAGCATCTAGAGACCTACTCATGTTGCCCCTAAAGCAGGAAGGGCTAGCAGCTCCTGATTTCGTACTGCATGCATACTGCGCCCAGGCGCAATATCTCCACTTCTGGCAGCATCCTACGCCATTCCAACCACATGTAGCCATAGAAACGGATGGAGTGGCTCCACTACCCCTGTCAACCACTTTGTACCAGGAGTACAAACACCCCCAACAGGAGATTGACACAACAGAAACAATAAGATGGGCAAGGGCGGGTATCTGCAAGAGGGCTAAACTAGAAGTACTATCTTCACCAACTATGCCACTAGCAAATAACCCTCAGATCCCTCTTTTAATGGAGTGTAACATATGGAAACAGCTCAACAGAAAGGACTAACTACATTTGATGACCTCTACCCCAACGGTCAATTTGTTACAATGCAACAGATATGCGCCACGCCACGGCCTTCGCCTCTAGACACGCTATTATACTTCCAACTCAGAGCCGCATGCCGCTCATGTTTTGGCTCCTTTCCTGATGCCCCACCATCCCTGTTAGCGTTAAGCACGTGCTAAAAGAACCCTCGGCATGGAAGCTAGTCACACATAATTGCACTACCACACAATGGGAATCACCTATCATCACACCAAGCGCACGCGCAGCTTGGGAAATTGACATAGGAGAAGAAATCTGTCGAAACCTGGGCATTCTGTTGGGGCCAACTAGAAAATCTGTCACCAAACTACCGCCTTCGCCTAATACATTTTAAGTATCTACACCGTCTATATCGCATCCCTACACAATTGCACCGCATGGGTCTATGACCTGACATGCGATGCTGGAGATGCGGAACGCCAAGGGCCACTTCTATTCACTTGGCTTGGGAACGTCGAACTATAGCTACCTACTGGAGAGAGAGATCTTTAGACACATAAAAGTCATAACAGACTATAGCCTGCCATGTACTCCTCTGCTTGGCACTGCTGGGTTACGTACACAGCGTGCCTACCACTGGAAGAAGGCTGACAGCGCTACTCCTCTTATTGACGAAGCGTCGAGTGGCAATGCACTGGGGGAAGCAAACACCACCAGTCATCAAGGCCTGGGAGTAGGAGGTCACCTACTGCCGCGACCGACTAGAATGTTACTGGGAACTGTTACGGGCTCGTTCCAGACCCAAGGATATATGGTCCCTGTTCACACACTGGCCCGGCTCTGTAGACGGCGCTGCACTCTAGGGGCTCCCCCTTTCCATGGCCAAATAGAATGTACAGGGATACACTGTAAGTGGAGTAGCTGGCCGCATGCAATCGCCGGTTGGCAGCAACAATCTAAGTAGGGACGGGCTGCTATCTAAATGTGGGTAGTGTGTCTTGCAATATATCTGGATTTGTAAAATGATGTCACCAGGGCAAAAAGCATATAGGTGTAACTATGTACTGCAAAATCGTCTGTAACACAATTGTCAAGCAATGTACTGCAAATGTTGACATGTTTGTTAAGTGTTTCAAAATCCCAAAAAAACAAAAAATAGGAAAAAAAAAAACCAAAAAAACTCCTCTATCCTTGGAATGGGTAGAGGAAGGTTTTTCTCCCCAACTATTCTGGGACCTGTGTGGGTCACTGCGGGGCTCCTCCTCACTCTCTATGAGGGAACCTGAACCACTCCCTCAGGATAATTCCCAGGTACCTTTGTGTAGACCCTGGTGCTGAGCCAATGTTCTACCTCCTTATCAAGCTCACTATGGTCAGATAGCTTACTATCCACAAGTTGCTGGTGCTCACCCCGTGCCTTGCAAACAGGATTCACACAATCCACCCAGGTTTGCTGGGGCAGCTTCTGACTGTCTATAAACTTCTGCCTAGATCTTTCTGGGGTGAGCCCATATGTCCTGGTCAGGACCCCCTTTATGAAGGCATACTTTACCCTGTCCCATTTACCTAGTGCTAACAGGGCATCCCTCCTTTCTTTGGGAATATGCCTCCAGGGCTGGCCCACAATCTTCAAGGATCCTATTTATCTTCAGGGCAACCTCATAAGCATCAAACCAGTTGTCTAGGTTCTCTCCCACAACAAAGTTAGGCACCAGATCCTTTGGGATGTGGACTTATTTCTCCAGAGGGCACTGTGCCTATGCTGCCACCATTTCTGCTGAGCTCTGAGGCTTGTTTTAACTTTACGTCCAGCTACTTGAGACTCAGTTCATAACCCACAACAAGGTCATTTCATTCAGAGCTAGCTGTTTCTCCTGCAGTGGTAGGGCTCTCTTCATTTCCCCCTTCGATGCTTTTGCAGCCAGTTCCAACTGGGCGAGCTGCAACTGGCATTCCCCTTTAGATCTCCTGTCCCCCAGGTCAGCAGTTTCCTCAGCTAGGCCCAGGAGGGGACCTAACTCCTGTGGGTCTCCCCTTCTCTGGTTCTGGGGCCAAGGGAAAAAGCTGCTTTTATCTGGACCTTTTGTCACATTGTCCTCTTCTATGTCCTCCTCCTCCTTATCCAGAACATCCTCCTAATCATTATCCTCCTGTGCTGCTGCCTGCATTCTGCAGAACTCCATTGGCTACCACCCGTCACACCCCTTAATGCCCCTAAAGGAAAAGTTAGTTACCTTGGTAGAGACATGATCTAGCCGCATATCCCTTACCTTTGAATTTGTCTGGAGTCAGACTTGATCCAGAAGGTTTTTCTTCAAGCAATACCTTTGTGCACTGGTAGGTGGCATCGGTCGTCTTCACGTGACATTGGTATCATCTCCGCCGCTGTGATGTCCATGTCACCTATATAGGCGACACCTCAGCACACTGTCGTCAGTTACTTTCACAACTTTACATTCCAGGGATACGGAGCCATGAAGTGCACAGACATTAGTGTGCTTTGAACAACTAGGGCCCTGAAAGGAAACAGCCCTGACCCTAAAAACCTGTCCTCCATGCGGGGAGAATAGGTGGGACGGTAAGGAATCTGCGGATAGATTATGTCTACCAGATAAGGACTTTCTGAAGGTAAGCAACTTGTTCATCCGATAGAGACATCAAGCAGTAGCATACTTACCTTTCAATAGATACCCAAACAATACCATCTCCGGAGGAGGTACTCCAGACAAGTTTAGAACAGGAAGTCCTGCAGGACAGTGGCCAAAAAGGCCGGACTTGACTGTCCAGGCAGTAGTGCTTGGTGTATGTATACAGTGATGCCCACGTTTCTGCCTGACAAATGTTGAGGACTGGAACTCCACGTTGCAATGCCGTGGTAGCAGCCTTAGAGTGAGCCCTCAGGAAGCTGTATTTTTGGCCAGAGAATAGCAAATTCTGATGCAGAGGATGACCCATCGGGAGATAGTCCTCTACTGCACGGCATGACCTTTCTTTCATCCGATGTATCAAACGAATAATTGATTGTCTACCAGTAACTCTTTACTGCAGTCAAGGTAGAATGACAATGTTCTTTTTGGGTTCAGTTGGTGAAGTCTCTCCTCTTCAGAGGAGTGCGGAGGAGCATAGAAAGTGGGCAATGTGACTGATTGCCCCATGTGGAATGGTGTAACCACTTTTGGTAAGAAAGAGGCCCTAGTGCAAAGCATCAACTTATCAGGGAAGATGTTCAGGCAAGGAGGCCTGGTTGACAGAGCCTGCATTTCACTCACCCTCCTGGCAAAGTTATTGTCACCATAAAGGCTAATTTGATGGTGATAAGCCAGAGGGGGCAATTATGTATAGGTTCGAACGGAGCACAAATCAGGAAAGTGAGAACCAAATTAAGGTCTCACTGCGGCATTATTAATGGGGCAGGTGGGAACATATATACAAGCCACTAAAGAAATGTATTTACAAAAGGGGATTTAAATAAAGAGGGTTGGTCTGGCAGCCTCAAGAAGGCAGTCAAGGCCAAAAGATATCCCTTAAGAGAGCATAGAGTAGAGCCCTGTTGGGCTAGAGTCAAACAAAAAGAGAAGCATGTACAATATTTGACCAATTTTTTGCCACCGGTAGACATACACTGTCTTGGTAGAGAGACACCTGGCTGCCAAAATAACATTACAGGCTTCGGTAGGAAAGTCGAATGCTGCTAACTGCCTACACTCAATCTACATGCAAGCAGGTGTAGAATTGACAGGTTCGTGTAGCTGCTGCTGTAACAGAAGATCCTTCCAAAGGGGCAGTCTGATCGGATGATCGATACCCAGTTGGAGAAGCTTGGGATACCAGCCTCTTCATCCCCAGTATGAAGCCACAAGAATGACTTGGGCCCGATGCTCCTGATCTTCTTGAGCACTCCGGACAGGATTGTTATTGGAGCAAAGACGTATAAGAGACCTGAGCAACACTTGAGACGAAAAGCGTCACCGAGTGATGTGCCGCCTTGGAAACTCCAGTGAGCAAAACTGCTGACATTGAGCATTCTCGGCGGAGGCAAACAGATCTAACCAAGGCTCTCCCCACTTCTGAAAGAGACCTTGCGCCACCTCCGGATGGAGATGCCATTCATTATTCACTAGGCTGAGTTAGTCTGCCCTGGAGTTCAGGGAACGCTGCCAGGTGCTCAACTACCAGGGATAAGCCCTGCTGTTCCAGCCATGTCCAGAGCTGCAGGGCCTCTTGACAAAGGGTCCATGAGCCACCTCCCCTGTTTGTTGCAGTACCCCATGGCGGTGGTATTATCTGTGAACACCTGAACCAGGTTTGCTTTGATGGACGGAAGAAAAGCTTAAAATGCCAAGTCAATCACTCGGAGCTCCAGTAAGTTGATGTGGAGTCTGGTTTTCATTGGAAACCAGAATTGTTTGATCTCCACCTCTCCAGAATGGCCGCCCCATCCCCCAGGCATGACACATTTGTCACTACTGTGAGATCTGGTTGGGGAATGGAGAGGGATCGCCCACCGACCCAATCGCAGTTGGTCTGCCACCACTGCAGGTCTTGTGCAGTTCCCGCCACGATCTGGACCATGTCGGAGAGATTTCCCTGAAGCTGAGCCCACTGAAACTTCAGGTCCCAGTGCAGTGCAGAGTCCACATGCGCCATCTGGAATGTGCCAGGGTGGATGCAGGAGACCATGAGGCCCAGCAGCCTCACTCATTCTCACCGAAATCCAGTATAGAGGCTGAAAAATCGGTATCACAGCCCGAATATCCTGGACTCGCCAATCGGAACGATAGGCCCAAAAATACAGTGTGTTCAGAACAGCTTCAATGAAAGGGAGCCTCTGAGAGGGAGTGACTTCGGCATGTTGCTAGTGACCCCAGCGAAAGCAGGAGGTTCGCTGTAGTCTGTATGTGGGTGAGGACAGTCTGGGGCAAGCTTGCCATCAACAGCCAGTCATTGAGATAAAAGGAAGACTGACACCCCTGATCTGCGCAGATGAGCTGCGACCACTGCCATTACATTGGTAAACACCAGAGGGACACTGGTAGGACCGGAGGGGAGCACCATGAACTGAAAGTGCTCGTGGCCTACTGTGAACCGCAGGTAACGCAGATGGGCAGTCAGAGACAGGAATGTGAAAATAGGCGTCCTGCAAGTCCAATGCCACCACCCAGTCTCCGGGGTCTAGGGCAGAGGAGACAGGAACCTGAGTGAGCATTTTGAACTTTTCTTTTTTGAGGAAGTAGTTGAGGGCTCACAGATCTAGGATAGGACGATGTGATATTTGCCAGTGGTGGAGGTGACAGCTGATCCTGCCACCAACAGGCTGGCCATGATCTTGAAGGATCAGACTAGGAAGGCTGTGGCGGGAGGAGCGAACTGACTCATACTCTGACCGCCTGACCCACGGGGTCGTAAACAGCAGCACCAACAATCAATCAATGACACTTATAGAGCGCGCTACATACCCGTAGGGTCTCAAGGCGCTGGGGGGGGGGGGGGAGGGAGGGGGGGAGGGTGCCGCTACTGCTCGAACAGCCAGGTCTTCAGCTTCTTCCTGAAGGAGAGGTGGTCTTGGGTCAGGCGCAGGTCGGTCGGGAGGGAGTTCCAGGTCTTGGCGGCCAGGTAGGAGAAGGACCTTCCTCTTGTAGTCGCTCTTCGGATGCGGGGGACGGCGGCGAGGGCGTGGTTGGCTGATCGGAGGTGGCGTTTGGGAGCGTAGAAGTTGATCCGGCTGTTGAGGTAGCTCGGGCCTTGGTCGTGTAGGGCTTTGTGTGCGTGGATGAGGAGGCGGAAGGTGATTCTTTTGTTGACGGGGAGCCAGTGAAGGTCTCTCAGGTGTCCGGTGATGTGGCTGGTTCGTGGGATGTCGAGGATGAGTCTGGCTGAGGCATTCTGGATCCGCTGGAGTCTCTTCTGGATCTTGGCGGTGGTACCGGCGTAGAGGGCGTTGCCGTAGTCCAGTCGGCTGGTGACGAGGGCCTGGGTGACGGTCTTCCTGGTCTCGGTGGGGATCCACCAGAAGATCTTCCGTAGCATGCGTAGGATGTTGAAGCACGCCGAGGAGACGTTGTTGACTTGCCTGGTCATGGAGAGGGAGGAGTCCAGGATGAAGCCCAGGTTGCGTGCATGGTCTGTCGGTTTGGGTGTGGCGCCCAGGGCGGGAGGCCACCAGGAGTCGTCCCAGGCAGAGGGTGAAGAGCCCAGGATGAGGACCTCCGTCTTGTCAGAGTTCAGTTTCAGGCGGCTGGTCGCCATCCACTCGGCTACCTCTTTCATCCCTTCGTGCAGGTTGGCTCTGGCGGAGGCGGGGTCGTTGGTCAGGGAGAGGATCAGCTGGGTGTCGTCGGTGTAGGAGATTATGCTGAGGTTGTGTTTGCGTAAGATGGCCGCGAGGGGGCTCATGTAGACGTTGAAGAGGGTGGGGCTCAGAGATGATCCTTGAGGGACGCCGCAGATGACTTCGGAGGCCTCTGACTTGTACGGTGGTAGGCGGACTCTCTGTGTTCTTCCGTCGAGGAAGGAGATGATCCATTTCAGCGCCTTGTCCTGGATTCCGATGTTGCTGAGGCGCTGTACTAGGGTGCGGTGGCAGACCGTGTCGAATGCCGCGGAGAGGTCTAGGAGGATGAGGGGCGCTGTTTCTCCATTGTCCATCAGGGCTCGGATGTCATCGGTGGCGGCGATGAGGGCGGTCTCGGTGCTGTGATTGGCTCGGAAGCCGGACTGTGAGGGGTCGAGGGATCCGTTCGTCTCGAGGAAGGCGGCCATCTGCTTGTTGACGGTCTTCTCGATGACTTTCGCAGGGAACGGGAGGAGCGAGATGGGGCGGTAGTTCTTGAGTTCGGTGGGGTCCGCTGTTGGTTTCTTGAGCAGAGCGGTGAGTTCGGCGTGTTTCCAGCTCTCAGGGAAGGTGGTGGTGTCGAAGGATGTGTTGATGGTGTCTCGCAGGTGGGGTGCGATGACAGCGTCGGCCTTGTTGAAGACGTGGTGAGGGCAGGGGTCGGTCGGTGATCCGGAGTGGATGGAGCCGCACAGAGGTTGTTGAACTTGCACGGTGATGTAGCTGGGGCAGCTGAAAGCCCTTTCTGTGACCACAAAAGGGGCAAAAAGCAGATGGTGGATGAGTGAACACTGAGAGGCCCAAGGACTTGGCCATAGCACGCGAGTCCCTAAACTGATCCAGGGCCACTTCTGCCAGGTATTTAAAGAGACGGGTGCCATCAAAGTGTATGTCCATAAAGAAAGCCTCATCATCCTTAGACAAGCCAGAAGTTCTCAGCCAGGTGTGGCCGATGACATCGCTCTGCCTAGCGCATCGGTCGTGTCAAGCCCACAATGAATGGTGAAATTTGCTGCATCTCTCCCATCTGATACTGCTTGGGAGAGAATGGCTGAGGCCCCTTCTGGGACCTATGGCAGCACTTGCACAACCGTTTTTCACAAGGAGTCGAAGTAAAGGTCCAATAAGCATGTGGTGGTCACTGACCGCAATGCAAGACTGGTGGAAGAAAACATTTTTCTTGCCCTATCTATCCAGCTTCTTGTATTCACTGTCTAGGAGTGTGGAGGGGAATGCGCCTTGTGAGGTAGAGAATTGGACCACCAAGCTCTCGGGGGGTAGGGTGGTTAGTGAGGACGTTTGGGCCACCCGGTGCAGGGCAATGGCGGCAGGCGATTGTCCTATTCACAGGAGCCCCTGTGCTGCGCTGGAACCAGTTTTCCAAAATTACATCAGTCAAAGCCTCATTGAAAGGCAGGAGGAGTTCCAAGGAGGAGATACTCGGCAGCAGTACCTCTGTCAAGACTATTTCCACCGAAGGGAGCTGAAGGCCTAGGACCTCAGCTGCCCTTCTCACCATCATAGCATATGAAGCTCCCTCCTCTGTAGTCACGGTAGAGGGGAAAGCAGGTTAGAATCTGGAGAGGTATCCAGTCCACTGGCCTCATACCTGTTCATTTTGTGCTCAGGCTAGTCTTGTAAAGGGTCCCGAGACTCCTCCAAATCTTCCTCTATTCATAGCCCTTCAAAATAGGGCTGATTTTGCCATCGGCATGGGAACTGGCATCGGTAGGCACTGATCTGGCTCCGGGTTGTTAGGGATAACAATGGAGCTGGCACTGGTCCCAGTGTACTAACGACAGTGGTCTGGATCCATTGGGGGCTATCCGGATCGGAATGGCCGGGCCGGACCCGATGGTGCCCCCTCTGAGCCTCCAGGGCTCAAAGGAACGCCGGGAGGGTCAGGTCATCCAAATATGAGGCACATGGCATCACAAAATTCTTTAAGATGGGTGGGGGTCACTTTGGCTCTTGGAAAGGCAGGGAAGCGCAGAGCTGAGACCTAGAGTGCTGAAACTCCTCTGTCACATCAGCCGACAGATGGGGAAAACCCGACACATGCTTCCACTTCTTTTCTTTCTTATGCCTCTTACTGACTGATCTGATGACTTCAAGTGGGAGCACAAGGACTTAGGACTCCTAGAGTGGAGCCCGGACATTTCTCTCTACCAGGACCTAGAACGAGACCTCCGGGGCGAACGCCGTGGAGCTGAGTGCCAGCTTCAAGAAGCTTTAGGAACCGCTTCCTGAAAGCTTTTGGAGTCATGGCCTGGCTGTCCGAGCAGGACTAAGTCGTAGTTGCGCACCTTCCTTGGTAGCGTTGCACGGTCTGCCTGCCAGCTCGTGTTGCTGCTGACCCCAGACACTCTTCTGCCCCCCTACAATGAACTCAACAGGGCAGTTGGATCTGGCTGAAACATGTTGATACAAACAGATAGGGTAAGAGAGAAAGACGCTATGATATACCCGTTTTATTTTAATCCTGCCAAGTGGTGCCCATATTAAAGATATAGGGGTACCCACCTACATTTTTTTTTTATCATATTCTTTCCAGTAACAGGGATCGCTTCTGAGAAAAAATGGTTTCCTGAAAATATACGCTCCACCATGAGCGTTGGTCTGCGCCCTGGTGTGTTAGTGGCCCAATGATGAAGCATGCCACTATTAGTGGGTGCGAGCAATATTGACAATCCTATGGGCTGTTCAATATGAATTTCGTTTTTTTACCTACTTTTCATTTCTCCCAGATCAGCCCCAGTGGGTCCTTCTTTGTGTGTGAGGTTCAGTGTCTTGTTTGGAGAGTGAGGGAAGGCTCAATTTCTAGTCCCTTTTTGTTGTGCGGTTAATGTTGGTGGTCATTCCAGCCACTAAGCCGCCTGCATTCTTCGTGGTCCATCATCGCCTGGGGTTTGGACTTTGTCCTCTCTGCTTTCAGGTACTTCTCAACCAGAACCCACGTTCAGATTCCACCGACCTGGTCAACGAGACGCTGTAATCAATGGGCTTTCAAGATCCTCCATAGACATCAACAGGCAATTCCGACACCACTTTGTAACTATGCACCAGTACTCCCTTGTGTAGGTATCCTGGTTCCCTGGGTATCCACAGATGGGGTTTCTCTCCAACCTTCCTAAATCCAACTGGCTTCCTCTGGGTTCTTTGGAAAGGGCTCTGAAACAGTAAAATAGCAAACACGACTTTCCACTTTTAATCATATGGACAATTGACCCGGTGTAACACCTCTGCTACTGGGTGCCCGGGGATTCCTAGCTGCGAACCTTTGGTGGTTTTGTGCTTCCCCTGCCTTCTTCATCCTTGGGTATCAGTCTTATTTGGTTACTTACCTCACAGCAAGAAGTCAAGCAGGACGTCAATAATTGGCTTAATTGAATCGGAGAAGTGATTTTGAGGGGGTCACTCCCAATTAAAGTACCTCAGTCAAGATGTTTGTCTTGACTGCCACCGAGGGCGGAGTAAGGTCCAGGAGCTTGGCCACCCTTGCAAAGGGCACTCCTTCCTCTGTAGCCACGGTAGGGGGAGAAAGCATGCCAGTATCTGGAGAAGTGCCCAGTCGACCGGCCTCTGCCAAGTCCTTTCACCAATCCACCTGTGGATATAAATGTTTGTTTTCCTCAGGGTTCAGCGACCCTCTCCCAATACTCCCCGAGTGCAAGCCCAAAGAAATAAAACTAGGGAAAGAGGTGGCTTCAGTTGGCGGACAATGCCTCTCCTGCTCTGTGTCAGATTAGAATGGGGACTGTGCCGCAGTGCCAGCATCGAGACAGTGGCAAGTAAGGTCAAGATGGTAAGGTCGGCGCTGGTCTCGACTGTCACGGAAAGAAAAGAAATGATGTTAGTGTGCTGGGGCGGCACCTATATAGGCACTGTGCACATCACTTCTGATGCAGCCGCCGCCACGCAGGGCCGATCAATGCCATCTACCAGTGCGCAGGGGTATTGCTCACAAAAAATGTCTGTATCCAGTCTGATGCCTGGGGACAATTCTAAGGTAAGGGTTTTGCAGCTAGAAGTCTCTATCAGATCACACCCAGAACACACATGAGATATTCCATACAATTACTGCCAAGCTCACAGCATTACGTTCAATGCTCGGGCACTTGATAGCCTAAGCGAAGCTGTGTTCAATGCTCGCTGTGGCGCTCTGTGAAACGAACTGCTAGAATTTTATGCCGAGTTAAATTTTTAACATTATTTTATTGTGTGGTCTCTTACCTGGATTTTTATCGTTTTAACTGTTTGGAGTGGGGCGTGGAATTGTTTGCTGCTATTTTATGCACTGCACTTTACGGAGCCTGCTTCCGGCCAGTAAAACACCACTTCCGCCGGTTAGCGGTCTAGTGGTTCATGGGGGAGTACATTAGGAAGTCGCTGTCGCGCCCGCGCAGCACTTGATAGCCTAAGCGAAGCTGTGTTCAATGCTCGCTGTGGCGCTCTGTGAAACGAACTGCTAGAATTTTATGCTGAGTTAAATTTTTAACATTATTTTATTGTGTGGTCTCTTACCTGGATTTTTATCGTTTTAACTGTTTGGAGTGGGGCGTGGAATTGTTTGCTGCTATTTTATGCACTGCACTTTACGGAGCCTGCTTCCGGCCAGTAAAACACCACTTCCGCCGGTTAGCGGTCTAGTGGTTCATGGGGGAGTACATTAGGAAGTCGCTGTCGCGCCCGCGCAGCACTTGATAGCCTAAGCGAAGCTGTGTTCAATGCTCGCTGTGGCGCTCTGTGAAACGAACTGCTAGAATTTTATGCTGAGTTAAATTTTTAACATTATTTTATTGTGTGGTCTCTTACCTGGATTTTTATCGTTTTAACTGTTTGGAGTGGGGCGTGGAATTGTTTGCTGCTATTTTATGCACTGCACTTTACGGAGCCTGCTTCCGGCCAGTAAAACACCACTTCCGCCGGTTAGCGGTCTAGTGGTTCATGGGGGAGTACATTAGGAAGTCGCTGTCGCGCCCGCGCAGCACTTGATAGCCTAAGCGAAGCTGTGTTCAATGCTCGCTGTGGCGCTCTGTGAAACGAACTGCTAGAATTTTATGCTGAGTTAAATTTTTAACATTATTTTATTGTGTGGTCTCTTACCTGGATTTTTATCGTTTTAACTGTTTGGAGTGGGGCGTGGAATTGTTTGCTGCTATTTTATGCACTGCACTTTACGGAGCCTGCTCCCGGCCAGTAAAACACCACTTCCGCCGGTTAGCGGTCGAGTGGTTCATGGGGGAGTACATTAGGAAGTCGCTGTCGCGCCCGCGCAGCACTTGATAGCCTAAGCGAAGCTGTGTTCAATGCTCGCTGTGGCGCTCTGTGAAACGAAGTGCTAGAATTTTATGCTGAGTTAAATTTTTAACATTATTTTATTGTGTGGTCTCTTACCTGGATTTTTATCGTTTTAACTGTTTGGAGTGGGGCGTGGAATTGTTTGCTGCTATTTTATGCACTGCACTTTACGGAGCCTGCTTCCGGCCAGTAAAACACCACTTCCGCCGGTTAGCGGTCTAGTGGTTCATGGGGGAGTACATTAGGAAGTCGCTGTCGCGCCCGCAGAGCGGACGCGCGCAGCGGGCGCGCCGAACGCGCGCCTGTCTGCGCCCGTCCGCGCTCAGGCCGGGCCCAGGGCCAGGTCCCTTGGTTCCTTTCCACCAGCTGGAAGGTGCACCTATACTGGTAAGGACCTGCAGCGGTGGAATCACAGAGACAAAGGGCTCCAATGTCATAAACTCTCCATGAGCTCCATTCTCGATGCTAATGTGGCTGTTGACAGAACGGTGGGGTCCCCAGTATGTAGGGTGTGCATGGTCCCGCTCCCGACCCTACTTAATCTTCCCATTCAACACAGGAAACCTGGCCACGACATGGATAAAGATGTAGGAAGGGATGATCATCTTAATTGCGTCTTATTTAACGCAAGATCGCTTGTCAAACACTCAGTGGAATGTGCTCTTCTCTTGGAAAATCACAATGTTAAACTCGCATTTATCACTGAGACGTGGCTAGACAGCACCTCGGGTCCTGACCTGGTTAAGGCCACCCCCACTGGTTTTTGTTGCTACTCCCTAGACCGAACTCACAAAAGGGGCAGAGGGCTTGCAGTGATTTATCACGACTCTCTAACCCCTTATTTTCTACCGGTGTATGATCAAGGTTGTGAAGCCCTCTCTTTTAACATTACTTCTGTACACTGTAAACCTTTTAAAGGGATCCTAATCTACCGCCCTCCAGGAGCCAAGACTGATTTTCTCAACTCTCTTAACATATTACTAGAAGATGGCTTGACTCAACAACCTTTTGTCGTTCTAGGTGATTTCAATTTCCATTTGGAAAAACTGGAGGACCCTGATACGGCTAGACTCAATAGCACTATGGCCTTAGGAGGCCTTGAACAATTGGTCTCCTTCCCCACCCACATAAAAGGACATACCCTAGATGGGATTTTTTCAAATAATTGTGACTTGGGTAACATTTCCGTCCTTCCCATCACTTGGTCGGATCATGTTATAATTACCTTTGAACTAAAACATGTCACGAGGGATCTTACAAACTTAAAAGATAAGAAGGAGATCACAACTAGAGCCTGGGGAAAAGTAGATGTTATACATCTAGAATCTTCCCTCCTGGAAAAAATGCCTATAGACTCGCCCGACCCTGAAGTAGCAAGCCGACGGTATAACAACTGGCTGGACGAGGCCCGTCTCCGTGCAGCCCCCCCTAGAAAATGGATACCGAGAAGGGCCATACCCACGGCTCCTTGGTATTCAGAAGAGCTTAGGGGAAAAAAACTTCTATGCAAACGGGCAGAAAGATTGTGGCGAAAAAACTAAACCACGGCTGACAAAATTGTCCTAAAATCAACGATTGCAAGTTACAAACAATCTCTCTTGGTAGCCAAGAAAGATTACTTCTCACGTCAAATCACTAAAGCCAAATCAGACTCGAAGGAGCTTTTTAAAACTGTTATTAAACTCTCAAACCCCAGGACGCCCAACGGTCCAATCACACCTAACTTTTGCAATACAGTCGCTGCATTTTTCAAATCAAAAGTGGTAACCATCTTCTCTTCTTTATCAGATATGGTCAACAAAAAGCATGTGGATTTAGACACCAACACCCCCTCTTTTCCGGCCAATACCCTGGATCACTTTATCCCGCTGGACTTAGAGGAAACAAAAAATCTCATGAATAATATTAAATCAGGCGCGCCCAGCGATCCTTGTCCTACATGGATTATTAAACAGTTTGCAGATACCACCTGCAGGGTTTTAACACCCCTTTTTAATAATGTATTTCAAACTGCCACTTTTCCCACCCCCTGGAAAAAAGCCTCAGTACTACCTCTCTTGAAGAAATCATCCTTGGACCCTAAAGATCCTTCTAACTATCGCCCTATCTCCAGACTTCCTCTACCAGCCAAAATGCTTGAAAAAGCTATGAACAGGCAACTCAGCAATTTTCTTCAGCTGAATGATTCTTTGGATCACTCACAATTTGGCTTCAGATCTCATCATAGCACTGAGCTGGCGCTTATTAAATCGACGGAGGAGATCAGAGAAATTATGGATAAAGGAGGAAATGCTATGCTAATCCTTTTAGACTTATCCGCGGCCTTTGACACCGTGCATCACAAAGTTCTGCTAAATCGGTTGTCAAAGATCGGGATAACAGGACAAGCTTGGAATCTCCTTGAATCCTTTTTAAAGGACAGACTTCAAATAGTTGAATTAAATGACACTACATCAGAAGCCTTCTCCCTGCCCTGTGGGGTGCCGCAGGGCTCTTCCCTGAGCCCCACTCTTTTTAATATTTATGTGGCACCCCTGGCTGGTATTATTAGGGCATTTGGTTTCCAACTTACCTCATACGCTGACGACACGCAAATTGTGCTGTCGGTGAGGGAGGGAGCTGAAAAGGAAACAGGAACTTGCTTTTCGGAATGCATGCTATCCATTTCCAGGTGGATGTCAGCTAATTGCCTTAAGCTGAACTCAGCCAAAACAGAAGTGGTAAGGTTTGGAAATAACCCTCGAATGTGGACTCCTGATTGGTGGCCTGATTCACTAGGTCTTTGCCCCACACCCTGTAGGAAGGCTAAAAACCTGGGAGTGGTGGTCGATGAAAAACTTAGCATGGGGGACCAGGTGAGCAGGGTCACCTCAGGTTGTTCCTTGGTACTCAGAATGATTAGGAAAATTAGGTCCTATCTCACTGAGGGGTGCCTCCGCACTGTAGTGACTGCACTTATACTATCCCGACTGGACTATTGCAATAGTCTCTATATCAATATGCAGTCACAACATCAAAACAGGCTGCAGGTCATTCAAAATGCAGCTGCCAGACTCCTGACTCGGACTCCTAGATGGGTATCAGTTAAAGATGAGCTGAAGAGACTGCACTGGCTTCCTACCCACCTGAGAGCTAGGTTCAAGGCCTCGTGCATTGTGTTCAGAGCCTTGAACGGGATAGCTCCCGAATTTCTCAAAAACAAGTTTTCCTGGTACACTCCTTGCAGAATGCTCAGATCTACTGGAGCTAAGCTAGTGAAAACTCCTTACTGGCAAACTGGGGAGGAAGGAGCTTTACCTACGGGGCTGCTAAAATCTGGAATGAACTTCCTTTCATGTTGAGAAATGCATCAGATCTCAGCTCCTTTAGGAAGAATCTCAAAACTTGGCTTTTCTCTCAGTTCTAATTTCCCATTCTAGCGTAGGCTATCAGTGTTTAGCGCCAGGACACCGCAAGGTAATCGTGCGCTTTATAAACTTTAATAACATAACATAACCAATCATGATAATAAACAATACCAACAGTCAACAGAACATCAGACACACATCCAATCACAGTTTACAGCACCATATTGTTGACCTTATCAAGGTCACAACAAGACAGTTCTTCACAAAACAGTACATCCCTCCATGACAATATAACACACTGATTCAACAAATCATACCCCACAGTGGACCCTAATCACATGCTATAACCTCAACTAACTCAGACATATTGTTAAAGCCAAGCAATGCACATGGCAATCCTCCCAAACATTGCATACCTGAATTGTTAAAGGTCTTCTGCTTTATAAACATAACATTAACCATTACAATATACATACAACCAAACATATACATAGGGATTCCGTCTTTTTGTTAAAACTGATTTTTATTGATAAAACGCCACCAAAAATACATTGCCTTTGAGTAAAAACTGGAAAAATGCTGAAATTAGCTGCACTCCTACTGCTGTTGAGCCCTCCACTGTCAAAGCAGTACAAGAAAAGAATTTACCATTAGGCACTTTTCTGCGATGGAACGCTCCAGCTATGAGGAACTCAGGCCACCGTAAGCAATCAAATGTGCCCTTTGGACCACCCACAAGTTTCCTTGGAACCCCTGTATTCTATAGATCTACTTTTAGGCCTTTTAAGAGAGCGTGGCTCATCTCCTATGGGTTCAGCACACCTTTCTCTGCATATTGTTGTACAGGGGCCCGCAGGTTCACAGCTGAACTATGAGCAGGGTGTCTGTTTGGAGCAAGAGGCATCACCAAGATTCTATCTTCATTGATTGAGAGACTGAGGTTCGCTTTATGAACGTTCAGGTATCAGGATTGTGGCAACAAAGAAGACTGTGCATCCACATGCCTCCTGAACCAATATCCTCCCATAAAGTGCTGTAACCAACACTCATCCTCTTAGTTTTTCTATTGTGGTAGAATCAGGAACATCTTCAGCAACCACCAGGGGTCCCTGCACTGGTTTTGCTTAAACTGTGCTGCCATCCGTGCCTACATTAACTCAGAAAATGTAAACGTTAGGGTATAACTTGTAGAGCGTACAGCTCAGAAGCAAGAAGAGCCTTTGGTTTATGGTTCCTAGCATGGGCTGCAGACAAACTTGTGTGAGCAAAAATAATTACCTGGATCTATTCTGAGCCTGCAAACTGAAGTAAAACTTGTGTTTATGATACAACCCCATTATCAACAGGTCTTACTGTCTGCAAGTCAAAAGGAAGCTTTAAACATATGATACCACAATAAGGCATTGCACTTATCAAAATCATCTGAACACACCAGTTAATACCTTTGATGGAAACATTGATCTGTGCTCATTCTTCCTCTCAATTGGAAAAAATAATGTGGAACAGTGGAAGTGACTTGGGCAACTCTCACACGTGACTGGAAAGCTTCACATTGGTTTTAAATACATAAAGGTCCCCACATTTGATAAAACACTATGCTAAGCGGTCATTGTGCTGACTTTCAAATAAACAAAAACAGCTATAACATTACCCGACAATTCAAAATAAATTTCATTCACAGTGGGAACTAGACAGGCAAAAGGCCCAAGGCATCCTGCAGGTCAATAAATATATTTACTACCTCATCATAATCTGTATACAGTAGCAGAGTTTTAAAACACAAACAACATTCTAGCTAATAGTATGCATAGTAATTCCTTAACAAACTTCTCCCCTGTGAGAAGATAGATCAGAATGTTGCCCAGATCATACAGTAATACCAATTTTATTAGCCCAATCCTTTGTATCACAAAATGAAGAGCAGTTCTGAGTGATACTGGCTTGTGGTAACAGAGCAGTGTGCACTCCACAATACATATTTCTTTTTGTAAGTAGAAAATCATCATTCAGTCACACACTCATTTGTCTGCATAATTAAGCAGCAGGAGGTGTGCTGTATGCTCATCATTAACCTTTTATCTGTCACAATCAAATCGCTGTATGCTCATCATTAACCTTTTATCTGGCACAATCAAATCTTAATGAAGTGGAAGCATATCTCTATACATGCATATCTTTCACATGGGGTGGAGCAGGACTGCTAGAAAGAGGACTTTATGAGTGCAGGAAAGTGAGACATGCAGTGAGGTGAGCGAAATCAGGAAAAGTTACAGGCAAAAACAAATTCAAGGAAAAAGCATTGTGAAGGGAATTGGGAGCAGCTAAGAAGGAAGGAAGAATGGACAATAGGAATGAACAAACGAAGGAGGGAAAGAAAAGGAAAGCCATATTATTTATAAGACATGGAAAACACCATCCCTGTGATTTATTTACAGAGAAAAAACGAGTTAACAATATGACAAGTACTACTGTTACAAAACACAATCACACTAATGAAAAATACCATATTCATCCATTCACAAAGCAATCTGTACATGTCCTATCACAATAAACCGTTACATTTAAGCAAAAGTCTAGCTGTCTCCTCACCTATTCTAACCATTCAAAGTACCCATGCCCAAAATGCATCCATCTTTAGAGAATGCGTATATGCAGTATGTAATACTGGGGGGAGTGCTTGTTGAAATGTATGTGTGCATACAGTGGAGGAATGTGCTCTTTTTAAGTGTTTTAACACTATGCGTTAAATAACCATATTGTAATTTCGACATAGAGCAATATTCAACATAAACAAGCAAATGATTACCTTCACCCACTGCTCACTTTTGTGATATGAGAACATGAGAGAGATGCCGATCCTTCCCAGCAACTTTTTGTCTACTCCATTATGAAGTGGATCCTTCTTAACTACAAAGAAAAAGAAATGTCATTGAACTGCTGTACCAGACTCTGGTAACTACTCCTTATTGCATGTATGTTGAATTACTGGAAACAGCTGATGGTAACACATACAGACTACAGCTTTACATTAGTGACTTGTGTTTAACACCTGTGTGGCTGTAGCTCGACACACCATTGCATTCGTCCATGTAAAAATAATCTGCTCTGTTCCACTAATTCGTCAGGCACATATAAGAGACAGACAAAGTGTTGCCTATCACTAGCTGTAGGGGATGCTCCTAGGAGAGTCTGAGTATTAAGTTTACCAAGGAGAATGTATTTTATTCATCCCCTTTAAAAGTCTTGGAAAACAAACTATCAGCTAAACAACAATGGGACATGCACACAGTATGAAAACATTACGCAAATAGTTAAGAACCGTTTGATCAACATTAAGACTGCCTTTCAGAGAATAGCTCTTCCAAACCGGTGTATGCTGGTGGAATGAGCACGATACACTAACACCCAAGGACAGAACTTAACCGAGGGAGTCCTTGGTTCTGCACAGGGGATGATCTGGCCATCTGCTTCAGTATCAGCATTCGGGAAGGCAGAGCTCCTGGTGTGAAGGAATATTAATTTAACAAAAAGGGGGAACAAGTGGGCTTTTAAAGGTCCAACATACATGCCCATATCAAAATAGTACAAGAGGGTATGAAGTTCCTTATGAGAGTCTTGAGCAGAGAGAGCCAGGATAACTATTACTATGGGGGTGGTCCAACTAGTGTTACAAGGTGAAAGGGGAATTCCTCCGTTTGGAACTAGGGCCCTCACACACCCAGCCAGCTAGGTGAAGGAATATTACTCATCTACTTTGCTCAATACTACAGGGCAGCATTGGCAATCTTGCAGCTTCAGTAACCATGAAGGCTCTAAGATGGTGGGAGGCTCCTCTGCGTGCAGTCTAGGATGCCAAGTTGGGAGGAAGGATTAACTTGGTAAAGAGTATCATAATGCAGGATGGATCAATGCAGGAGGTCCTCTTGAAACTGCTATACAAGGACAGTGCAATTTACCTGTAACGGTGGTTGTGGTCAAGGTAATATTTATTCATAACCGAGATGCAAGGTCACTAATTAGACATAAAATGGAATTTGCAGTTCTTGTTAACACATGAGTTAGATATAACCTTTGACACTGAAACCTGGGCGGATAATACATCCGGTCCGGACTTGGTTCAGGCAACCACAGCTGGCCATATGATTGTCAATGTAGACAGAGTAAGTATGAGAAGAGGAGGGCTGGCTATTGTTGTATGTAACAATCTTTCCGTACGCTGCTCTCCGGATGCAAGTGGTTCAACTTGTGAACTTACGGAGCATTACACCTTTAGAGGTTTACTGATATATCGCCCACCCGGACACAGAGCATTCTTTGCATCAAGTATAAGCCCACTGTCAGAATTTTGTGTTAAATCAACAGATTGCTTGGTGCTGGGGGATTTAAATTTCCATTTCGGAGAAAGCTGAGGATAATGACACTGCCTTCTCGATTGACTCAATGGCCAGCCTAGGATTACATTAGCTGGTCAAATTTCCCACTCACCAAGCAGGACATATATTGGATGGATTTTTTTCTCCAACAATCAAGGTCTTCAGGTACTGGACTCTCTAACTCTTTTGTGGTCGGATCATAAAGTGGCAAAATGTAACATTAATCAACCTCGTGCTTCGCCCAGGAGTAGCATGAACCCCTAGGGTACAAATGGCAGGGTCAGGCAGAATGTCGGTCTATCGTCCCTACATTCTGACCCATCAGACACCTTGTTTAAAATCAAGTCCAGTCCCATGACAGATCTTGACTCAACCATACAGAACTATTCTGCCTGGCTAGGAAAGGCGATTGACAGCCTCGGAACCATGGTTCTCTGTGAGCTTGAGAGTCCAGAAACAACTGTGTAGAAGGAGCAAATTTGGACATCCAACTATGATCCTCAAGATAGAGAGATCCATAAGCAATCAATCGCAGAGTATAGTAGGATGATAGAAGAAAAAATGAAATATGTTTTCTGCAAGATACTACAATCTAATAATTTGGCAAAAATAACTTTTTAATACTGTAAAAAGCTCCGAGAAAATACCTGTGCCTAACAGTAACAACTGCAGCCAAGAGTTTTGTAATATATTAGCTAATTATTTTCAGTCAAAAGTAAAAGATGTTTATGACTCGTTTGTAACTAATAATCAATCATCTGCCATTGTCTTGCAGTCAAGGAAGGCAACCCACCCCTGATATCTTTGATAAACTCTCTATGCTTGGTACAGAGCTGGTCTCTACTCTAATCAAAGCCACAAAATCCAGATCTCGATTAGACACGTTATCCAAAAATTGCTCATCTAGTTACTGAAATCCCAAACACTCAACTGACTCCGATTTTTAATGAAATAATCAACATTGGTTACTTCCCTCTTGATTAGGCTTCCATTCTGCCTTTATTTTATTTTTTAATGGTCTTGATCCACAAGCCCAGTAGTTATAGGACAATCTCTAGGTCACCTTTTTCAATCTAAGCTACTAGAAAAAGTTTTGAATACGGACCTTATGTCAGTCATTGACACTCATGACTTGCTGGACTCCACTCAATATAGTTTCAGAAATGTACATAGTACGGAGACATCAATGGTAGCAGCTTCGGAAGAGCTGAGGTCAATCCTAGATGGAGGCGGCAAGGCCGCATAGATACTATTGGATACCCTCTGCAGCCTTCGATACGGTCAATCATACCGTTCTGATTGACCGGCTTGCTGAGTTAGAAACAAATGGTGTAGGAAAGTGCCTCTTTTGGACACGGTTAGCCCCCCATGTTTGCCTGGAAAATGGTAGAATTTTGACTGGAAGTGCACAAGGTCCTTCCAAACCAGGTCCCCTGTGGCAGATCTCTTTCCCTAAATTGGCACCACTTTAGCTCACATATAAGTCCCCAGTAAAAAGTACCCCCGGTAACAAGGGCCTTGTGGTTAAAGAGGAACCCTAAGAGCAGCAGCACGAGTTGTGCAACCTGAAGGGACCCATCACCAAGCACATGCACACTGCCACTGCAGCCTGTGTGTTGTGGTGCAGACATAACTTAAGAGTTGACATGACACAAATCCCTGTGTCCCATGCCCACAGACACTGCCTGAGATATAGGTAGGACACCCCTCTAGGCAGCCTTAGCTCTAAGGCAGGGTGCACTATATCGCCTGTGAGGGCCAATCTGCATGAGCAGATATGCTCCTGCAATATCCTTGTAGACTCCTGGATACTTTAAGTGACCAGAGAAGCCACAGTAAGTACATGGAATGGACACTTGTCTTTCAGAGTTCCCCGTGGCCATGATAGCTTCACTGAAGTATGGGATGTTTGGTACCATATATCCCAGCATAATAAACCCCTACTGATTCCAGAGTCACAGTTAAAAATTGCACACAGATTTAGGAAGCTGGCTCTGTATATAGTATATCAAAGTAAGGTACATTATGCACAGAGTCCAGTTGATCTCCAGAGGCTTTACAGAGGTTAAGGTAGAAAATACCTTACCCTCTTTTGTGGTAGTGTGGTTGAGCAGCCATGCTTATCAGAGGGCCGTGTTCAGCATTTGTTGTACACACTCGGGCAAGAAATGACTACACACAGTCAAAGACTGAATCAAAGACCAATTGTTTTGTACAGAACTATTACTTTGTTACTTTTATTTCTGGAACCAAGAGAACTCAGCTGCAGGTAAGTAACAGTTTTAAATTAGCAATACTTTTCAGGTACAGTAAATTGAGTGTGCAAAAGCAAAATTGAATATGCTACTTACCAGTATGCATCTGTTCTTGGCATGTAGGGCTGCTGACATTCATATCTGTGCATAGATCGCCGCCTAGTGTTGGGTCCGGATGATTGCACATTGTTGTCCTGGAAGAGTCTTCGAAGTATCACGAGATAGGTGGCTCCTCCCCTGGACTACAGTGCGCATGGGCATCCTCTCCATCCTCAGATTGTTTTTCGCCATTGTGGCAGTGATGGAGTAGATACAGTAAGTGATGACCATGCTTATACAGTAATTCTGAGTGCTGCAGCCGCTACAGGCGCCGGGGAGGAGGGTGGGCGATATGAATGTCAGCAGCCCTACATGCCAAGAACAGATGCATACTGGTAAGTAGCATATTCGGTTCGAGGCATGTGGGCTGCTGAATTCATATCTGTGCATAGATTATATAGCAGTCCCTCCATTAGCGGCGGCTGCCCGTGCCAGCTGCAGCAGTCTGAAAAAGCGTTTTGAGAACGGCCTGTCCTACAGCTGCCTGCTGTTTTGAATGTACATCTACGCAGTAATGCTTGGTAAATGTATGTATAGTGGACCATGTAGCTGCTCTACATATTTCCTCTACAGGAATGTTACCCAGGAAAGCCATGGACGCACCTAACTTCTGTGTGGAGTGGGCCCTTGGGGCAATCGTTAATGTGCGTTTAGCTTTTTGATAGCAAATTTGAATACATTTAACGATCCATCTGGCTACCCCTGCTTTGGAAATGGCGTTGCCTTTGTGTTGTGGAGAAAAAGCAACGAAGAGTTGTTGTGTTTTCCTAAAATCCTTTGTTCTGTCTATATAGTACATGAGGGCCATCTTTAGATCTAGTGTATGGAGCGTCCTCTCTGCGACATTTTCTGGATTAGGAAAGAAAACCGGCAGTTCAATAGTCTGATTCATGTGGAACTGCAATATGACTTTAGGCATGAACGTGGGGTTGGTACGTAGTACAACCCTATTTGCGTGAACCTGTATGAATGGCTCTTGAATGGTTAGTGCCTGGAGTTTACTAACTCTTCCCAACGAGGTGATCGCCACTAAGAAAGCTACTTTCCAGGTGAGGAATTGAATCTCACATGAATGTAGAGGTTCAAAAGGTGGACCCATTAATCTGGTGAGGACCACATTTAGGTTCCACACTGGAGCCGGTGGATGCCTTGGAGGAATCACTCTTTTGAGTCCCTCTAAGAAGGCTTTGATGGCGGGCACCCTGAATAAAGAGAGGTGCTGCCTGTTTTGAAGATAGGCGGCTAACGCGGTGAGGTGTATACGGATGGAGCTATACGCCAGATTGCATCTGTATAAGTGTAACAGGTAACAGATGATGTTCTGAATGGATGCATCCAACGGATTAATGTCATTGTGAGTACAGTAAATGACAAACCTTTTCCATTTAGCCGCATAGCAAGCCCTGGTTGTGGGTCTCCTGGCCTCCTTGATGATATCCATACATTCAGGAGGCAGATCGAGGTAGCCAAACTCTAAGACTTCAGGAGCCAGATCGCTAGGTTTAGCTGCTGCGGATCTGAGTGCTGAATTGCGCCAAGGTTCTGTGTTAAAAGTTGGGGTGTTAGCCGCAGTCTTTGATGCGGTACCACAGAAAGTTCTAGAAACGTGGTGTACCATGGCTGGCGTGCCCACGTGGGAGCAACTAGGATGAGTGTTAGGGAGTGTTGCCACAGTTTGCGTGCCACCAGCGGTATCAAGGGCGCTGGGGGAAAAGCGTACGGAAATCTGCCGGACCAGTTCATCCATATCGCATTGCCCTGTGACTGCGGATGTGGGAACCTGGCGGCAAAGCTTTGGCATTTTGCGTTTTCGTTTGTGGCGAATAGGTCTATCTCTGTATGACCCCACTGTTGGAAGTACGGTTGGAGTACTGACGGATGTAGCTCCCACTCGTGCATCTGGTGGCTGTGTCTGCTGAGCAGATCCGCCATCTGGTTGTCCTTGCCCGGGAGGTGTTCCGCCATGAGGAATATGTTCCTCTGAATGGCCCACTTCCACATGCTCTGAGCCAGATGAGACAACTGTGGAGAGTGTGTTACTCCCCGTTTCTGTATGTAGTACATGGCAGTCATGTTGTCCGTCCGGATCAACACAACTTTGTTGCACAAGTGTACTTTGAATGCCTTCATTGCCAGGAAGATCGCCATCAGTTCCAGAAGGTTGATGTGCATCTTTTTTTTCTGTGTCGTCCATAGTCCCTGCACTGTGTAAGTGAGTACATGAGCTCCCCATCCCTGGAGAGACGCGTCCGCCGTCAGTATTATTTGTGAAACAGGCTCTTGGAACGGTCGGCTCTTGCAAAGGTTTTGTGGATTCCACCAATGCAGAGAGTTGGATGCCCGACCGCTCACCAACACTAGGTCTGTCAATTTTCCTTGAGCCGGATTCCATTGACGTGCCAAGCACTCCTGAAGCGGGCGCATGTGTAGTCTCGCGTGCGGGACTATGAAGATGCAGGAGGCCATCATGCCTATCAGCTGCATGAACACTCGCGCTGGAAGGGAGTGTTGAGGTTTGAACTTTGTGATCAGCAGTTGCATGCTGTTGATCCTTACCAAATTTGGCTGAGCTGTGGCTTCCAGAGTGTTTATGGTCGCGCCCAGTTACTGGCGCACGTGTGCGGGTTGAAGATGTGATTTTGGATAATTTATTGAGAATCCTAGACTGTGAAGAAGGTGAATGATGTGGGATATGTGGCTGGCACATTGCTGGGCTGACTTTGCCTGAACAAGCCAGTCGTCCAGGTAATGTACATGGCAGTCATGTTGTCCGTCCGGATCAACACAACTTTGTTGCACAAGTGTACTTTGAATGCCTTCATTGCCAGGAAGATCGCCATCAGTTCCAGAAGGTTGATGTGCATCTTTTTTTGCTGTGTCGTCCATAGTCCCTGCACTGTGTAAGTGAGTACATGAGCTCCCCATCCCTGGAGAGACGCGTCCGCCGTCAGTATTATTTGTGAAACAGGCTCTTGGAACGGTCGGCTCTTGCAAAGGTTTTGTGGATTCCACCAATGCAGAGAGTTGGATGCCCGACCGCTCACCAACACTAGGTCTGTCAATTTTCCTTGAGCCGGATTCCATTGACGTGCCAAGCACTCCTGAAGCGGGCGCATGTGTAGTCTCGCGTGCGGGACTATGAAGATGCAGGAGGCCATCATGCCTATCAGCTGCATGAACACTCGCGCTGGAAGGGAGTGTTGAGGTTTGAACTTTGTGATCAGCAGTTGCATGCTGTTGATCCTTACCAAATTTGGCTGAGCTGTGGCTTCCAGAGTGTTTATGGTCGCGCCCAGGTACTGGCGCACGTGTGCGGGTTGAAGATGTGATTTTGGATAATTTATTGAGAATCCTAGACTGTGAAGAAGGTGAATGATGTGGGATATGTGGCTGGCACATTGCTGGGCTGACTTTGCCTGAACAAGCCAGTCGTCCAGGTAAGGGAAGACGTGAATGTGCTGTCTCCGTAAATGTGCAGCCACTGTCGCTAGGCACTTGGTAAAGATCCTGGGTGCTGGTTGTTACTCCGAAAGGGAGAACTTTGAACTGATAATGTTGATCCTGAATAGTGAACCTCAGATATTTTCTGTGTGATGGGTGTATGGGTATGTAGAAATACGCATCTTTCAAATCCAGTGTGGCTAGGAAGTCTCCCTGACTGAGTAACGGTAGAACCTGCTGGAGGGTGAGCATATGAAAATGCTCTGACAGAATGTAGTGGTTGAGGGGTCTCAGGTCTAGTATAGGTCTGAGAGATCCGTCCTTTTTTGGGACCAAGAAGTACAGAGAGTACACTCCTGTCCCCTGTTGGTTTACGGGCACGACCTCTATTGCACCTTTTTGCAGCATACTGAGCACTTCCTGCTGCAATAATGCCAAGTGCTCTACGGACATAGGACGGTGCTTTGGCGGTATGTTGGGTGGAGTGGACGTTAATTCGAGACAGTAACCATGCTGGATAATGTCCCTGACCCACCTGTCTGTGGTGATGGTTTTCCAGACTGACAGGAACTGTTGTAGTCTCCCCCGACAGGTGTTACATGGTCGGGGGGCAGTGAGAGGGCGTCACTGTTTATTTTTGGGGGAGGACCTGGTGTTGCCGTACCCATGTCCTCTGCCTTTGGTGCTGGATCCACGATATCCACCTCTGGTGGTTTTATCATAGTTACTTTGTGTGCCCCCTTTATTGTATTGCTGCTGTGACCCCTGACCTCTAGCTGTTCCTCTATTCCCGGGGCGACGAAAGGAGCCACTACGAAACTGCTGCGTTTGGAGAGCCCCATTGATTTTGCAGTGTCAGTGTTTTTTTTCTTAATTTTTTCGAGGGTAGTGTCAACTTCAGGGCCAAATAAATAGTCCGGGTTGACCGGTTGATTTAAGATATTGTTCTGAATCTCAGGCTTGAAGCCTGAGATTCTCAACCATGCGTGCCTCCTCAACATGACGCTTGTGTTGATTGCCCTGGCCGCAGTGTCGGCTGCATCCAGTGCGCATTTGATGGATGCATTGGTAAGGAGTTGTCCCTCTCTGATAAGGAGCTCCGCTGCCTCTTTATATTCATCTGGCAAATGTTGTAGCAGTGATTCTAGTGTGTCGTAGTGGGACCTATCATAACGGGCCAGGAGTGCCTGTGTGTTGGCAATGCGCCAGATGTTTGCCGCTTGCGCTGCAATCCGTTTGCCTGATGTCTCCAGCACTTTGGACTCCTTGTCTGGGGGAGGAGCATCAACCGTTGTTTGTGAGTGGGCTCTTTTGCGAGCATTAGCAACAACCATGGAGTCTAAAGGTAACTGACCCCTAATGTACATAGGGTCTCCGGGTGCAGGCTTGTATTTCTTTTCGATTCAGGGGTTCAGCAGCCGTGCCCTGGTTGTTTCTTTAAAAATGTATTTTGCAGGTTTTATAACTCCTTTTAACATTGGCAGAGTTTTGACAGTTTTTTCAGAGGAGGCGAAAGTGTCCACTAAGAAGTTTTCTTCTACAGTGTCAGAATGGAGTTCCACTCCATGATTGGCAGCAGCCCGTTCTATGAGGGCATTAAAGGCAGCTGTGTCCTCTGTGGGAGATGTCTTTATGTTATAAAGCTGCGTGTCAGGAGTATCTGGTGCGGTACCCTGGTCGGTGGGGTCATCCCATGCCTGATCTAGGTCTTGCAAGTGATCATCAGGATCGATATCCCCAGGGTAGGTGGTATCATCCCCTACATAGTCCTCTCCTGTGTCTGTCTCTGAATGCGTAGGAGAAAAGGACGGTGGATCCTGATGGAAGGGTTGTAAGTGTTCATGAAGCACTGGTTCTGATCCTGCCGGCAATTTGTGTTTGAGAGGAATTTTGTAGGAGTCCAATCCCCTCTCTGGCGTGATTTTCCGCTTGCGGAGCATCAACCTACCAGTGTCGGCGTCGATAAAGTGTGCCCGTGAAGGCTCGATATCGGTTTGTCCAGTGGATGGGGACTGTGTTTGGCGGACACGTGTCCGAATCTCGAACATTTTCGGCGCCGTGGGTGGTAACAATCCAAACGTGATGTTCGCTGGCGCCGAGGGTGATTTTGCGCTCTTGTGCGTTTCGGGGCCTGACGTAGAGTGGAGGGTTGCCCGGTCCCTGATGCGTTGCAACGATTCTGAGACCTGTTGCACGGTGAACGCAGATGGCGCCTTGGAACCGATCGGCACCTTGGAGGTAGGCGTCAAAGCGGCATCCGACTTTTTTGCAGTCTTTGGGTCGTCGATCCGAAGGGAGGTATCGACGCTCGGAGTCGATGACTTGGCAGGCGCCGCCGTCTTCGACGTCGATGCAGACGGGTTGGCCACCTTGACTTTGGTGGTTTGGGCCGTAACCTTCGGTGCTAGAGGCCGAGGTGCTGTGTGGGGGCCGAGGGGCTTCTTCTTCGGCTCAGCGCCCCGATCCGCTGCGGTGAGCTCGGCACCGAAATCTCTTTTGGCGCGGTCGGAGCCGATGACCTTTGTCGGCGTCGAAGGAGTGGAGGGCTTCGAGGCCTTCGAGCCGATCACAACCATTTTCACTTTCGGTTTCTATGGAACCGGTGCGATGGACGGTTTCGGTTTCGCTGAAGGGAAGCCAGTCGTCTTCGATAGTAATGACTCCTGTGAAATGTTCGAGGCCGGGCGTGGAGGCGGGGCCGAAGAACCTTGAGATTGGTCTTGGGTAAGGCCCGTAGGCGATCCCTCGACCTGAGCCTTATGACGACTAAGTTTTTCGGCCTCCGTATCGACGGGTTGGCCTAGCTCTTCGCTGGAGCTATCTTCCTCGGCCCCAAGGGCCTCATCGTAGTCTCCTACCTCTTCGACGACTTCTTCTCCCTGAAAGTTCACCTCATCGTCGTCTTCCGATCGGGAGTCGTGTTCGGAAGGGGGGCTGGAGTCTACGTCTTCCACGCTCTCGGCGTCTTCGTCCTCGGTGCTAAAGATGTTGGCCGGGGCAGGCGCCGATTGCTGCGCCTCCAATCTCGCTGCCCGTCGATTCCGGAGAGTCTTCTTCGATCGGAACCGGGCGCAGGCCATACATTTCGAATCATCGTGATCCGGTGAGAGACATTTGTTGCATACCGGGTGGACGTCGATGTGTGGGTATTTCGCGTGGCATAAAGGACATCTCTTGAAGGGAGTCCTCGATTCCATCGTCGATCGAAGTTGGATGTTTGGACCAAGCGGATCCGAAAAGCTTGAAGAAGGTGCTAAAGCACTAAAGAAACTGGTCGATACCGAACGGGAACAGTACCGACGAGAACTAAAGGCCTTTTGGCCTTAAACTAAATTTTCCTAACTTGAGCTAAGATAAGCACATCCGAACCCAATGGCGGAAAAAAACAATCTAAGGATGGAGAGGATGCCCATGCGCACTGTAGTCCAGGGGAGGAGCCACCTATCTCGTGATACTTCGAAAACTCTTCCAGGACAACAATGTGCAATCATCCGGACCCAACACTAGGCGGCGATCTATGCACAGATATGAATTCAGCAGCCCACATGCCTCGAACAAATACTTTACAGTATGTTGCAAATACTCTGTGATATCAAATCAACAGTGATAGAACTTAACAATTGTAACAAATAGACACTTAACCTAATAGGAAAAACTGCAATGCAATCCTATGGAAGGAAAACAGTAAGGCACACTTCTAGGTTAGTACTCAACTTACACAACCAGTCTTCGGGGGTATAGACCAACACTGGGTAAGGGTTGGATCAAGGTAAGTATTGCAAAACTAGCAGCACTGGGGCGTCTGGATGAAGCGGTAACTGGGCCCAATGTAAATCAATAGAGACTGGGGACACCCAGAAGAGGTGCTGGTTGCAGGTAAGTACCCCTAGTTTCAGGGCACGGGCCCTGAAGTTTTAGGCAGGCACAGGGGGGCCACAAGGCAGCACCAAAGCTACACCACCAGCAGCACACGGAAGCCAGGTGCAGGGTGCAAATCAGCGCCGGGGGCCAAATGCAAGTAAAGGGGAAGGGGGAATCTCGGTCACACAAAGAGGCTGCAAGCTTGGACCAGGAGGCTGGACAAAGGTGAATAGCTGTGCCGGTAAGTTGAGAGCGATGGACGCCTGAGCACCATCAGCTGGGCTCCCCCAAGACTAGATCAGAGGGCTGAGGACGCAGGGGTGCTTTCAGGGGTCAGATTTTCTTTACCAGAGCCAGTTGCGGTCAGGGGGACCCTTCGGGATGAAGCTGCACTAGTCTTCATGGGGTCTGGGAGAGGTTAGCCACGGATGGTGTTGAGGTCAGGATAGCTGGGGAGACTTCACTGAACAGGTGAGCCACCCAGAGTAGGGCCATGGGCATCGGGTGCAGAGTGGGCATCAATCACGGTTCTAAGCTGGATTTAGAGCTCTTGTGGTTGGATTCTTCTGGATAGGGCCACTGTGCTCAGGAGATCTGGTCCTGGTTGAAAAGTAGGCAGTCTTTCTCGGGTTTCTGGAAGTCTCTGGCCATAGGACAGGTGTCGTCTTCTTTGCAGTCTTTAACGCTGGAGAGAGGACAGTACAGCTGGGGCCAAGTCAGTTGTCTTCAGGCTTTGCTGCATAGTGTTTGTCCTCCTCCTTCTTAGGTTACAGAAATCTGAGGATCAAGGTTATATGCCTTTAGGATGACTACACTCTTTGTATGTCCCCTACCTTTGGGAAGTGGGTATCCCCTAACCTGATTGGCTAAAATCCTTCCATCTAACATGGAGGATTTTCTACGGAGGGAGGTCACTTCGGCTCAGGACACCATAGGGTTGGTCCTGGCTGAGAGGGTACACACCTATCCTACTTACGCATTTTCCTGTCAACCTTGCTGCTTAAAATGAGGCTTGGTCCGGGAGCGGACATCTCCACTAGCTGGAGAGGTCCTGGCTAGCATATCAGAGGGCAAAAGCCTTTGAGGCTAGCCAACCTAATTGCTGTTCCTGCTTGGCAATAGGTAAGAAGCACCTCCACCCCAAGTAGGCTTTGTTCCTGACCCACAACAGCGCAAGGGCTCCCACCTCAGGGGGAGGGTCAAACAAATGTCTGTGTGTGTCAGGCTGGTGCAGACCAGTAAGCTGTACACTGGGTAGTTGGCCGTTTTTGAGGGGGCATCTCTAAGATGCCCTCTGAGTGTATTTTACAATAAATCCAACACTGGATTCAGTGAGGGTTTATTATGCTGAGAAGTTTGATACCAAACTTCTTAGCATTCAGTAAAGCCGACAATATGACTTTACTACACTTACAATGTCGAAGAATGGACTTGGACAATGTAGGGGCATATTGTTCATGCAACTATCCCTCATCTGTGGTATAGTGCACCCAACCTTAGGGCTGTGAGGCCTGTTAGAGGAGTGACTTACCTATACCACAGGCAATATTAGGGAGGCATGGCACACATGGACGTGTGCAATGTTTACTTTTAAGTTTTACCTGCAACAAAACACACTCCACAATGGCAGTGTCTATGTGTTAGGTGAGGGGTCTCTGAAGGTAGCCCTTAGCGACCCACTCTAGTAACAAGGCCCTTGGTATCCGTGGTACCTTTTACAAGGAACTTACATGTGGGCCAGCGGTGTGCCAATTATGGAAACAAATATACAGTTTTGGTAAAGAACACAGGCACTGGGAACCTGATTGGCAGGGACCCAGTGCACCTTCAGTCAAAGTACATTAAAGACCAGATAAAAAAATGGGGTATTACTGCAACAGAAAACCACTTTCCTACAACAGAGGATCCCTTAGAGGGGTCCCCTGAAACCTACCAATCCTTAGTATGGTCAACGACTGGCCTAAGCAAGCCTGCTACCACCATAAAGTGTTCTGACCTCATGGGATGAATGCCTGCGCTCAATGCCTTTCTTTGGTGGAGGTGTTGACACGTCCCACAGGTCATTAGAGACATCTGTGGCGGGGAGCTTCAAAAGCCTTGCCACCTTTGTAATGCGATCCCAGCTTCTCCTGTTAGAGGGAGCAGGCCCACTTCCTGTCCTCAGCCCCTTTTTGGCGGTAGGACAGGCTGCAAACTTAGAAAGAATAGGAGATGTGTCCACCCACCCCCAACTCCACTCATTAGGTGCTGGAGGCGAGTTGAAGTACACTTTTCAGTGCCCTCCATCGTGGGACTTATCCAAACAGGTCTAGGTCTATCTCCCCATCCCACAGGAGTTGGGCATAATAGAGGGTGTAGACACCCCAGGTAAGGAGCACATTGGCCACTACATGTCACTCCCGTGTAACGCACGTAAATCTAGTTTTTAGGTGGAATCCTGAGACCCTGAACTTCAGGTCCTGATGACCTAAGAAGAGCTGGACACTACAGAGTCGCACCAGCAGAGATGACTGCAGAGAACTACTCACTTGGTCCCAGCCCTACCAGCCTCTGCTTCCCTTGACGATCCTGCGCCAAAAGATGACTTGTCCTGCAGCCCAGCGACCTCCAAAACCTTGAGGACTGCTTGCCTTTGACAAAGATCTCCTGAGAACAGCAGCCCTATTTAAAAGCAACCATCTTCAAAGTAAAGACCTGCAGAACTGCAAAACCTGCCCCCATTTCCACCTCTACACCCGAAGCCTCCAGCCCGAGTCCAAGTGGCCCACAGGACCCCAGCAAGGTTCCCTAGTGCTCCAAAGCCCAAGACCACTGTGAGCTGAGACTTTTCAGACTCTCCAACGTCACCTGCAGACTCTGCACGGAGACCTCCCTCAACTGTGATCTGCTCTGGCAAGACGTTTCTGACACCAAAAGACATCACTTCATCTGTCCTTGGTGAAGAGGAAAAAGGTGTCCCTACGTCCCTGAGCATCCCAACTTACCTCTCTAGTTGTTGGTTTCCTCGGGACCAGCCTCCCCACCTGAGCCTGCAGCCATTGTCCGATTGGGCCTTTCTCCATTGCTTTGCATTGGGCACCCAACGTTGTGTTGGCACCCTGCACCTGGCCTTCCCTGTGCCGCTGGTGGTGTAGTGTTGGTGCTATTTTGGGCCCTGTACAGTGCTTGCCTCAACCCCTGGAGACTGGTCCTCCGAGCCACTGCTACTTACCTGTAAGCAGTCCCTTTCCAATTGCCCCAGTCCCCATTGATCTGTATTGGGTGCCTGACGTTGATCTTGCACCCTGCAACCGGCCGCCCTTGTGATGTTGATGATGCGCTGCCAGTGCTTAACAGAGCCTTGCCCAATGCGGACCTTAATTCCAACAGACTTGTCTTGTAAATTGATGTTATCTTTATGCATGGTGAATGTTTTCTTCCTCTTATAGGTTGAAATTGCAAAGTCTGAAAATTGCACTAAGAGTCCACTTTTTACATTGAAAAGTGTTTCTATTGCAAAACGTATTTACCCGAGATGAAGTTCTGTGGTTCTGTAAAATAAATATAACTAAGTATATTTTATAAATTGGTCTTGGATTTATTTATTGAGTATGTGTCTCATTTATTGCGACTATGTGTGTACAACAAATACTTAACACTACCCTCTGATAAGCCAAAATGCTTGCCCAGACTACCACAAAAGAGAGCATTAGTAGTATCTACTTTAGCCTCTGGGGATCCACTGGACACTCTGCACAGTATACCCCATTTTGGCATAGTATACAGAGAGCTAGTTTCCTACAAGTGGCCTTGCCTGCAGCCTAATGATATCCTTTCTTTCAGAGAGAGGGATTAGGAGGGTTCATTTCTGATCAATTTTGCCTGCCACGTGGGGTGCCTCAGGACTCTTCACTGAGCCCTACTCTTTTCAATCTTTACGTCATGCCACTGGCTAGGCTGATCAATTCATTTAGGTTCTCGATGGTGTATTACGCTGATGTGAGAAGTTGGCCTGGCATATGCTGGTCACTAGTTATAGTGGCCACCTTGTACCAGTCCAATTCGACTCTTATGATAGATAGGTTTAAGACAACCTTTTAAAGAAAGCTATCCTAGTGGTAGCTGTGGAGAGCAGCCTTCAGGCTAAGCATCTGAGGAATGTAAAGCAGCTTGTTTTACCTTATAATCTCTTGAATTACCAAATGAAAGGACACAACACGGGTATATATATCAAATATATATGTATTTATTTCTAGTCACACTCTACTAATCTCTTTATGAGATTAGAAGTCAGGAACACATTCAAATATCAACGTTTCACAATAAGTTAAGCACAAATATGGCTGGGGCCCTAGGGGCGTACCAGACCATATACTAAAAAAGAGGTTTAGGAAAGTCGACTTGCAGAATGACAAGGCCTAGGGCCTGTAGAATCGCTGGGGCTTCACTAATGTAGTAAAAGCAGGTAAGTAAACGACCCATGGGAGACGCATGCAGTGTGAGAACACAGCCGCGGGTTTCCTATTGATTACAATGAAGCAAGTCGCGGTTTGATTTTTAAAGTTTTAGGGTACTTCGAGGAAGTCTACAAGCAAGCCACTTACAAGGTAAGTAATTCGAGGGCCAACACACACTAGGGCACCGGAGTGCACGAGTTACCCAGGGAAGCCGGGTGCATAGTTGTCTTTTGGTGTCGGGTCGCGTCGCGTCGCTGTTTTCTATGGAAACCAAAGAAGATTTGCTGCTTGCGAAGACTGAAGAAGTGTCCGGTGGAATCCAAGGCTGGATTCAAGATGTAGATGACCTGAAAATTGAAGGGACAGTGTTCACAGTCACTTGCCAGTGACCCTGGGCCAGGAAGATGGATGCCCACGGAAGTCGGGTGATTTCAGGTGATCAAGGGTGTTTTGACTCTTCGCTCACGAGGACCAGGAGGCATCGACGATGACCAGCAGCTGGATTCGGAGTGTCCTACGATGTCTGCAGCTTACTGGGGTGTCGGCAACCGGATTGGAACCAACAAGCCTTGGCAACAGCAAGTCTCGTGAAAAGTGAATAAAGTCAGCGTTGCAGACCAGCAAGGTCTGAGGGACTCACCCAGCGAGGGTGAGTGAGGGCAGGCCTGGAGCAACCAGGGGAGCCCTTTGAGTCGATAAGAAAGTCTTCGGGGGACCCTCAAGCCAACGGGCAAGGGATCACGAAGACGCCTCTTGAGAAAATGCTTCACAGGAGCCCACGGTCAGTCAGGACGGGGTAGGCCTCTGATTTTTGCTGCAAAACCTGTTGGAGGCTTGGGCCACAAATGGTCCAAAGCACAAGTTTGTAGAACGTCGTGAAGGGGTTGCACTCAACAATAGTGCATGGTACCCAGGTATTACAGTTCCACGTCACTCGTGGGGTCCACCCGCCTCAGCTCTGCTGGGGACTCACAATGGCCGTCGAGAAGTCAGGTAATCCACTTCCGGGGCTGCAGGGACTTGGGACTCCGGCGGAAGCGGGAAAGTGTGCGACCTTTGATTAGAGTTTTTGGTGCCTGCCAAGCAGGGGAGTCACTCTTTGACTCCAAGGGAGATTCTTCTGTCTTCCAAAGGTAGTGGAACGTCGAAGGGCCAGGATTCTTCTTGTAAAGCGTCGTCCAGGGTTATCTAGCTTGCAATGGCAAGTTTTCCCTATCTTATACTGAAGATAGGGGAGGGACTAGCTCTATGACCACTCCTCTAGGAGGGTCAGGGTAGGGGGTGGTTACACCCACTTCTCTTTGTCCAGGTTCGCGCCAGAGCAGGGACGGGTAGCCCCTGAACCGGTTTGAGCTGGCATATGCACAGAGGAGCCTACTGCTCCCCAGAGCAGGACTTCAAAGCACTCTAGGAGTGCACCCACCCAGCCCCAATACACTAAATCCTGTCTGGAAGGTGGTGACACCTCCCTGTGACAGGATGCCTATTGTTGGGCCTCCTCCACTGCGAGTTTCAGTCAGCAGTAGGAGGGCAGCCCAGTGTCTGTGCTGGTGTCATCCATTTTGTGATGCAAGGGCTCTTTCAGATCTCTACCGTCTTACCACAGTAGTTACATGTCGTACCCTCTAGAAGGGTGGGATCACACTCCCACGTCATGGACTGATGTGGGGGTATGATTCCAAGTTGTTTGACACCAAACACAACATGTTTTGATGCAGTCATTCCAAAGTTAGCATTTTAATGCACTTGAGAGTATATGGTTTAACCGCATCCACAAACAGCTACAGAGAATAGACTCTGCCAGCTGCAGAGGGGCCCTGCTCATGCAGAGGCACCCACTCACATTGTAAACCAAGCACCCTGTCCTCAGGATTGATAGGGCCTGCCATAGGGGTGGCTGATAGGTTTATATGTGTGTGTATGGTGAGATATAGGAACCTATACCTCAGTGAGGAGTGCTAACACTACCTCACCCAGGCTGCAGTAGCAGGCCTGTGGTGTCAGATTGAGTCTGCTTCCCAGGGGTGGCATAATACATGCTTCAGCCCCTGGTAGGCCTGTGAAGTGCCTATGCCCTAGGTACCTAAGGTACCATATAATAGGGGCTCATAAGGTACTACAGTATCCAATCACTAGTGCATCTAATATGCACACCAAGTCGTTTAGAGAGAACAGAGACTGGGGCCCTGATTAGCAGGGACCCAGCCAGACTATAGCCAGAAACCAGTGTATACATCAGAAAAAAAGTGGGGGCAACATAAGTGCAGATCCTACATCTGATAATACCTAAAACGTGGTATTGATATCTAGTAATCCTGAAGACACAGCTTCAAAATTCAACTCTTGTATGTGTCAAATAGGTAGCTGGATGAAGTTAAACTGTCTAAAGCTTAATTCCGGGAAAACAAGGTCCGTTTCCAGGGCACAGATACTTTATTTTGGTCACCAAGCTGTTGGCCCCAGGAAATGGGGGCACTACCCTTGCCAGTCCGGAATGCTAAGAAGTTGAGGTTTGTCGTCTTCATAGTACAGTTTATTGTCGATCAGGTGGATGCCCCTGCCTCATCAGTATTTTTCACTTTAAAAATAATCAGGAAAATTATACCGTTCTCAACCGCAGATCTTCAGAAAACTGTGGTAACCTCTCTTCTCCAAGCCAAACTGGACTATGGGTATGTCCATTTTGTTGGCGTCCAGAAAAGTTTCCTCTATAAACTTCAGATGGTAAAGAATGCAGAGGCTTGAATTTTGTCGGGAACCTCAAAATATCAGCCTGTCTCTCAGGCCCCGATTAGCTGCACTGCTCCCAGTGGCAAAGAAGATAAAATTTAAGGCTCTCTGCATAGCCTTTAAGGCATTGCAAAACATCGGCCCAGGCTATCTCCAGGACAAATTTATTTAGTATGCTCCATCCAGAAAACTTAGATCCTTGGAAGCCAAGTGTTTAGTGCTACCAAGGACCAAAAAAGCATGTTGGGGAGGCAGAAGCTTCCTGTTGGGATGGCAAAGCTGTGGAACACTCTCCTCAGGGTCCTAAAGAACTGCTCAGACCTCCTGTACTACGGAGAAATCTCGGAAAACCTGGCTTTTTAATCATTAGAGTAGCATTGTTTTAAGGTTCCCATCTACGTCAGAAGCAGCGCCAAGATGCCCCCGAGCAATCGAGAGGTACATACAATTAAAATCAAATCAAGATGCCCTTTTTACCATTTTCTGTTGTCAGAGCTTCCCTGTCCAAGACGGTGTTCAACAATCTTTCTGAGTTCTACTCATAAACTTAGAAGGATACATCTAAAAAACGTTTAATTCCCCTATTTTCATCACTTTCATATAGTCAAACTTCGATACATGTTGTTCTTGATTTTTGCCCATTTTTCTACAGCTGCTTTAACCTTTTGGATTTCTCAGTCTGTAAAAGTTTGCCAGACCTTTTCCCAGGCTAGTTCTGCTGCTTTGCTTCCAAACTCCTTCAAAGCTTTTCATCTTTAATCAAGAACTATCCAAATTGCTAAGAAGTTTCTTTCAGTGCTTTATGTTTTTTCCCCATGTAACCAACACCCCTTAAGAAGACATGCAGTATTTCATGTAACTCAGTGACTACTTCAACACCCAAAGGCTGTGTAAGGCGACTCACCGACAGTGCCTGAAGCTCACCCATGCATTGAGCTGAAGTAATCTCATTAAAGAAGATAGTCTTCAGAGTCAAGAGACGGAGTGAGCAGTTATGCGTTGGCTTAAAGGGTGCACAAAAAAAGGAAAAGTTAATACAAGTTAAGGTCCCACAGTGGCATCTCAAACGATATATAAGGAAATGCCTTTCATAAACCTTATCACAACTGGTTATCAAAAAATGAATGTTCGGTTCCGGCAAGCGTAGAGAGGCTGAAACAGCTTACACATAACTTAATAGTGCACATTAAACTCCTTAGTGGGAGAAATTCCAGAACATCCGAGAACCTTACTTGTAAAGGGGTAAGTCCAATGAAGTCCATAAATATGCCCCAGTGCCCAGCATAAACAGACTTTGTGGAACGGTACCTGGTGGCAAGGATGGCAACTGCCACTGTTCAATCTTCATGCGTGTAAGTGCAGATTGCACAGATTTGGGCTGAGGACCATGCCCTGTTGCTGAAATGGGAGGTCCTCGAAAACTGGCTACCTGATTGGAGGAAAAGTGCAGAACCAGACGGTCTGGATACTGCACTCTTCTGGGCCAGTCCACAGTCTCTAGGATAATTTGGGTCCGGTCCTCCTTGACCTTCAGAACTCTGTGCAGAAGAAGTAGGGTTGAGAGGGTTACAGGAATGCCGGTGTTACACACCAGCTGAAATGCATCTCCGAACAAGTGTTCTTTAGTAAAAGTAAAATGCACGAAACCTTTGACACTGCGAGTTCAAAGGAAGCGTAAAAACTCCAGCAGGGTTCTCCCCACTGTTGGAAGATTCCCGGCACCACTTTGGGATGCAAATGGCACTTGGGATTCACCAGACAACACCTGCTCGATTAATCTGCACTGGCATTCAGGGACTTTGGCAGATGTTTCGTGATCAAGAAAATGCCCTGATGTTTCCGGCATCTCTAAAGCTGCAGGGCCTCCTGACAGGATCGAGGACCACACTGTGCACTGCTTGTTGCAGAACCATATGGAGGTGGTTTGTCCACCATAACTTGCACCAGCCTCCCCCAATGGATGGCAGGAAGGCCTTCAAAGCCAAGTGGGAGGACCGCATCACAAGCAGACTTACATGGAGCCAGACCTCCCCTGGAAACAAGAGTCCCCTGATCACCACCTCCCCCAGATGAACTCTGCAGCTCAGCATAGACGTGTCCATTACCATCGTAAGCGCTGGGTGGGGAAGGGAGAGGTTCTGTCAATGGACCATTTGGGTTAGAGCAGCTACCACAGCATGTCTCTAGCCATCCCTTCTGAGACCTGGATGACATCGTTCAGATTTCCATGAGGGTATAACCAATGGAACTTTAGGATTCGTAGCAGAGACATCCGACATAGCTGATGAGGAGGACGCAGGAGGCAAAGAAGCTACAGAGTTTCACTCAACCTGATCCATGATGGAGCCAGAAACATAGGGATCATAGCCCTAAAGGGAAAGCCTTGAACCCCACTGTGTCTGAGATTAGTCCAATAAATGGGGAACTCTGTGGAGAAGTCAGGTGGGACTGTGGTTTGTGGACAGTGAACCCCTACGATTTTTAGAGGTTTGCCTCTGTCTAGAATCGATCCACAACTAATAGTAGTGAGCCCGCTTTGAACAGCAGGTCATTGAAGTATGGGAATGCAGGTATCACTGACCGACAATGGCCTGTGAACACCTCAGGGGTACTGGTAAGGCCAAAACAGAGCACTGCATGCTGAAAGTACTCCTGACCTACCTGAACTATCGCCATTTGCGGAGCGGACTGGCACACAAACAGTTTTGGTCAATAAAATAAAACAAAAATGAAAATAAAACGGGGGTAGTTTACAGGCTAGTGGACCCGGGTCTCAAATGCTATTATAAACTAGGATTGCATTTTCTCATGGGAACATTACTGCAGGAGCTATGTGTAGTGCACTCACAATAGAGTTTTAGATGTTATGATGTCGGGTGCCTTTATTTTTACCGGAACCTGGGATTTTTTATTAATTTTACAAATTGCAACAACTTTTTAGTTATGAAGTTGGTTGCAAGGCTTTTAACAAATCATGCAATAAAGTTTATTTTCTTTCTTTTCTTACTCCTGGCCTACCCTGAACAGCAAATAACATCTGTGTAGAATGCAGGAAAGTTATATCAATATAATATACACATCCCGTGGGTCCAGGACACCGTCCAGTCGCCAGAGTCCAGAGTAGACAACATGTGGGCCAGTGTGAACAATTTAAATTTGCCCTTTCACAGGACGGCCTTCAGAGGCCAGAGGTTCAGAACAGGCCTGATGCCCCATCCTTCTTTGGAAGGAGGAAATAGCAAGAAAAAGAAAACCCTCTTCTTTCCAAGTCTAGAACCCTCTCTATAGCACCTTTGTAGAGAAACAAACACACCTCCTGTAACAGAATGGACAAATGTTCATCAGAAATCTGCTCTGGTGTGGGAGGAATAGTGACCAGGGCAGAAAGAAAAGTGAGAGCATTGCCAGTCTAAATGAATTGCAAGACCTATCTGTCTGAGGTGATGGATCGTCAACCTGGGATTAAATGTTTAATCCTGTCTCACACCAGTTAAGCTTGCACCACTACCGACAAACTAAAGTAGTTTTGAAGCAGGAAAAGAGGAACTGGAGGACTGAGGCTCAAGTTGGCATGCACACTGCCTGCCAGAACCCATTCCAAGACCAAAAAAAATGCTCTATTGTAATGAAAGCACTCCAAAACGGAGCATGCCTTAACACCAAAAAGGTGGGGCCCATTGAAGGGCATCTCGGTGAGGGAGGCCTATACATCACTGGAAAGTCTTGTGGAACACATTCACGACTGCAGGCGATATACAATACCAGTATTGACCGCCCTCTCTAGGTAATTCATCTTATCCAAAGCTAAGCGGATAACATACTTGGAAACTTAGTGACAAAGACAAATCGTTTGAGCCAGGAAGACCTGTAAAAGCATTGAGGGATCAGAGTTGGATGCTAAACAATTGGAGTCCAACACTTGTTCTTCTGTAGCTACCACTAGTCTCACCCTTCTGCTCAGTCTCTTAGTGATGTCGAGCCAAAAAAGGTAAAGATATTCCTGACAGGAACAAGTCTTATGTACGTGTTTCCTCTGGTTTTCACTGTTACAGATGTGGCTCGCTTTCTCATCTTTCCATTTTCAAAAATTGTCCTGCCATTTCCCAAGAATGTTGCAAGTGTTAAAAGACTGGCCACTTTGGCAAGGTGTGCAGAGGGGGCAAACGTTTCCCGGTTAGAAGTGTTCAAAATATTTCTTCCAATGAAACTCCTGATGAATCTGATAAAAGAATGGAAGAATTGTCTTTATCTGTTGTTTCTGTTGAATATTTAAACAAATAATGTGCATTCAGATAAAAAATGTGGGGATCCTCTTGTTCAGGTATCCATCCAGTCTCATGATATTTCGTTACCCATTGACTCAGGTGCCAGAATCACCAATATCTCTATTGATAAATTTACACAATCTTGGTCCAAAATGGTTTTGCTACCTTCGGATGTCATTACTACTGCATTTGAGGGTAGCAGGATTGATCTTGCAGGCTATTTTTGGGCTGACATTACTTTCCAAAACAAAACTATCCATGGCAAAGTTTACGTTGCACTCAAAGGCATCAATGTTTTAGGATGGTGGCACAGGGCTAAATTTGGTATGATCATAAGACCTGGTCAGAAAAATCCTTTTACTTTGATTAATTCTATCTCTGATTTCCCTCAATGGAAAGATAAATATTCACACGTTTTTGCAAATAGATTTGGAAAAATAAAAGATTTTGTGCATTCTATTAATATTAAAGAGGGTGAATCTCCAGTCAAACACAAATTGAGGAATGTTCCCCATAGTATAAGTGACCTTACCACTATGCTTAACAAAATGATTGATGATGGCATAATTGAACATGTTGATGCCACTCTTTGGTTATCTCCCATTGTTTTAAGCTAAAAAAGGTCTGGAGAACTTTGTTCATGTATTGATTTAAGATCTGTCAATAAGGCTATTTGGGTAGAGAATTTTCCGTTACCTCGTATTGACGATCTTATCACTGCTGTAGGTCAGGCCAAATTGTTTTTCAAATTGGATTTGCGATCGGTGTACCATCAGGTTGTTCTTGACGAACATTCTCGGCATCTTACGGCTTTTTTAACACCCGATGGTACGTTTCAATTTTGCCAGATGCCATTTGGACTGGCCACGGCCGCTTCCATTTTTCAGAAAGTCATGGCTATGATGTTTCAACATGTTCCCAATGTTGTGATTTTCCAGGATGATATCCTTATACAAACGAACACAGAACTTGAACATAATCAAGTTTAAGACCTTGTTTTTTTAGATCTTGTTTTTCGAACTCTCCAGAGCAACGGTGTCACCCTGAGACAGGATAAGTGTATTATTTCAGTGAATGAAATAAGACTATCTTGGTCACGTGCTCATTAAGGATGGTGTCAAATCTAAACCTAGCATAGTGGAGGGTATTGTTAATGCTCCACATCCTTTGGACAAAGATCAGTTGCGATCTTTTCTTGGTCTTTGTGGATTTTATTCAAAGTGTATGAAGAATTTTTCCAGTCTTACTGAGTGTTTTAGATATCTTTTAAAGAAGGGTTCAGAATTCATTTGGACTGCTACATGTCAAGGCTACATGTCAAGAACACTTTATTTTAATTAAAGTGTGTATTTTGTCGGCTCCAGCTCTTCAAGCGTACGTGGAAGGTTGCAACACTTTCATTACTGTTGATTCCAGTGCTTATGGAATGGGTAAATGTAAATAAATGTAAATTTGATACTTGTATAGCGCACTACTCACCCGCAAGGGTCTCAAGGCGCTTGTACGAATACCGCTGTGGAACCCATCCTGGCTTTCCCTGTGAGGCGTCCACTCCTGGGCACCCCCAAGGTGGAGGCCAGGCATCCTTAGCGTTGTGGGGGCCGTTGTGGAGATTAAGCAAGCTATTGCCCAGAGTTGCAGAGTGGGACTCCATGATTGGAATAGGCACCGAGGCAAGAATTATCAGGTCCGTTGAATTTTTTAGCCCAAGACCTGCCGAGGCGGGGAATTGAACCCTGGTCCCGGGCTAGACCTCTGCATCAGGGTCTGCCGCTCTAATCATTGAGCCACACTTCTCCACTTGGGTGCAGTTTTATCTCAGATGGACGGTGGAAAGGAAATTACTGTAGGATTTCCGTCCAGGAGAATGAAAGAAGTTGAATTGAGAAATTCAGTGATAGAGAAAGAGATGCTTGCGTTGAAAAGTTTAAATCTTATGTCTGGGGAAGGAAGTTTTGGCTAAGGACAGGTCATAAACCCTTAGTAGACATTCTGTCTGGTTCGAAAATCAACAAATCTATGGCTAGACTGGCTAGGTTGTCCACCAAACTTCTAGAATGTAACTTTGCTGTACTTCATATTGCTGGTGGTAAAAATGTCAGTGCCGACTTTTTATCCAGACTTCCGATGGACAATCTCTTAACTACCAATAATATTCCAAAGGACATTGAAGAGTGTATTATTGCAAATGTGGATGATACGGTCATCTGTCCTGACATTTCACTTTGGCAAGATGTTCTTTCCAATGATTCCATCTTGAGGCAGGTGATGGACTTTGTTCTTAAGGGATGGCCCAAAGAGAAAACTCTTTCTGTTGAATTACAACCATACTGTAAAAACTCTAATAAACTATATTGAGAATGATTTGTTGGTCAGAGATAATAAACTAATTCCTCCTGCTGTATTCAGAATGAGAATAATGGAAACAGCTCATTCTGGTCACTTGCGGATGAATGCTATCAAGCGCAGAATCAGAAATGATTTTTAGTGGCCCAGTATGGACCGGGAAATTGATAATTTAGTCAAGAATTGTGTACAGTGTTGTTACAGTAATAAGCATCTCACTACCAGCACTCCCATACCCAAACCTGTTCTGTGTCCAGCCAGGTTTGGCAAAGAATTTCTGTTGATCTTCTTGGTCCGTTTCATGTTTTGCCTAACTGCATGAGGTATTTCATTGTGCTTATTGACAATTTTTCCGGGTGGGTGGAATTAAGAGGTGTATCTGATCCCAATTCCAAAGCAGTTATTCGTTTTTTGCAAGATATTTTTGCGAGAGAGGGTGTCCCAAAAGAGATTTTAACTGATAATGGAGTGCAATTCACCTCTGTTTCCATGCAATAGTTTTTGGCCAAATTGGGAGTTAAACATCTACGCACTCCTCTCTATCATCCCCAATCCAATGGCAAAGTTGAGAGGTTCAATAGGATTCTTGTTGAATGTGTGCAGAGTACTCTCAATAGTCATGGTGATTGTGAAACGGCTGTGCGAAACATGATTTGGGCGCATAAGACCAATCCCCATTTCAGGTTCTATTCCTTTTGAATTAATGAGGGGCAGAAAAGTTTCTTCATCTTTGTGCCCCTTCTGGAAACTCTATGTTTTTAATGATCAATTTTCTGTTTCTATTGAAGCTTCTAAAGCTAAAATTGCTTCTGACAACTCCAATCGTCTTAGATTTGATTAACTGTGTCAATATGGTAAAAAGAAAGCAATTAGGTTTGCTATTGGCGATTTAGATAGAGTTAAAGATCCTTTATTACTACAAAAAGGAATGTTGAAATTTAGACAACCTCGCTACATTGCTGAAATTAAGGGACATGCTGTTCGACTTGACAATGGTCAATGGTGGAGTTTTCCCTGTCTTGCCAAGGTCACACAATTTGACAATGCTTCTGGTTTGCAGTCTTCATCGTCACCTTCTTCTGATGTCAACTTATGACTAAGTTGTAGAGTAAGAAGGATTCCAAACAAACTTCATGATTAGTTATTGTACTATTTTTTTTTCTTATTGTTTGTTACAGGGGGAGATATGTGGTGTTCTATGTATTACCACATACTGTATTTTATATGTCCTTTACTTGCCTTATTTATTGTAAAGAATGTTGGGATTGTTATGTCCTTATACTTAGTGTTATGCTGTAATGGAATGTTTGGGAACAGTGGATCAGAACATCCGCTTCAGTTGGTGCTGATCCTCTGGGCCCGTTAGATCTACATACTTGATGCTGGAATAAATCTTCCTGCTCTACTCTACTTGTGGTAGACTGCATTCTTACATGGTACCTTTCAAGAAAGAAAAGAGGCCACTCTGCATAATGGAGAGGTGGGTTGGCAGAGAAGGAGCAAACTAGTTACTTACCTGTAACTGCAGTTCTTCAGTATTGGTATCTTTCACAGATTCACATGCTTGTATCATTCCCTGTCATCAAAGTGGGAGTCCCACGTTACCATAGTAAAGCAGTATGTAATTTTATCATAGGCCATAATGGCAACGTAAAGGCACTTGAACAGCCTATCTATGCCCTTTCTAAAAAAAAGGACCAAACATGAACTACAACCAATCAGGTGATAGCACCATCTAGAAAACTCAAAAGAGAGGCTGAGTTTTCAAGCACAAGTGAGAATAAATCTCAATCTGAGAGGAGAGCCTCTATGGGGAGAAGGGTGGTTCACATGTGAATCTATGTATATAACTGAGTTATAAAGGAAAAAACTGAGCAGAGCTCACAGAGACTCCCTTCCATGACATGCGGTAGAAACTCTGAGGGCCTCAGCCTCTGTTTGGAGTGTTCCAATGCAAGCTATCGTCTGATGTATTATAGTTCACGTTTGGGTCTTTTTTTAAAAAAAAAAAAGGACATGGGTGATTTGCCATAAGAAAATGTTGTCTGTAAAACGGTGGCCTAAAGATCTGACACAACAAGAAGCAGTCATGATTCCTCATAAGATGAGAAATGCTGAAATTAACAAGTACACCCTCTCCAAAAGACAGTAAATGTGGATCATACAGAACCACAAATATCAAACACATCATAGGAAAAAGAAAAGCCTATTATAAAATAGTCTCCAAGACTTTCATGAATGATTGCCAATGATTGGTCTGGAGACAAGTTGGACCAACCCGTGCATCATAAAACTTTGACTGCCATCTTACCGCACCACAAAGTGGAGAAGGGATAGGGATAGTCTGCATTTGAGGAAATATTCATGTCTACATTAGACACTGTTCCTTTACCCTAAAGGAAGAGCTCACAAACAAAAAGCATTCAAAACCATGCAAAGTACACACTCTGAACTATAACATTGCTCCGACTTGCTCAATCTCTGCAAAGAATTGAAGCACTCATAATAAATACATAATCTCCTCAATAAGAGAAAAACTGCACTGAATACACTGGTTAAGAAAAAAGCATAGACGCGTGTAAATGTAACAGAAATCCCAGAAAGGGTATCACAAGAGGAAAAGGGCAGTTATAAGCTCACTACCATAGTCTTTAGCAAAACATAGGACATAAAACGAAGTCCAAGAAAGACCGAGCTATGATCAGAGCGATCTATAGTACAGAAATAGATTACAAATGTAGTTTTTCTGAAGAGCTATACGATAGCAAACCAATGCTCCATGTAGAGTAAGTCACATACCCAATAAGGGATATAACCTCAAGAGACTAAGCTCTTCATCAGAGTAAAACAAAAGAATAAACCTACTACACAGCTGTAAATACCAGCTGGAGATAAAAAAAAAAGTCAAATCCGGAAACAAATCTTCTCATTGTATGCAAAAAGTAGTGTTTAACACTTCAACACTACAAGACATAGCAGTGGGAGGACATAATCCTTAAACATAAGAACCACAGCCATGGATACATAAGAAATAAACCACAGCAGTGGATACATAAGAAATAAACAAAAGACCTGATAAGGTCAAATTACAAATGTCCAGCAATGAGGCTTGTACCGCAGAATCAGCATGGCTGTCAAATAAACAAGCTCCATCAAAGGGCAAGTCTTTCAAAGTCACCCTAACATTATCAGGAAATATCTACTCACGCAACTAGGCGTGTCTACGGACTAACATAGTGACTAACATTAAATATACATTCCTTCAGTCAGTCACAATAGAAAAGGCATCTTATGCTCCACAGAAATTCAAATGAGCCAATTAGGAGTTGAGACAAGTCCATGACGTTTTAATCCCAACTAGAATTAGGGGATCATCATCAGGGCACAAAAATGTATGCCTTTGTGATAGCCTGTTAACTCTCTATACAGTGTCATATTGGTAAACACAATGGTGTTTGCTGCAAGAGGCGCTGTGGCTACACTTCCTTGGACCGAGATTCTAAGTAGAACGGATGGTAGAGGGTGACTTAAAATATGATAGAAGTCGTATATGCACGATGGTGGTATTTCCACTGGCCGAACAGGGCATGGTGGCATGATCCAGTGTTGATTCACGCTGATCCAAGTGTCATAGGGGCCCTGTGGGAAAGGGGGGGGTGGGGGGGGGGGGGGGGGAGATTCCAATGCCTGGGCGATAGGTGCAGGAGTGAGTTTGTGTCCATAAGAGACAATTGTGGACAGGCTCATTTGAATTTCTGTGGAGCATAAGATGCTTTTTCTATTGTGACTGGCTGAATGTGTATTTAATGTTAAATTCACTATGTATATAAATGCCCAAGGTCTGGAAATCTGTTTACTTCAAACCATTTGCCCACATAATTTTTTATATTTCCTTGCTTTATGGTTTCAAATCATTGTGTATTTAATAAATGAACTGAGTCTCCAATTAGAGAAAATCAATGCCAGTCTTACTGCAGTTCTGTGTTCCATTGGCCATTACCCTTTTGAAGGGACCAATGTCGCTAGTAATGTTATGTATACCCTAGGTCACTTCTGACTCATAGGGTTCCCTTGTTACTTTACAAATAGTCTTAATAGCCTCGACAAAAGCTACACTAACCTCCGTCGCCATTTGTGCAGGAGAAAGCAATCATAATTAGCAGATGGTTGGACCAAATGTCGCCAAAGAACCTCCTACCTGAGGCTGATCAAGACCAACCAAGTGGTCGACATCACCAATGTCTGCAGAGTCTTCATGCAATACTGGAGCAATAGCAACATAACCGGGATCATCCTCAATTTGTAAAGGAGAAGGTGCAGGAGCTGCAGTGGTTATAAGCAGCGTCTCCAGTGCCAATCCACATTGGGGCGTCTTTGTATCGACGTGCAACATGAATGGTGTCTCCGGCATCGTGACCACCTCATCAGACGCCACTACACGAAGCCGCACCGGGCTGTGCCCGGACGTCGCAACGACTCTAGGTATGGAATCAAGGTCCTCGACCGGCGCAGAGGGCGAACCTGCTGGCGTGCTCCTGATCAGAGTCTCTTCAACCTCTTTGGGGCCCGAAGGTGCACCAGAGAGAGGTGTAGACCCTAAGAAGGATTGCAGAGCATGAAAATATGACTGCATCTAAGTCATAGTCGCCCCGGCTCCAGGATAAGGAACGAGGCTCGGAGTCAACTCCTGCGCTACATCCCCAGGTAAGGAACGAGAGAAACCAGCAACGACGTCATGACTTCTTGAGGCCGAAGACCACCACATACAGCTGGAATGCGGGGAGCCCTTCATCGCCTCACCTTGCTGCCGCTTGCCTGTGGACTTCACCCCCCCAACAATCCTAGCACCCAGAAGGCGCCAAGGTGTTCCTTGTAGCGCATAAATCCAGCTCAGGGCTCCCGCAAGGCGGGACAGGCGCGGACGTGCCCGGGCCGCGTCCATCATTGATAGGAAGAGGCAGGGTAGGGCCACCTCCCTTGGCATTCCTAAAGGGGTACTGACTACAATAACTAATTTCAGCATACCAGGTAACGTGACTAAGGATTATCTGGGACCCTAGAATGTCTTTCTTTCACTTATCATCCCTACCTTATCGCTCTTTTGAGCTATTCTATCGCTACACTACCGGTTTAGCGACATGGGTAAATGTAAGACTACGGACGGGGGTCCTAGGGGACCGAAGTGGATAAAAACATCTATCAGGAAGATTGATGGTGATGTAATTAATGGAATTGACTCGCTTTTGTCAGAGTGCACTGATATTATTTCATCCAACTCTGGGTTACTTAACTTAAGTCCAACGGTCCATTCTAGTGTACTGCCAAAGCATATTCATAAAATGTTTGAAAAGCCGCCTATGAAATCTGTGTCAGCGCCTGATGGGACCGATGGCCCGTATAATCATGTCTGTCGTGATAGTCTATCTATAACCCATGAGACTCCAATGATAGAATGCACTAATGGATATTTTGTCCTAAACAATACTGATCTGAATCAGAGAGCTGTGCTCCTATAGGGAGAGATTGCATGAACACAGACTTTCACAATGCTGCGGAGTATGATGGAAGTCATGAAAGAGTTAAACGAGCAAGTTTAAATCCTCAGTAAGTACAATATTATGCGTGATGGTGTCCATTCTGTCTTCTAGCATTGATGCCGGCACATTATAATTGTTAGCAACACGGCATTACCTTGATTGCTGATACGTGCCACATGTGTGCACACTCGGGGACGTTTTATTTAACACTGATACACCACCTGGAGCTATATTACTTACCTCTTCGCCTGCGCTGGTGTTGTCACATCCTTGATAATTTGCTGTTCTTGTGTGGGGGGTGTAAACCACTACAGCTGAAAAAAATATATTTTTATTGCACTGAAAGCAGGACACTTTACACTTCACATACTTTTATTGATTCTGTTACAGGTTCCTCATGGAGAGCAAGGGGCTCTACCACATTTAACCTGAGCTGTTACTCAGAAGGGTAGCTTTCCTTCGCCCCTAGATCGTAAGGAGGTAGGGTTAGTACCCATGGGATCATATTGTTGTGAGTCCTGATAAAAGCCTGGGTATTACATTTTGCCGGCTGAAACATGTCGACGGTTTTGCAGAGTGGAAGGGTTGGTGTCTCATTATAAGTTCCCCATACCACCAGCCACTGGTCCTGGTGTGACCTTTTTTACGCTGGACAGGGTACCCAATATTAGAATTGCAATAGGGACTCCCTGATATCAGTTTTAATCACTGTATCTGTACTTATGTTCACCTGTGATCCCATATCATTGTCACTTTTGTGTTGTATCGTCTCTCCCCCTCCCTACTGAACCACCTCCTATGATGGTCTGCGTGGAGGTGTGCTAGCAGCCCTATGATGAAGCATGACACAGCTTGCTGTGTGTGAGGGCAGTTTTAGCACTCCAGTGTCCCCCACATCTGTTCACAGCTATCCGGAAATAGAGTCCCTCTTCCAGTTTGTGTTTGAGCAACATGCGTAGGAGGTCGAAGTGGGACAAACTTCCTCTTACCCCTCAATCCTTTTGTGTGTCTAGGTTATAAATGACGACATGGACCTACTAAGGCTAGACTAACAAGCCTCATAATGAATCAGAAGACAGTATTTACTTAGCACAAAGACACAAGCCAAAGAAAAATATGGGCGGGATAGTTGGCGGGGCTTCTCTCCCTACTGAACTACCACAGATCATCCCCAGAGCAGCGCTTGCGTGCTGGCTCAGGCTCGACCTAAAATGGTTGTGGGAAGACTCACAATGGTCGGACCTGTATGATACATTGGTTTATAGGGACACAAAAGATTTTTGGAAAATTGTAATTGTAGCTTCAAGGGGGAACAAACCAGAGCTGGACTTTTGTATTCAACCAGAAGAGTAAGTAGCACGTTTTAGCCAATTGTATACAGATAAGCTTGTAGGATGGCAAATGACAGTGACATCTTACGTGTGAGTGGGTTTCCGTTCAAGCCTAACAATCTGCAGTTCTCCCTCAGTGAGACTGAAAAGCCAATCAGCTCCTGTGCTCCTGGTCATGGCCCAGGACCGGACAGAATACCCAATGAATTATACAAAGAAAACCCAGAAATCTGGGGTCCATATATCCATTTCCTCTCTAATAGTATTTTCTCGGGCATGGAAATTCCCCAATCATGGAAGTTGGCAGAAATAGTTACCATTTTTAAGAATGGAGTTTCTCACTTTTAGTGAACTAAAAGCCCATTAGCCTTATAGACGCCCTCCAAAAAGATTTCTGCAAACAGGTGCTTGCCCATCCCCAAGATTGGATTAGCGAGGGGAATATTACTTCAGAGTGGCAGGCCGGTCTTAGGGCACAAGTGAGCACCCTAGATCAAATCTTCCGCTTCATGTGTATCTTTTGGAGGGAAGTGACTATCCACAATGGTAAATTATATGTTGCCTTTGTTGATTTGCGAGCCGCTTTTGATATGGTACCGAGAGCAAAACTATGGGAAGTCCTAAAAGATATGGGTGTGCCGGCTCTCCTCCTGAATATCTTAAAAAGACTTCATGCAAACACCCTTGCACAAGTGAGGTGGGGGGATAATGGGGCACTAACAAAGACAATTCACATTGATAAAGGAGTTAGACAGGGATGTGCATTAGCACCTACCCTATTCAACCTATTAATGATGTTATAAGCATTCTGAGCAGGGATGGTTGTGACGCTCCCTGGGTGGGTGATGGGTCTTTGCACTCCTCTTTGCGGATGACACTTTGCTCATATCTATGTCGCCGCAGGGGCTCCAACAGTTGCTGAATGACTTTCAGGCATTTTGCCTGGAACGGGAGCTAAATAGCTCCAAAACGAAATGGATGCTTTTCTCTCCCAGTTTAAAGATTAAATGTAAGGAGCAGCTGTAAGTGGGTGGAGGCCCCCTAGAATTAGTGACAGAGTTTGATTATCTTGGCATCAAACTTGCACAGAATATGAGCTGGGTCCCACAACTTGAAAGAGTGCAGCTATCCCGGATTCAACAAACGGTGAATATAGTGAAAATGCATAGGAAAACTATGCCCAGGAAGATGGCAACGGCGCTAGAGATTTATAAAGTCAAAGCCTTAGGTGCAGTTTTATATGGTGCGGAGCTGTGGGGCTGTTCAAACTGTAGTGATCTGCCAGCAATTGAACAAAAATTTCTTAGATCCCTGTTGAATCTTCCGGTGCCCACCCCACTGATTCCACTCTACTTAGATCTAGGCGAGAAAAGAATTGCCCACAAAATCGTGCATAGATTGCTCATGTTCTGGCACCCGCTATGGTCTACTGCAGCAGTGGAGTCCTGCAGAGTGGGCCTCCGTGAGTTAATGTCTCCAACTTGTGTGGACAAGATTTTGTGGTTACAGAAATTAGGGCTAGATGCATACTGGAGTCAACCAGAAACCCTTAGTAAGATTAAAAAACTTAGTCTCAAAGATGTATACTGGGGCTTTATTGAGACTGATTTGATAATGAATTGTAAGGGATCGCTTTTATGAATTTTAAACAGACCGTCATTTGAGGCTATGATAGATGAAATTGTACCCCCGCTAGCAAGGAAACTATACCTGAAGTTTAGGTATGGCTGCCTACCTGTAAATATTTGAAAGGCAAATGGTACAAAGTAAGAGATAGGGTTGAAGGAAATTGTGCCTGTTGCCAAGCGGTACTTGAGTCACTTGAGCACGTTCTTTTTTTTCCTCTTGTACAATCAATCTTGATCCAAATGGATAGCCCCATTAAGCAGAAATCTGGGAGTAAGTAAGTACAAGGAGGCGTATAGAATATTCCAGATAAATACATTGCGTTGGATCTTATCTGTACAGCAAAGTTTATAATGGCTTTTTGGATCAGGCGTACTGAGTATCCTCCTGAGTTCTTGGTTTGTGCCGTACTGTATGGTCCCTACTAAAGTTGCATCGTGGGCTTTGTACTATTTTATGTGAACATCGTTCTTTAATATCCTTTAAGATATTTAATACGTTTTATGGTTCTTTTTATAGTATTTTATGATGAAGTTTTCAAGTACAAATAATGATGTAATACTTATTGCTCCACTGTGTTGCTATTGTAATGAACTTTTCTGGTACAAATAATGATGTAATTCGTATCGCTTTACTGTGCTGCTATTGTAAATAGACCATGAATGAGTACTTTTAATGCTCTATGTCCTATTTGTAATTAGGTTTGTAAGTGTCTTGTTTTATGGTGTACTTTTATGATCTATAGTGATCGAAAATAAAGTTATTTGATGATGCTGGAATGCGGATTCGTAGCTAACATCTGTAGACTACAGGTCTGGCACGTCTTAAAACCAGAAGGCATAGGCACTTTGTTCCTAGACGCAAAAAAGCATTGAAGCAGGCCAAAAACAGAAGGTCAGAGGAACCGCTTCTCTGGATCCATGTTGCAGTGCAGAAAAGAAGAAACTGACGTCCACGCGCTGGAGGCGACTTATATGGGTCCACTGATATCATATCCGGAGACGATGTTACCACGGGGCCGTACAACACCGCCCCTCCGCGCGCAGAGGTACTGCTAAAAACATTTCCGGATCCAGTCTGGCGCCCGAGGAAAATTCTAAGTTAAGGAATCTGCAACTAGATGTCTCTATCAGATAGTAATTTTTCCTTCTTATGAGATAATTCAAACAGCAAAGTCCGCACTTGTAGCTTCTAAAGGTCTGTGAGTAGTGGATTCGGATCAGGGTGTGGGCCAGTTTTGGTCCGTGGAGGAGGGGGGGGGGGGGGAGGGGGGGGCAGTGTTCGTTACCAGGAGCCGGCAATATCGCCCCCCTGTAACAAAATAAACCGAAACCGACCCTAGCATACAGCTCGACTGCCCCCCTCCCCCCCGGGGGCCAGCCAAGCAATTTGCCAGGGCCGGTTTCCTTTCCCAGTCCCGCTCTGTGGCTGAACTGAGTGGGTGAAGTAACCTTCTTGCGGGACTTTAAAGTAAGGCCAACATTTTTTGTGAATTCATGCATATTTACCCACATTGCAGCCTGGTAGATCTCTAGATCGGGAACCCCTCCCAACAAAGATGCTGGAGCAACCTTAACGCTGGTAGAACAAGCCTGCAGCCATTCAGGGGGGCGCTTTCTTGGCCAGTGCATAGCAGATCTTTATACAGAGCACTGTCCTTGTTGACAGGTTCCTCTTCTGTACTTTCTTGCTTTTCGTTGTACAAGAAAATCCCACAAAGATCTGGTCGTCGACAGACAAGTCCTTTATATGGTCACTGTAAAAAATCAGGGCCCTCTTAGGAGCAGGATGATGAAGACTGAGGGGTGAAGCAAGCCAAAAAAACAATATTTATCTTGGGCAGGGTAAGTGAATGAAACCTATGTGGAGGGGAGTCACAACCTTCGGTAAGAAGGGTGCCTTAGTCCTTAGCACAAGTTTCTATCGAAATAAGGAGGCGTAGGGCAGATTAACTGAGATCACTTGTAGTTCACTCATATGACGTGCTGATGTAATGGCAAAGAGAAAGACAGTCGTTCTTGTTAAGAGTATTAAAGAACAGCTATTTATAGGCTTGAAGAGCATGCACCTAAGAAAAAAGATGGTTGGTCAGGTAAACACACAAAGGCTGAAAGAGGAGACTTACCCTTTCACTGAATTTGTTGATCGCCGATTGCAGTGGGCGTGGCAGGAAGACCACAAGGAGCAGGCTCCGCAACACCCGTCTGCCAGCCAGTCTCGCAAAAGGAAGCGCTGATGTTCACCACTAGCTGAGAGCGGGGTCGGGCCGAGGAATCCAGCACAGTTGCAGCCAGGAAAGTGAAGGGGCCAAGTGGATCCACAGTGGCTAGAGCCTGCCTTCGTTTCTACTTCAGGGTCACTCTGATGACCCGACGCAGATATCTTGCGGTTCGCGGGGCCGGAGAGAGGAGCCGGAACAGACTAGCCGACCAGCTCCATCAGCGGGTCCGGAGGGTCCTGGTATCAACTTTAGCACAAGTAAGGAGGTACATTAGAAGGAGCCCCGAGCACAACAATGTAGATGTCGATTGAAGCGAGAGAGCTGGGCCCCCCGCAGGAGCAGCCAACAAGTCCTAGGTGGAGTTTGTGGCAGTTCTGTGAACTCGGGCTCGGTTTCTCCTCCAGCAGCATTTCCTTGGACTTCCTGGGTGAGTGCCCGCTACGGCCTTTCCCTGGCCCTCCTCCTGCCGCATTTTGTTTTTAGACTTACTGGGTGCGGGATGGGGCCACTGAGCACCCTGTGGCCTGGGCGTTACCCAATCTCGCAAAAGGCAGTGCCGAGTGAGGACCCAGTTCCGCAGAGACGGTCTCACCCGGGTCCCCCCGCCTCATCTGCCCATCCCTGGCTTCCTCTACCCTAACAGGCTGTTGGTGGGGGCCGCCTGATCGCCTGCGAAAGCTCAGCCTCCCTCTGATTGAGCATTAAAGAGCATCCTGTAGTCACCAGGAACTGTGGGCAGTTACTCACCGGACCTCAATCCATTATAACAAACCAAGGTGAAAAAAAGAAATCTGGCCAGAAAGAGGCAAGCCAACCTTATAGACGACAGCACCATTTCGCCCCAAGAGACTGTCCGGCAGACTGTGACTGACATGAGCCCAGTGCTCGACTGCGGGGTCCATATGAGTAATCGGCCTGAGCCTATTGGGACCACTCAAATACAGATTAAGAGTGAAAACAGTAAGCGCCAGGGGGTCAACATGCCCCTGAATAAACCCAGTGTTGAAAATCCTTATCCCTGATCCAATGTTATTTTCAAAAAATTCCACAAAATGTAACATCCCCCTTCCCCCAAGATGATTAAATTCTGATGAACAAACCAGGCGATCTTTGTACCTACATAGGATAGACCCGGAGGATACGGGAAAAAATAAAACATAAATCAGCAGATCAAACACCCACCCTGTGCCACACCAAGACCTTGAGCCCAAGGATGTGCTTCCCCATTTAAACAGACACATGATAACTGCTCAAATCCATACAAATTCAAGCCCCCAAACTCATTTGCTTTCAATTAGCTACCCAGAAATGGAAATGGACATACATGCTCACCAACCAGCATGGTGCTAAAATTGCTACCCAAGGAATCCAGGAGATATAGCACATCAGACTACGAGTCTGGAGCCTAATCAGATCAGCTTCTAGCTTCACTAGAAGCACAAATAGAGGAACAAATGGAAGCTTGGCTGGCTCAAACCCCAGCACCCAGGAGGGTGCTAAGTCCTAACTCTTCACACCAAACCAACAGAAGTGACTGTGTGCCAACCAGCACCACAAAGCCAGTAACAACAACCATGGTGTCTCTCACTCTCACTTTTAAACAAGACACAACAGCCAGAGCACTTCTTTAGCAATCACAAAAAATGGAGCTTCAAATCTATCTAATCCAGTCTATTGCCTGCAGTTTAACGAACTTAGGGTCAAGGCTAAGATCTTTAGAACACAAACTCAGCCAGATAGAAGTCAGCCAATTTAACTCCTGTACCCAACTAATTGACAAATTAAGTACACTGCCGGAAATTCTCTGGGCACTTCTAGATAGTGCAAAAAATCCAACACAGAGACTCTGAAAACTTCACCGGGAACCAACATCAGGGAACAAAAAGTCAAGCCAAAAAGCAAGCACACTACCTCGACAGTGGAATTAGCAACACTTCCAGTAATCAATCAGGGAATTAGCAACACTTCCAGTAATCAATCAGAGAGTCAGTCTCATAATCTTGGAAACAGGTGCCTCCACTAGACATCAGATGCCTGCTGTTCATCCTCTGTCGGGCAAAATTGCAACACTGCATGGCCATGAACAATTACGCGAAGAGCTAAAATGAAACTGAAAAAACTTTTTAAAAAACAGCACCTAATAAAAAGGAAACTGCAGTAACAGGGTCACACACCACGGCAAGTACATTCGAACAACAAGGAAACAATGCAGGGCTCGACAAATCTTAAAAATCGTACTTGACCTGCAGGTCTAGTGACTAGAATTTTCTACTCGACCTAACATCACTGTACTCGACCCACAAATTGGTTGCATACACATTTTCTTCAAAACACTTGCAGCGCAGTTGATCTATGACCAGTAAGACATGATGACCTCTCTATATAGCAGTTATTTGTTTAACACTGCTTTTTGCACTGTTGTTTTACTTAGAATGTGAGACACATATTAAACTAGTAGTGTTTTCTCACAATTCTATTTTAACACACCACTCTATTTTCTTTTGTTAGCACTGCACTCCTTTCGATTGTTCTATCATCTGACTATGGTTGTTCTTCTTACTCCAATCCGTTGACAATCTTGGACCACCCTTGAGTGAAATCACTCCCATTTAGATGCTCTCTATGATCAAGAGAAGCATCTTATTTTGGATTGGACGACCAGATGATAAGATTGATCACGCAGACAATTGATGGGTATCCAAAATTTCGCTCTGAGGTCCTCATAGATTGCATTTGGTTGTCTCTTTCTTTTTCTTGCACTCCCTCCTCTGCCATGTGGGACTAATTAGCCCTCTATTTCATATTTCTGCTCAATTTGCAGGATTTTGCTAGACCCCCAGTTCCTTTATTTGTTTTTCAATTATAGGATTAGGGGATTAGAACTGAGGCAGGTCATTAAACTTTCCCTTAGACCCCATCATACTTTTTTTGTGTTCAGTAAGACATGTTCACATTTTTTAGCTTAATTACCATTCTCACTGCAATGTTTTGAAAGTTACGAGCATGGCCTTGGATCCAATCGTAGTGCAGTAAAGGGGACACAACACAAATTGGTGGTCTTGCATCAGCCATTTCTTCAGTATTTACAGAAGAAGTGGCCGGGGATGGGTGGAAAAGCAATGATGCTGCAGATCTCTCCCCCACTAGAAAGCAGGGGATGGTAGTCGATGCACGTGTTCTTTCTCTCTCGGTGCATGACGTAATTCACTCGTTATCAGTGACACCTACGGCTACTGCACACTAGGGAAATGAAAACAAAAGGGAGCTACGCACCAGTGGCCATGTAGACACTACCCCTGCCCTGTAAATCATCACATGTAAAAACTCTGAACACCTGTCACCAACCTCTCGGGCGTTTCCCTGACAGGTGCAGCAGGATTAATATGATCGCAATCTCCCAATGGGGTTTAAACGCTATGCCTTTCATGGCAACACTGATAAGATCCGCACGTTGCTAGATTCTAGCGCCTCGCATGAGTGCAGGGCAGATGTGTTCACTCTGCATGGACACTTCTAGACACAGAGACACTGGTATGCAATACTGAGCTCGCTGTACGTCCCAGTCAGGAGCCTTATGAGTGCCTCACACCAACCAGTCCATAGTTTTCTGTGACTATAAAGTAGCTCTCGTGAATGGATTGTGTTCGTGCTCACGGAGACGCAAGCATTACTCTTCAAGAAACCCTATATTGAGAATGTACTTGCACAGATTAATAATCATTGGCAGACCGCTCCACACTGTAGGAATGAAGCACATTTATAGAAGTGTCAGCATCCCCTCCCCCTTCCTTCCTGCTGTTACCCAAATAAAAGGAGACAGGTGCCAGTCAAAAACAGAAATTTGTAAAAATACCAATTGTCAAGCGATACAACAAAAAGGCAGCGATCGGTAGTGTATGTGCACCTCGCTACCACGGCAGGTTTAAATTGCACTGCCCTGCTTGAACGTGACATGATATCGTCATTCAGGTCGCTGACGTGGGAACCTGTCTGTCAAGCGACGGTGAAGCTGTGCGTCAATCCCCTTCAAAGCCACTCTCCCCAACAATCGGAGCAAAAACCCCTGACCCGCGGCGGTATTCCCATCCAAGCGCACCTACCGTAGGGTCCCCCGCAGAGATATCGAGCTGTCCTCGGCAGGCGCAGGCTTACATCACGGGCAGAGCTCCACTCGCAGGGCTCCCAGAAACATGGTTTAACACTCAAGGTGCAGGAGGAGAACTTCTGCTTCGCTAGGGCATCAGTGTCGTTCATGGCCTGCCTCCGGTCAAGTGAATTGGGGGGGTTGGCAAAGACAGTTTACACGCTTCTCCGTCAGTATATCCTGCTGCGGCTCATTGTAATTAGCCAATGAGAAGCGTGTACACCTTACTGTGCGGAGATTAGCTACGATCTGATTGGTTGATTGCAACTAGGCCTCAGCAGACCGAGCCCGCGTGGCAATCGGCCAATAAACACCTTTTCTTTTCCCGCATTTTGTCACAGCAGTTCCTGAGCATTTCACCCAGCTGCCCTCTAGAGCCTTTAACCGGCACTGCACTTTAGCACAGCGACAAAGCTCACTCACCAGGCCGGTCAAGTAGGCCTGAAAACTGTCTCGCCCTGCAAGAAATTGACTCGCATTTGCGAGCGGGCGAGTACATTTTTCGAGCCCTGCAATGGTAAGCTCTTCCCAATTTTTTAACCATGGCTCCAAACCAAGTAGCAGGCTCACTGAAAACGGAACTGCACAACATAGCATGGGGGAACTACCCTGGAAAACCACACAACAGGCCCCTAAAACAGGGAACACACAGGGAATAAAATTATCCATCTAGTAATTCACCAAAGACCAAGAGCCTGTAAAGCCAGCTTTTGAGTTGGCCAACACTTTGTGCGCAAGAATCCCATCTCGGATTATTCCAGAAGATGAAGCAATTCACAAAACCAGCCCAGAGGCTGCCGCAAGCAACAAGGGCAATCAGGAAAGCGCCACATTGGACCAGAGAGCACAAGCCACTTCAGTATATATTCCCCCTTCCAACACAAAATGGATGGCGAATTAAACCAAAGAACATCACATGGAGGACACTCTTTTTTCCGCTAAATCCAGCCCAGTGTCTCACAATCAAGTATCCCCAATCTGCCAGGATTCTAATGAAGCTCTTGAGGATTCTAGCGTCCAGACCCGCGACAACTTGAGTCTTGTCCCCCTTAAAGGGGACACAAGTGAATTTACAAGTAACAACCTAATTGGCGTTACTCTAGAGTGTGAGACAGCAAGGAACAAACCTCTTCAGTGCCATCTCCTGAAAGGGGGAAAGGATAACGGAGGGAACTTTAGAAGCCCTTTCCACCATAATCCCCCCCAAGGATAATCCCAGCTAATTCCATCTGGTAAACTCTTTTTAAAAACATCCAGCCAAACGACTCCCTAAGAGGGACTAGCAACGTATCTACTACCCCGCAAATGCGGGTGTTAGTCGAAATTACCACTACAGGAGCAGTACACATGGGAGAGTGTAACGTCAGCATGGGCCTGCCGTTTATCCCTCATTTTCTCTCTAACGGTCACTTGGACACATTTAATAGAGGCAATCTGTTACAACTACTACACATCCCACCATTAAAAAACATGACATCGGCTGAGCTCACTTCTGTAAGATTCGCCCAAGCTCCAAGAAAAGGGACATCAGAGACCACAATTACTAAATGGGGATCTACTGCCATTAGAGATGCCATTCTGAGGGAAACCCATACCTTTCAGGGATGGGGCATTGAGCTTCATAATATACATCTGCCAAAATGCCCGCAAGTATAACTTCTGAAGGACTTAGCTGTTCAGCGCGGAAGTGTCCTGAAGGGCGCAACCCATGACTTGACCAAGCTCTTTAAAAGTATCACATTCCTTGGTAGTATACTATGAAAATATTCAAAGAAATGTTAGATGCTAGTCAATAGCCCAGAATTTAAAGAACCAGCTAACCGGCTCTCAGAGCAGCACTCGACAACCCTCTTCCTAGCGTCAAGCAAAATCTTAGTCTTTGACCTTTTAACCTCCAGATTGAAAAACAATCAAAGAAGAAGGAGGTCTTAATCACCTCATGGAATGTGGCAGGCCTCACATCTACTCCGACATCGAAATCTTGTTGAGAATTACTTCAAAACGGTGACATTATATGTCTGCAGGAAACGGGGGCATTAAACCTCTCAGTAATATATGGATTCCATGTGTTCTTTACGTCGGCCATATGTACAAGCTTATTTGGCAGGCCATCAGGTGGCCTTTCAATCATTATAAAGAAATCAGCTCAAATTAAAGTATCTCCATGCACCCAAAACCACGGGGGGCCGACAGCGGTATCAATAAAAGGTTAAAGCTCGATCAGAAGACCTCCCTTCTGCTCCTTATCAACTGCTATTTCAACCCTCAAAAAAACCAGAAGGAGCATGCACTATGGTCTCCCTTTGCACAAGCTTAGAACAAATTCTTGTGGCCTATCCCTTCCATGAAGCAGTGATTGCAGGGGATTTTAACACCAAGTCCCTGGGCAAAGACACCAAGATGGCACAAATAACCAAGGAACAGGAACAAGTCAATAAGCTACTTGCCTCATTTAACTTAAAGTTGGTGGATCAAGTCATGACATGCCCTGCGAACATACCTTGTCACACATTCAAAGGTATGTCAACAATCAACTTTATTTTCATGTCCCTTCCCTTGGCAGACCAACTCAGCAACTTCGAAATAACAAATCGAGAAGACAGTGATCGGAATCCCCTAGCCTTAACCTTGGACCTAGGGCATCTAACAGCAGACACATTTTTAGGGGTAGGCACTTCAACTGGAGCAGAAATAAAGACTTAAGTTAGGAGAATCAAATGGCGACCCTTTCATTCTACACAGATGGCCAACTGGCTCAGAAACAGAACCAACAGTTACAACAACTTAACTGGGGGTCAAATTCTAATTCAATGGGACACAATGACTAAAGTACTGTTAGATACCATCCTGGAGCCCAGGTGCCGTTCGCAATCCTTAAAGCCACCACGATCCTACCCACACAAACAGTTGCACATCTGGGACATTAATTCATCACGGAAGAACCTAAGGAGAACCATCCGATTATGTAAAACCAACCCCACGAGCAAAAATGTAAAGCAAGTCAAAGATTTGCAGAAAGCACAGAAAAAGTTACATGGGAACTTTAACATAGCTCAACGAGAAAAGGAGTGGCTAAAGATATTCAGGATACTTAAGGAAAGAGCCCTTGCACGTTTCTGGAATTATGTGAACAAATTAAAATCACCTTACCCAACAAGGGCAAAAACTGTTTCTGAATCAGGACGAGAGAGGCACGTAACCGGCCTTTTTATCGCTCACCACAAAACAGACAAAAAGGGGCCCACTCTGCAGCAAATAGGGGACCCACAAGAATTAATCTCACCATTTCAAACTGTAAAACGAATTAAGGATATGAAAGACGACGGAGCGCCAGGCCCAAACAGTCTCCCAACCAGAGGACTGGGTGTCTCTTTTGACATCGATTTTCAACTCAGCCTACAGATTGGGCCAAATTCCAGAAGGTTGGAGAGGTTCCACCCTATGCCTGATATTTAAAAAAGGCAATTCCTCAAAGCAATGGAATTATCACCTGATTGCTTTGCTTGACTTGGAGGCTAAAGCTTATGCCCGAATCTTACTGAAAAACCTGGAAAGCTGGGCATTAGAAAATGAGCTGCTCCCTTTTTTCCAAACAAAATTTCATGAAAGAGCAGCTACGAATTATAGCATTGCACTAGCCGCCCTTAGCCACCAAGCTGCGCATCATAAACAACTCCCACTTTTTTGTTGTTTGTATTTATTTTCGTGCAGCATTTGACAAGGTTGACAGACCGGCTCTGTGGAGGATATAACACACTGGGGTATTCCATTGCCTCTTTTAACTAACTGCCATAATCTCTTTGCAACATGGGTTTGTGTGAGAACGGGCCCAACTACACTCAACACCAAAATTCCCAAGTTTGGGGGTCTGAAACAAGGCTGTGTGCTAGCACCCCTATTTTTTAATCTATACACAGTAGATCTGGGGAAGGCCTTGGCAAACAGCAGCCTGGCCCTCCCTCAATTTGGTCACTGATCACTCCACATCCTTCAATATGTGGACGACCTAGTTATTATGGACCCCACAATAGTGGGGCTTCAGCGAGCACTGACTAGCCTCCATGCATATTATAACATCATTATACCCCAGCACTCTAAATGTTATATAGATCCAAATGTGTAACTCTGATATCCTAAACCCGAAAATTCAAAAATTCACAGGCAAACAACAGAGATGAGTTTGTACAAAAAATATTTTTCTTTCCTTTTAATTTGTGCAGGTATTTTTTATAACAATTTTCCGTCAGAACTGTGTGTCTCCCTATTACAAAACAAATACAAATAGGAAGATATTAGACAGCAATCATAGTACTACACAGTCCTGATTGGTGAGCACGCGAACAGCAGACACGTGTTTCGTCACATCCAGTGACTTCCTCAAGGCTTTTGAAAATTAATTCGATGGACGTAACAGTGACCAACCTTGCTTCTTCATGGACTGTACATGACACGGTTATAACAGCAAAATCCAACAGTGTTCTGAGAATTATGTGCATTGCCAATAGTTGTTACACATGTTGGACCCAAAAAGTCAAAGATCAGGATCCCTGTGGAATAAACAGCTTCAGAGAGTGGTAGCAACTACTGTGATAAATCAAGCAGCACTCACACTGGTGTCTAACTCCTACACAATATGGAAAAAGACCATCGAACAGACAAGCGTGACTGGCCTCATTTCAGAAAGACCAAGCTTCCTTGCAGAGTCCTTGTGCCATTTAAACTCTTCGTATTTGGTAGCAAAAGCCCAGCTCTACCTATCAGTTACTCTTAACTTTAGAACGTGGAGGGAGAGATCATGTAAATGCGTTTGCTGGGCCTACCGATACTGGACTTCAATCCAGCATGGGCTAACAAAGGTGCTTGCAGGTTATGTAATTACAAACATGAATCAAGGCTGCACCTTATGTGCTGCTGTCCCACCATGATCAAAGAAAGGAGAGTTTTACTCAGGCAATTATTTCTGAGACAAGGGGTACGCACCTGCACAGAAGCATCAGCAGTATGTTTTTCAAAATCGGAGGTTCCCACCCTCGCTCGTTGTCGGAGATTTGTAAAACAGCTAAGTGACGCACTATACCCTCGGCCTGAACCTTTGCAATGCCTGCACAAAGTCCAGAAATTGATATCAGACTACTATACATAGAAATCAGGAGACAAATAACCTTGCCTTTAGCACCGGCTCTTTCAGGAAAGTCTCAAAAGCCTGAGAAATGCCCTTGTGTCAAGTTGCTGCTGGTTCTCCCTGCTATTCCAATGACAGGCCCTCCCCAGGAATCTAGAGCAACCGTCTAAGAACTATAATTATTACTGTGCTAAGAACACATAAATGAGAAAGCTCTAACGCACTTTAATTTCTTTATTTGAAAGAGACACGTTAGTGATAGATTCCTTAACTTAGAATAATCCCTAGACGTCAGACTGGATCCGGAAAGATTTTTCGTTAGCAGTACCCCTGCGCGTCAGTAGGTGGCGTCTTGCAGCTCCGCATCCGTCACTGGCGTCGTATGCACCGAGATGACGTCACGGACACTACTTAGGCGCCACCCATGCGCGCCGATGTCAGTTCTTTCTTTTTCCGCGCCAGTAAGCGCAGATCAGGTTAGAGCACGTACCTTAGTCACTTTTTGACTATGCTTTTGAGACTTTTGTCTCCTGTCAGTTCGAGTTGGTGTCATAGGGATGCCTGGTTTTAAGTCTTGTGGGGCCTGCCGGCGCAATATGTCGGTGGCGGACCCTCACGACATCGGTCTCTACTGCCTGGAGAGCGACCACAACTCCCGGGCCTGCATGGACTGTTTGGCCATGGCCCGAAGGCCTTGAGGGAGCGGCGCCGGAAGCAGTTTGAGGTCCGGCACTCGTCCCCGCGCCGCTGGCGGTCCAGGGGCCACTCCAGGGAACGCTCACGGGATCACCATCATCACTCCTCGGGTTCCACATCTTCACCCTCGGATTCGGTTAAGAGATGACACAAAAAGAAGTCGAAGCGTTGTCGCTCTACGACGTCCCCCCGTTGATCCCCGGATGCGGATGAGGGGGACAGGGGTTCTGAGTCTGCGGCTCCTTCGGAGCCTGGGAGTCCCGCGGCCTACCCACCTTACCCGGGTCCATCGTTGACTTCCGCTCAGGTGCAAGAATTTCTTGCCACCTTGGACTGCCTGTTTAAGCCTCGGGCTCCCGCCGGTGCACCCTCGGGCACCGCGTCCGGATCGTATTGGGCCGGCGGCTCCGTCCCCGGCGCCGCTGGATCCTGCACAGCTGGCTCCGGCACAGCTCCACAGGGTCCCGCGCTGCCGGCTCTGGCCCCAGCGCCGCCTCCGGCACCAGAGTGGGTACCATTTGTCCCGCCCCTGCCCAGGTTCTCAGACACTTTTGTCCCTACCTGGGATCCGCACTGAGAGACGGCGCCGGTTAGGCCTAGTCCAGCGCCGTTTGTTCCTTCCCCGGCCCCTGCCCTGCTGCCACAGCCTGTCCTGCCTGCGGCGGAGGTGAAAGATGATTGGGAGGGGTCCGAGGACCCGCTTACTCGTCAGTGTGACTTCGAGCAGGACTGGGTGGACGAGTTAGAGGAGGCCGGCGGCCTCGATCTCTCCTCAGACCCAGGGTTTGCTTCTCCTCCGCCTACCATGGAGGAGGGCGCCTCGTACATGAAGGTGCTTCGTTGGGCCACTGAGGTCCTCCACCTTGATCTACCTACGGTGGCCCTGAAAACTAATCTCCTCACTCGAGCTCGATCATGGACATGCCTTTTGATGGCCCCGCCAGTTTGGCGATAAAGCTGACAGTGCGCTGGAGCGCTTTAAGGACTCGCGGGCTACGGCAAAGTCCTTGGGTCTTTCCACGAAAAGCCCAGCCACTCCTGTTTTTCGTTCCTTTCGTGGCAGCAGCAGGGGCGCCCAGGTGCGTTCCTTCAGCAAGCCTGTGCAGACCCAACCACAGTGGTGACGTTTGCGTCCCTCCTGGGATGGGGAGGCCACTTGGGAGAGGCGGAGATCAGAGGACTCTGGTCACCGGCGGAGTCCTGACTCCATATCAACCTCTTGGAGCTTCGGGCAATCCGACTTGCACTGAAGGTGTTCCTTCCCTCTGTCCAGGGAAGTGTGGTGCGGGTGTTCACAGACAACACCACCGCCATGTGGTATTGCAACAAACAGGGCGGGTGGGGTCCTGGACCGTATGTCAGGAGGCTCTGCACCACTGGACATGTAACATAAAGGCATTACCTTGGTGGTTCAAAACCTGGCAGGTTTTCTGAACGCCAGGGCAGACGAACTCAGCCGCCGGTGCTTGATGGATCACGAATGGTGTCTTCACTCGGAGGTGGCACAAGGTCTCTTTCAGCAGAGGGGAGAGCCTTGGTTAGATCTATTCGCCCCCAAAGAGAACGCGCAATGTCAGCAGTTCTGCGTGCTGGAATTTCCAAGGCGGCACTCGCTTGGCGACGCTTTTCGTCGCGAGTGGAGTTGCGGTCTGTTGTACGCCTTTCCGCCTATACCACTTCTGCCCAGAGTGCTGAAGAAGATCAGGCGTGACCGGGCACAAGTCATCCTTGTGACTCCGGATTGGGCACAAAGATACTGGTATTCCGAGCTACTCTGCATGGCGATTGATCCCCCGATCCGACTGCCTCTTCGGGAGGATCTTTTGTTGCAGCAGAAGGGGACGGTCCTCCACCCGAACCTGTTTAGCCTCCACCTCCATGCGTGGAGATTGAGCGGCGACAGTTGACAGCCTTCGATCTTCCTCCCGAGGTCTGTAATGTCATTTTGGCAGCCAGGCGTCCCTCCACTATAATGGTATACGCCTGCAGGTGGAACAAATTTGTGTCATGGTGCACAACAAAGGCTGTGGATCCCCTTTCTGCCCCTCTTTCTGAGGTCCTTCTGTTCTTTCTTTCTTTGGCCCAGCAGGACTCTGCTCTGGGCACTATCAAAGGTTATCTTTCGACTATCTCCACCTTTCTAAGGCTTCCAGATCAGCCTTCTCTCTTTAAGTCCCCAGTTGGTAACCGGTTCTTGAAAGTCATTATGCATACGTTTCCTTCCGTGCCTTTCATAATGCCTCAATTGGACTTAAATCTTGTCTTGACCTATCTGATGTGCGCTCCTTTGGAGCCCCTTCATACCTGTCCTTTACGTCTTCTTACTCTCAAGAAGGCTTTCCTGGTAGCTATCACCTCTGCCAGGAGGGTGAGTGAGCTCCAGGCTCTTTCTTCTAAACCTCCTTTTCTTTCTGTTCATCCAGACAAGGTGGTTTTAAGGACCCGTCCTTCTTTTCTGCCAAAGGTTGTCACGCCCTTCCACATCGGGCAGACCATCACTTTGCCCACCTTCTTTCCGCCTCCGCATCCCTCCAATGAGGAAGAGAGGCACCACCGTTTGGACCCAAAGCGTGCGTTCTCGTTCTATCTGAAGCACACACAGCAGTTCCGGGTGGATGACCAACTCTTTGTTGGCTACGTGGGCGCCAAAAAAGGTCGGGCCGTGCACAAACGGACCATCTCTCGGTGAGTCGTTCTGTGCATCAAAGCTTGTTATTCGTTGGCCAAGAAAGAGCCTCCTGTGGGGCTACGTGCCCATTCTACCAGGTGCAACGGCAGCCACTACTGCCTTGGGACGCGGCGTTCCCTTGCAGGATATTTGTCAGGCAGCTACGTGGGCCTCGCTGCACACGTTTACCATGCATTTCTGGCTTGACAGTCTAGTCCGGAGAGACAGCTTCTTTGGCCATTCTGTTTTCTGTGACTTTCTGGTGTAATCTATTCGCAGAACCACCTCTGCGGTTGGTATTGCTGGGGTATCTATTCTAAGGTAAGAAATCTATCACTAACGTGTCTCTTTCAGATGCACAAGTTACTACTTGTGTAACGATATATCTGTAAGAGACATTAGTTAGTGATAGATTCCTTACCGCCGCACCCATACTCCCCGTTCTGCGACCAGATTTCTAGGGTTAAGGTCATCCCCTTTCAGGGCCCTAGTTTTATGGCACCAGTGGTCAGTTTCTTGCATGGCTTTGCGTTCCTGGCGCGGAAAGATGTGTACAGAACTGATGTCAGTGCGCATGGATGGCGCCTAAGTAGTCTCCGTGATGTCATCTTGGTGCATACGACGCCAGCGACGGACGCGGAGGCGCACAACGCCACCTACTGACGCGCAGGGGTACTGCTAACGAAAAACTTTTCGGATCCAGTTTGACGCTTGGGGATTATTCTAAGGTAAGGAATCTATCACTAACTAATGTCTCTTACAGCTATATCGTTAGACAAGTAGTAACTTGTGCTTTCTGAACCTAGTGAATACAGCAGACACCAGCACTTTACACTGCCACTGTAAAAACGGTGTGTTTTAATAAATAGCTACAATCATATAACCCATTTCCCCCAAATAATAGAGCATACATTTGTTAAAGTTATTGAAATGTATCAATACACTTGTATGAATCAATTTGCAGTTTTTCCAAAAAGTTTTTATCTCTGTGTAATGGTTTTAATTAACGGATACAAATAAAGAAAGTATCACTTCTCACTGTGCCGACTGCAAAGCCTTGCTCAGCTAACTAACGAACAAACAAAATAACAACAATACATCTAGCTTACAAGAGGTCAGTGTTTAAGACACAACACAAGGCAATAAATGTACCCCACCATAGATGGACTTTGTGGAAGGGCGTCTGGCAGCGAGGATTACATGCACCACCTCAGCAAGCAACTAAAATGCATTTAGGTTTCGTCATTCAATCTCCATGCATGAAGGTGCCGGTTGTAGATACACGCCTACAAAGCCATCTACAACACCGGACCTGCATACCCCAACCACTGCCTCTCCTTCAACACACCCACCAGACGTTTCCGCTCCGCCCAACTGGTACTGGCCACTGTCCCACGGATCCGCAAGACCTCGGCTGGAGGAAAATCCTTCTCCTACCTCGCCACAAAGAACTGGAACTCCCTGCCCCTGCATCTCAAGCAATCACCAACACTGCCTCAATTCAGGGAGGACCTCAAGACCTGGTTCTTTGACTTAACTGCACAATTCCACCCCTCCACCCATGAGACTCTAACGGGTGATTAGTCGCGCTTTACAAAAACCCAGATTTGATCGCGGGAGCAGGACCTGTAGAAGGCTGGTTCAATATATAGTATCCACCTATGGTGAGGCACTGTGCACTGAGTCCAGGCAACCCTTAGTGATAGTGTTTAGGTCCCTGGAAACCAAAGCTCTTAAGGGGTAGCTGTGGAGAGCGGCTAAGGCTTATCCAGGAGGGTGTAAAGCAGTTGCATGCACCACTGTTGTGTGTAGTAAGCTTTTCACACAAGAAAGGACCCCCCCCCCCCCCAAGTGGGTAGAAAAATACTTTATATTTATTACTACGGAATAGACACTAACTTGGCACATCTCCTACCCGCAGATATCAATTACACACACAGAATACTTAGAAAAGAGGTAAGTAGCCTAGAAAAATACATCGGGCCCAATTAGAGGGACAAACATACTAAAATAGTGGGATGTGAGTTGAGTACCAAAATGGGACTAGTACTCAAAGTTGGAGTTCCCCAGGGGAATCAAGGAGCCACCCAAGGCGAGTAGCCAGGGACCCGAAGGCACCCAGGTGCAGAGTGGTTACACCGGGTCAGACGTCCGTAGGACAACACTGGGTAAGTCGCTGTTGGAAAATTTGAGTTCTAGGATCCTTCCCAAAGGACCCTGAAGGTACACCTTGGATCAAGAAAGGTTGGAAAGTCACCTCACCCGTGGATACCCAGAAGATACGGATACCTGCCCCAGGAAGCCTGAGTGCATAGGGGTGAAGTGGTGTTGGTAACCTCCACACAAGCCAATAGAGGATCGTTGAAGTACAGAAGCTACAGCGTCTCATGCGCCAGGCCGGTGGAACCAGGATGAAAAATCTAGACTAGAAAAACCTGAAAGCAGAGGGGACAGAGTCCAACCCACCCGGAGGTGACAATGAGGCACAGGAACACAACACCAGCCCTGGTTGAAGGTTATTGGTGCAGCATGAAGTAGAAGAAACAGCAGTGGTTGAGACCAGGAAACGCTGCAGGAGCCTTCCACAAGCTGTACTGAGTTGATCGTCGAGTGTAGGAAGGTCAATTGCCAGCAAAACCACTAACAAGCCTTTGCTAATGAAAACAACTGTTTGCAGAAAGGAGATGCTTGGTTGCAGACCAGCAAGGTCTGAGGGACTAACCCAGCAAGGTTAAGTCAGTACCGACATTCAGCATGATGGAGATCCAGCAGGATTTGGTGGAGCCCCCTTGAGTACCCTCTGGCAGCATACACAGTAGGTCTCAAGGACCCAGGTCTATGTCCACTGTATAGTCCATCCCCTGTATGGAAATGGACGACCTCAGAAGTTTGGGGTTTTTACCTTTCACCTGTTTTAGCCATAAGAGGGGCTTATGGTCTGTCTGAACAATGAAGTGAGTACCAAACAAGTATGGCCACACCTTCAAGACCCAGACAACAGGAACAGCTGACCAAAGTTAACAGCTGACAAACGTTACTTGCTTGGGGTCACCCTACTGCTTATAAAAGCTACTGGTTGATCCTGGCCATCTTGATGAAATTGTTATAACACTGCTCCTATTCCTATCTCAGAAGCATCTGACTGGACAATAAGTTGCTTGGAATAGGCAGGACTCTGTAGAATATGATCTGAGCACATAGCCGCCTATAGGGCATCAAAAGCCTCTGGACCACTACCTGTCCAATGCACCTTCATAGGAATCTTCTTAGAGGTGAGGTCACGAAGGGGAGTCACCGTGGACACATACCCTGAAACCAACCTTCTGTAGTACCAGTCAGGCCCAGAAAAGCTCTGACCTAAGTATAGATAGTGGGAGCAATCCAATCCACAATGGTTTGGCTTATGCTCTCCAATGATTTAACTTGGACTCCATCTACCATGTGGCCCGAGTACACAACCTTACTCTGCCCTATCTGGCACTTACTGGCCTTGATAGAGAGGCCTTTTTTCTAAGGCCTCAAGTACACTCCTGAGGTGGACGATGATCATGCCAGGTGCAACTAGATATGCTGCACTGAAGTCCTCCAGGTGTGTCAGAACTTGATTCACCAACCTCTGGAATGTGACAGGCACATTGTTCAATCCAAAGAGCACCACTGTAAAGTGCTAGTGTCCAACAGGGGCTAAAAATTCAGTTTGGGGTTTTGCTGCATCTGTGAGCCCTATTTGCCAACAGCCTGCAGTCAGGTCCAAGGTGCTGAGATACTTGGCAGCTGCCAGTGTATATATGAGTTCATCTACCCTGGGTATTAGATGGGCATCAGTTTAGGAGACATCTGTAGTCTAAACAGAACCTCATTTCTCTCTTTCTGCCCTGGGAGGGAGGTTTAGGTACAAGGACTACTGAACTAGCTCAAGGGCTGTCCGAAGGGTCAACAACCCCCAACTCTAGCATCTTCTGGACCTCTGTCCTGATGCATTCTCTGACATGGTCTGGTTGCCTGTAGATGTGTCTTGACTGGCAGACTGTAACCTGTGTCTACCTCATGGGCACACCATGTAGTCTAATTGGGTGACAGAGAAAAGAGTTCTGGGAACTGACTGCAATCAGTTTGTTGTTGTTCAGTAAGGCTATCTGCCAAGACTACTCTATGAGGGGGAGGAGCCAAGATGGCGACCGAGACGGCAGCGTAGATTCCCGGCTCCGTGAACCTCCGCATCCCGCACGGATATCCTGTACTAGATCCTCAGCTTGCGCCATGGGATCGTGTTTGTGAAGGAGAGTGGCAACCGATCGTGTGACTCCGGGGTTTCTGGCTACTGTACCGCCTGAGAAATCTGCGGATGAACTTTGCGGCCCGTGCAGCCCCGGAGCCGGGACCTCGAGTGGACGCCTTGGCCGGGTGGCAGTTTAACAACAACGGCCTGTGGTGACGGGGTGGAGTAGGTCCACCGGAGCGGTGCTGCCCCCGGCCTGCATCTCGCCACGGCCGCTCCTGTTGCTAAAGCGTAGTGGATCGAGGGCATGCCCGGGGGGGCAGTTCTCAGACTCTTCGGTGTTTGCCCCTGCCTTTGACGGTGAGCTGCCCGGACACCGCCCCTAGCTCGCCCTGATCCTTGCAGACTGCTCCCGGATTTTCGCGGCTGCTGGTCCTTGGTGGAGACGACTGTTGCCCGAGTCCACGCAACGGCTGAATTTGTACCTGCCCCCGGACCCCTGTCTCCAGCGACGGCGGCCATCTTGTTGCGATGCAGCCTACTATCCTGTCCACCGGGTCGCAGCAGGATTGGGAGTGTGTGACTTTTGGGAGTGTGGCAGAGCGACCGCGGGGAGCAGTGCCGGGGTACGGCGACCTCCTTGAGGCCCTTGGTGCCCTTCATTTCTCCTTGGCTCGTGGCATCGAGGTCTTGGGGAGTAAGATCGACGGTGTGGCATCAGCGTTGGGACAATGGCGGCATGCTGGTCCACAGTTACACAGGGACTTCCTACACTGCACACAGGAGGATAATGTCGCGGCCATCCCTGCGATTAGTGCGCAGCCGGACACTCCGGACAGTATGCTACCGTATGATCGGCTGACTGAGGGTTTGATCTGTTCCGGAGGTAGTGGTTCCGAGTGGAAGGTGGTGGCCTCGTCCCGTGCACGACCTCTGGTGACCCAGGGACTTTACCAGCAATGTCTGTCTACTTTGGATGATTCAGCCTTCCCGGACCTTGTGTGCAGTGCAGATCCTGGGGCAGCACTGGGAAAGACGTCCCTCCGAGATGCGGACTGTGTTGACGTTCTGAGACCTCCACCCCACCTGTGTGCGTCGCTTCCCGGTTGTTTTGGGACATCCCTTCACCTTGGAATATCGGACATGGCGCTGGGTCGAGGGGTAGGCATGGGCGGCATCACCAGGAGTGGTCAGGGATGAGGCTGATCCCTCGGGGTGGTCATCTGGTAGACGGGCGGACTCATGGTTGTGTACTCCCAGGACATAGCTACTAGCATATTCGGTGCGCAATGCTCCCCATTCCCCCTTTTGTTATGGTCGATTTGGTGCTACTTATTGTTTGCTGTTGGGATACCTTACTGTGCGGGAGGGAGAAGCCGGGGGTATGTTCTGAAGGCCCTCCTCCAGTTTATTATATTTTCTCCACCCCCCCGCCTGGTGGGGTTCTTTCTTATTCCTTTTTCCCTGTTTCTTCTATATTTCGGGTCTAGTTCCAGGGCGACAGGCACACTGCTGGGGGGAGGGGCCATACTCATTTGCAGAGGTGCAGGGTGGGGGGTTGGGGGGGGGGGACTCTTTTCTTTCTCAGTCTTCCTCTCTTTTTCCATGGCCTCCTTTTTCTTCTCCGTTTCTTCTTGTTTCTTCTTTTCTGGGATCAGCGTGGTACGCCTCTTTTGCTGTGAACCGTTGCCTCTCCATGTGTGCCACAGTTTCCGGGGGTTCTCTGGGCGTTAGGTATAGGGCCTGCAGGCGCAACTGTTTTTGATATTCTTCCCCATCATTTCCTGTGTTTGCGCCATGGATTCAATAGATTGCTGTTTATTGCTAACGTCTATCATGCAGCCTGCCCTTTATCGCTGTTGGGAAATTGTTTGGCACCTGATCCTACTGTTTTGTTTCATTATAAAATGAAAAACCCCTTTTCTCCTGGTGTCCTACCTGCGCGTCTCCCGGGCCGAACTATCTTAGTATGAAGATTTTGCTACCGAGGTGCCGCATGTGCTTATATTTGACCTTCTCGCTCTGATTGCTTAGCGGCCGGCCCTGGGGGGTTGTAGGCCCATACTTGTCAATGATCGAAATGTCAATAAAGGTTTTTCAAAAAAAAAAAAAAAAAAAAAAAAAAAAAGACTACTCTATGAACTGAACCATCAACAGGGTTGTGTGAGAGAAGAGCAGGGAGAGGGACACTTCTTTGCTCCTGTACCTTATCAGTGGCCATGCTCATGTCAGCCCTGTCAAAGTAAGGTATCAGGCGGTTCCCATGAAGCACCCTTTGGGGGCGTCCTGAAGTGCCTAAGGCTACCAGGTAGGTGAACTCACTTTTCTTCTCCAAAATAGTATGGGGACACTCCACTTGTTTTGGAGGGATCTTGGGTCCACAGGCTCCAACACCCACCTCTTCCTTTTGGTCATGCCATAACTTTTGCAGTTCTTGCAGGCCTCCAGGTTTTTAGTGGCCTTCCTTATTTACTCAGCCATACAAGAACATAGTTCTAGTACATAGTTTACATTGTCTTGTTTGGGAGGTTTGAGAGGCTCCTCCTATCCCACCTTCACCACAATGTGTACCCCTAACTGGATGTCCAAACAGAAGTACAAATGGACTGTAACCAACTCCCTTCTGTAGAACCTCTCTGTAGGCAAAAAGAAGGCAAGGTAATAGGGCATCCTATCTCCTCCTGAGTTTTACAGATAGCCCCATAATCATACCTTTGAGGGTTTTACTGAACCATTCAACTAACACATTGCACTGTGGATAGTAGGGTGTGGTGAGTTTATAAGTTACAACACACTCTTTCAACATAGCTTTCAGGTAGCCAGAAATGAAGTTTGCACCGCTGTCTGACACCACCTCCTTAGGAAATCCCCCTCTGGAAAATATTTCTAAGAGGGCTTTGGCCAAAGCAGGAGCTGTAGTGGTCCTAAAGGGAATAGAACTGTTCCCAGAGGCTGTTGGAGTCTTGGGGGCCAACTATGTTCATTCCTACACTCTCAAAGTAAACCCCAACCCCTGGTAGAGGGATAAAGGTGGCCTTTGTAGTGCCAACTGACAAGCCTCTGGCTTGGCAGGTGACACAGGAGCAACAAAACTCCTTGGTATTCAGACTTGTAGGGCCAGCGAACGTGTGGAACAAGCCTGTTCCAAGTTTTGCTTTGCCCAAGAGGTCCTTCCAGGGGTATGTCATGTGCTAGGGTTAGGAGGATATTCTTAAACTTCTGAGGGACAACCAACCTCCTAGCTTGATGCCCCTAGCCTCAGAATAAAGGAGTCCATCTGTAAATCCTATGAGATCCACTACCTCTTTAGCAGCTGCCTGCTTTCTGGGGTCCTCAAGAGAGGAACAGCATTGCTGCTCTAGACTCCAATCCTCCCTGAAAGTTCCCTTGCTCCCAGAAGCTGTGCCGTGTCAGGCCCAAGCTCCACTGGGAGCAGTTCCCTCACAAGGGGCAAGATCATCTTCTGAGAAGAATGATTCTCACTTGAAGTGTGGGGGGAGGATAATTTCTTACCCTTCCTACCTTCCTTTGTGGGAGCTGCCTGTAAGTCAGGTGCTCCCTGGCTCCCCTGGTTTTTAGGTCTCGCCTACTCAGCGCACATGCATTGCAGAGGAGGAGACCTTTAGCCATCGGTTCGCGTTTTCGCCCAAAAACGTGCACGCGTTCCATTGCCTTTAATGGCAACGCATGCATGTGTGGCGATTACTTTGCGGCAGCGCCATATGGTATCAATTATCGCGCCTTGCCGCTCGCTCTTGCAAGGGAATCGCGCAGGCCCCCTCCTCTCTCCCTTGTGCCGCACGAGGCGCGCGCTTTTTTTTTTTTACACACTTTCGGATCCATTAGCAGAGGTGAGTTCGCTGGAACACGGTGGAGGGGGACTGCCATTTGCGTAGCCACTGAGAGGATGCTGAGGCCAGATTTAGTGGCTTTCCTTCTGCTGAAGCATGTTCGAGTCTCGGCGTCGTTTGGGTATTCTAGGTACTGCATCTCAGGCCTGTCGGTAGGAGCAGTACTCGTGTCCAAAAAGGTCGAAATATGGTGTTTTGCTAGTTGCTGCTTTGCCGCGCTACTGGGAGTTGGTGGTCTACCCGGTATGGTATTCCTCGTTTATTAGTGCATGCTCCTGGGTTTCTCAATGTGTAATGTAGGAACATCGCTCCCTCAAGGGTGCTTTTTGAATGCAGCTGCTTCCTGCATGTGCTTTGATGTGTGTTGCTCTGTTTCTTTGTCACGCTATCAGGAGTTGAGAGTCTACCTGGTGTAGCATGCCTCAGAGTGCATGCATCTTCAGGCTGCATGCTGTATGTGCATTGGGCATCCCTCTGCTAGCTTGCGGGAGGGGGCGGCTTGCTGACTAAAAAAACAAGCATTGGCATAGCCGATGGGTCTCGCCTTTGGGACCTTAAAAGGGTTTAGCCATGCAACAGTTGATGTTGCACCAAGGCTCTTGTGCTGCATAATTAAATACTTATAAGGTCCCAAAGGCGAGGCCTATTGGCTATGCCAATGATAGTTAACCTGTGCTCTAGCAGTCATGAAAACACCTTCAGGAAGATCAAGTATTGCTGCATGAGTCCTTAACTCCACTTCAGCCCATGCTGAAGTCTCCAAATCATTGCCCATAAGACACTCTACAGGAAGATATGATGAAACCACAACCTTTTTTAGGGCCAGAACCCCCCCCCCCAAAATCAGCTGAACTGAATTACCGTAATTGGGTGGCACTTTGTGATGTTGTCTGCATTTGTTACTTGGTAAGTGTGCCCAAGTAGAATCTGCTCAGGTGACACCAGTTTTACAGTTACAATAATGACACTAGCACCAGTGTCCCTGTAGGTTTCTGCCTCAATACCATTAATGAGGGGAAGCTGCCTGTATTTCTCACATCAGGAGGCCAAGCAGCTAAAGTGGCAAGGTCAAAGCCACCCTCTGATACTAGGACAGCCTCAGTTGTTTCTCTGACTAGGCCAGACTCCACTGCAGTACTCAAGGTGAACCCATCTACACCCTTGGAGGCAGTACTGCTATTAGTGCTACTGCTAGGGGTACTAGGGGTAGCAGTAACAGTATTGGCGCTTTTCTGAGGACATATAGCATCTGATGACTATTGGCCTTTAGCTTTACAATTAAAGCACCAAGGTTTGTTGTCATAGGAAGAGGAGGATTTGGAACCAACTCCAGAGGAAGATGTTTGTGAACCCGAAGAAGACTCTTTCTTTTTGTCTTTATCTTTAGTTTTCTTCCCACTTTTCTCTTGGGGTTTTAAAGACATTCGTTTTCTTCTGGTCAGCCCCAACATGAGACGTATTGCTCACCCAGGTGAGGACCCATTTGTCAGCCTTCTTTCCCATTTCTTGGGGAGAGGTCAAATCAAAGTCCACCAGGTACTGGTGTAGTTTTGCAGACACACAGTTATTAAGGATGTGCTCTCTCATGATGATATTATACAGCCCAACATAGTCCTGTAAATTACTACCATGTAACCAACCCTCCAGAGCCTTAACTACAGTGTCTATAAACTCAACCTAGTTTTGTGAAGAGGCTTTCTGAGTTTGCCTGAACTCAATCCTATATTCCTCAGTGGTAAGCCCTGACCCTTCAATGAGTGCCTCTTTCAAGACCGGATAGCTGTTTGCATCCTCTTCTCTAATTGCCAAATGTTTGTCTCTGCCTTTGTCTGCAAAGGAGAGCCAGAGGATAGCTAACCACTATCTCTGGGGACCTTTTGGACTTTACAAGCCCTCTCCAAAGCAGTAACCCACTTGAGGATGTCATCCCCTGCCTTGAAAAGAGGAACTATCCTGTTAAGATTCCTAGAGTCAAAGTTTTCCTCCCTGGAGTCTTATGACTCCTCATGGCAATGTCCATAAGCAGAGCCAGAAGTACTAAGTACTTCTTACCTTGCTCTGTAGGATCATTCCGATCACCAAGGTCTTCCCCTTCAACCTGCCTCCCAGGATTCTGGAGGTCATCCCGAGGGAGTATCTCTAAGAGATAAGTCCTTGTAGGGTTGCTAATTGTCTTAAGTTTCCTAATCTGCACACTGGATCCTGAGTTCCTGGAACACAAGGGCAGTGTACCCTATCACCAGAGTCAGACTAGGTTTCCCAATCAAAGACATGGTACTAGTGTGATGTAAGTGTATCTACCCTAACCTAGTGTTTTTAAACTTCCAAGAGTTTGGGGAAAGAGCTATGCCAGACCCCTGACACACAATCCCAAAACGTTTAACAAAAAAACCTACCTATTATTTTATAGAGGAAGCCTATGTAGTAGCGGTTTCTTGTGGAAACCTCACTTATGACTAAGTGGCAATGTAAGCCATTATCCCAACCACTGCACCATCAATGTGTAAGGCTAGCTCAGTATATGGTGTACACCTATTGGTGATACACCCTGCACTGACTCCAGGCAACCTTTAGTGATAGTAGAAGTGGTCCCTGGCAACAAAAGCTCTCAAGGGGCAGCTGTGGAGAGCAGCTAAGGCTTATTCAGGAGGGTGTAAAGCGGGTGCATTTACCACACAAGTCAGTCAGTGATGCTCACTCAAAAAACACCACACCAATGTTAGAAAAATACAGTAGTATTTATTACACACCACTAAAACTAGTTTGGTATATCTCCTACCCGGAGATATCAATGCACAATCCATGTAACGTAAAAACAGGTACATAAGCACATAAAAACACATGATCCCCTATTGGGGGGTGTTTGGGAAGGGGCAAACCATATACTAAGAAAATGGAATGTGAGTTGAGTACCCAACAAAGACTACCACCCAAGGATCTTTAGCACTGGTGAAGCACGGAACCACCACAGGTAAGTGACTAGGAGACCATAGGAGACCATATGCAGAGGTGATCCCCCGGTTCGGTGTCCATAGAAGAACATGTGGAAGGCGCAACTGGAGTTTTACAGATTTAGGACCCTTCCAAAAGGGCCCAGAGAAAACCAGTTGGAACTAGAGAGCACCCCCACCCGTAGGCACCCAGAGGAGAGGACATCTACACCAGGGAAGACCGGGTGCATAGGTGTCAAAGGATGTCAGAAGTACACATTGAAGTCAATGGGGAACCTCAGCAGTTCAGCTGCTATAGTGACCCATGGACCAGGTTGGTGGACCAAGGCATGGATTCTGGATGAGGTATACCTGTGGAGAGAGTAGACAGACTCCAAGCCACTCGGAGTAGACCAGGACGAGCAGTCCACCTCCGCACCCGCTGCTTCCATCTCCAAGCCTCCTAATCCGAGCTTCAGGGGGCACCCCACGACGGTTGGAGGCAGGGTCCGTCACCACCTCCACCACTGACGCGGTATCTCTTCAGACAAGTGGGTGCTGCAGATAATCTGCCAAGGTTACTCGCTCCCTTTTCTGTCCTCCCCTCCAGCCATGCCACCTCGGTACCACCACTTGTCGGGGGATCATTTGGCGCTTCTCCGTCAGGAAGTCACGGCCCTCCTGGCCAAGGGGGCCATTGAGTACATTCCCGATCAGGAAGTAGGGAGTGGTCGCTATTCCTACTACTTTCTGGTCCCCAAGAAGGACAAGGGGGGCCTGCGCCCCATCTTGGACCTCCGGGACATCAATTGCTTACTCCGGAAGGACTAGTTCAAGATGCTGACTGGCTCAGGTCCTGTCTGCCCTGGACCCTGGAGACTGGATGGTAGCGCTGGACTTGCAGGACGCTTATTTTCACATTCCCGTCCTGCCGGCCCACAGGCGTTACCTGCAGTTCACAGTGGGCCAGGAGCATTTTCAGTTTGCCGTGCTCCCCTTCAGCCTTATCAGCGCCCCTCGGGTGTTCACGAAAGTGATGGCGGTGGTCGCAGCTCATCTGCGCAGGTCAGGGGTGTCAGTCTTTCCCTACCTCGAGGACTGGCTGTTAAAGACGGGCTCGCCCCACGCAGTTGTTTCCCACCTCCAGACTACGGCCGACCTCCCGCATCTGCTGGGGTTCTCCATCAATGTGCTGAAGTCGCACCGGAGTCCCTCTCAGAAGCTCCCTTTCATCAGAGCGGTTCTGGATTCGACGCTATTTCGGGTTTATCCTTCCGAACAGTGAGTCCGGGATATGGTTTCGCTCTTTCAGCCTCTATCCCGGGTTTCAGTCAGGATGACCCTTCGGCTTCTGGGCCTGATGGCCTCCTGCATCCTGCTGGTGCCGCATGCCAGATGGCATATGCGGGCTCTGCAGTGGGACCTGAAGTTACAGTGGGCACAGCATCAGGTCAAACTGTCCGATCTCGTCAAGATCTCGGAGGGCGCTGCACGACAGTTGCAGTGGTGGCTCACGGATCGCGATTGGGTCAGTGGCAGATCCCTCTCCCTTCCCCAACCAGAGCACATAGTAGTGACGGATGCGTCCCTCCTGGGTTGGGGAGGCCACATGGGGGAGACGGAGATCAGAGGACTCTGGTCTCTGGCGGAGACCCGGCTCCATATCAACCTTCTGGAGCTGCAGGCGATCCGGCTTGCACTGAAGGCATTCCTTCCCTCTGTCCGGGGAAGCGTAGTGCAGGTGTTCACGGACAACACCACCGCCATGTGGTATTGCAACAAACAGGGCGGGGTTGGGTCGTGGACCCTATGTCAGGAGGCTCTGCGCCTCTGGACATGGCTGGGACATCAAGGCATTACCTTGGTGGTTCAACACCTGGCAGGTTCTCTGAACGCCAGGGCGGATGAACTCAACCGCCGGTGCCTGGTGGATCACGAGTGGCGTCTGAACTTGGACGTGGCGCAAGGTCCCTTTCTGGTATGGGGAGAGCCTTGGTTAGATCTATTCGCCACCAAAGAGAACACACAATGTCATCAGTTCTGCGAGTTGGAATTTCCAAGGCGGCACTTGCTCGGAGACGCTTTTCGTCTCGAGTGGAGCTGCGGTCTGTTGTACGCCTTTCCGTCTATACCACTTCTGCCCAGAGTGCTGAAGATCAGTCGCGATCGGGCCTAAGTTATTCTTGTGGCGCCAGACTGGGCTCGGAGAGTATGGTATCCCGGGCTACTCCCTATGAGCATCGATCCCCCGATCCGTCTGCCTCTTCGGGAGGATCTTCTGTCGCAGCAGCAGGGAACGGTCCTCCAACCGAACCTGTCCAGCCTCCACCTCCCTGCTTGGAGATTGAGCGGCGGCAGTTGACACCTTTCGATCTTCCTCCCGAAGTCTGTGATGTCATCCTGGCAGCCAGGCGTCCCTCCACTAAAACCGTGTATGCCTGTAGGTGGAACAGATTTGTGGCATGGTGTACAGTTAAGACTGTGGATCCCCTTTCTGTCCCTCTTTCTGAGGTTCTTCTGTTCCTTCTCTCTTTTGCCCAGCAGGGCTCTGCTCTGGGCACTGTTAAAGGTTATCTTTTGGCCATCTCTGCCTTTCTACGGCTTCCAGATCAGCCTTCTCTTTTTAAGTCCCCGGTTGTTAACCGTTTTCTCAAGGGCATTACGCATACATGCCCTTCATAATGCCTCAGTGGGACTTGAATCTTGTCTTGACTTGACTTTTCTGATGTGCGCTCCCTTTGAGCCCCTCCATAACTGTCCCTTACGTCTTCTTACTCTCAAGACGGCTTTCCTGGTATCTATCACCTCTGCTAGGAGAGTGAGTAAGCTCCAGGCTCTTTCTTCCAAACCTCCTTTCCTTTCTGTTCGTCCGGACAAGGCGGTTCTGAGGACACGTCCTTCTTTCTTGCCAAAGGTTGCCACGCCCTTCCACATCGGGCAGACCATCACTTTCCCCACCTTTTTCCGCCTCCGCAACCTTCAAGGGAAGAGGAGCGGCTCCACCGTCTGGACCCAGAACGTGCGCCTGCATTCTATCTGCAGCGTACACAGCAGTTCCGGGTGGATGATCAGCTCTTTGTTGGCTGCGTGGGCGCCAAAAGAGGTCGGGCGATGCACAAACGGACCATCTCCCGGTGGGTCGTTCTGTGCATCAACGCCTGAAACTCCTGTGGGACTGCGTGCCTATTCGACCAGGGCAACTGCAGCCACTACTGCCTTGGGACGCGGTGTTCACTTGCAGGATATTTGTCAGGCAGCTACGTAAGCCTCGCTGCACACATTTACCAAGCACTACTGCCTTGACAGTCAGGTCCGGAGAGACGGCTTCTTTGGCCATTCAGTGCTCCGTGACTTTCTGGTGTAATCTTGTTCGCAGACCCACCACCGGGGTTGGTATTGCTGGGGTATCTATTCTAAGGTAAGGAATCTATCACTAACGTGTCTCTCAGATGCACAACTTACTACTTGTGTAACGATATATCTGTAAGAGACATTAGTTAGTTATAAATTCCTTATCGCCCCACCCATCCTCCCCGTTCTGCGAACTGATTTCTAGGGTTAAGGTCACCCCCTTTTAGGGCCCTAGTTTTATGCTCCAAAGGTCAGTTTCTTGCATGGCTCTGTGTTTCAGCACAGAAAGTTGTGTACAGAACTGACATCAGCGCGCATGGGTGGCACCTAAGTAGCCTCCGTGACGTCATCCCGGCTTGTACGACGCCAGTGACTGGCACAGAGCCGCACGGCGCCTCCGACTGGCACGCAGGGGTACTGCTAGGCAGAAAACTTTCCGGATCCAGACTGACGCCTGGGGAATATTCTAAGGTAAGGAATCTATCACTAACGTGTCTCTTTCAGATACAGAAATACAATGAAAATGTTCTGCTTCCCGGGAACATGTTCTGCTCGTAGACGAATCTTTTGATGGATGGACCATTTCCATATTCTCTGTGTTTCCTGTGATAGCTGGTGGAATCCTGTGCCACCCTGCTTGCTGATGTAGTGCATCGTGGTTGTATTGTCAGTCTGATAGGCACTGCTTAATTGTTAATCCTTTTAGAAATGCCTGTAAGGGCGGATGTACTGCTTTTAACTCTAGCAGGTTGATGTGTAGATACAGTTGAGACGGTTGCCATTTGCCACTTACTTAAAAGATCTCAGAGGTATGCACATTATACCAGCCACATTCCATGAAATTAGGGTACTGGAGGAGAGGAGTTGTCTAGCCTTCTCAGAGTACAGGGACTTTAGCAAAGTTAGCGGATCATCTAAATGTGTGCAATTGACCTCTTTACTATAAGATAATGACCCCTTGTCCCTACTATTAGAAATTATTGCTTCTACTTTTTCCCTGGGCTTGAAAGCAGTTGTAATTTCAGCATCTGTGTCTAAGCACTCTACCCCAGTGCCCCTGGGCCCCATTAGAGGTCAAGAGTGTAGCATTCACAGGCAAGATTATATCATAATAAACATTTGCGATAATTAAAATTTTAATGAACGGACTCCAAAGCACATCATTAATGGCATCTCTCTTGGTTCTATATAGTAAATTATCAAAGGAAGAGCACAGACAAGTGGTAGTAGGCTCGCTCAGTCAATTGATTGCATTTAAATTAGAAGTAGCAGTGGGCATAATGTTTGCCAGATTCTTCGTATCAAAAGACATCGTGCCATGGCTTCCACTGATGGGCAGGAATGCTTTTAGCCTTATTCCTTGTGGATTGTCCTCTTGTATATGGCAGGTTCGCAGTTCAAAGTTAATAAGATTTTTGGCCAGCCACTTGGAGCACAATGTAATTGAAATGTGATCATTTGAGGATGTGCCAGGTGAGAATCTTCTGGTGTGCGTGATATCAGATTTGATCACAGAAAGGCAGTTTCTCTACCACCTCAACAAATGAATCACTTTATTGGTCAAAGCCTCCGTGCCTTCAAAAGAGCCTGGTTTTAATCTTGGGACCTCGGTCATATAAATCGCATGTTCCAAAAAGGGCTCAGAAATCCCATGTGCTGTCGGAGGAGAATAATTAAAAAAGGATTGCTTCACTAAAGGGGGAACAAAATTTCTTTGTAACAGTGCCCGCCAGTCCTTCAACATTCTCTGGCCATTATCCTGACCAGGTGCAGGGGAATGTTGAAAAGTAAGTAGCATTGATTAGCAAACAGGGGACCAGTGTTTCTCTGGCTTGTTGAACTCGAGCAATAACGTGCATGAAGTGTTATCTTATTGCAGGATTTTAAAGGCTGGTTTTTGTCTGTCTCTGGACCGTTTGGTTGAGCTTCCAACATAGTGCCTAGTCTCAAATCCAAACCTTTGCTGCCGCCCCTCTTGGCACTGGGTAATTAGAAAAAAGAGCTGCAGTATCTCCTGCAGCGTTACCATGCAGAGTTACTGCTTCTTGAGATAGGTGTTCAGGTTTCTCAGGTCTAGAATTGGTTGCCATTGCCTTGACTTCTTTCGGACCAAGAAGACACAGGAATGGAAACCACTTACTCTGTGGGCTACATGAACTTTCTCTATAGCTCTTTTTTTAAATATGATTTTGACCTCCAACCTAAGGAGTTGTAGATGTTTTTGGATGGAGGGCTGGGACGCAGTTGCTCTTTGGAGAAATTCCAAATTGTGGTCGAATTGAACAAGGTCTAATACCCACTGGTCAGTTGTAATTTCCTGGCATCGATGGAGGTAGTTGGTTACTCTGCCGCCAAGGTGGGAAGGAGAAGGCCGGAAATAGCCGGTGCCTGAAGCGAGTCATCGACGACGACTGTATTAGGCTGGCTTAGTATACAAGTCACACTTATTTAGGTGATGCACCTTGCACTAATCCAGGCAACCCTTTGGTAAGTTTAGTGGTCTTTGATAACCATAGAAAGATCTCCGAGTGGTAGCTGTGGAGGGCCTATCTTGAAAGAGTGTTTAGCAGCTTATTTTACCAGTTCAATCATAGAGTGTAAGTTAAATGAAAAAGAACCACAGTGTTTATAAAAAAAATACTTCTATTTATTACACAACACTCACCAACACATTGTTATATCTCCTATCCGGAGACATCAACACAATATATCAAAATACTTCAAATAAGGTAAGTGGCACAAGAGCCACCCCACCTGGTGATGCCTAGAAAACCAGGTTACCTACACCAGGGAAGCCAGCTGTATTGGGGTGAAGAGACATCGGAAACTTACGTAGATGACAATGGATGACTTGGCAGAAAATGCCTCTGGAGAAGGTGAATTTGTCTGGAGGAATTCAATGGTGGATTCTGGAAGAAAAGAACCTGCAAGCAGAGTCTATACTACTCAGGAGTGACTAGGAGGCATGAAGACCCAATGCCCACCGATGTTGGGAGGTTCAGACGAGTTGACAGGGACCTTATTGCTGCAGCTGAGAGGACCAGGCAATGCTGTGGATGACCGGGAGCTGTGCACGAGCTGATACATAGGTGTAGGTGACTAGGTGGTCGGTGTGAAGTGGGAGCACCAACAAACCTCTTAACTGGTGTGTAGAACGAAGACGGAGCTACGTTGGGATCAGCAAGGTCCAGGAAACTCACCAACAGCAGGAAAGTCAGAGCAGGCTCCAAGCAAGCATGGGGAGCCCACTGAAGCAGAAGATGACCGTCAGGAGGACCCATGGGCCAAAGACACAGGAGTAGCAAGAACACCTCGAGCAGCTCCCCAGGAACGAAAGCCCACTGTGCAAAGTTTGTGGTGAGGATGCTGAGCTTGGAGGGAAGAGATGCTGGAGGTTGGAGCTTCTTGTAGCCCAAAGACCTCTGGAGTGCAGAGCCAACAAGGCTTGGAAACAGCGAGTCGACGCAGTGCACAGGGGTTTGGTCCCAGCGGTTCCAACAAGAGATACAGGTCTAAACATTGCAGAGAGGGCAGGTCAGGTCTCAAAGGAGCCTCAGAAGCACCACCTGTGTTGCTGAGCCTCAGAAAGTCCATAGGACGACAGGAGCAGCAGACCGGTCAGCTTCATTGTGGTGCCTGAAAATGCAGGGGAGTGACTCCTTCACTCCAAGGGAGATTACTTAGGGTGTCCTTGATGCCCACAGGTCTGTCCAAGAACCTGGCAGAAGAACAGACACAGATGACAAAGAAGACTTGCAGAACAGCGAGACCAGAAGCAGCAGGAGCCTTCCTTGGTGCAGTCTCGGTTCCAGGTGAAGGCAAAGTGTCCAGGCGGTCGAAGAGTGGCGTGGTTTTAGGCTTGAATCTTGTCCCACGATGAATCGGAGGACCTACCTATAGGTATGTCCTTAAGTACCGTAAGGGAAGGATTGGAACAACCCAAGCGTCACTCCTAGAGGAGGGGCTGGACAAAGGGAAGGATACTCTTTTGTGCGGGAGCCAAGGGCTTCCTGAACGGACTCAAACTGCAGAATGCAAGGAGGGCACCAAATGTGCATTCAAACCAGTCTGGTGGCGCTGGCAAGCACCCCCACCCCAATACACTAAGTCCTGTCTGGGAGGTGGTCACACCGCTCTGTGACAGGAAACCTATTGTTCCGCCTTCCTCCGCTCAAGCTTGGCTCAGCAGGAGAGCAGAATCTTGTCTGTGCTCGGCAGCAGCACTAGCTTGCCGTCAGACCCTGAAAGGTTGCCACTGGGAGTACAGAGGGTACCCCAAGGGGGCCCCCAGTACATGGGATCATACTTCTAACACAGGAACCGGTGCTGTGGTATGATCCCAACATATTTGATATCAAACATGACCGGGTTTGGTGAAGCCACTACATAGTTAATCATCTCATAATAACTGATGTCAACTATATATATTAAAACGGCTGACAACACTTACAAAGCTTAGATAATCGACTTTAGGGTGTGTAAGGGTGTCCTGCTCATGCAGGGTCACTCTCACACTTTGATCATGCACCCTGCCCTCAAAACTGAAGAACCTGCCATAGGGGTGACTTATAGGTTTAATGGACAGTGACCTCAGATATAAGGAAACATATCTTTCACATAGACTGCAATGACAGGCCTGTAGTCACAGTTTGAGTGTTCTCCCATGGGTGGAACAATACATGCTGCAGCCCATGACAGACCACTGGTGTACCTATGCCCTGGGTACCTTAGTACCATATACTAGGGACTGACAAGAGTACACCACTAGCAAATTGTGACTGTACGCAAGTATTTACCATGGTCAATTTAGGAAGAAAGCACAGTGACCAGGATCCTGATTAGCAGGATCCCAGTCAGGCTAGTCAAAAACATACTAACACCAAGCAAAAAGTGGGGGTAACCATGAACGCAGATCCTACTTTCCAACAACACCTGTATCTTTTCCTGGATGTTCTGATATTCCCCTAGTAAGGGTTCTGGCATATGAGGACTGTCGTGGCTGCATTTGCTGGCACTGGGAGCGAAACTGTTGAGCAGAGGTGGAATATGAGGTGTACTGATATTGTTGATAGCCGCCACCCACCCCCCCTATCCCCGGTAAGAAGATTGTCCACGTCCACCGCGAAAAAACACTTTTCTGTATTATAAGGCCCCCAATGACTTGGCTGGTCCGTTTTGATAGCTTTAAGGGCCTCATCCACATGTTTTCCAAAGAGGGCTTCTCCATCATAAATGCGGTTCAAGATTTTTTTTGAACCTCTGTTCGGAAAGTGGTAGCCTTGAGCCAGCCTGGTCGCCTGAGCACTGCAGCACCTGCTAACCGCCAGAAACCAGTAATGGCAATGTCCATGCCACAATCTATTATTTCATAGGATTTGTGCTCAACCTCATGAAACACCTTCTTGGCTTCCGCTCGGACGTCTTCGGGTAGCTGGTCGAGGTACGAAGCTATATCTAACCACATTTAGCGGTCATACTTTACAAATACTGTTTATGAGTTGGCTGCCTTGACCGTTAGTGCTAACAATGAGAAAAGCATTTCCCAATGTTATCCAGGTGCCTATCCTCCATGTCTGGAGGAGCTGAGCTAGGTGCAGAAGGGTTTTTGAAGCGGCGTGGAGAAGCTGCGTAACAGAATCTGGCTTCGGATACCCAGTAAGACATACAGCAGCTTCTTCAGGAGCCTTGTATGTTTTGTCAAGGTGTGGTATCTTTATGCCCTCTTCCCAGATATAGTCTATAATGGGCACAACCCTGACGGTCTAACGAAAGGGTTCCTTAAAGTCATACAGAAAACAGTCTCTTTGCTTTGTGGGCATTGGCAGATCAAATCTTTTTGCAGCCCTCTCAAATAGATTATGAAAACCTCCAATATCTTCTGGAGGAAAATCCACCAAGGTGTGGCGATGGAGATGACGGAGTTGGTAGCATATAATCGTCCCATTCAGCATGAGTGTCACAAAGCTCACCCTCTTTTCTAACATCATCTGAGGATGCGGGATCCTGTAGGAGAGCTACCAGAGGGGTCTCCGTGGTGGCAGAGACAAGCAGTGGCCATAAAGCCTGTGGTGTTGAAGGCTGCCTTAGAGGAGATTTTGGAAGTGGAGAGGCATGTCGAGTGGAAGGCGATGATGGAGGGAAATGTCTCCTATAGTTGGACAACATGAACTGCAGGCCCGAAACCAATGCCTACGGTAGCAGAACCATCTCCTCCTGGTACTATTGATGAAATTGTTAGGTGGAGCATATTAACTTTGCTCAAAGTACTCCTGGTCATCGTCTTCTGGTTGAAATTTCACTTCTAACACAGATGGATTGTGAGCCACACCAAAGAGACCATCTTCATTCAAGTCATCCTCATCTAAAAGGTGGGCTGGCAGCAATGGTGATACTTTACTCTGAGAAGTATGTGCAGCAGTGATTTGCTTTTTTTTTTTTTACTTTTCTCGTGTTGATGAGGTCATCAAGACCGTACACGGAGGTTTCGCTGACAACGCTGTGGAAACTGATTTCTTCATTTACAATAAGGACTTCTTGGACAGCGGTATCTTAGTCGACAGTGGTGTCTTCATCGATAGGAACGGCGTCGTTGGGACTGCTGTAGTCAAGGCGAGGATGATCCTCGGCATCAATGGTATTGAGGCTTGGCTCATCAACGACGAGGAAATCGTCAAGAAAGAGGAGACCGTCGAGAAGTTGTAGACAGTGGTAGTAGAGGAGGCAGTGTTGTTCATCGCCGACTGTGTCGATTACTATTTGCTCATCGATGGTACTACACTTAGACGATTTCTGTCGACGTTATAGAGAAGCGGTCTTTTAAAGGTGTGAATCACCTGAGGTGGAGGTGTAGGAGTCTCAGATCTTGATTTTAAAGAAGTTTCTGAGGCGAAAGATGTTTTTTTTCTCCTTTCAATTTGAATAAGTCTCACCTTGATGCGGTGACTTGGATAGACTGAATTCCTTGTGAGAGCCTTGCGAGGATGTTTTAGAGTATGTTTAGATGGTTTCAGAGAGGAATAAGTATGAGAATCCCTCTCTGACACTCTTTTTAGCAATTTGTTTTAAAGGATGAATAAGAGGATTCCTCACTGTCAATCTCTGACACAGGTTTCTTTCTGGTTTTCAGCTTTTGAAGTCTTAACAGCATCCTCCCCTCACGGTCTATAGGTGTATTAGTGGAAAAGGTACTACATACCTCATATTTCTTTGCTTTATGCAATGGGTACCAGCAATACATAAGACTCTTTTTGAAAACAGGAAGCCCAGAACAGGAATATGCTCTTTTTTTGCTTTCTCTGACATGGTGAAGTCCGATTTGAGCAAGAACAGCTGTAAATATCTTAAGAAATACAAACTCCAAATTCGCTGTAGAACAAGCATGGAGCAGGAAAACTGAGCAGAACTCAGTGGAGACTCTCTTAAACGAAGTGTGGTAGAAAATCTGAGGGACTGGAGTGTTCTAGAGGTTGATACGACCCGATTAGTCCGGACTTAAGTTGAGACTCTTTTTTCAACATTATTATTATTATTAAGTGGTCTAGGATTTTTCTAGTCGATATCTGTAGGATCTGCTTTTATGGTTATCCCCACTTTTTGCTTGATGTAATGCTGTTTTTGACTAGTCTCACTGGGATCCTGCTAATCAGGACCCAAGTCTCTATGCTTTCTCCCCTAAATTGGTTTGGTAAAAGTACTTGGGTACATCCCAGATTGGACACTGGTCCAACCTTATCAGTCCCTAGTATATGGTACTAAGGTACTCAGGGCATAGGTACACCAGGGGTTCTCCATGGGCTGAAGCATGTATTATGCCCCCCCATGGGAAACCAACTCCATTTCTAACTACAGGCCTGCAATTGCAGCCTGTGTAAGCTGGTGCTAGCACCACTTACGAAAGATATAGGTTTCCATATATCTAAGGTCACTGCACTTAAAACCTATAAGTCACCCCTACAGCAGGCCGATGCAATCCTGATGCTTGGTTCTAAGTGTGAGGGTGCCTCTGCATGGCTGGACACCCCTACGACTCACAGAGTCCATTCTTCCGCGTTGTGAGACAGCCATATGACATATAGAGGGGCACTGCATCATTACGCGGTGACCATCTCGAACCTGGCTGCAACGTATCCTATCATGTCAGGTATGAAACATGTTGGAATCATATCCCCACACCGTAAACGGCGTGGGGCTTTGATTCCATTCACCGTAAAGCTCCTTTGGGAGGCCCTCGGTGCTCCCAGTACTAGTCTTCCAGGCCCGGACAGCAAGCCAGGGTTGCTGCTGGCCAGAGACACGTTTCTGCCCTCCTGTTGCCAGGCTGGGGAAGGCAGAACAATAGGTATCCTGTCACCGGGAGGTGTGACCGACTCCCAGACGGGATTTAGTGTAATGGGGCAGGGTGGGAGCGCTTGCCAGCACCACATATTCTGCGTGCAGGGCACATTTGGTGCCCTTCATGCACAGTCCAGTTCAAACCAGTTCAGGGAGCCGTTGGCTCCCACTCTGGCACAAAACTGGACAAAGAACAGGGCAGTATCCTTCCCCTTGGCCAGCCCCTCCTTTGGGAGGGACCCCTGAAACTTCCCAACCCTTACCATACGGTATTTTTAATGGCCTACCTGTGGGTGGGTCCCTAGATCCGTCGTGGGACAAGATTATATCCGATACCACTTCTTCAACCGCCTGGACACTCTGGACTTTTGCTTTGGGCATGGAGGCTGCAACTAGGAAGACACCTGCTGCTCCCGATCTCGTCGCCCTGCTCGTCTGCTGCAACGTCCATGCCTGTACACCATACAGGAACCTTCCAAGGCCTGTGGGCATCCAAGACACCTGAAGTTATCTCCCTCGAAGCGAAGGAGTCACTTCCCTGCATCCGCAGGCGCTGCAACCAAGCTGACCGGTCTGCTGATCCTGAGCTCTCACGACTCCAGTGCCTCCGGCCTGTGCGTCCTTGTTAGAAAAGGGGTTCGCTAGTTGGCAGAGGTAGGTACCTTTGACCAAATAGGGACCCTTGTTTCTAGTCAGGGTAAAGTGGAAACACACTGTAGAATCCACCTGTTCACCCCCTTGGTAGCTTGGCACGAGCAGACAGGCTTAACCCCAAAGCAATGTGTAAAGTATTTGTACCAACACTCACAGTAACACAGTGAAACACCACAAATGGACAGGATACAGGTTTAGAAAAATATAGTTATCTTTATCTAAAGTATGCAAGACTGGAACAACAAAAATTTAAACATACACAATTAAACTTTTCTTTTAAATGTTCTTAGTAAGTTTCTTGTTGCAGACAAAATTGCAGATTCTGTATTTCTTTTAGGCAAATACAGGGATCGACAGAACAGTCTCAGAATAACAATAGGATACGGGCAGAGACTCTATTTCCCCTGGCGACAGTCTTGTTATTTGCCCAGCTCACTTGACACCGGTGCGCGGTACCCTTCTTGCTCGTAAATCAAAGAAAACCCAGCTGCTGACTCTTAAACAGACTCCGCCGTGAAGGACTATGACAACCTTCCCCCGGTATTGCAAGTCTGACGGCTCCTTGCAGACTGTTCAATTTTGGCAAATGAAGCACCGCTCAGGAAGACGAGCCTCACAAAGGATGTCAGCGGTGTTTAGACAAGCACACAGCGGCGGAAAGACGTTCTTGGAAACTTTTGTATCCCTGAGATTCTGTAACAGGAGGCCAGATCTTCTCAGGCCCTTGGTGACGTTACCTTCAGGACACAGCAAAGTCCTTTTCAAGCAGGTGGGACACAGCACACAGCAAAGTTCCTTGTCCTCTACTCAGCAGAATAGCAAACTGCAGGCCAGCCCCAGACACACAGCAAGGGCAGTACTCCTCAGTCTCTTCAGCTATCCTCGTTGGCAGCAGGTTCCTCTTGATCATGAAGTTGTCTGAATTACAGGGATTTCAGCTCTCATTTTTATACCCCTAAAGTATTTGTTCTCTATCTGTCAGGGGTCCTGGACCCAGTCCAAACCACTTCTGGGTGCACTTTGCCAGTGCACAACTTCTTCCTTTGTGAATGTGGGCCAGGGTCTTCAGACGCACCGCAGGAGGTGGAGCCAGTCTTTTGTGGAAGGCAGGCACAGCCCTATTCAGGCCCAGGACAGATACTATACCTCCCACCACTCTAAATGCAGGCTGACTCGCCCAGACTCCTGGAGCTACCCCAGCCCCTGTCACTCCAAAGCCAGACAGCCAATCCACAACCAGGCAGAGGCACACAGAAAGGTTGAACAAGAAAATAGCCACTTTCTAAAAGTGCTGTTTTCAAACACAGAATTAAAAAAAAACTCTACTAAAAGATGTGTTATTAAATTCTGAGTTCAGGGATACCAGACTCCAATTTTCTATCTCACTCCTATGGGAAGATATGCAGGTAAACATGTTACACAGCATTCCCCATTCTGTCCTAAGGGCAAAATAGCCTTTCAATAGTTAAAAACGAAATTGGCAGTATTTCACTATCCGGACATGGTACACACACCAGTACATGTCCTACCTTTTACATACACTGCACCCTGCCCAGGGGGGTACCTTGGGCCTACCATAGGGGTGTCCTATGTGTATGAGAAGGGAAGGGTAAGGCCGGGCAAGTGGGTAAACTGGCCAGTTCAAAATGGCAGTTAGCAAACTGCGCGCAGGCACTGCGGTTGCAGGCCTGAGACATCTCTTTGGGGCTACTCATGTGGTTGGCACAATCAGTGCTGCAGGCCCACTAGTAGCATTTGATTTACAAGCCCAGGCACATGTAGTGCACTTTACTTGGGACCTACTGGTAAACAAATATGCCAATCAGGGAGAACCATTCACAATATTAATTTATACAGGGAGCACTTGCACATTGACACTGATCAGCAGTGGCAAAGTGTGCAAAGCATCTAAACCAGCAAAAGCAAAATGCAGCACAGCATTAAAAACACAGGAGGTAGAGGCAAAAAGTGTGGGGAAACCACGCCAAGGATGCCAGGTCTAACAGTCCTCTTAAGGGTCATCTTCGTATTCTTTGGGCTGCCCTGATTGCTCGGACCTGCACTGACTCCAATGCTTGTGGTGAGTCTCCTGGACCTTGCTGGTCCCGACACTGCACCTTTCTCCACTTTCACGTTGGTTACAGTTGCCAAGGCTTGTTGGTGCTCCCGCCGGTCACTGACCCCTCAACTCTCGACATCCAACATGAGACAGCTTGTGTACGGCTCCTGATCTTTCACAGCGCGCCTGGTCCTCAAAGCTGCAGTTTTAAGGTCAGCGTCAGCTCCACTGCAGCACCCGACATCAGTGGGCATTCGTCTTCCGTGCCTCCTGGTCACTCCTGAGTGGCATAGACTCTGTCCCCTCTGCCTGCAGGTTCTTCACAACTTGAATCCACCTTTGGGTTCCACCGGACACTTTCATCTTCTCCAGTAGCAGCATCTTTCTTAAGTCCTTCACTGGAATCAACGGCGGTTTCCGACGCCACTTCACACCTATGCACCCTGCTTCCCTGGGGAAGGTATCATGGTTCCTAAGATATCCACAGGCGGGGTGGCTCTCCAACCTTCAGTCTTCCACGGGTTTCTTCAGGGTCTGCTTGGAAGGTCCTTCTTTAAAATTGCAACTGCAACCTACCCATTGACTTGTATTAATCACGCAGTCGTGTTCCCACTTAGCACACAACCCCTGTGGGGCTCCTAGTTACTTACCTCAAGTGGTTCTTTGGGTCCCCGACACATCTACATTTTCTGGGTACAGTCTTGACTTGCGACTTGGTTCGCAATCCACTAATTTAGTATATGGTTTGTCATCCACCGCCCCCTGCCCCCCCCCCCCCCCCCCGGTGACCACTGTGTATTACGTACTGCTTACCTGATCATATTGAAAAGTATTGTGGGAATTGTGTGCATCTCCAGCTAGCAGATACCTGTATATGTTAGTCAGTGTTATATAATGAATACATATTTTTATAAATACACTGTGTGGTTCTTTTTCACTTAATCTATATCTATGAGATTATGCTCTGGTAAAACAAGTTGCTTGACACTCCTTCTGGACTAAGCCTGCTCTCCACAGCTACCACTTAGAGAGCTTTCTAAAATTGGCTAAAACCACTAAAATCACCATAAGGGTTGTCTGGATTGGTGCAGGGTGTCCACGTACATAAGTGTACACTATATACCAAGCCAGCTTCTCACACTACCTATTACACATTGCTTTTCTAAGGTACCGGAGGACTCCCATCTCGACGATGGGGAACGATTCAACCATGTGAATGTATGAAAATTCCAAAACTGGAGTAAATTGAGTATTTAGGCGGCACCCCTGAACCCAAGAACTCAAGATTCGACAGATCAAGAGAAGGACGAAGAAGAGTTACTGCCTGGCATCTGAAGAAGCTGTGAACTTTTGGAGCGCAACTCTGCCTGCTCGCAACTCCCCCAAGAAACGAAAAATAGTGACTCATCCTGCAAGCTGGAGAACTACCACAGCCTTAGGAAGCCTGCCAGCACTTTGAAAATCGCCTACAGTCTCCATTGGAGTAGAGGGGCTACTCCCCTGCAGCCACAAGCACTGACAAGCAGAGTACGGCCAACCGCCTTGCAGCCCACAGGCCCAACCAATGCTGCAGACAACCAGGAGGAGGTACCTGTGCTACAGAGTGTTAAGACACCAGGACCCACCAGAGCAGAGCAGCACCAATACCCGGTGTACTGGATACACTGTATCAAACACCAACAGTGAGAGTCCAGTCTGTCAGGCAAGATGGCGACCGGCTGATTGACGAGTGTAGGTCGCTCCCTACTGGCTTTGAAGCTGTATGTGACTCAAGAATACAAGTTGATTTGGATCCATATTTTACGATAGTTTGACACCGACCTTCAGAAAAGGATAATATAACATTCTTAAACCCTTCTAGAACCGAATTGAAGAAGAAAGACAAAGCGGGTAAAGAGACCTATGCTTACCGTTCTTAGTGTTCGACAATCCTGGCTGCGGATGGTCTCCGCCTTCCTGAGCCGCGCACACCTGAGGGCTTGGCGGGTGTGGCTCGCAGCAGAGGAGAGGAACGAGGCTGTCTCGATCTTCGGAATGCCTGCTCGTAGGGGCGGAAGCTCTTCAGCGGCTAAGCTGACGGGAGAGTTACCGGCGACGCCGCTGGGGGGAGGAGAGGCCCGGCCGACAGAACGGAGTCCGCGGACAAGGTGGAGAAGACGGGGAAATCAGCCGGATCAGCCGGAAAGATGTCTGCGGTGAGTGGTGGCAAAACTGCAGAGAAACCTCCCTACGGTAACTCCTTTAAGGCTAAGGTTTCAACTCAGGCGATACCCTCTGCTACAGACAACCTCAATCAAGCGAAAAGGCTTACAGTACCCGGGATGTTTGCGGGGAAAAGTACGGTAGCTAAAAAACAGATACAGGTTCCATCAGTATCTGTAACTAACCCTGTGGGCATGTTAATGGAGGGTAATGAGGGTTCTATGGATTTGGAGACAGAAAACGCTGAAAGTGCTGCAGAAACCGATGTAGATTTGGTTAACTCTGGATCTCTATTGGAATTATCAAATGCTATTCCCGCTCAGGTAAATGATAATGTTAGTGGAGGGAAGCCAATAGGCTCGTGCGACTCTGCTGTGGCTTCTAATATTTTTCAAACCCCCATTGGAGAGAGGCAAGGAAAAAATAAGGACTCTTTGCTGGAATTGATGGATGGGGATAGTTTTTTTTCCGTACCAGAAGAGTCGGATATGGAATCTGAGAGAGGGTCTATTAATGATAACTCAACCTCAAGCAGTGAGTTAGGTAGCCCTCCAAGAATAGCGGGTACATCAAAGAAGGCCTCTACTCACTGCAACAATTCTAAGACTGTTCGTAAACATGACCAAGAGGTGGATGACAGTGATGGCTCTGAAGCCAGTAATAAACTTCAATGGGATTATACTCAGACCGCTATGAGTTTAGCTGTGTTAGAAGGACCCTCTGCTCACGGAAAGGAAAAAAGAGAAGATCAAGGGGATCAAGGGGAATCTAGCCCCCCGTCTAATTCCGCAATCTATGGTTTGTTAAAATTTATACAAGGGGAAGCACGACAAGAGCATAAAAGGGCTCAACTTGCTACGTTGAAGACCAGGGCGCAATTCGAAGAAATACAAAAGCATGTTCTGAGGTCTTAGCCAGGACAACGGCGTTAGAGGAGAGAATTGTTGATCTTGAGGCGGGGCTACAAAAGAGTGATTTGAAAACAACAACAAATTATGGTAGACTCGATGATATGATGTGGAAACTGGAAGACTCCGAAAATAGACTTCGAAGAAATAACCTTAGACTATTAGGAATAGAGGAGAATTCGGAGGGAGAGGATATTAGAGGTTTTGTTTTAAAATTGTTTAAAGCTGCCTTCCCTGAACTATCACATTGGTCATGGGATACAGAGATACAGAGAGTTCACCGATTCCCTCTTATGTTAAAAAAGACCTCAGAAGTGGGAGTTAAACCAAGAGCAATTTTGATTTTTTTTGGGTAATTTTCTCTTGAGGCAAGCTATTTTTGAGAAGGCCCGTCCGGAGGCTAAAAGATCCGCAGAAGGGCACACCTTTTTTGTTCGCCCAGATTTCTGCCACACAACAGTAGAAAGGAGGTGGCGACTTCGCTTACTGATCACTCCTTTTCAAAGGAAAGGGTGCACGGTGTTCTTAATGAATCCTGCACGACTAAAAGTAATTGTTTCTGGCAGAACACGGGTATTTTCATCGGAGATAAAGGCTGAAGAATATCTTAAAGAACTTGGGGAGGGGTAAGGATCCTATTAGCTCACCAGGTATGGTGGGTTCTCCCTTTCTGCATATTGGACTATTGACTCTAGAGACTCTAGAGATAGGGAGCGACCTGCGGGCACTCTGGTATTGGAAGCCATCACATGGGTCTATTGACCTATTTTGCCTGTATTTTGGGTGGGGTGGGGGGGGCTGTGGACGGGGGGTTGTGGATGGAGATCTGTTTGGGGGGAAGTCAGAAACTATTTTGTGATAAACCACTTAAATTTGAATTTATATAAAGGATTAACGAATGGTTACTGGAAACTACTTTTTTTTGTATGGCTAATCTGAGAATAGTATCAATAAATATATGCGGGCTTAATAATCCGTCCAAAAGACGCCGGATTGGGGAGGATCTGCGCTTCCTGCGGACTGATGTTCTCTGCCTACAGGAAACGCATGTTGAAGCTAGCCGGCACAAATCTTTAGAGATTGAGGGATTCCAGCTTATATCCTTGACTAAATTTGAGGCTAAGACTAGGGGTGTTGCAATTTTGGCAAAACCAGGAAAAGTTAATATTATCCGTTCCTCAGCGGATAATTTGGGTCGCTGGGTAATAGTTTATGGTAACTTTCAGGGCAAATATTTTACACTTTGTTCTATCTATGGCCCAGTGCTAGATGACCCTGATTTAGTTAATTGGCTTAGCTTAGAGTTAGTGGGATGGCCATCCCCGTTTATCATATGTGGGGATCTGAATATTAATATACAGTGTGGAACGTTAAACAAAACAGGGGATGTTTATGCGGGGAGAAAGCCAAGGGTATTTCGTGCTTTACAGCACTTAATAGATTTGCATGGTTTAACTGATGCATGGGCCTTTTTTAATCCGGATGATCCTGGCTTTACATATTATTCCGCACCGCATAAAACGTGTTCAAGGTTGGATTATTTTTTTTTTTCACCTGTTTTACTTCATGGTTCTGGAGTTATCAAATTTCCGCGAGTAATGTCGGATCATAATCCTCTTCTGTTTGAATTGGACACACTAGTCTGTAGGACTCAAACTAATATCTGGACGTTTAACCGTGCTTTGCTCCATGATATGGAGTACATCGGTCATATGTCTTTATGGATTACCAGATTTCTGGAAGAAAATATTGGTAGTACAGGTATTCAGAATGTGTGGGATACGCTAAAAGCAGGGGTGACGGGTGAAACAACTCATTTTGGCTGGAATTCTCAAAGGAAGGAAAAGGTTAAACTGCAACGATTATATATAGAATTGGCAGAAGCCGAGCAGAATTTAGTTGCTCAGATACGGATGGGTCGAGATTGTGATTCTGCTCAAACTCGGATTATTTTAGCTAAATCAGCTATAACTGAGCTCTCTCAGGCTAAGGCGCCTAGTAAATTTTTAATCTGGAAATCACAAATGGTTGAAAATAGTGAGCGAGCAGGGCATATGTTAGCCTCTAGAATTAAGGAGAGGGAAGCAGCCATACGTATTCAAAATATCCAGGATCCAGATGTCTGTGTGGTGTCTGGTGATGGGGATATTCTGCGTGCCTTCCAAAAGTTTTATCAACAACTGTATAGTGAAGATATTAGCAATAATGACATGCTTCAGCTGGAAATACAAGAGTATTTGCGGGGGATAGGTGTTGATATACTATCACCAGAAAAACGTGATCTATTAGATGCTGAAATCAGTATGGAAGAGCTTTTACAAGCTGTAGATTCTATTCCGGTGGGGAAAGCTGTAGGCCCTGATTATTTGCCAGGAGAATTTTATAAGATATTCCGGCCTCAACTTACTCCGGTTATGTTGGCTTTATTTAGGATAGTGCAGAAGGGAGAATCTTCTCCTGAGTCCTGGCAGAAAGCCCGAATCATTACATTTCTAAAGAAGGATAAAAACCCAATGGATATGGGATCATACCGCCCAATTACGCTTATTAATAGTGACATTAAAATTTATGCAAAAGTGTTGGCAAGGAGGTTTTCTGGGGTGATTAAGACACTGGTCTCAGTCTATCAACATGGTTTTGTCCCAGGACGGGAAACAATTAACCATATCCGTCTCACAATTACATTGTTTGATTTCACTAGGGTTTCAGGGGACCCTATGGCCTTAATTCTGCTCGATGCGGAGAAGGCCTTCGATAGGGTCTCCTGGCCCTTTTTATGGGCGGTTTTGAGACATTATGGTTTTGGAGAAGGATTTATTACAGCGATACAGACCATGTATAGACAACCTACAGCGCAAATTTCAATTTTGGGAAGTCAGTCGGGAACTATTAATATCTCTAGAGGCACCCGACAAGGTTGTCCCTGTTCCCCCTTATTTGCCATTTATATTGACCCTTTAATTAAAAAAATTCTTTTGAATAATCTGATTAGTCCAGTTAGATCCAAGGGTGGTGAATCTAAAATACTGGGCTATGCAGATGATTTGGCCATTCTAACAGATCTACCTGAACAGGCATTGCTGGAAATCCAAAAACTGACATCTCAATTTGGTAGACTGTCAGGCTATCATCTTAATGACTCGAAAACCCAAATTATCTGTAATGATAAGATTTTATTGGCGGACTCTAGGGTCACTGATACTGCAAAATATCTTGGAATTCTAATAAGCTCAAATCCAGAAGAAATAGTTGAGATTAATCTCAAACCGATCTTGTGTAAGATGGAAAAAGATACCCGTAGGATGAATAATCTTTATTTAACTCTTATGGGGAGATGCAATGTCGTTAAAATGCTCTTTTTACCGAAGATATTGTATCTCTTTAGAGCTATCCCTGTACTGTTCGAACCATTATGGTTTAAGAAAATAGAACGTATAGTTTCATGGTTTCTGTAGGCAGGGAGAAGACCTAGACGAGCTTTTAAATTTATGACACTACCAAGAGAAAGGGGGGGCTGGTCTGTGCCCAGTTTTCAGATGTATTATTGGGCTATCACTTTGAGACATATTTCTGTGTTGCTCGACTGTCCAGACCTCGAAGATTCGGAGCAATCAATCTATAAATTAGTTTATGGAGAAGAAGTTTTAGGGGTTCTATTGAGGTACATAGATTTTGCTTATTTCAAACGTGTGAGGTTTAAGGGTTTATTGGCTGCCTTTAAAGTTTGGACATCTATTCGGAAACTATTTAATATAGGAAGAATACATATATATACACCAGTCAATAGAAATACTCTCTTGCCTCAAATTTTTTCTGATGGATTTTTCGAAGACTGGAGGGCTCAAGGAGTTAGCAAACTCGGGGATTTAGTTTCGGATAGTGGGGTAAGGACATTTGATTACTTAAAACAGAAATTCAAGCTTAATAATAAACATTTCTTTAAGTTTCTACAGATCCGGGACTTTTTCTCTCGTAAGACTGTTAGTTGGATCTCTTTCCCATTATTGGAGGCTATTAAAGGTGGGCACTCCACTATATCCTCAATCTATAAAATAATTAACGAAAAAAGGAAAGATGATTTACATAAACATTTTGGCCGATGGTATATCGGATTACATGCCGGACAGGAGGTTTGCGAAGAGTCATTACGGCTTAGTTATATTTCTACTTTATCGTCAAATCTCCAGGTCCAATGTTTTAAAACCTGGCATAATTTGTATATAACTCCACAGCGTATACATCAATGGGGTGGGATTTCTGGAGTTAACTGCCCTAGATGTGGAGAGTTCGCCGTTGATATTATTCATATGTTTTCTTCTTGTCCTATTTTTACTCCTCTGTTAAAAAAGTTAAACAACGACTAGAGATATTGTTTCAGCGTACGTTTCAATTATCATCTCAGGCCATTATATTGGGAGTAGTCGATGTGAACATGACGTTGTCAGAGCAGAAGCTATTTTTTGTCTCTATGGCTACACTCAGACTATGCTTAGCAACTGTTTGGCTAGATCCCACACCTCCATCTGAACATGAATGGTTTAGTAAATTTATAAATGTTGAGAAATGGGAGCTCCTGGTTTTCAAAAAGAGAGGCCCAAGGGCCCGTAGAAATGGGGAATTAATTTGGGCACCGTTAATGAATTGGTTGGATGGTGCAAATCATGATGTGTGAATTAAGTGTAGTCTGATAGTAGTGTATATATTTTGTATATATTGTATATTGTGATCTGGAGATATTAATCTACCGGGATAATTGGTTTAATGTTAAATTGATTTTTCATATCTATCTCCAATCCACAGCTTCTCTGGGGTGGTTGGGTGGGCATTGTGGGGGGGTTGGGGTTGAAAATTGTAAAATAAGAGTCATGATACTGATGATATAGAGGATACATGTTCTTGTATCTTTTCTTTCTTTGTGATATGTTATTTTGATAGATGATATTAGTGTCATGTTACTCTTTAATAAAAATTAATTAAAAAAAAAAAAAAAAAAGAGAGTCCAGTCTGTATTCTTACTGCACCACGACCAAGTAGCCGTCGAGGGACATCAGTATCCCTGACACCCACACTGTGAATGGGCCAGCCGTTTCGATTTTGCCCCTGACTGCGAGGATAAATTTGGCGCACCCGGACCAGCCGACTTAACCACTGCACCGGAGCTGCGCTGCCTAGCCTGGGTACCAAAAACTGGTTGTGCCCCCTTGCGACCCAAACTTCTGTTTGGGAGCTCTCTGACTTGTCCCCAAGTCCTCCCTATAGAGCCTATTTTCATGTGGCCCACAGTCTTTCTAGCACGCACAGCTACCAACCTCACCAGCACCATGCTCTCGGCGAAACACTGGCAGTTACCCAAGAACTGTTGGTAGTTCTTTGGACCTTGCTCTAATCTCTCTGAACTCCAAAAGGTGAACCCCTGAAACCGAACGTACTTACTGGTATACATGTATGACTTTTCCTTCCATAGGACTGTATTGTGAGCAAACATACTCAACTTTGAAATGTTTACTAATCTGTAAAAATTGATAGCAAAGACAGCACTTAATTTTGAACGAAGTTTCTGGTTTTACAACATATGTAACTTGGTCTCGGATTTATTCTTTGAGTGTGTGTCATTTATTGCCTCTGTGAATAGAACAAATGCTTACCACTACCCTCTGATAAGCCCAACTGCTCGCCCACTTTACCACAAAAGAGAGCATTATCTTCTAAGCCTCTGTGAGCCAATTGGGGATCCACTGAACTCTCTACAAAGTGTACTTTTTAGTGCACTATATAGAGAGCCTGCTTCCTACACTCCTTAAGAGAAATCAGATAAGATTAACCTTACAGACGTTCTAGTGAATTCATTCTGTAAAGTACACAAAATACATGTTTGCTCAAAAATTAAATTATTTGTAGGTAAAATACTTCAGACATTTTGTGGCAATTGCTTTAAAAAGTAACCATAGAAAAGCATATTCACCTACTTCTATACAAATAACTTCAATTATTTCTTTGCGAGGCTGGCTACCTTTAGGAGCACAAAAAACTGGAACAAAGTTAATGTGTCGGTTTAGGGAAAAGCACAAACTTGCCACCAATAGAGTGGGTGCAGGTCTAACAAAAATAAAAACACATTCTTTTTCCCAGGTGTAATTCACAAAACCGGACTCTGTTTTAAGATTGTTGGGTGTGGGATACTGTAGGAAAGTGTCCGATTTTGCATAGTTACCCCCCACCTTTTTTGCCTGGCACCTGATGCAAACTGATTTGATAGGCCCTGAGTCTCTGCCAATCAGGATCCCAGGGCCTGGTTCTCTCCCAAGATTTTACTTTTGTACCCACAATAAGACCATCTCTGGCCACTGGTAAGCCCCTTGTAAAAGGTACCATGGGTACCAAGGGCACTGTGACCAGGGAAGGTCCCCAAGGGCCGCAGCGCCTATTGAGCCACCCTTAGAGGCCCTATACCTTAACATAAACAAACTGCCACTGCAGGCTGCATGTGCTGGTGCAGAGAAACGTGGAGAGTTGACATGGCACACATCCCTGTGTATTGAGGGTTGGAGGAGCACTCCTTTGCTGCAAATTAAACTATATTAGAAAATGGTGCTACAGCACTGCACTTGCTGTCAAACAAAGTGTGAGAAGATCAAAAGACTGTTTCAAATACATTAACTTGATGGTGCCGTGCACAATTCACTGGGTGCTAATACCAAAGTCTCATGTGAGACAAATAATCAAAACATAGAATACATTAAACCATTGATACACCTGAGTGGCCAATTTATATACCAATCGTTAAATCATAATGAAAACACATAATCAAACATACAATGTATACAATTTTCAACAAATGTATATAGGTATATCCGCAATGATAATCTCAGTCTGATGACTGTACATGATTCAGTCCATTAACACAAAGTAGACTTTTGTTCATAAATGCCCGATGCATTTCGGGACGAAAAAGTCCCTTCGTCAGGGGCCAACCTGACAGACGCTTCTTCTCGTGGCTTTTCTCAGTAAGTGGGCTATTGCACACCCTCTTGTTTTACGTGTCGACAATTTAAGTTCAGCATGGTATATTATCATATATTTTTACTTCCACAGGAAGGGTTATGTTCAGCCACGTCTTATCATTTAACAATTGGCACTAACATTGGGGTAAGCGAGTTTTAATGCTTTACAGTTCACACCACTGAGGGGTATGATTATTACGCCACTCATTTCTCTGATATTCTTTTAGATTGCAGCCTTTTGTAGTGAGGCTGGTATACACGGATTTCTCATAGGTGAGTGCAGCATAATACATAAACATCACTGGTATGTTTTTTTCACATTGGTGCTATGTCGACACGATCGGGCATACGGTCTTGAGCACAGTATTTTTCTGTTGTTACTATCTGGGCCTTATCACTACAAACCTTTTTTCCTGTGCACGAACCATTGGGTTTATTCACTATTTTCTAAGGGTATTGTATGGATGTTCTGGGTAACCTGGAAGGACTCATTTCACTGAATACCTGTGTAGTTGCACTTCAGCCCACTCAGGGTCAACACAATTGAGCATGATAGTAATAGGTATTGTAATATTGAGGCAAGTTGGGTATTGTCGCCTCTCATGTATATTAAGTATTGTGATATATGGATATGAACATAATAGGTTGTTGGTTGTTTTTTGTTATAGGTTGTCCCCTGACGAAGGGAATTTTTCGTCCCGAAATGCACCGGGCATTTATGAACAAAAGTCTACTTTGTTAATGAACTGAATCATGTACAGTCATCAGACTGAGATTATCATTGTGGATATACCTATATACATTTGTTGAGAATTGTATACATTGTATGTTTGATTATGTGTTTTCATTATGATTTAACGATTGGTATATAAATTGGACACTCAGGTGTATCAATGATTTAATGTATTCTATGTTTTGATTATTTGTCTCACATGAGACTTGGGTATTAGCACCCAGTGAATTGTGCTCTACACATCCCTGTGTGCCATGTCTGCAGCCCACTGCCTGAGGCCTAGGTAGAGGGGGGCGGGGCGGATGGCTCCATGTGCAATACAGATGAGGACATAGCAAATGCATTTGGAGCATTCTATAGGACCCTCTACTCTGTCGAGCCACTTTGGGACCCGGATGTGATGACGTATCTCGCTCAAGTGTTCCCTTCCCACACTCGTGTGGCCAGGTTTACAGCCTTGGAAGTGGATATTACACCACAGGAGATACTCACCGCCATACATAAATTACTGCACGAGAAGGCACTGGGCCCGGATGTCTATGGTGCAAAATTTTATAAAGCCTTTGTTTCTCAGCTGGCCCGATTATGGCACGACTATTTAACTCACTCGATACGAGGGGCTTGCTGCTAGATTCGATGAGTCTAGCTACCATCATAGTGATCCCCCAGCAGGGCAAAGACCCCCAAGTGTTGCGTACCCTACTGCCCGAGCTCCCTTTTAAATGTAAGCACGAAGATCTTCACAAGTGTCCTGGCTCACCAACTAGCCCTCTATACAGGGAATGGGCAATCCTGATCAGGCCAGGTTCATTCCGGAGTGAGTATGTAGCAACAACACGAAAAGACTTATCTCCTGGACAAGATACAAGGTTGACGTGTACCATCCCTTTTACTAATGATCAATGCTGAGAAAGCGTTTGATTGGGTACATTGGCCCTATTTGCACCTGGTGCTGGAGCATTAGGGCCTTGGGCAACGATTCTGCAGCTGCGTGCAGTCATGTTATGCAGCCCCCACGCTAACATCTGTAATAATGGAGCAAGGCCGACTTCCTTCCCTATAGAACGAGGGACTAGACAAGGCTACGCAGTCTCCTCTACTCTTCGAGCTATATATGGAGCCCTTTGCAGAACGAATAAGAGCCATGCAGCAAGTGGTAGGCGTTCGATGGGGGAGAACGAACACAAGATCATTTTATATGCTGATGATATATTCCTGACCCTCACTGAACTGGCCAATTCCCTAACAGCTGTTCTGAGGGAACCGACTAGGTTTGGAGAGGCATCAGGCTTCAAAATCAACCAGCAGAAGTCTCTGATCCTTGATCTGATCCTCCCCGAATCGGAGAGCTCCAGACTCCGCGCCCAGTTCACGGTTCAGTGGGCAGAATCCCATTCTAGTTCCACCTTTTCCTTTTTATTCATGGACTCCCTGGCCAAGATTAAAAAGGTATACCAAACCAGAGGATGGTAGTGAACAGGGTAGATTATGAACCATGCACCCCTCCTCTCCGCAAATCCTCTTATAAAGGTAGGAAAGGAGGGTATGATTACAGGGATCTAGTAGTCCTGATGAAAGCCGGGGAAGACACAATAGCCAGCTGAAACATGTTGAATCATTTGCAGAGAGGAGGGGTGAATGGTTCATAATCTACCCTGTTCACCACAATACTCTGGTTTGTTATACCTTTTTAATCCTTGCCAGGGAGTCCATGAATAAAATAGGGATTTGGATATCCCTGATCCAGTGTCAACATCTGATTTTATGCACTTATTCTTTGCTTGATCCCTACTCTTCTTTCTGTTTGTATTGTCTCTCCCCAAACCCTATCGCTCCACCCCATGCTTTGGTCTGCGCTGGGGTGTGTTTAGCAGCCCAATGATGAATCATGCCACAATTCTTGTGGGTGAGAGCAGTTTTTCCAATTTATTGACTTTGCCATACAAACTCTTTTAGCGATTTCTTTCGTTCCTACTTCTCTTTGTGTGATTATTTTATGAAAAATGCTTTACAAACCCTCTGGATAAGCCTCACTGCTCACCCACACTACCATAAAGAGAGCTGTTAGTACTTACCTAATTTAGCCTCTGCTATACCTCTGGGGACTCCCTGGACTATGTGCACACTATACCTTACTTTGGTATAGTATATACAAAGCCAGATTCCTACAGATACCCGTTAGTGGTTTTTTTTTTTAAAGAACATATTTTATTTGTCAAAACACACATGGAGCGGAGCTCTGTAACCCAGAGGCTTCCGTAGCATCAACATACGTTTATCATGACTTTGACACTTTTCTCATATACAAATAAAAAACAATATTGAAGGGACTTGCAAATTCAAGAATATGAAAGAAATAAACGTTAAAAAAACGTTTTTTTTTTTTAACACCGCCCCACCCAACCGCACTGTTATCCAAGCAACGTCAAATAGCACAATCAGAGCAATGTCCCACGCTCACTACTATACCCTACAGAATCCCACCAGCAGAAATATACCCCTAGAGAAAAGAACAGTAGTATCCCCACCAAGGGAGGCGGAGAAGGCCCCCGATAGTCCGCCCAATGCTTCCAGATCTTATAGTGCTTACGGGGGCACCCCCTCGCTAGAAAGATAGGAGCCTTCAAACCCATACAAAAATCTAGTCTCACCTTCCAGACCGAGATGGATGGCGCCACTGTCGCCTTCCAGGTCCGAGCAATGTCACGCTTGGCAACGGTAAAGCCCAGGAGCATAAGATGGCGTTTATAGATATTGCCCCCAATATCATCCATCACATGCAGAAGCACCAGCTTAGGCGTGCGAGGGAGGTCCCATCCCAAAACCTCCGACAAACACGTCATCACTCCCCGCCAGCGCGGAACAGTCCCATATAGTATGGAGCAGAGTGCCCTCTTCATGCATACATCGTAGACACACTGGGGAAACTACTAAGCCCTCCCTATATAGCCTGACTCTCGTGAACTATACCCTATGGAGGTATTTAAACTGGATGAGCCGAAGACTCATGGCAATGGCTGACTCCGAGGGGAGGCAAGGGCCCCCACCCAGTCCTCCTCTTCAAGTGGGCCCACATCACCCTCCCACGCCTCCCGGGGACGGGGAGCTATGCGTAACAAAGGATTGATACATTTTAGAGATCTTAGGGTCCTTCAAGTCACCCATGAAAACTTTCGCTTCCACCGGGCTAAAATCGGCCAACTTTTCCAGTCCCCCCAAGCTAGAGGAACTAGCATGTCGAAATTGCAAATATTTTAAAAATTGGGTACGTGGCATTTCAAAATCTTTCTGCAGGTCTAGAAACGACTTCAAAACGGCCCCCCGCCTAACATTCCCCAGCACGGAGATCCCAATCACGTCCCAACCACGAAATCCAGTCAAGTAAGCCAACTGCGGCAGGCGTCCAATCTGCCACAATGGGGTGTCCCGGGTCAGGCGGTTCCACCAACCCATCCTCCGCAAAGCCTGCCTCCAGATTCGAAAAATTAGCTGTGTGCCGACCGGCAAGGAGCGCCGCAAGGGTGCAGAATATAGAAGAGTGTGCAGCGAGTGATCACCCATGAGCTGCCGCTCCACTGTATACGCCGGAACCGACTTGTCCACATACCACCATTCATTAAGGACGAGAAGGTGCGAAGCCATATTGTAGGAAAAGATGTCAGATGTCGCAAGCCCACCACAATATGTAGATTGGAAACCGGTACAGAGAGCCACCCTGGCCACTCCACCCCCCCATAAGAACTGACCCAAGACTGCATTAACCTGACAAAACCATCTTGGGAAGATGGGAAATGGATCATTCGGTAGCTGATATAAGACAGGGAAGAGAGACCATCTTAAAAATAGCTGAACGACCATATATAGATAAGGGCATATGGGACCAAATTTTAATGTCTTCACGCACCCTGTTCCACACCAGCACCAAATTCCCGTCCCGAGCGGTCGGCTGCGAATCCGAAAGGAACACACCTAGATATTTCAGCCCACCGTGCACAACCCTCACCGCGGAGACCCAACTACCAGGATCACCCCCCTCTGCCCAAAACCCAAAGGGTAGACTTCTGCTCATTCATATAAAGGCCAGAGGTCTCACCGAACACCTGCATTATGTGCAACAGTCGCGGGCCAGTTCTGTCTAAATCTGTGAGGTAGAACAGCACATCATTAGCGTATAGGGCTATGCGGTCCGATAGCCCATCAGCCCACTCAAGACCAGAAACTTGCGCACCCAAGCCGCCAGAGGCTCCATCGCCAAGGCGAACAGATACGGAGACAGTGGGCACCCTTGCCTGGTGCCACGGCCAATGGGAAAAACCGACGACACTGAGCCCGCCATGCGTACAGATGCTGTTATATCAGTATAAAGCAGGGTAAATAGGACAAAAAGCGAGGCCCTAAATTCAATCTGCGAAGGAGCGCAAATAGATACTCCCAACTCAGTAAGTCAAAGGCGCGATCCATGTCCGCGAGCAATAACGCTGCACGTACCTCCAAGCCCCCAACTGCTGCAATAGCTGTTTGCGCTCGACGGATATTGTGTCGGGTCGCCCGCAGGGGCATAAACCCAGCCTGGTCCGGATGTACCAGGGAGGAGATATGAGGCAGTAGACGGTTGGCCAAAGCCTTGGCGAAGACCTTGGCCTAGACGTTGAGGAGGGAAATGGGGCAGTAGGACGCGTGGAGTTCGGGCGGTCTACCGGGCTTGTGAAAGGCCACTACCTCCGCATGCCGCCAATCACTAGGCAGTCGACCAAGCTCCCTGGATTCCTCCACCACTCTACGGTAGTGTATTGTATTGTATTGTATATCGATTTATATAGCGCGATTGCTGCCCCACGGGCGTCCAAGCGCTAGGTATGTAGACAGGGCTGGGCGGTGCAGCAGAAGTTTAAGACTCGTTGGACCTGGCAAACAGAAGGGTCTTCAATTGTTTGCGAAAGGAGAGCAAGTTAGGGTTGGACCGGAGTTGTAGAGGAAGTGAGTTCCACAGTTTTGAGGCGTTCAGGGTGAACATCCTGCCTCCAGTTCTAGCTGTCTTAACTTTCGGCACCACGGCCAAGAAAGCCTCCGTGGAGCGAAGATTTCTGCTTGGGTGGTAGCAGGTGACTAGGTTGTCATTTATTGCTGGACCTGTTTTCCAGAAGGCTCGATGTGAAATACACAATGCCTTAAAAGCCACTCTCTGCTTCACCGGCAGCCAGTGTAGACTTTTTAGTCCAGGTCTGGCTGACTGCGTACGTGGGATCTTAAGCAGGGTACGGGCTGCGCAGTTCTGCACCACCTGTAGCTTCTGTAGGGTCATCTCAGGGGCTCCCACGTAGAGAGCGTTATTAAAATCCAGCCAGGACTGTATCAGGCCTTGTACTGCCACCTGTTTGGCCTCCATTGGTAAAAGGGGCAAAACTTTACTGAGTGTTCTGAGCAGGCCGAAGCATGTGGCAGATAGCTTAGTGGCCTGGGGGGTAAATGTAAGACTTTTGTCCAACCAAATTCCCAGGCTCTTTACACTTTCTTTGGGGGTAGGGGGAGTGTCCAGGCAGGAAGGCCATAAGGAGATAAATGGCACTGGCGACACTGGGCCCAGGAGCATAAGCTCAGTTTTATCCCCGCTGAGCTTTAAGGAGGAAGCTGTCATCCACCCTTTAACCTCCTCTAGACATTTCATCAGGCCTTGCGGGGTTTGCCTGTTGCCCTCCTGCATCAATGAAACCACTAGCTGGGTATCGTCCGTGTATGATATGATCTTAATACCGTGCGGTTCGACGACCCCAGCCAGTGGTCTCATGTATATGTTGAACAACGCAGGGCTCAAGGAGGAGCCCTGCGGAACCCCACAACTCAGTGATTTACTGACTGACACTGTGTCCCCGTCAAAGATCTGGAAAGATCTGTTAGTCAGGAAAGAATCAAGCCACCTCAGTGCATTGCCTGTTACCCCGATGTTGAGGAGACGGTTCAGTAAGGTGGTATAACTGACCGTGTCGAAGGCTGCACTTAGGTCAAGGAGGATCACTGCCACTGATCCTCCTTGATCCAGTATCCTCCGTGACTCTTCGGTGACTGCCAACAGCGCAGTTTCAGTTCCGTGCTTGGGTCTAAAGCCTGTCTGGGTCGTGTCTAATAGCAGGTTGTTCTCAAGGAACTGAATTAGCTGGGTATTTATGTGTTTTTCCAAGATCTTACTTGCCCAAGGGAGCAATGAGATTGGGCGATAACTGGCGTGATCTTCTGGGTCAAGATTCGGTTTTTTTTAATAGTGCCCGTACCATGGCTCTTTTCCATACAGTGGGCACTATGCAAGATGAGATGGAAGAATTTAATAGATCCAAGATTACGGGCAGAGTGATTTGACTTGCCCGCAACATGATCTCCGGTGGAGCTGGGTCAAGTGGAGAGCCAGATTTGACTTGCCAAGCCAGTTTATTCAAGGTGTCGAGGTCTAGAGGTGGGAAATGTTCAAGAGTTGGCTGGTCTGGGAGAGTGGAGTGACTCGAGAGTGTTTGCTCAGCTCCTCCAGAATTTGAGGCTACTGTCGGAAAAGAAGAATAAATCTGGGAAACTTTATTATGGAAGAATTCCGCTAGCTCGTTGCACTGATCTTGCGTTTTTGGCAGGGGTATGGCTGTGTTTAATCTAGTGCATTTTTTTACCAAGTGAAAGATTTCCTTGGGTTTGGATTTAGCTTCCATAATTTTATCTGCGAAGTAGGCAGCCTGGGCCGTCCTTACCCCATCTCTATAGGCCTTGATTGCCTCTCTATATTGAAGCCTTTTTTCGGGTAGGAAATCTAGGCGCCACGCTCTCTCTCGTTTCCTACAGAGGCGTTTTTTCTCCCTTAAGGTGTCTGAGAACCAGGGAGCTGATTTATGCAGCCTCTTTGATGTAAATCTCCGACAAGGGAGAATAGTCTCCAATGAGTTAGTGATCCAACCCTCATAATCCTTATTCGCCAAGTTGGGGTCTGTGCAGAGGGATGGGCGGGTGGAATCTAAGTTGCTGCACCACACCTCCGTGGGAAGTTTTGGCCAGTTCCTCTTAGCTTTCACTTGGGGGGCGGGCGGGGGGATTTACGAGTGAACCAGGTCAGCGGGACTAAGAAGTGATCGGACCAGGGAAGGGGAGTGGGTTGGCCCACCATCAGCTCAGTACAGTTGCTAAAGATCGGGTCAAGTAAATTGCCCTTTTCATGGGTAGGGGCTGTGACCTGCTGGATTAACTGTAAGGCTGCCAGATCATCTGTTAGTTCCATAGCAGTATGGTCTGTGGGAGTATTGAAATGGAAATTAAGATCTCCTAGCACTGTATAGTTAGCTAAAGACATGGCTCGTTTAGCTATGATGTCTGGAAGAGATCTGTGGAACATTTTGGCCGGCTCTGGGGGACGGTATATTAGAGTGCCAGAGAAAGAGCTATTAGCAGTGAAGTCAATACTAAATGCTAAGCTCTCGCATTCGGGGATGGTTTCAGTTGTAGTGCGGCATTGGTACTGGTCTTTCAGTATAATAGCCAAACCTCCTCCTCTCCCCTCTGTCCGGTCCAGTCTGTGGATTTGAAAGCCCGAGGGTAAGGCTGAGATTATGTGTGGCTCTGATTGGGGGGTGAGCCATGTTTCCGTCAAAAAGACGGCGTCCGGCTTGCGCTCCTCTAGCAGTAGGGCGATTTGTGTGCTATGTCTCGGGAGTGACCTGCAATTTAGCAAATACATGTGGTACTCCTGCGTCGTGGCTAATACTGTGGTGTTATAGAAAGAGTGTTTACATCCAAGGCAATGGGGGGGAAGTTCAGCTGGTGAATAGATGTGTGCGCAGTGAACAGCCACCATAGCCCCTATGTTATGGATGTCTGCTGAGCTATACGTCCTGACCTGCGGTAAGTGGGGGCCAGGGATTGTGGCCCCTGGTCCCGGTTGGTCGTGGACGGGCGCAGACGGGCTTGCCTTTGGCGCGCCTTCGGCGCACCGCCGGCGCGCCCGTCCGCTGCGCTTCCGGAAGCAGCACATCCTTATATATAGCAGATAGGGGGGCGTGGCCTAGGTGAGTGAGCGGTGCCCGGGGGTCACGGCGCTTCTCCTTCCACCCACTGCAGCGCCTGACTCGGCTACGTGGTGAGGGGAATTACAAGGGAGCAATGAGGTGAGGTTCCTTCTAAAAATACACAGGAAATCACGATGCAATACAATACAATTTAAAAAATATATCTAAAATCTATCTCGCTCCCGGCATCCGCCTCAGAGCTCTGTCTAATGAAAACGCTGGCCGAAATGCGCGCCTAAAATAGTCAAGGGGGCGTGGCCTAGGTGAGTGGGCGGTGCCCGGGGGTCACGGCGCTTCTCCTTCCACCCACTGCAGCGCCTGACTCGGCTGCGTGGTGAGGGGAATTACAAGGGAGCAATGAGGTGAGGTTCCTTCTAAAAATACACAGGAAATCACGATGCAATACAATACAATTTTAAAAATATATCTAAAATCTATCTCGCTCCCGGCATCCGCCTCAGAGCTCTGTCTAATGAAAACGCTGGCCGAAATGCGCGCCTAAAATAGTCAAGGGGGCGTGGCCTAGGTGAGTGGGCGGTGCCCGGGGGGTCACGGCGCTTCTCCTTCCACCCACTGCAGCGCCTGACTCGGCTGCGTGGTGAGGGGAATTACAAGGGAGCAATGAGGTGAGGTTCCTTCTAAAAATACACAGGAAATCACGATGCAATACAATACAATTTTAAAAATATATCTAAAATCTATCTCGCTCCCGGCATCCGCCTCAGAGCTCTGTCTAATGAAAACGCTGGCCGAAATGCGCGCCTAAAATAGTCAAGGGGGCGTGGCCTAGGTGAGTGGGCGGTGCCCGGGGGTCACGGCGCTTCTCCTTCCACCCACTGCAGCGCCTGACTCGGCTGCGTGGTGAGGGGAATTACAAGGGAGCAATGAGGTGAGGTTCCTTCTAAAAATACACAGAAAATCACGATGCAATACAATACAATTTTAAAAATATATCTAAAATCTATCTCGCTCCCGGCATCCGCCTCAGAGCTCTGTCTAATGAAAACGCTGGCCGAAATGCGCGCCTAAAATAGTCAAGGGGGCGTGGCCTAGGTGAGTGGGCGGTGCCCGGGGGTCACGGCGCTTCTCCTTCCACCCACTGCAGCGCCTGACTCGGCTGCGTGGTGAGGGGAATTACAAGGGAGCAATGAGGTGAGGTTCCTTCTAAAAATACACAGGAAATCACGATGCAATACAATACAATTTTAAAAATATATCTAAAATCTATCTCGCTCCCGGCATCCGCCTCAGAGCTCTGTCTAATGAAAACGCTGGCCGAAATGCGCGCCTAAAATAGTCAAGGGGGCGTGGCCTAGGTGAGTGGGCGGTGCCCGGGGGTCACGGCGCTTCTCCTTCCACCCACTGCAGCGCCTGACTCGGCTGCGTGGTGAGGGGAACTACAAAGGAGCAATGAGGGGAGGTTCCTTCTAAAAATACACAGGAAATCACGATGCAATACAATACCATTTTAAAAATATATCTAAAATCTATCTCGCTCCCGGCATCCGCCTCAGAGCTCTGTCTAATAAGGGCCGAACTGGAGAAAGTACAGCTTGAAGAAATCATTCGGGAACCTATTGGGATCAGGGGCCTTCCCAGGGTGCAGCTCCCGCAGTGCAGAACCCAGTTCGTCCTCAGTGAGTGGGCGGTCCAGTTCCATACTGACCTCATCAGAGAGGGCCCGAGGCGGAAGATCATCTAAAAAACTGCCTACCACCTCCGCTGGCAGACAGTCCCTGGAAGTATATAGGTCCGCATAATAAACCGCAAAACTCTCCTTTATGGCCAATGGGTCTAATATGGGCAGCCCTTCCGGACCGACAATACCCGGAAGAACAAGAGATCCCCTCGCGCCCCTGCACAGTATATGCAGCAGCTTACTCTATTTGTCTCCCCACTGGTATATCCTACTCCGAGTTGCCAGCCAAGCCCGATGGGCCTCGTCGAGCAGTAGAGATGAATAACTTTGTTGCGCCAGTAGCAGTTGACGACGGACCAGCCGCCCCCCTCCTCCCTACTATGCCACTCTAGATCCAAGAGTGTAGCTTCTGCCCGAATAAGGGACTCTCTACGGGCCCTGCGGGCTGCAGCGCAGAAGGAGATATCCACCCCATGAAGAGCGGGCTTCATTGCCTCCCAGAGGGATGTCGCCGCGGACACCGACCCCACATTACGGGATAGATATTGGTCAATGGCTTCCTCCATCCGCTCCCTGTAATCCTCATTCTGAAGATTCCAAGTGGAGAGGCGCCACCGGAAGGGCCCACGCGCCAGTCCAGCGCGCTGAGTAATGGCTATCGGGGAATGATCCGAGAGCCCACGGGGGAGAATATCCGCCTCAACCACCCTGCCGGCAATGTCCCGGGAGACAAAGATGTAATCAATGCGGAAAGGAGTCATGTACCGCTGAGAGATAAGTGTATCCCTGTGTTCCACCATGCAGCCTACGCCACGGATCTACCCAATCCTGACCTACCACCAGGGAGTGAAGCTTGGTAGGGTGATGAGCCGCCTGGGCCCCGCCGGGTCTCCACCGATCCAGAACAGAATGTACCACATCATTCCAGTCCCCACCAACCACGGCTCTCAGGAATATCCGCCCAGACAGTCACAAGTTTCTCTACCAGCCCCCAAGATAGTGGCGGTGGAGCGTAGACACTGCCCAATATCACTAACTCACCACCCACCGCGCCTTGGAGGAAAAGGTAACGGCCCTGCGTATCACCCCACGTCTTAGCATGGATGTAAGGGACTTATCGGTGGATGAGGACTGCGACTCCCCGAGACCCGCCGGAATGGAACACTTGTATGTACCCAAAGCGTTGGAAGCACAACACCTTCGTCCACATGAGGTGCGTCTCCTGCAACATTAAAACATCAGCCCCAGCACGCTTTGCTTGTTTAAGGATTGCGCCACGCTTAATCTTGTCAAACACCCCTCTGACATTCCATCTCAGAATATGTAGGGACCCTATGGGATCTAACGGTCTACCCAATACCGCAGCCATGTGAGGACTTCAGAAATATGTAACATACTGGTGTCATGAAATACGTAGTGTAGCAAAGCTCCAACATGCATGTAAACAGTGCAATTAAAAACATCAACACCCCTGAACAACCCAACCAATCCCAAACCCCCCCACCCTATACCTCAATAACAGTGAAGTATCTGTCGCAGTGGGCAGAGCAGGCTGACCCCAATAGGAGGTACCACCCCTCTCCCGCCAATGGATCCCCAATTCACAGCCCATCATCATCTGGCCTCTGTCCCAAACTGTAAATGTCTAACAGATATACAGGCCATCTTTGGGCTTCTCCGGCCAGCTCCAAGCACCTGTGGGCTTTAAGTGCATACACACGAACAGAAATAAATCAACTGGTGCCGCCTGTCTCGTGCTGAGGCATCGCCTGACATGGACCTCCTTCTAGACCTGGATCGCAGAGACCCCTTCCCCTTGACATTAGACCCAGTTCTAGCTGGTCCATTCGAGGACAAATCAAAGTCTCTCCCAGGCGGCGTGTGAGGGCGCAGCAGCACCGTCTCGTCCGTCCACTGGAACACCTACTCCGGGGAATCGAAGAAATGAGTGCGAGAACGATATACAACCCGCAACCGGGCCGGATAAAGCAATGCATATGGAAGCTTGAGCTCACGTAATCGGGGCTTGGCCGCTAGGAAAGATTGCTGCTGCTGTTGGACCAGTTTGGTATAGTCGGGGAATAACCCGTTAGTGTTTTGATTAGAAAATAGGGGAACGTACCCGTGACCTGTAAAAAAGTTTCTCTCCCCTTCCCAGTGGGATGGGCTGGTGAACCTCAATCCCCCCCTCTCCCTTTTCTGCACGACTGATGTAAAAGGGCAGAGCTCTTTTGAGGTCCAATTGATGAAGTCTCATCTCTTGAGGGATGAGGTGGAGGTAAGAACATCAGAACAGTCAGAAGTATAATGAACTGCCCAGCATGAAAGGGAGTCACACCTTAGGAATAACAGCCGCTCTAGTCCTCAGCACCAGTTTGTCTGCAAAGAAGCTGGTGAAGGACAGCTGGACTGACAGAAGCTCACTTACACAATGAGCTAAAATGATCACAATACGAAGGACAGTCTTCAGGGTCAGGAGATGTAGAGAACAACTGTGCAGCGGCTTCGAATGGGGGCGTGTCCAAAATGGCGACCGCGTAGTATGCTTATCTCGGAGCTCCACCAGACGTTTAGGCCCTGCAACACCACAGTGGCAGAAGAGGTGCCCCCACGAGAATATCAGCCCCCATCTATTCATGGGGTATAAGCAGCACCTGGGAGGAGGAGTTTTCAGAGCCGACGGTGCACGAGCAGCTGACTTTTCTAACCACGCTGCCTGGTGATGTGTGAAGGCCTACCTCGTGAAGCTGACGAAGGCGGCAAAAGGAATGGACGGTCCCACCAAGCAAGTCCGTGGTATGTACTGGACGACGGTCAGCAGCCAGACCCCCACAATCCCCCTCTTTGGGTGCTGTACTGGTGAGTCGCTTTGTCCGGTGCTGGTGGGGAGGCGGGAGTCACGGTAGGCTGCAGCGTAACTGGATGCTCGACGTGGGACTGTGACTTAGAATTAAGGTGGGCCTTCTGTGTAGCATGGGGGAGGGCCCTGAGGATACGCCTGCTACCCCCACTGGACCTACCATGGACAGTGGAGACCCATGATTGGAGGCTATGCTCGTGTGGCCCTCGGTACTGGATGTGGAGCAGCTGATTGCAGCAGAGGTGCGGGGGACTCTTGAAGTAGGGGGGACTCTTGAAGTAGGGGGACTCTTGAAGTAGGGGGCGCGCCATAGCCCACCTGTTATCCAGGTAAAACCTTTCAAGAGAAGAGGATACGGGACGAGGGCAGACGTCAGCAGACTTCTGCGGCACATGGTTAGTCCCCCGCCCCATCCCGATAGCCCCTTCCCCTTTACGGTGGTTTGAGGTTGGACACACAAGACTGCGGAGCTGCATGGGGGCTGCCTGGGCCGCCTCCTGAGCAGGCAGGCGTGAAACACCTGTGGGCCACCTGAGAGATGCTGACCCTGTCGGCTAGAGCTGGGCACGCGATTAGAGGACTTCATGCAGCGCCGCCGCAACAGAGCGGGAGCTACTTGAGGACAGCTACAGGCAGTGAGACTGGAGGCTCGGGCCGAACGGCCTCCTGACACTCTTCCCAGGTGCGGGGTCGCTATCCAAGGCGAGGGCTGCTGGTCGTGGTCTTTTACTGCCCACTAGTGGTGAACCGGCCTGTCTTGGTGGAACTTGCCACCCTCTCCTTATTTTACGTGGCGATCTCTAAACAAGCAACACCCAAAGTGGGGACCAGGGATAGGAGCATCCCTGAAAAGGCCATTGATACCACTTAACTGAACGGGAGCGTCGCAGCGAGCCTGGGGGCAGGGCGCACATCTGAGGTGCAATAACCAACTACCACAGACCAGGGCCTATTCCTGGAAAGGCGCACTGAATCTGCCGCCCACATGCTTCATGTGGCAGGAGTGATGTCCTTCCACCATGAACAAAGATCCCTCCGTAAAGGACATGTTTGCAAAAACCAGTGTGAAAATGCCTGATGCAGAGCCAGAGGCGGGGGGCCAGAAACATCCACATACAATACACGAGACGGAGAAACCAGTAGAGATGAGTCCCCTATCACCAAGACATTTCTGGAACAGCTGTTTAGTTCCCTCTGCAACAGATTTGCAGGACTTAAGCATGATATTACCTCCGATATAAAAGGGATTTGTCAGGACGTCAAAGCCACAGACCAAAGTAAAACGTTGATGGAACAAAACCAGGATGCCCTGGAAGAGGAGTTAGAGGGACATCGCCAGGAACTACTGAAGCTGCGTGACCAGAATTTAGAGCTTCAATACCAGATGGAAGATCTGGAGAACGGATACCGACACTCCAACATACCGACACTTCAACATATGCTTTAAAGGTGCCCCTCCACAGGCCATCTCGGGCAGGCTGGAGGACTTTGTGATTCAGCTCTTGAAACACGTGGCGTCCTCCTTACAAGATCGTTCCTAACTGTACGCATCAAGCCGGGAGACTGGCTATTCCATCAGCAAACTCCAAGACATATTTACCTGCTTGAACTACTATCAGCAGGAGGATATTATCACCGCCGCAAGGGAGTTGAAAATTATCGAATTCGAATGCCTTAGGCTATGGCTTTATCAGGACCTCTCCAAACTCATGCTACAATGCCGCAGAGCCCTCAAACCTCTCACAGATTTCCTATGGGCCCAAGAAGTTAGATATAAATGTGTCCACTTTTTTTGCTTCCAGTTTGTATGGCGGGAGGAGGTCCGGATGATTCTCTCCCTTGAAGACACCCAGGAGTTGCCAGACATCCTGGATCTACAACAGCTAGCGCCCCCGGGGTCACCAACCCGAGAGCCTTCAAGTGTGGGCCTTGGCATGAAACGCTCCTCCAGACGGAAGAAAAACACACTGAGCAAACCTACCGTGGCTGATGACTGTAGAGATCGATAGCGCCGACTTCAGCAATTTCAACAGGAGGGTGACCGAGTGAATCCAACTTGAGACCACTAAAGACCGTCAACAAATTAGCTTCTGCCGGTCCTCTAGTTCTCCTCGATGTCCCAGATGGCCGCGGTTATGGACTCCCTAAACCTGCGCCCCGCTGTCTTAACTTGGCTGACTATATGGCAGAGCTGCCGCTTGATGGCGCATATTTATGGCTGTACTTGCCTGGGAGATGGACCCCTACTCCTGTGTTATGAGTGTTTCTCAGTGGGGAAAGTTTTCTGATATATCACCTATCTACTGTTATTCTTACTTTTCTAATTCCACCTTTTCCTTCCCACTGGTTCATACCACAGCCATATATCCTTCCCGTGAGGATGGGTGGGCTTGTGTTGTGACTGGTTGGGTGGATATTGCTACACATGGGTATTAATGGGAGTATCCTTGCTTAGACTAATGTTCGAGGCTTTAAAGCGCCCTCTAAGCGATTAGCAGATCTTTCATTTCTTAAAGATTCGTAATGCGATATCTGTATGCTACAAGAAACCCACTTGCTTTAGAGTGACTGTTGAAGGCTGCGTTCTCACTGGTTTGACCGGCAGTACTTTCCTCTGGGGCTACCAAGAATGAGAGGGTGGCGATTCTGTTTGCTATACACTTCACGAGTAGGGTAGAGCGTATCTTCTTGGAGATCCTGGGTCGGCTAGTAGCGTTGCATGACTTAACACAGGGAATCAGGTACACAATAGCTACTGTTTACGCTCCTAATGAGAGACAGGAAACATTTTTCAGAGACAACCAGACGACTGTTGACCTCTCCGGACAAGGAACTGGTGGTGGGGGGTGACTTCAATATTGCAATGGATACAGGGAAATACAGGTCTGCCTTGCGGGCGGGACAAGATGGCGGGACTCACATAGGGGTACTAAACACTGGCTGGGTGAAGCAGTGCTCATAGATATATGGAGACTTACACATCCCACAGAAGTGTACTACACATTCTTTTCAGAAGCCCATCATACGTACGCACGCATTGACTACAACTTCACAACTCCTGGGTTATTACGGGACATGATCGTGGTGGAAAATGGAGCCGCTTCTCTCTATAACACTCCCCCATCAGTATGCGATTCCATCCTGGCAGGCAATTGAAGGCTCTCCCCTACTGGCGACTTAACACAAAACTCATCACATAAGACAAAATATGGGCTGATACACTGACAGCACTAACCGCTTTCCTAGAACTTAATGACACACTTGTGACTGATATTTCTACACTGTGGGATGAGGACATAGCGAACGCATTTGGAGCATTCTATAGGACCCTCTACTCTGCCGAGCCACTTTGGGACCCCGATGTGATGACGTATCTTGTTTAAGTGTTCCGTTACCACACTAGTGTGCCCAAGTTTACAGCCTTGGAAGTGGATATTATGCCACAAGAGGTACTCACCGCAATACATAAATGACTGCACCAGAAGGCACCGGGCCCAGATGTCTATGGTGCAGAATTTTATAAAGCCTTTGATTCTCAGCTGGCCCGATTCTGGCACGACTATTTAACTCACTTGATAGGAGGGGCTTGCTGCTAGATTTGATGCGTCTAGCTACCATCATAGTGATCCCCCAGCAGGGCAAAGACCCCAAGTGTTGCGTACCCTACTGCCCGAGCTCCCTTTTAAATGTAAGCACGAAGATCTTCACAAGTGTCCTGGCTCACCAACTAACCCTCTGTACAGGGAATGGTCAATCCTGATCAGGCCAGGTTCATTCCGGAGTGAGTATGTAGCAACAACACGAAAAGACTTTGTCATCTCCTGGACAAGGTTGACGTGTACCAGCCCTTTTACTAATGATCAATGCTGAGAAAGCATTTGATTGGGTACATTGGCCCTATTTGCACCAGGTGCTGGAGCATGTGGCCCTTGGGCAACGATTCTGCAGCTGCGTGCAGTCATGTTATGCAGCCCCCCACTCTAACATCTGTAATAACGGAGCGAGGCCGACTACCTTCCCTATAGAACGAGGAACTAGACATGGCTACCCAGTCTCCTCAACTCTTCGAGCTATATATGGAGTCCTTTGCAGAACGAATAGGAGCCAAGCCACAAGTGGTAGGCATTTGATGGAAGAGAGGGAACACAAGATCATTTTATACGCTGATAGCTTCCTGACCCTCACTGATCTGGCCAATTCCCTAACAGCTGTTCTGATGGAACTGACTAGGTTTGGAGAGGCATCAGGCCTCGAAATCAACCTGCAGAAGTCTCTGATCCTTGATCTGATCTTCCCCGAATCTGAGAGCTCCAGACTCCGCGCCCAGTTCACAGTTCAGAGGGTGGGATCCCATACCTAGGAATACAGGTGCACTCCATGCTTTCTAACACAGCTGCGTACAAAATTGTGAACCTCTTAGCAATAACAAGGACAGGCCTCACTAAGTGGAAGTCCTACGGTCTTTCATAGCTGGGTGCCCAGCAGCTGTCAAAATGATGCTACTCCCTAAACTACTTTTATGTAATTCAAATTCTGCCCCTTCAGCCCCAACCCTCCACCCTCCCAAACCCCCAACCGGACTCTGGATAGATTACAAACAAGTATCTGGGAGTTCATTTGGGAGGGTAAACCAGCGCGGATGTCCAGACCACGTGCTTTTCTTCCAATATCAACGAGGGTCTGGGAATCCCAAATCTGCGCTACTACTACCAAGCGGCCCAGTTACGCTACATGGTGGAATGGTCCCGCACACTCACCGAAACAAATTGGTTCCTAAATCATATCAACCAACAGACTGTCTCGCCGGTTGTCAGGTCCATGATTGTAATTTGGAACAGGGTGCAGCTGAGGCACGGCCTCTCCACACCAATCTCCCTCCAAACGCCACTGAGAGGTCATCTGGACTTTCCACCAGCAGCCACAGGGTTATGGTTCAAGGTATGGCAGGAGGCTAACTGCAAAAGAGTGGGAGACCTGTTTGATACAGTGGGGGTCATGGACTTACCTACACTACAGACATGCTATGACCTCCCAGATACAGCAAGATGGCAATAGCACACTAAGTGACGCGTCCTTCCATCCACCCAAACACCAGTAGGGTATTGACAGCCTTTGAGAAGTAGATTCTTAGACGTGCAACAGACAGGAAACTGCTTTCAGACCTTTATGCCTTTCTGGTAAAACCACTGCACCCACCTGACATGCCTGCACGAGCTAGATGGGAGAGAGAATGTGAACGCCCATTCACAGATAAAGAATGGAATGATATTTTACATCGGGCATGAACCTCTGTCCTTAAGATCACTAGTTAAGAAATGCTCCTGAATATCGCACACTACTGGTACCTCACCCAAGCTAGGATTGCCACTTGGGACACTACGGGAGGCGAGCAATGCTGGCGACATTGCGGACAGCAGGGCACACTCGCACATCTCGTATGGCATTGCCCTAATCTTTCTTGGAGGGGGTACTAGATGAGGTAAACTCTGAGACAGATCTACCTAAACTCCGGAACTATGTACTCTTGAATCTCCCTAACCACCCCACCTATCCACTGCGGTCTCCTAGAGGCAGAGTGATTACTTTAATGCTGGGGGCAGCAAAACAGATCCTTCTCAACAGATGGGGTACAGGAAAGGTGCCCACACATTTGGACTGGCTGCATAAAATACAGGAAGTACTGGGGAAGGAGAAGTTGACTGTTGTAGCCACGCAACAATTCACCCACTTTGACAAGAAATGGCAACCCTGCATACAGTAACTATCTGATGAGTTTTGAGAGGTGTTCTGTCCTCAATATCTATGGATATTGCGTTTGATATCCACAGCACACACTGCAAGTCACTAAAACCTTAATACCCCTACAGACAGCTTATGCACGGGACGCACACCCATACAGCTCGCCTCCCAGCCATGACCTTCTCTATTGTTTCTTTCTTATATTTTCTGCTTTCTTCTACTATTGCGTGCGATACTACGTCTGATATTTCTCATTGAGAATACCACCGGCCGATGGATGTAGGTGGGTACATCGTTTTTATTTCCTATAAAAATAAATAAAATAGATGTACATCTAAAATAGGTGCACATAAGAAATGTTCGAGGAACAAAACTAGCCTCCCCTTGATGGATGGAAGGAAGGTTTACAAAACCAAATGAATGTCACGCAATTCCAACAGGTTGTGTGGAGAAGAGCCTACGCCAGAGACTTAAGTCTTCTAATGTCCACCTCCTTCAAATGACATCTCCAACGAAGCAGCAATGCATCGGTTACCACTGTCAGCCCTGGGTAGGGAAAGCAGTCCGCTGCTGAGCCAACTGCAGCCAAGCAGCCACCACTGCGGATCTTTTGCTGTCTCTGCCAAAATTGGATGGAATGTGATAGGCTCTCTTTGTACTGGACCCACTGAGACTTCAGATCTCACTGCAGAGTCCACATGTGCTATCTCACAACATCAACGAGAAGAGTGCAAGAGGCCAATAGGTCAAGAAGCCTTGGAGTCACCCTCACTGAGGCCCAAGACTGGGGCTAAAACAGATCATAGTCTGAAGGCCCAAAAAAGTAACATATCTAGGATGGCTCCGATGAAAGGGATCCTCTGCAAAGGAGTCAGGTGTCACTTCGGTATGCTGATAGTGAACTCCAGCAATGTAAGGAGAGTAGCCGCTGTCTGGAGTTGCCCCACGACTGGCTGTGGAAATTTCGTCTTCAACAGCCAGCTGTTGAGGTAGGGAAAGACTGGCACCTCCAATGATATGCTATGACCACTGCCATCATCTGCTTGAACACCCGAGGGGCACTGGTGTGGCTGGAAGGGACAACAGCAAACCGGAATTGCTTGCGGCCCTCCTTGAACCACAGGTAGCATCTGTAGGCCTGCAGGACAAGGAAGCAGGAATCCTGCAGGCCCAACACTACTATGCAGTCTCCTGGATTTAGGGCAGATTGAACCTAGGGCAGAGTAAGCATCTTCAATGAATCTTTCTGCAGGAAGAAATTGAGATTGGAGAAATAATTGAAATAACACCCAGTTCCGACCTTGGAGACAGGGATTCTCTATGGCTCTTTTCCCTGAAAGATCCTGCACTTCCTGCAGCAAAATGGACAAATGGGTCTTCAAAAGCCTCTCCGACATAGGTGGAAGAGGCAGTAGGACAGAAAGGAAACGCAGGTCATAGCTCAATGGATGTTTTGCAGGACCCACCTGTCTGATGTCACAGCCAGCCACCTGTGAAGGAATCGACTAGTTCTGCCTGTCACTGGGTGGGTATGAAACACTATGGGCAAACTAAAGAGGCTCGTTGGCTACTGCTGAAGTGGCTGGGGATTGGCAAGGTTTGCTGTCCATGCTAGCCTGGATATTTATCTGCAAGACACCCGTACCCGAGCCTGAGAGAACAGGGGTGGTGGGCCATGAGGCAAATAACGTTACTTGTAGGCATGCAAGATGGTAGCTCTTAATATCTGGCAGTCCCAACCCACCTCTATCTTGTGGTAATGACATATATCTATTTGACCGCCTTATTTTGCCGTATTGCCATAAAAATTTCATAAAAATGGCCTCAATCTTCCTAATAATCTTCTCATCAATTTTAAATGGGATTGACCTTAATTTGTAAAGCACCTTAGGAAACATTGTCATTTTTATAATGTTAGCCCTCCCTATCAGTGACAGCTGTAATGAGTCCATTCTTTTTAGGTCTGTTTCCATAGATTTCAAAAGAGGGGTGTAATTATCATCAATTATTTTACCTGGTTCTGCATTTATTGTTATACCCAGGTAAGCTACAGATCCTACATATCTTCCATCCACCTTGGCTATTTTTTTTTAACATAATACCCGAGTTTTATCAACATTTAGTCGGTAGCCAGACACATCTCCAAACTGACCGGTTATGTTAACTACCTCCCTCATAGCTAGCTCTGGATCTTTTGTAATGACTGCTAAATCATCCGCATAAGCGAGAATTTTAGTATGAAACCCATTTGATATTACTGGTTTAATAATCGCACTATTCATTAATTGTGTAATTAAAGGATCTATGTAGAGCGCGAACAAGATTGGAGAGCATGGGCAGCCCTGTCTCGTACCCCTTGTTATATTAATCCTATCTGATCTTTCCCCCATTGATTGAATTCTAGCCGTAGGTGATGAATACATAGCCTGAATAGCTTGACAAAATCTAGGGCCAAATCCCCTTGCCTCCATAACCTTCCATAGAAAACTCCATCTAACGCGATCAAATGCCTTCTCTGCATCGAGGAGGATCATTGCGACCCTCTCCCCCCTAGCAGCACCGATGTCAAATAAGGTAATAGCTCTCCTAATATGGTTTGTGGTTCCTCTTCCTGGGATAAATCCATGCTGCCAGGGGGAGACCAAGGACGCAATAATCCTTCCCATACGAGTGGCCATGATTTTGGCATATAGCTTGTTATCACTGTTATTGGTCTGTAGGAGCCCGGGTTGGTCTTTGGTTTCCCTTTTTTGTGAAAGATGACTATATTGGTTTCTTGCCAAGACTCAGGTATTATTCCGGTATTCATAACACCATTGAATAGATCTAAGAGCAGTGGTGTTGTTTCCTCCCTTAGACTTTTATATAGCTCTAACGGTATGGCATCTGGGCCCGCCGCCTTTCCGCTTGCAAGATCTTGCAGAGCTTCCAATACCTCCGTCAATGTGATATCTTGTTCCAGTAATTCCATCTGGCCTAATTTTAGCTTACTACCCATGTCTAACCATCTTATATTTGGGTGCCCTCCAACCGCTTCCTCCTGATATAGTTCTTGGTAACATTTCCTAAACCCCTCCAATATTTCACCAGGCTTGTCGTATATTTGGCCCTGATATTCAATTTGTGTCACAATGTTTTTACTTGCAACCTGCCTGATTCGCAAGGCAAGAGCTCTACCTGCTTGCTCACCAGTTTCATAAAGGCATGATCTCTGTGCCTGGTAGTATGCTGCCGCCTTTCTTGCTAATTGTTTCTGGATCTCAGCTTTTAAGGAGTTTACTTTATGTAGGCTCTCAACAGATTGATCACCTGTAATTAAATCTTGTCTATGTTGTGTCTCTGCCTCACTCAATTTTCCCATCAATGCTTCCCTTTCCCTATTAACCTTTTTCCATACGTTGGTGGTATAGCTTATGGTCTCTCCTCTTATTCCTGCCTTGAAGCTATCCCACACCACTCCCCTTGATGCACTATACCTATTAGCGACAAAAAAGGACTGGGACCATATTTTCCTATGAGTGATGTAGTCGACATCCGCTAATAATTTTTTATCAAATGTCCAAGGTCTAGGAACCTTGTATGATCTATTGATGACCATATTTAAGACTAGGGGGTTGTGATCTGACATGATTTTGGGAAGCTTGTTTATTTGAACACTCTTAAGTAAGGTAGTCGAGATCATAAAATAATCCAATTTCGAATATTTATTAAAAGGATGTGAATAATAAGTAAACCCTGGATCTCCGGTCAGTAAATTTCCCCAGACATCGTATAAGCCATGTGACTGCATCATTGACATGATTGCTCTAAACACCCTTGGCTTCCTGCCTATGTATGCACTACCATCCGTAAAATTCGCAGAGATGTTAAAGTCTCCACATAGTACTATGTTGGTATGCCAATCAATTAATTCATTTTCAATGTGGCTAAAAACTTGTGGCTCGTCTGTGTTGGATCCATATACTGTACAAATAGTGAAACCTAAATTCATTTCGCATATTGCCCATCTTCCTAGTGAGTCCGCCTTACACTTTTTGGCCCCCCCTAACCCCACTTTGCCAATTATGGCCACACCTCTTATCATAGAAGTCTGGGATGTACATGACAACAATTCATAGCCTTTAAAATTCAACCAGTGTTTTTTGCTCCAAGGTAAGTGGGTCTCTTGTAGACATATTAAATCTAAGTTTATCATATTTAAATATTGTTCAAGCTTCCCCCTCTTTTTCCAATCATTTAATCCTCCTATGTTAAGAGATCCAATCCTTAGCTTCGGCATAGCCAATTTTTAAATACTTCCATAACATCAACCTGTCCGGATACCTGAATTCATAATAAGAACCCATCCTTTGTTTCAAATTTCCTCCTTCATTCAAAATCCCTTTAACAGTACGAACTCTCTTCGGTTTTTTATTTTCTCCCCCCAGATCCACCACCCAACCCCCTTTCCCCCCTCCCTTCCCCCCCCTCTTACCGCCCCCCCTCCTGCCACCCTTTGAGGCATCCTGGGTTTAGACTCACCCAGCTGTTGATGGCCGTGTGTTCCACACGCCTGGACCTACTACCTGGCCTGATACTATATGATCATACTGAGTGTCAACCTTATATCAAATAATAGTAATAGTAGTTAATAATTTGTCAGCACTAAATGTCTTCTTCTGTTCAGTTCATTGTTTTGTTTCATTCTTGCTTCAACCTCATTAAGATAGACCTCCGCCTGAATCTCACTTGTGAAGCTCCTCGTTGTGCCTTTATATGTTATTTTTAATCGTGCCGGATTTTGCAGGTAGACCGTTGCTCCAAGCTTTTCAAAAGGGGCAAACAGCTGTCGCATTCGCCATCGTCTTTCAACTGTTGCGTGTGCAAAATCTGGTCTTACAAAAAACTTAAAGCCCCTATATTCTCTTTGAGCCGTTGGCCTAGCCAAGTCATATATAGTGTCACGTACCAAAAAGTTTCCAAAGTTGACTAGGAAAGCTCTCGGATATTTTAGAGATTTCTCTGACCGTTTTGGTAATGTTAGTGGAAAGCGATGTGCTCGGCATACTACTTTATCCATTTCCCAGGAGTTGAGTTCCGGGAAAGAAGATTTTAGTAAATTGATCATGAAGTTTCTTGGATCACTCCCTTCCGAGCCCTCGGGAATCCCAAGAAATCGAAGATTATTCCTTCTTGTTCTATTTTCTTGGTCTTCAACCTTTGTCATTAGGTCTTTGATTATACCCTCGTGCTCCTTTGCTTGGAGTTGTAATCTGCCAACGTCTGATTCCAGATTTTCTACACGAACTTCTACCGAACACATTCTATCAGAGATTTCCTGACATGTATTTCCAACTTTATTGATAGCTCCTTCCAATTTTTGAATAGCGACATGGTTTCTTTGGCTATCTTTCTTTACATCTTGATGAAAATTTTTAATTGATTCGAAGACTTCACTCAGTGTAGGTTCTCTATGCTTCAGCTGCTCATCGTCATCCGGGTTGTCAAAAATATTCTTATTTCTTTCAGATTCTGCGTTTGTTTTACGATGAGGACTTTTGCGTGAGAGTTTGGTTCTCACTGTTGTTTGTTCTGGATTGCTCCCAGGATCTGGCGTTTCATCCTGAATTATATTTGGGTGCCTTTTATGTTTGCTTCTTTTTCTCCCCATTTTCTTTGTTGATATATAATCATATAGTAGAGCATTTTTAGATCCAATTTCTGTCGGTAAAAGTACTTTTTTGTCCAGTTCCTCCTGTCTGGGATTCTCGCCAAGATCAGTCTCTTCACTGGATTTGCTGAATTCACTGGAGATTGATATTCCGGTCTCATATATCTCCGATTCAGAGCCATCGGAAACTTCTGCTGAAGCGTACCCCTTCGTAGCTCGGTTTATATTCGATAGTTCTACTGAAGTGCTGCCTTTCACTTTCCACATATTTTCTTGTTCTAGATGTTCTAACGGGACTAAAACCTCATCTACAGCAGTTATGGTCCTATTTTGTAATCCTTGTTGATCCATTGTGATTGATGCAGTTTCATTATAAGGGCCGTTCTGCTGTCTTTCTTTAATTGCGGGGCTGAATATATTTGAAATTCTGGGTTGGGAGCCTGTTGAATGCCCAGTTATATTAGCCACAGCTTTTAAATTTTTGATCGTCTGTAGTCTTTTGGCCTTTTTCTCCAATAGGTCAAGATTCTCTCTACTTGCCAATTCCTTTTCCTTTTCTATTTCTTTTACTCTCTGTTTTTCCTTGGCTTTCTTTTTTAATTTATCAGCTTCCTTATTCCGTTTCTGTTCAATCTGTCCATTCTCGATGTTTCTATCTCTTCCATCAGACTTGATATCTCTTATTTTGCCATCGTCATTATTTTCGTCGTTATTTTCCATTGCTTTGTAGCCCCTGGTTTCGGGTCGTCTTTGTATTTCTTTTATCTTCTGAGATCCTTGTAAATTAAGGATCTCTTTGGTATTTCCTCTGTCCCGGTCCTCTAAGTTCTCTTCTCTTTCATAATTTTCTTGTATTTCCAGTTTTTCTTGATCAGCCTCACCTCCTTGAACCTGGGCCTGGGCCTTTGCTTTAGCTTTTGTATCTGTTGTTGTATCATTCTTTATCCCAGTCTGATTCTGTTTTTGAGTTTGAGTTTCATCTTGCGAAACAAAGTCACTGGTTCTATCATTGTTTTTCTCTTTATCTTTTTCCATATCTTTCTCCATGATTGTGTTCAAAGTTTGTATGGTAATTTCCGTTATATTTACTAACAGTACTGCGTTTCCTCTGGCCCCAGGTCCTCCGCCTTTAAATCTTGTAGTTGATTTAAGTAAACTTGGGAATCCAGCATACGCTCTTTTCCCCCAAAGAATCTTAATGTCTAGACCTGTGTTTTTCCCCAATTGTAGGTCTGAATAGATCAACTGAGAGTTTTGGCCAACCACCAGAGAGCCCATACGTGGTTCAACTCCTTTTGCTCCTTTCACTCCAGGTATATTATTGCTGTTGTATTGTATATATTTATTTTTGGCTCTCTTTTTTTTTTTTTGTTTCCTTACTTTCCCTTGTTTTTTCCCATTTTCTGTTCCATTATTATTTGTCCAAAATTTTTTTTTTTCAATTTCCAATTTTTCTGCCCTTTTAGTATTATACTATACTGTGCAGTGTTCTGTGCTCCCCTTTTTTTTTTCCTCTGTTATTCTTGGCCCCCCCGGGCATTCTGGGTTAAAGGCGTCGTCTCCTTGACAACGACGCGATCTCCCGCCTACATATCCCCCGCAGTCGTGTCTGCAGATGACAAATGATGTCAGTCAGCAGCAGCAGCAAGCGGTAAGCGGAGCGGAGCGGAGCACGGGAGTTGGCGGAGAGGCAGAGAGGCAAAAGCAATTAACACAAATCACGAAGAAGAAGCTTCACTACAGATCAAAATGGAAGGGAGAGCAAATCAACGCTGAGCGGAAAAGCAGGTAGAGATCCCTTATATCATTTGATTTTCTTTTCTAACTATTTCTCCCCCCCAGCTTACATCACATCCCGGCTTCGCATCGCATCTTCGCTCCTCGCTTTTCCATTATGGAGCCATGCGTAGCAAGCAAACTCTGCTAGCGCTACGGTACCGAGGCAGTAAGTCCAGGGATCCGGGGGTAGCCGGTAAGTTATAACCGATAGTAAGAAAGTTAGAAAATTTTTACCGCATAAGCCGCGTTTTTTTCCCGCGTTTTTCCCCCTTACGTGGCAGGCCTCAACTTCTTTCCCAGAGCAAAAAGTCTATTGCACAAAGCTCATGTTGCAACAGTTACTGCCGCAATCAAACACGATAGAAGAGTGCCGCAAAAGCAATGGTGTCCGCTTACATTTCACTTTTCACTTTTTCTTGCCGCGCCACAGTCCTCCTGGCAAACACTGAGCGTAATCACCATCTGAAAAGTCTTAGGGTCCGGCAGTTGAAGTTAGAGTTGACGATAGAAGATTAAAGACTAAAATTTGAGGTTGACAACCAGCGTAGTACTATATTAGGCATCTTATAAGCTCCCAGGTCTCAGGAGCAGGCTCTGCAGCGACCTCTCACACAGACGCCATCTTGCCTCTCTCCTCACAGACATGGCTATTCTACTCCATCCGGGGGGTCCAACCCTCAGACAGGCGGCAATACCATCAATTTTTCAGCTATTGGTAGGAGGTGAAGCCGTAGGGCTTTTATTAAGGAGAACTCAGAGGAGTTATTACAAGGAAATTGGATACAAGACGCTTGAGGGTGTATGGTATATTTGGAAAACTGTTAAAAAAGCTCTAGATATACCTACCATCCATCATCGCACACCACTTTGGAACTCAACACTTTTTCCAAATTTTAGTAGGGATGGAACGTGGCGTCATTGGGAGAGTCATGGTATAGTGGAGTTGGGGCAAATAATGATTGGTGATCAGTGCAGAACACTCGAACTTACACAACACTATTCACTGCGAGGCTATCAAGAGTTCAAATACATGCAGATTGTAAATAGAATTAAATCAATTAGGCCACGTATCACTCTGCAAGGGAAATACGAATTAATTGAGTATTTGAAGTCAGGGGGCCATAGAATTAGAGATATATATAAAATATTTAACGATGCATCAATAGATGATATTGGGAAAATTGAAGCTGCATGGTCCAGAAAATTGGGAGATCCCGAAATAGATGTTGATAAGGCGTTAGCTATGGATAAGAGGCTCTTGCGCTCCTCGAATCTCAGAGCCCAACATTACAAAACCTTATTTAATTTATACTATACGCCCGAAAAATTATTTTCGTGGGGGAAAGCGACAGATAGCAATTGCCCCAGATGTGGAAATGGTACAGCAGATCTTATACACATGTTCTATGGCTGTGAAAAATTAAAATCTATCAAAACTGAAATAATACGGTTTTTAGAGGGGCTACTTGATGTCAAAATTAACCTATCCCCGACCCTGATAATAATTGGCTGCGACGTGAAACTAAATATAAGTATCGAGGCTGAAGCTTTAGTTTTCATCTCTGTAGCAGTCCTTAGGATTCTAATTAGCGCAGCCTGGAAGGATACAGAAGCCCCAACTTTTCAAATGTGGTTGTGCAGAATGTTGGGCATACATAATATTGAGGAAGCATTATATGATTTAAAGGGAGCAAAGCTAAGGGATGTGGGCAAGCGACTTTGGGCCCCAGTGGCTACATGGAGGACAGCAAAATTAACTACAAATGAATGACTTACTGGCTGTGTAGATATTCAACATGTCAATTGATCTCGTATTGTTTATCACTGTTTATCACTCTTTCTGTTTCTGTTTCGCATGACGGTATAATGCTATGCTTCTATTTTATGTATTTATGTATCCATTTAGGAATATGTATTTACCGGTACGAACTCTCAATAAAAAAAAAAATAAATAAATAAAAATAACGTTACTTGTAGGCAAAACCTCTAACGAGGGGATACTACCTTGTTAGTGTGGAGAGACCATGGGTGGACGCAGTGGCTCTACATTCTTTACAGCAATCAAACGCTCACTATGTCTTCACTCCAAAAACGTGAGACCCCATAAAAGATATACCTCACCACGCATGGCGCTGGACCACCACACTAGTACTGACCGCCCAGCCTAAATAGTTGGTCATATCCAAGTCTATATTCAAAACAACATGAGAGAGGGAAAGAAAATGGAGCCACTCTTGGTCACCCTAATGTATTAACAACCATTGGCATATCCAATAATATCATCTTTGTGAACTTATAAGTGTTTAGCCAGAGATATTGACTTTATCTATGTCCTTTCAATGTTGGCAACTTGTATCTGCCTGTCCCAATAGTTGCTTGTTGTGTTTTTTTTTTTTGTTATGGGGGGCATAAATAACAGGAGGGTGAAGGTCAGTCATTCAATCGGTGAGAGAGTTAGTCAGTGAGAGAGTTAGTCAGTGAGAGAGTCAGTCAGTGAGAGAGTCAGTCAGTGAGAGAGTCAGTCAGTGAGAGAGTCAGTCAGTGAGAGAGTCAGTCAGTGAGAGAGTCAGTCAGTGAGAGAGTCAGTCAGTGAGAGAGTCAGTCAGTGAGAGAGTCAGTCAGTGAGAGAGTCAGTCAGTGAGAGAGTCAGTCAGTGAGAGTCAGTCAGTGAGAGTGAGAGTCAGTGAGAGTGAGAGTCAGTGAGAGCGAATGAGAGTGAGAGAGTGAGTCAGTCTTTTAGCGAGAGTCAGTCTTTTAGCGAGAGTCAGTCAGTAAGAGAGTGAGTCAGTCAGTAAGAGAGTGAGTCAGTCAGTAAGAGAGTGAGTCAGTCAGTAAGAGAGTGAGTCAGTCAGTAAGAGAGTGAGTCAGTCAGTAAGAGAGTGAGTCAGTCAGTAAGAGAGTGAGTCAGTCAGTAAGAGAGAGAGTCAGTCAGTAAGAGAGAGAGTGAGTCAGTCAGTCAGTAAGAGAGAGAGTGAGTCAGTCAGTCAGTAAGAGAGAGAGTGAGTCAGTCAGTCAGTAAGAGAGAGAGTGAGTCAGTCAGTCAGTAAGAGAGAGAGTGAGTCAGTCAGTCAGTAAGAGAGAGAGTGAGTCAGTCAGTCAGTAAGAGAGAGAGTGAGTCAGTCAGTCAGTAAGAGAGAGAGTGAGTCAGTCAGTCAGTAAGAGAGAGAGTGAGTCAGTCCGTGAGAGAGTGAGTCAGTCCGTGAGAGAGTGAGTCAGTCCGTGAGAGAGTGAGTCAGTCCGTGAGAGAGTGAGTCAGTCCGTGAGAGAGAGAGAGAGAGGGAGTCAGTCCGTGAGAGAGAGAGAGAGAGGGAGTCAGTCCGTGAGAGAGAGAGAGAGGGAGTCAGTCCGTGAGAGAGAGAGAGAGGGAGTCAGTCCGTGAGAGAGAGAGAGGGAGTCAGGCCGTGAGAGAGAGAGAGGGAGTCAGGCCGTGAGAGAGAGAGAGGGAGTCAGGCCGTGAGAGAGAGAGAGGGAGTCAGGCCGTGAGAGAGAGAGAGGGAGTCAGGCCGTGAGAGAGAGAGAGAGAGGGAGTCAGGCCGTGAGAGAGAGAGAGAGAGGGAGTCAGTCCGTGAGAGAGAGAGAGGGAGTCAGTCCGTGAGAGAGGGAGTCAGTCCGTGAGAGAGAGAGAGGGAGTCAGTCCGTGAAAGAGAGAGAGGGAGTCAGTCCGTGAAAGAGAGAGAGGGAGTCAGTCCGTGAAAGAGAGGGAGGGAGTCAGTCCGTGAAAGAGAGGGAGGGAGTCAGTCCGTGAAAGAGAGGGAGGGAGTCAGTCCGAGAAAGAGAGGGAGGGAGTCAGTCCGTGAAAGAGAGGGAGGGAGTCAGTCCGTGAAAGAGAGGGAGGGAGTCAGTCCGTGAAAGAGAGGGAGTCAGTCCGTGAAAGAGAGGGAGTCAGTCCGTGAAAGAGAGGGAGTCAGTCCGTGAAAGAGAGGGAGTCAGTCCGTGAAAGAGAGGGAGTCAGTCCGTGAAAGAGAGGGAGTCAGTCCGTGAGAGAGAGGGAGTCAGTCCGTGAGAGAGAGGGAGTCAGTCCGTGAGAGAGAGGGAGTCAGTCCGTGAGAGAGAGGGAGTCAGTCCGTGAGAGAGAGGGAGTCAGTCCGTGAGAGAGAGGGAGTCAGTCCGTGAGAGAGAGGGAGTCAGTCAGTCCGTGAGAGAGAGGGAGTCAGTCAGTCCGTGAGAGAGAGGGAGTCAGTCAGTCCGTGAGAGAGAGGGAGTCAGTCAGTCCGTGAGAGAGAGGGAGTCAGTCAGTCCGTGAGAGAGAGTGGGAGAGTGAGTGGGAGAGTGAGTGGGAGAGTGAGTGGGAGAGAGAGTGGGAGAGAGAGTGGGAGAGAGAGTGGGAGAGAGAGTGGGAGAGAGAGTGGGAGAGAGAGTGGGAGAGAGAGTGGGAGAGAGAGTGGGAGAGAGAGTTGGAGAGAGAGTTGGAGAGAGAGTGGGAGAGAGAGTGGGAGAGAGAGTGGGAGAGAGAGTGGGAGAGAGAGTGGGAGAGAGAGTGGGAGAGAGAGTGGGAGAGAGAGTGGGAGAGAGAGTGGGAGAGAGAGTGGGAGAGAGAGTGGGAGAGAGAGTGGGAGAGAGAGTGGGAGAGAGAGTGGGAGAGAGAGTCTGTGAGATGGAGTGAGAGGGAGTCTGTGAGATGGAGTGAGAGGGAGCCTGTGAGATGGAGTGAGAGGGAGCCTGTGAGAGGGAGTGAGAGGGAGTCTGTGAGAGGGAGTGAGAGGGAGTCTGTGAGAGGGAGTGAGAGGGAGTCTGTGAGAGGGAGTGAGAGGGAGTCTGTGAGAGGGAGTGAGAGGGAGTCTGTGAGAGGGAGTGAGAGGGAGTCTGTGAGAGGGAGTGAGAGGGAGCCTGTGAGAGGGAGTGAGAGGGAGTCTGTGAGAGGGAGTCTGTGAGAGGGAGTGAGAGGGAGTCTGTGAGAGGGAGTGAGAGGGAGTCTGTGAGAGTGAGTGAGAGGGAGTCTGTGAGAGGGAGTCTGTGAGAGGGAGTGAGAGGGAGTCTGTGAGAGGGAGTGAGAGGGAGTCTGTGAGAGGGAGTGAGAGGGAGTCTGTGAGAGGGAGTAAGAGGGAGTCTGTGAGAGGGAGTGAGAGAGTGTCTGTGAGAGAGTGTCTGTGAGAGAGTGTCTGTGAGCAAGTGTCTGTGAGCAAGTGTCTGTGAGCAAGTGTCTGTGAGCAAGTGTCTGTGAGCAAGTGTCTGTGAGCAAGTGTCTGTGAGCAAGTGTCTGTGAGCAAGTGTCTGTGAGCAAGTGTCTGTGAGCAAGTGTCTGTGAGCAAGTGTCTGTGAGCAAGTGTCTGTGAGCAAGTGTCTGTGAGCAAGTGTCTGTGAGCAAGTGTCTGTGAGCAAGTGTCTGTGAGCAAGTGTCTGAGCGAGCAAGTGTGAGCGAGCAAGTGTCTGAGCGAGCAAGTGTCTGAGCGAGCAAGTGTCTGAGCGAGCAAGTGTCTGAGCGAGCAAGTGTCTGAGCGAGCAAGTGTCTGAGCGAGCAAGTGTCTGAGCGAGCAAGTGTCTGAGCGAGCAAGTGTCTGAGCGAGCAAGTGTCTGAGCGAGCAAGTGTCTGAGCAAGCAAGTGTCTGAGCAAGCAAGTGTCTGAGCGAGCAAGTGTCTGAGCGAGCAAGTGTCTGAGCGAGCAAGTGTCTGAGCAAGCAAGTGTCTGAGCAAGCAAGTGTCTGAGCAAGCAAGTGTCTGAGCAAGCAAGTGTCTGAACGAGAGTGAGAGAGTGTGAGTCTGTGAGTGTCTGTGAGAGAGTGTGAGTGTCTGAGAGTGTGTCTGTGAGCAAGCATCTGTGAGCGAGAGTCTGTGAGAGAGTGTCTGTGAGAGAGTGTCTGTGAGAGAGTGTCTGTGATAGAGTGTCTGTGAGAGAGTGTCTGTGAGAGAGTGTCTGTGAGAGAGTGTCTGTGAGAGAGTGTCTGTGAGAGAGTGTCTGTGAGAGAGTGTCTGTGTGAGAGTGTCTGTGTGAGAGTGTCTGTGTGAGAGTGTCTGTGTGAGTGTGTCTGTGTGAGAGTGTCTGTGTGAGAGTGTCTGTGTGAGAGTGTCTGTGTGAGAGTGTCTGTGTGAGAGTGTCTGTGTGAGAGTGTCTGTGTGAGAGTGAGTCCAGCATCAACTAAAAGCATTTTCATATGATGTGATATAAAATGTTCCTATAAAGTGTAAGCATGGCAAACCATTGCAAGAGTACACTGCACGTGTGAGAATGCATATTACAAAACTCCAAAAACCATGCGGGTACAGTCACACATCTTACCCTAATAGCGAGTGGTTCGGGAATCATACGCATCAGACAGGGGGCATGTTACTGTAGTCATACACTTATGGCAGAAGCATACCATGATTAATGGTGCTGACTACTTCTTGGAGCTACATTATCTATGCATTGAAAAGACAAGTTCCTGGTCTGGAGCCTTTACAACAACCCATGGTATATTGTTTAAGGAGATGGTCCAGAGGGTTTGCGTGAGTGAGTGGACGCTGGGGCCTCCCCTCATGTATGAGAACATAATACGCTGGATGTGGGTATAAACCATTGATGGAGGAGAGTGCGGTGTTGAAATCTCTTATTAAAGTTAGGGTGCTGTGCATAATCCATATCAATCCCGGGAAGGGATTTTTCACAATCACCCAGTAGTCATGTTAGCCTTAAAAGGCCATAATGCTAAAATCACAGTATATGGCCAACCTCTGTGATGCACTGTCTAAATGTTGCTCCATGAGGCGGAAGCCTCTTATATATAGTAGTAATTGAGCCAGTTCCCAGGTTCCTGCCCATAATGAACAGCATCAAAATAGTTTTCTGGTAGAAAAAATACCTCATGGCGAGTGAAAGGAACACCCCAAGGGGATGGGGCATATATGCATTATCATCCCCACATACGTCTTCAAGGAATCAGTGCCCGCTTATGGCTGCTGAACAACTAGTATTTTGGTGTGAGGGTCTTAAGAACAAGACTGAGAAACAGGGATTGGTCCGTGAGCCATGCAGGTGAATGATGCAAGTGCTGATGCAGTTCTGAGTGCTGCTAGATGATCATAGGATTGGTAGTTTTTATTCAAGTCACTGTACCATGAGCCATCAATGCGACAAATACAATGGCTACAAGACTTGTTTCTGAACGCATTATGCGTTTCTTGAGAGGGTTGATACAGCAGAAAGAAAATTTTGTTTCTATTGTTCTCAGAATAGCCATCATTCATATAGCAATGTACCCAAACAGGGGTCTAGCACTCTTATAAACGGGGCCCAGTGCAGTAATCCACATTACATGACAAACCAGCACTGGCCGCGCGGCCGTAAAAGTAACGCTGCACGGCCTCGAAATGAAATAAAAAAAATAAAAACCACGAGTCGTGACGAGAGTTGTGCGCGCGCAACGGAAAAAAGTGCTGTGCACGTCGCGCTCTTGTGCGCATTATAGCAAGCTGGTGGCTGGTCTGGGTAGCACTTTTAAACCACCTACTAAATTTCTCGCAAGAGCAGCGCATGCGCTGACCCTAGCGAGACCTAAAAATGAACAACAGAAGAGTTAAGCCAAATGTATGAAGAGCTAGCAGGAGGAGTCACACTTGTTTTTAGAAGAACCCTCACTCACCAACCTGGTTGGTGACATGCTTCATCATAGGGCTCCCACAAGAGAGGCCGAGTGCCTCGCTGGTGTGCTGCAACGCCTGATTACAGCGGAGCGTTTTTTTTTTATTAGGTGGAGGTGCAAGAAGTGATAGTGCAAAAGTTAAAATTGCCTTTATTTATCCAATTTATTTATAGGTGGAAAAGTAGGGTAAGACTAAAAAAAGAGTGAGGCGAATGCTAAGGTGCACCCTAACCTGTGGCAGCAAAACCGCTTAACTTATGGTTACCGTGGTGCTTTCAGGATTCCTGAAAGCAACTTCATTATCAGATGTAGGATAACCTTACATCATGGATCCAAGCGGGGGGCGGTGGCTTGTAGTCACAAACACCAAAGCCAGACGCCCGTGTGGCCGCTTGGATACTCAAGTCTACAGGACTCCGAGAAGCTGTGCATACCGCCGTGGCATTTGGTCCTGAAGAAAGCCTTGCTACTGGCATTAGGAGGCTGAAACATGTAGACCACACCTGATCTCCACTTTAGGAAGTAGCTAGTCAATCTACCCAGCTGTTAACATCCAAAGGTGCTCCCTGTGCTATGTCTTTCATTTAAGAAAATAAGGAATTTCTCAAGATTGCGTCCCACTTCTCAGTCTCCTTTTAACACAACGACTCACCTGGACTGGCCACGCTTTTCAGAAGGGTGCGAACTCCACCCGGCGGGTTTCAAAGTGCTAGTTGGAAAGTAATGAGAGCTTTTGGATGAGTTTGAAAGTGAGACTATGCCGAAAGGGAGAGAAAAAATTGAGAAGATGCTGACGGGCGGCAGGAAGAGATTTAGAGATTAAGAGAGAGAGATTTAGAGAACGAGAAAGAGAGATTTAGAGAGAGATTCAATAGAGAGATTTAGAGAGTGAGATTTAGAGAGATTTATAGAGAGAGACTTAGAGATATATTCAGAGAGATTTAGAGAGAGATTTAATAGAGAGATTTAGAGAGAGAGAGAGATTTAGAGAGAACGATTTAGAGAGATTTAATAGAGAGAGAGATTTAGAGAACGATTTAGAGAGATTGAGATTTAGAGAGAGCTTTAGAGCGAGAGATTTAGAGAGAGACTTAGAAATATAATCAGAGATTTAGAGAGGCTGATTTAGAGAGATATTTACAGAGATTTACAGAGAGAGCGATTTAGAAAAATATTTAGAGAGAGATTTCGAGAGATTTAGAGAGAGAGATTTAAGGAGAGAGATTTAGAAAGATTTAGAGAGATATTTAGAGAGAGATTTAAAGAGAAATTTAGAGAGAGAAATTTAGAAAGAGAGAGATATAGAGAAAGATTGAGAGATTTAGAGAAAGATTGAGAGATTTAGAGAGAGATAGATTTAGAGAGAGATAGATTTAGAGAGAGAGATAGATTTAGAGAGAGAGATATTTAGAGAGAGATAATCAGAGAGAGAGATATTTAGAGAGAGAAAGATTTAGAGAGAGAGAGAGAGAGAGAGAGAGAGAGAGAGAGAGAGAGAGAGAGAGAGAGAGGAGGAGCTGCTCGGCCTGACATGCTGAGGGTGTCAGTGGCTGGTGAGAGATGCCCATCTCTGCTCTATTCAAGAGAAACGATTATCAGACGGGGAGGGGCTGGGCCGCAGATCTGCAACATGCAAATGTGAGACGTTGCTGCACGCTGCATTATCTGTGCCCCAAAAAGTGTATTTATGTACATCCCAGGGGTGCCTGTGATGAGACAAAGCCACAAAAGTAGAGCTGTCTAAGACTTTTTATGGGATTTTTACATACTAATGTCTATCTGCTCGGAAGTAATGGCAGAGCAGTTTCTGTGTGACGGTGCCAGAGATTGAATGGGCAGAGCCTGGAGGAGAAAACACCTTGCAGATCACACATAGTGGCAGTATGTGTTTAGAGACCCGAGAATGTCAAGTCACAGAGCCCATGTGTACTGGATACCTGGAGACAAATGTTATCAGATTGCAGGTCGCAGCAGGCTTAAATAACAAGTTCCCTAATTTGAATCCTTCCCCAACTAGATGGGTCAGGTCTAGAATAAGATAACCTGGAGCGGAGCCAGAGTCAACAAAGAGGAATGTTACTCGTCTGTTGCTACCATACAACATGGCTTTGAAAAGCAGATATAACCAGATATTGACACTCTGGCCATTATAGGAGGCTCATTGGTGTTAGCGGTGGAAAAAAAAAATCACACATATAATGAAGTGTCAAGACTCCGGGTACTGCAAGCAAAAGTGACGGGGTTACCTTTCTAGAACTAGGATATGTGGGTTCAGCACACAGGGCGCACTTGTGAGACCACAGAAACAAGAATGAGGATTGTTGGCACTGGCAGGCATTAGAAGGCTTCTAGTCCCTAACAGGATACACGGATGCTGAAGGAAAGTAAACAAGCCCGGGAGTGGTGCGTGCGTGGGCACACAGTCTGCTGATTTTGGAAGCACATACTCGTGCTTGTGGCGCGCCCCATGCTCGCTCCCGCAAGGTGGATGCCGCCACAAGCATGAGTATGTGCTTCCAAAAAGAGCTGAACGATGTCTAAAGGTCCTGCTATGCAGCGCATGCGCGCAGCGTAGGCAAGACCTAAAAAGGTAGAAAACAAACCAAATTTCAAAACATAAAACCCCGGCCCTCCCCCACCCCTCTCCCAGTGAGTCCCTAGCAAGTTCAGACCTACACATAAGGTCCGAGATGAAGGTTGCTAGTCCCCTGGGGAATAAGCAAATTTGTTAGGGGGTGCACGCCCTAGCCTCCCTCCTGACTCTCATGGATCAGCTTTAGAAGCCGTAAATAGGCAGGGCATGTTAGCTCCCGGAACACCGAGGATAAGATTGTGATGAATGGGGGCCAGACCTTAGGGTATTCAGATTTGTCCCCAAGCGTAGCCATAGACAATCGCTCCATACCCAGGAAGGTCCACAATTGGAGCAGCCATTAAGAGTGGTCTGTGATCCTGTTGGTATTCCAGCCCGCTAGTATAACCCGGTGCGCAGCATTCAAAGCCAAGGCGATTTGCTTGCATTTGACTGAGCGCTAAGGGAAGGTAAGAGCGTTGGGGAGTCCCAAGATAGTGTAGGAGGGGAATCTCGGGATAGTAGTGTCAATGGTCCTGTCAATTTCATCAAGGATTTTGTCCCAGAGGCCCCGCTTTGAGAGCTCCATTTAGTTAATCAAACCGGGGTATAGTACTAGTAGGATACAATTTTAAATGCGGTCTCTGTGTGACCCATGGAGTGTGCAAAATGGTGTGATCTATAAAAAATATCCTCCCACTCTTTGTCTGAAAGGTTGCAACCTATTTCTGCCTCCCACCACCTCTGTCCCGCAGAACAAGCCTCTTTAACTCCTGGTGCGAGGAAGGTGTTGAATTCGGAGATGAGCTTGTGGTCATCCTTTTTCAGAAGAAGCCACTTCTCAAATGGTAGAATCGGTCTTCTATCCCATTGTGTGTGAAGAAAAGGGTCTGACCCGCAAGGTCATAGTCCTCCTGGAGCTCCTTAAAGGGAATATGGCCCCACAGGTCGAACAGCTTTCCCAGACGCTTGCACCCGCCCTCCACCCAACACATGCCTATGCCCTTGTCCATCCCGGGGGGAAATCGGGGTTAGAAAAAATTGGAGACATGGTAGAGGGGAAAGTGGTATGGTTTGCTCGTTTAGCCACCCTGTCCCAGGCTAGCATGGTGGGGCGGGCGGGTGACTGGCGAGGTATAGAGTCCCCAGGAACGCGCTGACCTAGGCAGCTAGACCTCCCTCCAGATATGTCAACCAGCCACTGTCTGATCCATGAATACTCAGTGCTTCTCCGTCATGGGACGGTTCCATTCTACAAGATAATGCAGTAGCGAAGCCTGGAAATAGCGAGTGAGGTTGGGCAAAGCCAAACCGCATTCTACCATAGGGCACTGTAGTAAAGTTTTCTGCAGTCTGGGCGAGATTGGGCCCCAAATGAAGCGTTCCATCTCTGTTTGGATGTGTGAAAGCGCATTCGGCGGGGCAGTAGGGCAAGGGTCTGGAAAAGATACAGGGCCCAAGGTAAGACATTCATTTTTATTGCCGCCAGTCTACCCATCCATGACAGGAGTAGACGCCGCCATTGGGCAAGATCTTTCCGGACGCGTGAAAGTAGAAAGTAGTCTTATCCGGACTATTGTGGAGGACCAACCCCAAATATGTAATGCCCCCTGTCACCCAGTCAAAGTCGAATTGGACCTGCAAAGCATCCATGGTGGTGTGCTTCGCAGTGAGGTTAAGCACTTGCGATTTCTGCAAATTTATTTTAGACCCAGAGACCAGACTGAAGTTAAGGATGTACCAATGAGAAAATGACATCGTCGCCGTAGAGGCTAATTAAATGGCGATCAGCCCCAAATAGGACACCCTGTGTCTGCGGATTGTACCGAAGCCGCGAGCAAAGGGCTCCATATATACGGCGGGGAGAGAGGACAGCATTGTCTGGTGCCCCTCTCCACCGCAAAGTCTCCTGAGAGTATGCCATTGACCCGGACCTGCGCAGTAGGGGCACTATAAATGCTTGCCACCCACCTGCTAAACTTAGGCCCTATGCCGAAGCGCTCTAGTGTGGCGAACAAATACGGCTAGTGCACCCAGTCATAGGCCTTCTTGGTGACAACTGCCAGCAGAAGAGCCTCCTCCTTTGACCTGTGCACCGTATCAATTAAGTGACAAATCCTTTTGGTGTTGTCCCCACACTGCCTACTCGGGATGAAGCCAGACTGATCTGGATCGACCAAGCCGGGCATGAGAGGGTTTAGTCTATGTGCCAGGATGCTCAAGAATAATTTTGCGTCTATATTTAGCAGAGAAATCGATCAGTATGAGCTGCATAACACCAGGTCTTTAACTGGTTTGGGGATGACTGATTTCGTCGCCTGGAGCATGGAAGTCGGGAGGGTGCCCATGTCCGTAAATAAGATAGTCGGGTGAGCAATGGTGCCAACTCCACGCAGTAAGTCTTATAGAGAAGGGCACTAAACCCATCCGGACTAGGTGCTTTCATGAGCTTCAGTCGGGCAATGGAGGAGACCACCTCTTCAACCCGAATGGGTGTCTCCAACCCAGCCACCTCGGAAGCTGGTTAAGGGGTAACCGCCGCGCTGCTTAGGTACTAGAGAGAGTCCACAAGGGAAGGGGACTCGCGGAATACAGGTTCGCATAAAATCCACAAAGGCCGCAGCAATATCAGAATCATCCGTTACCTCCGACCCTTGGGCCTCCCGAACTGCTTTCACCGCCTGGGCCTGCTGCTGACTGCATAGGCAATGCGCTAGCATGCGACCGCCCCCGTTACAGCCTACGTAATATTTATGTTTCAGCAGTAGCACCGCGTAGTCGGATTTGTCAAGGTCCAAACGTTGCAGCTGGAGCTGCTCCTTCTCCAGCTGGTGCCATATTTGGAGAGCACCGGTGCGTTTGTAAATGGCCTTGAGATGCTTAACCCTGTCCTCGAGTTCTCGATGCTTGTCCCGCGTGGTTTTACTATCATAGGCCGCCTTAGCGATGAGAGCCCCCCTCGCAACTAACTTAAGCGCCTCCCAAGCAGAGGCCAAGGGCGTGGTGCCATCGTTGATGAGTGCTAAATAGTCAATCAGTGTGCGTCGGAGATGCTCCACCACTTGCGGGGACCGCAAGAGTGAGTCTTGTAGGCGCCAATGTGGTGGGGACAATTGTGCGGGCAAGAGGCGCAGTGTTAGGGTGATAAGAGCATGATCCGATAGGGAGCGGGCCTTTATGGTAGAGGCATGGGGACAGGCCCACGCTGCCTGGGAGACAAGGAAGTAGTCCGAGAGTATGTCTTATGGGCAGCAGAACAGAAGGAGTAATTCCTTTCGGCAGGGTGTAAGCAGCGCCATACATCTCGAATTCCGCAATCAAGCCACGCTCTCCCATTCCTCAATATGGCTTCTGCGCCGCCTGTTCTTGAGCAAGAGCGGTCTTCCCCTTCGTTCATAACCAAATTCAACCCCCCCCACCACCACCAGGGAGTCCGGCGTATGCAGCACCTCGGCCAAGGCATTCAGCAGGAATTTCTCTTGGTGTTCATTGGGGGAGTAGAGTGAAGCTATTGTGATATTGGTGCACCCTATGCGGAATTGCAGTGCAAGGAGGCGCACCTTAATCTCCGCCCACCACGGAGCCCCTGAAATGTTTGGAAAACAGAATGGCTACCCCCTTTTTCTTATTTTTCCCTGAAGACCAAAACTGCACGGGAAATCATCTATGCTGCATGCAGTGTGTATTGCTGTGGAGGAGGTGAATTTCTTGGAGTAGGCACACTTCCCCTTGTGTATTTTATAGCAAGGAGAGCACAGCTTTCCTTTTAGTGGGGTTAAGGCCCTTGACATTAAATTTAACTACCCGGACTGCCATCAGTGGAAGAAAGGCCACCGGACGCTATGGCTAAGGCGTTGTGGCCAGCAATGGGTGGCGAAACCCATAGGGGACTGAGTGTGGATGTGCAGGCGGACGAGCCTTGACAAAGGGACCCTGGATAAAAAGCTTACCGGAGCGAGGACTCACCCCACCCTAGAACTAAAAAAACAAACCACATAACAGCAAAACAACACAAAGGCCAACTCAGAAGCTGGGCAGTTCTCAAAGGGGACTGTCATAGGAATGAGGGACATCTCCAGAAGGAAACAAAGCAACCCCACCGCTTCCGCCAGCCCCACAGAAGATGCTATAACACCAAAGGCACGTTACCCTCAATTATTAGCGTCCAAAGATCCTCTTTCTGCGCCTGTCAAAGGCCGTAGAACAGCAGACCGTTCTTTGATAATGCTGGCCGTGTCAGGGCACAGGCGATCCAGATTTCGGCCAACCCGGGGCCGGAGCCCCGGAGGCCTCTGCGTGCCCCGCTCCGCAGCATCTGGATGAGAAGGTAGGTTGAGGGACAACTGCAACACCTTGCAGGCTTCGGACAGGAAAGGGACCTGGTGCAACTTCCCATTGAGACGGAAGATGAGACGAAAGGGGTGGCCCCAAGCATATGAGACATTTAGCGAGCGAAGATGTTTAGTAATGGGGCGGAAGCCCCTTCTCTTCTGGAGAGTGCTAGCCGCCAGGTCCTGGAAGAGCTGCAGGGTATGGTCCCTGAAGGGGAGAGGTTGACTGGCGCAGGCCGCTTTGAGGATTTCCTCCTTCACCGTTTAGTTGTGGACACATATCAGGATGTCGGCAGGAGGACGGTTCGACTGACGAGGTGGAACAACTCAGTTGCAGCGGTCTATCTTAACTGACGGCTGGGGTGCTCTAGACCAAATGGAAGAGGTCCTGCACATAACCTACAAGGTCTTTCCCGAATGCGAATATTGTTCCTCTGTGACCTATTCTCTAGGTCCTCGGAGTGTGCTTGGAGATCCAGCTGCTGATCCTGTAGCCGCAGGACTTCTTGTTGGAGCGCTGCGATCTCTTCATCCCTCGCAGTCGCGGAGTCCACCAGGGCGGCAGCTCGCTCTTCTACCGAATCCACATCTCTCTGGACCTCTCAGAGATCCGCCTGCAAGTCTGTCTTGATGGCCAAAATATCCTCCCTTTGTGAGACAAACAGGGACTCCAAGAACTCCCTAGTGACTGCGCTGTCTGGGCTCTCCAATGCGGGATACGCGCCAGAGCCTGAGGCGTCCCCCGTCGCCTTCAGCATGAGGTCCCGCACGGATCGGTCCTTTCTGCTTTTGGCTGTAGCCATCGTGGGGTGAGCAGGCAGGTCCAACCAGGTGACGTGTAGGGCCTTTAGAGAGGGGAGAAGCCAGCACTAGGTGGTCGTTGGTTAAGTGGGTAAGTGCACCGGCCCCCAGAAGGATTGCTGCCGTGCCTTAGTGCTGCTCAGGCCTCGCCTTGCCCTCGCTGCCAGGAGGATCCGCTCCGCAACTCTCACTGCAGATGGCGGCGGAAACCAGACTCCGCACGATTCCCAGGTGCGGCCCGCCCACTAGAGATGGCGGAGAATAAGCTTCGTGGAGCACCGATGTTATGGCTCAATCCGTCACCCTGCCACCCAACAGCACTGTAAGTGAATAGTTCTACCAGGGCGGCCACTGCTCCTAACAATGTCCAATGTGCAGCAAAGGCCCACCCTGGGCTGGCCAGCGAAGGGCACAAAGGGGACCAATCGGGGACAGGAGGCTCCCGGTAGCTCCCTGGCGCAGCAGGCCTCGCCTGCAACTAGGCCCCACGCAGCTCCACCAGTTCTTGCGCATCAAGGTGGCTACTCTCGTGGACCCAGCCCTCGCAACGTCTGGAGACCTCCAAATCGTCCCCAAAGGATGCTTTAAGATGCCAGAAGTCACAGCACTCGCTTGTGAGGCAGGTCTCGGGGGCCCTCCTTCACTCCACTCGCCTCAAGTAGGCCGCAACCGGCAAGCACTTCAGGGACCCCGGCAGGGCCGCGGGCAGGGTCGGGAGTCGTTGGCTGTCTGTGGGCACTTGTCTTGCACTAAGGTGGCCCGGGCTGGGCCCCTCTCACCACCGAAGGCCAAATTGATCATCCTCCAGCTGGCCAGTGGGCTCACGTTAATGTCAGGCCGCGCCTCAGGTCCGGAGCCGAGCCCCTGTGCCCGCCCACCAATTGGTGTCGGGGGCAGGATGCAGATGTGGGGAACTGCCCCAGGGCTCTCAGATACTGCTTGCGGCAAGGAGCCCTTCGGGGGCCCGACAACAGGAGCGATGCTGTGTCGCCGTAGTTCAGAGGCTCCCCAGCGAACTGCACAAAAGGTCCGGCCTCTCCCTTCCCCTGGCGCCGGAGCCGATCAGGGGTCGTTCAAATAGGCAGCCACGGGCGAACAAAACAGCCCGCTGCCCTCTGCTTCTTACGCTCTGCAGGAACGAAGCCTCCAACTGGGGATTTGGAAGCCGAGAGTGCAGTTGTTAATGTTGTAGGCCGGCAGGAGTAGAGCTCAGGGAAAACACGTCCGCTCACTCTGCTAGCTTGGCTACGCCCCTACTCCCACTTTTTGCCTGGTATCAGTATGTTTTTTTGACTAGTCTTTCAGAGATCCTGCTAATCCGCACCCCAGTCTCGGTGCTTCCACTCTAAATTGACCATGGTAAGTACTTCTGTTCATACTCAATTGGCACTAATGTACCCTTGGAAGTCCCTTGTATAGGTACTAAGGTACCCAGGGCATAGGCACCCCAGGAGTCTCCCTTGGGTTGCAGCATGTATTGTGCCTACCGTGAGAGACCTCTCAAACTGTGACTACAGGCCTGCCATTGCAGCCTCTGTAAGTGGGTGCTAGCACCACTTACAACAGAAATACGTTTCCTTATATCTGAAGCCACTGCACTTAAAATTTATGGCAGGCTCTCCAGTCCTGATGGCAGGGTGCTTCGTTAGTGCATTGAGCAGGACACTCCTACAAACTCCGGAGTCAATTCTCCAGCCTTTGTAAGTGCAGCTAGCCATTTTGATACATATAGTGGACATCCATCATCATGCAATGTCTAACTTTGTAGTGGAATCATACCAGTGTTGAGGTATAATTCCAGGCACTGGGGGGGGGGGGGGGCTTCTCCAGGAAGCCCCAGTCAACCCCCTGATGTAGGAGGCTGGCTTAGTATATAGTGCACAATTATTTAAATGAAGCACATTGCACTAATCCCGACAACTCCTAAAGTGATTTCACTGGTCTTAGACAATCATAGAAAGCTCTCTAAGTGGTTGCTGGAGAAAGCAGCCTTCAGGCTTATCCAGAAGGAGAGTTAAGCAGCTTGTTTGGCCAAATCTAATCATGTGGTGTAGGCTAAACGAAAAAATAATCACACAGTGTGTATATAAAAATGTCTATTTATTACACAACACCCACTAAGACATTGGTAGATCGCCTACCCGGAGAGATCAACACAAATACACAATAATTATTCAAATGGTACGAAGTCACAATACACAGTGGTCTTCAGGGGGAGACCAAACCATAAACTACAAAAATGAAATGCGAACTGTGAACAAAGTCGAGACTTGGATCAGGTGACTCCGAAGAGCTGGGGACACAAGGAAACGCCCAAGACAAGTACCCAGGAACACCCCCGGAGGCTGTGTGCAGAGTATAAACACAGCTGTGTACTCAGTAGAAGTCTACGGGAAAATCACGGTTGCAGGTTTGAAGGAGGACCCTTCCCAGTGGACCCTGAAGAAACCCAGTGGAAGACAGAAGGTTGGAGTGTCACCCCACTCGTGGATACCTTGCGAACCAGAATCCCTACACCAGGAAAGCCGGGTGCGCAGGTGCAAAGAGACGTGGGAAACTGCCTTAGACCGGAATGGAGGGCTTGAGTAAAGATGCTGCTTGTGAAGACTGTGCAAGGGTCGGGTGGAACCCATGGGTGGAATCTTGAAGAGGGAATAGAGTCTATGCCACTCCCAGGTGACACGAAAGAGCAATTCCTAACTGATTTCGGTAGGTGCAGGAGTGATGACGGTGACCTTGTCGCTGCAGCTGTGAGGACAAGGCGACGCTCAGGAAGACTGGGAGCGTGCACGAGCTGTCGCACGTCGTAAGTCAAGAACCAGGGGGTCAGTATCTAGCGGGGGCACCAACAAGCCTTGGTAGCTGCAGAAGGCGTGGAAAGCGAGGAAGGAGCAACGTTGGGAACAGCAAAGTCCACAGGACTTACCAGAATCAGTCAGAGCAGGCCAGCCCACTGAAGCAGGAGAAGACCCTCAAGCCTACAAGGAGAAAGCACAGGAGTCGCAAGAGGACCTCGAGCAGTTCACAAAAGATGAAGGCCCATGCTGCAGAGGATGCTGTGAGGACGATCTTGGCAGGAAGAGATGCTGGAGGCTGGAGCTTCTTGTAGACCGAAGATCTCTAGAGTGCAGAGCCAACAAGCCTTTGGAACAGCAAGTCGACACAGTGCACAGGGGTTTTGTCCAAGCTGTTTCCGATGAGGGATACTGGCCACAAAATTTCAGAAAGTACAGGTCAGGCCTTGAGGGAGTTGCAGAACCACCGCCTGTGTTGCTGAGCCTTTCGAAGTCCGTGGGACACCAGGAGCCGCAGATCAGGGAGATAACTTCGGGTGTCCTTGATGCCCACAGGTCTTTTGAAGATTTTTTATTAAACACATGACGAAGAAGACTTGTAGAACAGCGAGTAGAGGAGCAGCAGGAGTCTTCTGTGATGTAGTCTCGGTTCTAGGCGAAGTCCAATTGTCCAGACGGCAGAAGGGTGACATGGTTTCAGGTTTGAGTTTTCTCCCACGACGAATCTGAGGACCCATCCACAGGCAAGCCCTTAAATACCCTAGGAAATGGGTTAGAACGATTCAGAAGGTCCCGGACAGAGGAATGGCTGGGGAGAGAGAAGAATACTCCCAAGTCCTTTATCCAGTTTCGCACCAGAGTGATATCATGACCTGGTGTAGAGGGCAAGAGGACCCTGCACTCAAGCCATGGGAGGGGTCAGCCACCAAACACCACTTCTGGTCAGGGAATGGGGACGGGGCATTGTGGGAACGGGGCATTGTGGGGACACCAGGGGAAGCAAGAGGACGTGTCTGTGAGCACGGGCGAATCGCATGCAATAAAGAATAATACCCACCTACCGGTCTCTGCGTGACAACTGGTAACTACAAGGTGGGATCTACAATCACCACCAGACGCGTGTGCCTGTGGCCTCTGCAACGCTTCTACGGAGCCAGGAGCCCACCCTGGTCCACAAGAAGAGGAAACAAGACATCGGGAGCCTACCCAGATCGCAAGAAAGAATGGAGCCAGGAGCCCACCCTGGTCCGCGTACAAGAAACTGCAGCGACATCAGGAGCCCATCCTGACTGCTTCGATTGCAAAAAGGTGAGGAGGAAAGTGCCTGCGACCGTCCAGCAACGAGCGATGCACCCGACCGTGACTGCAGCCGCCCGCTGATTGAGGAGATCGCCCGAGCCTCCCGCATGTATTTCATGTCGAAATCTCGTGAGAACTCGCCAGCCATCTTTAAGTCCAGCGAGGGAGCCAATCAAAGGCTTACAAAGGCCCGGCGTCCATTTTGAAGTCGGGCAGTACAATGAATAGGAGATCTTGGCGGTCATCTTTAAGGCAGGCGAAAAAACACTAACAAAGGCCTGGGCGGAAGACTGAGCAACAGCACATGCCAGGCAAATGGAAAATAGGAAGGCAAGAACAGGGAAACAAGCAAACCGCATAGCTGGGAACATCAGAAAACGAGACAAAACACCGCCACTCCGGAAGCAGAAACAAGAAAGAACATGCTGTCGCTGTGGACTTGAATTCCCACACGCTGGTGCATGCCCAGCGATGGGTCACATATACCGGAAATGCAACAGGGAATAACACTTTGCGAGTGCCAGAATGAGTTGACAGTTAGAAAATGAGCGAGGGAGACCATCAAGACCATGGACAGCAACAAGCAGATACGCATAGGACATGGACACACAGAACTGCAGTCCCTCCGCTGAATCGGACGGAGCAAACACGCCAGAGGCAGCAGAACGGCTGTATCTGATGTCAGATGTACCAATGGACGGTCGGACACCAGACCACATACATCTAGTAAACAAACAACAGATAGAGAAAACAGCGACGGTGAACATTGAGTTATGGAATCAAAGCACAAGCTTAGTACTGGACAGTGGAGCTACATGCAACATTGTGGGCATGTCAGAATATGAAAAGATGCGACAGAAAACGCCGCTATCACCGTCCACTGTTGATGTGTTCACCTGGAGCTCAAGTAAACCAGTGGTGAACATGGGGATGTTCACAGAAACACTGACATACAAAGAAAAGTTGGCGAAGGAGGAAAAACATGTGCTACGAGGAGACATTCCAGCATCATGTCTACTAAGCAATGTTACCGCGCATGTTATGGGTCTCAGCAATGACGTATCAGATGTCAGAACGACAGAATATTCTGAGGGTATACCTGGCCATACTAGAAGGACTGGGCAAACTAAGAGACAAGCAAATAACATTGGATATCAACGAAGCAGTCAAGCCTGTGGCTCAGCATCACCAAAGAGTGCCCATACACCTGCAACCACAGGTGGAAAAAGAAATACAAAGCTTACTGGCGCAAGACATCAGAGCCAGCTGATGGACCAACCCCATTGGTATCTCCGATAGTCGCAGTACCAAAGAAGAACGCATCAAAGATTCTCATCTGCGTTGACATGAGAATACCAAACATGGCAATTGAGAAGGAAATACACCCAGGGCATCAGTTTAAGGACATGATCAGCTGTCTTACTGGTGCATGCAGATTTTTAAACTTAGACCTGTGCAGAGGATACCATTAACTGGAGCTTGATCCACAATCTCCACTCACATGGGTCTTTTTCGCTACAAGCGCCTAAGCTTTGAAATATCATCATCAGCAGTAATATTTCAAGAGATCGTAAGACAAGTGATCAGGCCTGTAAAGAACAGTTTGAATTACAGCGATGACATCCTGGTATTCGGACGCTCAGATGAGGAGCGCGACAAGGCCCAACGTGAGGTTTGCAGCCAACTGGAACAAGCATGCCTGACCTTAAATGACAAGTGTGAACTAGTATTCTTTGGACACATCTTTTCAAAAAAAGGAATGAGGCCAGATCCCAGCAAAGTGGAAACACTGGAAAAAGCAAGGCCTCCAACAGAAGTAGCAGAAGTGAGATAATTTCCTCGGTTTAGCAATACATAAAGGGTTTCACCACAGTGAGCACACACCTTCGGGACCTAACGAAGCAGGGCCAGAAATTTCTCTGGACACATAAATGCGACAGGGGGTTTTAGGCCATCAGACACGCAGTAACGGCTGTAGATCAACTCGCTTTCTTAAACCCATCGCTATGCACAGACCTCACCGTTGACGCCAGCCTGGTGGGGTTTCGAGCAATTCTACAGCAACAAACGCCAGGAAGAGACTCGCACAGGCAAATTTTCGCATATGCGAGAAAGAGCCTATCGGACATAGAAAGGGCATACTCTCAACCAGAGAACGAAAGTCTAGCAGTAGTATGGGCGTGTGAACACTAACATGTTCATCTACGTAAAACCTTTCACCATTGTAACTGACCACCAAGCCCTAGTGACAATATATGGAAACTCAAACATACCACCACGCATTGACAGGGAATAAGACTGATGGACTATGACTTCAAGTTAGTGCATAAACTGGGGAACGAACAACCCAGCTGACTACATGTCAAGGCATCCTGTACCGCAGGCACCAGAAAACACTTCCATGGCAGAAGAGTACCTAAATCTTGAGTTAAGGCAGAACACTCCCACACCAATACCAAATGAAGAACTGGAGCGAGAGACAACAAGAGATGCCACAATGCAAGCTGTCAAAATAACACGGCAGCAAAAATGGAGACACGTAAACAACAACAGCCCCATGGGAGAAGCAGTGAGAAGGAGTAAGAAGGGAAGAAAGGCTGGCGTTCAAAAACATACAAGAGAAACAGAAAGAGGAATTATACTAAGAGGAACGATGAAAATAATGGCAAAAGCCCTACGACGGCAGACTGTAAACTTGGCACACGAGTCCCACAGACGCATAGTAGCCACAAAAAAGATCCTACGGGAAAGAGTATGGTTCCCAGGGTTGGATCGACTGGTGGAAAACACCATTCTAAACACACCTATCTCAAATAAGGGGAAGGCCCGCAAAGCAAGAACAGCTACAGATGTCAGAGATTCCAGGGGCACTGTTGACAACATTGGCAGCTGATTTCTATGGGCCACTGGACTCTAGCAACTACCTGCTAGTGGTCATTGCTGAGAACACCAGGATTACCATAGTATGACACGTCTCGTCAACATCAGCCACTGCAACTTTGCCAATACTGGATGACATATCTGCAGCTTGGGGCTCCCCACAAATGATGAAGACATACAATGGACCACCCTTCTCAGTTGAGGAGTTTTGCAGATTAATGGCCTACCTGGGCATCCAATCATGAATAAACGAGTGAGTATTCACTCGGTATATGGAGGCACAGCTAAAGTTCAAACTTTTCACATTGTACAATAAACGAACAAGTTACTTCGGCAACAATGTATCTGTAAGAAACATTAGTAGTGATAGATTCCTTACCTTAGAATTACCCCCAGGCGTCTGACTGGATCCGGAAAGTTTTCGTCAGCAGTACCCCTGCGCATCGGTAGGTGGGGTCGTGCAGCTCCGCGTCCGTCGTTGGCATCGCCGTCGCCGAAATTACGTCGCGGGCGCTACTTAGGCGCCTCCCACGCGCGCGGACGTCAGTTCTGTACACGACTTTCCGTGCCAGGAACATAGAGCCATGCAAGATACTGACTACTGGTGCATTGAAACTAGGGCCCTGAAAGGGTTGACCTTAACCCAAGAAATCAGTTCGCAGAACGGGGAGGATGGGTAGGGCGGTAAGGAATCTATCACTAACTAGTGTTTCTTACAGATATATCGTTACCGAAGGTAAGTAACTTGTTCATCTGAAAGAAACACATAGTGATAGATTCCTTACATTAGAATAGATACCCCAGAAATATCAACCCCGGTGGTGGGTCTGTGAACCAAGATCACACCAGGAAGTCCCGGAGAACAGAACGGCCAAAGAGGCCGTCTCTCCAGACTTGGCTGTCCAGGCAATAATGCTTAGTAAACGTGTGCAGCGCAGGGGGATACCACATCCCAATGCAGTAGTGGCTGCAGCGGCTCTAGTGGAATGAGCACGCAGCCCCACCAGAGGCTCCTTTTTAGCCAAAGAATAAGAGGCTTTGATACACAAGATAATCCAGTGGGAGATAGTCCTCTTGTGTACCGCCCGACCTTTCTTGTTGCCAACGTATCCAACAAAGAGTTGGTCATCCACCCGGAACTGTTGTGTGCGGTTGAGATAAAATGAGAGCGCACGTTTTGGGTCCAGGCGGTGGAGCCTCTCTGGAAGAATGCGGAGGCGGAAAGAAGGTGGGCAAGGTAGTGGTCTGCTCAATGTGAAAGGCCATAACAACTTTTGGCAAAAAGGAAGGACGTGGCCTGAGCACAACTTTGTCCGGATGGACCGACAGAAAAGGAGGCTTACAAGAAAGAGCCTGGAGCTCACTCACTCGCCTAGCGGAGGTGATGGCAACCAGGTAGGCAGTCTTCAAGGTCAAGAGACGAACAGGACAGTTGTGAAGGGGCTTGAAAGGAGTACACAAGATAAGTAAGAATCAGATTAAAGTCCCACTGTGGCATCACAAAAGGAATATGAGGGAAAAGGTGTGTAATGCCTTTGAGATATCTATTTACAACCAGGGACATGAAAAGAGAGGGCTGATCAGGGAGCCTGAGAAAAGCCGAAATGGAAGAAAGATAACCTTTGATAGTGCCCAGAGCAGATCCCTGCCGGGCCAAAGAAAGAAGGAACAAAAGGACCTCAGAAAGAGGGGCAGAAAGGGGATCCACAGCCTTTGCTGTGCACCATGCCACAAATGTGTACCACCTGCAGGCTTATACCACCTTAATGGAGGGACGCCTGACTGCCAGAATGACATCACAAACTTCAGGAGGCAAGTCGAAAGGAATGGACTGCCGCCTCTCAATCTCCACACAAAGAGGTGGAGGCTGGACAGGTTCGGGTAGAGGACCGTCCCCTGCTGCTGCGACAGAAGATCCTCCCGAAGAGGCAGTTTGATCGGAGGATCGATGCTCATACTGAGTAGCTCGGGATAACATACTCTTTGAGCCCAATCCGCGGCCCCAAGGATGACTTGTGCCCGGTCGTGCCGGATCTTCTTCAGAAGTGGTATAGGCGGAAAGGCGTACAACAGACCACAACTCCACTTGCGACGAAAAGCGTCGCCAAGCGAGTGCCGCCTTGGAAATTCTTCAGTGGCGAATAGATCTAACCATGGCTCTCCCCACTGCTGAAAGAGACCTTGCACTACCTCCGAGTGAAATATGCCATTCGTGATCCATCATGCACCAGCGGCTGACTTTGGCCGCCTTGGTGTTCAGAGAACCTACCAGGTGTTGAACCACCAGAAAAAAACGCCCTGATGTTCCAGCCATGTCCAGAGCCTCCTGACAGAGGGTCCACCACCCCACCCTGCCTTGCTTGTTGCAGAACCACATGGCAGTGGTGTTGTCTGTGAACACCTGCACTACTCCCCTTGACAGAGGGAAGGAATGCCTTCAGTGCAAGTCGGATCGCCCGAAACTCCAGAAGGATGATATGGAGCTGGGACTCAGCCGGAGGCCAGAGTCCTCTGATCTCCGCCTCTCCCATGTGGCCGCCCCATCCCAGGAGGGACGCATCCATCACCACTGTAAATTCCGGTTGGGGAAGGGAGAGGGATCTGCCGTCGACCCAATGCCGGTTCTTGAACCACCATTGCACCTGTTGTGAGGTGCCCTCCGAGATCTGGACGTGATCAGACAGGTTCCCCATATGCTGCGCCCATTGGAACTTCAGGTCCCACTGCAGAGCCTGCATATGCCATCTGGCATGATCGGTCAGCAGGATGCAGACGGCCATGAAGCCCAGCAGCCTCAGGGTCACCCTGACCGAAACCCGGGACAAGGCCAGACATATTGGTATCAGAGCCTGAATATCCCGGACTCGCTGTTCGGGAGGATAGACACGAAACTGTGCCGTGTCCAGAACCGCTCCAATGAAGAGGAGCTTCTGAGAGGGAATCAGGTGCGACTTAGGCACGTTGATGGAGAACCCCAGCAAATGCAGGAGATCTTCCGTAGTGTGGAGGTGGGAGATGACTGTCTGGGGCAAGCCTGCCTTCAACGACGTCATCGAGATAGGGGAAGACAAACCCCTGATCTGCGCAGATGAGCTGCGACCACCGCCATCACTTTCGTGAACACCCAAGCGGCGCTGGTAAGGCCAAAAGGGAGCACGGGGAACTGAAAGTGCGCGTGGCCTACCGTGAACCGCAGGTAACGTCGGTGAGCCTGCAGGACTGGGATGTGGAAATAAGCATCCTGCAAGCCCAGCACTACCATCCAGTCTTGTGGATCGAGAGCAGAGAAGACCTGAGCCAAAGTGAGCATCTTGAACTTCTTTGCGGAGGAAGAGATTGACGTTCCGGAGGTCCAAGATAGGACGCAAGCCCTTGTCCTTCTTTGGCACCAGAAAGTAGTGGGAATAACAACCACGACCTACTTCTGGCATTGGAAACCGCTCAATGCCTCCTTGGCTAAGAGGGCCGCAACTTCCTTCTGAAGAAGCACCAAGTGATCCCCCGACATGCGGTGGTACCGAGGTGGCATGGCTGGAGGAGGAGTCTCGAAGGGGAGGGAGTAGCCCCTTCGGACTATCTCTAAAACCCACCTGTCCGATGTGATTGTGTGCCAATGGGGGCGGTGATGGCGAAGCCTGCCCGCCAAAGGCGTCTAATGGGCCAGAAAGTTCAGACTAAGAAGATTTGGAGGCAGTGGTGGACGGGGTGGAGGTGGACTGACCCGTCTGCTGGCCCCTTGGGCCGCCATGGCTGAACCAGAGTCCGCGGCCACGCTAGGATTGTTGCTGCGCAGGCTTCTGGCTCTGTTACGAACGCTGCTGGGCGCCCCTTCCGGTGCCACGAAAGGAGCGAAAAGCAGAAGGCGGAGGAGGGTGGACTGCAGAGAGTCCCAAGGACTTGGCAGTAGCCCGTGAGTCCTTAAACCGCTCCAACGCGCGGTTTGCTTTGTCGCCGAAGTGAGGACAGCCATCAAAAGGCATGTCCATAAGTGTGCTTTGGACATCCCCCGAAAATCCAGTTGTCCTCAACCAGGCGTGGCGTCGGATCGCCACCGTAGTTGAAATTGATCTGCCCAGTGAGTCGGCAGTGTCTAGGCCACAACAAATCATGAACTTAGCTGCGTCTCTCCCCTCTGCAACAGCATGGGAGAGATCTGTCCGGGCCTCCTCCGGACACTGAGGCAGCACTTGTGCCACCGTATCCCACAGAGAGCGGGAATAACGGTCCAAGAGGCACGCGGTGTTCACAGACCGCAGCGCAGAACTGGCGGAAGAAAACAAATTCTTTCCGAACTGAACCAGTTTCTTGGATTCCCTATCCGGTGGTGCGGTAGGGAAGGCGGTTGGGGAAGCAGAGGGTTGGACAACCAAGCTCTCGGGGTTGAGGTGTTGGGAGAGGAAAACAGGGTCACCCGGAGCCGGGCGATGGCGTCGGGCCATGTTCCTAGAAAGTGCTTCATTGGAGGGAAGCAGCTGCTCCGCAGAAGTAGCTGCTGGCTGAAGCACTTCTGTCAGGAGGTTAGTCCTGACGGCCACAGTAGGGAGCACGACGTGTAGGGCTCTTGGCTGCCCTACGCAACACCACAGCATAACTAGCACCCTCCTCCGTAGCCTCGGTAGGAGGAAACAGCATGCCAAGGTCTGGTGAGGTATCCAGACCACTGGCTTCCCCCAACTCCTCTGCCCAGTCCTGTTCATACTCGCAATCAGCTGCACGTCCTCCCCCTTCCTTCTCAGGCTGTTCAACAGGCCTAAAACAAGGAGCAGGGACATGGGGATAGAAATCCCAGAGAAACGTCATCGATCGACGCCGGCCTGACGCCGTGTGCACTTTGGGGCTGAAACCGGGGTCGACATCATCCCGAGGAGCGGGATGACATCGGAAGTGGTGCCAGTGAGATCGACGTCGGTGGAGGTGTTATAAGGTCATCCGGCGTCGGCCTGGATCCAGGGGGGTCCTGCGGCGCTGGGGACTGAGCCGGCAGCAACGCCGGGGCCGGAACTGCCGGCGATGAAAGGCGAGGACCCCCAGTCGGCACCGCGGGGCCCGAAGGTGCACCAGCAGGACCAGACTGCTCAAAGAGATGAGCCATGGCCAACGGTGATGGATCAAACCCAGATCTGTTGACTGGGTGTGAGTGTTTGATTGGTTCTGATGCTCTGTGCATCACCACCCCCTTTTGTACTGCTTTGTTCGCCATAAGTTGGCAGGGTATGCTCAGACGTGAGTCCCTTGCTCACTTTGCCACTGGATTCAAGCAAGCCTGGCTGAAATGCCAGAAACCGGTCCTAGGAAGCTTGTTTCCGGTCCAGGGAAGGCGTGGCTTGGCAGTTCGGGCTGGACTGTTCCAATGAGGCACAGGGTCAGACTGATTTGCATATGGCCATGTCTGAACTGGGGTGGCAGAGTGGGCTAAAGAATGGTGATGGATCAAACCCAGATCTGTTGACTGGGAGTGAGTGTTTGATTGGTTCTGATGCTCCGTCCATCACCACCCCCTTTTGTACTGCTTTGTTCACCATAAGTTGGCAGGGTATGCTCAGACGTGAGTCCCTTGCTCACTTTGCCACTGGATTCAAGCAAGCCTGGCTGAAGACGGCTGAAATGCCAGAAACCGGTCCTAGGAAGCTTGTTTCCGATCCAGGGAAGGCATGGCTTGGCACTTCGGGCTGGAGTGTTCCCATGAGGCTCAGGGTCAGACTGATTTGCATATGGCCATGTCTGAACTGGGGTGGCAGAGTGGGCTAAAGAACGGTGATGGATCAAACCCAGTTCTGTTGACTGGGTGTGAGAGTTTGATTGGTTCTGATGCTCCGTCCATCACCTCCCCCTTTTGTACCGATTCCTGTATTTGAGCCGGAGTTGCCGACGGACCCGGGAAGGGCGGGTAGGCTGGCGGCGACTCCACAGGTTCTGCCGGAGCTGCAGGGGAGGCACCACCCGCACCCTCAGCCGCGTCACGGGACCGGCGAGGGGAAGTCGGAGAATGATTACGTTTCTTCGAGTTCTTGTGCTTCGCCTTACCTGACCACGAGTGCAAAGACTTGGATCCCAAAGATCGATGGTGATGACTTCGCGCACGGTCCCTCGACCTCCCACGGGACCGGGACCTCGAACGGCACGGAGCTGACTGCCAAACCTCCAGCAGCTTTTGGGACCACTCCCGCAAAGACTTCGGTGTCATGGCCCAGCATTCGGGGCACGACTTGGGGTTGTGGTCGTGCCCCAGGCACAAAAGACACACTCGTTGCGGGTCCGTCACTGACATCATACGGTGACAGTCCTCACAGGACGTAAAACCGGGCATCCTAACTGCACCAGGAGTCAAAGACTCGATGAAAAATAGAGACAAAAAGGCCTCAAAAAGTCAGTCAAAAATCGACTGGGGCACCTGCTCTTCCCGGATCCGCGCTTGCTGGCGCGGAAAAAGAAAGAACTGATGGCAGTGCGTGTGGGCGGCGTCTGAGTAGCAGCCGCGACGTCATCGCGGCGACCACGACGCCACCGACGGACACGGTGCTGCACGATGCCACCTACCTACGCGCAGGGGTACTGTTGACGAAAACTTTCCGGATCCAGTCTGATGCCTGGGGGTAATTCTAAGGTAAGGAATCTATCACTATGTGTTTCTTTCAGATACACAATTTTTATGAAATACTGCAAGAAATGCTGAGTAACTTAATTCATGCAAGTTTTGAGCCTTTATTTGGCCAACGTAAAGCACCACGTTATTTTGCAAAAAATATTTTCATATTTGCATAGCTAACAATGAATACAATGAAATGGTCACAAAATCACTGACGTATTAAGGAGCAACCATTCTCACTAATGTACACTTTGCCCAATGCATTTCAGGATTATTTAATCCCTTCTTCAGGGGCCACTGAAAAATGAATAATGAATAGCAATTACCTTCGATTAAATGATATAACAGACAAACATACAGGGATATCGACTGAAGCACCCAAGTAATGCATAGACATGGCAATCATGCTCCCAGTGAATCCTAGTATGTGAAAGTGTGCAAAAAAAGAACCCAAACGGGCAGAACCGAGGAGTGAAAATAAAAACGTCAACCCTAGAACACTATGTAGCCACATGCTTTAGTGCCAGTCCGTACGAACAGTATATAAGCTTGTTATTAATGCTCTGGTATGACAGAAATGATTCAACCCATCACCACTACTTGTTAAAGGAAAAGAAACAGCCACTTACAGAATGGCTCGACAAAGATATACAACAGCTTTTGGCAACCACAGAACTTCCTCTTATGTACTGAAAAAATACATGAAAAACGTTGTCTCACTATATCCAAACCTCATGAAGGCGCACTGTCAATGAATGCTACTAAATCAATCTCCCTTACCAGTCAACAACAATGTAGAGCGTGGTATTCAACCGCAGGAATCTATGTATAAAACACTTCGTGCAAAGACACTGTAAAAGTGCCTCACCCTATTGTTGAAAAACAGTGAAAGCACTAGTTAATCCATGTGGCTGATAGTTATAAAGCGTAAATACTCCCAAAGATCTTGAAATTACCTCGCGACAGTGTCTCAGCTTGGCTTGGACAATTACATAGACCGTGTTATCTCTGAGTGGAAGTATTCTCCGTACCAGTATTAACTGTAAAACTAAACATGAAACCCTCTGTTAGCCCGGGCGTGCGTATATTAACTCTTACGAGCCCTATATCTGAGGTAATAACAGCCTTCTTACCTTGAACCTCAATGATATCCTGCAACCGACTCACACCGTGAAAGATCTTCAAACAAACAGGAACTTGTGTGCCGGGAGATTTTAAAGTGTAGTGGACACTGAAAGAGGACTAGGGATGGGTGCCCGCATCGTGCGCCATGTTTCAATAGCGTTTATACGAGTAAGCTCCAACATTATAGTGTGCAAACTCCACAATAGACTCCACTGCGAAGCGTACTGCATAAATGACTGTAACCAAGGAACTATGTTAAAATGCGACATGGACAGGGATATATGGATGATGAACAATCTATACATGAATGCCCTAACAAACAATGGCCAAACACAATGTAAGAGCGCAATCATGATAAAGAGTGTCAAATCCTATTGCTGAATAACAAAAAGCTGGGCCTTCTGCTTGCAAAAAAAAACTTAATAAAGTGGACTAGGACACAAACAACATCTCTTTTGCCAAAAACAGGAAAAAGGACATGCAAAAAGAACTAAAGGGAAGAAACAAAATAAAAATAAGTGAAGAGTACCCATGTGATGTTCTTGCCATGAATTTGCGTTAATACAGACTAGAAACAAGATGAACATTTTAATGTGTATAATCAAATTCCAATAATGATTGATGGAAAAATTGGAGCATCACAGAAATAAAATGCCTAGCTGGATGTATGTATTATTCAAAGTAGATTGTGTGAACGACATTAAACATGACCTTATAAAAAGCATGTCATCGCTATTTTGTCATTGAGACCGTATGGAGTCATGGTATTCAACATATTAATCAACCATATTTCACGTTGAGATAAGAACTTCGCATTGCCATGACCTACTTTGCTTTGAACCAATTCTAGAATAGTAAAAGTTGAGCTAGTATATGGTGATATTCTAACCAATGCAAAACCAGTTTTGATTTAATGGACTTCGTTCTAAAAGTGCTCTTGTGCTCTTTTATCCTAACTTTAATTTTGCGCTTTGTTTTCCCTACGTATAATAAACCGCAAGGGCATTTTATACAGTAGATAGCAAATGCAGAATTACAATCTCCTGTGTATCTCAACTTGATTGGTTTGTCTGAGTGTGGGTGATTGGTGGGTGATTGATTGTATTGCCGGGTATAACGTTGTTGCAGTTAACAGAGTTACAAAACCAGCGTATGCCTGATCCTGTTGTAACAGCAAGTGTTATTTGGTTGGGTAAGCATTTCTTTCAAGTTCCGACTCCTGGTATAAGCGAGCAGCGGTTCAGATGAAAATAAACCATTGAAATCAGGTTCAGTTTGTAAAAGCTCCCATCTAAATTTAATGATATTTTTATTGCCACTGACTTGGAATGTTTCAAGACGAACACTGTTCGGTATTGTGACTTTTCATTGTGTGATGCAAGGAGATCTTTTCTGTGCATAGTCAAAATCCTCAATTCCACGTCTGCCAAAATCGTTGGTGGATACCCCCTCTTTTTGAACTCAGAAATGTGGTTCTAAATTGCCGTAGACCGAGCATCTTCTGTAGAAGCGATGTGCTTCATTCTCAGAAGTTATGAGAATGATAAGTTATTGAGAAGAGTCGGAGGATGAAAGCTAGAAAATAATAAAAAGTTATTCCTGTCGGTTTGTTTCTTAAATACAGTCGTCTCCAGGTTGTTGGGTCCTTTTGTGATCAACAAGACTAAGAATGATAAACATGTTGTGTTTATGCTGTGGGTGAATTGAATACGGGGATTCTTCTAGTTCACTTCTTCAATCTTGAGTTCCAGTTGATGTTGGTGTTTGTTCCATATTTGAAAAATGTCATTGATAAACCTGCCATACAACACTAGGTTCCAATGCCAACCGTTGTCTGAAAAAATATGGTCATGTTCGAATTTTGATATGAAGGTGTTAGTGTACACTGGTGCCCCCGAAAAGCCCAAAGACATACCTCTTATTTGCAAGTAAAGTAGGTCTTACCATTCCAGATAACTGTGCTGTAAACAAAATTGTAGCAACTCCAGGACAAAAACATTATTGGCGGATGCGGAAATAAAGCATCTCGGGAAGTATGCCACTGCTCGGACTTATGGTGATGGCGAACGACCGGGGGCGGTCCTTGCACAGCTCCTCAGGCAGCGTAGAGATAACGTGGCGATCCCAGAAATTAGAACACAACCTGGAGACCCTCCGCTGACGGAGACCCAGGTGGCGGAGCAATTTTGACAATATTATGCGGACCTCTACGCCTCACAAGGCTGCAGTCCTGACGAGCAAATATTGGACTTCCTGACACCTTCCATGGCTGTCCAACTGGCATCGCGAGTTTCTCATGTGACCGATCGAAAGGGATGAAATAATCCTAGCTCTCTCTGATATGAGGGCGGGGAGTGCGCTGGGAGGGGATGGCCTCACTGTTGCATTTTATAAGGCGTTCATTGATCTTTTGCTGCCACACCTGCTCACGCTGTTTAAGGACATTTGTACCACAGGCAAAATGCCCCCATCTATGCGGGAGGCAATCTTAGTGGCTATAGTTAAACCTGGAAAGCCTCCAGACGAGTGCGCCTCGTATCGACCTCTGTCCTTGATGAATGTAGACACCAAAATTTTCCCAAAACTGCTTGCCAATCGTCTGCCACCACTCATCACGACCCTGGTGGCCCCAGAGCAAGCCGGATTCGTACCAAGCAGGAATTTGACGTACAACCTGCGTACTGTCTTTGCCGTGCTTCAGCATACAAGATCGGAGGTGCCGGCTATTGCGGTATTTTTAGACATGGAAAAGGCAACTGACTCGGTCGAATGGCCCTTTATGAGGCAGGTCCTTAGCCGTATGGGAGTGGGGGAGGTGTTTCTACAACTTCTTGCTGTGCTGTATTCCTCTCCTACAGCGCGTATCAAAATAGGCTCCCTGGTCACTAAGCCTATACGAATATACAGGGGCACAAGACAGGGCTGCCCCTTATCCCCGATTCTCTACGCCCTGATTGCTGAGCCCTTGGCATGCGCCCTACGGGAATATCATAGCTATATAGGCATTTGCTTCCCGAACTATCGCCTATTTGTCTCCACCTATGCGGATGATACACTGCTTTATGTTAGAGACCCTGAGGCCAATCTTTCCCCGGTCCTACGAGAGGTGGTGCTCTTTGGCTCCCTATCCGGCCTGAGGGTCAACTGGAGTAAATCCATTATGTTCCCCCGACCCCAGCTAACACCCTCGATCCTGAATACCCACTACAGTGGTCTACAGAGGCGGTGCGGTACTTGAGAATCAAACTGCATACAGAGTCTGAGGTGGTCCTCAGGAAGAACTATGGGGTTGCTATTTCCAAGCTAGAAGAGGATATTGCCAGATGGGTGCGCCTCCCTTTATTGTTAATGGGCAGAGTGTCCCTTATGAAAATGATTGTGCTGCAGCGTTTTCTCTTTCTTTTTACGAATACTCCCATCGTACTTCCCAGTGTATTCTTCCAGCGCCTCCAGTCCCTAATGGTGCGCCTGGCCTGGGCGGGCAAGCAGTCTCGCGTTGCCTGGCAAATACTGACATTGCCATACTCGCTGGGGGGACTGGGTGCTCCCGATCTGAATTTATATTATAGAGCTGCTCAAAGCTCCCAGGCATATCATTGGATACATGGCCCATTTGATATTCCGCACGTGCAAATAGAGACGATAGCTGCTGCCCCTAGACCTCTTCCTGCCTTGCTGTTCACACCCCCTGATAAACGTACCGGCATATTAGATTCCCTTAACTAAATTAGCTATTCACGCGGGCAATATATTGTATTCTCCAGTGGCCCACCTTGACTGGTGCCACTGGCTTGCACCATGTAAAGATAGGGGGGTTACAGCTGCTTTACAGATGCTAAATGCCCATACCATAGGGGACCTTTTCGCAGATGGCGAGGCGCGCACATGGGATGCTATGACAGGGGGGGGGGACGCAAAGCCGTCGCTCCCTGCCCAATTCCATAGACTTAGACATGCACACAAGAACTTATTGGGTGAGGACATGGCGGAGCCCCCTGAGGTTGTGGCACTAACAGCTGTCATTAAAGCGCAAACACATGCTAAGATGGTATCGAGGATTTACAGCACCACACTGTCTGCTAGGCAGAGTAAATATACCAAATCGCAACTAGCCTGGTAACGTGACCTGCAGGTAGACCTTACGGATGATAAATGGCTCTACTGCTGCATGAGCACTAAACGTGTCTCGCTAAATGGCCAGCACAGACTCGTTCACTTTAAATTCCTACACAGGGTTAACTACACGCCGGAACGTCTACATCGTTATGGGCTTCGGGAGGATGTGTGAAAGATGTGGGGAACAAATTGCTGACTTCTTCCACTTAGCCTGGACATGCCCGGGTATTGCTTGCTTCTGGGGTCTGGTATTTATTGAAATAAATCAAATCACGGAACTGACATTGGCCCCTGACCCGTTCTTAGCATTGCTGGGGGTACTCTAAGCCTCTCCCTAAGGTGCTGAGACGACTAGTAGACATGGCACTACTTTTAGCAAAGAGATGTGTTGTAATCTGTTGGCTTCGCGTTCCGACACCTACAATAGCTCAGTGGTCTAATGATCTCATGTTCTGTTGCACCCAGACCGAAAATTACAGTGACCTGTTACCTCCCCGCAACAGACCAAAGAACCTTTGGGCCTTGTTCCTGACGGGAATGACGAACATGGTGGATACTGACCGGGGCACTGCCTCTGCTCCACGACGCCTTGCCCCCCCTGACCATTAGTCCCCCTTGTAGCATTACATCTGACTGCCCCAAATTACTCTGGCTGTCTGGCTTTGCCCTTAGCCGAAATGGTCTAGACAGCGAAGTGGACTGTGTCATTGGGAGGATTGGGTCCTTCAAATGCCTGATGCACTGTGTTTTGTTACCAGCATGATGCTGTGCTTTTTTTCTCTGAATGTCACACGCTGTTAATATCATGTGAAGTATGTCAATGTCCCTTGTCTGTTGTGTTTAAATTTAATAAACATTAATTAAAAAAAAAAAAAACTTTATTCGCTCCGATTTCTGGAAGTTGGAGCAAGGCCCAGTCGCATGCCTCCAAGACTTCAGACAGTGGTACTGAGGTGTATAAAGGAGTGACATCAATGGAACAAAGTAACCAATGATCATATTATTGAATTTCAACGTTGTTTAACAATTGCAGAAAGTGTGTGGTATCTCTGATGTAGTTCTTCCATCTGTGAACAAAGGGTTGTAAGAAAAAGCCTACATATTGACCGGCTGGTTCAAAAAAAGACCCACACCCCGACACAATGGGTCTAAACAGTGGATTATATAGATTTTTATGGATCTTGGATAGCATGTATAATCGAGGTCTTCTGGGATGTTGAACTTTCAAGAATTTTGTGGTGTTACTGGAAATCCAATTAATCTCTAGAGCCTTCTCCAAGATGTTTTCCAATGTTGTCGCAATGTCGGCGGTTGGGTCTCGGTCCAGCTTGACATATGTGCTGGTATCTGGTACATGCTCTGCGACCTTGGTTTCATAAAAACAAGTGTCCATGACAACTAGGGCGCCACCCTTGTCACCTGTTTGTAATGTAAGCCGATGATCATTGGCTAATTGTTGTATAATCCGTTGCTCAATTTTAGTCTCATTGCTGTAAGTTTTAGATTGGAAATTAGGTTTAGCAATGTCCTGTTTAATCATGGTTTCAAAAGTGTCTAACAATTTGTGAGACGACGGTGCCGCAAAAATACTTTTGGGTTTAAACTCCTTGTATTGGCTCTCCATGTCTGCCTCTGTAGCTGTGGAAGTTTGTTAAGACACAGGTGGCAATTTGGTAAAAAAATATCGTAATCTCGGTTTCCTCTTGAATTTGTATAACGATATTTCCAATTCAAAAGAGTTTGTGTGATATGTGGGAACAAAAGATGTACATTTGTTTAAAATACATCTTTGTACCGGTGTTATTTCCACAGATGAAATGTTGATAATCAGATCCTGGTCTTGCTCTGTAGACTGCGACTGCGACTGTCTTGATCCTTTTCTTTTACCACTCATGTTTTGTTTTATGGCAACTTAGATCCGGTGGGCGTCCGACCACTGGGCCGCTGGATAAAAAAGAAACCGATGCCGATGATGGTGTAGGAATCTCACTACTGAATGCTCCCACAGATTGTGGAATGGTTCCTGTTGGTTGTTGACTTGTACTCAACGAAGTTCTAGTTGTTTACATCTCTTGGTCAGAGACCACACTTTGAGATGATGACAGTTTCTGTGTTATTCTCCTCCGGGCGTACACCTCTGCCTAGGTGTACACCTCATTCAATTTATAATCAATGGTGTCCCTCCTGAATTTCCTTAACTTGCTTTCCAGGATGTCTTTGCCTTATGCTTCAAATTTGTTATTAAAGTCTTCTAATGTGATTTTCCAATATTCTGGTTCACATCTTGATGACAGATCTGCCTTGATGGTTGCTGCCTCTTCCTCTTTGCTGGTGTGTGAAAGTTCTTCAATCAATAATAAGATCAGATCGAGAGAGCACTTGTTGAGCACTGCTTGCCATTTTTCCATGAAAAATGTTTTACATTGAAATTTGTACAGCAAAGGTTTAATAGGTAATCTTAACCCACGAGGTATCCCCTGTATTTTGTGGTACTGTACAAGAGTTGATGCGTGTAAACTTTGGCTGAGTGCTCTTCTAGTGATAAATTCTATTTATCTCAATTGTTGAGATATCGAACCTCTCTGTATGTTGAATGTAGCTGTGTCTTGGATTAATGCGTATATATCGCTTGCTTGAGCTGATGTATATGTGCGGGTATCTGTTCCAATGTTGGTAATGTTCGAGATAGCTTCAAACAACATTTTCTCTATGTTAAGGGGTGCTGCTGACTGCATGGCAAGAAATATAGACTGAATTAAAGTATTAGCGCACACCACGTTTCTAATGTTCTCTCGGAAACTTAAACTTATTAATCTCGTATGCGTGCACACCAGTTGTTAGGGTAGCCAGCCCCTTCGTTAAATCATGAATAAACGAGTGAGTATTAACTTGGTATCTGGATGCACAGCTAAAGTTCAAAATGTTCACACTGTACAATAAACACACAATTTTTTCTGAAATTCTGCAAGAAATGCTGAGTAACTTAATTCATGCAAATTTTGAGCCTTTATTCGGGTCAACGTAAATTAACACGTTAATTTGAAAAAAATATTTTCATATTCGCATAGCAAACAATGACTACAATGAAAAGGTCACAATATCACTGTGACGTAAATCAGAAGCGACCATTCTCACAAAATGTACACTTTGCCCAATGCATTTCGAGATTATTTAATCCCTTCTTCAGGGGCCTCTGAAAAATTAATAATGAATGGCAATTACCTTTGATGAAATTATATTACAGACAATCATACAGGGGTGTTGACTGAAGCAACCAAGTAACACATAGACATGGCAATCATGCTCCCAGTGAGTCCTAGCATGTGAAAGTGTGCAAAAAAGAACCCAAACCGACAGAACTAGGGGTGTGAAAATAAGAAACTCAACCCCACAACACTATGTAGCGACATGCTTTAGTGCCAGTCCGTACGAACAGTAAATAAGCTTGTTATTAGTGTTCTGGTACGATAGAAATGATTCAATCCATCACTATTACTTCTCAAAGGAAAGAAACAGACACTTACAGAATAGCTTGACAACGATATTTAACAGCTTTTGGCAACCACAGAACTTCCTAAAAAATGAAAACTGCATAAAAAACGTTGTCTCACTGTATCCAAACCTCATGAAGGCGCACTGTCAATGAATGCAAATAAATCAATCTCCATTACCAGTCAACAACCATGTAGAGCGCGGTATTCAACCCCAGGAATTGATATATAAAACACTTTGTGCAAAGACACTGTAAAAGTACCTCACCCTATTTCACCACGGAAGGTAACGCATCTGGGGCCACAAGCAAACGGCATGGTGGAAAGATTCTTGGGAAACATCAATAAAAGCAGTCCCAGGTGCTAAACTGGCACAGATCTTTGTGGGCCAGGCACTCTGTCAAATATTAAGAGACTACTGAAACACCCCTCACAGCTCCACGGATCGAACTGGTGCTGGGAAGAACAAGCAGGACAAGATTGCCGCAGCTGGAGGCAAAAGTTCTACCAGAACACAACAGCATTACAGCACAAGATCAAGAAGCGTAAAACAAAATTAAACTATATGCGGACGCCCGGAGACATGCCACACTATCAAAGCTGAAGCAAGAGGATTCAGTTCTGGTGCATCAACGACAAGAAAGAAAATCAGACAGTCTTTAATCAGGTGAACTACTGACAATAATAAATGTCAAAGGGCCAATGAAAACACCTGCATAGGACCTCTACCGGATCACCAGAAAATAGCTCACATTTCAAAGGACTAAAGACATCAGATAAGGACAGAGGAGATACAGCATCCAAGAGCAATGCAACAAATGGCAAAAAGGAAGTCATGGACAGCATGGAAATGTCACACAACTGCAAGAGACAAGATGAGGTACCAAACGAGGGGACAAAATGTCGTGCTCGAAGAGAGTTAGCAGAAGGTCAAAGAGACCTATTGAGGAAATATAGTGGTGGGGTCAGCAAACACCACCAACAGCAAAGCAAATAAGGACAATGCCTGTGTGCGTGCGCGCTCTCTCTCTTTCTTTCCACAAAGAGGGAGATATCGCAACCTGTTGCAGAGGGCACTAGGACCATGCACACCAGCCATGGAAGGGGTCAGCCACCGGACACCACTTCTGGTCAGGGAGTGGGGAAGGGCCATTGTGGGGACACCAGGGGAAGCAAGAGGACGTGCCTTGGAGCACGGGCGAATCGCATGCAATAAAGAACAATAACCACCTACCGGTATCTGAGTGTTCCTGGGGAGGGTAACGCAGAAGTTTCATTGCATCTGCCTCCAAAACTTGAAATGAACTCCCATTCCATCTGAGGAACTCATCAGATCTCCGCTCATTCCGAAAAAGGCTGAAAACCTGGCTCATCACACAGTAACATTCCATCACAGATAACCAGCAGGAACGCTCAGTGCCAGGACACCCCAGGGTAACAGTGCGCTATACAAGCTCCATTAAGATAACATGAAACCTATTGTTCTAGCTTCCCCTGCTCGAGCTCAGAAGAAGGAGGGCAATATCGTGTCTATGGTCGCCAGCGGCACTAGCTTACTGGCAGAGACTGGAAGGCTGTTACCAGGATTAATGGGTGCCTTAAGGCGGAGCCCCCCAGTGCATGGAATCATACCCCTAACGAACAAGTTACTTACCTTCGGTAACAATGTATCTGTAAGAAACATTCGTTAGTTAGATTCCTCACCTTAGAATATCCTCAGGTGTCAGGCTGGATCCGGAAAGATTTTGTCAGCAATACCCTTTCACGTCGCTAGGCGTCGTCTGCGACTCCGCGTCCGTCGTCGGCATCGTGATCGCTGGGATGACGTCGTCTGAGTACTTGGATGCCGCCCTCGCGCACGGACGTCAGTTCTTGTACATAGCTTTCCGCGCCAGGAATGCAGAGCCATGCAAGAGACCGACACTGGTGCCAAGAATCTAGGGCCCTGAAAGGGATGACCTCAACCCTAGATATCGGTTTGCAGAACGGGGAGAATGGGTGGGGCGGTGAGGAATCTAACTAACTAATGTTTCTTACAGATATATCATTACCGAAGGTAAGTAACTTGTTCATCTGAAAGAAACACGTTAGTTAGATTCCTCACCTTAGAATAGATACCCAGCAATACCAACCCCGGTGGTGGGTCTGCGAACCAAGATCACACCAGAAAGTCCTGGAGAACAGAACGGCCAAAGAAGCCGTCTCTCCGGACTTGGCTGTCCAGGCAATAATGTTTGGAAAACGTGTGCAGCAAGGCCCATGTTGCTGCCTGAAATGTCCTGCAAGGGGACTCTCTGGCCTAGGGCAGTGGTCGCCGCTGTGGCCCGAGTGGAATGGGCCCTCAGCCCTACAGGAGGTTCCTTTTTAGCTAAGGAATAATAGGCCTTGATACACAAAACGCCCCACCGTGAGATGGTTCTCTTGTTCACCGCCCGCACCTTCTTAGCGCCCACGTAGCCAAAGAGTTGGTCGTCCACCCGGAACTGTTTGGTGCGGTCCAGATAGAAGGACAGCGCCCGTTTTGGGTCCAGACGGTGGAGCCTCTCTTCCTCTTTCGAGGGATGCGGAGGCGGAAAGAAGGTGGGCAGTGTAACAGACTGGCCGATGTGAAAGGCAGTTACCACCTTAGGGAGAAAGGAAGGACGAGTCCTGAGAACAACTTTGTCTGGATGGACAGAAAGGAAAGGAGGCTTAGAAGAGAGAACCTGGAGCTCACTCACCCTTCTAGCAGAGGTTATGGCAACCAGGAAAGCAGTCTTAAGAGTCAGAAGACGAAGGGGACAATTATGAAGTGGCTCAAAGGGAGTGCACATCAGATAGGTCAATACTAGATTCAAATCCCACTGAGGCATCACGAAAGGGACAGGAGGAAACATGTGAGTAATGCCCTTAAAGAATCGAGAAACAACAGGGGATCTATAAAGAGAAGGCTGATCAGGAAGCCATCAGATAGCCAAAATAGCTGAAAGGTATCCCTTGAGAATGCCCAGAGCAGAGCCCTGGGAAAGAAGGAAGAGGAGAACCTCAGAAAGAGGGGCAGAAAGGGGATCCACAGCCTTTGCTGTGCACCATGCCACAAATTTGTTCCACCTGAAGGCGTATACCGATTTTGTGGATGGACGCCTGGCTGCCAAAATAACATTACAGACTTCAGGAGGCAAGTCAAATGGCATCAACTGCCGCCGCTCAATCTCCACGCATGGAGGTGCAGGCTGGACAGATTTGGGTGGAGGACCGTCCCCTGCTGCTGCGACAGAAGGTCCTCCTGAAGAGGCAGTCGAATCGGGGGATCGATTGACAGACTGAGTAGCTCGGGATACCAGTATCTTCGTGCCCTATCCGGAGCCACAAGGATGACTTGGGCCCGGTCGCGCCTGATCTTCTTCAGCACTCTGGGCAGAAGTGGTATAGGCGGAAAGGGGTACAACAGACCGCAACTCTACTCGTGATGAAAAGCGTCTCCGAGCGAGTGCCGCCTTGAAAATTCCAACGCACAGAATTGCTGACATTGCGTGTTATCTTCGGTGGCGAATAGATCTAACCAAGGCTCTCCCCACTGCCAAAAGAGGCCTTGCGCCACGTCCGAGTTTAGACGCCATTCGTGATCCATCATGCACCGGCGGCTGAGCTCGTCTGCCCTGGCGTTCAGAGAGCCCGCCAGGTGTTGAACCACAAGGGAGATGCCCTGATGTTCCAGCCGTGTCCAGAGGCGCAGAGCCTCCTGACAAAGGGTCCACGACCCCATCCCGCCCTGTTTGTTGCAATACCACATGGCGGTGGTGTTGTCCGTGAACACCTGCACTACACTTCATCGAACAGAGGGAAGGAATGCCTTCAGTGCAAGCCGGATCGCCCGCAGCTCCAATAGGTTGATATGGAGCCGGGACTCCGCCGGAGACCAGAGGCCTCTGATCTCCGTCTCTCCCATGTGGCACCCCCATCCCAGGAGGGACGCATCCATCACTACTGTGTGCTCCGGTTGGGGAAGGGAGAGGGATCTGCCACTGACCCAATCGCGGTCCGTGAGCCACCACTTCAACTGTCTTGCAGTGCCTTCTGAGATCAAGACATGGTCGGACAGGTTTCCCCGATGCTGGGCCCACTGACACTTCAGGTCCCACTGCAGAGCCCGCATCCGCGACCTGGCGTGATGTACCAGCAGGATGCAGGAGGCCATCAGACCCAGAAGCTGCAGCACCAACCTGACCGAAACCTGGGATAGAGGCCGAAAGATCGGAATCAGAGCCTGAATATCCTGAACCCGCTGTTCCGGAGGATAAGCCCGGAACTGCACCGAGTCTAGAACCGCTCCAATGAAGAGGAGCTTCTGGGAGGGACTCAGATGCGACTTTGGCACATTGATGGAGAACCCCAGCAAATGCAGGAGGTCGGCCGTAGTCTGGAGGTGGGAGACGACTGCCTGGGGCGAGCCCGCCTTTAACAACCAGCCGTCGAGATAGGGGAAGACTGGAACCCCTAATCTGCGCAGGTGAGCTGCGACCACCGCCATCACTTTCGTCAACACCCAAGGGGCACTGGTGAGGCCGAAGGGGAGCACGGTAAACTGAAAGTGCTCGTGGCCTACCGTGAACTGCAGGTAACACCGGTGGGCCGGCAGGACGGGGATGTGGAAATAAGCGTCCTGCAAATCCAACGCTACTATCCAGTCTCCAGGGCCTAGGGTGGCCAGAACCTGAGCTAAAGTGAGCATCTTGAACTTCTCCTTTCCGGAGGAAGGCGTTGACGCTACGGAGGTCCAAAATAGGGCGTAGGCCTCCTTTGCCCTTCTTGGGAACCAGAAAGTAGTGAGAGTAAGAACCCCGACCTACTTCCGGGCCAGGAACGCGCTCGATGGCCCCCTTGGCCAAGAGGGCCGTAAATTCCTCCTGCAGAAGTTGCAAGTGATCCCCCGACATGCAGTGGTACTGCGGTGGTATGGCAGGAGGGGTTGCTCGAAGGGGAGGGAGTAGCCCCTTTGGACGATTTGCAGCACCCACCTGTCCGATGTGATGGTACGCCAGTGGAGCAGGTGATGGCGAACTCTGCCTCCCACTGGCGTGGAATGGGCCTGAAAGCTCGGACTAGGAGGGCTTTGAGGCGGATGCTGCTGAGGTAGATGTGGACGGAGGCTCGTTGTCTGCCTGCTCCGCCTCGGCAGAATCTACGTCCGTGACCGCGTTCAGGCTGGTTCTGCGGCCTGTGGCTAGATGGACGTGAGGGGGCGCCCCTTCCTTGGCCACGAAAGGGACGAAAAGCGGAGGTTTGCGGGCGCGGGCCGAGAGGCCCAAGGACTTGGCCGTAGCCCTGGAGTCCTTAAAGCGCTCCAGCGCACTATCCGCTTTGTCGCCAAAAAGGCGACGGCCATCGAAGGGCATGTCCATGAGGGTGCTCTGGACATCCCCGGAGAAACTCGTGGACCTCAGCCAGGCGTGGCGACGAATCGCCACCGTGGTCGTAATTGCCCTGCCTAGCGAGTCCGTTGTATCCAGTCCACATCGGATTGAATACCGTGCCGCATTCCGCCCCTCGGCAAGAGCCTGGGCAAGCCGTGACCGGGCCATCTCCGGACACTGGGGCAGCACGTCCTCCACCATATCCCACAAGGAGTGGGTGTAACGGTCCAAAAGGCACGCGGTGTTGATAGACCGCAACCCCAAACTAAGGGAGGAGAACAGTTTCTTCCAAAACTGTTCCAACCTTTTGGATTCCCGATCCGGAGGAGCGGACAGGAAGGAGGTCTGGGAGGTAGAGGCCTGGATAACCAGGCTCTCGGGAGTGGGGTGCACCGACAGAAAACTGGGGTGCAGGGCGGTGGCGCTGGGCCACGTTCCGGTCCACAGGAGGGACTGTGGAGGGATTGGACCAGGTGCCCATCAGAACGTCGGTCAGTGCTTCATTGAACTGTAGCAGAGGCTCCGAGGAGCTTACCGGCGGTTGAAGCACTTCAGTGAGGAGATTAGTCCTCACGGCCACAGCAGGCAGCTCCAGCCCGAGGGCTTCGGCCGCCTTGCGCAGCACCACAGAGTACGTAGCACCCTCCTCCGTAGCCACGGAGGGAGGCGAGATGAAGCCAGTGTCAGGGGAGGTATCAAGACCACTGCCATCTACCAGTGCGTCTGCCCAGTCCTGAGATAACTGGCACTGCTGTGCCAGAGGGTCCTCAGACCCCTCCCAGTCGTCTCCGTCATCCAACTCCTGGTATACAGGTGGAAGGGTCGGAGCCGGGCGATAGATGAATCTGTCATCCATCCGGCGCCGGACGGTGCCGCTCTGACGCCGGGCCCGGACCGGGACTAAACCCGGGAGCGGCATCGTCCAAAGGCGGAGGGGTCGGCGCGGGCGGAGGGGTCGTAAGGCCTGAATACCGTGGGGGCCTGCGGCGTCGGGACCGAAGTCGAAGACGGCGCCGGGGCAGGAGCCGCAGGCTCGCTAGGCCTCCCAGTCGAGCCTGCGGGGCCCGAAGGCGCGCCGGCAGAGCCAGGCACCTCATGGCCACGAGGAAGTCTCTGATCTCTGCTGTAGTCGCGTCAGACCCAGGGACCGGAGGGTATGGGGTCGGATGGGACTCCTGCAGCTCCAACGGAGCCGCGCGGGTGGTGCCACCGACCCCTCAGCCGAGTCGCACGAGGGGAGTCAGAAGAGCGATGTCACCTCTTCGACTTCTTCTTACTGTGCCTCGACTTACCTGAATGCAGGACTTCGACCCCAACGAGCGTGATGACTGCCGTTCCGCGACCGGTCCCTCGACCTCCTCCTCGCTCGACCGTGAGCGGCGCGGAGCTGACTGCCGGATCTCGAGCAGCTTGCGGTGCCGCTCCCGCCTAGCCTTCGTGGTCAAGGCCCGGCAGTCGAGGCACGACTCGGCATCGTGGTCTGCCCCAAGGCAATAGAGACACCGGCGGTGTTGATCCGTGACCGACATCAGTCGGTGACAGGCGTCACAAGGTTTGAATCCAGGCATCCCTACCGGCACCAGAGTCGAGGTCGACTGGAAATGGAACCAAAAGAGTTAAAAAAGTTTAGTCAAAAAGTGACTAAAAGGGTATGCTCTTCCCAGATCGGCACTTACTGGTGCGGAAAAAAGAAGATCTGACGTCAGCGCGCGAGGGCGGCGTCTAAGTACTCCGACAACGTCATCACGACGCCGACGACGGACGCTGAGCTGCAGACAAAGCCTAGCGATGCGCTAGGGTATTGCTGACGAAAAATCTTTCCGGATCCAGCCTGACGCCTGGGGATATTCCAAGTTGAGGAATCTAACTAACGTGTTTCTTTCAGATACCGGTAACAGTGTTGGGATATGATCCCAACATGTTTGACACCAAACATGCCCAGGTTCGGCACAGCCACTATATGGTTAGCCATTGCGTTGTGACGGATGGCCACTATATGTATTAAAATGGCTGATCGCACTTAAAAAGCCTGGAGAATCGACTCCGGGGTTTGTAGGGGTGTCCTGCTCATGTACCCACAAACTTATAACCCAGCACCCTGCCTTCAGGATTGCAAAGGCCTGTTGTAGGGGTGACTTCTAGGTTTTAAGTGGAATGACAGCGTATATCTGTCGAAAGTGGTGCTAGCACCAGCCTACACAGGCTGCAATGTCAGCTCTGTAGTCAGTTTGAGTGGTCTCTCATGGGTGGCATAATACATGCTGCAGCCCATTTGAGACCCTTGATGTACCTATGTCCTGGTTACCTCAGTACCATATAGGGACTTACAAGGGTACACCAGAAGCCAATTGTAGAGGTACAAAAGTACTTACCATGTTGAATTTAGGGAGGAAGCACATTGACAGGGGTCCTGATTAGCTGGATCCCAGTCAGACTGCCAAAAAAACATACTGACGCCAACAAAAAATGGGGGTAACCATGAAAGCAGACCCTTCTTCCCTACACTCGGCAACAGCCTTTCAGGGTCTCCCAGGAAGCTAGTGCTTTTGCTGCCCAGACATGATTCTGCCCTCCTGCTGCTGAGCGGAGCTTGAGATGGGTAAGGTAGAACATTAGGTTTCCTGTCACAGGGAGGTGTGACCACCTCGCAGTCAGGACTTAGTATATTGGGCTGGGGTGGGGATGCTTGCCAGCACCACCAAACTGCTTTGAAGGCACATTTGGTTCCCTCCTTGCTTACTCCTGCTTGAGCCAGTTCAGTTAGCCCTTGGCACCCGCTCTGGTGTGAAACTGGACAAAGGACATGGAAGGATCCTCCCCTCTGTCCAACCCCTCATCTGGGAGGAACCCTTGAATTGTTCCAACCCTTCCCTTAGGGTAATTAAGGACTTATCTGTGGCCGGGTCCTGAGATTCGTAATGGGAAAAGACTCAAAACTAGAACCACGTCACTCTACGACCGTTTGGACACTTGGACTTCGCCTGGAACTGACAAGACTGCATCAAGGAAGATTCCTGCTGCTCCTGGTCTTGCTGTTCTGTAAGTCTTCGTCGTCTGTCTGTGCTTCTACCAGGATCTTCAACCGACCTGTGGGCATCAAGGACACCAGAAGTACCCTTCCTTGAAGTGAAGGAGTCACTCCCCTGCATCTGGAGGCATCGCAACAAAGATGACCGGTCTGCTGCTCCTGACGTCCCACAGACTTCAAAAGGCTCAGCAACACAGGTGGTGTTTCTGCAACTCCCTTGATGCCTGACCTGTCCTCTCAGCAATTTTGCGGTCAGTATCCCTCGTCAGAACGGCTGGACCGAACATCTAACCACAGTGTCAACATGCCATTGCCAAGGCTTGTTGGCTCTGCACTCCACAGATCTTCAGGTTCCAAGTCACTCCAGCATCTCTTCCTATCAAGCACAGCGCCCTCACTGCATCCTCTACACCGTGGGGCTTCCGTCTTGGTGAGCTTATCGAGGTCTTCTTCAGACACCTGTGCTTTGGCATATGGGTCCTCTTTAGGGTCTTATACTGCCCCAGTGGGCTCCTCTGCTTCTTTGGGGCCTGCTCCAACTCTCCTGCTTGTGTTGAGTCGCATGGACTTTGCGGGTTCCAACATTGCTCATTTTTCACTTTCCATACCAGTTGCAGCTGTCAATGTTTGTTGGTGCTCCCAACCGACCCCCTGCTTTTCGACTTCCGACGTGGGACAGCTCGTTCGCAGCATCCCTTGGTCCTCACAGCTGCAGCAACAAGGTCACGGTCATCACTTCTGAACCATCAGACATTGGTGAGCATTGCTCTTCCGTGCCTCCTTGTCACCTCCAAGTGGCATAGACTCCGATTACAGGTTCTTCATTTCAAGAATCCAACTTTTGATTCCACCGGACTCTTGCACAGTCTTCTCGAGCGGCATCTGTCCTGAAGTCCTCCATTGTGGTCTACTGCAGTTTCTCATGTCGCTTCAAAACTATGTACCTAGCTTCCCTGGTGTAGGTATCCTGGTTCCTTGGGTATCCATGGGTGGTGTGACTCTCCAACCTTCTGTCTTCCACGGGGTTTCTTTAAGCTCCACTGGGAAATGTACTTCTTGGAAACTGTAAACACGGCTTTCCCGTTGACTTATCGTGAGCACGCGGCTGTGTTTCTATTCCACACACTGCGTCCGTAGGGTTCTTGGGTGCTTACCTTGGGTTGTTCCTTGTGTCTTCAGCTCCTCTGAGTCACCCGGTCCAAGCCCCCACTTCGGTCGCAGTTTGCATTCCACTTTTAGTATATGGTTTGGTCTTTCCCTGGAGACCACTGTATTTTGTGCTACTTACATTATTTAAATTTGAAGTATTATTTTCTATTTATCTCCGGATAAGAGCGATACCAATGTGTTAGTGAGTGTGGTGTAATAAATAGACATTATACACTATGTGGTTCTTTTTTGTTTAACCTTTGAAACATCAGGCAAGATGGCGGACGCGCTCCACGTCCGTGAGAGCAGCTGAGTTGTGCTCACCAATCCTTCGCTTCCCTATGCATCGCTGAGCTCAGCTACCGGTCTCTTTACGCCTTCGAGTTTCTGCTATTTTTGATATGTTAAACGCTGCCACTCTTTATCGTCGATCTATTACCCTGCTTTGGCGGTCAGTGCTTACCGGCTTACTGCAGCTGAAGGGGACGGTTCTGCGCTCTCCTCCATTGTGTGCGGACTACGACCAGGGCTTCAGGCACTATTCAACCTCAGAGTTGGCACTTTCTACTGCAATGCCGCCGAAAAATTCTAACGCCGCCATGAAGGTGGCTAAGGCAAAGCCAAAACCGAAGACACGGGCGGCTACTGCAGCAACGGAGAGCCAAGATTCAGAGACTGACATTCCTGTGGCTGCGATGGAAATATCTTCAGTAAACCTGCCGACAACATCAGGGCGAATGGCAGTCCCGTCTCCCCTCCCGGATTCTTTGGCGTCCTATCTGAACGGTGAGGAGAGTTCAAATAATGTACATTGCAATCCACCGGGAGACCAGCTAGAGTCGGGTAAAGGTTTAGATATATCGCAACAAAAGGCTGCAGTGGTGCCTTCTGGGACCTGTAGTTCTGGGGCTGTTCCAAAAATCCCTGGAATGTTCAAAAAGAAAAATTTGATCTTGGCGAATTCTCTGAATCCCCACTCAGACCTCTCTCTTACCGAGACTACTCCTCTAAGTGCTGCATTTGAAAAAGTATTTGATTCGGCTGTCGAGTTAACACCTAACACTTCTCAGCTAGTAGAACACACTCCGACTGTGCCCTTAGTGTTAGACTTGCCTGAAAGTACTTCAAAGGGGGGTCATCTGGAATCAGGCAAGGATCTACACATCATCGACCCGGTTTCTCTTGTTTTGTCGCTAGGTTCCATACCTGCTGATAATACATCTTCGGAAGTTATTGTGGATACGGAATCTGCCGACTCAGCTGGCAATTTCTATTCGATCTCCGATCTCTCCAATGCTTTGGAGTTGGGGAGTATGGACGCAGAGGAGGAGTGGGGGGACGACACAAGTTTAACTACCTCGTTCCAAGAAGAAGATCAGGACTCACCAATTGAAGAAGAGGCAGATAATGAAACACCCCTGTCTGCTAGAACGGAGTGGGGTGCAGGAGACAACACGGTGTGTAAGGCTCCAGTACTTTCTGGAAAGAGCCCCCCCCCCTTGTATCTCGAAACCTGTTAATACCTTCTACAGTGGCAATATCGGATGATCAACCCCATCTACCAAAGGTCACACTTACCATGTTATATCAAGTCATGCTCCAACATCGAGAGGAAACCAAGATGGAGAATTTGTGTATACAAGGGGCAGTCCGTCGACTTCAAAATAACTTCAGGAGGGTGGCGAAAACTTGCAATGAATGAGACATCAGCTAGAGTGTTGGAAGCTGAAGGCAGAATTTCGGCAATGGAGGACGCTATAGTTGAACAGAAATCCCAGCTCTCTTCTCTAGATACATTAAAGGATGACATCAATTGGAAGTTGATTGATTTAGAAAATAGGTCTAGGCGAAATAATTTACGAATTCCTGGAATCCCCGAATCCAGCGAAGGGTCAAATGTCAGGCAGTTTGTTATTGAGCTCTTTACAGAAGCATTTCCTGATCTCTCCCAGTGGCAGTGGGAGGTTGAGATACAACGAGCTCACAGGTTTCCTTTCCTACAGAAGAAATCCAGAGATGCTTCAAAAGTGATGCCCAGAGCCGTTTTGATAACTCTTAACAACTTTTTGGCTCGAGAAGCCTTATACGACCTGGCTCGCCCAGACCGGAAGCGTAAAGGGAAAAATCTGGGATTCTTTGTTCGCCCGGACTACTGTCATGCTACGGTCCAACAACGTTGACAACTTCGTCAATTGATTCCCTCTTTTCAAGCCAAGGGAGCCCAGGCCTTTTTACTTAATCCGTCAAAGCTTAAAGTCATCCATAAGGAAAGAATACATTTCCTGACTACAGAGAAGGCTGCTAAGGACTGCTTACAATTGCTTTGATGTCACTGTAAATTTTTGTTGTAACGGATGAATATCTGGTCCATCGGGGGTATCATGGCTTATTTTGGATGAGAAAGGGAGAGGAATATGTTCAAGCAATTAAAATATTTTGTAGCTTGAGCTAGGATGTAACTCAATTTTCCCTCTTCCCTCTCGTCTTTTCTTTTCCTTTTGCAAATTCTGTAGAGATGGGATTTCTATATTCCTTATTCTTAAAACTGCTTTGTTAGCGAGATACCCTATGCGGCGGGAAGCGAATGGTGAGACGCACAAAGCTTCTCTATCCATCATTAGAGGGACTTGTCAGTCCCCATGCCTTTTGTGGGTGGGTGATGGGAAGGGAGGGGGAGGGACTGTAATGGGTGGGGGGGGGGATTGTGGGGTTAGGTGTGGGGGCAAGCAGGGACGGCTTTATCAACTTCAAGAAACATTGTGATAGTGAAGAACTCTTGTATTTATGTTTATTTTTTCACTGTTCAGTATCTTCAATATTTAAATTAGATTATAGGTTAGTATGTGATCTATTGCTCAGACACGGGCTAACTTGTTGTGATGGCTAGAATTAGAGTATGCTCTTGGAATGTCTGTGGCCTTAACAATAAAAAGAAAAGAGGAATATGCGCACAAATAATTCAGAACATGAGGTTATATTTCCTTTGCATACAGGAAACTCATCTTAAATGAAATAATAAAGCCTGGTTGGGCGATTTGGGCATGTATGTAATTGGTTGTACTAATCAAGGTACCACCACTAAGGGGGTGGCTATTCTTAGCAGAAGAAATCAGGCTACCGTGAAACGGATTAGGACAGATCAGCATGGTCGGTGGGCAATAGCCGAAATTTTAATAGAGTGCACCTCGTGGACTCTTTGTTCTATCTATGGCTCAAACACAGATGACCCCGAGTTGTTAAATTTATTAAGTGTAGAACTTGCAGGCTGGCCTTCTACTCTTATCCTCTGCGGCGATTTAAATATTCATTTGGAAGCAGACTTTGATATTTTTTCTGATTCGCCGTATACAGGGTCAAAAAAAAAAAGATGTTTAAAGCATTACGTAGTTTGGTATTTGAATTGGGACTTCAGGATGTAGGTTTTGTCAAAAGAAATCTTCTTCCAGGCTATACTTTCTCCTCAGCACCCCATCAAAAATTTGTCCGCTTGGATTATTTTCTCATATCTTCCCTTTTAATACCCGATTGCAAGTATGAGATTTTACCAAAAATAATTTCTGATCATAATCCCATTGTAATAGAGATTAAAATAGACTCTGGATCGCTGGGCAAAGTAACGACATGGACATTCGAACGGAGGCTTTTAGCAGATCCATCCTATATTGAGCATATGGAAAAATGGATTAAGGATTTCTTTGAGCTCAATACAGGATCAACGTCTATTCAGATGGTATGGGATGCTTTTAAATCAGGGGTGAGGGGGGAGACTCTCTTTCTCAATCAATAAGCAAAGAAAGTATCAGGATAAATTAACAACTTATTATAACGCAGTACTGGAATGTGAGACAAAATTAGCTGTAGCCATTAAGAATTCTCTAGATACTGAGAATATCAAAGCTACTTTAGCCATATTCAAGTCTAGGCTATATGAGAATTTTGCTTCCAAACTTGCAGAACAGCTTGCTGCTTTCAGGGCACAGGTATATGAGTTGGGGGAGAGGTCAGGACATATTCTGGCAAAAAAAATTCGGCAAAAAGAAATCCTTAACACTATATATAAAATACAGGATGAATCTGGTTAAGTTCATGATCAGCCCGACAAAATTTTGGAGGTTTTTCGTCTGTTTTATAGGAATCTATATACGGAGGAGGTGATGATATACACATCGGACTCGATCTTAAACTTTACTGCTAATAATAACATCCTTAGGTTATCATCTATACAGGCAGCTTCACTAGACAAAGATATTACTTGGGATGAGATAGAAGCAGCCATTCTTTCCTTACCAGTGGGTAAGGCCATGGGACCAGATAGAATTCCCCTTGAGTTCTACAGAACCTTTCGACATGTATTAAAACAGGCGTTACTCCTCATATGCTTGGAAGCACAGAAAGGGACAGCTCCCCCTTCTTGGAGAGAATCAATTATCATGGCCTTTCTCAAAAAGGAGAAACCATCTCTACAACCAGCCTCATATAGACCAATCTTTCTTTTAAATGCAGACAGTAAAATTTACTCAAAAATATTAGCCTCTCGCCTTTCTGGGGTTATCGCTACAATTGTTTCGCATCTGCAGCATGGGTTCACTCCTAACCAAGATACTACTGACCATGTCAGACGAGTGATTGCTCTAATGGACTGGGCCCATGGCTCAAATATAGATATGGGAATCACCCTGTTGGATGCCGAAAAGGCATTCACAGGGTGGCGTGGCCATATCTTTGGGATCTTCTCACCCTAAAGGGCTTTGACCCCAAAATGGTTACGGCTCTAAAAGCACTTTATGATGCCCCTTCTTCCTGTGTTAGGATTGGTGGGAAGAAATCTCTTCCCCTTAGTATTCATCGTGGGACTCGACAGGGGTGCCCTGCTTCACCTCTTCTTTTTGCTCTATATATTGACATTTTTTTAAATAGATTGAATAACGCAGAGGATATAAAACCAGGTCAGGTGGCTGCTACGATATATAGAGCTCTAGCTTATGCAGATGACATAGTAGTACTGACAACGGATATTAAAGGGGCAATGCCAATAATTCAAGATCTTGCATCCCAATTTGGCAACTTTTCTGGTTATAGATTAAATATACAAAAAACACAAGTTTTGTTTGTCAGTCTGAACCCCCCATCACAATTAAATATAGTTCCAGTGGCAACATATTTGGGCATAAAAATTACATCACCAGTTGCTGCTATTCCAGAACTTAATTGGATTCCTGTACTAAAAAAAGTGAATTCATCTTTAGAACGCATTGACCAACTCCATTTATCTTTATTTGGCAGATGCAGCGTTCTAAATATGTTCAGGGCAATTCCATTAGCGTTCCCCTCAACATTTTTTCAACAATTGGAAAGGATGTCTGCCAGACTTCTTTGGGGGTATAGAGGGCATCGTAGGTCATATAAAAAAATGATTCTCCCTAAATCAAGAGGAGGCTGGGGGATTCCTCATTTTCTTAACTATTATCTGGCTGCGGTGTTACAGTTTATCTCACCACTGATAATTGGGCCTAGAATACGAATTCCAGCTAGTCATTCACCATCAATCTACGAATTTGCAATGGGAACAGAATGCCAAGGAAGCTTTTTCAGAATTATTGAGCCTAGCTACTTCAAAAAAAACAAGTTTAAGATTTTGAGTGCTGCGTTTGGTGCTTGGCGGCTAATTAAAAGGCAAATGGGCTTTTATAAAATCTTGGTGTGTACTCCGTTTACATCATCTAGTATCTTTCCAGCAATTTTTCAGGATGTAGTAATGACTCGGTGGCGTAACTTAAGAATTAGCTGCATGGGCGATCTTTGGCAGGATGGTCAGCAAATTACTTATGCATCATTAGTGAACAAATATAATTTAACCCGCAATGATTATTTTAAATATGTGCAGATTCATAGCTTTTTTAATACCCTTCGTCCGCAAGATCGATCCCGGTTAAGGAGGATCCCACTCATTGATAGTCTGTTTACCAAAAAATCGATTGGCTCTTACTATAACTTACTTTTGGCTTCACTCCCAGACGATATTTTGTTACATCAAAACAGATGCAGTGAAAAATTGGGTATTGCTAATATCAAAATACAAGAATCTATAGCTTTGGCCAATACTATACTAATAACTGGGAGAGCCCGTACACAGCATTATAAGGCCTTATTTGATCTATATTACTCACCCTCCAAAATTAGTAAATGGGGTACTACTGTAGGTACCTCATGTAACAGATGTGGACTTTTTGCAGCAGATGCACTTCATATGTTTTTTGTGTGTCCTCGACTGTCCTCTGTACTGTCTGAAATTCAAACTTTTCTTAATGTATTGATAGGTCAGACAATTGTTCTGTCAGGAGAAATAGTGCTAATAGGCGTATCGTCTCTCGATCTATCTGAAGGCCAGACAAACTTTCTTTATATTTCTATGGCAACCCGGAGGGCATGTATTACTCAAGGCTGGGTGAATTCAGATCCTCCCTCCTTTTCTTCTTGGAGAGCACGCTTATCAGCCAAGTATAATATGGAAAGGGCTATATATAGGGCTAAAGGCAGGAAAAGGAGAATGGTGGGTGTACAACTCTGGGCGCCTTTAGAGAATTGGATTAATGAGATTTTGAACTAAGATGTTTATTTATCATGTGTCTGGAAGCTTTTTCTATTTTTGTGAACAATTATGTATAATGTGTTAAATATTATGTGTTTTTGTTTTTGTTTCTGTTATACAATTGCTGTTCCCTACTTGCGTTAAAAGAAACTGTCAATAAAGAGATTTTAAAAAAAAAAAACCTTTGAAACATGATTAACCTGGTAAAACAAGCTGCTTAACCTTCCTCCTGCTTTCCGAAGGTACCACTTTGAGAGATTTCAAAGGTTATCAAAGACCACTAAAAGTGTTCTTCGGTTTTGTGCAAGGTGCTTCACTTAACCCGTTCGACGCTTGTGACGGAGCGGTTCCGTCACGTGCGTCGGTTGCGCTGTGCGCATGACGGAACCGCTCCGTCATGGCCCCGCCCGCGCACGGAATCTTCAGCGCGGCGCGGAAATCCGCGCCGCGCTGAAGGGGTTAAATAAGTAGGCACCATACACCAAGCCAGCCTCCTACACCATCTCCTTTTGAGTTTTTCAGGGAGTCCCATGATCAAACCTTTCAATATCTTGTTGGAACTCTCAACAAGGGTCTTGGTTTGTGGGTGATAAATTGTGGGGAATTTATTGTCCACACCACTCTCATTCCATATGTGTTGGGTATGTAGACATGAAGTTGGAACCTCGGTCTGATACCACTTCTTTAGGAAACTCTACCCTGGTAAAGATACCAAGGAGGGACTTGGCTACTGCAGGGGCTGTAGTAGTCATAAGGGGAATTGCCTCAGGACACCTGGTAGCATGATCCACTACCACCAGTATGAATTTGTTTCATGATGCTGTGGAAGGCTCCAGTGGATCCACTATGCCCACACCTAACCTTTCAAATGGGACCCAAGCCACTGGTAGTGAATTAAGGGGTCCTTTGGGTGTTAACCTGTTTTGTCACTGGCATGACAGGAGGTACAGGAGCTGACAAACTCCTTTACTTACTTGGGCATGTTTGACCCTGTAGTAGGCTGACAAGCCTACTACAGGTTTTTTCTGGCCAAGTTGCCCAGCTAGGGGTATGTCATAGGCCAACGTGAGGAGGAATTCTCTAAGCGCCTGAGGCACTACAACTCTCCTAGTTGCACCAGGTCTGGGGTCTCAGGCCTCAGTGTGAAGGAGTTTATTTTCCAAATAGATCCTGCGGGAGCCACCGACATTCCCTTGTTCTGTGCAGCAGCTTGCTGTCACAGGCTCTCAAGGGTTGGACAGGTCTCCTTTTCAAGGCACAGTTGTTCCCTAGAGGGTCTGCTTGGGCCCAGGAGCAAAACCTGGTAAGGTTCAAGTTCCATGGGCTCAGTTCCATCTTGGTTTGGCTAGTCTTCTCCTTGCGGACAAGGGTCCTGAGCTTTTCACTGTTCAGAAGCTAGTGCCCCAGTTTTCTTTCCTTTCCCCTTGGAAGGTTGGACAATTCTTCCAGGCTCCAACACTTCTTTTTCACCCTGGGCTCGACTTTGTTCTCTTGTTTTAACACACACCATCCCAGGGTTTTCCAGCATGGCTGCATTTGTTTTTAGCTGTACTTCAGCCCATCCTGAGGTCTCCAGATCATTCCCTGGCAAGCAGTCCACTGCATTTTTGGAGAGACCAGCACCCGTTTCAGGCCAGTAGCCCCTCCCCAATCTAATGACACTCTAGCCATGGGGTGCACTGTAGTGACATTATCAGCATTGGTAACTGGGTAGTTTTATCCAGTCGGATATTGTCCTGAGAAAACCAGTGTATCTCTCTCCATGGTGACACTGGCATCTGATTCCCTCAGGGCTTCTATTCTAGTCCAATTTATCAAGGGGAGGTGCTGGTACTTTTTCAGAGTAGGGGGCCAAACAGCTAGAGTGGCAAATTCTACCCCACCATTAGAGACTAAATAAGCTTCAATGTGAACCCTGATTTACTCTGGGCACACTGTTGATCCCACCTGGTGTCTTGCCACACCAGAGCTAATTGTAGGAGGATTAGGGACATTCTTCTTGAGGCAGACAGAGTCTCCAGTTAGGTGTCCCAACTTCTTATAGATGTGACACCAGGCCTGCAGGGGATCAATTACCCTTGTACCCACTACTGGGCTGGGAAGAATTCTGGGGACCATCCTTCTTTGCAGGTTTTGGGGGCCTTTAGAGGACACTTGGTTTTTATCTTTAGGGTGAAAACCCACTTTCCCACAGGGAGGTTTTACAACCCCTTTCTTCTGGTCCTCCCCAGTCTTAGTCTTAGTCACCCTAGTCTTGGCCAAGTGGTCTGCCTTATTTCCCAATTCTTGGGGAAAAATTAGACCTAGATCTAACAGATACTGATGCAACATTTGGGTAGTGCAATTAATGTGTGTTCTTTCATAAACAGATTATAAAGTCCAGCATAGTCATGCACATCACTCCCAGTTAATCAAACATATAGTGTTTTTCCAGAATAGTCTGTCAAGTCACCTCAGAACTGACTTGCAGTTCTGTGAGCCCCCTGAATCTGATTCTATATTTCTCAGTGGTGAGCCCAAAGCCCTCAATCTGCGTACCCTTCATGAGATCATAAGACTCCGCATCTGCCCCAATAAGGGTCAGGAGTCTGTCCCTATAGTTAACAGTGAACACTTCCCAAAACAATGCTCCAGAGTGTGACTTCTTACTTTATTATTCCCTAGGTCCTCTCAAATCATCACCATATTTGGGAACAATCCCTTTGGGGATGCTAGGGTAATAAGAATTCTGTCTGTCCCTAGGTATTACATTGCTGCAATCATTGATGGGTGCTAGACCTATCTCTGCTCTCTTGTTTTCTAGTTCTAAGAGCTTAGCCTCTAGGGCTAGTCTCTTTGTCACCCTGGCTATCAGGATGTCTTCTTCATTGAGGCTGTCCTCAATGCTCTGAGGGGTGCATGCCCCACCTGTGTGGGATCTGGGTCCCCTTGACACTCCTTTAGGGTAGAAGGGTACTGGGACCACCTCTTTTAGGACCAGGTGAGGGGGGTGGAAAAGGTCCTCTCCTCTATTTTCTTCTTCAGGGAGGATGAACTCCTCTTCAGAAGGGTGTTCCTGAGCATACTCTGCCAAGACTCTTGGAGTTGAACCTTAGTAGTATTGGAACCAGTTTAGTTTTTTTAAAGTTTATAGAGAGACCTTATCTCTTTCATCTTGAGGTAAGGGGTTAGGTCAAGCTCCACAGAAATATTCTCAGCATTTAATATTTTACTAATAGTTGGGCCTTTTTAAAAGGACTGGAAAAAACATCTAAGAACTTTTCCCTTAACTAAAGTAAGCTTCTAAACTTTCACAAATAGTAAAAGTGACTTAACCATGGCTCTGACAAGACTTTTAAAATGTGGAAAATTTTAATTAGAAAATAGTGAATCTATAGGCAATTTTTGGATTGTAGTCATGTGTACTCTAATTGTCAAAGTGATAAAGCAGATGCAAAGTCATAGACCTCACTTCGCCAAAGCGAAGGGCCATACAAAGGGTGTAATCACTCTAAAGGCAAGTAGCCCATAGGCTACAAGCTGCCAGTACCTGGTAATGTCCCTAAATTCAGTATTTAGGGGCACCCCTGATCTTCAGATTCTTGTGACCGAAGTGGAAGGATGAAGAAGATGCTGTGCAGCAAAGCTAGAAGACGACAACTGATTTGGCCCCTGCCCTACGGGCCTGTCTCCAGCTTGAAGAGCATGTGAAGAAGACATCGCCTGTCCTGAGGCCAGCGACTTCCAAGAACCCCAGGAAGGCTGCCACTCTTCAACAAAGACCAGATTCTCCTGAGGACAGCACCCTATCCAGAAAACCTCAAACTTAAAGGACTCCGGATTCAGACAGATCTGCAACCTCAGCCCACTCTGCACCAGACATCCAAGGCCCGAGTGGCTTACCTGTCCAGTGACGTCTCCCCAGCGATCCAGACCTCGACTCCATAGGTGGTTGACCTCTACTGAACCCCACAACGTCGCCTGCAGCCCCAACACAAAGGGTCCCTCTGAGCGTGACCGTCAACGAAAATCTGACAACAAACGGCACCCTTGCATCCTCAGTCCCCCGACCTAGGGGAGCCCAGCCGACGGTGCCCAGGCCTTGCCCTGTAACCCAATTTACCTGCCCAGCGGGTGATCTCCTTCATCCACCCTCCTGGCCCGAGCCTGCCACCTCTTTGTGCAACTGAGATTCCCCCATTTGTTTGCATTGGGTGCCCGATGTTGATTTGCACCCAGCACTCGACCGCCTGTGCCGGTGGTGGTGCAGCTTTGGTGCTGCCTTGTGGCCCCAGTGCTCAACTTAATCCCCAGGCCCTGTGCCCTGAAACCGCTGGTACTTAAGTGCAACCAGCACCTCTTGTGGGTGCCCCCAGTCTTTATTGACTAACATTGGGCCTAGTGACCTCTGCACCCGGCCGCCCCAGTGCCGCTGGTGGTGCAGTCCCGACCTTAAAAAGAACCTTGCCAAGTGTTGGGCCAAACCCCTGAAGACTGGAAGAGTAAGTCAAATACTTACCTGTTAATGCACATACCGGTTTTCATTCCATTGGATTGCATTGCATTTTCTCCTATTGCATTCTACGGCCTATCTTTTACAACTACTAAGTTTGCCACAGTATTTCTCTAGCTGTAAAGCATATTTACTGCCTTGCAAAACTATTTCTACTACATTTTGAAAAGTATTACTAATCTTAAAAACTTTTACTTACCTGCAACTGAGTTCCTATTGGTTCTAAAACAAAAAAACAAAGTAATACATTTTTATACAAAATACTTGGTCTTGGATTCAGTCCTTGAGTGTGTAATCATGTTTTGCCTGAGTGTGTAAAACAAATGCTTAACACAGCCCTTTGATAAGCCTAACTACTCCACCACACTACCACAAATACAGATTTTAGCATTATGTACTTAAGACTCTGGGGATCGACTGGGCTCTGTGCACACTATACCTTACTATGGTATAGTATATACACAGTCAGCTCCCTACATTCTGCAACAATCCCATAGAATGCATGGGAGAACCTACCCAGCTAACAGCTGGTGTTCACTGACCCAGGGTGAGTCAGGCTGATGAAAACATCCTTTTACCAAATGTCTTAATTCTTTTCAATTGTCTGCTGGGGTGGGATGGGTGGAGCTTGTAGGAAATTAAATGAAAGGGAGACTTGTAGAGCGCGAAACATTCACCCGAGGGTGTCGCGGTGCTTGCTCATCAAAAACAGGATTTAAGCTAGGATGTTCGAAAAACACCTTAAAGACTGAACAGCCATGTCTTCAGCGCTTTCCTAAAAGCTAACAAATGTGTTTCTTGTTTCAAATTTATTGGGAGAGAATTCCATAACCTGGTTGCGCCAACTAGAAAACTTCTTTCCCCCAGGAACATTTTTTGACCCTGGGAACAATCAGGTCATGGGCAAAGGATGAACGGAAACAGCGGACTGGAATGTAGGGGAAAAGATTCCGCTTTAGGAAACCAGGGCCTATGTCCTGGGTGGCCTTACAAACAATACAAAGAGCCTTAAACTCAATTTGTCGCTTTATTGGCAGCCAATGTAGATCCTTAAGCACCTTCGATAAAAGATTTGTGTCTTGGGATGATCAGCAGGAGCCGAGCCGCAGCATTTTGCACTACCTGCAATTTGGACAAGCACTTTTTCCGAAGATTGATAAAAAGCCCATTGCAATAATCAGCTCTTGACAGAACGAGTGCTGAAACCACTAATTTGCGTAGCTCAGCTGGGATAAATGGAAGGGTCTTTCTCAGAAGCTTTAACGCGTAGAAAGAGAGGGAGGTGACCTGATTAACATGATTTTCAAACGAGAGTTAAGAATCGAAAATGACTCAAGTTCTTTACCTTGGTCACCGGCGTTGGTAGGGCCAAAGATCGGGGGAACAAAACTTAGTGTGAGCACCGAAAAGTGGGACCTCCGTCTTACTAGAGTTAAGTTTTAAACAGTTGGCGGCCATCCAGTCACCAACCTGACGGAGGCAGGTTTGGAACTGTGTCATAGTGTCAGTGGGGGATCCTGACACTGAGAAGATCTGTGTATCATCGGTATAAGAAATAGCCGAGAAACCTAGGGGTCTGATCAGCCTCGCCAATGGTACAACATAAATATTAAAAAGGGTTGGGCTCAAAGATGATCCCTGCGGCACATTGCACGGAAGTAAAAAATTGGGTGATTTAAAATCATCTAAGGCCACAAATTGTTCCCTGCCAGACAAAAAAAGATTCAAATAGAGTAAGTGCATTCCCTTTGACACCGTTCCCTCTCAAAACTTCCAAGAGTTTCTGATGGTTCCCCGTATCAAATGCGGCGGAGAAGTCAAGCAGCACTGGTGCTGCACTGCCCCCCGCATCAACTGTCTGCCTAATCAATTCAGATGATGTAATCAGAGCAAGTTCGGTGCTATGGTGTTTTCGAAATCCGAACTGGGTCATCATGAAAACCATGCCTTTCAATATATTCCGATAGAGTATTATTCATGGCTTTCTTCACCATCTTTGCCAGTAGTGGAAGTCTAGAGATTGGGTAATAGTTGCTAGGGTCTGCTTCATCTAGATTTGGTTTCTTCAGAAGGGGGAGCACGGATGCTAACTTCCAACTTGTGGGAAATATACCAGAGAAAAACATTTGATTAAAAATAGGAGTCAGATGGGACGTTAAGATCTCTGGTAAAAGATGGAAGATTTTTGGAGGGCATAGATCCAGTGGGGAACCTGATTTAGTGGATCGCAGCAGATTTATTGTTGCTTCCGTTGTCCGTGTTGGGAAGGCAGATAATTCAGGAGGGTGCCTAGATTCAGCAGAAGCTCCGGGGATGATACTGGCAGTCCCAGGCCTAGCTGAAACCCCTGAAGAGGGAACCATTCCTTGATCGGTAGACCTGGCAAATCCATTATAGACCGCCTTAACTTTGTCATGGAAAAACGTGGCCACATCGTTGCAAAATGCCTGGGTTTTAGGTGACTCTACCGCATCAGAGCATTTGGCTAATCGTTTTACCGTTGAGATAAGTTTGAGGAATGTTTTGCTGATAGTATGGCTGTGGTGAAATAACTGGTTTTCTCCTTAGAAATACGTTTTTTATACTCAAGCAAGGCTAATTTATAGTTAGCTTTATCCTCCAATTCATATGAGGATCTCCACTTCCTTTCCATACGGCGACATTTTTGTTTTTGTAGCTGTTCTGAGTACCAGGGTTCAGTTGGTCTGGGTCTATGGCTGGAAATACACTTAGCTGGTAATACTTGGTCTGTTGACTTTCTCAGCCACTCCTCAAAAGCATCGACAGCTTCATTAGGATCTTTTAAGAGTTGTGGAGGGTTTAGGGCTAATGCAGATTCAAAGGTATCAAATACCGGCTTATTCCAAGGCCAGACCATTTTCCGCTGCCTGTTTATGGAATGAATTGGGATTAACACTGCTAGTAGATGCCTGCACTACCAAGCTCTTAGTAGTAGGCTGCGCACAAGGAAGGCAGAGTTACCTAGAGTGAGCCTGTGGCATCATGCCAGGTTTAGCCCAAGTACCCATGAGAATGTTGGCCAGGGCTTTGTTCAATGGCAACTAAGTACAGATCATGTCTATCCAGATTGTAAAACTTCAGCAATATTGTTGTTTTTCACATTTAACAAAAAGGAATTTACACATCTAGTACTTAAGCCGCTCACCTGAGAATGACAGCAAATGAAGCTGGAGAAAGGCCAGGAGAAAAACCCAAACCCATGTCAGATGAAATGTCCAGTGCACTGGACTCTTCTAGATGCAGATAAAATTATGTTGCTGTGAAAATTCATTCCCATCATTAACATCACCAAAAGCTGGTCATCTCTGGTCAGAGTCCAATCTGAAAAGTTGTTGAAGCACTGGAGGACGGCAACTAGGCAAAGGTTTTATCTTATCAGAGGCAGAGTGAACTGGGGCTGGGCATTTCAGAAAAGTGCCAGGATGTGACTTTGGCTGAGGTCCAGCCAGATTCGATTCAGAATCAGACAGGACAGTGGGATTGGCGTACTCTGGTGTTGGCGACATACTGCTTGGCTTCAACTCCTGGATCGCTTTCAGGTGAAACAGGGCACACTCTTTGCATGACTTGGAGTTGTAGTCGAACCCAAACACCACAGAATCACTTCAAGCGGATCCGTCACAGACATCTGTTTGTGACAGTGTTCACAAGACTTAAACCCTGTAGTTTTAGGAGGCAACATATTTCCCTGCACACTCAAGCAAAGTTTTGAGAAAAAAAAACTTGTCAACAAAAAGTTAGGAGCTAGCTCCAGATCCGCGTACAAAGGTGTGGAAAGAAAGCAACTGACATCAGCATGCTATGAAGTTGCTTATATGTTGCTCCACCTGCCAATTCTGTGATGGATCAGTGTCAATGCAGAGCTGCAAGACAGTGGCTGTGCTGAAAAATCTTCTAGATCCAGGCCGGAGCATGAAGATATTCTTAAGCAGATTAATCTGCAGATATAAGTAACCATTCGAATTTAATATTTAAAAGGACAAAGTCAGCTCTAGAGTTTCTGCAGATTTATGTATCAGCACTCTGATAAAGGAAGAAACTTTCTGTGTCGGGCCCTAGGGGAGTAAGGTATTCAGATCAATGCCATTTTATAAGTCATGGTAAACACCAGCATCAAAGGAAGACAGAGGAATCAATGTCTTCAGTGAAAATAATCTTTATCAGGCAAGCTTTTGCCTCTGAATTGGACCCAATTAAGTCCGCCATCCAGGTGAATGTCTGTGCTCTGGAGAGGAAAGTGGTTATTAATGCAAGATCTGGCCTTTTCTTGAGCCACTTGGCTAATTTCAGCAGACCAAAGGGTGGCACCAATAACGGCTAAGATCACAGTACTGAGACAGGTTTCAGCAGCAACAACATGGCTGGTACCTAAAGAACAAGGTATTGTGTTGTGGTCAGAGGCCTTTTTTTATTCATTGAGTCTCGAGTCACCAAGCTGGTTCTCCCTTGGGGAGCAGTTGAGCAGTAATTGGAGTCACACTAAAAAATATTCAACATGGCCTGACAGAAAGCTCTGACCTCCTCAGGGTTGACAGATGAATCAGGAAATTCTGTATGGATCTCCTGCAGCTACAGGATTGTGTCATAAGGCAAGCGGGAGCCTGGAAGCAGGAAACCATGATGGGACTATGAACATTCCAGGGAATGGGATTGCTTACTTGAGTATGATAAGGAGTTCTCCTTCATATGGTGCTTTTTGTGTTTTTTTTGTGGGAAACCTTACGAGAGAATGTTCATTACCAGGAGACTGACCTGAAAGAGAAGGGGTGCATTTTTCAGTGTCTCTGACAGCCTCAACTAAAAATAACTTGCCTTTTGCTCCCTGACGGAATCCATTGCATCAGGGAGCTTAAATTGCAAGCTATCGTCCCATGGTCAGATCCAAGACACAACATACAGTTGTTGTGTGGAACAGAGAGAAGCAGTTTAATCGCTGTCCCAACTGTTGACCTACAGCTAGAAGAGTTTGAAGTGCATTAATTCTGTCACCAGCCAAGAACAAGGAGCACTTCTAGGCTGAACAAAACCTGTAGCATGTAACTGCTTTGACTTTCTGGTATGGCTCAGCCAGTTACATGTACAACCTAAGGCAGGAAGGGAATTCTCCACCACACCTCCTCATCTTTGACCTTATCCATTCTTATCTAATCATAAGTTAGAATGCCATCAGAACAGATGTATGTGGTAGAACAAAATGAGAGTCTATGTTACAACCTCATTTTGGGTAAATGCGCCTCAGCCTTTAGTTTGCACTAACTCACAGCCCCAGTCCAAATCTTTCCCTGTGCTCCCAACGGCAGCTTTGCCCAGACCATGTAATGAGGAGCCCACAGCCAAGTCCGAAATGGTGACAGTTGGTAAGTAAAGAAAAGAAGGGTCCTGGCTGAGCAAAATGTGAATAAGTGTGTGTATGTAGCTGATGGAGGTCAACTCAGCCACATTGTGAACACCTCAGATATATGATGACTATGCCATGTTTCTATTAGCAATTCTAGACATACAGTAGCAACATTTAGCTTTTTGTGGCAAGTCCTTGCACATGGTAGTCACTGGTGCCTGTCAGTGTTCCTGGGAATGTGATTCAGAGAAACGTGAGCATGAAAGGCAAACCTAAGAATACGATTAGACTATCCTGGGTTAAGTTTAAACCTATAATAACTGATAAAACATAACCAAAAGGAAAATAGCCCTCACCAGTGTAAACATATTAACACTGAAAAAGCACCTGCACAACCACACACTAAATGCCATTCAAAGAAAGTAAAAGGAGAGTGAAAGAGTCAAGTACAAATACGTTTATTGTTCAGTTAATTAAAAACACAACAATAGCAACATTAAAACAAATATATAAAAATAAAAAATAAATAATAAAAACGGGGTGTATTCCTTTTTGTGTTCTCTAAAGATAAAACTATTTCTTACCATGATATTTACACTTCTTCCTGTATAATGTAAACAAAACATTTGATAAAATTACCTAATTAAAACAATCTCAAGTATTACATCAAACAACCATTTTACCAGGCCGCTGGCCTTGTTTTGAATGATCCTTTTACTAGATTCTGATGCTAATCAAGGGTCGACTAGGTTGCACAGGAGCATTTTAATAAATCAGTTTCTCAAAAGTAAGTGGTTCAGGGGGGCGTGGCCTGCAGCCAAGGAAGATGGCCGCACACTAGAAGAGCTGCACTAGCAGACCGCAGCAAATCACCCAAAATCCGGCATCATCCGTAATTACAAGGACACCTACCGGCTCGCGCAGTTGAGGAGTAGTGCCGGGCAGCAGTCGGTGTCGTCCGGAACAGACCACGAGTGTCCTGCAGCGGTTGTTTGGCGGCCCGGGCTGTGCATCCTGCAGTGGGGAAATGGCACCCACCGCATCGGAGTGCCGTTACTAAGAGCGCGACTGCTGGCGAGGACTGGGTTGCCGCGCCGCTGAGGAGTGCCGCGAGCGGCTACCTGCCCGTGTGATTGTGGAAGCGTTGGCAATCCTTTGCGGCGAGCACCAGGAACGGAGTACAAGTGTTGGTCGGCAGTTGATCTGACTGCCCAGGCTACGATTCCTGCGGGGAGAAAATGGTGCCTGCCGCTGCAGAGCTCCGCTGACAGCCCAGACCACGATCGGCCACGTGACCCGGTAAGTTGTGAGTTGGCGGCTGTGGCGCGACTGACGCCGCGCCGTTGACGGGGGGGGGACTGGTGAAGGGGGCCCGTCGAAGAACTGGGGTTTGCTAGCGCACCTGTGGGCTGGGGCACGGAGAGACATCGACGAGCCAGGCGCAGCAGGGATAGGAGCGCCGAGTCTGGCCTAGTGGAACTGAGGCCCAACGGTGAGCAGCGTTTGTTGGGACTGCGGACAGATTGGGGCGGAGAGTGGCAGCAGCGACAGCGGGGCCCGGAGTGACGGGCCTGGCCGAGGCCTCGGCGCCCTCAGATCCGGTGAGTGTGAGGCCGGTTGTGATCGCCCCCAGCCTGGGGTGAGTGGAGCACGGGAGGGGCCCCCCAGTATTGGATCCGTGTTGCCTTGGGCCCTACCCTGGTCGGGGGCACGTCCTGAGAGCGCAGCGGGGTTGCGTCTGACACCTCTGGAGTGTCGCAGAGGGAGCTGGGGCCTGTCCGGCGGGCGTCCCTGGATACCCATAGGATCCATATTGGACTGGACTGGAATTGCGCTGAGGGGCTCAGCGAAGGGCAGCATTGTCACTGGCAGATTGGGACAGAGGAGGAGTTCTACAAGCGGTGTGCCCCGGGGGCGACTGGGCCGGACGGGCAACCCAGCCTGTGGGAAGTGAGTGTGAGGCCCTAGACGCAGCCAGGACAACGATGCGGGCTGCTCAGACATTACTTGACCTAGGGGCCTGTCGTGAGACCGGGGTTTTCCTCCTGACCAGGGAACCAGATGCGGCCGGGGCGCCGGCCACACAACAAGAGGTTAGAGTGCACTGTAGGCGGCGGGGGAGTCCGGGCGGCCCGGACGACCGGTGGACCGCCTCGACTGCTCCGGCAGGGCTTCAGTCATGGGACGCAACAGGTTGACAGCGCAAGGCCAAACAAATCAAATAGACAAGTACACCGTCGCAATGGGCAGAGAGGAGGGCCACCATGGAGCGAGCCAGCACAGCGGGGCGGAGGATGACGGGACTGACCCCTCGCTCAGAGACATCATGATGGCCATAAAGGACATGCACGGCACTATGGAGCCCAAGTTGGACTCAGTCACGGAGGAAGTCAATGTGCTCCACGCAGACTTCAGAAAGATGTCAGAAAAATTGGCGGAGACGGAGATCGGCACTGGAAGCCTACAGACCAAAATGAAGAAGCTTGAGGAGCCAGTCGCCTCACGGATGTTCGAACCGAAAATCTGATATGGTGGCGATTAAGGCTTTAAATAGTTCTTTTTTAATTTTATGCTTTGGATGCGCGTAGAGATTGATGAGAATAATTGTTACGGATTTTTTGTTTAAACCCAGTTCCATTTTTATAATTTTCATATTTGGTGTAGTTATTGGCAGTTGGGTGGATGTAATATTTAAAGTTGTTGAAATATAAATTGCTAAGCCGCCTTTTGGTCTCCCAAATCGTTGGGTCCTTGTGACCTTTACGTGATGTAGAATACGCCCTGGGATCTGAACTGGGTCTATCAGCCATGTTTCCTGAAGTGCTACTATTTCGTAGTTATTCCAGTACTCAGGTGGTACATTATCCTGTAAATCGTGCTTTGCTCCGGCTGCTCATCCCCTTAGGTCATTCTCTTCGTTTCGCAGAAGGGGGGCCCTCAGTTTCGTCTTTACCTCTTGCACCCCGAAGTACCGAATAAACAAGCCTTCTTCTGGGCTTGTTGGACTTATTTCGCTCCTGCTGTAGTATGGGTGTGGGATACCCTTTCTTAATCGGTATAGACAAAGATATACCCCAGGCCTCGAATTGAGGTGTGTGATTTAAAATGGCCAACACTATTTCTTCAGTTTTCCAAGTCGACAGGGTGCTGTCCATACCCTTACTGCCCTCCTGATTGACAAACTCAATTGACTGGAGGTCATTTGACGTTAGGTACTTTAAAGTAGGAATAGCTGCCATTAAACTCAAAATGTTACCTCTATTCAAATAGTCTTGTGGGCCTTGTGAGGTATATTGTGGGACTAATAATAACTGATTATGTAGCTGTTGTATATGCTCACTGACTCTTGATTGCATGATAAAATTAGATCTGGTAGTTTGTTCACCAGGGGATCCAGACTTACTAGGACCCTGCTTTATCACGTGCTGAGAAATAGATTTTATTTCAACTCGGTCACTCAACTCTACACCCGGCAGGAATCCTTTCTGTATTTTGATCTCTCTCCCCTTCCCCAACGGGACTTTGGTATTTGGGCCTGAATCATGGGGTCGGACTTTTCTGCACTGTTTGTCGCCGTCATACATTGGTGATCCGCTCGGAAATGCCTTGTACTACCTGTTCAGCATTTAACCCAGCCCCCCCCCACACAAGTCTCATGTACCTTTTTTATGTCATGTACCCTATTTGAATTGAAAGACTCCTCACTTCTTAGGTTTGATACTTCCATCCTCACAATTGATCCTTGAGATGTTGCACCCCTACTTCCTTTTGGCCACTATTCGAAATAATGATGGTTGCGGGCTGATTTATTCCCCCCATGAGGTTAAAAATTGGGTAGAGGCCAATCACCTTCTGATCTATTTCCTTGCTGTTTTGAGGGCGTTTTCCGGCCTTCCTGGCCCTCTTCTTCTGCCTTTTTGTTAAGGCGGCTGGGGGCATATTTACTTCGTCCTTGAGTGAGTTTGTTAATCCATCCGTTAATTTTTTGTGCGAATTATCTAGTGCAACGGACAATAGAGGCTGTGATGCTAAAATTGAAACGTCCTCGTTAAATTCCTGTTTGTGCGCCCTTCTGCCCCTTGAATCGAGAGTATTGTCACAATTGAGTGCGAGACCTTGGGTTTAGGAATCTTTGCCCGTCCGGTGGAGCAGCCGCTGCATTACTTTACAATACTGTTGGTTGTACCTTAATCCCCTTCGGTGTGTCTATCACCTCCGCACGTTGTGGCTCTGAGGGAGAGGCAGGCCGTTTGCATTCCATTAAAATTTTCTTAAAGATTGTTGGTAAGTCACTTAGTTTCTCAACTATAGTGCAGCATACGCAGTTGGTTACTGGAGCTGATTTCGGAGTCGGTATGGAGATTTGACTTGTCAATGAGTCTAGTTTGACGTTTATTCCTGCATATAACTTGCTATGATATTCATCAAATTAGTTTGAATATCCAGCTTGTCCGACTGCATATTAAGTGCCGATACTGATGTTTGTAAGGTTTTTATCAGAGAGGTATGCAAGATTATAAGGTCTTCTACTTTTCCATCGGTTTCAAAACTTCTTCCCCTTGCCACTGGACTATATTTGGGGTGATTTTGAACAGTACTCTCCGGTACACGCTTAACCGGATTGAGAGTGAATTCCTCATGTACACAATTTGATATTTTGTTTCCATTTTCATTTTTTGCTGGACTAATAAAGCTGTGATGTTCAAGCAAGATTGATATTTCTATTATTGATTGCGGCTGAGCTTCAAATGAAGGAATTTAATTATTGCTGGCTTTTATATTTACAGCTTGATTCCTAGTGATGCTTCCCGGTAAATGGGCTATTTCCATATTTTTTTGACTCACATTAATCGCTCTGATTTTTAACAGGTGTTTCCTTTATATTGGGTTTTTGCTCATTGTTAACTGTAAATGGCATAATTTTCATCAGCAGGGCTTGTTACAACATTTACAAAGTGTTCATGCAGGCTTGATATTTCCATTACTGAATGCTGTTGCTCTTCTATTTGAGGTACAAGTTGAGTCTGACACAGATTTGTGGTAATGGTTTCTATTGCCTGCATTAAATCTGTTTTATTTGAAATTGAAAGGGATTTAATCCGAGAATCCTCAGGATTTGGTACCGGCTTTGAACAAGGTTGAAAGCGACCTGTGAGTTTATTTTAATTGGTTGTTGTCTGGGAGAAGAATGACCATTGGGATTGCCACTAGTACAACGCTTGTTGGTGATTTCTATAATTTGATCAATTACTGGTTCATACTGAACTGTGCTTATTGTATGCATTTGTGCCTGGATGGTATACATATTATTGACGTTCTGATGAGTATTATCCACATGGACCACGTCTTTTGAAACAACTTTTTCTTTCATTATTATTGGTGATGTTCCTGTACTGCACTTTGCAACCTTGTGGTGAATAGATCTAACCAAGGCACTCCTCACTGCTGAAAGAGACATGTGGCTGAGTTTGTCCGCTCTGGCATTCAGCGAACTGGAACTTCAGGTCCCACTGCAGAGCCCACATATGCCACCTGGCATGATCTACCAGCAGGATGCAGGAGGCCATGAGGCCCAGGAGCCTCAGGGTCATTCTGACGAATCCTGGCATAGAGACTGAAAGATCGGAATCATGGCCTGAATATCTCAAACTCGCTGCTCGGGAGGATAAGCACGAAACTGCGTAGTTTCCCGAACCGCTCCAATGATAAGGAGCTTCTGAGAGGGAGTCAGGTGTGACTTCGGCACGTTGAGAATGAAGCCCAGTGAATGTAGGAGCTCTGCTGTAGTCTGCAGGTGGGAGACGACTGCCTGGGGCGAGCCCGCCTTCAACAGCCAGTCATCGAGATAGGGGAAGACTGGAACCCCTGCACTGCGCAGATGAGCTGCGACCACCACCATCACTTTCGTGAACACCTGAGGGGCACCTGTAGGCCCAAAGGGGAGTATGGTAAACTGAAAGTGCTCGTGGCCTACCGTGAACAGCAGGTAACGCCGGTGGGCCGGGGATGTGAAGGTAAGCGTCCTGCAAGTCCAACGCTACCATCCAGTTTCCAGGTTCGAGGGCAAAGAGGACCCGAGCTAGTGTCAACATTCTGAACTTCTCCTTCCGGAGGAAGCGGTTGACTTTCCTGAGGTCCAAGATAGGACACAGGCCTTTGTACTTCTTGGGCACCAGAAAGTAATGGGAATAGCAACCATGACCTACTCTGGAGCAGGATCTCGCTTGATAGTTCCCTTGGCCAAGAGAGCTGTTACTTCCTGTTGGAGAAGGGACAAATGATCCTCCAACATGCAATGGTATTGAGGTGGCATGGATGGAGGGATAGTCTTGAAGGGGAGGGAGTAGCCCCTTCGGACTATCTGCAAAACCCATCTGTCCAACGTGATGGTGCGCCAGTGGGGGAGGTGGTGGCAAATCCTGCTGCCCACTGTTAAATGGTGGTCCTGAAAGGTTGGACTAGGAGGGTTTGCAGGCTGCTGCAGAAGGGGCGCTGATGGACAAGCCCACTCGCTGTCCCCCAGACGCATGACGGTGGGTCCCACGTCCCTGGCCGTGCGGGGGGTGGTCAGCTTGTGCGGGCCTGTGGCCCTGGATGGAACGTGGCGGGGATCCCCTTCCGTAGCCACGAAAGGGGCAAAAAGCAGACTGTGCAGGACGGGTGGAGAGGCCCAAAGACTTGGCAGTAGCCCGGGAGTCCTTGAAGCGCTCTAGCGCTTTGTCACCTAACAGGCGATGACCATCAAAAGGCATGTCCAGCAAGGTAGCTTGGACATCCCCAGAAAAACCAGTCGACCTCAGCCAGACGTAGCGTCGAAGGGCAACCGACGTTGAAATTGTCCTGCCTAGCGAGTCGGTGGTGTCCAGTCCACATCTTATGGTGAACTTTGCTGCTTCTCTCCCCTCGCCAACTGTATGGGAGCGCACAATTGGGCCTCCCTTGGGCACTGTGGCAGCACCTGCGCTACCATAGTCCTCACAGAGTGAGTGTAACGGCCCAACAGGCTTGCGATGTTCACCGACCAAAGTCCCAAGCTGGAGGAAGAAAACATCTTCCCAAGATGATCCAGCTTTTTGGATTCCCTATCAGGTGGTGCGTTACGGAATGCGCCCTTGGATGTTGAGGCTTGGACCACTAAGCTTTCAGGGGTGGGGTGTTGGAAGAGGTGTCGCCCAGAGCCAGGCAGTGGCGTTGGGCAATCATCCTATCCACAGGAGCCGCTGTGTTGGCCCTGGACCAGGTGCCCAAAAGGATGTCAGTAAGGGCTTCATTGAAAGGCAGCAGAGACTCCGAAGAGGCCGCTGCTGGCTGAAGCACCTTCGTCAGGAGATTCGTCCTGACCGCCACCGTAGGTAGGTTGAGGGTTTCAGCCGCCATACGCAACACCACTGCGTTTAAAGCACCCTCGTCCATAGCCACAGTAGGAGACAGTATGCCAAGTTCTGGGGAGGTATCCAGACCACTGGCGTCCCACAACTCCTGTCTCCAGTCTGGTTCAACCAACTGGTCAGCCTTCCCAATCCTCCTCAACCTCCTCTGGTTGCCAATCTGGCCTGTAGTAAACACCAGGGTCGGACAGAGGTACAAAAGTACTGCTCGGCGCCGGATCCGGCGTCAGTTGATGTCGGTCTGAGACTCTGTCCAAGTCAGGATGAAGGCCGGGGTTGACGCCGGGTAGGGATTCAACCGGCATCAGAAGCGTAAGTGGTGCCGGGGGAATTAGCACTGGGAGAGGCATTATAAGGTCGACGGGCGCCGATCCAGATCCAGGTCCGGCTCCAAGGGGACTTTGCGGTACCCGGGCAGCCAGCATCGAAGGCCCAGGACCCCCAGCCGATTCTGCAGGGCCTGAAGGCGCGCCGGCAGAGTCGGGCTGCCCAAAGATGGCATGCATCGCTTCGTAAAAACTCCCAAAAGTGAGGGTAACTTGGGAGTCGACCCTTCAGGCTCTGCATGCGAAGTCGCGGGACGGACACCGTCCGCATCCCTCATTGCATCTGCCGACCGACAGGGAGAAGTCGAAGAGCGGCGATGCTTCCTCGAGTTCTTCTTGTGCTTCGACTTAACTGAGGAGTGCGAAGACTTCGATGACGAGTGGTGGTGACTCTGCGACCGGTCCCTCGACCTCCCACGTGACCGGGACCTTGAGCGGTGCAGAGCCGACTGCCGGGCCTCGAGAAGCTTTCGGGATCGCTCCCACAAATACTTCAGATTTTTGGTCCGGCAGTCAGGGCACGACTTGGGATCATGGTCGCACTCCAGGCACCACAGGCACACGCGGTGCGGGTCTGTAACTGACATCAGTTTGCGACAGGTGTCGCAAGCCTTGGAGCCAGGCCGAGGACGACTGGACATTCCTGCATGCACCAGGAGTTGAAGACTCAGAAATCGGTGTCGACAAAAGTCGTAAAAATCAGTTAAAAAGTGACTGGAGTTACTGCTCCAGATCTGCGCTGGTTGGCGCGGAAAAAGAAAACTGATGTCAGCGTGTGAGGGCGGCGTCTAAGTAGCTACTGCGGCGTCATCCTGGCGACCACGATGAACGCAGAGTCGACCGGCGCCACCTTTCGACGCGCAGCAGTACTGCTGACAAAAAAATTCTCAAGATCCAGGGTGATGCCTGGGGGTAATTCTAAGGTGAGGAATTCATAACTAATTGTCTCTTTCAGATAAAAAAGGTGAGGATCCTCAGAAAACCTTGGGTGGGAATAATCCTTGTCTCCGTGTCCTTAATTGAAATTAAACTTTACGTCATGTTTGTTAGGACATTTTTCGTTATATGTCAAGACAGGAAGCGATAATTATGCTCGTACAAAGCTTGTCCACCACCAGAGACGACCAGTCCACAGCATTAATTATGTCTTCCAGACGAGCCCCAAGAGAAAAAGCTTTCGCAGCCATGGCTGCTCTCAAAGAATCGGTTCCAAAGTGTGCAATATCGGTACCCGCGTCCGGCGGATCTAACCAGTGGATCCAGTTATCAGTAACTGCCGCTCTCTAGGAGAAGGGAGTTCTTCTGTCATACTCTCGAACACCTTGAGGCATCGCACCACACACAGCTTAGGACTTTTGTCAAAAGCCGGGTAGGAGACTACAGTAGAGTTCGTCTTGGTACGGCGGAAATATGGAAGCTAATTCCTTGCGGAGTGAAAATCCTCCCTGAGCGATCCAAGGATCTCACATCCGACACATGCAGACAAGACACGAGACATAAAAGCATGGCGAGCTTTGCAGACAACTCCTTCCTCGAGAGATCCTTTTTGGCTGCCAGGATTTGAAAAGATTTAAAACCTTAGGAATAGCGAGGTTCCGGAGGAAGGGCCAGACGGATGCCTCATGAATTTACACACCAATTGGTATTTGCCCACTGGGGCTCCCTGGATAGGACGATGGCACGCAGAAATTGTTGACCCGCAGGAATTGATCGTGCAATATGTTAACCCTTGGGCAGTCAGTAACACTTAGAAATGCAAGACGGGGACCACTTCACACCCCATGGGATCCTGGTAGGTCCTAAGGCACCAACTGACCCATCTGGCCCACGCAGATCTGTAGCTTTTGTTTGTTCCATCCACTCAGGCAGCTGCAACCATTCATCAAGTGTCTCGCGATAGGCCAGGGACTCTTCAACACTAGCAGAAATCCACCAGGCCATAAGAGACATGCGACCCTGAAGGATAAGCGAGTGATGATTGCCTAGAGGGTCCCCGAAGGAGATCCAGAACTTGGGGTAGAAGGATTGGAGAATCTGAGGAAAGTTCCAGAAGGAACAGAAACCAAGTTTGAGATCTTCAAAAAGGCATGATTAGCATTGCTTGCCCTCTGCCTGCCGATCTGGGCTGACAGCCTCATGATCATGGTGAACAGGGGAAAAGGGGCACCCTGTCTACGGTGCACAATCTTGCAGAACAGCATCTGTGGCTACTGCTAGTTCGTCAAGTCTCCAGCGGACAAATCGGGTGGTCCAGCTTGGAGGCAAACTGGTCGATTGAAAAAGGGTCCCAAAGAGGGTCTAGCCTCCGGGACACCGCTGGGTTCACTGCCACAGGCTCATGTCCGACCAGTCTCTGAAGCACCAGTCTTCCACCATATTTGGACACTCCTGGGAGATACTCCTCCATAAGGGAGATGTTGGGAGAAAGGCAGAAGGACCAGAAATCCTTGGCGAGATCCGCTAGCGCCTTCAATTTGGTACCCCCCAACTGGGTGATGTATTTTTCACAGCTAACACATTGTTCATATTGCAGGGAACACAGCAGTCCACCCTGTCCTTGGTTCAGCATCAGATGGCTAAGGACCCGGCCACCAGTTCCAAGCCTTGCTGACCAAGAAGATGTGGCTGTGGAATCCCCAAGGATGAAGGGAGGTCTCGCAAATTTCTTTTTTAGCAGTAAATCAGCAACTTCTTGATCCATCAAGGTTGCCTGATTCCCCACCCAAACAAAAGAGCACGCGTATGGGACTCCTGAACCGGGAACCCATAGAATTCAATATGAAACCCCCTGGGTAGTTTGAAGGACCCAAGCGTTCAAAGTGAGTAACTCCTAATCTTGAGCAAAGAGAACTAATCTTCCACCCACTTTTAACTGTGAGGAAAGGCAAACACTCATCTGCATAGGTTCGTTGTCTTTTGCTAGCACCTATGGATCTGCGGCAGCAGTGACCTCTACAATTCTGGAAGAATTCCCCTTCTTGGGATTGCTTGAATCCTCTTGTAGGGCCTAGGGTGTAGAATCAGCTGGTTGTGCACCCCCTACTGCGACCGGTCGACAAAAATGCACGGATTGAAGTTCCTTAATGAACGTCTCCCCGAAGAGCCCACCTTGTGCCACCTTGCCAGCCTCGGTGGAAGGGGGGTGACGAAGGGACACGGTCAACTGGGAGTAAACAATGTGCAAATCATGCAACCCATTGGGTGGACTCTACAAGCAGAGCTTTTTGTATGAATGCCCAGCTCACACAGGGTGGGTGACCAATGTCAGGTAATTACACCTTAAGGCAGTATATGGTGACTGGGGACCAGTCCGTCTATGGAAGCGCAAAGCGCGAGGATAGAGAGGCTTAAGCCAGAGGCAGACTCACCCTAAGAATCCCAGGGTATCAGAGAGCACCTGGGCCCTGCCCCAGATAGCCGAGAATACTCTATCGGCATGTGCACAGACGTTCTTAAGCGCCAGAAATGAGCAAGGTACTGACCCGTGTGGTGCTCGGCCACACAAGGATCAAGCTATTCACTAATCAACTGCAGACCGTTTAACAACAGGCTTCTGGGCTTCCATGTGGCTCAGGGGTTGGAGCTCCGTTAGGGACCCAACTTGTCAGTTTCGCCTAGCGATATCGAGCGTGCCCCGCGCGAAGCAAGGATTAGTTACTTACCTGTAATCCTAGTTCTCATCCAGGGGTATACTCAAAGTCATAATCTATGAATAATCCCCGCCCACATGCGGGATCCCAGAGCATATAGAAAATACATATGTATACATATGTGAAAACATATACATGCAGCCTAAAACGTTTCAAACATGGCAAAAATGCTGAAATTACATAGGTTTGCATTGTAGTACCCCTAACCCATAAGGAAAAAAGGAAGCACTCAACCAATTGTCTCACAACAATGCTTTATTGCCATAAAGCAAACTGGTAATTGCAGGTATTTGCCTATAGGCTGCAGCAGAGTATCAAGAAAGCAAAGAAAACTGACACCCTGCCTTTAAGGCATTAGAGTAGGGGGACCGTGCCTTTAAGACCTGTAGGAGACCCCCTGCTCCCATGATGCACCACAGGTGACAGTTAGGTCAGTTCTTTTTTACGGTGCACATGCACCTGAGTAGATCTGCAATCAATAAACAATAGCTTGAAGAGAATGCTCAGTCGGGGAGGAGGGTGGGTAGCTTATGACTTTGATGAGTATACCCCTGGATGAGAACTAGGATTACAGGTAAGTAACTAATCCTTCTCATCCAGGGGATACACATCGATAGTCATAATCTATGAATAGAGTAGCAAGCCCATACCCAAAGTCTCGCGGAGGAGCACAGTGCATATAGAACATGAAGTAAAATCACATTCAAACAGCAGTTATGCAAATAAATTCCTCAAAAAGGCCTGCCCCACCTGGGCATTGGCCTATGCGTCTGAATCTAGGCAGTAATGGCGTGTAAAGGTATGTATCGAGCGCCATGAAGCCGCTTCGCAAATTTCAGATATAGGAACGTCGCGAAGGAGAGCTGTAGTAGCTTTCCCTCTGGTAGTGTGTGCTCTTGGTCTGCCCTGCAGAACCTTGTGGGCTAGTTGGTAAGACAATGCTATACAGTTAACAATCCATCTAGAAATAGATCTTTTGGAAGCAGTGTGGGAAGTTGGCCTGATGTATGATGTCACTAGTTCTAGTGTACACCTTATATCAGTCCAAACAACCTTTATGGTGATTGGTTGTAAAGTCAACCTTATAGACCAGCTATCCTAGTGGTAGCATGGACAAGAGCAGTCTTAGGCTAAACTCTGTATGGCATGTGAAGCCAGCTGTGATACCATATATAATCCCTTGAATACCAAATGAAAGGACACCACAACAGATATATATATAAAATAAAGTGTATTTATTCTAGTCAAACCCTCAGCACTCTTTATGAGATTAGAGGTAAGTACAACACAGTCTTATTTATGCATACATTAAGTCACACAGGTAAGTAATACAGTTAGGCCCTAGGGGCCACGCAAACCATATACTAAGTAAGTGGTATAAGGACCACTGTCACGGAAATAGGATAGGCCTAGGGAATCGCTGGGGCTACACTATACTACCAAAGGTTAGGAAGTGGGAGGCCCACGGGATTCAGGTGCAGAGTGGAAACACTCACGCGTAATGCCTAAAAGTCGATAGAAATAGTACAGTTTAGAAATAAACAGTTTAAGGACACTTCTGGTATAGCTAGAAAGTCGAGACTCGGAAACTAGACCCTAGGATAGTCACTACCCTTGTGAGCACCGAAGTACCCAAGTTACCTAGCCCACAGGCCGCGGGTGCATAGGTGTGAACTTGCGTCGGGTTTCGTCGTGGACTTCTATGGATGCCTGAAGGAAAGTTGCTGACAGGCAGTCAGTGAAGAGTGTCCGGTGGATCCGAAGGCTGGGATCAAGAAGAGAGGAGACCTGCAAGCAGAAGGGACAGAGTCAAGGTCACTAGCCAGTGACCACGTGGAACCAGGAAGGAACCAGGCGATGTCGTGAAGATTGAAGGTGAAGCTTGTCGCTGCAGCCACGAGGACCAGGGAACGTCGAGGACGACCAGGACCAGGAGGCGAGCTGTCCCACGAAGGCTCTTGCTGTCGGCGTCGTCGAAGTTGGACTAGGACTCACCAAGCCTTGGCAAGCGGAACCCACGAAGAACGGAGGACTTGCTTCTGGTGCAGACTAGGAAGGTCTGGGGTGCTTCTCTTTTTCAAAGGAGCAGGAGCCAGTCTGGAGGAGCAAAACCAGCGCTGAAGATTACGGGATGCATCGTCACAAAGGCCACTAGCCAGCGGGCAAGCAACCGGACAGACGCGGCAAGCAGGAAAATGCAGAAGGGGCCCACGCAGGACTCGTGGAGTGTGGAGGGCTGGTCTTCGTTGCAGATGGTGCTTGGGGTTGGGCTTCTCAATCCCCGGTGCACAACATCGAGGGTGCCTCAGAAGCTGCGCTTGAAGACACTAGCCACTTTTCCCAGGTAGCCGGTCCCACGTCTCTCGTCGCCTCCACGGATCTCAGCTCTGCTGTGGATGTGGATCAGGGTCGGAGAAGTCTGGAAGTCAAGGCTCTGGTCGGGCTCTGCAGTCGGTCCCTCGTAGAACTTTAGCAAAGCAAAGGGCAGTCTCTTGATGGTGCCTGTTTGCACAGGGTAGCCACTCCTTGGCCACAAGGGAGATTCTTCAGTCTTCTTCTTTCGTCGAATGTCGAAGGTCCAGAGTTTCTGTTCAAGTTGCAGGTTCAGGATAATCTAATCTCCTGGGGCCCAGCTACCACTCTTATACTAATCTGGGGGGCTGGGTTATCTGCTAGGTCACGCCTTATGATTGGGACATGGGAGGGGGGTGGTTACACCCCCTTCCCTTTGTCCAGTTTCGCGCCAGGACTCGGGCTGGTGTGCCCCAGCACCGGTTGGAACTGGACTATGCATGGGACACCTTGTGTGCCTCAGGCATGTCTCATTCCTTTCAGCCCCCCCTGCCCCAATACACTAAAGTCTGTCTGGGGAGGTGCTAGCACCTCCCCAAGCAGGAAACCTATTGTCCAAGCCTCCCTGGCTGGGATCACTCCCAGCAGCAGGAGGTCAGACTTGTGTCTGTGGCAGCAGCATCCATTTTGTGATGCTGAGGCTTTGGTTAGAGTTAAACAGCAAAGTAGGATTTTAACATGTCTCTCCCTCTAGAAGGGGGGAATAATATCCTCATCACCAGAAATGGTATGGGGGTATTATTCCAAAGTGTTAGAAACCTTACAAGACATGTTTTGATAAAGCCAAACCATAGTTACCATAACCGTTTAAGATTATAAGGTACTTTAAGAGTATATGGTAGGCTATATCCTAGAACAGCTATAAGGACATGGTTCCGAAAGCTGCAGACAGGCTCAGCTCATGCTAGAGCACCATCTCACATGTTACCAAGCACTCTGCCTCCAGGATTGTTAAGGCCTGCCATAGGAGTGGCTGATAGGTACACATGTGTCTATTTTAGGGGTAGATATAGGTATACTATATCTAAGCAAGGGGTGATTACACGACCTTGCCCCAGCTGAGTGATCAGCCAGTTGTGTCTGATTGGAAGGCCAGACCAGGGGTGGCATAATACATGCTGCAGCCCCTGGGAGGCCTAGGGTACACCTATGCCCTGGGTACCTAGGGTACACTGTACAGGGTCCAATAAGGTGATCCTTACCAATTGGGAATGTACCTAGGGTACATGGAGTCCATTTTAAAGAGAGAGCAGACAGCCTGAGACCCTGAATGGCAGGATCTCAGGCCAACTAAGTCGAAAAACCAGCTAGACACTAGGCAAAAAGTTGGGGGTAACCATAGTCAGATATCCACCTTCCTACAAGCAGCCTGCCCGGTATTTGTTAAACCATAATTAACAAAGAGCCTGTGAGACTTTCTAAGCAAAAGGGTTTTAGCAAGGTAAAACTTCAATACCCTCCGGAGGTCTAGAGAATGCAAGGCTCTCTCCGGGGGAGTGGTTGGCTGAGGAAAGAAAGTGGGCAACGTGATGACCTGATTTAAGTGAAAATCCGAGACCACCTCGGGCAGGAAGCTTGGATGAGTCCGTAGCACCACTCTACTGGCGTGGAAAACAGTGTAAGGCTCCTTGCAGCACAGGGCCTGAATCAAACTTACCCTGCGGGCTGAAGTGATGGCTACTAAGAAAGCAGCCTTCCAGGTCAAATGCTGCAAAGATGCCTTATGGATAGGCTCAAAAGGAGCACCCATCAATTTGGAGAGAACCATGTTAAGCTCCCAGGGAGGAGAAGGGGACCTCACTGGTGGAAACACTTTAAGCCCCTCTAGGAAATCTTTGACTACAGGCAGTTGGAAGAATGAGGCCTGGGTAGAGGACTTTCTATAAGCTGTGATAGCAGCTAAGTGGACTTTGATGGAGGAGTACTTTAGACCAGACCTTGCCAAGTGCAGTAAGTTTGGAAGAATCACTTGCTCTTGACCTTGAGTGGGATCAAGAGCGTTATCCCTACACCAAATGTAAAACCTCTTCCACTTTAAGGCATAAGACTTTCTAGCGGAGGGCCTCTTTGCTTCTCGAAGAATGTCCATACAGTCAGCCGAAAGATCTAGATGTCCGTACTGGATGACTTCAGGAGCCATGCAGTCAACCGGAGGGAGGGGAGATTGGGATGGAACACTCTCCCCTGGTTCTTGGTCAATAAGTTCGGGAGGCAGGGCAACCCCCGGTGTGGCACCTCTGACAGTTGGAGGAGATCCGGATACCACCACTGGCGTGGCCACTCCGGTGCTATCCGGATCATTCTGGTGTTGGTCCTGTAGAACTTCTGTATGACCGCTGGGATGAGAGGGAAGAGGAGGAAAAGCGTACAGCAATGTCTGCGACCAGCTGATCAAAAGTGCTTTCCCCCGTGATCCCTGCTGGGGGAACCTGGAGGCGAAGACGGGGCATTTCTTGTTTGCCGCGTCTGCGAACAGATCGATGTCTGGCACTCCCCATTGCCGGAAGACCTCCTGAGCGACGTCTTCGTTGAGCACCCAGTCGTACGCTTCTACGAAGTCTCTGCTGAGGCCGTCTGCCTGCACGTTCAGGGTTCCTGGCAGGTGGACTGCGATGATTGAAAGGCCTCTCGCCAGCAGCCACTGCCAAAAAGGATTGGGCTTCCAGAGACAGGACTCGTGATCTGGTGCCTTCTTGCTTGTTCAGATAGAATATAGTTGTTGTGTTGTCTGTCTGAATCTGAATGCGGCTGGATTGAAGAGACGGATACAGGGATTTGAGCACCAGATGGACGGCTCGTAGCTCCAAGAAGTTGATGTGATAACTTCTTTCTGTCTCGGACCAGAGACCTTGTACCTGAAGCTGGCACATATGAGCACCCCTAACCTGCATTGAGGCATCTGTGACCACAGTCCATGTTGGAGGCGTCTGATGAAAAGGGACCCCTTGCAGCAGGTGAGAACGTTTCATCCACCATCTGATGGAGTCCCTGGCAGCTTGGTGGAGAGAGACACGATCTTCCCAGCGACCTAAACTCTGAGACTATTTATCTTCGAGTGCTTGTTGTAGAGGCCGCATGTGAAGACGTGCATTGGGTACAATGTAGATGCACGATGTAGGAGAGTAGGGTCTGCTTTCTATGTTCACCCCCACTTTTTGCTTTTGCTTTACTGGTTTTCGACTTAGATGTGGCTGTGGGCCTGCTAATCAGACCCACAGCCCTGCTGTTCTCTCTCTAAATTAATACTATGTACTTTAGGTGCATAACCCAATTGGATAGGATCACCTTATTGGCCCCTGTACAGTGTACCTTAGGTACCCAGGGCTTAGGTGTACCCTAGGCCTACCAGGGGCTGCAGCATGTATTGTGCCACCCCTGGCCTGGCCTTCCATTATGACACAACTGGCTGATCACTCAGCTGGGGCAAGGTCGTGTAATCACTCCTTGCTTGGGTGTAGTATTCCTATACCTACCTTATATATAGACACATGTGTACCTATCAGCCACTCCTATGGCAGGCCTTAACAATCCTGGAGGCAGAGTGCTTGGTAACATGTGAGATCGTGCTGTAGCATGAGCTGAGCCTGTCTGCAGCTTTCGGAACCATGTCCTTAGAGCTGTTCTATGATATAGCCTACCATATACTCTTAAAGTACCTTATAATCTTAAACGGTTATGGTAACTATGGTTTGGCTTTATCAAAACATGTCGTGTAAGGTGTCAAACACTTTGGAATAATACCCCCATACCATTTCTGGCAATGAGGATATTATTCCTCCCTTCTAGAGGGAGAAGACATGTTGAAACCTACTTACCCGGTTAAAGTTAACCAGAGCCCCAGCATCACAAAATGGATGCTGCTGCCACAGACACAAGTCTGACCTCCTGCTGCTGGGAGTCCTTCCAGCGAGGGAGGCTTGGACAATAGGTTTCCTGCCTTGGGAGGTGCGAGCACCACCCCAGACAGGAGTTAGTGTATTGGGGCAGGGAGGGATGAAATAAACTAGACACTGCCTGGGGCACACAAGGTGTCCCATGCATAGTCCAGTTCAAACCGGCGCTGGGGCACTCCAGCCCCAGCTCTGGCGCGAAACTGGACAAAGGAAAGGGGGTGTAACCACTCCCCTTCCTGGTCCCACCCATAGGAGGGAACTTGCAGGTAGCCCAGCCCACTAGCCCAGTATATCAGTAGGTTAGTGAGCCCTACTAAATTAGATTAACCTGAATCTGCAACTTGTACAGAAACTCTGGACCTTCGACATTCGACCTCAGGAAGAAGACTGAAGAAATCTCCCTTGTGGCCAAGGAGTGACTACCCTGGGCAACCAGGCACCATCCAGCGACCGCCGCTTGCTTTGCGACTGATCCTACGAGGGACGACTGCAGAGACTGACCAGCGCCGATACTTCCAGACACCTCTGACCCAGATCCACATCTACAGCGAAGCTGAGACCCGTGGAGGCGACGAGGGACGTGGGACCGGCGACTTGGGAAAAGTGACTAGTACCTGACTAGCGCGACTTCCGAGGCTCCCTCGAGGCTGTGCTTGGGGAATTGAGAAGCCCCCATCCCGAGCACCATCTGCAAAGAAGACCAGCTCCCCACACTTCACGTGTTCTGCGTGGGGCCCTTCTGCACCTGAGTTGCTCGACGTGTTGTCCGGTTGCTGGCCTGTTGGCTAGTGACCTCTGCGACGACGAACCTGTGTTTTCATCTTGCTGGCCCGATTCCTGCAGACTGGCACCCGCTCCTCTGTGAAAGAGAAGCACCCCAGCCCTCCCTGGTCTGCACCAGAAGCAAGTCCTCCATCCTGCATGGGTTCCGTTGGGTCCTAACTCGACTTCAACGCCGCCGACAGCAAGAGCCTTCGTGGGACAGCTCACCTCCTGGTCCTGGTCGTCCTCGACGCCTCCTGGTACCCGTGGCTGCTGCGACAAGCTTCACCTCGTCACCTGCATCTTCACGACGTCGCCTGGTTCCTTCTTGGTTCCTTCCCGACTCCTGGCTGGTGACCCAGACTGTCCCTTCTGCTTGCAGGTATCCTTCCTTCTTGATCCCATCCTTGGGATCCACCGGACACTCTTCACTGACTGCCTGTCAGCAACTTTCCTTCAGGCATCTATAGGAGTCAACGACGAAACCCGACGCAAGTTCACACCTATGCACCCGCAGCCCGTGGGCTAGGTAACTCGAGTACTTCGGTGCTCACAAGGGTATTGACTATCCAAGGGTCTAGTTTCCGAGTCTCGACTTCCCAGCTATACCAGAAGTGTCCTAAAACTGTTAATTTCTAACAACTTCCATTTCTATCGACTTTTACGCATTACGCGTGAGTGTTTCCACTCTGCACCTGAATCCCGTGGGGCTCCCACTTCCTAACCTTTGGTAGTATAGTGTAGCCCCAGCGATTCCCTAGGCCTAGGCCTATCCTGTGTTCGTGGCAGTGGTTCTTATACCACTTACTTAGTATATGGTTTGCGTGGCCCCTAGGGCCTAACTGTATTACTTACCTGTGTGATTTAATGTATGCTTAAATAAGTCTGTGTTGTACTTACCTCGAATCTCATAAAGAGTGCTGAGGGTTTGATTAGAATAAATACATTCTATTTTTATATATATCTGTTGTGGTGTCCTTTCATTTGGTATTCAAGGGATTGCATATGGTATAACAACTGGCTTCACATGCCTTTAGCCTAAAACTGCTCTTGTCCATGCTACCACTAGGATAGCTGGTCTATAAGGTTGACTTTACAAACAATCACCATAAGGGTTGTTTGGACTGATACAAGGTGTACACTAGAATTAGTGACATCATATATCAGCCCAACTTCTCACAGAAGACACACAATACACACAGAGTGTGGATCTGCCAGTGTCATCTTATTGCCACAGGAAGGGCATTTCCTGATTAAGACAGGCATTCTGACTGGAAAAAATTAAACCAAAAAAACAGCAGAATAAGCTTTAAGGAGTCAGAAAATGTTGAGTTTTCTGAGAAAATCTGAAGAAAGGTCACTTTCAGTCAATAAACTGAAGAGCTCAAGCTCCAGGATCCTCATAGAAGGAGCCGGAAAAAAGAACTGACCTATCTGTCACCTGTGGTGCATCATGGGAGCAGGGTGTCTCCTACAGGTCTTAAAGGCACGGTCCCCCTATTCTAATGCCTTAAAGGCAAGGTGTCAGTTTTCTTTGTTTTCTTGATACTCTGCTGCAGCCTACAGGCTAATGCCTGCAATTACAAGTTTGCTTATGGCAATATACCATTGTTGTGAGACAATTGGTTTAGTGCTTCCTTTTTTCCTTATGGGTTAGGGGTACTACAATGCAAACCTATGTAATTTCAGCATTTTTGCCATGTTTGAAACCTTTAGCGAGCGTTTAGCCCAACCAAAATTGAACGGCCCGAGTCTTACTCGCGCCGCAAGTGAAGCATCAGAAAAATGCTCCTGCGGCACACTCTACCGCCGATAAGCGGTAGAAAATCTACAAAGGCATACAATCAGGCATTGGCATAAAATAAATTGCACAAACAAGGCAAAAGCAGTAAAACCATGACTTATCTGTCTGGAAGCAGGAAAAGGAAGAGGATATGGGCATACATGCCTTTATGCGGCTGCCATGCTGTTGATTGGCTGATGCCGGATGGCTGGTTCTAGGCATCTTGGAAAAGATAACTTTTTGTTGTTGTGTTAAAGTCAGCAGTAGGTGGAAATAAAGAAAGTACAGCATAATCCTCGCCTTCTGTCCTGCCACAGAATTAAAGTTTTTAGCACTCTGTAAGAAGCTCTTTAAGATTAGTACCCTGCCCACAATGACCCAGTTACAGCTATTAGGGTCTGAGTAAGTAATGGGAAACTCCGCTAACTGCCATGCTGTGAGCAGCTAGCCGCGCAAGTTCCCCATCGGCCTGCGAGCCCCCAGCCTTTTTCGGCCACCACACCTAGCTTGAGGATGCCAGAACAGGTGGCCCCGGACTAACGACACTCTGATGTAGGCCTCAGGTGAGGTGGCAGGCGAGTGAGCCATACAGGAGTCCAAGGAGATTGAGAGCGGGTGGCATATTGGCAGCAACAAGATGGAGGCCCTATAGTACAGCTGAGGCTGGGGTGCTTGTTGTTGTAGTGTCCGAGATGGGCGGGGTCCTCTGCAGGGGAGAGATCGTAACCTCTTATGCACCAACCAGTGAAGAGGAGTTGGACTGCAGCTCTTGGCCCTTTGATTGCAGGGGCAGAGCTCCCGAGTCATACTGTCAGCGACTGTCCTCGGGAGACACAAGTGCACTGTGGGGGCTTGGTGACTGCCAGAACACCCCGAGCCACTGAGAAGTGGGTGCAGCACATGCCTAGGCCAGTCGCCCTGGCGAACGGCAACCCTGCCTGTTCTCACTGGAGATATCGGGTGGCCCTGAGGACATCGGCACTGGGCCCAGCAGTTGTTGTGTGTGCCCTTGCTGTTGGGCTCTGGAGGAACACCTTGGAAGCTCAGGGCTTCACCCACAGACTGATGGCTGGTTCTTATCAAGTAGATTGCTGGGGTTCTTGAGGTGCTCCCTCCCTAAGGAAATCAAGTGCCATGGGTTGTCCACCCTTGGCAGATTTACAAGAGACCGGGATCATAGAGGACTGTCTAGCAGCGTTACTAAATTCATCATGTTCCTCATCAAACTCAGAATATGGACATTATGACTGAATACATAAATGGCATACAAAACATCACTCTAGGTCTAAACTATCTCAGTTTCAAATAAAAATACATAAATCGAATATGCTACTTACCAGTATGCATCTGTTCTTGGCATGTAGGGCTGCTGACATTCATATCTGTGCATAGATCGCCGCCTAGTGTTGGGTCCGGATGATTGCATATTGTTGTCCTGGAAGAGTCTTCGAAGTATCACGAGATAGGTGGCTCCTCCCCTGGACTACAGTGCGCATGGACATCCTCTCCATCCTCAGATTGTTTTTCGCCATTGTGGCAGTGATGGAGTAGATACAGTAAGTGATGACCATGCTTATACAGTAATTCTGAGTGCTGCAGCCGCTACAGGCGCCGGGGAGGAGGGTGGGCGATATGAATGTCAGCAGCCCTACATGCCAAGAACAGATGCATACTGGTAAGTAGCATATTCGGTTCGAGGCATGTGGGCTGCTGAATTCATATCTGTGCATAGATTATATAGCAGTCCCTCCATTAGCGGCGGCTGCCCGTGCCAGCTGCAGCAGTCTGAAAAAGCGTTTTGAGAACAGCCTGTCCTACAGCTGCCTGCTGTTTTGAATGTACATCTACGCAGTAATGCTTGGTAAATGTATGTATAGTGGACCATGTAGCTGCTCTACATATTTCCTCTAAAGGAATGTTACCCAGGAAAGCCATGGACGCACCTAACTTCTGTGTGGATTGGGCCCTTGGGGCAATCGTTAATGTGCGTTTAGCTTTTTGATAGCAAATTTGAATACATTTAACGATCCATCTGGCTACCCCTGCTTTGGAAATGGCGTTGCCTTTGTGTTGTGGAGAAAAAGCAACGAAGAGTTGTTGTGTTTTCCTAAAATCCTTTGTTCTGTCTATATAGTACATGAGGGCCCTCTTTAGATCTAGTGTATGGAGCGTCCTCTCTGCGACATTTTCTGGATTAGGAAAGAAAACCGGCTGTTCAATAGTCTGATTCATGTGGAACTGCGATATGACTTTAGGCATGAACGTGGGGTTGGTACGTAGTACAACCCTATTTGCGTGAACCTGTATGAATGGCTCTTGAATGGTTAGTGCCTGGAGTTTACTAACTCTTCCCAACGAGGTGATCGCCACTAAGAAAGCTACTTTCCAGGTGAGGAATTGAATCTCACATGAATGTAGAGGTTCAAAAGGTGGACCCATTAATCTGGTGAGGACCACATTTAGGTTCCACACTGGAGCCGGTGGATGCCTTGGAGGAATCACTCTTTTGAGTCCCTCTAAGAAGGCTTTGATGGCGGGCACCCTGAATAAAGAGAGGTGCTGCCAGTTTTGAAGATAGGCGGCTAACGCGGTGAGGTGTATACGGATGGAGCTATACGCCAGATTGCATCTGTATAAGTGTAACAGGTAACAGATGATGTTCTGAATGGATGCATCCAACGGATTAATGTCATTGTGAGTACAGTAAATGACAAACCTTTTCCATTTAGCCGCATAGCAAGCCCTGGTTGTGGGTCTCCTGGCCTCCTTGATGATATCCATACATTCAGGAGGCAGATCGAGGTAGCCAAACTCTAAGACTTCAGGAGCCAGATCGCTAGGTTTAGCTGCTGCGGATCTGAGTGCTGAATTGCGCCAAGGTTCTGTGTTAAAAGTTGGGGTGTTAGCCGCAGTCTTTGATGCGGTACCACGGAAAGTTCTAGAAACGTGGTGTACCATGGCTGGCGTGCCCACGTGGGAGCAACTAGGATGAGTGTTAGGGAGTGTTGCCGCAGTTTCGTGCCACCAGCGGTATCAAGGGCGCTGGGGGAAAAGCGTACGGAAATCTGCCGGACCAGTTCATCCATATCGCATTGCCCTGTGACTGCGGATGTGGGAACCTGGCGGCAAAGCTTTGGCATTTTGCGTTTTCGTTTGTGACGAATAGGTCTATCTCTGTATGACCCCACTGTTGGAAGTACGGTTGGAGTACTGACGGATGTAGCTCCCACTCGTGCATCTGGTGTCTGTGTCTGCTGAGCAGATCCGCCATCTGGTTGTCCTTGCCCGGGAGGTGTTCCGCCATGAGGAATATGTTCCTCTGAATGGCCCACTTCCACATGCTCTGAGCCAGACGAGACAACTGTGGAGAGTGTGTTACTCCCTGTTTCTGTATGTAGTACATGGCAGTCATGTTGTCCGTCCGGATCAACACAACTTTGTTGCACAAGTGTACTTTGAATGCCTTCATTGCCAGGAAGATCGCCATCAGTTCCAGAAGGTTGATGTGCATCTTCTTTTGCTGTGTCGTCCATAGTCCCTGCACTGTGTAAGTGAGTACATGAGCTCCCCATCCCTGGAGAGACGCGTCCGCCGTCAGTATTATTTGTGGAACAGGCTCTTGGAACGGTCGGCTCTTGCAAAGGTTTTGTGGATTCCACCAATGCAGAGAGTTGGATGCCCGACCGCTCACCAACACTAGGTCTGTCAATTTTCCTTGAGCCAGATTCCATTGACGTGCCAAGCACTCCTGAAGCGGGCGCATGTGTAGTCTCGCGTGCGGGACTATGAAGATGCAGGAGGCCATCATGCCTATCAGCTGCATGAACACTCGCGCTGGAAGGGAGTGTTGAGGTTTGAACTTTGTGATCAGCAGTTGCATGCTGTTGATCCTTACCAAATTTGGCTGAGCTGTGGCTTCCAGAGTGTTTATGGTCGCGCCCAGGTACTGGCGCACGTGTGCGGGTTGAAGATGTGATTTTGGATAATTTATTGAGAATCCTAGACTGTGAAGAAGGTGAATGGTGTGGGATATGTGGCTGGCACATTGCTGGGCTGACTTTGCCTGAACAAGCCAGTCGTCCAGGTAAGGGAAGACGTGAATGTGCTGTCTCCGTAAATGTGCAGCCACTGTCGCTAGGCACTTGGTAAAGACCCTGGGTGCTGGTTGTTACTCCGAAAGGGAGAACTTTGAACTGATAATGTTGATCCTGAATAGTGAACCTGAGATATTTTCTGTGTGATGGGTGTATGGGTATGTGGAAATACGCATCTTTCAAATCCAGTGTGGCTAGGAAGTCTCCCTGACTGAGTAACGGTAGAACCTGCTGGAGGGTGAGCATATGAAAATGCTCTGACAGAATGTAGTGGTTGAGGGGTCTCAGGTCTAGTATAGGTCTGAGAGATCCGTCCTTTTTTGGGACCAAGAAGTACAGAGTACACTCCTGTCCCCTGTTGGTTTACGGGCACGACTTCTATTGCACCTTTTTGCAGCATACTTAGTACTTCCTGCTGCAATAATGCCAAGTGTTCTACGGACATAGGACGGTGCTTTGGCGGTATGTTGGGAGGAGTGGACGTTAATTCGAGACAGTAACCGTACTGGATAATTTCCCTGACCCACCTGTCTGTGGTGATGGACTTCCAGACTGACAGGAACTGTTGGAGTCTCCCCCCGACAGGTGTTATGTGGTCGGGGGGCAGGGAGAAGGCGTCACTGTTTGTTTTTGGGGGAGGACCTGGTGTTGCCATATCCACGTCCTCTGCCTTTGGTGCTGGATCCACGATATCCACCTCTATTGTTTTTATCATAGGTACTTTGTGTATTCCCTTTATTGTACTGCTGCTGGGACCCCTGACCTCTAGCTGCTCCTCTATTCCCGGGGCGACGAAAGGAACCACTCCGAAACTGCTGCGACTGCAGAGCCCCCATAGATTTTGCAGTTTCAGTGTCTTTCTTAATTTTTTCGAGGGTAGTGTCAACCTCTGGGCCAAATAAAAAGTCTGGGTTGACCGGTTGATTTAAGATATTGTTCTGAATTTCAGGTTTGAAGCCTGAGATTCTCAACCATGCGTGCCTCCTCAACATTACACTAGTGTTGATCGCCCTCGCTGCAGTGTCGGCTGCATCTAGTGCGCATTTGATGGACACATTTGTAAGGAGTTGGCCCTCTCTGATAAGGAGCTCCGCTGCCTCTTTGTAATCATCTGGCAAGTGTTGTAGCAGCGATTCTAGAGTGTCATAGTGTGACCTATCATAACGGGCCAGGAGTGCCTGGGTGTTGGCAATGCGCCAGATGTTTGCTGCTTGCGCTGCTATCCTTTTGCCTGATGTCTCCAGCACTTTGGACTCCTTGCCGGGGGGAGGAGCATCACCTGTTGTTTGTGAATGTGCTCGCTTGCGAGCATTAGAAACAACAATGGAGTCTAATGGTAATTGACCCTTAATGTACATAGGGTCTCCGGGTGCTGGCTTGTATTTTTTCTCGATTCTCGGGTTCAACACCCGTGCCCTGGTTGTTTCTTTAAAAATGTCTTTTGCAGGTTTTAGAACCCCCTTCAACATTGGCAGAGTTTTGACGGTTTTCTCAGAGGAGGCGAACGTGTCCACTAAGAAATCCTCCTCTACAGTATCAGAATGGAGTTCTACTCCATGATTGGCAGCAGCCCGTTCAATGAGGGCATTAAAGGCAGCAGTATCCTCCGTGGGAGATGTCTTTATATTATAAAGCTGCGTGTCAGGAGCATCTGGTGCGTTACCCTGGTCGGTGGGGTCTCCCCATGCCTGATCTGGGTCTTGCAGGTGGTCATCAGGATCGATATCCACCTGATAAGTGGTATCATCCTCTATATAGTCCTCTCCGTCATCTGCCTCCGAATGCGTTGAAGAAAAAGACGGTGGGTCCTGAAGGTAGGGTTGAAAGGTTTCTTGAAGCACTGGTGTGGAACTTGATGGCAGTTTCTGTTTTAAAGGAATCTTGTATGACTCCAAACCCTTCTCTGGAGTAATTTTCCGCTTGCGGAGCAGCAGCCGACCAGTGTCGGCGTCGATAAAGTGTTCCTGCAAAGGCTCGACATCGATTTGTCCATCGGATAGTGTCTGTGTTTGGTGGACACGTGTCCGAATTTCGAACATTTTCGGTGCCCTGGGCGGCGGCAATCCAAATGTGATGTGCGCCGGCACCGAGTGTGCTTGTGCGACCTTGCGCGACTTAGGTTCGAGGGTTGCCCGGTCCCTGATGCGTTGCAACGACGCTGAGACCTGTTGCAATGTGAACGCAGATGGCGCTTTGGAACCGGTAGGCACCTTGGAGGCAGGCGTCGATGCGGTGTCCGATTTTTTCCCAGTCTTTGGGTCGTCGATCCGAAGGTTGGTATCGATGCTCCTCAGAGCCGATGATTTCGTAGGCGCCGCATTCTTTGATGTCGACGCAGACGGATCGACCACCATGACCTTGGTGGGTTGGGCCGCAATCTTCGGTGCCATAGGCCGAGACGCCTTGTGGGGACCGAGGGCCAAATTCTTCTTTGACTCGGTGCCGGAACCCTTCTTGGTGAGCTCGGCACCGAAGTCCTTTTTGGCGTGTTCGGTGCCGATGACCTGCGTCGGCGTCGAAGGAGTGGAGGGCTTCGAGGCCTTTGGTCCGACCCGAACCAGTTGCACTTTCGGTTTCGATGTAACCGGTGCGACGGATGGTTTCGGATTCACTGAATGAAATCCAGTCGTCTTCGACATTAATGGCTCCTGTGAAATGTTCGAGGCCGGGCCTTGAGGCGGGGCCGAAGAACTGTGTGACTGATCTCGGGTAAGGCCCGCAGGCGATCCCTCGACCTGAGCCTTATGAAGACTTTGTCTCTCGGCCTCCGTATCGACGGATTGGCCTAGCTCTTCGCTGGAGCGGTCTTCCTCGGCCCCAAGGGCCTCATCATCGTCTCCTACCTCGCCGACGACGTCTTCATCCTCGAAGATCACCTCATCATCGTCTTCCGATCGGGATTTACGTTCGGAAGCATGGCTGGAGTCTATGTCTGCTACGCTCTCGACTTCCTCATCCTCGGTTCCGAAGATGTTGACCGGGGCAGGCGCTGATTGCTGTCCCTCCAATCTCGCCGCCCGTCGATTCCGCAGTCTTCTTCGAGCGGAACTGGGCGCAGGCCATACATTTTGACTCATCATGATCCGGGCAGAGACATTTGTTGCACACCGGATGGACATCGACGTGTGGGTATTTCGCATGGCATAAAGGACATCTTTTGAAAGGAGTCCTCGATTCCATCGTCGAGCGTTGATCGATGTTCGGACCGAAGCGGATCCGAAAAGCGTGAAGAAGTTACTAAAAAAACAAAAAAGCTGGTCGATACCGAACGCGAACAATACCGACGAAATCTAAAGGCCTTTTGGCCTTAAACTAAAGTTTCTGAACTTTAGCTAAGATAAGCACATCCGAACCCAATGGCGGAAAAAAACAATCTGAGGATGGAGAGGATGCCCATGCGCACTGTAGTCCAGGGGAGGAGCCACCTATCTTGTGATACTTCGAAGACTCTTCCAGGACAACAATGTGCAATCATCCGGACCCAACACTAGGCGGCGATCTATGCACAGATATGAATTCAGCAGCCCACATGCCTCGAACTTAATATTACTTATAGATTTTGTTGGTTAGACAAAGGTCACATTATTTATACAATTACATTGTCCTGGAACTATCACAATAGTACATCTTGATAGGTTTACTGTCACATAGAGTCCTTTTATATTGAACTAGAGGTGCAGGGGTATACCACCAAGGTCAATGTTTGTCACTGTCCTCCTCTTCATCTGGGGAAATTAGCTCTTGTCGTCACCCCCTTAATCACTTTCGCTTGTATGTGAGAACCCTCCTGGGTCATGGGTCTATTCACTTATTCCTCCCCTCTATTTGTTTTTATGCAAATGCTATCTTGATCAGATGTCTCTGCTTATACATGAGAAATTTGTTCTTAATGTTCTGACAGGGAAGTCTCCACTTCTCTGCTATACTGTGAGATCCTCATTAAGGCAAATTCTATTAATGCCCAAGGCACTCTTGGTACAGTTGAGGACATGATGTATTTTTTCTTTTTCTCATCCCATTTAGAAGACAAAGTAGAAGACTGCTAGTGGACGTACAGAACTTACTTTAAAAAATGGTGTTTAAGACCAAAATGTGCGAATTCTCAGCAAATGGCAATATGGATTTTTAATGGGTAGCGAAGGGGAGAACTACCACGAATCCTCCTAGAAGTGTGAAAGAAAAATGTAAGGATTAAGTGGATGAAAAAGACGAACTGCACCTGTATAAAATAGAGGACAGTGCCAATTACAGCACAAATAACCTACACATATGAGAGTAGCACAGAAAACTGCAAACTCACTGTTTATCACTACTGTTTATGGCATTATAAATTGATTGCTACTTCAACCTCACCCCCTCCCCCACACTCCCAGAAAATACACATCACTACCTACGTACATCTCCTGGTATTCCGGCTCCCAAGCACGTTTCTAAAAACTGCAGCAAAGCACATTGATTGGACTGATCAAAAAAGAGAGTGATTTAATTAAAACTAAAGAGGGTTGGGGGGCGTGCATGCCAAATTCACTGGACTGGTACTCTGATTAGAGCACACTTAGGGCACATCTCTTTTTGTGTAAGCAAAACAAGACCATGAAATTAAAAGTAGATTAAATAAAATGAACATGGGGAAGACCTAAATGGCAAACGATATTACACTCAAAAACAATGAACACACAAACCAAAAAATTTATAACAAGCAAAAATAATTGTTCAAAGGGATTGCATAACTTTAGGGTAAATGCCAAAAGCTGTAAAAATAAAAATGTCACCAATGACCATGAATGGTTATAGATTTACCACACTGGCTAAATAAGTAGTTTATTATGTGATTAACTAAAATCTTACATACAATTCTCGATGAAAAAACATACAACAATAATTAAAGTTAAAATGACAGGTGGACTTCTACAAAAATTTGCAGACAAGATCATACTAATACAATGACAGTGCAACAGGTGGTGTTGCAAGTGTGTACTCTGTCATGCTAGGCAACTTTGGGTGAGGCACTCCTGCAGCATTTGGTAACCCCTAGAATACATTAGTAAATCAAAGCTTTAAGAACTTATAAGCTACAACCGGAAACGGAGCCCTGTCAAGAGCCCCAAACCCCATAGCTCAGCAGATGCATAAAAACTGTAAACCACAAATGCAGATTTGTTCCTATTGAAACAAGTTTCCTGGAAACTTCCGAGAAGAACTTAGCCGCTCGACGTATGTAAGACATGACCTGCGAGTTCAAGCAAAACGTAAGTGCATCCTTGCAGTGCCTGATGATATTCTTTAGGAAAATCGGCTTGAGTAGGACATGCGTCTCACTACACATCCCTGAGCAGCAGCAAGAATGGATTCTTGCCTGTAAAAAAAAAAAAATCGAATTACCGGCATCTATAATTTTGAAATTTATGACTGTGCCAGGACTGCCTAAGCTCTTTAATTGGAAACAGACACCGCATGCGGATGATGGATAATTAACTGATTTGCGCATTTGCTCTGTAGGAGGCTGGCCTAGTATATGGTGCACACTCAAGTGAGGCACCTTGCACTAATCCAGACAACCCTTATGATGATTTTAGTGGTTTTTGATAATCATAGAAAACTCTCAAAGTTGTCGCTGTGGAAAACAGCCTTCTGCTTATCCAGAAGGAGCGTTAGGCAGGTTGGTTTACCGGAACTAATCATGTAGTGTAGGTTAAACGAAAAAGAATCTCAGTGTATGTATAAAAATGTCTATTTATTACACAACACTCACTAACACATTAGTAAGTCTCCCACCCAGAGATATAAGCACCAATAGTTCAACTGCAAGAGGCAAGTAAGCACAAAATACAGTGGTCACCAGGGGGAGACCAAACCATAGACAAAAAAGTGAAATGCGAACTGCAACCGAAGTAGGGAATTGGACCAGGAGACTCAGAGGGACAACGTGCCATGATTCTTCAGATATTGTTGCGTATTTCCCGAAGATCATTACAATTGACTCTCATGCGCTCAATTCTAATTTGCTTTTGCAAGAGTACTTGTGTAGTTCATTAAGGGGCCTCTGCAACCCAACAGATGTGTGATCAAGAATGACAATGTCGTTAGCATACTCTAAAATGTATAAATGGACGCGGTTTATCTTTGGAGGAAATGATATTACATTTCCTAGTTTTTACCAGAAGTCTGCAGTGCAAAGGCTGAAGAGAGGAGGAGCAAGGACAACCCCCTGCAATAAGCCTCTGTTGAGAAAAAATAATTTTGAGTCAGTAAGACCATTTCCAATGTTTACCACGACCCAGGTATCCTAGTACAATGAGATTAAAGCTTGGAGTGATATATATGCAATACTGAATGCTTCCACCTTTTTCTACAGAATGGGTCAATTGACTTTATCAAAGGCTGCTTTATAACCAATAAAGCAAGCAAACAGAGGAGAACCTGTAGAGGTGATTGTACAATTGGGCCACAGAAAAAAGATAGTGTCATGATGTTCTCTAGCTTAATAATCCATCTGCTACAAAAATTGCTGATTTAAATAAAATAAAACATGTATGCATCAAAATGTTCTTAAAAAAAAAATAACGTCCGTGGTATAGCTTAGTGGTGGCCCCTTCGTAGAGATTGATTTACAAAAAATGAGGCTGAGGCAAAGAAAGAACGCACCTATCACATCAAGTTAATTCAATCAAACTTTGTTTTGTTTTTGACCAGGAAGAACAGTACCCTAATCTCCGTAACAGGAGTAAAACTCCAAAATGTTATTTAAGAATCATCAGCACACACACACGATACATATCTTATGATAATTTCTTATTAAGACATGAGATGCACAAATGTCTTTTATATGTTCTTTATTTGTTTTGTATAAAAATGAATTTCTTTATTCTTGTCTTCCTAAAATCTGATTTCTTGTGTAGGTTAATGGTCACCTTTAACTGATTGCTGCATCCACATGTTTAAGTGACACTAATGCTGTGAAACTTGCTGTGCCAGTATTTGTGTGTGTTAAAATTACAAATCAGAGTAACAATACTGACAACAAATATGCTCCATTATGTTGAAAAAGTTTCATTTTCTTGTTGCAAAATTTTGTGAATCTATCCACATAAACCGGCTCCCACTGCCACATAACTACAGTGGTCCTACCAATAGCCCTTGGTCAAATCTGGACCTTCTACTCAAACATCTCAAATCAAAGACAAATCAATTTCCCATGGCTGTTGCTCAATGGACACCTGCCGGCTTGGAAATCAGCCACCTCTTGGATCACAGCATGCCTCTCTACTTTAAAACAAAAACTGTGTTTGTCTCGCTTAACTAGTCTTCTTGAAATATTTGGAACAGATTTTCAGTGACCCTGTCCACTTGTTGGAAATGTTTTATGTGTGCCATAATACTTGAAGCCAGCTCAACACAAGGTATATTTACACTTCTAACTGCTTCCAGACCGTTTAAGTATTTTCCCCTACACCTACCTGGTAATCTTACAAACATGAGAAAAATCCATTGGTTTCAGAAAAGCCTGTCCAAGCCGGAGCTCCTACGGGGAAAATGTCCCAAAAGGCAAACAAAGCTTCTACACTAGAAGTAACATCCTCAACTAGGCTCCAGGAGACATAGACCGTGACTGGCCACCACAGTCATGCAATGCCCCACCACAATTTAAATGGAAAATTAGATGTCTTTCATTTTATTTCCTTCTTCAAGTTGTAAACAACTTAAAGTGATATTTTATGGAAATTTTCTCATGTCACTGATGTGACAGCAGGCTTTCCATATGAAAATCTAGGCTCCCATTTGAAAATGCAATCTATCAAACTTCATTCCAAAGATAATATTTATTTTCTCTAATTCCACAGATTCATGTGGAAGAAACTAGCAAGCTCCTCTAGATTTCCTGGGAGATCAGAAATCTTAGACAGACACCTTGCAATGAGAAGTAATCTCTTGAGATTTGCAATTGTTTATACCGTTTGTCCAGAAAGGCTAAATCAACATGGGTTCCCTATATGACCCGTATCATAAGCTACCTGGCCTAATTTTCAAACCAAGCGATATAATATCTATTGAATTACTGCATTACTAAAAATATATTGAGGTTTTGGATAATAAATTGTAAAGGTAATCAAACATTCCCTTTTTGATCCATAAAAATGTATGGACAACCTGAAGTTGCACATAATTTAGAGGAGGATAAGTATAAAATTTCATGCAAAGCCCAGTGCCAACATAGTCCTCTGACACAGCATGGTGAAATAATAGACACTTAATTAGGAGTGAAGTCCATGCCATTTTAAAGAGTCTACAATATATAGGCCGGTTTATCAACATTAACAAAAGCAGAGACTAAAGATATGGCAACCAAAAACCAAACATGGAAAATTAAAAAACACAAGTTTCATTTATGAACCTTTAGTTTACCTGTGTCTGCAAATAGACAAAATGGAACTACTTTCTCTTCCTTGCTGTCTTTTAACAGAGCTTCAGCAATACAATTAGACAGTTTCTTGAGATCAGGTAAATTTTCAAATCCCATTCTGATGTTCACATACAAAGTTCCTAGTTTAATCCAATCTGCTTGTTCTTTACAGTGCTGTTAAAACATTAAAATACAGTCAGTCAATTTGTTATTCTATTTTGATTATAAATCAGAAAAGTACGCATGCAAAACAAATGCATCATAAAAAGTTAAAAGACCTTAAGCAACTCAATATAAAAGAAAAAACTCAATTTACATAGTGAACGCCATTACATGCTTATTGCAGGACAAAACCATATGCAAAGAAATTCTGTTACAGTAAGCAATAAGGCCCTATTTAAAAACTATCTGGATTGACTATTATCTCATATAGTGCATACTTCTGAAGTGCTGTTATCAGCAAAATCTCACTGCATTCGGTATCCAAAAGGCAGTTTCAATAAAGATCAATTTTATGCTGGTCCAGATACAGAGCGCAGACCAGCAGCCCACTGTATATTAATCGCGACTGAGTAACAGTCTTACTGTTAATAGCCTATGGAGAACATTCAATGCAGCCCTGTACTGCCATAGCTTTGCCTGCTTCAAGAGTGGTAAAATATATACAGACCTCAATGCAGAAATATATGTACAAAAAAGGATAAAGTGCATGGAGCTCTGTGTAGACAATCCATCACAGGCACATGCTGGAAAATTGGCAGACAAAATTCCATGTATCTGATATGCCACCGAAAAAGGGGCAGTGTTAAGACTTAGTCTGACCAACTGATACCGGCGTTGTACATTTTTCACCCATAGGAAATACGGCTCAATGCCAAGACAGGTTCTAATTTGGGCATGAGCTATGACTGTATAAAACCCAGAGTTTTTTGCCTTCATTTTCTCTGCACATTTATGTAAGAAGGCTTTCACCAGATGTTGACGTAAACTAGGCCTGAAGGTGGTAGGGTTAAAACTGAAGCTCATCTAAGTTCAACCAGTTATAAATCTTAGATGTATATGATAGCTAAGGTATTTTAGAGCTTTTTTCCATTTTCAGTCAGTCAAGACTGTACGATTTAATGTGCTCTCCTCCTTCGTCCAGATCCTTAGCCATGAAAAGAGGGGCTGCAGTTACACCAGGTCCCATTAACAAAGAAAGTACTGCAGGCCCTGGCACGATGGCCAAAAACCATAGCGTGTTTTAGACTGGTTAACTAGTAAATCTAGGCTAGACCTAAAAATACAGAATTGGTCTGGCAATTGCTGCCGTCCATTAGCGGTTCTTGCCATCGAAACGGTATCATCAGTGCAAGCCAAAGCCAGTATGCTACGCCTAACTACCATAAGACAGTCAGTATTGGAATTCAACAAGTGGCTCTCTAAATCAATAACATATATAAAAAAAAAAAAATAGGGCCAACACGCAAACCTGGCGCACACCACGTTAGACTCTGAAAGTTTCTGTAGTTTCTCCAGCTGGGCCACATCTTACACTGGCAGTGACTGCCAAATGAAGCTTCCTCAAGAAATCTATGATAGTGGACTCAACTCCAATGTCAGCAATTATTACCCAGAGCTTCCACTTATTGACCGAGTCAAAGGCCGAGCTCATCCATGTAAACTATGTGGAGTTTGTCCCCCCCCCCCCCCCCCCACCCTACAAATACCTGTTTATTAAAATAAACAAGTTGAGACATTGCTCTACAGTCCCCAAGCCAACGCGAAACCAAACTGGAGGTCAGAGAGGATGCTGTTGTAATTCGCCCATAATTGCAGACGGTCCACTACGACCCTGTCCATTAACTTAGCTGTTGAGTTTATTAATCAAATAGGCTGGTAGCACTTGGTCGCCCTAAGATCCTTTTTTAAAGATTAGTACTTTTATCGCAAGTGACTGTGTCTTTGGGGGACCCATATAAAGTGTAGTCTTGAGGACATTAGTCAAGAGGTGAGCCCACAGGGGTAAAATGGCCCCAAAGAGATCCGCATGGCAGTTTCCTGGCCAATAGTGAATCCTTGTGGCCCCTTCTACAGGAGCGTACCTTTTCCAAATCTCTTGGTGTTTCTTTAAGTGACTTCAGTAGGAGGTTGTGGGCTTTAGTGCAAGTCGTATTGAACCAATTGAAAAACAAAAATTAGAGATGCACCACTTTACAGCTATATCCAAAATAGTCCTTTGAGTAGTAATTCTCTAAAAGTCCACCAATTCATTGGACACTGGTCAGGTTTTTTTCTTTTCCTTTATTAGTTCTCGCTTTAAAAGACAGACAGCCAACGCGTTTCGTCCTAACAAAACAGGACTTCTTCAGGGCTGTAGATTTAAAAACATATAAAAGGCTACTTTAACAATACAATACAGATTTTTAGTCCAAATGTATACAATATTTGAAATAAACAACATTCTACAAAATTCACATATCTGACTTCACAAGAGAAGAAGACAAAAGAAGAAAACAATGCCTACAATAAACCTAGACATTTTGTTAAACATCCAACAAATTGTTTATAGGATATTACACCACTTTAAAAAACGACAAATACACAAACGTCATGTACAAAAATTAATACATTAATTCATTAAAAAAACGAGACACTGAAAAAGGGGAGGAGGGGGTGGCCCCTAAGGTTTTTTCATCATAATATGTGTGAGCAACACCAAGAGAGTATAAATCCGACTACTGATGTATTAATTTTTGATATGTGATTTTTGTAGAATGTGGATTGTGACTCTGTGCATTTTTATGTTATTTCAAAGGTTGCCCTGAAGAAATCCTGTTTTGTTAGGACGAAACACGTTGGCTGTCTTTTAAAGCAAGAACTAATAAAGGAAAATAAAAAAATATGACCAGTGTCCAACGAATTGGTGGACTTTTAGAGAATTACTACTCAAAGGACTATTTTGGATATAGCTGTAAAGTGGTGCATCTCTAATTTTTGTTTTTCATTTGCTTGGCCCTAGTATTAGAGGCGTGCTCTTGGACAGGGGCACTTTTGGAGATTTTGCACACAAGAATTGATGTTTATATTAGAATAATTTCAATTGGTGATTGTATTGGATTGGTGCCTGTTTGGTTGCTCCTGGTCCACTGTCCTTTTTTGTGTGTTTTGTCGTATTGAACCACTTAGTCCGCCTAATACAATCAGTCTTGGGACTGAAGATGGGCATTTTGAATGCTACCCCACAGGTTTTGTCAAAATTATTTATTATTTCAGAACTCCTGCCCGCGCTCTTCTCCATACAGATCATGAAACTGCTATAAGAGGTAGTAATGAGATTTGCAAGAAAATATCCTTATCTACTTAGCGCAAAACTCACAATCACCCCCTTATTAGGAGCAAAGAATAGCAGTAGAGGAAAAGGGTGGCCTAGGTTCTGTTTTTTCCCCATATGCAGCAGAACTTATCGTAACTGAGACAGTCTATGGTCACTCAGGGGGGAGTCCACAACCTCATAACTCCCCAGCCGTGCTCTTAAGTTATGTGAGAACAAGATCAAATCAATACGACTAAAATGACCACACCCCATAAATGAAGGTGTCCCAACTAGACCACTGTTGGAGGATTTGAAAGCGAAAATCTAGGAGTCTACAACTAGAATATGCCTCTACCAGATACAATTAGCGCACAAGTTACTACTCGTGTAACAATATATCTGGCATTAGTTAGTGATAGATTCCTTACCTTAGAATATCCCCATGCGTTAGACTGGATCCGGAAAGTTTTTTCGGCAGCAGTACCCCTGTGCGTCAGTAGGCGGCGTTGTGCGGCTCCGTGTCCGTCGCTGACGTCGTATGCGCCGAGATGATGTCACGGAGACTACTTAGGCGCCACCCAAGCGCTCTGACGTCAGTTCTGTACACTACTTTCCGCGCCAGGAACACAGAGCCATGCAAGAAACTGACCACTGGTGCAATGAAACTAGGGCCCTGAAAGGGATGACCTTAACCCTAGAATCAGTTCACAGAAAGGGCAGGATGGGTGGGGCGGTAAGGATTATATCACTGTCTCTTACAGATATCGTTACACAAGTAGCAACTTGTGCATCTGAAAGAGACACGTTAGTAATAGATTCCTTACCTTAGAATAGATACCCCAGCAATACCAACCCCGGTGGTGGATCTGCGAACAGATTACAACAGGAAGTCACGGAGAACAGAACGGCCAAAGAAGCGGTCTCTCCGGACTTGACTGTTAAGGCAGTAATGCTTGGTAAACGTGTGCAGCGAGGCCCACGTAGCTGCCTGACAAATATCCTGCACGGGAACGCCGCGTCCCAAGGCAGTAGTGGCTGCATTTGCCCTGGTGGAATGGGCACGCAGCCCCACAGGAGGCTTCTTCTTGGCCAAGGAGTAACATGCTTTGATGCACAGAACGACCCACCAAGAGATGGTTCGTTTGTGCACGGCCCGACCTTTTTTGGCACCCATGTAGCTAACAAGAGCTGGTCATCCACCCGGAACTGCTGTGTACGCTTCAGATAGAACGAGAGCGCACGTTTTGGGTCCAGACGGTGGAGCCTCTATTTCGAAGGATGCGGAGGCGGAAAGAAGGTGGGCAAGGTGATGGTCTGCCCTATGTGGAAGGGCGGGTCCGTAAAATGGCCTTGTCCAGATGAACAGAAAGGAAAGGAGGTTTAGAAGAAAGAGCCTGGAGCTCACTCACTCTTCAGGCAGAGGAAAGCCGTCTTGAGAGTGAGAAGATGTAAAGGACAGGTATGAAGGGGCTCAAAAGGAGCGCACATCAGATAGATCAAGACAAGATTTAAGTCCCATTGAGGCACTATGAAAGGCACAGGAGGAAACATGTGCGTAATGCCTTTCAGGAAACGGTTAACAACCGGGGACTTAAAGAGAGAAGGCTGATCTGGGAGCCTTAGAAAGGCGGAGATGGCCGAAAGATAACCTTTGATAGTGCCCAGAGTAGAGCCCTGCTGGGCCAAAGAAAGAAGGAACAGAAGGACCTCTGAAAGAGGGGCAGAGAGGGGATCCACAGCCTTTGCTATGCACCATGCCACAAGTTTGTTCCACCTGCAGACGTATACCGTTTAAGTGGAGGGATGCCTGGCTGCCATAATGACATCACAGACTTCGGGAGGAAGATTGAAGGCCGTCAACTGTCGCCGCTCAATCTCCACGCATGGAGGTGGAGGCTGGACAGGCTCGGGTGGAGTACCGTCCCCTGCTCAGAAGATCCTCCCGAAGAGGCAGTCGATTCGGGGGATCAATCGCCATGCTGAGTAGCTCGGAGTACCAGTATCTTCGTGCCTAATCCGGAGCCACAAGGATGACTTGGGCCTGGTCGCCTGAATCTTCTTCAGCACTCTGGGCAGAAGTGGTATAGGCGGAAAGGCGTACAATAGACCGCAACTCCACTCGCAACGAAAAGCGCTGCCGAGCGAGTGCCGCCTTGGAAATTCCAACGCGCAAAACTTATGACATTGCGCGTTCTCTTCAATGGCGAATAAATCTAACCAAGGCTCTCCCCACTGCAGAAAAAGACCTTGCGCCACGTCCGAGTGCAGACGTCATTCATGATCCAGCAAGCACTGGCGGCTGAGTTCGTCCGCCCTGGCGTTCAGAGACCCTGCCAGGTGTTGAACCACCAATGTAATGCCTTGATGTTCCAGCCATGTCCCGAGCCTCCCGACATAGGGTCCACAAACCCAACCCACCCTGTTTGTTGCAATACCACATGGCGGTGGTTTTGTCTGTGAACACCTGCACCACATTTGCCCGGACTAAGGGAAGGAATGCCTTCAGTGCAAGTCGGATCGCCCGAAGCTCCAAAAGGTTGATATGGAGCTGGGACTCCGCCGGAGACCAGAGTCCTCTGATCTCCACCTCTCCCAAGTGGCCTCCCCATCCCAGGAGAGACGCATCCGTCACCACTGTGTGCTCCGGTTGGCGAAGGGAGAGGGATCTGCCATTGACCCAATCGCGATTCGTGAGCCACCACTGCAATTGTTGTGCAGTGCTCTCCGAGATCTGGACATGATCGGACAGGTTGCCCTGATGCTGCGCCCACTGGAACTTCAGGTCCCACTGCAGAGCCTGCATGTGCCATCTGCCATGTTGCACTAGCAGGATGCAGGAGGCCATCAGGCCAAGGTGCCGGAGGGTCATCCTGACTGAAACCCGGGATAGAGGCTGAAAGTTCGGAATCATAGCCTGAATATCCCGGACTCGCTGCTCGGGAGGATAAACCCGAAATCGCGTCGAATCCAGAACCGATCCGATGAAGGGGAGCTGCTGAGAGGGACTCAGGTGCGTCTTCGGCACGTTGATGGAGAACCCCAGCAAATGCAGGAGGTCAGCCGTAATCTGAAGGTGGGAGACGACTGCCTTGGGCGAGCCCACCTTCAACAACCAGTCGTCGAGGTAGGGGAAGACTGGCAGCCCTGACCGGCGCAGATGAGCTGCGACCACTGCCATCACTTTCGTGAACACCCGAGGGGTGCTGGTAAGGCCGAAGGGGAGCACGGCAAACTGAAATTACCCAGGTCTACCGTGAACTGCAGGTAACGCCTGTGGGCCGTCAGGACGGGGATGTGAAAATATGCGTCCTGCAAGTCCAATGCTACCATCCAGTCTCCAAGTTCGAGTGCAGCCAAGACCTGAGCCAGAGTCAGCATTTTGAACTTCTCCTTCCAGAGGAAGCGGTTGACGTTCCGGAGGTCCAAGATGGGACGCAGACCCCCTTTGTCCTTCTTGGGGATCAGAAAGTAGTGGGAATAACAACCACTCCCTACTTCCGGCCCAGGAACGCACTCGATGGCCCCCTTGGCCAAGAGGGCCGTGACTTCCTGCTTGAGAGTTGCCAAGTGTTCTCCTGACATGCGGTGGTATTGAGGTGGCATGGCTGGAGGGGTGGGTAGAAAGGGAAGGGAGTAACCCTTGCGGATGATCTGCATCACCCACTTGTCCGATGTGATAGCGTGCCAGTGGGGGAAGTGATGGCGGATCCTGCCACTCACCAGCCTGGGATGCTCCACAAAGCTCAGATTAGGAAGGTTTGGCGGTAGAAGCAGCGGGGGCGGAGGTGGACTGACCCCCACACTGATTCCCAGAGCCGCCCCTGCAGAAACCGCATCCGCAGCCGCGTTGAGGCTGGTTCTGTACAGGCTTGCGGAAGGAACGTGCCTGGGCGCCCCGGCACTGGCTACGAAAGGAACAAGACCCAGGAGTGGCTTGGCTTTTCGAGGAAAGACTTGGCAGTAGCTCGCGAGTCCTTAAAATGCTCCAGTGCACTGTCGGCCTTATCGCCAAACAGACGGGTGCCATCAAAGGGCATTTTCCATGAGTGAGCTTTGTACATCTGGCGAGAACCCGGTAGATCTCAACCAGGCGTGGCGACGAAGCACCACAGTCGTAGAAATGGCTCTACCTAGTGAGTCCGCAGTGTCCAAACCACACCGAATGGCGAACTTAGCCGCATCCTTACCCTCGGCAACAGCCTGAGACAGCACAGCTTGGACCTCCTCAGGACACTGAGGCAACACCTGTGCAACTGCACCCCACACCGCGTGGGAATAGCGGCCAGAGGGGCAAGCGGTGTTCACCGACCGCAGTTCTAAGCTGGCTGAAGAGAACAACCGCTTGCCGAACTGCTCCAGCTTCTTAGAGTCCTTATCCGGCGGAGCCATGGGAAAGGCACTCTGGGACGTCGAAGCTTGGATGACCAGGCTCTCGGGCGAAGGATGAGTGGTCAGAAAGGCAGGGTCAACCGGCGATAGGCGATGACGCCTGGCGACATTCTTTTCCACCGTGGCAGGCTGCGACCAAGTGCCCAGTAAGACGTCAGTGCGGGCGTTGTTAAATGGCAGCAGGTGCTCCGACGAAGTGGATGCCGTCTGGAGCACCTCAGTGAGGAGATTAGTCTTTAGAGCCACCGTAGGGAGATCAAGGTGGAGGACCTCAGTAGCCCGACGAAGCACCATTGTATACGAAGCGCCCTCCTCCATGGTAGGCGGGGAGAGGCAAACCCTGGGCAGAGGATAGATCAAGGCCGCCGGCCTCCTCTAACTCGTCCACCCAGTCCTGCTCGGAGTCACACTGACTAGCAAGAGGGTCCTCGGACCCCTCCCAGTCATCCTCCACATCCGCCGTATGTGGGACAGGCTGTGGCGGCAGGGCAGGGACCGGGGAAGGAACAAATGGCGCCAGAAGGGGCCGAACCGGCACCGTGTCCCAATGCGGATCCCAGGTAGGGACAAAATTGTCCAAGAACCTGGGCAGGGGCGGAAAAAATGGTACCCACTGCGGCGGCGGAGCCGAGAGCGGCGCTGGGGCCAGTGCCGGCAGCCCTGGACCTTGTGGCGCCATGGCCGGAGCCAGCAGCGCAGGATCCTGACACTGGACCGCAGGGCCCAAGGGTGCACCGGTGGGAGCCCGAGGACTAAACAGGGGGTCCAAGGTAGCAAGAAAGTCTTGCACCTGTGAGGGAGTCGCCGACGGACCCGGGTAAGGTGGGTAGGCCGCGGGACTCCCGGGCTCCAAAGGAGCCGCAGGGGCAGAACCCCGGTCCCGCTTGTCCTCATCCGGGGACCAACGGGGTGGACGTCTGAGAGCGACAACGCTTCTTCGACTTCTTTTTGTGGCATCTCTTTCCCGAATACGAGGGTGAAGACTTGGAACCCGAGGAACGATGATGGTGGCCTCGCAAACCTTCTCTGGAGCGGCCCCTGGACCGTGAATGGCGCGGGGACGAGTGCCGGACCTCAAAAAGCTTCCGGTGCCGCTCCCTCAAGGCCTTCGGGCCATGGCCAAACAGTCCATACAGGCCCGGGAGTCGTGGTCGCTCTCCAGGCAGTAGAGACTGACGTCGTGGCGGTCCACCACCGACATATTGCGACGGCAGGCCCCACAAGACTTAAAACCAGGCATCCCTACGTGCACCAAAGTAGACAGGAGACAAAAAGGCTCAAAAAGGTAGTCAAAAAGTGACTGAGGTACGTGCTCTAACCGGATCTATGCTTACTGGCAAAAAAAAGAACTGACGTCAGCACGCATGGGTGGCGTCAAAGTAGTCTCTGTGATGTCGTCTAAGCGCATACGACGCCAGCGACGGACGCGGAGCCGCACAACGCCACCTGACGCGTAGGGGTACTGCTGACGAAAAAACTTTACGGATCCAGTCTGACGCCTAGGGATATTCTAAGGTAAGGAATCTATCACTAACCTATCTCTTTCAGATTTGTTCATTTGATAGAGCCTACTAGCTGTAGATTCCTTACCTTAGAATAGATACACTAGCCATAACAACCCAGGAGGAGGGTCTGCGAACCATGATCACATGGGGAAGACATGGAGGACTGAACGTGCAAAGTATCTGTCCCTCCGGACTTGGCTGTCCAGGCAGTAGTGTCTGGTAAACATGTGCCGGGATGCCCATGTTGCCGCCCGACAGATATCCAGGTCTAAGACTCCGCACTCTAACACAGTGGTTGCTGCTGTTGCTCTAGTAGAATGAGCATATAGCCCCACAGGAGATCCTTCTCTGCCAATGTGTAGCACAATTTAATGCAGAGGACAACCATTGAGAGCTGGTCCTTTTCTGTACTGCTTGACTTTTCTTGGCACCCACATCGCCAACGAAGAGTTTGTCGGCCACCCAGAAGTCTTTGGTACGATCAAAATAGAAAGACAATGCACGTTTTGGGTCCAGGCGGTGGAGTCTCTCCTCTTCCTTGGAGGGAAGCAGGGGAGGGTAAAAGGAGGGCAGTGTAATGGATTGTCCAACATGAATGGATGTGACTGTGAGAAGTTGGCCTGATATATGATGTCACTAGTTCTAGTGTACACCTTGTATCAGTCCAAACAACCCTTATGGTGATTGGTTGTAAAGTCAACCTTATAGACCAGCTATCCTAGTGGTAGCATGGACAAGAGCAGTCTTAGGCTAAACTCTGTATGGCATGTGAAGCCAGCTGTTATACCATTTGCAACCCCTTGAATACCAAATGAAAGGACACCACAACAGATATATTATAAAAATAGAATGTATTTATTCTAGTAAAAATACCCTCAGCACTCTTTATGGGATTCGAGGTAAGTACAACACAGTCTTATTTAAGCATACATAAGTCACACAGGTAAGTAATACAGTTAGGCCCTAGGGGCCACGCAAACCATATACTAAGTAAGTGGTATAAGAAGCACTGTCACGAACACAGGATAGGCCTAGGCCTAGGGAATCGCTGGGGCTACACTATCCTATCAGTTGCTAGGCAGTGGGAGGCCCACGGGATTCAGGTGCAGAGTGGAAACACTCACGAGTAATGCATTAAAGTCGATAGAAATAGTAGTATTTAGAAATTAAGAGTTTTAGGACACTTCGGAAGGAACTAGGAGTTAGAGACTTGGAAACTAGACACTTGGATAGTCAATACCCTTGTGAGCACCGGAGTACTCAAGTTACCTAGCCCACGGGCTGCGGGTGCATAGGTGTGAACTTGCGTCGGGTTTCATCGTCGACTCCTATGGATGCCTGAAGAAAGTTGCTGACAGGCAGTCAGTGAAGAGTGTCTGGTGGATTCCAAGGATGGAATCAGGAAGGAGGATACCTACAAGCAGAGGGGACAGAGTCTAGGTCACCAGCCAGGAGCCGGGAAGGAACCAGGCGATGTCGTGAAGATGCAGGTGAAGAGGTGAAGCTTGTCGCAGCAGCCACGGGTACCAGGAGGCGTCGAGGACGACCAGAACCAGGAGGCGAGCTGTCCCACAAAGGCTCTTGCTGTCGGCGGCGTCGATGTCGAGTTAGGACCCAACAAGCCTTGGCAAGCGTAACCCACGCAGGATGGAGGACTTGCTTCTGTTGCTTCCCTTTCACAGGGGAGCGGGTGCCAGTCTGGAGGAGCCGGACCAGCAAGGCAAAATTGAAGGTTCGTCGTCACAGAGGTCACTAGCCAACGGGCCAGCAACCGGACAACACGTCGAGCAACTCAGGTGCAGAAGGGCCCCACGCAGAACACGTGAAGTGTGGGGAGATGATCTTCTTTGCAGATGGTGCTCGGGATTGGGGCTTCTCAATTCCCCAAGTACAGCCTTGAGGAATCCTCAGAAGTCGCGCTAGTCAGTTACTAGCCACTTTTCCTAAGTCGCCGGTCCCACGTCCCTCGTCGCCTCCACGGGTCTCAGCTTTGCTGTAGATGTGGATCTGGTTCAGAGGTGTCTGGAAGTCAGGGCGCTGGTCAGTCTCTGCAGTCGTCCTCCGTAGGATCAGTCGCAAAGCAAGCAGCGGTCGCTGGATGGTGCCTGGCTGTCCAGGGTGGTCACTCCTTGGCCACAAGGGAGATTCTTCAGTCTTCTTCCGTAGTAGAATGTCGAAGGTCCAGAGTTTCTGTTCAAGATGCAGGTTCAGGATAATCTAAAGTTCTAGGGACTCAGCTCCCACTCTTATACTAATCTGGGGGGCTGGGTTACCTGCTAGGTCCCTCCTATGGGTGGGACCAGGGAGGGGGGTGGTTACACCCCCTTCCCTTTGTCCAGTTTCGCGCCAGGACTGGGGCTGGAGTGCCCCAGCACCGGTTTGAACTGGACTATGCATGGGACACCTTGTGTGCCCCAGGCAGTGTCTCGTTTCATTCATCCATCCCTGCCCCAATACACTAAGGCCTGTCTGGGGTGGTGCTAGCACCTCCCAAGACAGGAAACCTATTGTCCAAGCCTCCCTTGCTGGAAGGTCTCCCAGCAGCAGGAGGTCAGACTCGTGTCTGTGGCAGCAGCGTCCATTTTGTGACGCTGGGGCTCTGGTTAACTTTAACCGGGTAGTAGGTCTTCAACATGTCTTCTCCCTCTAGAAGGGAGGAATACTATCCTCACCGCCAGACATGGTGTGGGGGTAGTGTTCCAAAGTGTTAGACCATTACACAACATGTTTTGATAAAGCCAAACCATAGTTACCATAACCGCGAGGATTATAAGGCACTTTAAGAGTATATGGTAGGCAATATCATAGAACGGCTATAAGGACATGGTTCCGAAAGCTGCAGACAGGCTCAGCTCATGCTAGAGCACCACCTCACATGTTACCAAGCACTCTGCCTTCAGGATTGTTTAGGCCTGTCATAGGAGTGACTGATAGGTTACCCATGTGTCTATATATAAGGTAGGTATAGGAATACTACACCTAAGCAAGGGGTGAGTACACGACCTTGCCCCAGCTGAGTGATCAGCCAGTTGTGTCATAATGGAAGGCCAGCCAGGGGTGGCATAATGCATGCTGCAGCCCCTGGTAGGCCTAGGGTACACCTATGCCCTGGGTACCTAAGGTACACTGTACAGAGTCCAAAAAGGTGATCCTTACCAATTGGGTTATGCACCTAAAGTGCATAGTGAATTTAGAGAGAGAACAGCTGGGCTGTGGGTCTGATTAGCAGGCCCACAGTCACATCTAAGTCGAAAACCAGTGAAGCAAAAGCAAAAAGTGCGGGTGAACATAGAAAGCAGACCCTACTCTCCTACAGTGACCACTTTAGGGAGGAACAAAGCTGTTGTTCGAAGCACCACTTTATCTGGATGGACAGATAGGGAGGCTTGGAAGACGAGCCTAGAGCTAGCTAACTCTGCGAGCAGAGGTGATTGCAATTGGGAGAGCAGTCTTAAGCGTTAGAAACCTGATAGGGCAATTATAAAGGGAGCACACATAGGAAAAGTCAAACACAAATTTAAATCTCATTGGGGCATTATGAAAGGAGACGGAGGAAACAAGTGAGTAAGGCCATTAAGAAACCTATTGACAATGGGAGATTTGAAAAAAAGACGGCTGATCTAGAAGTATAAAAAAAGGCAGAGATAGCCGAAAGAGAAAACTTTAAGGGTGCCCAAAGCAGAGCCTGCTGGGCCAAAGAAAGTATCAACAACAAAACATCTGAAAGAGGGTTTAAAAAAGTAGGATCTGCTTTCATGGTTACCCCCTTTTTTTTGCTGGTGTCAGTATGTTTTTTTGACTAGTCTGACTGGGATCCTACTAATCAGGACCCCAGTCACTGAGCTTCCTCCCTAAATTTGTTATGGTAAGTACTTTGCTACCTCAACAATTGGCTACTGGTGTACCCTTGTACGTCCCCAGTATATGATGCTAGAGTACCCAGGGCATAGGTACACGAGGGGTCTCCCATGGGCTGTAGCAAGTATCATGCCACCCATGAGAGACCACTCACACTGTGACTACAGGCCTGCCATTGCAGCCTGTGTAAGCTGGTGCTAGCATCAGTTACAACAGATATAGGTTTCCTTATATCTGAGGTCACTACACTTTAAACCTTTAAGTCACCCCTATGGCAGACTCCTCAGTTGTGAGGGCAGGGTTCTTGGTTAAAAGTGTGAGGCTGCATGAGCAGGGCCCCTCCCACACCCCGGAGTCGATTCTTCAGGCTTTGCAAGTGCGGTCAGCCATTTAAAAACATATAGTGGACATCAGTCAAAACGAGATGTCTAACTATATATTGTTTGCACCGAAACTGGCCATGTTTGATATTAAACATGTTGGTATCATACGCCAACACCGATTCCAGTGTAGAAGTATGATCCCATGTACTGGGGGGCTCCCTTGGGGTACCCGCTGTATTCCCAGTTACAACCTTTTAGGGTCTGACAACAAGCTAGTGCTGCTGCCAACCCCAGACACGATTCTGCCCTCTGCTGCTGAGCCAATAGGTTTCTTGTCACAGGGAGGTGTGACCACCTCCCCTGACAGAACTTAGTGTATTGGGATGGGGGCACTTCCCAGCGCCAGACTACTTTGAAGGACACATTTGGTGCCCTCTTTGCATACTCCAGTTGGAACCAGTTCAGGAACCCCTTGGCTCCCACACTGGACAAAGGCCATGGGAGTATCCTCCCCTCTGTCCAGCCCTGTCTCTGGGAGGGGTCCCCGAGTTGTTCCAACCCTTTCCCTATGGTACTTGAGGGCTAACCTGTGGGTGGCTCTTCGGATTCATCATGGAACAAAACTCAAGTCTGAAACCACGTCAATCTTCGACTGTTTGGACACTTGGAATTCGCCTGGAAGCGAGACTGCATCAATGAAGACTTCGGCTGTTCCTGGTCTCACTCTTCTGCAGGTCTTCTTCGTCGTTTGTGCTTCATCCAGGTTCTTCCACAGACCTGTGGGCATCAAGGACACCGAAGTAATTTCCCTTGGAGTGAAGGAGTCACCCCCCTGAATCTGCAGGCAGCGCAACAAAGCTGACCGTATTGTTGCTCTGAGGTCCCACGGACTTCGAGAGGTTCAGCAACACAGGTGGTGATTCTGCAACTCCCTTGAGACCTTACCTGTCCTCTCTGCAATTTTGAGGCCAGTATCCCTTGTCGGAACCGCTGGGACCGAACCCATGTGCATTGCTTAGACTTGCCGTTGCCAAGGCTTGTTGGCTCTGCAATCCAGATAACTTCGAGCTACAAGAAACTCCAGCATCTCTTCCTGTCAAGATCATCCTCACCAGATCCTCTGCACCAGGGGCCTTCATCTTTGGTGAGCTGCTTAAGGTCCTCTTGCGATTCCTGTGCCTTTGGCCTGTGGTTCCTCCAGAGGGTCTTCGCCTGCTTCAGTGGGCTTCCCTACTTACTCGGGGCCTCCCCTGACACTCCTGCACTTGGTGAGTCAATTGCTGGTCCCAACGTTGTACCGTCATAGTTTTCCACACCTGTTGCTGCTGCCACGGCTTGCTGGCACTCCCGCCAGACACTGACCCCCCACAGGTTATCGACCTCCTATGTGGTACAGCTCATGCACAGCTCCTGGTCTTTCTCAGTGTCGCTTGGTCCTCACAGCTGCAGTGAGGTTACTCTCCAACCTTCTGTCTTCAACAGGATTTCTTCAGGGTTCACTGGAAACAGTCCTTCTTCAAAACTGCAAACACAACTTTCCCGTTGACTTGTATTGAGTACTAGGCTGTTTCTCCACTCTGCTCACAGCCTCCGTGGGGTTCCTGGGTACTTACCTTGGGTGGTTCCTTGTGTCCCCAGCTCTTCTGAGTCCCCTGGTCCAAGTCCTGACTTTGTCGCAGTTCGCATTCCACATTTTTAGTATATGGTTTGGTCTCCCCCTGAAGACCACTGTGTATTGTGCTTACTTACGTTTTGCAATTGAAGTATTGCTGTGTATTTGTACTGATATCTCCGGGAAGGAGATATACCAATGTGTTAGTGAGTGTTGTGTAATAAAGAAGACTATTTCTTATAAACAATGTGTGGTTCTTTTTCATTTAACCTACACTATATGATTAGATCCGGTATAACAAGCTGCTTAACACTCCTCCTGGTTAAGCCTGAAGGCTGCTCTCTACAGCTACCACTTAGAGAGCTTACTAAGGTTGTCGAAGACCACTAAAATCTTGTTTGGATTAGTGCAAGGTTGTTCACTTCCATGAGCGCGCACCATATACTAAGCCAGCCTCCTACACTTGGCTAAACAGCAAACGTCTTTCAGCGTCCTGCATAGATGGTCTTGGTAGAGGAACATCTGGCTGCCAAAATCACATTCAGCACTTCCAGAGGGAGACTGAAGGCCGTCAACAGACACTGCTCAATCTTCAAGCATGGAGGTGTAAGTTGTGCAGGTTCAGGACCTTGGCATGCTGTTGCAACAGCAGGAATTCATGAAGAGGCAGCTGAAACAGAGGACAGATATTCATGGCCAAAACGTCTAGGTACTACACTCTCCTGGCCAATCCAGAGCTATTAGGTGAGCACAGTGGTTCCTGGCCTCCTTCAGAACTTTGGGATAGAGAGGTAGAGGCGGAAAGGCATACAGGAATCCCAAACTCTAGTCTAACCGAAAGGCACCTCCAAATGCGAACTGCCTCTGGAATTCCATCTCGCAAAAGTCTGAACACAGTGCATTCTCAGCACTGGTGAGAAGAGCGACTCAGCCAGTGCCAGAGGCGCAGAGCCTTCCGGCATTGGATCCACGACCCTACTTCACTCTGCTTTTTGGGGTAGTGATCTTTGTCAGTACCTGAGCTCATTCTTTCTTATTGGGCGAAAGACTGCTTTTAATGCCAGCGAATCAGCCGCAATTCTAGCTGGTTGAAGTGAGGTGGGTTTTTGCAGTAGGGCAGTGTCCTCTGATCTCCACCTCTCCCAGATGACATCCTCAACCCTTAAACAATATATCTGTCACAACTGTCGGCTCTGGGTGGAGTAGGGAAGGGGACTGCCACCGGCATAATTGTGGTCTTGCAGCCAGCAGATTTTTCACAGTGTCCTTTGAGACCTGGACAGAATTCAATAAAATCCACTGGTGCTGAGCCCACCTAGACTTCAGACCCTACTGCATAGTGCACATGTGCCACCTGGCATGGTCTACCTGCAGGATGAAGAAGCCTCAGAGCGACTCTCACTGAGACAACAGTAGCGGCTAAATTAAGGCACGCTAGGTTACAAGGTGGTCTAATGCTGGTTCGTTTTTAAACCTTTTGATATTTTAAAGCTCTGTCGACATTTTGGATTTTATTATTTTAATTTTCACTTACTGAGGGCTGGAGGGGGCTCTGGTGGTGGCAGGTGGAGTCTCATCTGCTGCAGGCTTCAGTAGTCTTTCGGGGACTGTTTTTCCCCTCCCCGGTGCACCGCAGCACAGTGCTGTGCTGTTTGAGTGGAGGGAGGGGCTGTTAGTTTCACTGCTTCCGGTTTCCCCCGTCTCAGGAAGGGCAGCGGTCTAGTTTCTTTTACCGCGCCCTTCCGGTATAAAACCCAGCAATGACTCGGACGCTCGCAGCCAAGGGCAAGCCCGCCTGCGCCTGATCATGCCTGGACCGTGCCTAGTGCCAGTCCCCCTGGCTGTTTCTCCATTCAACCCCATAGGATTTATAAATACTCCAAAGACTTGCTCCAAGAACTTAGTTCTGGCAGGACTTGTAATGGTCCGGCCCTATCTCCTGAGGATTGTGATAAGGTAGCGACTTGTCCAGAATGTAACATGAGCCTTCTTTTTTTTTTGAAATATTTTTATTGAAAACATGAGCCTTCTTAATCTGAAAGTTAAAATCCTTCATACACCAGATGGAAAGTTTGTTACTGATACCACACAGGGTTGGTGTACCCTTATAAATGCACGTTCTCTGATGAAGCATGGTTTGGAGTTTGCAGATTTTTTAGAGGCTCAGCGCCTAGACATAGCATTTATTACAGAATACTGGGCTGACGCAGTGGCCGGACCAGACCTGGCCGTAGCAGTCCCTCCAGGTTTCCTTAGTCACAGACTAGACATGACAGGAAAAAAAGGAGGAGGTATTATTATAATATACCGTCAGTCCTTTGCAGGATCTTTCACTGAACTTGCTAGCCTAAACGATGTAGAGGCACTAGCCTTTAAACTTCAGCTGTCAAAATATTATTCCTTCAATGGAATACTTTTGTACTGGCCCCCAGGGACCTGTTCTGATTTTTTCTACTTTTTCTCAGCTTTTAGATTTAAAAATCGATTCACCGGATTTTAGGATTCTAGGGGTTTTTAATATGCATTTAGAAAATTCAGAGAACAAGGACACGGCATGTCTCACTGCAATGCTGTTTAGTCTCAGGCTAAAACAACGGGTAAATGAACCGACGCATCAGGCAGGCTACCAACTTGTTGGTATCTTCTCTGACTGCCTGCATTTATCTACATCAGCAGTCCTACCCTTGCTATGGTCTGATTATCGAGCAGTTATGTTTAATATTAAAGTAGCTCACTTTAATACATCTCACAATAACATTTGTCCAGTAAGGCTCTCATGTAATTGGCATGTGATAAAGGAGACAGAACTAAACGGTATCTTATCATATACACGGCCTTGCATAAACACAGATCCTGATGGAACGGCTAAACTAGATCTGGACTGGTTGGAAAATGCCGCAGAAATAATTGCGCAGGTTAAACCCCTTCGGAGAAACCGGGACACACCCTCTGAACCTTGGCTCACAGAAAACCTAAGACTGCTTAAACAAGCATGTCGTAGGCAGGAAAGAAAATGGAGGCGTAAGTATGAGCATTCAGGAAAAAAAGAGATACAAGCTTCTTTTAGCCTCATACAAAAATTTGATTTTTAAAGAGAAATCCAAAGATTTCACTCAGAAGAAAGAAGCAGACAAAAATTCCACAAAATAACTTTTTGCAACTGTTAAACAGCTACCTAAACTCCCTGAAAAAGAGGTTTCAGGGAATGGACCAGACCTTCTGTAATTTACCTGCTTTCTTTTTTCAAGATAAGGTCAAGTCGGTTTTTAATCTTTTTTCCTCCAATCCTTTGACTGATCACAATGACTCTCAAATTAAAATTAATGAATGTCACAGTGACTCCTAAACTATTATTAATGAATGTAAGGTCTACTTCACTTCTTTTGCCGAACTTTCCCAGGACCAAACTAAAACCATTCTCTTGCAAACAAAGTCAGGATCCCTGCAGGATCCATCCCCACTAAAAACAATTCATTTAGTAGCTGACACTATTTCGGACCACCTAACAAATATTTAATCTTATGATTAGGTCAGGAAAATTCCCCAGTGTCTGGAAGATAGCTTACATTCTTCCTTTAATCAAAAAATCTAACCTAGATCCTTTAGATCCTGGGAAGTACCGTCCCATTTCCAGATTGCACCTTTCAGTACAATAAGTGAAAAAGCTCTTAACTCACAGTTGACAGCCTTCATCCAGGATCAGAGCCACCTAGACCCTTGCCAATTCGGATTTAGGAAACATCACAGTACAGAATTGGCATTGATGAGTGCCTCGGAACAGATTAGATTGACACTGGATGCGGGGGGTAGTTCAGTGCTGGTCCTATTGGAACTTTCAGCGGAATTTGACACTGTAAACCACCAAATCCTGCTGAATAGGCTGGAGGATATTGGGGTAAAATGTAAATCCTTGCTTTAGTCAAATCATTTCTGTCAGACAGAATTCAGTTTGCTGCAGCTGATAATTTAAAATCCTCATTCTTCTCTCTCCCTTGCGGCATCCGCAGGGTTCGTCTCTTAGCCTGACCCTTTTTAACATCTATGTGGCCCCTTTGGCCAAACTCATTAGATCATTTGAGTTCTCTGCAGTTACCTATGCAGATGATACCCAATTAGTGATCTCTGTATCATCCAATATTTTAGACACAGCAAAGCGTTTTTACAACTGTATGCAGGAGATCGGAAAATGGATGGCCCAAAACTGCTTTAAGTTTAATTCAGGAAAGATGGAGGTACTGCTCTTTGGGAAGGACCCTTACTTTTGGTCCCAAGACTGGTGGCCACCTGAACATGGACAACTTCCGTTGCCAGTTACGAAGGTAAAAAAATCTCCGAGTTATCTTTGATAACCAATTGACCTTCAAAGGGCATGTAAATACAATCATGTCTGCCACTTTCTTTATTATGAAACTTTTACAAAAGATCTTTCCTTTCATTCCGAAGGACCTGCAGAAAACAGTAATATTAGCAGCACTTCCCATCTCTGGAACAGCCTCCTTTTATTCCTGAAAAAGGAAACGGACCTACTATACTTTAGAAAAAAACTAAAAACCTGGCTTTTCAATCTCTAAACTCTGGCCAGCCTCCCAACCTGATACTGCCCAGTTTGCAAGCTTGCATGCCTAGTCACCTTGGGGTAGTAGTGCGCGTTTATCATAAATTTTTATTTCATTTAATTCATTACAAAGGTTGAAACATTGGGCTTCCAGCCCATATGTCCCGGACTTTGGAGCCGAGGAAAGGCTCAAAATAGGACCTTATCGAGGATGGTACCAATAAAAGGGAGCCCTTGTGAAGTATTCAGGTGTGATTTTGGCTCATTAATGGAGAATCCCAGAGTTTGGCCCTCGTTTGTCGGTGGACCATGACAATTTGTGGCGAATCCGCCGTCAACAACCAGTAGTCGTGGTAAGGTAAGAGTGGAATTCCTAACCTCTGAAGACAGACACCATCACTTTCATATACACCCAGGAGAAGCTGGTAGAGCCAAAGGAGAGCACCGAAACCAAAGTGCTAGTTGCCTACTTGGAACCTGAGGAAGCGTCTGTGGCACAGCAGGACATGGATATGAAGATAGACGTCCTGGAGATACAATGGCATAATGTGAGCATCTTGAACTTGTTCTTTTGAAAAAGAATTTCACAGGTTGGATATCTTGAACATGTATGTATGTATCTATGTATGTGGTATTTCTATAACTCAAACATAGCCATAGTGGAACCCCCGTACATAGTCAAAGACAAGCTTAAAGTTGGTGAGTAATAGAAGAGGAAGCGGAGTAGTGGACGATTAATGCATTGTGATGTAGTGTTCTTTAAAAAGAAATAACTCTTTCTTAAATTAAAGCAGTGTTGGGGAGGTCCTGATGAATACGGGGATATTGTTCTAGATCCCAGGTGCACAGATGGAAAAGGCCTTGTATTTTCTTTTTCTACCTATCTTTTTTGGCTCCAGACAGTAATGGGAGAAGCAACCAGTCCCAGCTTCTGCTGCCGGCACCCTCTATGTAGCTAACCCCTCCAGGAGAGCTTGAACTTCTTGTTTGAGAATGGACAAGTGGCCCTCTGAAAGTTGTGGTGAACGAGGCATATTTTGGAGGAGTGGAATAGAGTGGCAGGGCATAGCCACATTAAACAATTTAGGAATCTGGCTCTGTATTTACAATACCAAAGTAAGGTATAGTGTGCACAGAGACCTGTGGATCCCTAAAGGTATGGCAGAGGCTAAATTAGATAATCACTGATAGCTCTATGTGTGGTAGTGAGGTCGAGCAGTTAGGCTTATCAGAGGGTGTGCTAAGCATTTATTGTATTCACTACGGCAAGAAATGATGGCACACACTCAGAGACAGAGTCCAGACCAATTGGGCAAGTAGAAAAAAGGTATACTTAGGTTCTATTTCTAGAGCCATGCAGGACTTGGCACAGATAGGTAAAATATACTTTAAAATGCAAGACCTTACATGGAAATGCACTTGTAGGTGAAAATTTTATTTTTACAGGTGTGTATCTGCTTTTAAAACAGTTCAGAATACTTTAAAATTACTTTGGATTAATTTTGGATTGCTTTTAAGTTACATTGACTACTCGGGGTGATATATCTAGATATCACACCATGGGTCCTATAATTCAGAGGTAAGTAAGACAAATCACGTTTCAAAGCAGTGTTAAATTTTTTTCTATACAAAAAAGCAGGTTGGCACTTGGATCATATCAGAGGAAAATCCTCAACATGGGTTCCTATACGTTTGCAGGTAAGTAAATGACTTACAAGGTTGGTTGTCTGGGGTTAGAACTAAGGTGCCCCACGATTCAAGGAGGCACTTAAGTTGCACCAACAGCGGCACTCGGGCGGCGGGTGCAGAGGCCTAGTGTTAGCCAATGGCACTAGGGGGGCCTGCGGTTGGGGACTGCTCACGAGCAGGCTACTCTGTTGTGGGAGAAAAGCTCCTGGGTTTAAGATCAGCACTGCAGGGGCCAACAATCAGCACAGGAGCTGCAGCAGCACGGGGTGGCAGGATGATGCATTGTGCCAAAGAGACATCAGAAGCCCTGTAGATACCAAAGGAGATTTTCAGTTCGGAAGAAGGGAAGCACGTTCGGACAAGGAGTTTTCCTGAGGGCGTCCACTGGCAAGAGAGGTAAGTTGGATTGTTGCGGGATGCCTGGACACAGTCTTTTGGGACACCCAAGGCAGCGGGGCCTCGGGTGCAGGGTGTCTTTAGGCACCGGGTTTTCTTATCAGCTCCCGTTAAGGTCGGGGTACCCCTCTGGTTGAGGCTACAGGTGTCGGGTTGGAGATTGAGGCAGGTCGGGAACCACCGGCTTCCAGTTCTGGATTGCTGGGAGACCTCCTAACGTTGGGCTACTTGAACTGAGGCCGTGGGCATTGGGTGCAGCACCGCGGATTCAGCTGTATCCGGAGTCTGTTTTTGGAGTCTTTGGTTGGGCAAATTCGGTGCTCAGGGGAGACAGCCTTTTTGTTGAAGGCAGGGCAGGTTCTGGATGACTGCTGGACAAGCCCGGGTTTCGCTGGTTGCAGCTCGAAGTAGGGACAGGACTTGTAAGGCTGGAGCCAAAGCAGTTGTCCTCCTCTTTCTTGTTCAGCACGGCACGGTCAGTCTTCTTTCTTCTCCTTGAGTCTGATGAGGCAAGGATCGGAGTCGCCACTAAATACAAAATTGAGGGCCGTTACAGGGTTGTTCAAGTAGGGACCGATGGGCCCCTTCCTTTGGGTAAATAAACCCTCTATTATGCTACCCTCAATTGAGAGGGGGGCATGAGCCTCTCTCTGGCTGGCTGTGTCCCCTCATCTTCAAGATAGAGGGGAATGAGGTGTGTGCTTCACCTTGCCTCCACCACCTGAGGGGTGAGGCTGGCAAAGGTGGGCACACTGCTCTTCCTAAATTGATTTTCCCACCTATTTTCCTGCCCAAAGTGGGGATCAGACCAGTAGGATAGCTAACAAAGGCGGTAGGCCTTTGAAGCTTCCCCTTCATGGACCTAGCCCATCCTGGGGGAGGAAGCATGACATCTCTGCCCAGGATGGGCTTTGTTTCTAGACACAGAGAGTGGCGGCCCTCTATCCAGGGGTCCAGAAACCTGTCTGGTGGTGGCAAATGGCAGGCAGCCATTTAGGAACACCACCAGGGCTGGGCATCGTAGAGATACTCTGATGCCCTCTGAGGGCATTTTACATTAAATCTCACACTGGCATCAGTGTGGGCTTATTGTGCTGAGAAGTTGGCTGCCAAACTTCTCAGGTTTCAGTAAAGCCTTTATGGAGCTGTGGAGTTCATATTCTCTATAGTCTTTTTGGCTTTACTGTAGTTACAATGCCTAAGAATGGACTTAGACACTGTAGGGGCACTGTGCTCATTCAACTGTACCCTCACCTGGGGTCTAGTGCACCCTGCTAGAGGGGTGATTTACCTAGCCCAATGGCAGTGGGTTGCAGGCATGGCCTACAGGGACAAGAGCCATGTTGACTCTTCACTTTTCTCTGCACCAAAACACGCAGCCTGCAATGGCAGTGTGTGGGTGTTAAGGTGCAGGGTCTCTAAGGGTGGCACAATAGGTGCAGCAGCCCTTAGAGGCCTTCCCTGGTCACAGTGCCCCTGGTAGCCATGGTACCTTTTACAAGAGGTTTACCTATGGCCAGAGATGTGTCAATTGTAGGTTCAAAGGTACAGTTTTGGGAAAGAACACAGGCCCTGGGAACCGGATTGTCAGGGACCCAGGGTAAATCAAGTCAAAGTGCATCAAGTGTCAGGCAAACAGTGGGGGGCAAGGGGGGTTGGGTAACCATGCAAAAAGGGGCACTTTCCAACAAGCACCCATCTGTACCCGACATCGCCACTGCCATCCCATACGGCTACAAGATCACCAGCAGAGACCGCACCAACGGAGTCGGAGGAGGAATCACCATCGTCCACAAGAACAGCATTAGGGTCTCGACCAGCACCGACAACACTCTCAGCCCCGCCGAACACATGCATTTCCAGATCCACACAGTCCCCAACTCCACCCTCAGAGGGACCCTCGTCTACAGACCCCCCGGACCCCAAACCCAGTTCAGCGACTCCATCGCCGACTTCATCAGCACGCACGCCCTGACCTCCACCGACTACATCCACCTCGTAGACCTGAACTTTCACCTTGAGAACAACAACGATAGCAACTCCACCACCCTGATCGATAACCTCGCCAACCTCGGACTGAGGCAACTCGTCACAATGCCTACCCACTCCGCCGGCCACACGCTCGACCCAGTCTTCTCCTTAAGCTCCCATGTCTCATTCAGCCACACCACCGAACTCCTTTGGACCGACCACCGCTGCATCCACTTCACCTTCCAGATACCCACCCACACCACCGCACCCAACAGATCCCCTGCCGCTGCTGGAGCAAAATCACCGAAGACCAACTACACGCAACCCTCGCACTCAGCCCACCCACCGAACCCTCCAACACCGACAACGCAGCCCACAACCTCAGACGTTGGATAGACGACTGCGCCAACACACTCGCCCCGCTGAAGAAAGCCTCCCACAGAGACACCAGCAAGAGGGCCAGCTGGTTCACCCCAAAACTCCTAGCCTCCAAGCGAGCCTGCCGTAAACTGAAGAAATGGCACAGTGAACATACTCCGGACAGCCACGCAGCCCACAAGGACGCCATCCTCAACCACCATCACCTCATCAGTACTGCCAAGAGGACCTCCTTCAAAGACCGCCTCAACAACAACGCACACAACAGCAAGGAGCTCTTTAACATCGTGAAGGAACTCTCCAACCCCAGCTCCAACACCACCAACATCCCGCCGTCGGAAGCCCTGTGCGACTCCCTCGCCACTTTTTTCCACAGCAAGATAGCAGCCATCCACGACCGCTTCAACACCCAGACAGCCCAACATACATCAACACAACAGACTCTCCGCACACCATCGACCACGACCCCCTGCTAGGCCTTGGCCAAAGTGAGTATCGATGACACCATCAAAACCATGAGCACAATCCACTCCGGCTCCCCGTCACACCCATTCCCGCACCACATCTTCAACATAGCCAGCAGCTCCATTGTACCCCATCTCTCGAGACCGCGACCTTCCCAGAGATCAGGAAACACGCCGAGATCAACGCCCTACTCAAAAAACCCAAGGCCGACCCGAGAGACCTCAAGAACTTCAGGCCCATCTCTCTGCTTCCGTTCCCTGCCAAGGTCATCCAGAAGATCGTCAACAGACAGCTAACCCGATACCTCGAAGAAAACAGAATCCTGGACCCTTCCCAGTCAGGGTTCCGCAGCAACCACAGCACCGAGACTGCCCTCATCGCCGCCACCGATGACATCAGGACCCTGCTGGACAATGGTGAGACCGTGGCCCTCATCCTCCTAGACCTCTACGCTGCTTCGACACCGTCTGCCACCGCACACTACGTGCACGCCCCCACGCCGTAGGGGTCCGAGACAAGGCTCTGGAATGGAGCACCTCCTTCCTCTCCGGCAGAACCCAGAGCGTCCGCATCCCCCCATTCCGATCCAAAGCCTCCGAGAGCATCTGCGGCGTACCCCAGGGATCTTCCCTCAGCCCGACACTGTTCAACATCTACATGGCCCCACACGTCGCCCGACAGCACAACCTCAACATAATCACCTACGCCGACACTCAACTGATCCTCTCCCTCACCAAGGACCCCATCACCGCCAAATCCAACCTCCACGAAGGAATGAAGGCCGTCGCCGACTGGATGAATATCAGCCGACTGAAGATGAACACAGACAAGACAGAGGTCCTCATACTCGGCTCCAACCCTTCAGCCTGGGACGACTCCTGGTGGCAGATGGCACTGGGGGCAGCCCCGACACCCACCGACCACGCAGGCTACCTGGGAATCATCCTCGACTCAACTCTCTCCATGACCAAGCAAGTCAATGCCGTCTCCTCCTCCTGCTTCACCACCCTCCGCATGCTCCGCAAGCTCTACAGGTGGATCCCGACAGATACAAGAAGAACAGTCACCCAAGCCCTCGTCAGCCGCAGACTCGACAACGGTAACGCCCTCTATGCGGGAGCCCCGACCAAGCTCATCAAACGAATGCAACGCATCCAAAACGCCTCTGCACGACTGACCCTCGAAGTACCACGCCACATCACCCCCACCTGAGAAACCTACACTGGCTCCCCGTCAACAAGAGGATATCCTTCAAGCTCCTCATCCACGCACACAAGGCACTCCACAAGACCGTCCCAGTCTACCACAACAGACTACTTTCCTTCTACATCCCCAACCGCCAGCTCCGCTCTGCCGACCTCGCAGTCGCCACCGTCCCTCGAATCCGAAGAACCACCGGCGGGAGATCCTTCTCCCACCTTCCCGCCAAGACCTGGAACATCCTCCCACTGAGCCTATGACAGACCCAAGACCTGCTGACCTTCAGGAGGCTACTCAAGGCTACTGGTGCACCCCACCCCCGCCGCCTTGAGACCCTCGCGGGTATGTAGTGCACTCTACAAATGACTGACTGATTGATTGATCTGTCCTATGTGATACTCTGCTAGCCATGGAGTTAATATTTTATCAGGCCACCAACTGGGAGACATAGTGCCTCTTAGGGAAAACTAGTTGTCGAGGGTGGGCAGGGATTGGGTAGTTTGCTGGCAATGGAGACCTGTTGGCCAGAAGTGCGATCTGTGCCTTGAAAGGCTTGAGAGATCTGTTCAAGTTGAGACATGGTCTGACGTGGCCTATTCAGAAGCCTTAAAAGGAGCGCAGGGGAAACTGCTGTGAAAACCTTGCTAGTTCAGGGGAGCACACTGATGCCTTGCTCTCTCTGAAGTGCTCAAGCCTGAATTGGACTTGTTTTCGAAGAAACTGGTGTCGTCCAAGGGCATGTTCATTAGTGATTTTTGGACATCACTCAAGAATCTTGTGGAACATACACAGGTGTGGCACCGAAGCTCCACGCTGGTACCCACTGCCATTTCCAGATAGTCTGTAGTATCCAGGCTCAACCCAATCATGCATTTCACTGTATCTTGGCTATCCTGAGTGATTTTTCTGAAGTTCATCTGGAACAGTGGGCAAGAATTGCACCCACCGTGTCCCATAACACGTCAAATAACACACCAGGAGGCAACTTCAACTTATGGGTCCGAGGTCTAGGCTGGGATTTGAGAACATGCACATTCCTTCATAGACCTCAACACTGTCTTGTGGGGTGGTCAGTTATGTAGTTAGGTTCAGACTACTGGTGAAGGCCAGAACTATAAGATTCTCAATGTTGGGTGCTGCAGGAGAAAATATGGATCTCCCTGAGCTGGTCCGTCTCTTCTGGCTATTTGGCAACTGAAGGAAGGGCAAGATCTGCGCTTTACACAAAAGCGTTTGGATCAGCACTTTATTAAAGGGGAGGAGAGGTTTTGTGGAATTCTGAACGGACTACAATATATCCGTGAGTACGTTAGTCTTTAGTTCCACTAACAGATTCTGGAGATCAAGTACTTCTGCTGCTCATCTAGTTATAAAATTAGGCAGACTCCTCTATAGAGGGGAAAGGAGGATAATTTAGGCTAGTGTAAGACAAGGTAACTAGGCCAAGAAACAGGTTTATGTCATCATATAATTGAGAAGTGTCATCATAGTCACCATGTTGCGGCTCTGGATATGAAAAAACGTAATGTAAAGGAAGCATATTGGGGAGTAGGGTGTACGTAGCGGTTGGCATAGACACCTGCTTGCTGTAGCAAAAGGGAGTAACTTAAACTGAAAAGGTGACAGAAACATATCTGTGGGAGAGACTGTTCTTCGCCGGAGATGGACTTTTGTATTGCAAAGTACTTCAATGCTCAAAAAGCAAAGTATAACAATCTGTGTGTGGTTGACTGAAAGCTGCACAAAGCCTCCAAAGATCTCTTTCCTGAGCCAAAGCAGCAGAGTCAGCACAGTGCTACAGCACACAGGTAGCTAGAGTGAAGGAAGCCATGACAGTCGACAAGGTATTGCAGCGAAAGGATCTAACCTGAATGTCCAGGCAATATGAGGTAAAAGGAGGATCAACATCCCCACTATTGTTAGAGTTAACAAATGAGTCAAAAAAATGGAGGAGCTGCAAAAATAATTAAAGAGTCGGTGAAACAAAGAGGCAGTCCCTTTGGAGCGCAAAGATTTGGAAGGAGGAGGCTTGTTAATATGTATGTGCTTCATTCTGGAAAATTACCATGCCCAAACGAACAAGCAAAAAGAAAGCAGCACTAAAAAAGTGCTAAAGACAGACAGACCCGGAGATAAGTTAGGAGAGAAACCCATAAAGAAAGTTAAAAACGCAAAGACTGACTTTAGCACTGGGACAGAAAAAAATCATTAGGTCCATGCCTTCCATTAGGTACTTTTTAGGTCGAGCCTATAGCGGCAGCGCGCGTGCGCTGCGCGCTTTGCGAGGCATGAAGTATTCAGAATGGAGTGGAAACTCCGCCCACTCTCTGCCCATCTTTTTCAATGGCTTGTGTCTTTGTCATTCCTAAATGCTGCCTTCCGATTGGTTTTAGGCTTGTTAGTCCCTCCTTAAGACAGCCATGTCGTCATTTGTATCCTTCCATGGCTACTGGCCCCTTTACTTCGAGTGTTGCACAGTATGTTTTATTTAGATTGTGAGCACTATTTTCTTCCCGTGCCTTCCCTGCCACCCTCCCGCAGTCTGTGCCCTCTCACCCTCCCTCCTGTTGTCCGTGTTGCCTTTACTACACCCCCTCTCGTTGTCCGTGGTGCCTTTACACTATCCCCCTCCCTCCTGTTGTCCGTGGTGCCTTTACACTATCCCCCTCCCTCCTGTTGTCCGTGGTGCCTTTACCTTCCCTTCCCTCCCGTTGTCTGTGGTGCTTTTACCCCAACCCCCTCCCTCCTGCTGTCTGTGGTGACTTTACCACACCCCCCTCCCTCCCGTTGACCGTGGTGATTTTACCCCTCCTCCCTCCAGTTGTCTGTGATGCATTCCCCCACCTCCCCTTGTCCGTGGTGAGTTTACCCTACCCCTCCTTCCAGTTGTCCGTGGTGCCTTTAACCCACCCTCACCTACCGTTGCCCGTGGTGATTTTACCCCACCCCCTTCCTCCCGTTGTCGATGAGGACTTTACCCCATTGTCCGTGGTGCCTTTACTCCACCCCCCTCCCTCCTGTTGTCCAATGTGACTTTACCCCACCCCCCTCCCGTTGTCTGTGGTGACTTTACCCCCACCCCTCTCCCGTTGTCCATGGTAACTTCACAGACAAAGGGAGGGAGGAGGGTGGGGTAGAGACTTAACCACGCCCCCCTCTCTCCCGTTGTCCGTGGTGCCTTTACCCTGCCCCCCCCATTGTCTGTGGTGCCTTTATCCCATCCCCTCCCTCCCGTTGTCCATGGTGACTTTTCCCCATCCCCTCCCTCCCGTTGTCCATGGTGACTTTACCCCACCCCCCTCCCTCCCGTTGTCCGTGGTGACTTTACCCCACTCCCCTCCCTCCCGTTGTCCGTGGTGACTTTACCCCACCCCCCTTCTGTTTTCCGTGGTGACTTTACACCCCTCCCGCTGTCCGAAGTGACTTTACCCCCCCCCCCCCCGTTGTTCGTGGTGCCTTGTTAAGCTCTGCAGTAGAGGCAGGCAACAGAAAGCAGGGATAGCTTATACCCAGCAAGGGTCAGCATCGGCCCCATCCAGTGGTGAGAGTGATTCCCAACCCAAATGAACATCTCACATTTAAATTACTGCATCCATTTCAGAATTATAGGATTCTGCCGATTGTGCTAATTAAATCAATGTGCTCTGTGGATTTTTACCTAATAAGATGCGAAACTGCCCTCGCTAGAGGCTGTCTATGCAAATGCCTGCATGTTTTCATGTTTGCAGGACTCTTCAGTGCAACAGCATTTCACCACAGTGGAAAGTTACGTTAAAGTAAGCCTATAGTATGACGGGCAGCTCACACTGAAATGCTGCCTCGTCTATACATACGTCACTCGCTCGGCGTCTCTGCCTTCATTCTTTAAAATAGCATTAGGCCGGCAGTCCCGAAATATAACACCACTAAAAACCCATCAAAGGCGAAGATGGTGTTGTGGCACTAGGTACCAACAGAGTTAACATTTTCAGATCCTGTGCGATTCCTCGAAGTTAAAGCTTACGTTTTAAAAAGGTAAAACTAATATAGTTTATTAAAGGAGCACACATGCCAGGAGTCGCTCTGGAGCTTCTGGAGAAAAGCAGAGTAACGCGAAGGATGGTTTACAGAATCCATCTCAACTATTCTGCTTCTGGTCATTTTGGAGTCTTTAGAAGACTCCTGTTTGAGAATGGTCGCTGTTTTTTAGTCAGAACAGTTTGGATACTCCAAGAGGGAAACATGCAGCTTTGACGCTGCAGCAGCCAAAATAAAATACAAATCTCACTGGTTAATGGCATTCAATGTATTTTGCCATGGTGACTTAGTTTGGTAAACTTTTTGTTCTTGTGTGTAGGGTATGCTCAAGGAAAACATAGCCCAATGTTAGTCAAATGTGTGCCAGCTTGCATGTAAAATTTTAAACTCTGCAAGGTGTGTCTGGTTTCATGCTAACTTTCAGCTTAATTCTTAATATTGTAGCTAAAGAGATGTGTGCTAGGATGCTAAAATAAGGTCCACTTGACTTACCTGTTCTACATTTTCATGCAATTGTCCTGTCCAAGACCACCACTGTCACACGTATAAGGTTCTCAGAAAGGGCCCGTGAAAATATCCAGTAGAGAAACTACCCATCTCAGAAGCACAACGCCACATCAGAAGCCAGGACATCCCCGGACTGGAAACAAAAATGGCAACATAATAGACAGGCCTTCTCCATCTCTGCCCCTATCCTCGGAAACAAAGCCCCTGTTAACATTAGAACTGCCCCAACCCTTTTCAGCGAACACGTCTCCGTGCAATATGGAGTGTTTAATTTGCAAAAGTGCCATGGCCCAAATTTTGCTCAAAAGTCTGCGGCCGCTGCTATCAAAGGTTGGTGTACCAGATACCAATGCTGATAGACTTGATTCCATCTCATGCCTCGTTAATCCATCACAACACACTGCCTCTTTATCTCACTCTAACACTATTTTTCATCCCTGCTTTCTTCCTCAGTCGGCGTTATTCCGTCTTTCTGTTTCCCCCTTAATGTTTTTCGCTCGCTTCCACTGAATCAAACTGACGAAAAATAATTGCCAATTCCAAAAATGAGTGTTGATAGGCCCCACCTGCAACCACCCGCTCAAATTAAGCAGTGAATAAGTCTTGCCACTCATGAATGCTATTCTCCATTGTAACAATCTAAAAACATCTCAGGACTCCCTTTGTAAATTGCTTTGCAAACACCTATGCATACATTTACATGTCCTGTTGATGTTAGAACATGATGAAAATGGGCCATCCGAGCCTCTTATTTAAAAAACGTACAAGCGTTGAGTTCAATGAAAGCAGTTTATTTTAAAAACCCAATGCATTTCGGGCCTCTTGGGCCCTTCGTCAGGGGAACTGAAAATAACAACAACACATACATTAGATACTGTTCGCTAATTAATTTTCAACATTTCAATAAAAATGCTGTTCACTAAATGTGACTCTTCAATTATCCGTGGTTCATACCAATGAGATTATTTATAATGTTCCTCTAAACCTCTTAACACGTCCGGCAACACTCAGTTCCTTTCATTTTTATATATCACGACTTCACTCGAGCTATGCTTAAACTTCTTGAGTTACCTCCACCCCCACTATCACTTAACTTATCACACTACCTCTGTACGTGCACGATTATCTCCTTGTTCCCGTTACCATTACAGAAAACCTCAGTCTTTTCTTCTAACCACACCCACGCTCTTGGCTTCCTCCTTCCCAACCAACAATACGGCACTATCTTTCCCTTCTTAGAAGTTGTTTTCCCCGTCGGTGCATCTATCAACTCTGCTCAACCACATTTACATTTCCCCACACGTACCTGCTGACACCCTCCTCATCTCTCCTTCATAACGACTGTCACCTCATCGATTTCACTGCCCGAATTTAAACACTAAGGTGACAACCCACTTTTCCCGCGTGATGGCGCCTGCATTATTCTCCCGCGTTCGCCACGAATACTACATAACCCACAATGCACAGAGGTGATGTCCTTAAAACTTAAACCACGATTCTAAATCTATTCAAATCATTTTATATCTGTTAATCTACATATATTGTCAGCATAACTTCACAAATAAAAACAACTTAGTAACGCATTATCTTTTAGTGATGCATTGTTTCTTGCTGATATTTCAATGTTCATCTGACTTCTAAATAAATCAACGTGCTTTTTGAACGAAGATGTTCCGCCTTGCATGAGCGTAGCGATGTGGATTCCAATAAATCCCATTTTTTATCGATGAGGTGACAGTCGTTATGAAGGAGAGATGAGGAGGGTGTCAGTTAGCAGGTACGTGTGGGGAAATGTAAATGAGGTTGAGCAGAGTTGATAAATGCACTGACGGAGAAAACAACTTCTAAGAAGGGAAAGATAGAGCCGTATTGTTGGTTGGGAAGGAGGAAGCCAAGAGCGTGGGTGTGGTTAGACAAAAAGACTGAGGTTTTCTGAAATGGTAACGGGAACAAGGAGACAATCGTGCACGTACAGAGGTAGTGTGATAAGTTAAGTGATAGTGGGGGTGGAGGTAACTCAAGAAGTTTAAGCGTAGCTCGAGTGAAGTCGTGATATATTGAAATGTTGAAAATTAATTAGCGAACAGTATCTAATGTATGTGTTGTTGTTATTTTCAGTTGACCCTGACGAAGGGCCCAAGAGGCCCGAAATGCATTGGGTTTTTAAAATAAACTGCTTTCACTGAACTCAGCGCTTGTACGTGTTTTAAATAAGAGGCTCGGATGGCCCATTTTCAACATGAGAAACCCAGGAAAATGCTTACCTTGCATGCAGATTTGAACAGTGTTATGAGTTTAAAGAGACAAGAAATATTGAAGTAATAAACTGGACTAATCCTGAAGATAATGGAAAAATTAAGTGTAAAACAGATTGGGCTGTGCCGCTGGAGTGAAAGGTCGCCCCAATAAGATGTTGTGAAGTTTGAAACGTGCAGTTTGGGCTAGGCACGTCACCAGTGACAAGCACGCCAAGACGAATTGCTGTGAAAAATTAGGAAGAACTGAAAACAAGAATAGGTGTGCAACCTGCACATTTGATGTTTGATGTTAGGACATGACACATTTAGGGGTTGATGCACTAACCCTTTTTAAGGTTATGTCAATTATACTTATGCATGGACATGCTGCATTCAAAGAATACATGAGTGCACGCAATTCACAAAGGTAAAATCTATGTGTGTAACATACACTAACTCTTGGTACATTATGAACATGCCATGTCCTGACAGGTATGTAAAAGATGGCAAACCCAAGGGATTGTCAAACCAAGGCTGCCTGCACGCAATCGGTCGAAGTATTCAATTTGGGCTGCTGGATTTCTACGCAGTGAGGCAGGGGCATAGGTTGGTCCCCTTCCGTTGAAGTCATGTGAGATCTACCTTGCACTAATGTGCGATAATATGCTGTATCACTAAATACATGTGAGGTCCCAAAGGCGAGACCGATTGCATTGCAAATGCTTGTTTACATTTATTTTCATTGAGCAATCAGTAGGTCAGGTACCATCAGAGAGAAATAAAGGGCAAAAAAGGAGAGGAGTTCAGCGCAATACAAACAGTATTACCAACCATAAGGAAAAATGTCTGTTGAGAAACGCATTTCTGTTACAAACAGCTGAAGTAAAGGTATAGGTGGCATATGAGAGAGGTGAAACAGTTCATAAACAAACTAAAGTCAAGAAGCTTGTTTACAGACCGCAGTTAGGGTTGACAAAAAAACTAACTTGAAGATCTAACAAATATAGAGACAACACACCTGAGAGGGAAGAAAACATAGAAAATCTACTGGATATAACATTCGTAAAAGATCCCAGTGTTTCAGGTAATAACCAGCATGAAATTTGCCAAAAAATTTGGACCAGCATCGGAAAGGGAGTAGCAAAGAAACTAATGAGGAAAGTAGAGGAGGGATTGTTGCTCCTTGATTTAAAGAACTGTTAGCTGAGTAAAGAAAGGTTTTGTTAATGTGAAACAAACCAGATGAACAAGTTACTTACCTTCGGTAACAATGTATATGTAAGAAACATTAGTTAGTGATAGATTCCTTACCTTAGAATTACCCTCATGCGTCAGACTGGATCTGGAAAGTTTTCATCAGCAGTACCCCTGCGCGTCGAAAGGTGGTGTCGAGCGGCTCCATGTAGGTCGTTGGAGTCGCGGTTGACGAGATGACGTCGCGGCAGCTACTTAGACGCCGCCCTAGCGCGCTGACGTCAGTTCTGTACATGACTTTCCGCGCCAGGAACGCAGAGCCAGGCAAGATACTGACCGCTGGTGCTTTGAAACTAGGGCCCTGAAAGGGTTGACCTTAACCCAAGAAATCAGTTTGCAGAACGGAAAGGATGGGTGGGACGGTAAGAAATCTATCACTAACTAATGTTTCTTACAGATAGATCGTTACCGAAGATAAGTAACCTGTTCATCTAAAAGAAACACGTTAGCGATTGATTCCTTACCTTAGAATAGATACCCCAGCAATACCAACCCCGGTGGTGGGTCTGCGAACCAAGATCATACCAGGAAGTCCAGAAAACAGAATGGCCAAAGAAGCAGTCTCTCCGGACCACATAGCAGCCTGACAGATGTCTTGTAAGGGGACACCACTTCCCAATGCCATAGTGGCAGCCGTCGCCCTGGCAGAATGGGCACGCAGCCCAATCGGAGGCTCCTTTTTTGCCAGAGAATAACAGGCTTTAATACATAAGACGACCCATCGGGAGATAGTCCGCTTGTGTACAGCCCAACCTTTTTTGGCGCCTACGTAGCCAACAAAGAGCTGGTCATCCACCCGGAACTGTTGTGTGCGGTTCAGGTAAAAGGAGAGCGCACGTTTTGGGTCCAGATGGTGGAGCCTCTCTTCCACTCTGGAAGGATTCGGAGGCGGAAAGAAGATGGGAAAAGTGATGGTCTGCCCGATGTGAAAGGCAGGGACAACCTTTGGCAGAAAGAATGGACGTGTTCTGAGCACAACCTTGTCCGGATGGACAGACAGAAAAGGAGGTTTGCAAGAAAGAGCCTGGAGCTCACTCACTCTCCTAGCAGAGGTGATGGCAACCAGGAAAGCAGTCTTCAAAGTTAACAGACAAAGGGGACAGTTGTGAAGAGGCTCAAAAGGAGCGCACATTAAATATGTGAGAACCAGGTTCAAGTCCCACTGTGGCATTACGAAGGGAATAGGAGGGAAAAGATGAGTAACGCCTTTGAGGAATCTATTTACAACAAGGGACTTGAAAAGAGAGGGCTGATCAGGAAGCCTAAGAAAGGCTGAAATAGCAGAAAGGTAGCCCTTGATAGTGCCCAGGGAAGAACCCTGCTGGGCCAAAGAAAGAAGGAACAGTAGGAGTTCTGAAAGAGGGGCACAAAGGGGATCCAAAGGCTTTGCTGTGACCCGTGCCACAAACTTGTTCCACCTGCAGGCGTATACCAACTTAGTGGAGGGACGCCTGGCTGACAGAATGACATCACAGGCTTCAGGAGGCAAGTCGAAAGGAATCCACTGCCGCCGCTCAATCTCCACGAAAGGAGGTGGAGACTGGACAGGTTCGGGTGGAGGACCGTCCCCTGCTGCTGCGACAGAAGCTCCTCGGGAAGAGGCAGTCGGATCGGGGGATCGATGGTCATACCGAGTAGCTCGGGAAATCAAACTCCTCTAGCCCAGCTTGGAGCCAAAAGAATGACTCGGGCCCGGTCACGCCTGATTTTCTTCAGCACTCTGGGCAGAAGTGGAATAGGCGGAAAGGCGTACAACAGACCGCAACTCCAATCGCAACGAAAATCATCGTCTAGCGAGTGCTGCCTTGGAACTTCCAACGCGCAGAACTGCAGACATTGCGTGTTCTCTTTGGTGGTGAATAGATCTAACCAAGGCTCTCCCCACTGTTGAAAGAGACTTTGCACCACCTCCGAGTGAAGACGCCATTCGTGATCCATCGTGCACCTGTGGCTGAGTTTGTCTGCCCTGGCGTTCAGTGAACCCGCCAGGTGCTGAACCACCAGGGAAATGCCCTGATGTTCCAGCCATGTCCAGAGGCGCAGGGCCTCCTGACATAGGGTCCACGACCCCACCCCGCCGTTTGTTGCAGTACAACATGGCGGTGTCTTCGTCTGTGAACACCTGCACTACTCTTCCCTTGACAGATGGAAGGAATGCCTTCAGTGCAAGTCAGATCGCCCGAAGCTCCAGAAGGTTGATATGGAGCCTGGACTCCGCCAGAGGCCTCTGATCTCCGCCTCTCCCATATGGCCGCACCATCCCAGGAGGGACGCATCCGTCACCACTACGTGCTCCGGTTGGGAAAGGGAGAGGGATCTGCCATTGAACCAATGCCGGTTCGTAAGCCACCACTGCAATTGTTGTGCAGTGCCCTCAGAGATCTGGACGTAATTGGACAGGTTCCCCTGATGCTGCGCCCACTGGAACTTCAGGTCCCACTACAGAGCCCACATATGCCATCATCGACCAGCAGGATGCAGGAGGCCATGAGGCCCAGCAGCCTCAGGGTCATCTGGAACGAAAACCAGGATAGAGGCTTAAAGATCGGAAACAGAGCCTTAAAATCCAGGACTCGCCGTTCGGGAGGATAGACCCGTAAGTGCGTCGTATCCAGAATCGCTCCGATGAATAGGAGCTTCTGAGAGGGAATCAGGTGCGACTTCTGCACATTGATGGAGAACCCTAGCAAATGCAGGTGGTCGGCCGTAGTCTGGAGGTGGGAGATAACCAGCCGGGGCGAGCCCGCTTTCAACAGCCAGTCGTCGAGATAGGGGAAGACTGGAACCCCCTGATCTGCGCAGATGAGCTGCGACCACCACCATCACTTTCGTGAACACCCAAGGGGCGGTGGTAAGGCCGAAGGGGAGCACGGTAAACTCAAAGTGCTCGTGACCTACTGTAAACCGCAGGCAACGTTGGTGGGTCGGCAGGACGGGAACGTGGAAATATGCATCCTGCAGGTCCAACGCTACCATCCAGTTTCCAGGGTCGAGAGCAGACAAGACCTGAGCCAGAGTTAACATCTTGAACTTCTCCTTCCGGAGAAAGCGATTGACATCCCGGAGGTCCAAGATAGGACGCAGGCCCTCGCCCTTCTTGGGCACCAGAAAGTAGTGGGAGTAACAACCACGTCCTACTTCCCGCGCAGGAACCCGCTCGTTGGCCCCCTTGGCCAAGAGGGCCATTATTTCCTGTTGAAGAAGTGCCAAGTGATCCCCCAACATGCGGTGGTACTGGGGTCGCATGGCTGGAGGGATTGTCTCGAAGGGGATGGAGTAGCCCCGTTGGACTATTTGCAAAACCCACCTGTCCGAAGTGGTGGTGGGCCAGTGGGGGAGGTGATGGCGAATCCTGCAGTCCACTGGCGTTTGATGGGCCTGAAAAAACAGACTAGGAAGGTTTGGAGGCAGTGGTGGCTGGGGTGGAGGTGGACTGACCTGCCCGCTGGCCCCCCTTACCCGGCGGGTCCCACGTCCGCGGCCGCACTGAGACTGTTGCTGCACAGTCCTGTGGCTCTGAAACTAACATGTCCGGGTGCCCCTTCCGTGGCCACGAAAGGAGCGAAATGCAGACGGTGGAGCAGGGCGCGTGGTGGAACAGCCCAAGGACTTGGCCGTAGCCCGCAAGTCCTTATAGCACTCAAACGCACTGTTGCCGAAAAGGAGATAGCCCTCAAAGGGCATGTCCATCAAACTGTTCTGGACATCCCCAGAAAAAACAGTTGTCCTCCGCCAGGCGTGGCGACAGAACGCCACCGTTGTGGAAATCGCCCTGCCAAGCGAGTCAAGGGTGTCAAGGCCACAACGGATAGTGAACTTGGCTGCATCCTACCTTGAGGCCCGGACAATGCTCTCTCAAGCAATACCTTAAGAGAGCACTGTCCGGGCCTCCTCCGGACATTGAGGCAGCACACGAGCCACCGTATCCCACACAGAGTGGGAATAACGGCCCAAGAGGCATGCGGTGTTCACAGACCGCAGCCCTGAACTAGCGGACAAAAAAAATCTTACTGACCTGTTCCAGTTTCTTGGATTTCATGTCCGGTGGTGCGGTAGGGAATGCGCTCGGGGACGCAGAGGCTTGGACAACCAAGCTCTCAGGGGTGAGGTGTTGGGAAAGGAAAAGGGGGTCGCCCGGGGCCGGGCGATGGCGTCGGGCCACGTTCCTATCCACAGGAGCGCTGTGTTGGTCCTGGACCAGGCTCCGAAGAGGTAGCTGCTGGCTGAAGCACTTCTGTCAGGGGGTTAGCCCAGACGGGCACTATAGGGAGCTCGAGGTGGAGGGCGTTGGGCACCCTATGCAACACCACTGAGTAACTTGCACCCTCCTCCGTAGCCACGGTAGGAGGAGGCAGCATGCCAAGGTCAGGAGAGGTATCAATTCAATTCAATTCAATTCAATTAAACTTTATTCGGTGCAAATTAATGACCATAAAAGCACAATACACAGACATGATAAGAAAAAATACCAGGGCAGATTATAGTATACATGACAATACATTAAAAACAGAATGAATGAATTAATTAATACTAATTAAAAATAGGAGCATTTGCACCCATGGTTAAAAACACATACTTTTCCTGGAATTGATGCATTTGTTTAAAAAGGTTGCAGTATAAAAACAAATATCCGCAGATTGCAAATTAAAAATCAATTTCATTGCTTGCTCAACTGAACGTGTTCCATATTTAACAAACATTGGTTTGAGAAGGGCAATGCGAAAATTAGAATACAATTTACAAAATAGCATAAAGTGCAATGTGCTTTGCATGGAGATCCCGTCACATCTACAAGGCCCAGATGGATGTTTTTTCATTGTTGGATGGCCCACCAAATGGTGCACCATTCCAAATCTGAGTCTTGTTAACACAAATTTATGCGACGGTCTTGTGACCAAGGTTAAGTAGACAGGAAATCCATCCGTAGATAAATATCTGTTATAAAACGTGACAGTGGACAGAGTTCCAGCGGCAACAGCCCTCTTTCTCTCTACAAAGGCAAGAAAAACCCTTTTTAACTCGACTTTGGGGATCAGTAAAACTGCTTTGGGATCATTTACAATGTTCAGGTTCAAAATATCTGAAAAACACACAATAATGTATTTGATCCAGGGTATTGCTACAAATTTGTCTAGTTGCAAACAGTCCTGGATAATAGATCTAGTAAAAGACTTCTCATCCTTCAGCCAAATAGACCGCCAGGTCATCAAAGGCCTAAGGGATAAAAGGTCAAGTAGGTGGTTAACAGATAATTCCCGGTGACTCAAAGCATTGGAAGCCGATGCGGGCAAGCATAAAAGTTTTTTAAGGAAGATATTGTTACACATTTGGCCTGATAAATTTTAAGCATGTCCCCGGTCCTACGGTCCCCAATTTTAGCGGCAAATCTAAAGATGCCGTGGGCATTTCTAGCCATTTTGTTGCATATGTTATTGAATTCATAAGTCCACTTCTTCTCACTAGAGAAGGTAATACCTAGATAACAGAATTTATCCACTTGTTGCACCTTTGCATTATCAATAAAAAACCCTTTTATGGTCTGTTTGGGTTTCTTGGGACCACAGGTCATGGTGTACGTTTTCCCTTTGTTAATAACTAATTTCCTATCTTTAATAAAGGATGCAAAGCTATCCATCAACCGCTGCAATCCTACAGGAGTTCTGGATAACAATACAGCGTCATCGGCGTATAATAACACCAGCACTGAGACACCATTGATCCTAGGAGCATCTGCGTTCACTTCCTTTAAAATGGCATCAATTCCATTAATAAATAAAATGAATAAAAGAGGAGCTAAAACACAACCCTGCCTAATACCACGTTTGACACTAAAGTTTGGGGTACATTCTCCCTTCCTGCCAAAACGCACACAGGTTTTTAATTTTTCATACATCCTGGCAAGAAAAAATATTATGCCCTCCGGTGCTCCCATATTCAACAAGGTTGGCCACAAAATTGAGTGGTCGACCATGTCGAAAGCGCTGCTTAAGTCAGCGAAGCATAGGTACATAAGGCCGGGTTTTGCGTCACTGTACTTCCCGATCAACAGTTCTAAATTAACACATTGGTCAAGCGTACCCCTGCCTTTCCTAAAACCATACTGGCTGTCTGCCAGAATACCATCCTGTTCCACCCATTCTTCCAGTCTTACAAGCATAATTCTGCTCATAACCTTTATAGAGGAGTCCAATAAGGAGACAGGGCGGTAATTCTTTGCATCAGACCTGCTTCCTTTTTTATGAATTGGGACGATAATAGTCTCCCCCCAGGTTGGAGGGGGCTCAATACAGACAGCAGCATTGAAAACAGCGGACAACAGGGGACCCCAGACTTTAGACGTGGCTTTATAAACGTCAATCGGGACCCCATCCGGGCCTTGAGCCTTCCCGCCCTTACTCGTTCGAATCCCACTAACAACCTCGTCCACAGAGATATCAAGTGGCAAAATAGGCACACTAGATGAACCAGCATCATTGGTTTTGCCAGAGTCAAAAATAGTCGAAAAGTGAGTAATCCAGCCTTCACTGGAAACGTTTGCTGTTAACTCAGGCACCTTGGCCTCATTGAGGAATGGGGAGTTAACCGTTGCCCAAAATAATGTGCAATTAGAAAGTTCTGCAGCTTGGTTAAGTGAATCCCAAGCTTGCTGCTGTAGAACCCCCTTCCTAGTTTTAATAGCGTTTTTATAATCTAGCCTTAAATTTATAACTAAATTTTTGTCCCTAGGCTTCATTGCTAAAGCCTGCTTGAGGCTAGTCAGAGCTGCCGAACAGGTATGATCAAACCAGCCAGGTCCAGTTCTTAAACAGCCCCTATTACGACCGGTATACTTAGCATCAATGGCAGTGTTGATCCCTTTAAAACAAGATAAGACCCGCTCATGGTCGAATCTATTTTCTAAAATAAAAACAATGTCTACCAAATTCCCCTTTATTATAGATGTGGTCAATTCTGAAGCTTTCTCCCCCACCCACCTAAGTCTTACCCCATTGGCCCGGTAAGATTCTATATTATCAATTGTTGTCCCCACCTCTACAACACTCTCCTCCCATAAGGACGTGGCCACAATAATACAATTGTGGTCACTTGCCGCCGATATTTCAATTTCCAGTGGGGCAAAACAGTCGACAATACTAGAAGATACTAACACATGGTCAATTACTGAGTTAGAACGCCAATTTTTAAATGTAGGGATGGGCAAGCCGTTTCCATCCTTACAACAATCCAATATTTCTAGGTCATGACATCCCATTAATTTATTTAAGATTTCCCCATAAGTATCATGTCCAAAGTGCGGTACCTCCCATCCAGCGTTATTGGTGACCCCACAAGCCTTTAAAGGTAACAATTCACACAACGTAGTATTAAAGTCCCCACACCAAATTATGTTAAATACAACGTTAGATTCCGAACTCAGAGTATCAATGGTGATGGCCAAATCTGTTACTATTCTACCCCTGGTGCTGTCGAATATATTATTATAATAGTTGATCAGAAGGATATTACGACCTTTGCCTTCAGAGATCCAGAACATCTGGACAAGGTCACCTACCGGTATATACTTTTTCACCAGTATTCTACGATGAACCGATATAAGTGTGAGTAAACCCCCCTTAGCTCTTCCAGGTCCGTCTCCCCGTGCTGGCAGGTTATATGACACAAATCCCTCATAATCAACATCTCTTTTGCACCAGGTTTCTTGGAAACATAAGATGTCATATTTGTTAATAAAAGTTTCCCAGCCTGGATCTCTACCCTTAGATTTTAAACCGGCCACATTCCAGCAGACCAATCTGGTACATGTGCCTGTTCTGGTAGCAGGACTAGTAACATATTCAGTAACAGTGGCCTCCCCAATGGATTGCCCCAAGTTGCATGGATCCGCAAGACCCTCGCGAACGATCTCTTCCTCAATCAAAAGGGGCGTTGGTGGTGTGACCGTAAATATAGTTTTATCAACATAGTCATCTACACCAAAGCCTTTAGTCCTCACTGAGTACATCACACTCTCTTGCAAAAGTCAATCATTAGAGTCCAGGGAACTAAGGGCATGAAATCTATTTTGGGTTGGGATACCAAAATGAGGTCTATAAGTAGCCAGGTGGGTAATAATTCCGCTACTCTCGCGTTGATTGCTATTAAGATGGCTATAAAAGAAACCTAGCGATCGAGCGCATACATTGACATCAGAGGTTGGGAGGGATGCAGCTCTTAGGAGGACAGTGGCAACATGTTGTGGGTGTTTAAAGTTTACAATCACACAATCCCCCTTCGAGCTTTTCTTAGAACTCCCTATCCATTTGACTCTCCTGGTAGTCAGGACTTGGTCAGAGAAGTTTAACGGGAAACCGCATTGTCTATTCAACCATGATAAACTTTTTTTAAAGAGTCATGTGTTTCTTGGTAACCCCTGTTTTCTAGTGGTGGGACATTTGTTAATACCACCACATATGGTGCACACTCGGGCGGAAGGTTAGTGGCGTGTCCACTATTAATTTCTTCCCAGCCCTCGATATTTTTAATAGCAGTTGTAACCTGACTGTCACAATGAGTTGGCACGTTAGATGTTATGGGGTTAGCTATGACATTTTCCTTGTTGCCTGTGGCCTTAATAGAAAGAACACTCTGGGTATTACATTTACTATTTATTGTGGCAGTAGTTACTCTTCCTGGTTCCTCCAAGGCCTTTTTAAGAAGTCCACCCAGTCTCGCGACTTCTGCCGTTAAATCTTCGATCTTTGACACAAGAGGGTGTATAATACCTCTGATCTTTAAATCAATAATATCCGCTAAGTTCTTTGTCGTATCAACATCTAAACTGACATTGTTCGACTTAGCAGCCACATCTATTTCAGATAGTTCTAATGGTGAGGCTACCCGCTTCCTTGCAGTTCGTGTCCCCCCCTTCTTATTTTGGGTTTTCCTACATGTTCTAACTGCCCGCGCTACTGGGGTAGGGGAACATTGTAGTACCTTATCAGGGCAATTATCTAGATCCACTAAAATGGGGGGGGTCTACTCAAGATCGGGCAGTCCCTCATCTAAGATATCCACATTCGTGATATTAAATCGACTGTTCTCATCCGATGATATAGGAACTGACGGGCCCTGAGTAGGGCTTACCGGTGGTGGAGAAATGCTTATCCCTAATGACTGTCGCCTTTCAGTATTTATTTTGCTCACCACCTGCACCAAGTAATTATCCATAGTACGTGGCCCAGAAGGAGCCTTCTGTTTCAACATACTGATAGGAGACAAAAGCCCAAAACAAAGCTTACTGAATTGTACTATTAGTTACACCATCAACTGGTGGAATTACCTATATATACACAAATGTAACCGGAATAAAAAGAAAGAAAACAATCTCCCAAACGCAATATAATGTGTCGCAACTCACTGAGTGTATCTATATTTCAGTCAGCAGTCTCATAGGAACAGAGTCTCTGGCCCAGCCCAGCCTCTGAGGGCCTCTGAGGGCCACAGAGGGCCCGCCCTGTGCCCGGGCTTAGCCCGGCACCACCCGCGCGCGTCCCGCTCCCCAGAGGGAGCCGCGGTCTATTGTGCGCCGCCGGGCGCGTCAGTGGCGTCAAACGGGCGCTAAGGCGCCTGGGAACTGTGGTCTCCTCTCTCGGCCGCAAGATTGAGATGGCGGCGGCGGGGGAGACGCGCTTCGTCAAAATCCCAGGAGCGGTAGCAACAGAGCAGGTAGGCAAGGGCGCCAGCAAGAGACCCCCAAAACGATGTGCCTGGTCGCTAGTTCAAGGCTTCTTGTCCTGCTCACACCTTTCGGCTCCACTCCTCCGGTCACAAGCAAATCTAAAGTCTAATGGCTCTGTTACCTAAGGCAGCGACTTCCTGATACTCCCCCTGACATCCTTCAAATTACAAGTCCTTCAGCTAGTCAGTGAGCCCTTCACGAATTAATTCATCTGTAAGCTACAGCAAAGAAGTTCTTGTCTGAATATCTGCAGATTTATGCACGGAAACTTTTTAAACAGTATGACAACAGTTCTTCCAAAAAAACAAAGGAGGCATTAGGTGTTATATCTTCAGTTCTTTGCGCGGAATGAAGCTAGGTATTTCAAGTGTTGCTGCCTCGGGATCAAATCAGTGCAGTCGCGGCAGAGGCTAATTATTCCACAGCCCCCTCCACGTTCAGATATTAAATACTCTGCTGCGCTGCCTCAGTGATTAATTTTAGAGCCTGCTCCCTTGGCGTCTCGCTGCCTCGGTCCCCCAGTACCTTTCTCGCAGCCTTGCCTCGCGCTGTCTTCTCCTCCGCGTTTCCGTCGCTGAACACCATCTGCATCTAAGCACGACTACTCTCCATCACGGGCACTTTCCGGATGATCTTGATTCGGCATTCGATGTTCCCGCGTTCTGCCGCCATTCCTCTCTTCACGCCACTTTCGGAGTTCTCTCTAGTGGGTGGGGCCTGAGTCAATTACGCTCTGGTGCAGTCAGGTTTCAAGACCACTGGCATCCCCCAACTCCTCTGCCCAGTCCGGGTCAAACTCACATTGTGCTGTGAGAGGGTCCTCAGACCCCTCCCAGTTCTTCCCTTCCTCCGAAAGCTGATAAACAGGTCGAAAATAAGGGGGATGGACATAGGGATAGAAATCCCCCATTGGTGTTGGAATTGGCATCGAGCGACGCAGGTCCTGCTCCTTCTCCACATCGGGGCTGAAACCGGGGGCGTCGTCGTCCGGTGAGCCAGGCAACGTCGGAGGTGGTTTCGGTGTGGTCTACGTCTGTGTCACAAGGTCAACCGGCATCGACGGGGATCCAGGCCCGGAGCCATGGGGTTCCTGCGGCGTCGGAGCCGACAGCAATGCCGGAGGCGGTAAAGGGCTATAACCCCAGTTGGGCCCCCGGGGCCCAAAGGCGCACAAGCAGGGCCTGACGGCCCAAAGAGGTGAGTCATGGCTGACAGAAATTCCTACAGCTGGGCCGGAGTCGCCGACAGACCCGGGAAGGGCGGCTAGGCCAGCAGCGACTGCGGAGACTCTGCCGGACCTGCGGGGAGGCACCGCCCGCACCCTCTGCTGTGTCGCACAAAGGGAAGTCGAGAGTGATGGCGCTTCTTCGACTTCTTGGAATGCTTCATCTTACTTGACCCCGAGTGCGAAGACTTCGATCTCTATGAACGGTGGTCCCGGGTCCGCGACCGGTCCCTCGACCTCCCACGGGACCGGGAACAATGAGCGGAGCGGAGCCGACTGACTGACTTCTAGCAACTTTCGGGACCGCTCCCGTAAAGTCTTCGGCGCCATGATCCGGCAGTCAGAGAATGGCTTGGGGTCGCGCTCCAGGCAGTAAGGACACACGCGGTGCGGGTCTGTCACCGACATCATGCAATGACAGTCTCCGCAGGTCTTGAAGCCGGGCATCCCCACTGCACCAGGAGTCGATTGCTCAAAAAATAGAGACAAAAAGCCTAGAAAAAACTGTCAAAAAGTGACAAGGGGTACCGCTCTCTCCACATTTGCGCTCGCTGGCACCGAAAAAGGAAGAACTGACGTCAGTGCGAGAGGGCGGCGTCTAAGTAGCTGCCGTGACATCTCGGCGACCACGATGGACAAAGACCCACACAACGCCACCTTCCGACGCGCAGGGGAACTGCTGACGAAAACTTTCCGGATCCAGTCTGATGCCTGGGAGTAATTCTAAGGAAAGGAATCTATCACTAACATGTTTGTTTCAGATATCTGCACACAGCTGAGGACACTATGAATGAATGAATTAATGAAATTAGATTTATAAAGCGCGATGGCTACCCTGAGGACTCCTAGCGCTACGGGCAGCACAGCCAGAATCGGTGGGATGCATGTTAGAGCCAGTTTTTGTAGAGCCAAGTTTTTAAGAGCCTCCGGAAGACAATCAGATTGGGTTCCTGTCGAAGGGAAAGTGGGAGAGTGTTCCAAAGAGTTGATGTGTTGTACGTGAAGGACCGTCCGCCACTTCAAGCTCTCTTTATTCTGGGGGGAGGACCCTTCCAGGTTGGTATGGGCATTGGGTACCAACATGGAGAAATAACGAGCATTGGGAGCCAAAGTCCAAATGAAATTCCCTAACATGTTGTGTATTAAGTGTAATAATAACATGTACAATATATGGAGTACACAAGAAGTAGATTTAATCAAGAATTTATAAAGGAATAGGTTAATTGAAAAAGGAGCCCCCCCACACCTTTAAATGACATAGAAGATGTTTAAGTGGAGTAAGAGAATCTATAGAAGGCGATGAGTTCTTAAAAGGCACAACTAGTACCAAACATTGAAAAAGAGTTCCTAATGGGAGTGTCACAGAAGGCAGGGAGCATAAGGGAAAACAAATGTCCTCAAATCTCATGAACAAATCTCAAGAAACAGACATTGATGAAACAGATGAAAAAGTAATTATGATTAATTGTGAAAAATAAACTTTGTAACACGGGCGTGAACGGGCTATGAAGCGAGAGCAGTCGAAATAATACTTGAATATTTAAGACAATGTAAAACCCACATAATAATACTAAAAGAGATGCTTCTTACCAGTCAAGAATGTAAAGCTCTGCTAGTAAAGAGATTAATTCAACATGTATTTTGCACTGAGTAGACATGCTCAACTAAAGGAGTATGGATTATAATTAAAGGGAGGCTCAAGTAATGAAGTCAAGGCATGTTGTGCTTCCTTGACAATTTGAAGAAGGCTATCAGCTGACAGCTTTGTATAAAAAAATAAATTCAGTTTATAATTGACGACACGTTTTATCAAAATGGGCTCCAAACAACGATTTAGTGAATTGAAGTGTGTAAGTGCGATATACAATGCATATAAATAAAGGTAGTGGCTGACATGAATTTAAAATTCAATAACATAACTCAGTATCCAAGTATGGTATGAAAGATTCTGATTAAAGTCAGTACTTTAGCATGCGTACCAACGTTTCATCCCCATATAAATAATATTTTGAAACGGGGTAATCATGAGGAGCAAAAATAAGGTAGCACCAATCCTAAGTGAAACATCCAGGAGTATAATTTACTTCACCTCTTCATCATTAAAAGAAAAACAAACTAAATCAGGAAAGTATGAAATTTGAGATTGCTGACATATTAAGGAGCCTTAAAAATGAAAAAGGCAGCAGGGCCAGATGGCTGGCAAGGACAACTTTGTGAGATGGTGAAGAAGGTCACCTCAATTTTAACAAAATATTAATGAAAGGCTTCCAATTCTGCTTTCCTGGAACAAGGCAACAACTATTCTACAACAAAAACAAAATATAATGTCCCGCTCCCGTCCGCCGTGTGGTTTCCCAGCACTGGTATAAGCAATAGACTCCCGAGAGTGAATGGGAAAGGTGCAGGAATCCAGGAGGGTGTCTGGCGTCGGGAATAGAGTCAAACGCTGCCCTAATTGACCTGAATCTGTGACGGGGCCCCGCGGAACAAAATGGCTGTCCGGGCCACGCCAGAGAACTCGTGTGGAGCGCGGAACTAGAAAGGGATCATCAGCGAGGGATTGCGGGTGCTGGCGCCGTCCCTAGAAGCGGCTTGCACCACACGGACAGCCACGAGGAGCGTGTTCCCACAGACGGAGGTGGAGCTCCAGGCACCAGAGGGAAACAGCAGGAGGTGCGGAGCGTAAGCCACATCCCACGGTGAGCTGCAAGGGAGGCCAAGAGCGCACACCAGTGACACCACGACAGGAGAGCCCTAGGCACGACACAGACAGAGGTATGGGGTCCGGCGGCCCGGAAAGCACCTGAGGATCCGAGGGGCCCAACTCCAGGGCTCCGTACTGCTAGCAGCAGTGTCCTGAGCAACGGGTCCTGACGTCATTGGCAAAAAGGAGGGCCCGGACTTAAGGCTCCCCAGCTACTGCACACGCAGGGCGGCATACCCTCACAGGGACGACTGCAAACACAGGAGAGGGCCTGGCGTGCCCCCTGGGCGTCCAAGAATACTGAGAGGCTGTCATCAGGCCCGCCGCCTTGGGAAATAGGGCATCTTGCACTTTGGGCTTTGGCATCAACAGGGTGCAGGAGGGGAACGGACGACCGCCCAGCTTCACAGCCACTCCACGCGGTGTTGGGTCCGCACACCGACTGAGGCCGGGATTGAGGGGGACTGGAGCCATAATTTAAAGAGGGGGCCTCTTGGATAAATGGAACGGCTCCAAAGGAGGCAAGGGCCTTAGCAAGCGTGGCCTGAACATTGCAGGAGGTGGCACACAAGAGGGAAAGCACAGGGGGCGGTGGAGCTCCTTCAGAGGCCCACCTCAACAGTGGAGGGCCTGCAAGGTTCGTGGCACGCCGTGTAAGCACTACTGGAGCACAAACTGACATCGCACGACAGAGGCCATTGTGCAGGGCGCACATGGGCATACAGCAGAGACGGCGCGGCCTGATCTGAGAGGGCGAAAGGGGAGAGTCCGTTTAGTTCCATCTTTAAGGCACAGAGTGGACGGGCCAGGGAGCACTGCGCACGCCTGGTGGGACGCCCTGGGACTTTCAGCTGCACGTTCAAATCCTCAACGCTGTGGGCGATATACATACTCTCCGCGAAGACCTTTCCACCGAGATAAAAGAAGTGAGGCGGGATCTCGACACAGTGGGTGACAGAGTGGCCACATTGGAGGATCACAAACAGACCCGAGATGACGAAGTGGAGCAGCTGCAGCAGGAAGTGATCCGACTTCAGGAACAGCAAATAGAGCTCCAGGCCCACGCAGAAGACTTGGAAAATCGCTCCAGAAGAAACAATATTCAAGTGAAAGGAGTACCTCCCAAAGAAGAAGGCACGGATATCACCCAGTATCTTCAAGACCTCTTTCGTCACTTATTGCAGGAGTCACAGAACTTTGTCATCAAAATTGATAGGGCTCATAGAGTTGGTCTGCAGAGGAGGGCGCCGGCGCCTCCCCCAGATATCTTGGCATACTTACGGGACTTTCAACTAAAGGAACTCATCCTGCGACGAGCACGGGATGCACAACACCTAACATACCAGGGTCACGCAATTGCCCGGTACCACGATCTGGCAGCGATAACTCTGCAGAAGCGCAGGGACTTCCGCCCGATAATGACACATCTACGCAACCAAGGTATCTTCTACTCCTGGGGTTACCCTTTCCGCATCATCTTCAGATGGGACAGTAAATTGCAGCAAATCAAATTATTGCGGGAGGCATGCTGGGTTTTGGGCACTGACTATCCTCAGCAAGACGAAACTGTCAAGGGTGATCACAGGGGCCAATGGGAGAGATGCGTAGAGTAGGAGGACGAAAGGGGCCAGAGGCATTGTCAAAACTGGACTCGGAGACCATAGCACAGGAACATCAAGCGGTGCTAGCTTCCTTATCTGCCAAAGCCGGATCCAGAAATAGCGAATGAAAGGACACAGGGGTCTGACAAGTGGTAACCAGCTGTGCCGGGGGATCGGATGGCCACGAGATGCACCAAACCACCTGTTTCACCAAGGGGACGCAGTCGCGCATTGCGGCTCCTGGAATCTTTAGGGGGGTACTTCTTTTGTTATTAGTTGGGGTTAGGGCGGGGGGGGGGGGGAGGGAGGGAGGATCCGGTGCTCACAGCAGGTATATGCACTCAGCTCTTGGGGTTCGCCACACGTTCACATGAGAGTTGTTCCACAGGTACACATAGCTCTGACCTGGGTAGCTAGAAGTGGTTTAGGGGGAAGGAAGAAGGTTGGCCTGATATCCAAAACATCTCAGTTCACAACTACACAGCTGGCCAAGGACATTGAGAAAGTACTCACGCTTAACGTGAAGGGGCTCAAAAACCCCATTAAAAGGAGAGCAATCCTATCATATCTGGAACAGGAAGAGGCAGATATTTGTCTTCTACAGGAGACACATCATCTCCCCAAAGATTGTCATCGCTTACACTCGAGGATGTTTCCCCAGCAATATTTCTCTTCTATGGGGGAAAAGGCGGCAGGGTGGCTATCTTCACTGCCAAGCACTGTAGGGGGGCAGTGAAAGAGAAGGTGGCCGAAATAAAAGGGAGGCTACTGGCGTAAACTATACAATTTGGTCCCCGATCCATGGTGGTAGGTTCTGTATATGCCCCTAATTCGGGGCAAGAAGCGTTCCTCAAAACAGCCTTGGCCGACACAATGGCCTCACAAAACCGCATGACATTAGTAGGGGGAGACCTGAATATGGTTATGGATTCGATCAAGGACAGATCAAAGTCCATTTACCACCAGCGGAGGGAGTTGTCAGGGAAGGGGAATAAATGGTTGAAAGAAATGGGCCTAGTTGACATTTGGAGAGAAGCTCACCCCACTGCGACACAGTACACATTTTATTTCCACAAGAACAAGTCTTATGCCCATCTGGATTATTTCCTGGGTATGCTGGAGCTTAATACAGGGGTCACAGACGTAGGCAGTGAATCTGCGGCCCTTTCGAACCATGATGCAGTGACAGTGCAGATACAGCTGCCACAAGGGCCCTGATCATCTGGAGGTAGGAGGCTTTAAGATACCATGCTCCACAGGAAAACGGTACAGCAACATGTCACTAAGTGTATTTAGGAGTACTTTGCCCTAAATGATACCCCAGACGTCTCTGTCACAACACTATGGGAAGCAATGAAAGCATTAGTGAGGGGGGGAGTTCATAGCCTTATCGGCAGCGGATCACAGAGAATGTAAGCAACTGCGGGATACACAGTCGAACGGGAGCACCCAGGGTATGGAGACAGCTGAAAGCGGCCAGAGCACAGCTAGCAGGCATTGATCTAGATAGAGCGGAGTATGCTGCGGTCCAACTAAGACACTCTTATTACATTGGGGGAGATCGCACGGGCCGATTATTAGGGAATAGGCTGAGGGCCCAACGACAATGAACAAAGGTGCTCTCGCTGCGGAGGAACGGACAGAGGGAAGCCACGGGGGGATCAACAGATAGCCCAAATCATTAGGGAGTTCTATGAGAAGCTCTATACAGCAGACACCATCTGACCGCGACATGCTTGCTTACTTGCAAAATGTCAACGTGACACTACTGTCACCAGAGCAGGCACACTCTCTAGACGCCCCTGTCCACATTGAGGAAGTAGTCACGGCTTAAAGTGCTTAAGTCCCCGGACCCAGACGGGTTCCCTGCTCTTTTTTATAAAAAGTTCTGTCATGTTCTAGCGCCGATCTTAACACAGCTGTTTAACTCCTTCGGAGGCGCTAACCCGATTCCGGCGACGATGCTGGCGGTGGTGATAGTGGTCCTGCCCAAACTGGAAAAGATAGGCAGAACTGTGGCTCGTACCGTCTCGTGTCCCTCCTTAAAGAACAAGTTACTTACCTTCGGTAATGATATATCTGTAAGAAACATTAGTTAGTTAGATTCCTCACCTTAGAATATCCCCAGGCGTCAGGCTGGATCCGGAAAGATTTTTCGTCAGCAATACCCTGCCGCGTCGCTAGGCGTCGTCTGCGGCTCCGCGTCCGTCGTCGGCATGACGTCGGAGTACTTAGACGCTGCCCTCACGCGCTGACGTCAGTTCTTGTACATAGCTTTCCGCGCCAGGAACGCAGAGCCATGCAAGAGACTGACACTGGTGCCAAAAAATTCTAGGGCCCTGATAGGGATAACCTCAACCCTAGAAATAGGTTCGCAGAACAGGGAGGATGGGTGGATCGGTGAGGAATCTAACTAACTAATGTTTCTTACAGATATATCGTTACCGAAGGTAAGTAACTTGTTCATCTGAAAGAAACACGTTAGTTAGATTCCTCACCTTAGAATAGATACCCAGCAATACCAACCCCGGTGGTGGGTCTGCGAACCAAGATCACACCAGAAAGTCCTGGAGAACAGAACGGCCAAAGAAGCCGTCTCTCCGGATTTGGCTGTCCAGGCAATAATGTTTAGCAAACGTGTGCAGCGAGGCCCATGTTGCTGAGTGACAGATGTCCTGCAAGGTGACTCCCCGGCCCAGGGCAGTTGTCGCCGCTGTGGCCCGAGTGGAATGGGCCCTCAGCCCTACAGGAGGTTCCTTTGTAGCCAAGAAGTAACAAGCTTTGATACACAAAACGACCCACCGAGAGATGGTTTGCTTGTGCACCGGCCGCCCCTTCTTAGCGCCCACGTAGCCAACAAAGAGTTGGTCATCCACCCGGAACTGCTTGGTGCGGTCCAAATAAAAGGACAGCGCCCATTTTGGGTCCAGACGGTGGAGCCTCTCTTCCTCTTTTGAAGGATGCGGAGGCGGAAAGAAGGTGGGCAACGTAACAGACTGCCCGATGTGAAAGGCAGTTACCACCTTAGGGAGAAATGAAGGACGAGTCCTGAGAACAACTTTGTCCGGATGGACAGAAAGAAAAGGAGGCTTAGAAGAGAGAGCCTGGAGCTCACTCACCCTTCTAGCAGAGGTGATGGCTACCAGGAAAGCAGTCTTAAGCGTCAAGAGACGAAGGGGACAATTATGAAGTAGCTCAAAGGGAGCGCACATCAGAAACATCAAGACCAGATTCAAATCCCACTGAGGCATTACGAAAGGGACAGGAGGAAACATGTGAGTAATACCCTTAAAGAAGCGAGAAACAACTGGGGATTTGAAAAGAGAAGGCTGATCAGGAAGCAGTCAGAAAGCAGAAATAGTAGAAAGATAACCTTTTAGGGTGCACAGAGCAGAGCCCTGCTGGGCCATGGAAAGAAGAATGAGGAGAACCACAGAAAGAGGGGCGGAAAGGGGATCCACAGCCTTTGCTGTGCACCATGCCACAAATTTGATCCACCTGCAGGCGTATACCGATTTTGTGGAGGGACGCCTGGCTGCCAGAATAACATTACAGACTTCAGGAGGCAAGTCAAATGGCATCAACTGCCGCAGCTCAATCTCCACGCATGGAGGTGGAGGCTGGACAGGTTCGGGTGGAAGACCGTCCCATGCTGCTGCGACAGAAGGTCCTCCTGAAGAGGCAGTCGTATCGGGGGATCGATCGACAGACTGAGTAGCTCGGGATACCAGAATCTTCGTGCCCAATCCGGAGCCACCAAGATGACTTGGGCCCGGTCGCGCTTGATCTTCTTCAGCACTCTGGGCAGAAGTGGTATAGGCGGAAAGGCGTACAACAGACCGCAACTCCACTTGCGATGATAGGCGTCCCCGAGCGAGTGCCGCCTTGGAAACTCCAACGCGCATAACTGCTGACATTGCGCGTTTTCTTCGGTGGCGAATAGATCTAACCAAGGCTCTCCCCACTGCCGAAACAGGCCTTGCGCCACATCCGAGTTTAGACGCCATTCGTGATCAATCATGCACCGGCGGCTGAGTTAGTCTGCTCTGGCGTTCAGAGAGCCCGCCAGATGTTGAACCACCAGGGTGATGCCCTGATGTTCCAGCCATGTCCAGAGGCGCACAGCCTCCTGACAAAGCCACCCCGCCTTGTTTGTTGCAATACCACATGGCGGTGGTGTTGTCCGTGAACACCTGCACTACACTTTCCCGGACAGAGGGAAGGAATGCCTTCAGTGCAAGCCGGATCGCCCTCAGCTCCAGAAGGATGATATGGAGCCGGGACTCCGCCGGAGACCAGAGGCCTCTGATCTCCGCCTCTCCCATGTGGATTCCCCATCCTAGGAGAGACGCATCCGTCACCACTACGTGCTTCGGTTGGGGTAGGGAGAGGGATCTGCCACTGACCCAATCGCGATCCGTGAGCCACCACTGCAACTGTCTCACAGTGCCCTCCGAGATCAGGACGTGGTCGGACAGGTTGCCCCGATGCTGGGCCCACTGAAACTTCAGGTCCCACTGCAGAGCCCGCATTCGCCATCTGGTGTGATGCACCAACAGGATGCAGGAGGCCATCAGACCCAGAAGCCGCAGCACCAACCTGACCGAAACCCGTGATAGAGGCCGAAAGATGGGAATCAGAGCCTGAATATCCCGGACCCGCTGTTCCGGAGGATAGGCCCGGAACTGCGCCGAGTCCAGAACCGCTCCGATGAAGAGGAGCTGCTGGGAGGGACTCCGATGAGACTTCAGCACGTTGATGGAGAACCCCAGCAAATGCAAGAGGTCTGCCGTAGTCTGGAGGTGGGAGACAACTGCCTGGGGCGAGCCCGCCTTCAACAACCAGTCGTCGAGATAGGGGAAGACTAAAACCCCTGATCTGCGCAGATGAGCTGCGACCACCGCCATCACTTTCGTGAACACCCGAGGGGCACTGGTGAGGCCAAAGGGGAGCACAGTAAACTGGAAATGCTCCTGGCCCACCGTGAATCGCAGGTAACGCCGGTGGGCCGGCAGGACGGGGAAGTGGAAGTAAGCGTCCTGCAAGTCCAACGCTACCATCCAGTCTCCAGGGTCTAGGGCAGTCAGAACCTGAGCTACAGTGAGCATCTTGAACTTCTCTTTCCGGAGGAAGGTGTTGACGCTCCTGAGGTCCAAGATAGGCCTTAGGCCCCCTTTGCCCTTCTGGGGAACCAGAAAGTAGTGGGAATAACAACCACGACCTACTTCTGGACCAGGAACGCGCTCGATGTCCCCCTTGGCCAAGAGGGCCGTAACTTCCTCCTGCAGAAATTGCAAGTGATCCCCCGAAATTCGGTGGCACTGCGGTGGCATGGCTAGAGGGCTCGCCTCGAAGGGCAGGGAGTAGCCCCTTCGGACGATTTGCAGCACCCACCTGTCCGATGTGATGGTGCGCCAGTGGAGCAGGTGATGGCGAACTCTGCCTCCCACTGGCGTGGAATGGGCCTGAAAGCTCGGACTAGGAGGGCTTTGAGGCGGATGCTGCTGGGGTAGATGTGGACGGACCGGCACGTTGTTCCCCAGTACCGCCTCGGCGGAATCCACGTCCACGACCGCGCGGAGGTTGGTTCTGCGGCCTGTGGCATCCCGCCCCTCGGCAAGAGCCTGGGCGAGCCGTGTCCAGGCCTCCTCCGGACACTGGGACAGCACGTCCTCCACCGTATCCCACAGGGAGTGGGATTAACGGTCCAAGAGACAAGCGGTGTTAATAGACCGCAGTCCCAAACTAACAGAGGAGAACAGCTTCTTACCAAACTGTTCTAGTCTCTTGGATTCCCGATCCGGGGGAGCGGACGGGAAGGAGGTCTGGGAAGTGGAGGCCTGGATAACCAGGCTCTTGGGTGTGGGGTGCATGGACAGAAAACTGGGGTCGCCCGGTGCAAGGCGGTGGCGCCGGGCCACGTTCCGGTCCACAGGAGGTCTTGTACCAGGTGCCCTTCAGAACGTCCACTAGTGCTTCATTAAACTGCAGCAGAGGCTCTGAGGAGCTTGCTGACGGCTGGAGCACTTCTGTGAGGAGGTTAGTCCTCACGGCCACAGCAGGTAGCTCCAGCCCAAGGGCTTCGGCCGCCTTGCGCAGCACCACAGAAAATGCAGCACCTTCCTCCGAAGCCACGGTCGGAGGAGAGATGAAGCCAGTGTCACGGGAGTGTCAAGACCACTGGCATCCCCCAGCTCGTCTGCCCAGTCCTGTGATAACTGGCCCTGCCGGGCCAGAGGGTCATCAGACCCCTCCCAGTCGTCACCGTCATCCGATTCCTGGTAGACAGGTGGAATGATCGGAGCTGGGCGGAAGATGAAATTGACACCCATCGGCATCGGGTGCGGCGTCAGGTGGTGCCGCTCCGACGCCGGGACTGAACCAGGGAACGGCGTCGTCCAAAGGCAGGGCCGGGGTGGCACCGGAGTCGGCGCCGGCTGGGGGGTCGTGAGGTCGACCGGTGCCGACTGGGATCCAGGCCTGGATCCCGCGGGGACCTGCGGTGTTGGGACCGGAGTCGACGACGGTGCCGGAGCCGCCGTCTCGCAAGGCCTCCCAGTCGAGCCCACGGGGCCCGAAGGCGCGCCAACAGGCGGCGACGGCGGAGCCAGGCCTCTCATGGCCGAGAGGAAGACACTGATCTCTGTCGGAGTCGCGTCAGTCCCAGGGACCGGCGGGTATGGGGACGGATGTGACTCCTGCGGCTCCGACCACCCGATCCCTCAGCCGAGTCGCGCGACCGGCGAGGGGAGCTCGAAGAGCGATGTCACCTCTTGGACTTCTTACTATGCTTCGACTTACCCGAAGACTTGGAACCAGACGAGTGTTGATGACTGCGGCTCTGCGACTGGTCCCTCGCCCGTGAACGGCGCGGAGCCGACTGCCGGAGCTCAAGTAGCTTGCGGGACCGCTCCCGCCTAGCCTTCGAAGTCAAGGCCCGGCAATCGAGGCACGACTCGGCATCGAGGTCGGCCTCAAGGCAGTAGAGGCACCGGCGGTGGTGGTCCGTAACCGACATCAGTCAGTGACAGGAGTCACAAGGTTTAAAACCAGGCATCCTATCCTACCGTCGAGTCGACGAGAATAGACCAAAAGAGTCCAAAACGTTTAGTCAAAAAATGACTAAAAGGGTATGCTCTTCCCGGATCAGCGCAGTCTGGCGCGGAAAAAAGAAGAACTGACGTCAGCGCGCGAGGGCGGCGTCTAAGTACTCCAACGACGTTATCCCGGCGCTCGACGCCGCCGACGGACGCGGAGCCGCAGACGACGCCTAGCGACGTGCAAGGGTATTGTGGACGAAAAAAAATTCTGGATCCAGCCTGACGCCTGGGGATATTCTAAGGTGAGGAATCTAACTAACGTGTTTCTTTCAGATGTAGATTTTAAAATATTCACGGGAATACTAGCCACAAGGCTGGGCCCTCATATGCCTTATCTAATAGAACTAGACCAGGCGGGGTTTATCCAAACCCGGCAGAGTGGGGATAATACAAAGAGGATACTACACCTCATTGACAAGGCTCACAAAATACGAATAATTGCGCATTTGTTGACTGTCTACTTCGAAAAAGTGTTCGACCGGGTAGATTGGAGATTTTTTCACACGTTATCACGATTTGGGCTGGGGGAGCAAATCCGGGAGTGGGTGGGCTGCTGCTATGGGAGATCTACGGCCTCCATTAGAGTCAACGGCCTTTCTTCACACTCCTTCGATATTCAGAGGGGAACCAGACAAGGCTGCCCACTTTCCCAGTTATTGATCGCTCTCTACATAGAACCTCTGGCACAAAGAATACGAGACAACCCCAACGTTAAAGGGATTCCATTCGGAGGTGAAACACATCCAATCAGTTTATATGCTGACAATGTGATAGCGGCCTTGACGGATCAGAGGGACTCCCTTCCTGCATTTTTAGTGGAGCTAGAAATATTTGGCCAGGTCTCAGACTTTTGGGTAAACGTGGATAAATCTCTGATCCTAGAGTTAAATCCCACAGCCCCCACACTTAGACCCAGGGAAGATTGGGAGGCTGGGATACAGAGGGTTAACACTATTCCCTATTTGGGGCTGGAGTTAGCGGCAACAGTCCATCACACGGTTAAATTGAATTATGCTAAACTTGGGTGCCAAGTGAAAGAAAATCGGGGCAATTGGAGTAAATATCACCTCTCTTTATTGGGGAGAATAGCAGCGGTCAAAATGTCCCTTTTACCAAAAGCACTGTATTTGTTTCAAACTCTACCAGCGCTACCACCAGAAGGAGTGATTGTTTCTCTGCAACGCGCCATTAACCATTTTGTGTGGGCTGGGGCAAGACCACGGATGAGCAAGAGACTGGGGTACATGCGCCCAGAAGAAGGCTTGGGGATACCGGACCTCCTAAGCTACTATAAAGCGGCCCAATTGCGATACTTAGTGGAATGGGCTAGGCCCTAATCTGAAAAAAGGTGGCCACTCCAGGATAGGGCACTAGCGGGCATCCCTCTATGAAAGGTCCCCTTCCTGAAATAATCGCAGCGTCCCCGCAATCTACTGCGTTCGCCGATCAGCACGTCTGTGATGAAAGCCTGAGACGGGGTGGCGACGGCCAGGAATCTCACAACTTTCCAGTCTCCTTTAACTCACCTGTTCTGGAAATAGTGAGTTTAAGCCGGGTCTGGAGGACAAGGCATTTATGACGTGGCTGGACAGCCCCTGTAGCTCGGTGGGGCATCTCTTTGACCTATTAGGAATCGTCCCATTCTCTCAACTAAAACTAGACTGTGGGATCCCACAGACGGATAGATTACGTTACATGTAGCTCAGGCACTGGATACTTCAGCCAGGGGTGAGAGAACTGGTGATACGAAAAATGGCTCATCTCTAAACACACCGACAAAGGGTTGATTTCAGAACTATATGACATGATCAGGGACCGCTCACACCCACATTCCACACCAAGTCAAAAACGGTGGGAGAGAGAACTGGGAGGAGAGCTTACACGGAAAGACCTTGGAAGGGATCCATTACAGAGCGAAAAACACTGCGCGAAACGTGGCCAGTATTGAACCAGCTATGAAAATAGCTACTTACTGGTACCTCAAGCCAGCGAGTCTACATAGGGGCAATCCAAATAGAAGCCCTACTTGATGGAGAGGCTGTGATAGTGAGGGGACATTGCTGCACTTATTATGGGCCTGCCCATTACTTACAAATTACTGGCTGCAATATTGGATGTTGTGGATGAACTATTCGATACGGAGAATCCGGGGCTTCCTGTATATGTAGTCCTGGGCCCTCCTAACCCAATTACATTTCTACTCAAAAGCATAAGAGGTCAACAGATGGGGCTGGCACTGGGGGCAGCTCTACAGAATATACTGACACACTGGGGGTCCTCCACTTCACCCATGCACCTAGGGTGGTTACATAGGATTTGGCACATCCTAGGGATGGAAAGAATATCGGCCACTTTGACCAATTCTGACACTTCCTACCAGAAAGTATGGAGTCCCTTTTTAAAACTGCTCTCCACAGAGTTCAATGAAATCACCCAACCCAAATATTTAACAGTACTGCGATTGTTAGACCTGGGGAATGCACAACATCCGCAATCGACTGATTAATGCGAGCCACCTACGTTCTGAAAACCGAAACAAGAGAATAGATGGGGAGCACCGGATGGGGTGGGGCGAAGGAGGGGTGGGGGGGTGGGGGGGTTTACTGCAAAAGGTAGAACTAAGACATAGCGCAATTCACTTAATGCTTCGGAAATGTTTAATTTGTGTACTAGAGTAAAATGGTAAGATGTTTTTTATAGATACAGGAGTGCAAACGGGCTGTACTAACCTTGCACTAGATTGCTTCTGCTTTTGCATGGTTTCCAATTGAAAATCAATAAATACATTTAAACATAAAAGCTACATGCCATGATTGATTGTGTATGTTGCTTTATATGTTGTGTTGTTTTGTTGCTTAGTATTTGGCTTAAAGGACGAAGAGTGCATCAGCAGTTGTTTTGAGCAATAGCTCCTTGCAGACAGCTAGGTCCGAGTTGATTTATGCTGCTTGCGACATAACACTACAGTGGGTGGTGATATATGCATTGCATTTAGCCAGACAGTGTATATTGCTACCGCCATGTTGGAATGTAAAGTCTGGTGGCATTTGCTAGTTTGTGTGTATTTGGATTGGAATAGTTGTAAGTTGTGTTGCGTTCCTGGTGTACATAAACAGGAGTCGAATGAGGGCGCGGATCACGCGTCCGTATGCGCCGGAGATCCCGTTGTTAATGTGTTAGCAGTTGCCCCATGGGGGCAACTGGTCGGCAATTGCGAGGTGGAATGATTCTGGATTGACGACTGTATGAGATCTATATGAAGACAATGCACTGTTTTTTTGTGTTGAAATTTATTAGCATTTCAGAATCATTAAACAAAAACAAGAAAACTCAAATACAAGTAATAAGGGTAAGGATCATATGATAGAGATTAAAAAGTAAATTCATATATAAAACAATATTTAATATTATGCTATCTAGGACAATAAATATATATAACAATATATAAAGGAAAGAGTGAAAAAGCATACACAATCAAGTTTTAAAAACGAAATGATAACAAATACAAACATGTTAAAGTAAAAAAGGATTCCATATCTGTGAAAATAACTCTAGTTGATCTTGAATATTATATATAATCCTTTCGTGCGAAGCATTTTGAATCATAGCAGATAACCAGGACTCTTGAGATGGTGGAGTGGAAGATTTCCATTGTCTTAATATACAGATTTTAGCAGTTGCAAGCGCGGTATGTAGGAAACGAGATTGTGGTTTAGAAAGAGTGGGAACATTTCTGAAATCATGTAATATAATATTAGCTGTGGAGAGGGGTAACTGCAGTGAGATAGACTTATGTAAGGTCTGACCAATGTAAGACCAATAATGTTTAACCAATGGACACGTGCAAAGAATATGAACAATATCACATCCAGAAGCATTACATCTCCAACAATTTGAATGTGGTAACAAGCCTGCCTTATATAATCTAACCGGAGACCAATGCCAGTCATGTAGAATTTTAAATAAGCAAAACTTTAAACGAGCTTCTCGAGCTCCCTTATCCAAACCATCTAGTATATTCATCCATTCCATATCTGAAAAAGAAGTCTGTAAACGTGTTTGCCATTTATGACGGAGATCGCAGGATAATGGGTGTGAAAATAATTGAGATGTAATTGTTTTGTAGAGACCTGAAATGACACCTTTCTGTTTGCCCCAAATTTGTAAATAAAACACTATTGGTGATATAGATAATGACCAAGGTGTGGCACCAAGAGCTTTGAGAAGAGATTTTCTAAGTTGATCGTATTTGGCATGCTGCAGCGGAGGTAAGTTGAATTCATCCGTTAACTGTGATAGAGGTTTAAGATCCCCGTCATGGAGAATTTGGTCTAGTGTGAGAATGCCTGCCGATTTCCATTGAGGCCATAGAAAGCTTCTACCTTTAATGCGTATTCTGGAGTTGTTCCATATAGGAGCCTTTACATGTAAACGAGAATTAATGCCCAAGATACGATGCACTCTTTGCCATATCTTACGCATTGCAGACAATAGGGGGTTACGTGGATCTATTCGGCTTGAACCAGATCCATATAAAACTGCAAGACCATTTGTTGCAGAGAGAAGATGTCGCTCAACATGGACCCAATGTGGTGTATTTAAATTATCTTCGAGCATGTATGAGAGCTGTGATAAATGCAAGGCAATGGTATAATGTTTAATGGAGGGAAGACTGAGACCACCATAGGAATGATGAGCATTTAATTTATGTATAGCCAGACGAGGTTTAATAGAACCCCATATGAAAGATTTAATTTTGGAATCTATAAGGCGCAATGTGGATAAGGGAACATGAAGAGGAAGCATACCAAGAATATAAAGAAAGCGCGGTAACGTAACCATCTTCACCGTTTGAACTCTACCCCATAAAGACAGACCCAGCGCTTTCCATTTATCAAAATCTCGTTGCATCTGAATGATTAAAGGCCCTAAATTATCTGATACCATGGCGTCCAATCCCTTATTTACCAAGATACCTAAATATTTTAACCGAGAAGGTTGCCAATGAAATGGATATCCCTGTATCACATCCCTTGAGGTGCCATCTGAAATGGGAAGTGCTTCACTCTTATCCCAATTTATTTTATACCCAGAAAAAGAAGAAAATTCCTCTATAATTTGAAGTAACGATGGTAAAGATCTGTTTAAATCAGTAATAGTGAGCAGTATATCATCCGCATAGAGATAAAGTTTAGATTCACCCACCGGTAAGGAAATACCAACCACATTGGAAGATTGCCGAATAGCGGCCGCTAAAGGTTCAATGGCTAATAAAAATAAAAGCGGGGAGAGGGGGCATCCCTGGCGGGTGCCTCGCTGTATAGTAAAAGTATCGGAAGTAAATCCTCCACAATTGACCAGTGCAGTGGGTTGTTCATATAACAATTTAATCTTTCTTATAAATTGTTCTCCCAAACCAAATTTTTCTAAGATTAGGAATAAATAATCCCACTCCACTCTATCAAATGCCTTTTCAGCGTCTAATGATAATGCCAAAGCATCATCCTGTAAAGATTTAGCAGTATGCAGAGTGTGAGCTAGGGAGCGTAAATGATTTCTGGAAGATCGACCAGGTACAAAGCCCACCTGGGTATTATGAATGAGAGAGGAAATAACTCTGCGCAGACGAGAAGCAAGAATACTAGCTAGAATTTTAATGTCACAGTTAAGAAGTGAAATGGGACGATAACTGCTACAAAGAAGTGGATCTTTTCCTGGTTTTGGTAAAACTGCTATTACTGCTTTATTAGATATATAACCTAAGGTGGAAGTACGTTCGGCTTCTTGAAATGCCGCATGCAAACAGTCTATAATTTTATCTCCGGACCAGCGATAAAATTCTGCTAGAAAACCATCCTCTCCTGGTGCTTTGTGATAAGGAAGTTTAAGGATAGCGTGAGAAATCTCTTCTTTACTAATGTCTTCATCCAGTATGGATCTATCTTCATCAGAAAGAGATGGTAGTTCTAATCCATTTAAAAAAGACAACATTTTACCCTGATCTATATGGGCGTCTGGAGTGTATAAAGATTTATAGATTGTGGCAAATTCATTAGCAATATCCTGAGGACATGTTAACATGGAACCCTTAGAGGATTGTAAAGCAGGGATAGCCATAGCAACCTCTCTTTGCTTCAATTGTGCTGCTAGAAGTCTACCCGCTTTTTCACCCTGTTCATAATGTCTTCCTTTCATTTTTTGTAAGGCATATTCCGCCTTGGAGGTGAAAAGAGAATTTAATGCCATGCGTGATTGTTCCAGTAATTTTCGATTATGTAAAGTAGGGCTTTTAGTATATAAACGTGTGAAATTGGTAATGTCTTGTTCCAATTGATTTTGTTTAGCAATATTTTGTTTGTTGAACTGGGCTGCATCTCGCATAAGTCTACCACGAATATCAGCTTTAGCAGCAGCCCATATGACCCTGTGAGAATCCACTGAATTTTGATTAAATGTGAGATAATCATGAAGATGTTCTTGCAATTGTTTTTCACCAAGGGGTGTTTTATGACGTTGGATGTTCATTCTCCAGGGTTTACGACCTGGTTTGGGTGTCCCAGTCTGTAGGCACAAGAGGACCGAAGAATGATCAGAGATGGATGCCTCCAAAATACAAGAATCTTGGATTGATCGGACCGTTCTTTGAGAAATTAAAAAGTAATCCAATCTTGATAAGGTGCCATGGGAGTGTGATGTGAATGTATATTCAACATCATTTGGGTGTGATAAGCGCCAATGATCTATAAGGCCGTTGTCTGCAATGATATCATTCATAAGGGCTCTGTCCGCTGCATTATTCTTATCAAGAGGTCCAGTTTTGTCCAAAACTGGATCTCTCACCAGGTTCCAATTGCCTCCGATGATGTATTGTGAGGCATCAATCTCCGACAGCAAACGATTCAAACGTAGAAAGAAATCTTTTTTAGCACCAGTAGGAGCATAAACTGAACCCACACATATATGAATATTACCAATGCACATTTTTGCAAAAACATATCTGCCTTGTGAGTCTTCCCATGTTTTAAGTACACGAACTGGTAATGTTTTTCTGATAAGGATTGCTACCCCACATTTTCGAGTAGGGCCTGCATCTGAAGAAGACCCATTGCTGATACTACTGTGGATAACTTTACCCACCCAATCTCTACGAAGTTTTTCAGACTCGAGTGTATTTAGATGAGTCTCTTGAAGAAGAGCCACATCCACCTTTTTAGATTGTAAATAGGAAAGAACCATCTTCCGTTTGATATAGTGTGTTAATCCATTGACATTACAGGATATAGCAAATAAATCATGAGCAAGGACCATGTTAGAAATAAAAAAATAAATAAAATAAAATTAAAAAAAAAAAAAAAAAAAAAAAAAGACTTGCAAAAAGATGTGATGGAAATGGATATAGAAGAGGAAAGGAAAAAAGCCACCAATAAGAAAGATAAATAAAGATAAAGTATAGAAAGCAAATAAAGAAAGATTTATAGACTACAAAAGAATAATAGAAAGAGTATAATAGAATAACAATAGACTTTTAACCGCGGGTCTGGGCGCACTATAGCACCGCTCTGGGCCGGAACTCCATTAATAAGGAAAATCCAGGGCTAGAACATTTAAAGAGAGAAAAAAGAAGGGAACAAAAAGCAATTTAAAGTGGCCAATAACATTGATATGAGAAGCTAGGAAAGAAAACCCTGAAAGAATAAAATAAAGTAAAAATAGAAAGTATGAACTAAGCTGGTAAGGAATATAAAGGGATATAAAATCTGCCCTTTAAAGGATAGCATATTAAGAGAGCATAACATTTATATTATAACATTTTGGAAATATATTAGAAGATTTAAGTCATAGTAAACTAAATATTGATAAAGATATAGGATTTGAAATCTATAAATATCTAAGAATAGGTCAAATAGTCATCATAGATAAAATAACTATATTGCATGTGATAGATAAATCATGCACTAATAACCTATAAAGGACATCATCAAGAAATATAATAGTAGTGAATAATCAAAATCCATAACCTAAATAATAGCCCTAATAAAAGATAAGCATGAAAAGTTAATACTGAGACATTTTGATGACTAATATATGTAAAATGCTACAGAGTTGTGACTATCTATTCATGAATACAGGAAAATAAATAGAACATTCCAAAAGGACAAGAGAATTTAACCAGTAAAACAGCACAGAGATCATCTATATCTGTCAATTAGAGAGACATAAGCAAAAGTACCTGCAACCTATGGTTTAATAAGTTATATAGGAGCCATGACATCAAAATTATTTCTCATTAGAGGCAGACTTTAGAGGAGAACGGGACTTATCTCGACGTTGTTCCTGAGTTAAGGTGGAGACAGTGTTTAAGGCGGAAGATGTATCATCTTGACTGCGAATAGACCGTTCAAATTCTCTGCCTCTTTGACGGGATTCATGTAGATTGCGACGCATGTCATCCACAGATGTGGGAATAGCTTGAGGATTCCGAGAAGGAGCAGGGGTAGGAGCAGACTGCGTGTCCATGTCTTGAGATGTCATGTCAACCAAAAAACGTTGTAATTCATCTGGATTGTAGAAGTCTCTGGTGTCCCCATTCTTAGAGACTCGAAAGCGTGCTGGATCAAACAAACCATACTTAATGTCTAATTTCCTCAATTGAGGTCTCATGGAGAGAAACGCTTTCCTTCTTTCATTGGTGTCACGGGAAAAATCAGCTGCCAATCGTATTTCATAACCATCATAAGAGTAGGAACCCTGAGTACGTGCTGCTATCAGTAGTTGTCGAACTTGCTCATGCCTTAGGAAACAAGCAATAAGGGGTCTTGGACGTGTGTCTTTACCGTGCCGTGGATGACCTAATCGATGTGCTCTCTGGATCTCAAGCGGTGGATCGAACTGTATGCCAACTAATTTAGGGAGTACATCACACAAAAAGGCTCTGGTATTCTGGCCTTCAATTTTTTCTGGAAATCCAAAAAAACGAATATTGTCTCTTCTGCTCCGGTCTTCTAAATCCACTAACTTACTACGCAGAAAAAGAAGTTCTTCATCTCTAGACTGCGTTGATGCGATTTTATTTTCAACAATTGTCAAACGTTGATCAAGACCCTCTGTTTTAGCATGGAATAGTGCTATGTCAGCTCGTATTGATTTAGTTTCTGAGGTAAGAGATGAAATGTTTATATCTATGTCTGTTAGCCGACAGCTGATTGTTGAAATTTCTTGGAAAAGACGATCCATGGCCGCATTGGATACCGCCAAGGAAGTATTATGTGCCTTATTAGAAGTTGATGCAGTGGAGTTTTTTCCAGACATCTTGCGTGGTTGTTTTAATACATCAGCAAATAAAAGTGAATGAGAAGGAGTGTTTCCACTCTTGTTATTAGACATTCACTTCTAACTTCAAATGTCGGGGAATATTTAAAACTGCAGACAAATAACCCTTCAAGTAGAGCGATCCAAAAAGCAAGATATAATCAAGTGCTACTGGAGTCAAAAAGCATTGAGGAAAATATCGCAGCAGTTTTATGTAGATTAGAAAAGTAAGCAACCAGTAAACCTGCAGCTGAAAAATCTCCTTATTTTAATGAAAATTATCATGAGAGAAATACTTAAGTTGTGAGGAGAAAAATAAATGAGGAGTTTGCGCTATATGAATAGCATTGATGCATATTGATGTACATGCAGACAGCATTAAACCTTTCAGGGAATGCTGGAAAAATCACTGCAACAATCATTTCCCTCACTTTCTTTCAGTAATAATCCTCATGTGAAAGGAAAAAAAAAAAAGCAGATTGGCAGTTCTGCACTTTGATTATGTTAAGTCTCAAGTGGAGTTGTCATTCATCATATATAAAATATGAGACCGGGAAGATTACATTCAGACTGAGGCCTGCAACACTTGTAGCCCAATTAGCAGGTAAGCAGTGAATATAATGTGCTATCAACTCACTTCCTTTTTTAACACATGTCTGTACACTGATTACTTTTAGCCAAAAGAAAAGCTACCTTTTTTCATAAATACATTTTCCATTGTTAGTCCATTTAGCAGAGGAGTCAGCAGGAATACAAGTCACACATGCTCCAGGAAACATAAATTATTACTGGGCCCGGCAGCCATGTGTTGAAGCAATGTTTCTTATTTCACTGAAGCAGTTGAAAAAAAGCTTAACCTTAACCCAGAGAACATAAATTACTGCTGGGCCTGGCAGAAGTGTATTGAAACAATGTTTCTTGCTTGAAAAGGAACTGTGGAAAAATGCTTAAAAAGGCAACTTAATAATATGAGACAGCAGAATTTCTTTAAATTGTTGTATTAGCAGTGAATTGTGAGTGGTTTTTTCCTCAGAATACAACACTTCAGTTATAGATGATTATAAAAAGGGCCGGTTTACCTCATGAAGAAAAAAATTTTTTGACCGGGAATGTTTCCTCCAGCCGGTGTCTCTGGAGTCACAGCCCAATTCACAGCTGACAGCTTCAATGTTCCGATTGCTCAGAAATGCCAAAAGAACATCCTTAGACACCTGCAAATAGATGTTCAGTCCATTTGAGTGCCAGCCCAGAGCAGAGCCTCACAGTTAGGCGGCCATCTTCCTACGTGGCCAGACCACGCCCCCCTCGACAATGCACTGTTGCCCTATGAGACACTCCGCGACCGGTTCGATCTCCCTCGCGGGGATTATCTGCTGCATGCGGCGCTGGTGTTGGCTATTCAGCGGCGGTGGAGGGGAGGGTTACCTGAGCCTGGAACGTCCATGGCTTGCCAATATGTGGTACTGGCGGCTGGCACCATTAAAGCTGTCACGTGTTAATATCGGCGGATGACCTGCGAAAAGTTAGCCCCCCTTATTAGGTTGAAGCAGCATTGGGAGGAGGATATTGAGGGCGAAATACCTGACAAAATATGGGCTGAGGTGTTGGGGAGGCCCTGGAAATGTTCCAGAAACGCCCGATTCCAACAGATCCAACTTTTTATATTGCACAGGGCTTACCTTACTCCTGTTAAAATTCAACAGTATTTCCACACGCTTACGGCGATCTGTCCTAGGTGTCATGTAGAGGGGGCAGACTTTCGTCATATGCTGTGTAGCTGCCCTCGGATCGGGGCCTATTGGCAGGAAGTATGGTCCTTACTATGCAAAGTTACGGACAGGGTGATTGAATTTGGTATAGCTCCTTGCTTGCTACACTGGTTTCCCCACACCTCGAAGACTAAAATAACTAGTAAATTTATAGATCTGGGATTGGTACTGGCCAAGCAGGAGATTACAGCTAATTGGAAGGCGCAGCGTGGGCCGAGATTGCAGAAGTGGAAGGCGGAATTCATTCGGTGGGCGGAATGTGAAACGGCTCTTAGGTTACAGGCGGCCACTAGAGCTCATAGCGATAGCGCAAAGGAGTCGGCCCGAGCCTGGAGAGCTTTAGCAGAACTTCTGAAATCCATAGACTCTGATATTGAGGTGGGATCGGAGATTAGCGACACGCAAAATATACCCTCCTCTGGGCCTGGTTAGACTGGTTATGGGAGAATAGATGGTTTTTCTAGCTAGCCTGTCAGTAGTCCTGAATTGGGAAAGTTTGAAGTACACCTTAGAATTGTAGAAGATGTAAGTATGTGCAAAGCCGAAGGCCTTGTTCTGTATCCACTCAACAAGTCATGCCAGGGGAGTTGTGGGAATGGGGGGTAGGGGGGAGGTAGCATGGGGTAGGCTCAAGGGTTTTATGTACTTTTCTTTTATTACGATATGGAACTTCCAAGTGTACTCAGTGTTATTAGCATTGTTACGGTGCACCTTGCTATGGAAAGATGTTGGTACGACTGATGGGTGGTATATCACAGGATGTTACCATGGGTAAGGACTACTTTGACTCTAAACCATTGCTCACGAAAAGACTTGATTGTACAAGGAGGATTGTGGATTAGGATCCTAGTATGTGAGCGGAAGCTTCTGCTCGAAATGTTCTTGACGTACTGTACAAGGTTAATCAATAAAAATATTTTACAAAAAATAAATAAACAGGAGTCGAATATTTCAAATGCAGCATGAGAAACTGAAGGGGGAGGTGGTTTGTAAACAAGCAGATAATACATAATTACACATTTACAAATAAATAACTGCTTCAGGAGATATCCACCCAAAAAGGAGAACTATCCTTAATGAAATAATATACTGAGTGCCAAGTTAATATAATGGTTGTTTTGAGCAAAGTTTAGTTTGTTCGTATATACCTCAATTTCAGCGACTGCTGCATCTAAGTCACAAATCCAGTTCTTTTTAAACTGCCTTGCTTGAAGTCTTCATTTCGACATATATGGAATAAATGAAAAACAGACCATTAACATTTTCATTAAAAGTATTTAGAATACACACGAACATCATGACTCAGATTTCTAACAGCACGATACGATCAATAAACCAATTTAACAAAGTGTGTGTGTACTTATTAACTTCAGCGTGAAGCATTCATTCTGTACATGCTGGTCACAACAGGAGTAACAAATCAACAAACTGTCTTATGACCTTCGCTTTAGTTTGAGCAGGAGCAAGGAAGTCATGAGACACACGGTCTACAGATTACGTAGCTATCCTTAGAGTCTCCCAACATAAATAAGAAGAACTATTTGTCCCAGTACAGACGGACTACCTCTTTGATGACAGCAGATTATGGTACACTACGTGTGTTGCTCACGGGTTAAGGGATTTAAACTTCAAGCGTCCTGGTGCATTCTTACCTTCAAAGATTAGGCACAGATGATTTTTTTTTTTATTACTCCAGTTGTGAAATTTACCACAGCCTACAAAAGAATAGTGGTGGGCGAACATTTTAATTACGGCAGAGTAATTGGAACAATTTTGGTAATTCTGCATTACTATTTTGACACGAAACTACCGAAATGTATGCATTACACCCATTTGTGCAATTAGAGTCATTTTTCACAAAAATCCCACTACAGGAGCATAGGAACAGAGAAATTTAGTGAGGGTGAGCAGCTGCTGCTGTTTATATTCTGTTACATTTAGCACTATTATCGTAGCACAAAATGTGTAAATTTTTGTAATTTTGTGCAACAAAAACAGGACTAAATGCTAGGTTACACTCCTTAAGTTACAGCAAATTACAAAAGTTCAACCCACCCCTAGAAAAGACCCCACTTTGCCTATGAATCACCATTAAGACCCTTAGTGCCATAAAACGTAACGCTAGCATGTAGGCCTTCTGAATTTCAGAGTAAATGACAATATTCCACTTTTCAAAAAGGAAACTACATTACATTGGAGCAGGTCTCATGCCCATGGTGGCTGCACAATTGCACTGGCCTATGAAAGAACACACGTTAGTTCACATATATTAGCAAAATAAAGCGACAAATTTTAATAGAAAATCAACTTGTATTCTGAGGAAGCAGTGGAAGAGTGGTCAAAATATGAGCCTCTACTCCTGCAGTAGTAAGTTCTAGATACACAATCTTTTTCTTTTATTTGGAACCTGCCTTTGGGTATAAATGGGGAATATATTGGTCTTGTCAGTAAGCAAACTGAGGTCTATTAGATTTATTAACTGAGCCTAGGATGTGGTTGGACAAATTAAGACCAAAACCTTCAAACATTGCAAGACATTTGAGTATTAGTTGAGGAAGGTGAGAACTCACCTCTAAGAATATTCACAATCCTTCTACAGGTGAATCACTAAAGTCACTAAATTAACCCAAGCTCAACCTTCTGGTAGCTATGGCAGAGAGCAGACACGCTTAACTTAGAGGCATTATGAAAAGCATGCTGTAAAACTGGTGACCTTACCCGGCGGGAATGGTGGAGTCCGACCTCTTCTGATCTGTCATTTCCGGCTTCTCCACAGGATCACGAGTGGGTACACGGAAACGAGACTGCTAGCGAATACGAAGACAGCGGGCCCTTTAAGTGGGCGTCGGCATACGAGGGTGAAGCCCCGACCCTCCGTGACGTCCCTGGCTCTGGATTGGTTAAAACAGGGGAAGTCCTGTACACAGGGGGTGGAGACACCGCGAGGAGGAAGGCGGAACCCGAGGAGACGGAGAAGCGGAGCACGTTGGACGCAGAAACCGGAAGGACCGAAGAAGGAGCCTCCAGAGGAGCTGGAGGAGAAGCTGAACCACAAGGCGAGCCAGGAGGCCAACGACCCTGCGGACCGCCGTGCCACACTCCCGAGGGAGGAGTGTGGCTGACACAGGTACGGCGGCGTTTGGCGGCTTGGCTAGGAAAGCGTAACGATAGCGTGTAGTGCGCAGCTGTATATAAATCTTTCCTCCATGACCTTCCACTCCACCCCCCCCCCCTTACCCTCACCCTACCTTTTCTTACCGTACCCCTCTTGCACTGAGCACTGTAGATACGAATAGTCACACCGGGTGTAAACCACACACTCCCTGGGCCCCCTTGGTGCAAACCCTGTAGAGGACTGTGACCTAACGGCTTTCCGTCCTGTCGGTCTTCTTTCTTACATGTGGAGAGATTCCCGACGCCCGAAGAAAGAACGCCACTTCCTGGGGAAAACGCCTATAGACGAACAGCGCCACGGACTCCAGTACCTTTGCCCGGGAGAGACTGACTTTCAGGACTCGAAAGACGTTGGTTAATAAACCTGTCAGAACTATAAAAATAAAACCTTCCTTAAACCCTACGGTTGGTGTCACGGTCGTCCCTTCACCCACGTCCACACATGCATGCAGTACTCAAACCGTAATAAAGTGAAAACAGAGCACAAGAAAAATTCCAAACCAATTTAAGAAAATAGACCATATTTTACCCCCTCACTGTTAGGCCTCCCCCCTCCCGTGCTAAGCCTTTTTTTTGCTATTTGGGGTAGTTCACGCCTAGGCTCCTGTAACTTTTTGTCCACATAAGGTATCCACGCCCAATTTAGGTCCTTTTCTTGCAACATCGTGAAGATTCTAAAGGTACCCAGGGTTTGTGGATTCCCCTGGAGGAGACCAAGAAATTGGCCAAAATACAGCTTTTTTTTAATTTTTTTTTTTTAGGAAAAATGGGGTCAAAAGTGCTGCAGAAGAAAGCATCTGTTTTTTTCTCTGTGTCTTGCTTCGCCTTTCAGATAATACAGAATCTCCCACACGGTGGCTCAAACATGGTGAAGCAGTAGACATAAAACGCAACAACACCTAGAAAAGGGTTTTACTTTACAAATGCAAAGACTCTTTTTAGAATAAGGCTTGGGGTTTTTATTTATGCAATGCTCTCTAACAGAAAGGTTTTCCCAGATGCCAAAATGAATCACATTCAAATGCGCACACACACACACACACACACACACACACACACACACACACACACACACACACACACACACACACACACACACACACACACACACACACACACACACACACACACACACACACACACACACACACACACACACACACACACACACACACACACACACACACACACACACACACACACACACACACACACACACACACACACACACACACACACACACACACACACACACACACACACACACTGGACGTCCTGAAAGATACTTCTGGCTGAAGTAATCTTTGTTTCGATTATATATATGTGTGTGTGTGTGTATATATATACATATATATACACACACACACATATATATATATACACATATACACACTAAATACTTCATATGGTTACTTTGGTTGTGCACTCAGACATATCACAAACAAAACACCTCAAATGATCAAAGCCACTGGCCACACATCACAATGGCAATAATCAAAACTCAACACCTCACATGACCACAGCCACCGGCACCAAGCATCGCAAGGGCACTAGTCAGAAACAAGTCACCTCACCCAATCATTCACTCGACATCCTTGCCAGCATTTGGACTGAGATTGAATAGATATTTTAGCAGCCACCATGTTTGCCGCAGCGCATAGGGATCGAGAAAGTGCGGCAGAGGAAATGTTCACGGACAATCCTCAACAAAAGCAATTTAACACGGATGCAGGGATGCCATCAACATCCACAGCAGTTAAAAACTTGAAGGATAACTACCGTGTATTGGAGAAATTGATGCAGAAGGAGACTGCAAAATGGTGGGAGGCCAAATCCCTCCAGAGATATTTAGATGTAGGCAGAATTCCGAGGGGGCTTAGAATTATGCTGGCGCCCAGTTACGATACCCCAAACCCACAGATGATGGCGGAGTGGGCGGAATGTAACTTGGACTCCTCTCGTAAATTGGTAGTTATTCTAGTGAAATACGCAGAAATGGACAGACTTGAATTACAAAACCAGATAGAAAACCTCAGTAAGGAAATCGAACAACAAGGTGATGACCAAATGAGGAAAAAATACCATGAAGAAATGACAGTTAGACTCAACAAGGAAGAGGAGAAAATAAAACAAAGAAAAACATACAAGTTTCAACGAGACAAAGATGATTACGCTAATGGCCAGATTTTTACTTTTTCCCACAAATATGATGTCTATAAAAACAAATCAATGAGTGGTAAAAAAATGCGGCAGGAACAAACCGGAGCATATGGTGTATTGTCCACTTCAAATTCGGACCTTAGTTCAGCGGTCGAAAGTGAAGGCGAGATGGAGAACATGGCAAATAGACCAAACGCAGGGGCAAGCAAGCCGTCCCTGGGTGAAGAACTTGACTGCCTTCGGATGAGTAGAAGGGACACCTTGAGACCTAGGGTTAATCAAACGTCAAAAAACGAAGGACAAAGAACAGGCGGGAACGAAGGAGGGCAGCCAGAAAAAGGAGGCAACAATACAAACAAAAAATCAATGAGAGGGCGAGGTCAATGGAGGAACCGATAATGCCCATCAATACCAGCAGCATGGGGATCATAGAAACAAGTGACAAACCGAACATTGAAAACAGTACTATTATCAATCTTACTGAACTGGAGCTTAATCAATCTGAAAAACAGATCCTCTCACTTGGTCTCTCCTATTGTCCCTCAACCAACTTTGATTATACTAACACTAGGGCCGACATTTATAAGTTTGTGAGAAAACTTAAACTCACTAAATTTCACCAAGGAAAAACAAAGCCCCCAAGTACTTCACAAACCAATCACGACCAACCTATCATAACAGAGATGGATAACTTAAGTGTTGCTGATATTGGACCTCTAAAGGATCTGATCTATCTCAACCGGGAAGGTGATGGTTTTGGGGAAAGTGATTTGGAATTGGCAACCCAGGATTTGCTCTCGCCTGGATTTGAAATCTGCACCAAACCAACAACTATGTTCAAAGAAAAATCTAAATTTACACCCATCTTACCTCGTGATGCAATTGACCTGTTTAATGAACAAGTGGTGGCGGAAATTAAACAATTGTATATAACAGCCAGCAAGAATTATGCGCCTACCAACAATGAGGAACGCAAATACCACCAACTAATGGACAAAATTAGGAAAAACAAACCGGTGGGCAATGTAGTCCTATGGACACTTAAAGACTATGCAGAGGAGGCAGCTAAACATCTTAATGACACAAATTGCTATCGAAAAAGCACTATTGATAAATTCAAGCAGGCACAACATAATTTCTTTGGGAAACTATTGGCCTGGAAAAGTGCAGGCCTCCTGAACCTGCAGGAGTTTAAATTTTTGAAAAAAGAAAACCCAACTATCCCTTTGCTGTATTTCGTTCCAAAGGTCCACAAGTCTGCCAGTAAGCCACCTGGTAGGCCGATCATTTCGGCTTGCGATGGGCCATTGGAGAACATGTCTATTTACATTGACTCTTTCCTGCAGAAACACGTGAAAGCTCTCAAATCCTATGTACAAGACACAAGTGACTTTATACGCAAAATTGAAGAGATCAGGTGGCATGATGACTATTGCCTTATTGCATTGGACGTTACAGCCCTCTACACTTGTATACGCAACCATGATGGAGTCAGGGCGGTTGAGTATTTTTTGGCTAATCGACCTATGAAATTCGCAAAACATAATCAGATGTTATTAGATCTTTTAACATTCTGTCTAGACAACAATTTGTTTTTGTATAATAGCCAAATTTACCAACAGGTGCAAGGTGTAGTCATGGGGGCCAGCTTCTCCCCCAGCTATGCTTGTCTCTTTATGGGATGGTGGGAGGAGCTGGTCCTGATGAGACAATATGCCCAGACATTTGAAACCAACATAGTTGCATGGTTGCGTTTCATTGATGATTTGTTTGTTGTATGGAAGGGGTCCATGCAGGATGCACATGAGTTTGTTGCTAAAATCAACACCAATGACCTCAATCTTAAATTCACTTGTGATATAAGTAGTGAGACTATAACATTTTTGGATACAAAAATCTACATTACCCCCACTGGTCTTGCCACAACTTTATTCAGAAAACCGACAGCGGGCAACTCGATATTGCACGCGTCAAGTGCCCACCCCCCCACTTGATTCACAGTATCCCCTATGGGGAAATGTTAAGAATTAAAAGAATTTGCAGTGCAGAGAATGATATGCAAGCAAAACAGGAAGAATGTAAAAGCAGATTCTTACAACGGGGATATAAGAACCATGTAGTAGAAGCGGCAATTTTCAAATCTAGATCTAAAGCGAGACAAGACCTGCTCCAATATAAATCTCAGACCAACAATGGGGTGAAAGACAAAAAGAAGGAACCTATTAGGCTCATTCTGGGATACAGTAGGCAAGAAGGACAAATCAGAGCTATAATTAGACGCAATTGGCCAATACTCAGAGGGGACCCTGTTATAGGTCGAGCCTTACCCAAGAAACCCTCTATTACATTTAGAAAAACGTTGTCTATGGGTAACACACTGGTAAAGAATAACCCTGAGCTAGTTGAACTCAATACCTGGCTAGCCCCTAGAACAGGTTTTTATAAATGTACCCAATGTAAAGCATGCCAATATGGAGTCAACACAAAAACTTATCAAACGGCATTTAGCTCCAAAAAACACCCTATATTGAAGTACTTGTCCTGCAAAACTGAATTTGCTGTCTACGCACTCACATGTAGTTGCAATCTAAATTATATAGGCAGCACCAAGCTGCCAGTACATAAAAGAATTCTGCAACACATGCGAGCCATAACTAATAAAGACCCCAGTTACCCTGTTGCTAGGCACTTTAAGGAACAGCATCAAAGTAACCTTAAGCACTTTAAATATCATGTGTTGGATGCAGTGCCCTTTACCAAGAGGGGAGGCAACAGAGAAAGAAACCTTCGGCGTCTTGAGACTAGATTTATATTGGAAATGGATACTAAGCACCCTGGGGGTTTAAATGTTTGTGAGGACTTACACACATATTTATGAGATATAGCCCTCACATAACTAAGCAGCGTATTTTACATTGAGTCATTATATTACTCTCCACTTAGTCCATCTATGGAAACTTTAATAGTTTCATATATATTCCTTTAATGCTACTCTGTTGAGTTTATGTCATATCATGGTCAGAAATTTATATGTATATTTTAGGAACACATTTTAGGAGTAATTTTAGTTAATTTATTGACACAATTTTTTAGGTTGAAATGATTTTATAAAGGTTTTATAATTCATTATGTGGGAATCAACCTATTGCTTTGTTCAATGATTACCTATGGATTTATATTATTTCCATTTATTCCGTTTCTGTGTAACTCAAATGCACAATGGTTTTGTCATCCTATCTTCGTGTTAAGGCATTTATGCCACATATTAACCTACATACATATATATTAATATGTGTATCATCCGCACTCTCTTTTGCACACAAGCACCTTTTTGCACATATATTTTTTAGCACATTTGCACATATATATATAGTAAAAAAATCGAAACAAAATAAAATATAGTTCAAATTGGGATCTCGTTTTTAGAATCAATAGTATTATGGGGACATTTCTCTTTTTATGCACTTAGACACTTTACATACAGAATTTTACATGGTTGACCTACGAAATTTGAGATGATTGTATCAGGAATATGCGATGGGGTCAAGTTGTATTTACACTGAGATCCCCACCTGCCCTCACAAAACAGTTGAGGAACAGGAAATAGGGTATATTATGCCAAGTAGGATTGATTAACAGTAGTAGAAATACTTAATAAATTTTAAAATCCTATTATTTTAATCATGTGAATTTATTCCATGTATTTTTAAGTTACATGATATCCCAATATTAGGCATGTATTCCTTACACTTTTCGGTCATACAATATTTGGAGGCATTTAAGCCTTAAAATGTATATTAATTGTATTTACATGCAATGCTATGTACAACTGTATCACTTTCAAATGACAGTAACTCTTCCATGTTTACACTTTCTTGATTGTTTGCACTATTTAAAGGGATATGTCGCCCATGCGCTGTTGTGTGAGCAAGGTCGGAGTTTCCGACCGAAACGCGTCATGGCGACATGGTGGTGAGCTAAATAAAATCACTATCGACGAATCTGGGTCTGCTCTTGTTTTCAGTCATCACGAAGGAGTTAAAGCAAGGATCACGGATATATACATATATATATACACACACACACATATATATATATATATATATATATATATCAACCAACAAAATGCCTCTGAGCATGAAGACGCCACTCCGTTGGTGCAGGTTACAAACCTAATTTATTTTCAAAGACTGCAATTGGTGTCCGGTTTTTAAACAAAGTCCAATTTGGATGCCTGGGAGCCCACTGGAGGGCTGGAAATGATAATGAAGGCATACATTGAGGCACAGTAACGGACCCCACTGGAGGGGATAAAACAAACTACAGCACCCAGCATGCCTCACTGGAGAGAGCATGCAAGGGGAGGGGTATAAATTAACCGCTGTGGTTCACGCCGTCATGTGCTGCCAAACTGCCCCATGATGAAGAAGCGGTGGCTTTGAAACGCGTTGGGGGAACTTTGTTTAAAAACCGGACACCAATTGCAGTCTTTGAAAATAAATCAGGTTTGTAACCTGCACCAACGGAGTGGCGTCTTCATGCTCAGAGGCATTTTGTTGGTTGATATTACACGCGGCGGCCTCAGCCGCGGAGGATGCACCGCCTGTCAGCAGGTCTGCGAAGGCTGTCAGCAGGTCTGCGAAGGCTGGGATCTCCCGGTCTGAAAACGGCGTTGGTGTTTTCAAAAAGGTGAGACTGAATTGGATGCCTGGGAGCCCACTGGAGGGCTGGAAATGATAATGAAGGCATACATTGAGGCACAGTAACGGACCCCACTGGAGGGGATAAAACATAAACTACAGCACCCAGCATGCCTCACTGGAGAGAGCATGCAAGGGGAGGGGTATAAATTAACCGCTGTGGTCACGCCGTCATGTGCTGCCAAACTGCCCCATGATGAAGAAGCGGTGGCTTTGAAACGCATTGGGGGAACTTTGTTTAAAAACCGGCCACCAATTGCAGTCTTTGAAAATAAATTAGGTTTGTAACCTGCACCAACGGAGTGGCGTCTTCATGCTCAGAGGCATTTTGTTGGTTGATATTACACGCGGCGGCCTCAGCCGCGGAGGATGCACCGCCTGTCAGCAGGTCTGCGAAGGCTGTCAGCAGGTCTGCGAAGGCTGGGATCTCCCGGTCTGAAAACGGCGTTGGTGTTTTCAAAAAGGTGAGACTGAATTGGATGCCTGGGAGCCCACTGGAGGGCTGGAAATGATAATGAAGGCATACATTGAGGCACAGTAACGGACCCCACTGGAGGGGATAAAACAAACTACAGCACCCAGCATGCCTCACTGGAGAGAGCATGCAAGGGGAGGGGTATAAATTAACCGCTGTGGTTCACGCCGTCATGTGCTGCCAAACTGCCCCATGATGAAGAAGCGGTGGCTTTGAAACGCGTTGGGGGAACTTTGTTTAAAAACCGGACACCAATTGCAGTCTTTGAAAATAAATTAGGTTTGTAACCTGCACCAACGGAGTGGCGTCTTCATGCTCAGAGGCATTTTGTTGGTTGATATATATATATATATATACACATATACACACTAAATACTTCATATGGTTACTTTGGTTGTGCACTCAGACATATCGCAAACAAAACACCTCAAATGATCAAAGCCACTGGCCACACATCACAATGGCAATAATCAAAACTCAACACCTCACATGACCACAGCCACCGGCACCAAGCATCGCAAGGGCACTAGTCAGAAACAAGTCACCTCACCCAATCATTCACTCGACATCCTTGCCAATTCACGCGGGGGGGCCTGTTCACAGCTGGCTTGGATTCTCGACCGGGACTCCGGTTCCGTTTGTCTTACAGCAGTACGTCCACCCTGTAAGTGAGCTCCCAACTCAACTGTCATTATACCTCAGCATTATAGTCTCAAGACACACACTAGAAGGTTCAAGAGTCTTCCCTCTACGTCAAAGAAATCTTATTGGAACCGGCCAGCTTCCAAGCAAGCATTCCATGGCAGAAAGGAGCTCCCACGTCCCCTCTACATTCTCGCATGTTCCAGCCTTTATCTTGACGAATCGCACAAAAGCCTTCAAGGGTACATTAAACAATCTCTCACAAAACAATCCTTGAACGTGATTAACCCAAACAACTTGAAAGCGTGTCTGTGCGCACAGAAAAAGCTCAAGCCAGGCAAAGTCAGAATTCAGGATGACATGAGGCCATGTCAAAGCAAATAGTAAGAAATTAATAATTCTTCCCAGGGTACAACACATTGCACATTTGTGCACCAAAGCTTATAGCATCACATACTTCATATCACAATATACAACGCAGTGCACATTTGTGCACCACTGCTCATAACACTGCACTTCGAGACCAAAAAGTACATTCCACACCTCTCTCTCTCTCTCTCTCTCACATGATTTCAAATGCACATCCCACACGTTCTGTTCTTGGCAAGGCTTTTCTACTTTTTGACAGTTCCCACTGAAAGACTGCAAGAGTACAAGAAAGAAACCTTTAAGAGAAACACGGCATATGCAGGACGTCGTACATTCAGGTCAGGGTAAAATAACACACCAAAATCAATCAAAATAATGGTAGTCAAAGGTCATCACAGGGTGTCAGACTACAAGAGTGCTTCTAGCACTACACCCTGCAATAGGTATCAACAAAAGGTTTGTGGTGATAAAATCACCATCTTCTCAGCTTTCAGGAACAGGCAGACTGTCAGAAAACCAAAATGTTCTACACAGTTTTGGCATTTTACTGGGACACAGCCTATTTCTTGTACTTTCAACCTCCTTCCAGTTATTGGTAGAAATGGGTGTGAAAGCAATAATGGATCCTGGAAAACTATACATTTCTAAAAAGTAGACAAAATTCTAAATTCAGCAAGGGATCATTTGTGAAGATCCTTCAAGGATTTTCAATTGAAACTAATAATTGAAATAAAAAAATATTGAAAATGAGTTGGAAACAAACAGCTATTTGTGCCAACGTTTTCACCTGTAACTTCTTCGGAGTATGGCAGATATTTGAAGGCAATATACCATTACGTTTGCTGGACCCTTCTGGTTGTGGATATATATAGGACATGTAGGTTCACCAAGAACCCGAGGTATCCTGAGCCAATAACTGAGCTGCGTCTTGCAATGGTTTTTCAATGTGTACAAGTGTATAGCAATTCATTTGGTAACATATAAAGAGTGAAAAATAGGTACCAAGGATACCTATGTTTCCAAAATGGGAACAAAATATAGAGTTTAGAAGCAGTGGTTATTTGCACATCTTCGAAATTGTGGGTACCCATACAAGCATGTGAACTAGAGGACATTTTTCAAAATTACTTCTTTTTTACACATTGTCTTATATTTGGAAGGCAGAAATGCAAAGAAAGTCAATTCGTAATAACACTTGTTCTACTATTATGTGATCCCTCTAAGTCCCCCAATAAAAATGGTACCTCACTTGTGTGGGTAAGCCTAGTGCCTGTCACAGGAAACGGCAGAACACACAACGTGGACACATCGCATTTTCCAGTGAAAACTGGCCCTTTTTTTTGTAATGGGCCTAGCTGTGGATTTTGGACCCTCGTTGAACTAGCACCTAGGGAAACCTAGCAACCCTATATTTTTTTTTAACTAGACACCCAGGGGAATCCAGGATGGGGTCACTTGAGTAGCTCTCACTAGGGTCTGTTACCCAGAATCCCGTGCAAACCTCAAAGGTTGTAAAAAAAACAAAAAACATTTTCCACACATTTCTGTGATGTAAAGTTCTGGAATCTGCGGAGAGCCACAATTTTCCACCTACCCAGCATTCCCCATAGTCTCCCACTATAAATGGTACCTCATTTGTTCGGTTAGGCCATGTAACAGCGACAGGAAATGGCAAAAAACGTAACATGGACAGATCACAATTTTCCACTGAAAATTGACCCTTTTTTCGCAATGTGCCTAGCTGTGGATTTTGGACCCTAGCTCTACCAGCATCTAAGGAAACCCAGCAAACCTATACATTTATGAAACCTAGATATCCAGGATGGGGTGACTCTCACCAGGTTCCATTAAAAAATTCAAATCTCATTTTCCTCACATTTCTGGGATGGAGAGTTCTGGAATCTCCGTGGATCCACAAACTTCCACCCACCAAGCATTTCCGAAAGCTTCCCAATAAAAATGGTACACCACATGTGTAGGTAGACATAGTGCCCGTGACAGGAAACGTCCCAAAATGCAACAAGGACACATCACATTTTTACAGTGAAAACTGACCCTTTTTTTGCAATGTGCCTAGCTGTGGATTTGGGACCCTAGCTCAGCCAGCATTTAGGGAAACCTAGCAAACCTGTACATTTTGGAAAACTAGACATCCAGGGGATTCAAGGATGGGGTGACTTGTGTGGCTCTCACCAGATTCTGTTATCCAGAATCCCTTGCAAAGCCCAAACTTTGTAAACAAACACATTTTCCTCACTTTCTGTGATGGAAAGTTCTGGAATCTGAAGAGAGCCACAAACTTTCACCGACCCAGCATTTCCCCAAGTCTCCCGATAAAAATGGTACCTCACTTGTGTGGGTAGGCCTAGAGCCCGTGACACGAAACTGCCTAAAGGGTCCTGTGGAGACATCAAAATGATAGATTACAAAAAGACCATGTTTTGCGAGGGAGTCACCTGTGTTTTTGATCCCGTACTCTGCGGCCATCTAGGGAAACCTACCAAACTCTCACATTTCTGAAAACTAGACACCCGGGAGAGTGGAGGGAGGTGTGACTTGCGTGGATCCCCCAACATTTTCATACCCAAAATTCCCTGCAAACCTCAACTTTAGATTAAAAAAATCAAATTTTTCTCACATTTCTGTGTGGGAAAGTTGTGGGATCACTGGGCTGAGAAAAATTTCCTAGCACCCAGCATTCCTCCAGATCTCCCGATAAAAACGGTAACTCACTTGTGTGGGTGAGCCAAGTATTAGCAACAGGCAGGGACCCAAAACGTATTGTGGGGACATAAAAATTACCTGGTTTTGCAAGGTGGACACCTGCGTTTTTTGTCCCGGGCTCGGCGACGATCTAGGAAAACCTACCAAACCCACACAGTCTGAAAACTAGACAGCGGGAGGAGTTGAGAGAGATATGGCGTGCGTGGATCCCCAACGTTGTTTTCCTACCCAAGATCTCCTGAAGACCTCAAATTTAGCTAAAAAAAACAATCACAATTAATTCAATATTTATTAAAGATTTGGAACTCCAAGGAGGTTCACAGAAAAAAGTGCATACTAATTATTACAATAAATATATTAAAACATAAGGAAAACTCATTTCTCAGATCATGTGCAAAATATAGTCCAGAATTCAGCTTCGGCAAAGAGTTCAGTATGAAATTAGCAGCAAGAGAAAAGGGGTAACAGAGCATATCCAAACCTGTGCAAAAAGCAATTCAGTAGCAGCCAGTTCATGTGCAAAATACTATTCAAAATCAAGCTTCAATTGAGTTTTGAGATTTGCAACAAGAAAGTGGGAGAAAAGCACAACTAATCCCAATTGTACAAAGAGCAATAAGTAGCAGCAAATAAATGTGCAAAATACAATCTAAAATAGGGGAAAATATTAATACTCCATAAAAGGGCAACAGGCACAGGGATTAATAGCACATCTAAAATAAAAAAAATATATAAAAGATTTAAAATGTATACATAAACTCCTTAAAAAAGTTGAATAGTTTTACACAGACTGTTTCGTTCTTCGGACAAAGGAGACGGTCACGGGCTGAAGCTACATCTTTAACACAATTTTGTAGAAACATTGGCCGAAGCCAGCGACGACGACTCATAACTAGTGCTGGACAGACAAACAAGACAAGATCCAGGTCCTGAATGCTCAGCTCACAGAAATTACTAAATTTTCCATTTTTCATATTCTGGGACCAATTTACTGTTAAGTCATTTAAAGGTAAAAGATTTATACGACAGAGTGAGCCATCGTCGAATCCCATGTTCTAAATTCCAGAATAAATATTTCTGAGAAATTCTCGGGGAGTTCGCACTGGCTATTATCTTTAATCTCTCTCTAGAATCACAAAATGTAATATCTCTATTATAGCTGATCTTGCTACTTAAGGTTTTTAAGAAGGATTTCAATTCTAATGGCGGGAGGGTAATCACTGATTCTTCTTGTACGCAGAAACGTTTTAGTGCCAAAGAGAACTCACGATAGAAGGTGTATTTCCCTGCAATACCGCCGAAGATTTGACACATGAAACCTCTTAATGATTCAGGCTCACTATTTTTTTTAACTGATATCCCCAACGTAAAACCCTGGATATACCTTGTATATAGGAGCTTATTAAGCCAAATTCCAATCTAATAGCAGCTGGTGGAACTAACGTATTAAAATTGCATAGTTTACGTAAAATCTGACCTTCAATCCTATCTAAAAAACTCCAGTCCATAACTGGGATTGATTCAATAGCATAAATCAACGTGGCTCCAAACCCAGTGCAAGGGTAAGGTACTCCACAATTGGTTTTGAGTGACCACAAGTAACCCAGTGTTTTCCTATGCAAGTGTCAGCCCTGCAAAAGTAATTTTAGAGTGTTTCACTGCTAGGACATGCAAAATAGTAAATATGCAAGTCCAACTTTAAAATGCCATGTAACCTGCCTTAATGGCATTTACAGCCTACCTTAGGGGGTGACTTCTAAGTATTAGAAAGGTAGGGTTAGGCTTGCTAAATGATCATTTTGACAGGTTGACTTTGCAGTTTAAAGTCTGTGCAGCCAGGATGCAGTGACAAACCTGGAGACATGTTTCCAGTTGCTAGCACAATGTGCCTGGATATTCTGCCAATATCCTGATATCATGTCAAAGGTAACCACAAACTTGGCATCCCTAATCGATCAATGTTCACATCAGCTCGGGGGGTATGGGGAGCATCATCTTAGTGACTGAATTGAGTCCTCTGTAATTCTCAGAGTACCTTAGTCCTGGGGTGGCGCCAGATGGGACAGACTTGGGTACCAGTACCACTGGAGAGATCAAGAGACTTCACAAGGGCTCAATCACTCCCAAATTCAACATCTTGTATATCTCATTAGTTATGCTGGTTTGTGTGACAGAGGTACGCATGGTTAAAACACGTGTGCATCTACTACGCAGCCCCAACAACAAATGCGTCTTTACAATGCATTCCTTTACCACGCAGTTTTGTGGTAAAGGCATGACTGGTAAAGGGATGTGTGGTAAAGATCATACCCTAACCCTCGTGCGGAGCCCTAAAAACTACCCTGCCTCCGAGCCCTAAAACCTACAATGCCCCTGTGAGCCCTAAACAAAACACCTACCCCCCCCCAGCCCAAAAAACAACCCCCACCCCCCCAATGAGCCCTAAACACTACCCTGACCCCCCCCCCCCCCAGCCTAAAACACTACCCAACCCCCCTGAGCCCTAAACACTACCCACCCCCGGAGCCCTAACCACTACACCAAACCCCAGAGCCCTAAAAACGACTAACCCTTAAAAACTACCCCCACTTCCCAAAACCCGGCCCCACTTACACTCACCACATCCTCTCCCAATCCTTCCTGTTCCGGGGCCCACCCATCCCAGCATCTAGATTGCGGAGTGCCTGAACCCCGCATATGAGTGGTTAAGGCATTTGCGTGGTTAAGGCATTTGTGTGGTTGTGCCTGTGGGGAAAGGGCACGCGTTGGCTCTTTATGCTGGCTCTCACTTTGTCAGATAGACATGGGGGACAGCATTCTGTCAAAAATAAGGCTATGTCATGGGTACATCAATAAGTAAGCACTGGATTAAGTGAGAATATCAAGGCGAACTGCCCTAACAATTGGCAAACGTACCTCTGATGCTCTGGGGTCTGTGGAGAGGACAACTCCTTCCACTGAAACATCTTGCTCCTTGGAAGACAAAGTCTGCTCTTACCCACCATTGCTTTCACAGGGACTTTCTCCGATCCCGCTTTCACAAGTATCAGAGGTCCACGCACAGGGTGACCGAACAGAAGTTCGAAGGGACTGAACCCCACTCCTTTCTAAGGTACTTTCCTGTACGCAAACTGCAGGCATGGCAGGAGGATGTCCCATGAATGCCTCATTGGCCCATAATCACGCACTTTAGGGTCTTTTTTAATCACGAAACAAGCACAATTGTCTGGGGGTCGTATGGTATAGAGAACTTTTAGGTCACCCCACATTCATGGCACATCAACTTTATGTATGCAAAGATGAAGTTAATGCCTCTGGCAGATCCGGGATCCAGAGGCCCAAAAATAGTAATGCTCAATTTGAAAAGGTCTGGGGGAGATGGAAAGCTTACCACTGACTTATGGGTGATCTCAATGACCCACTAGGAGAAGAGACCTCTTCACAAGGACATAAACAACGAGGGGGGGGGGGGGGGGGGGGGAGGAGGAGGCAATCAGTCGGAGCACACTGAGGGTGGGAGGCTTACACTTTACCCCAGACTTTCCATTGGCCTGGCAAGTCATGCAGGATCTGTAGAATGCATCTGAATGCATCCACGTCCGGGGACTATAAATGTGAGTGATCAGCCGTTTAAAGGATTTGGCGTACCCCAGATGTCTTGTCACGGTGTTGTGCAACCTGAAGTTTAGCGCCCAGGGTTCATCGGCTTTGATACATGGGTGCAGGAACTTATTTCAATGTACAATGATTGAGTAAGGAAGTCCAGGTTAATGTAGTCCTACAATACCCACTGAGCAATCCTGTAGACGTGTTGTCCCTCAAAAGGGTTCAGGGACAGTGCTAATTCAAACCTAATTATCTTCTTAGAATAGTGCACACAAGCATTGCATTAAGAAAATACACTATATATTTAAAAGTGTTTTATTTCAACAGTTTCATGCTGCTTAGTACAAGAATAATAACCACACAAAGTATAATTAAAGCACATATGGATGTTGCTAACAGCAACAACAAAAAATACCAGTAGTAACATGTTTATAATGTTCCTATCAGCCTACCACCCAACAGCTAGTACTATGAACTATACTATATGAGCATAGAATAGCTAGCTTGCCTTCAGAGTATTTTGAGGGCCTATTGAACTTCATACCTGTTTACAGTCAATCAGCTGTGGTCTTTCAGACTTGAGCCAAGAGCCAAGAGAGGGTGTTCCTTCGGAAGGAGCATGCGATCAGCAGGGCTCAGCTCCTGTCATCACTGGATCACCTTGCAGTATCAGAATGGATGCTCAGAGAGATTGGGAGGACTTCTTGCGATAACCTAGTGTGAAGGCCTCTCAAACTCAATGGTTAATTCAAGGAGTTTATATAGGATTGACCTCTGGCTTTTAGCCAACACTGCAAATTCAGTGAAGACTTGACAACATCTGAGATGTAATGGTCTAAACCAGCAAGATGAAAACATGTCAACTTGGACTGCTTGTTTATCGTACCCGTCGACTGTCAAATCTTGAAACTTAGATATTGCAAAGTTTGTGGCAGACTTGTGTCACCTGTTTAGATTTAATGAAACTTTCACAAGATCTGCAAAAGATAATGAAATGCTGAATATAGACCAAAGGCAGACAGGCTAACTCAACATTTTAAAAAATAGAGTCTGACTTAAGTAGTTCACGACAAGGGGGATGTCATGAGCCAACTCCAGTAGGAAGGCTCGGTACCACCTGGGAACCATCAACACAGGTTTACCCAAGCTCAGGGACCTTAGGCTCACTATGCAGGAGACCATTTGCCTAATATATTTGGAGATCACCAGAAGTATCTGCAGCTGCTTTGGCCTGGGAGTGGGACTGCAGCCTTAGGTCTTCAAGAGTGTGTCATTCCTGCCCCTCACAGGACGCCATCTTCAATTAACAACATTTAACTTAGGTAAGTCACCCTGGGCAGCTATGTCTAACCCCGAAATCTCCAAGTGAGGCCCAAGCTCCACCTCTTTCCAGATGGTGTGCTCAAAGTAATTTCCTCAAAAGACAGTCAACATCTACCCTTACGGAACCCGACGACCGCCCCAACCCCTTATTCAAATTGAGCTGCAATTTTCTTTGACATACTTGACAGCTACACCACCCACAGCCCTGTTGCATCTTCTTCCTGGTCATTATCTCGAGCTGGCACAATATCCCGGTGGAAACCAATTCTCAGACCCTTCACAAGTCTCTTCCTCTCTTTTCAGCAGACCCAGAGTCTGCAGTCAAGCAATACACTTCCTGGCTTAATTTGGCTCAATGTGAAAATGATTAGAACTAAAAGACAAAATCCTTCTGCCCTGTGGTTAGCGCAGAGAAACAACATTGCCGGAGAACAAAATTGGCGGTCTGGCTATTCCGAAGCTGAAAGAGCCAAATACAAATCATGTATATTGGAATATAAAGACTTGACTTGATATTCATGCAGAAATCTCCTTAGTTCAAACTCATTTCATACTCTTGTTCGTGTGCAGCATGTTGACCTCCTCCCAGACTCGCTGGGCTATGTGGTACTCTAGTTTCTTGGAGCCCTTGGCCAGCTTCAGCCCATTCTCCTAACACAACCTTCTCAGTTCTGCCATATTGAAGCCCTCAATTATGCTGAGATCCATCTCTGTTCATGCAAAAATCACAGGTACAAAAAATGAGGATAAGATTTTGAAGCAAAAAAGCAATAATGCGAAATCAAAAATATGAGCAGAATTACAAACAAACAGTTGAATCCCACCACACAACATCAATGTAAGAAATTGGAGTATTAGTTGAAAGGGTGAGAATCCATTTCAAATAATCACAATCCTTGTCCACGTGAATCACTAAAGTCACTAAATTAACCCACGCTCAACCACCTGGTACCTAAGGCACAGAGCAGACAGGATTAACTTAGAGGCAATGTGTGAAGCATTTATGCAGTAATCAAACAGTAATAAAGTGAAAACACAACGCAAGAAAACCCCTAAACCAATTTAGAAAGAAAGACAATATTTTAACAAACAAAATGATACCAAAATTAAATGATTAGGACCAGGGATATACATTTTTAATTTCTGAATTAAAATTGGTGCCAAAAAGCCCCGACCACAGGCATCTGGTCATGCTAGACTGAGTCAAAGTGAAAAGTTAAGGCTGATTGCAATGGATAACCAGTCAGACACAGTGACCAGGTTCTCCATGGTGAAAAGTTTACCTCCCGACTTAAAAATGTTTGAGGCTTGAAAGTGTCGGTTGTTGGCGTCGATGCTCAGCATCGATTTCAGTCTTGTAGTGCAGCAGATACACACTGACCATAATCAAGGGTTCAGGATCTTTGGGACAGTACTTGGGAGTTATACCTCACTACCACAGAATCCCTCAGAGGTACTAGGTTAGGTCCATTTGAGCCTTCTCAGCTAGAAAGCACATAAAGCCCTCTGGAAGCTTGCTGTGTCCCTGTAGCTCAAACCGGAGTTCAGCCAACTGATCCTTGGGGTCACTTCTGGGGTTCTGGGTTCAACACAAGCAGGTCCAGTCCTTAATGAGGTTCTTTAAACAGCAGGGCAGTCCTTGTGATAGTTCTCATGTCCCGTATGTTTTGAGGAGGGTACTGGGGATGTCACATTTATATCCAGAGCCAGCCTCCAGAGCCAGCCTGCTCGTGAAGGCAAACACTGGCCACACCCTAGCAAATCAGGTAAGAGTTCCCAGAGGAGACCCTCCCTACTTTTATAGCACTTCCTGTGTGTTTTACCTGCCCCACAATGCCTCTCTTCATAAATCCAAGATGGCAGAACATGTCTTCCCTTAATTAGAGCTCCCTGGACAGAACCAGAGGTGTGGCTATTGCAAGGAATTAGGTGACTGGTTGTGTGTGTGGGGGGGAGGGGGGTGTGTGCCCCTACTCAAGCAGCAACCACAATCTTTGTCAGGGGGAAGTCACAAGTAAACCCCACATTAACCTGTGCTCAACCCCCTGATAGCTTCTCAGAGAAATCAGGCTTAACTTAGAGAAAATGTGTAAAGTATTTATGCACCATTTCAAACAGTAATAAGGTGAACACATAACAAAAGAAGAATCTCACACCAAATTAGAAAAATAGAGTGAATTATAATAAATAAAACAAGAACAAAAGAGTAAACAAAGTCACAAGTTCAGGCCAACCCTGATAAAGTGCGGGCCCGCTACAGAGACCCAGTTAGGCCTGCTTTCAAGAGTACCCTAAATCCTGATTATGTAGCGATGCAAAGTGTTTGCGCCGAGTTGCACTGGACTGCACTGAGGAACCCTCAACATGGAACTTGCAATGTGAGGCCCGGCACTAAGCTGCATCGTGCAGCGAAGCTAGTGACCATCGACAAAAGCTTCGGAGGCAAAGTCCTGTGTCATTGTCGAGAAAGCTGTTGGGACTTGGGAAAACTTAGCGGTGCGGTGGTGCAGGGATCTATGTGCATTGTGCTCGGACAATGAAGCCACTAGGTCTTGCAAGGAATTGTGTTGAGACAGGTCATGCCGGGTCGGGCTGGTGGAACTGCCCAGGCAATGCGTGGTCCTGCTTCTAAGATGCAGGGTGTAAAGAAGCCTGTTGTGTCCCTGTGGCTTGAGAACAGGAGGTCAGCCAACTGACCCTTGAAGATCTTGGATTCCTGGGACACACAGGTAGGCTGGTGTCATCAGGGCAGCTCACAGCAGAAGGGTGCTGCATCAACAGCAGTCCTTCGGCAGAAAATCATGTCAGCAGGGCAGACTTCACAGCTGGGTAGTCCATCTTCCTGGCAATGTCCACAGGTCCAGAAGTTATCTGAAGAGTAAGGGTCTGAGGTCCATTATTGATATCTGGTGCCTACTTTGAGGTAGGGGAATTTTCTAGAGGTTTCCACCCCGGTGTTGGACATCCCCTTCTTCCCTGCCCTGGCCCCAGCTTGTCTGGGGTCACAAAATCCTAGTGGCAAACCCTTTGTAAGAGTGCTAAGGGAGAGCCTTTGTCATGGTAAAGTGTGGTAGGTGACCGCTCCTCCCCCTCGTTAACTCGGAGCGGGCCATCCTGCCAACACCAGATTGTCTCACTGTCTGGGAGCAATACACGAACACCAACTGTCAATTACACCTTGTCATGTGACCTAGAATCAGGCTGCAGGCCCCAAATGGTTACAAGAAAATGGCAACTGCTATACTCTTGGAGTTCCATGTTTGGTTGAATACTCGAAATAGCTTTTTGAGATTCACTGTTGAATATGACAAAAGGAGATTGCCCTTTGTAGACATTGTGATATGCCCTATGCAGCGTAAACTTGGGAGCGAGCTGTACAAAAAACCTATGGCAAAAAACTCGCTATTAAACTTCAAGAGTTATCATCCGAAGTCTCTCCGTGAGAACTTGCCTGTTGGGCAGTTTCTGCGTATACGGAGAAATTGTTCAGACAGAAAAACTTTTCAGCTACATGATAGAAGATACCCTAAACATCTGGTGAGACGGGCTTGGAAGAGAGCCTCCAACAATAATCAAGATGCTCTCTTAGAACCCCCTGTACCGAAACCACCGCTCTCAAGAATAACCTTTGTCAATACTTTTAGCACTCTATCCAACAATGTAAAAAAGAAATGTGCGTGCACACTGGCGAATTCTGAAACTCAAGTATTCCAACCCCACTTTTTTCATTTAAAAGAGGAATTAGTTTACAGGACAGTCTGGCACACACCAGACCGAAGATCCGCACAGGGACTACAATGAGTACATTATGGGATCTCCCTCCAGTACAGGGACACTTCCCATGCGGTTCTTGTACAGCATGTCCTCAAACTCAATATACTAAAACAGTGGACATTGGGACGGGCACACCATGGGTCCCTAATAAACACACAAACTGCAACACGGAGAGAATAATCTACCTAATTAAGTGCCCTTGTTCCCTGCGCTATGTTGGTATGACGACACGAAAAGTCAAAGTTCACATCAACGAACACAAAAGTACCATCAGACGGAACAAATTGGCAACTATACTCACAAACCATTTCGTGACATCCAAACATAAACCGGAGGACTTTCGTTGGATAGTACTAGAACACCCCTTTATTCCACCTCACATCATAGATGTAAACAACAATTTGTTAATAAAAGAACAAAAATGGGTGTTCAAACTTCAAAGTGACCGTGTTGGACTTAATGATGATATACCTTGGGTGTCATTATAACAATGTCTCATACGATTCAGTCGTTAAGCATAAGGCTGTCTTTCACATCAACCTCTCTGATGTGCCTTATAATATTCATACAATTGCTCTGCATTACGAGAAGAACTCCTTTAACTCAGTCTCCTTTGCTTGGACATTAATGGCATAATAAAGAAGTTTGGACGCTTTCATATACCATCAGTAGACTGGAGGATAAATGCGCCCCTTATTTCAACTTTATTTTGTGAGACGACATGATTCTCATGATTTTTATCCGACTTACTCATAAAGTGGTATCTATTGCGTCACTGTATATAAAGAAACATTTCATACGTTTTCATAAGAGTTACTGTAGACTACACGCAAGGTTTTTACTGTGAGAGAACTACAATTCCCATTACGTGACGCATGATGCGTCCACCTGATATGACGTGACGAAGTCATCACATAGGGCCACCAACGTCGGTTGAAGGCGCTTTCAAAACACAACGTGGGCGTCACGTATGAAGGAGCAAACAGGGAAGAGAGTATTTAAGATCGGCTCCCTCTCCGCCGGACACCTCCCCTTCCAGCTTAGATCCAGAGAAGGGTACCAACGGAGAGGTATGCTATGGGTCTTCCTTATTCTGATTGTGACAACCGTAACGCTGTCGGTTGTCTTCGCATTTTGTTTGGTACTGAGGGACGTTTTGATAAGCTAGACCATTGAGGGAATATGTCTGTATAAACAAATCGGCCAAGACGCTAGTGCGTTTTAAAGAGTTAAGTATATCTTTTACTTGCATTGCCGACGGCCACTGTTTGACCGTCTCTATGATCTTCAGCAACCATTTCTTTAAGCCTTTAGACAGATTTCCCGTCCTCTAAACAAATAGTAGCTTAAATATATTTGTTTCAGTATGGTAGGCATCTATGCAGATCGATGCTTATTTGATCTAATTTTCAGTCATGATTAATGCGTCAGAGGGCCTTCTTAGAGCTATCCCAAGATGGGTACAAGGACTCCTGTGGTTCTTTTTCACCATTGGTTTTCGACAGTGTGACTTAGATATAACAAAGATATATATAGTGGACAGTCACCATGTTCATTCTGATCTTGGTTGTTTGTTACTCCTTTTTATATATAGAGCGGTGCCTCACGTCCTGAGCGGATGCCAGGTGAGGTGAGGCGCACAACCGCAGAAAGCCGGGTAAGTGCATTAATTGATATTAAACTTTTGTTTTATAATACACTAACTGGTGTTTTGGTACATTTTTAGTATCACATTTTGAATGATCTAACCCAATGCTACAATGACTACTAATGAATGTTTATAGAATTACATACTAGGTTTCATGTTAGTCTTTCTATTTTTCATTAGGTATTTTTCCAGTTCTACTGTCTGTACTTTTCCATTTTTGGATCCACAGAAGTGAGTAGGTTGTATCTTTACCAACCATATTTTGTTTTGCTATTCTACACTGAAGCACTAAACTTTTGGCAGTAGCTAAAAAATTCAGAGGTCCTGACGAAAGCCGGGGTTCTAATATCCAAGGGCTGAAACATGTAGACCTATCCATCCTACAGTTAATTGTTTAAACTGTATATGCACTGTTTTTATATTGACACCAAGACAGCACTGAATAAAATTGTTTTGTGTCTTGATAGTCAATTTTAAATCACTTCTTTTTTCACATATTTTCACTAGCACTGCAACCATCACCCCATAAAACAGCTATTCTGCTTTATCGTATGTGAGAAGCATTTGCTGCTATTCACTATGCTCTGTTGAACCATAACTCTCAATTTCTTCATGAGAGATAAGTTTACTAAGAGTTCCCAGATGATGAAGCAAGCCACTTCGGTGGGTGATGGGATCTCATTCTTTTTTCCATAAGATTCCACATCTTGTTTAGTTGTTGTTTGGTTGGGTTGTATATGATTCTAGACCTGCAGTTTTTTCTTGTATTTTGTATTAGTGTGGGGATCTAAAACTGCTTAGGTCTTTAAAAATTATCCCTAGGACCCTCGTCTTTTTTGAAGAATTTTGTTATAACTTTATAAAAGTGCCATTTTCAGAATTGTGACAAAAACGACTTTCCCATTAAAGAGGGCTTTTAATTACAATTTGAGACACTAAAATTGATATGTCTACCTGCTCCAATTGAATGTTATCACTTAAGTGTAATAAGGTAACCTAATGTTATTCCATGGGACAGGTAGGCATCGCAGGAGGTAAAAACTTATTTTGCTGTTTGACTGCTTTTTGATAATGCTCGTATTTTGATCTTTCCCGACTAGACGAAACTGGTTCAGCAACGGAGGGAATAGTTTCTGGCGGCCAAGGCTCGTCTTGGAGAACTTAAAACTTCAATATGCACTGCTGTACCTGTCCCGGCTGCGGTTGGTGTATCGGTCCCGCACTCACTATTTTGACTACCGGGAAGATGTTTTTCAGTGGACAGATGAGACGGTGGGGCTGCGTCCCCACAAGCCGCCCAGGCGGGAATCGGACTCTTTATCTAGCAAGGCGGCTCGGAAGCAGCCTCAATTGAAACCCAAGGGTCACAGACAGTCCAGATCCAGACGTTGGGCTCAATCATGCAGTGGATACTCCTGGGCCGGATCGGCCTTCCAGCAGACTACATCGGCCTCATGAGGGGAGGGGGGGCGTGGAGGGGACCGCAGTCCCGTGAGACTTCAACACTGCCGCTTTGATCGGAGAATCCCGTGAGTGGGCCGGATTCTCTGTTGGACCTTACCCGACGGAAAGGATGCCTGTTGACAATGGGCTGTAAGTTGGGGACCCTTATGTCGGGGTGTGCGCCGGGACCCCCTGTTGGGGTCTGCAGGCCACACCCGCCACGACAGATACTTCATCGTTGAGGTATAAGGTGGGAGGTGGGGGTGGGGGGGTTGTTGGGTTATTGTTTTTGTCCCTGGATCGCACTTCTCTACAGTAACATTAGGCCTTCATGCACACATCAAACACCTTTCTCTGCACCAGCACTTGCTACCATAGTCCTTCATGGCAGTCACGCTTGATAGCTCACGGGTGCCCTTTGGTACCCTTTGAATAGCAAGTTTGAATGTCAGGGAGGCCCTAGACAAGATCAAACGTGGAGCCATACTTCAACAGGCTAAAAGGGCCCATGCCGACATCCTCATGCTACAAGAAACACACCTAATGGGATCGAAGGCACTGCTTTCAGTGCTATGGTTACATTCAGGTGTTTCACTCTGGGTTTGTGAGGTGGCCATGGGTGGTGGCAATCCTGATTCCCCATCGTGTCCCATACGCTCATATTGAGACGTGGGCGGACACTCAGGGGCGGTATTTGTTCCTGCATGGCATGGTCGGTGAGGAGCCTGTGGTGTTGGGTTGTGTCTAGGCCCCTCCTCCACTCTCGTGGGGTCTAGTAGAACGACTTATGATGCTATGGACAAATACACTGGAAGACCTGTCTGTGGTGGGGGGAGACTGGAATGATGTGATGGATGTGACCAGGGATCGGTGGAGGCCCGGGGGAGGCGTGGCTGCTGGCCGGCCCACGAAGCTAGGCTCTCTCGTGTTGGGGCTTGACTGGGTGTACCTGTGGCACCGGTTACATGGGAATGCTCGGGGATATACATATCTTTCGGCGGTTCTCGACTCCTACTCCCGCCTCGATTATCTGTTTATTCCCTGGGTGATGGCGTATAGGGTGGTCGAGGCGGATAATCTTACGCGGGGCCTCTCCGCTGTTTACTGTCGTTCTAGTGCTACTGCTAATGTTACTAGTCTAGTGTTACTGCTATTTACTTTTGTTCTAGTGTGCCTTGTTCTCTAATCTCATAAAGAGGTTAGTAGAGAGTGTTTAGAAATATATACATATATTTTATATATACCTTGTGTGGTTCTCCTTTCATTTGGTCATTCATGATGTTATAATCTGGTAAACCAAGCTGCTTTACATTCCTTCGAGACTTAGCCTGTAGGCTGTTCTTCATAGCTACCACGAGGATAGCTTTCAATAAAGGTTGTCTTTAACCTAATCATCAATAAGGGTCATTTGGATTGGTGCAAGGTGCCCACTTTAACTAGTGGACAGCATATAACAGGCCAAATTCTCTCATTGGTGTGCAGCGGTTGGGATTCAAGCTTGCTATTGCTTTACCAGATAATCTCATTGAGTGGTGGCGCTAGTTGGAGCACGACCAAGATGGCCGCACGCCTGTGAGGCTCCGGACGCTTGGCTCTCTAACTCACCATTTATCCTGGGTTAATCTGCTGCAAACACCCCTGCATGCACTGACGGAGACACCGACAACTGCCGCTACCAGGTGATAGGGCAGCTACCTCTTGAAAGTGCTGCCGGACGCTGCACAAACTCCGGAGAGATCTGTCCGAGGCGAAGGCGGGGACCTGCGGTGACCCGTGGGCGGCTGCGCTGGCCAGGCGAGCCGCTTGGCCTGCACTGGCGATTCGCCTTCAATCCTCCCTGCTGCTTTGGGCGCTGTGTAGCGGGCTTCCGTTGGAGCCGCACACTGGACTCTCCACGGCCACAATTCATGCAACGGGCGGGCTGGTTCCAGAACCCTCAACGGGGGATCTTCCTACGGTGAGGCTGCAGGCGCTCCTGCATACCTGTTGCCGTGGGGCTTCCTCCTCCGGACCGGCGCCCATACCGCCTACCCCCCTTTGCACCGGCTACCGCCGCTCTCCTTGGCGCGCCCCCCCTCCACCCTCCGGATAGACTCTCCTGCTTTTGCCTGTGTGCATTCAGGGGCTGGGGGATAGAGTGCAGGTGGCTTGGCGGCGAGTCTCACCCCTGAGGTCGGCGCCAATAATTGGGACACAGTGCCGAGAGGGTGTTCTACCCCCCTGGGGTCTTCTGGTTGTATGCAGTGACATCGCTTCAGGCCTAGCGGAGCAGGCGGTGTGGCCCTGTTGGGCGTCAAGACTCCAGGGAACATCTTGCAATGCTGCTACGGCGATACATTGCAGGTGCCTCTGCGTCAAGTCGCGGCTCCTCCTAGGCGGCCCTCGCAGCGCCAAGCCAAAGACTTGAGGCGATATTTTCCATAGGAGCGGCTTGTGCCCCTTCTGCTGCAGAGGCGTTATAGACTGTGCTGCCGTTTCCCCTGCGACATCTCAGACCTCCGTTTCATCACTGCATACTGCTCTCTCGGAGACGTTGTGGCTCGTCCTCTTTGCTCTTCCCCCCTGGTGTTCTGGCTCCTCTTGGCCTTTCGCATCCACTGCCATTAAGCCTACTGTCACTTCCTTCACTCTGGAACAGCGAAGGACCTCAGTGACCTATTGTTTGGCGTCCTTGATCCTTAATCATCGCCCCCTGTGTCTCTAATAACAGTGCTGCTTTGGTGCCCTCCATCGAGGCCTACTCTCTGGCTCTGGCCCCGGGGCGGAAGGGTCCATTCCTCTCTCCCCTTGCCGGGACACTCTCCCTCCAGAACGCTTTTTCATCATAGTGAAGCCAGATGGTCGCCAAACTAAACTCCCCTTTGACGCAAAGAGTTATCACTTGCTCCAATGCCGACAAAACAGACTTACCAGCTGACACAGCGTCATCTCTTCCTCCGCCAACCCCTGCGGATGAGGTAAAACTCTTATCTTGGCAATGCAACATAGTTTGACAGACCTCTCAAACAAGATGGACTCCATGAACACCCGAATGGATTATATAGTCCTGAAGGTAGAGAAACACGAACAACTTAAGGAAGCAGAAAGGTGCATTTCTGACACGGAGGACGCCACTTCTCAGGTGACACAACAAGTGGCGCAAATAGATAAACTCCCTAAGATAATTGCAGCTAAAAACGAGGACTTGGAGGCCTGAAGCAGACTTAACATCTGCGTCAATGGAATCCCCAAAAGTGCAAATACGGGCCGGATGAAAGATTTCGTTGAACGCCTCTTACGTACCACCTTTAGAGCGGACGCTTTCTCCACCCAATTAATCATGGAACGTGATCATCGATCCGTGGGTGCCCGCCCAGCTCCGGGAGCCACTCCGCAGCTGATAGTCACCCGACTCCTAAATTAGAGACCGCGACTCCGCACTGCGACTGGCCAGAGACCACAAAAACTTACAATTTGAAGGCGTCAACTTCTCCATATACCCTGACTTCACAATGGCGGTACTGGAGGCCCGACGTAAGTTCCTGCCAGCCAAGCAGAAGCTTCGCAAGCTACAGATCGAATACGCCCTATTATATCCTGCCCGCCTGAGAGTCTGTTACGGCCACAAACACCATTTCTTTACCAACAGCCAGCAAGTGGATGACTTTCCCCGAACCGTCAGGAAGAACACTCCATCTAGGGATTATCCAGATCGCCTTTCCCAATCCCCATCGCTGAGCACTGAATTACTGCACCGAACTGCGGCTATGGTTGTCTGACTATCTGGAATACCTATTTTCCTGCTTCCCACCCTGGAGCGATTTTTGACTTGCTGTGCCTTTGACTCCCTTTTACTGCAGCTCTGCGCATGAGGTGGAGTCGCATGTCTTCCCGGCACCTTCCACTTGGGAAGATCTAGGACTCTTTTCACCATTTTTACTGCTGGCAGATAAGTGGCAAGACTAGGCGCTCTTCAAGTCCATAGTATTAGTGGGGAATGTTACGGTCAATGCACCCTTATTTTCTTTGCCTCTGTATGACATGCTTATCGCTCGATTTGTATCCTTTATGTTCTCTAGTTCATCAATGTAGGCGTGTATTTTAACCTGCACACCATGATAGGCCAAGCAACCCTTCCCCTCTCTTTACAGGCACCCCATCTCCTCGGTCCAACGAGAAGAGGTCCTTGGGTTTTAAATGGGGGAGGTTTTCGTAGCTCACTAGCGTACCTCCACACGGGAGTTCCCCCCAAGAAAAACTTCTTGTGTTATGTCTCACTCCTTATTGCACTGTTGCAATGTGTTAGTGGTTATGGGTAATGGTGGCAATACCGGCATGATTGGGGTGCTGTTGTGGGTGGCGGGAGGATTTGAAGTGATTGTATTGTTTTTTTCTCGCAAAAATCAATTCTCTCCACAGGCAGAAGCAGGCTGTTCATTGCAAGGCGCATTTTATAATGAGTTGTACAAGGCATATTACATTCTCCCTAACAAAGTGTCATGTCATCTCACACGGAGCCTTTACACATTAACTTAATCAGTAGGAATGTCAGAGACCTTAGAGACCCCCCGGAAGTGCAGGCAAATCCTTACATACCTGGACAGGCATCATGTGCACCTGGCGATGTTACAGGAAACCCATCTGGACCCTGCCCGCTCCCCTATATTTGCTAGTAAATGGGCCTCCACGCAAGTCTTCTCCTCCTACTCCACGTACTCTAGGGGCGTAGTAATACTTGTAAAACTGAACACTCCCTTTATTCTGGGGGGCACACAACAAGACCTCCTGGGGCGAAGCTGTATACTTTGGGGCACGCTGGGGACTCAGTCGGTCACGATTGTTTGCTGTTATGGGCCAAATATTGATGACCCTGATTTCTACACCACATTATGGGGACGCATATTGCAGGTGGGATACACTCATGTTATCGGGGGGGTGGGAGAGACTTCAATACCGCTTTCAATCCGGCTGTAGATCGATCTAACCCCTCCATCTTGCACTAACACAAGAGGCCCTTCAGGGGATATTCACGGCTCACAGACGCGTGGCGACACGTCCACTCTGACAGAAAAGAGGGCACCCACTATACTGCCCTACATGCTTCCTGGGCTCCTCTGGATTACTGGGTGGTCTCCTGGCTTCAGCAGGCCACTCACCTCGCCAGAACCTACTTAGACAACTCACCGGTGATTATAACGATTGCCCTGCCCAGCTCTCTGTCCACTCCTTGAATTTGGAGACTCATGCCAGAGGCATTGATCGGCACGGTGTTCAAGGCTGAGGTCGGAGAGGAAAACACCAATTTTTTTCAGACCAACATTGACTCGGTATCCTTGACAGGCGTGGTCTGGGAGGCCATTAAGGTCACAATCTGAGGGGTTTGCAAGGCCAAAAGCTTTGGGGTTTTTGCGGGATCTCCGTCCCGCCCTCCACAGGCTAGAGGGCGAACTCAAGCAGCCGGAGGCTGACCTTCGGGGGGATAACTCAGGCTCACGCCTCGCTTCGCTTCCTTTAGAGAAAAACTCACGGAATATAAGGAGACAGCCGACTCTGAGGCACGCTTTTGAGGGAAATACCATGTCGAGCGCAGGTAGGGGGAGCGCCCTGGTAGACTACTAGCACAAACCATTTGTCTACCTAGATTTGCCAATTACGTTCTTGAGATTAAGGACTCCGCCGGTGTGCGGCATAGAGACAGCCAGGATATTCTTCATACCTTTACTGAAGTCTATACTGACCTGCATGGCACATGCAGAGATGAACGCCCCAATTTTGGCCCGTTCTCGCGGGATATCGCCCTAGAATGGCTTGGCGATTCACAGTGAGAGTTCCTTGCTGCGCCCTTTGAGAATGACAAAATTTATGAGGCGATAATGCAAATGAGATCTGGAAAGGCCCCAGGCTCTGATGGCCTTCCTATTGACTTTTATAAGGCCTACATTGCTCAATTAATCCCAGTTCTCCAACTTGTCTTTAATGAAGCACAGGAGCTGGGCTGCCTCCCGCCATCTATGAGGTTAGCCTTGATTTCGTCTCTCCTAAAGCACGGAAAGCCAGCGGATAGTTGTGACTCCTACAGGCCCCTATCCTTGCTTAATAAGGATACTAAGATCCTCGCAAAGATCCTAGCTAATTGCCTCAGCATATTAATGGAAAAATTGGTCCTTCCGGACCAAGCTGGTTTTATCCCTGGCCGGGCGACCTCACAATCTTCGCACGCTTTTCTCCGCTCGGTAGACCCAAAGGTACCCTTGGCAGCTGTACTTCGACACCACAAAGGTGTTAGATTCCGTGGAGTGAGACTACCTTTTTGTAGTACTTCAAAACATGGGTATGCCGAAGGGTTTTCCATCTTGGGTTCGCCTGCTTTACACCGGTCCTGAGGCTAAGGTTCTCATCAATGGCCACTCCTCACCTTCCATTCCCATCTCTCGTAGCACCTGACAGGGGTGCCCGCTCTCACCTCTTTTGTTCGCCCTCGCGGTTGAACCTCTTGCTGCGAAGATTTGACAATACCACCACGACAAGGCCTTCGATGTCCTCTTCAGCATATTCTGATCTCCCTATACACGGATGACATCACGCTATATGTCAGGGAACCTCAAATAATTCTCAACCCGCTGCTTCGCAAATTTGTGAGATTTGGGGGACTATCAGGGATCCATATAAATTGGTCCAAGTCCCCAATTTTCCCTCTTACTGCATCGGTCACAGAGTTTGCTCCAGACTTTCCCATTGCGTGGTGCCCTGAAGAGGTTAAACATCTAGGCATATACGTCACCGCAAATCGCGATGAATTAATGCGGCTCAATTACGGTCGCGCTCTGGATGGGATAAGGGACAATGTCACACGCTGAATTGCCCTAGCGCTATCCATTGCTGGACGCATATGGTCACTCTCCCTTTACTTATTTCTGAACATCCCTTATGATCCGGGGAAAGCATTCTTCATGATGCTTCGCACAGAGTTAATTTGCTCTACCTGGGGTGGTAAACAACCCAGAATACAATAACACGTCCTCACTAGACCATACTCGCAAGGGGGGTTTGACATACCAAACTTTGAACTTTACTACACATGTGTGCACAGGCTCACTATGCCACCCCCCCCCCCCCCCAGATATATGCCTCAGGTGGCCGCCGAGCACTGGTTCTCATACCACTGGAGGGCGCCATATTTACTGCTACTTCACCGCGCACTGGCAACCCATCCCCCATCACCAGCACGGTAAAATATGGCAAAACAGTGTTACAAGAACCCAGGCCCCCATGCTATATTCACCCCTGCTCCCCCTGGCATATCACCCGAAAATGCCCGTCCTTCAGGAAGGAGTTTTTAAGAAAACCCAAGCGAAATATGGTATTAAAACTTGGGGGGATCTTTATCTTCATGGCACATTCCGCACCTCGCAGTAACTTTTCTCCACACAGCCAACCTCCCCATTGGACATCTTTTTATATATCTGATTGCGCCAGGGACTCAAGGAACATACCCCCACCTACCCTCGGGAGCCCCTGGAGGTTCTCCCTCTGCGCCTAATATTACACAGGGACGCAGCATCTCACCTGGTTTCTTCCCTATACCATACTCTGTACACAACTCAGAGCATCACACAGAACACTGCTAGGGACAAATGGTCTGCAAAATTGGGGCTGGTTATTACTGATTAACAATGGAAAAACTGTTGCACACAGACGGAACAAAGCACGTCCAATAGCCGTCTTCGCATTCTACATTATAAATTCCTTCACCGTATTATATGCCAGTTAAGCTTCATCACTTTAAATTGCGTGACAATGATAGATGTGACCGTTGTGGGGTTGCAGGGGTTGACTTCTTACACCTGGCCTGGGACTGCAGTGCAGTGCAGGAGTATTGGCTCCTGGTCTTCGAAGCCCTGGGCCAAATGACATCGCTACATCTTCCGCACACTCCCCTCTTCACCCTCCTTGGTTTTACCAAGGCAGTGTCACACCGGAAATTCGTCTTCTTCAGTCTTCTCCTCGCCAAACAGTGCATAGCATGTAGGTGAAGTCAGGGCAGAGCACCTAAATTTAAAGACTGGATCCGTAAAATGGTATTCTGGCAGGAACAAATGTATGCCTTTGCTGAACTGCTCCCCCTAACATCCCGTCCTCATGACAATTGGGGGCCCCTTACGGCATATCTACTTTCTCATCCCCTTGATGGGCCCGACAACACACAGACTAATAATATGACGCCTGACTGAACCTCTCTAGGTATATTATAGGATTTCTGTATTCCCGTCCTTCCCCTCCCTCATGGACTCACTTCAACGGCTGAACACTGTGGCTGTATGCTAACTGCAGTTATCATCATTGTACTGCCTCTGATGTTTTGCACTGATTTATCGCTCACTGTATCATTCTAGCTTAATGCCTGCTTGGTTATCTCATTGTATTTGTCTAAACCTGTAAGATTGTCATGACACAGATGCCTTTCTTGCACTTGAAAATGCATAAATAATATTTTTTTTTTAAGTATTTTATATAAACCCTACACTGCTACTTTAAGCTAAATTTAAACTGTATAATACACCTACAATAAATATTAAATGCAACCTTTATGCATTAAAAAAAAAATATAATCTCATTGAGTGACTAGCTGAAAACCACTATAGGTACATATAGTCAAGACTAGAATAAAGTAAGTTCGACTGATCTTACAGTTGGGTAAGCCAAGGGTCTAGCACACCCTTTCTCCAACTCATGAGAGTTTAGTAGTTCCCACTAGGTTAGGTAGGTGCCACACCAAATAACACTAGTATGTCTTCTAGGGCAGAAGCCAGTGGAGATCTGACCACTAAGTATGACCATATCCCATTCCAAGAATTGAGGAGTATGTGTACAGCTAGGAAACTGAAGCCAGGGAAAAACACCAGAACTCAACGCCTCATAGAGGCTTTGCTTTTAGATGACCTCAGAAAGACCCCAGGGTCTGATGAGGCAGGCAAGTTGGGTGAGATAGCAGAAGAAGAAAGGTCAGGAGGTGAAAACCTCTATGACCTGGACTCTGATGCTGGCCAAGAGGATCAAGATGACTCTAACCTGGACAATCCAATTCTACCTAAAGGTGAGGAAGAGGCCTCAGTGGCACTCTCTTTACCCCACCTGGAAGGGTTAACAATTTACCAAGAAGATCAAGATCTCCTTCTCAGGAGTCTAATCATTCTGGTACTTTTGTAGGGAGCTCTATTTCTCATAGGACTTCTTCTCATAAAAGGGAGTCCTCCTATGATAAGACGTGCCAACTGCTTGACTTTGAGAGAGCCAAGCTCAGAATCAAAAGAGTGCAATTGGCCTTAGATAGGGAATCCCTGGAGCTTCAGAAAGTTTCTAAAAAGTTGGGGCTAGAGCCCTATGGTGGCAGAAACAGTGTCACTAGAGGTATAAAACATACTCATGACCATAGGAAACTGAACAAGATTGTTACTCCCTACCAGACTAGGGATTACATCCACAAATGGATAACTGCACTAGAGAGGGCCTGTAAAGTACAGAGGGTCCCTAAGGAGCAGTGGGCAGCCATCTTGTGGCTCTCTTTTGCAGACAACGGTAAAGACAAGCACCTCAATGTTAGAGAAGAGGATGCTGATAATTATACAGTCTTGGGGCGGAGCTTGGCTCACGCAAAGAATGGCCGCCTGAGCCCTGAGCTCCGAAGCGCAGAGCCACTATCCGCATATTATCCTGCCCTACTACTGCCGGGATTTCGATTTTACTGCTGCGGCCGTAGAGCGGAAGCCGATCCGCGCTGAGCAGCTGACAAGCGAGACTCAGAGGGACACGGTGGCGAGAGTTGCAGCCTAGCAGAGCGGAGTGCGGAGGAGGGCCGCCGATCCCCGGGCTCTAGCGACGGAGGCTGCCTGGCGACGTGGCTGTGCGTGCGGCTGGACTGTGGGCGGGGTCCTGGTCCCGCGCGTCACCCTCGCTGCAATTACTTTGCAAAGTGCAGCCCACTGGCCGCGAAGCAGTGGGGACAGAGCTGGGGCTGCTAAGGCGACGCTGGAGGGTGCGGAGGAGGAGCGCCAGGGCAGCGTTTGGGGCAGCAGCCGATCTCAGTATGGACCTGCCATAACGCTGAAGCGACAGAGGGGAGCCACGGATCACGCAGCAAAGACCAGATTGGTGGCTGCGATCGCTGCCCCCGTGGAGCGGTGAGTTCATCGGAGCACTGCCCAGCTGGGTGGTGGGGGCCCCCCCTCTCCCGTACAAGTGCACATGGGCGGTGAGCCTGGGCTGCGACATCAACTGCACCGGTGGGGCGCCCTGGGGCTGATACTAAGCGCAGCGGAGCCAGCGGAGACACGGTGCTCGGGAGTTGCGGCCCCGTGAGACCCACTCTAGCCTATACCTGAGTGACAGTGACTACCTATTCGCAGGAGTGAGTGGGGAGGCCGCCCTGCGGACAGCCATTGGAGGCGGGCGGGGTCGTGGATGGAAAGCCCAGGCCATAAAGAAGTGGAGATCTGACGGTGGCTGCCGGTCGGTGGCTACGTATAGACCCCTGGCGATACTTTGGCGCCCGCGATTAGAGGTGTTGGATCGCGGAGTAGTGAAAGATGGGCAAAACCGACAAGTCACAGACGATACTAACCTTTGAGCAAAAGCGCCCCATGACCCCGGTCGCTACTGAAGGGGCGACCTGCAGCGCGCCGGGGGAAGAACAGGATATCCGGAGCCTGCTCCTCACGATGGAAAAGGGGTTGCAGACTGGCATAACCTCCCTTGGGGCAAAGATTGACGCCCTTTCGTATCTCATGGACCGCATGGCGGAGCGTCTGGACAAGCATGCGGAGCGACTGGACCAAACTGAACAGCGGTTGGTAGAGGTGGAGGAAGTGCAGACTGCATCGGAGACTGACCGTGTGAAGATGGGGCGCCTTATGCAGGTCCCGCAGGATAAAATGGAGGATGTTGAAGCCCGCTGGCGACGCTGTAACCTGCGCATAACGGGCCTGCCAGAGTCGACGCCCACAGGACGGATGGAGTGCTACGTGGAGAAGATGCTTGTTGAGCTGCTTGGTCAGGGAACATTCTCTAATATGTTCGTGGTGGAGCGAGCGCACAGGTCCCTGGGGCCCAGGCCTCCTCCGAGCGCGCCACCGCGACCGATCATAGCAAAATTATTGAACTACCGCGAGAGAGACGTGGCCTTCAGCGCGGCCAGGGAAAAAAAAGACACTGTCCTATGAGGGGTCGACCATTGCACTATACCCGGATTTCACGGCCTAGGCGGCAATTCAACCAGGCCAAAAAGCAAATGCGAGATATGGGACTGGACTACGCAATGCTTTATCCTGCCAATTTGAGAGTTAATCGGCAGGGGAAAACTCATATTTTCCTGGACCCTAAGGTTTTGCAAAAGGCGCTCAATGACTGGAGCAAGGAGAAGCGGCGAAGCCCCGAGAAACTGCCGCAGGGAGGCGAGGTGGAGAGCTCGCTTGACCATTAGGACTAATGTTGGTGCACGTGAGAAATATGTGGGTGTTTCCTCGGGGGGGGCTGGGTTCCGGTGAAGTGGTGAAGGCGGTTGGGGATTTTGTGACTTTAGCGGCGCGATGTGGGGTGTACATTATCAAAAATTTCTGAGTTAAGGGCGGCGACTGATGGACTGCTGCGGAGGCGGGGGTCCGAGGTGACTGAGCATGTTGGTTTTCGCGAAGTCTGGTTTGATGGCTGCGATACTTGAGGCCTGGCTAGTCTATCAGAGATGTCCCTGGCGGCGGAGCTTTGGCCCGGCAGTGCTAGATGCAGAGTTCACTCAGGTCCCGGCGAAGGAGTGAGGGCTAGATATAGGCGCGCGGAAGCTCTGATGCGACGCAGGGTTAATTCCCTTTAGAGACCCAGCACTGAGCGACCTCCGCCCGCGAGTGTGAACCACAGAAGTCAGGAGTTGATTTGGTTAGGGGAGGGCAGGGGGAAGTGTGGGTAGTCCCTAGATAGGGAGCAGCATGGCCGAGTTGGGGGAGGTCTGCTGTGGGTGGGGTATCTGGGAGGGTGTTTATTTTGTTTTTGAGCCGAAGAATGTCATGCAGGGTTCGTTTCTGTTCCTTGCCCACTCTCGAAATTGTTCCAAACACTATTTGCGTGATGTAACGATGCAAAGACAAGCGAGCGATGTCGAATGACGTAGCGCGTGGGGGACCGATGGGTTCCTTTAGAGTTGTGACCTGGAACGTCCGGGGCCTTAACGATTACCGGAAAACGCGCAAGGTGTTGCACTACCTTAATAGGCATAATATTGATGTGGTTTTCCTATAGTAGACGCATCTCCCTGACCAGAGTCCCATGCTGCGCACTAAGGGGGTACTGGGGAATGCATTGGCGGCTGGCTTCACAACGCATGCTAGAGGAGTCATGATTTGGATAAACCCTAATTCGGCATATACGCTGCAGTTGATAGCGGCGGACAGTGGGGGCAGGTTCGTGATGGCACGCTGTCAGGGCGGAGGACTTGATCTTTTGTTAGTAAATGTTTATGGACCAAACTATGACTGCCCGGAATTTTATGAATCCTTAATTAACGCAATGCGGAGCTATGCATTACCTCATGTGCTTTGGGGCGGAGACTTTAACATGGTTAGACATCCGGGGCTAGACAGGTCGGGGGGTCAGGGCAGAGGTCCGGCTGCTGCAGTTAAGATAGTTGATAGAGCACTGACTAGTATGGCATTGGTTGATGTTTGGAGAACAGATAACCCAACAGAGGGGGGCTTTACACATTACTCGGCATATCATGACCTGCACACGCGGATTGACTACTGGCTGGTGTCGGTGTCTCTTCTCCCGCAGATATATGCTTGCCAGGTTCTGCCGCGGACTCTGTCGGACCACTCCCCTATAGTACTGACACTCTCCCTGCCGAAAAAGACTATTCCGCCCTGCTTGATCCCCTCTTTAGGGAGGAAATTGCGGAGGCGATAACAGGGTATTTTAAAATTAATGCTGGTACGGTGGATAGTTTTCAAACGGTCTGGGAGGCCTTTAAGGTTTGCATCAGAGGGGTGGCTATGGCGAAACACTCTGGGGTACTTCGCGACATCCGGCGCAGGTTAGCGGCACTGGAGTGCAGACTGGGGGAACTGGAGGTTCGGCAGCAGAGTGAGCCGGGGGGTGATACTGCAGAGGAGTTGAAGAAAGCACTGGCAGATTATCATGAGGCGGCAGATGCGGAGGTGAAGCATTTGGGGAAGTATGCTACTGCCAGGGTTTATGGGGAAGGGGAGAGACCCGGTTCCGTACTTGCAAACATGCTGAAGGTTCGATGGGGTAAGGCAAATATTACTAAGATCAGGTCAGAAGGAGGGGAATTGCTAACGGACGAAATGGACATAGTCGAGCGTTTTAAATCCTACTACACAGCGCTCTATGCTTCGAGACAGACTGGAATGGACGACGACATACGAGACTATCTTGACCATATAAAACTGCCCTTCCTAACCAACTCACACAGGGAATTCCTGGCCCTCCCCATAGAGAAAGATGAAATACTTGAAGCTCTGGCGAGCATGAGGGTGAATAGCGCGCCGGGAGTGGATGGCCTCACGGTCACGTTCTATAAAACCTTTATAGACCTGCTGCTCCCGCATATTTCGACACTGTTCGATGATATCTGCGTTAAGGGCCAGATGCCGCGCTCTATGTGCGAGGCCATCCTTGTGGCTATTCCCAAACCTGGGAAACCCCCGGAGGAGTGTAGCTCGTATCGGCCGCTCTCCCTGCTTAATGTAGATGCCAAGCTGTTTGCAAAGGTCCTGGCCACACGTTTGGCGTTGCTCACTCCGGAGCTGGTTGCCGCGGAGCAGGCGGGGTTTGTACCGGGCAGGAATCTTACTTATAATTTGCGCACCGTGTTTGGTACTATCCAACATGTTAGGCCGGACTCTAGGGCACTCGCGGTCTTTCTAGATATGGAGAAAGCATTCGACTCTGTTGAGTGGGCCTTTATGAGCCAGGTTTTGACCAGAATGGGGTTGGGACTGGTCTTCTTACAGATGATTGGGGCGCTTTACAGGAGCCCTACTGCGAGAATACGCCTCGGCCATCGGGTCTCCGATACGATTCCAATTACCAGAGGAACACGGCAGGGGTGCCCCCTGTCGCCCATCCTATATGCTATAGTTGTGGAGCCTCTGGCGTGCGCACTACGGGAGTACCATGCCCTTAGGGGAGTGAGTTTCCCTTCCTATAAGATTGTGGTCTCGACGTACGCAGACGATACTCTGCTGTACGTCCGGGACCCAGAGCATAATGTGTCGTCGGTCCTGTGTGAGGTTGTGCACTATGGAGCGCTGTCTGGCCTACGTGTTAACTGGACCAAATCTATTGCTTTTCCATTATCTCCGGCTACCACAATCTTTGAAATGGATTATCCGCTCCAGTGGTCTGACGACCCGGTAAGGTACCTGGGAATACAGTTGCATGTCGACTCGGAAATAGTGGTACGCGAAAATTACGGTAGGGCCATCGATAAGCTGGAAGACGACGTTGAAAGTTGGATCGGGCTGCCTCTGTCACTGGTAGGTAGAATATCAATCATGAAGATGGAGATATTACCCCGATTCCTATTTTTGTTTGTTAACATCCCTATTGTGCTGCTGCGCTCCTTTTTCGCCAGGCTTAATAAGTCTTTGTTGAGATTGGCATGGGCGGGTAGACAGGCGCGGGTCAGTTGGCGGGTGCTGACATTGCCTAGCGATATGGGCGATCTGGGAGCGCCAGACCTGGAGCTGTACTACAGAGTGGCGCAGGGTGCCCAAGCACATAGCTGGATACACGGTGAGGAGTCGGTCCCATATCTAAAGCTGGAGAGATTGTTTGCCGATCCGCTGCCTCTTCCGGCGATAATATGTGAACCGTTGGACCGCAGGGGTGGGTTTTCTGGACTCGCTCAACTCCACTAGGCACGCTTGGCATTGTATATTGCAGCAAACTGCCGGGGCTCTGCTATATTCTCCATTGATGCCCTTGGAGTGGGCGATGTGGCTGCCTCCTTGCAGGGATAAGGGAGTAACACGAGCACTCTGTGAGCTTGGAATCCAAACTGCTGGGAGCAATGGGTAGAGTAGTGGGGACGAGGCATCTGAAAAGGGACCACAAGGCAGGACGATGTACTGGAGTGGGAATTGCGGATGGGTTGCTGATTAGGAACTACTGCAGGCTCGGGTGAGGGTGGGGAGGGTGTTGGGCGTTTTATATAGGTATGTTAACTGAGAAAATTGTGATTTATGGTAGAGAGTAGTATATTGAAATGATGTACTGTGCTGATCTATGGGCGGTGCATAGCACACTGCAAATTTGACGATTGTACTAACAGGTTGCTGGGATCCGGGATGAGTGGTGCTGCAATATATTTCATGAAGCGGTGTCAGCCGGCCTCCGGGTTGCAGGCGAGAAGCAATATACATCACAGTGGGATATCAGTACAAAAAAAATAATTAAAAAAAAAAAAAATTATACAGTCTTGAAGAGGGCTATGATTGATGGCTTAACCACTGAACAATACAGGTTAAAGTTCAGAGATACCGAAAAGGCACAGACTTAAGACTGGGTGACTTTGTAGATTGTGCTACTAAGGCTCTGGAAGGTTGAGATACATGGCAGCAAGGGGCATGCCTTTTGAGGATTGTACAATTTGATTATGAGGGAGTAGATCCTTAATAATTGTCAAAAACAGCTTTTACACCAGTACCTGGTGGACTCTGATCTGACCTCTCCCCAAGTATTGGGAAAGAAGGCAGACAAAGGGGTCAGAACCTGAGTAAAGCCAAAGAATCAGGGTGGTGACCAGAAGAAAGATTCTTCCAAGACCCAAGAGAAAGGTGGCAATAAATCAAAAGATACATCCACTACAGGGCCCAAAACGTCCTCATTTGGGGGTGGGTCCCAAACTGCTGCCTCCCCTGAAACGAAACCTTATTACCATGTCTGTAAAAAGCCAGGCCACTGTAAACTTGATCCCATTTGCCCAAGGGTCAGCAATAAGGAAAACTGTCCTCCTAGCAATACTACCACTCCTCTTGGTACTACAAGTAGTAATCCCCCAGTTGGTAGTAGTGCACCCAAAAAGTTAGGTGGGTTCTCATGGGGAACTGAGGTGGACCATAATTTAGAAAGGTCCCCCTCACAGGCCTCCTCAGTCTGTGATGGTGGCATGGGATTTGCCACTTTTACTGTCAGCCCGAATTCCTTGGGCAAGTATAGACAGGAGCCACTAATCAATGGTCAGAAGGCGTTGGCATTCAGGGACACAGGGGCTAGTGTCACTAGTGACAGGGAAGCTAATCCCCCCCTCAACAGCTTTTACCTGAGTTCAAGTACCAGGTGACCAACATTCATGGTATCAGGACAGATCATCCCATGGCCATAGTCAATATCAGCTGGGGAGGGGTCACTGGCCCAAAGAGAGTGGCAGTGTCCCCAAACGTACTTGTAGATTGCCTATTGGGTAATGATCCGGAAATTTCAGCCTGGGCTGCAGTTGAATACCAGGTACATTTGAGAATGTTAGATCTCCCTGAGAGAGTTGGTGGGGCTCTGAGGGCCACAGCTCCACCCCAGGGAAATTTTGGAGTGATTGAGCCTGAAAGAATGTCCCACTCTACTCCACAAGAGAGCACAAGGGTTGAAGAAAAGTATTCTTCCCCCAGACTATAGGTAAGGGTCAGCCTCCTCAGGGAACTGATCCTACCCCTAGTGAAGGAACTGCCCCAGAGGTGGCACCCAGTCTGGATCAGGTAACCTGCCCCTCTCTAACCTACCTTAATCAGCCTAGGGCTGCAGAGGTCAGGGAGGTCAGTGGACCCCTAAAGGTCCACTGGCCAGAGGAACCCCTCATCAACAGATTAGGGGCACCCAGTCTAGTAGCCCTAGCCAGGTGAAAATTCTTCAACACAGTGTGGGATCCATTTTATTATGAATAGGGACCACTCCCAGACGGACTGTTGGGCAAAGGCAAACTTGGAACAAAGTGGTCCCAAACCTACCATGTCCCTCCAGTGTTCCAACCAAAGGGACCCAACCCCCAGCTGTAGGCAGCCAGAGGTTGACCCTTGGGGCCAGACACAACTCAGTCAGGGAAAGAAAGGCCTCCATGGTGACCAGTGAGCTGAGGCCAACTTTATTAGGGCCTCACTTCCCTACTCAGACACCCCATCAGCCTTTTACTTCGCCAAAACACCCTACAGGTAGAAATCGAAACTTTTGGAGACCATCCCATACCCTTGGGGGTAGGGACTGCTTAGATGACCATAAGACAGGGGGTATCCATGCTAGCACAGGATCTTCCTTGTATGGCCACTTAGTCAATAAAAGCTCAACTGGCAAAGTTTAGCCTCATCTCCTTTCGTTTGGGGGGGGGGGGATTATGTAAGAAGGTGGAATCTGACTGCATGGTTACCCCCACTTTTTGCCTGGTGTTTTACTGGATTGCGACTTAGTTTGACTAGGATCCTGCTAATCAGGACCCCAGTCTATCTGCTTTCTCCCTAAATTGGTTGTTCATGTACTTTAGGTACACTTCAGATTGGATTTTGGGGTACACTCATCAGTCCCTAGTATATGGTATACTATGTACCCAGGGCACAGGTACCCCAGAGGCCTCTCAGTGGCTGCAGGTATGTATTATACCACCCCTGGGAGGCCATTCAAAAAGACACAACAGGTCTGCTACAGCAGCCTGTGTAAGGTGGTGCATGCACCCCTTACTTGGATATAGGTTCACTATATCTATATCACTGCACATATAAACCTAGCAGTCACCCCTATGGCAGGCCTTATCAATCCTGAAGGCAGGGTGCTGGGTTTTATGGGAGAGGGTGCCCATGCATGAACAGAGCCCCTCTGCAGCTTTCAGAACCTATATTCCGGGCTGTTTGTGATGCAGCAAACCATATATACTTAAGTGCATTATAACCTCACTGTAAATGCTAACTTTAAAACAGCTGCATGGAAACATGTTGTGTTTTCTGTCAAACACCTTGGAATCATACCTCCACACCATTAACTGGTGTGGGAGGTATGATTCCACCCTACTAGAGAGCAAAATAAGACAAAACCGGTACACCCGGTACCAGCTTCACAGAACCCTAGCATCACAAAATAGATGCTGCCAGCCACAGACACAAGTCTGCCCTCCTGCTGCTGGACGAAACTCCAGCAGGGGACGGCTGGACAATAGATTTCAGTCACAGGGAGGTGTGACCAGCTCCCAGACAGACTTTAGTGTATTGGGGCTGGATGGGTGCACTCAGAGTGCTTTGATGTCTGCACTTGGGGCACATTTGGCGACCCTGTGCATAGTACAGCTCAAACCAGTTGCATAGGCTATCAGCCCCTGCTCTGGTGCGAAACTGGACAAAGGACATGGATGTGGCCACCCCTCTGTCCTGACCCTCCCATAGGTGGGTCCCCAGAGTTTGTCCTTGTCCCACCCCTTCCTTGGGTATAACGTAGAAACCCCTGGCTACAGGACTTTGGATTTACCTGGACGAAACTCTGCTACAGAAACCAAGTACTTCAACTATCTACACTACGTTAGATGACAGAAGAATCTCTCTTGGAGTAAAGGAGTTACTCCCCTGCAAGGCAGGCACCATAAACGCATCTGACCGGTTTGCATCTAAGCAGCTCCTGAAGGACTCCGAAGATTTTGCAACACAGGAGGTGGGTTCCCAAGCTTCCCCGAGGCCGGCCAGTGCTCTCAGCAAACCTGAGACCTGCAGCCCTCGTGAGGACCGTGCAACCCAAACCCCTGGACTCCGTGCACATTTGCAGCAGCCTATGCTTTTTGGCGATCCCTGAGGCTGTGCTTTGGGCTACTTGTAGTCCAGACCCCGAGCAGTGATTTCACGGAAGATTCCCGGCCTACACTCCACGAGTGTTCCGTGGACTGGTATTTTGTGGTTCCACTCGAGGTCCCTTCGCGATCCCTAGTCCGTCGACCTGTGGGTCTCTGAGAAGAGTACTTTAACTCTCAGTGGGCTTTCCTGGTTGCTCCAGACGTGCCTTGATCGCTTGGGGAGTCCCCAGGACCTTGCTGGTCCTCACCGAAGCATCTTTTCTCTAACCGCGTGGGTTGCAGTTGCCAAGGTTGTTGGTCTCCAATTCGGACACTGACCCCCCCCCCCCCCTCTCCCCCCCACAGCACGCGACATCCTTCGTGGGAAAGCTTGCCTGCTAACTTTGGTCGTCGTCGACGTCTCCTGGTCCCCGTGGCTACAGAGTCCAGCTTCACCTCATCTTAGCTGAAACACCCGACATTGATGGGCATTGGTCTATCGTGCCCCTGGTCACCCTGAAGGGACCCAGACTCTGTCCCCTCTGCCTTCAGGTTCTTCTCAGCTCCGATCCAGGCTTGGATCACACTGGACACTTCTCATCTTCCCGGCAGAAGCCCTTTGCAGCATCATGCCTTTGAAAACGACGAAGATTCCCGACACCATTTGATACCTATGCACCTGGCTTCCCTGGGTTAGGTAACACAAGTACTCTGGTGCTCACATGGGTGCTGGCCTTAGAACCTTCTAAGTTTGAAAGGGTTCGCTCGAAGTCCTCTCCTAAGTGTCCTTAATCTTTAAAATTCCAACTGCGACTTTCCCATAGGATTGTACGGAGCTCGCGGCTGTGTTCTCACACTGCTTGCGTCCCCAGTGTGGCCCCTGTGTCACTACCTTGGGTGGTTCCTTGGGGTCCCAGCGATTCTACGTGCTCTAGGCACTGTGTCTAGTCAAGTCGTGGTTGTTATACCACTTTCTTAATATATGGTTTGATCTCCCCCCCGGGGCCCACTGTGTATTGTGCTATTTACTGTTGTTCTAGTGTATTAATATTGTGTGCCTTGTTCTCTGATCTCATGAAGAGATTAGTAGAGAGTGTTTAGAAATAAATACATATATTTTATAAATACCTTGTGTGGTTCTCCTTTCATTTGGTCATTCAGGAGGTTATAATCTGGTAAACCAAGGTGCTATACATTCCTTCTACACTTAGCCTAAAGGCTGCTTCCATAGCTACCACTAGGATAGCTTTCAATAAACGTGGTCTTTAACCTAATCATCAATAAGGGTCGTTTAGACTGGTGCAAGGTGCCCACTATAACTAGTGGACACCATATACCAGGTTAAATTCTCACAATGTAAATAGTTTGTGAGTGAGCAGGACCAGAATACACAGGTCACAGCTGACAGAAATCAATGAACACTAGGACAGTGACCATACCAGCACGCCAATACGGACTGAATGTTTTCCAAAACTATAATTTACTGATTTTCGAAGCAGGAATCAAAGGGCCTCCCAATACATTATTGTGTAATATTGAGAAAATAAAAGGGTGCATAGTATCTCTTCAATGGTTCAGGTTTCATCTTTTCAATTCTTCTGAAAATTGATAAAAGGCTACCAGATTTTGACCAAGTGAATTACTTGATCTTTGTCGGCAGGATCTTTTGACGTTCAGAAGATGCAATGCTGTGGGATGGCATAGAATTAGAGTTGTGCTATGCCTTAGAAAGCCAATGAATAGTCTCATTTGGTCATTAGTTCATCAACATGTGCAGATTAAATGGCATCCTTGCTATAAGATTTTCTGAGACTCTTTAATTGACAAATGAGGAATCCGAGTGCTGCAGCGTGGTTAAGGTTATGCAAAAATAAGATTATTTTCTTTCAGGTGTAGCCGTTCATGAAGTTGGGGCTTCGGCTGCTCTAGGAGCTACATTGATCACAAGATGATGTTTTAAGCATTTCATAGAGAAAGAAAGAGAATGTTAATAAAGTATCTAAGGAAAGAAAACACTCCTCAACCAACTGTAAGAAAATTAAATGCATCTTTCACTCACACCAAACCAAATGGCTTCCAGTAGCGCTCTAGCAATCAGCAGAAGCAAAACAGTAAACCAATGCCTTCACAAGATAAAGCCAAGACTTATTTTACTCCACCAAGAATGCACGCCAATAGACTTGAAGCAGGGTCTATTGTTATCATATAAGACTCCCAGGCCCATTCTGCCCACACCTGAAGTATGAGACCCTCATATAGGCCCCACCAGCTAGCATACAGGAATCTGTTAAGTTGACCATTCTATTTCAGTTGCTCTTTTTCTGTAGTCGGCCCAAAATGCCTGTCTGACTAAAAATCTCAATACAGCTCCCCCAAGCCCCCACTCCCTCATTGTACTCTATGTGCGCTTCTCTTCTTACACCCACGTAGATACCGCAAAAATAGGGAACTCCTCAAGCTAAGAGGAACTCTTGAAAACTTATAAAAATGTCCCTGAAGTGACGCATATCCTGTTCGATAGATGTTCAATTTCATTATGATTCATGGTCAAACATCAAGTGACATTTTGTAAAACCTTTTGAAGCGTGGGTGTCACTTCTGTTTTTTTAAATATTTCCGTGAAGTGACCAAAGTGCATCAAGTTCTATAGGTCAAGGCACCTGATAATTTCATTCTGTGGTCAGTAGTTCATCATTGAAAGAGTATAAATGATCTTCCCACAGTCCATTCGTCGGACTACCTCCCTAAAGTGACCCCTTGGGTCACTAACGCCTGTGTGGTCTCCTTCAGCCATCTATCTAGCATCTTTGGCTGAAGCTCTAATTGCTTATTGTACTTTGAAATTGTCTCTCTCTCTCCTTTGCATTGCCCTTATTTTAAAACTTTATTGCAACGCAAAGCAGTTTTTCCCCTTCTGTTTTAACGTGTGCAATCCTAGCATTACAGCCAAGTGTATCTTGCATTTTGAAAGTATTTCTCTTGATCAAAATTGTGTTTTTCATACTGCATTTACAAATGTGTCTGAGTTTTTAATCTGCTGCATTCTCCGAAATGTTTCTCTTCTAACGTTTTTTAAATGTATGAATTCCATTGAAAGTTATATAAAAGTGCCTTCTGATATGGTGATTCTCTGTCAAAACAAAGTCATTCTATTTTGTATCCAATCACCTTTTTCTTGATGCTGCGCCTTCCAATAAAGTGTTTGAACCTTTTGGCTTGGTCTCTGCATCTCACACGTTCTGCTTCCTTCATTTAAGTATGGGCATCCATGAGCACCCCGGCTCAAGTTAAGCGGCCCGAAAACCCTCCCCCCAACAGACTACCTCAGACATGGGACTTGGCGCTTATCCAGCAAGAGTACTTCACAGAATTATCCTTGGAACGCCATTGAAGGGCTGAAAGATGCCGAAAATAGGGCACGGAGGAACAACCTGCGCCTTCTGGGGTTTCCTGAGGGAGTGGAGCAAGGCCATGCAGACACGTTTGTAGAAACCTGGGTGCGCTCCTGGATGCCCAAAGAGAGACTTTCGCCTTGGTTTGCAGTGGAGCGAGCCCACCGCTCTTTGGCTCCCAAGCCGCCACCTGGAGCCCCTGCTTGACCCATTATCCTGAGAATCTTCAACTTCCGGGACAGGGACGCTATCCTGGGGGTGGCCAGGGCTCATGGTCCACTGCAGTTTCAGAACTCCAGAATTATGGATTTCCCGGACTACTCCAGGGAGGTACAGACAACGCCGATCCTACGATGAAGTCAAACAAAAACTCCGTGCCATGGGCCTTTGCTATGGCCTTCTTTTCCCGGCCCGGCTGAAAGTCATCTTCCAAGACAAGACATTCTTCTTTGACACCCCCCAGGCGGCCTGGACCTGGCTCACAGAAGAGCGGCCCCTTCTGCCTGGACCGGCTCCCTCTCTTGCCCGACACCCACACCCTCCCCCGTAGTCACACCCAACCTTACCTAAGCCTCAGCGGAGCCAGACCAGGTCACACAAGAAGAACGACCGCCGGGGGGAGGAATCCCGCTCCCCAGGTGTGCTGACTCAGCACTCCCCTTCCGGGCTATGCCACGGCTGTCCATCTCCCCTGGCCGAACTACCTCCCTGATCGACCTGGGCACTATACCGGGCCCCTCCGCAACCCTGCGACACGCCGTGTCAGACTCGGACTTGTCTAGGAGCCCTGTGATTCGTGGATCCGATGAGGATAGGAATACCTGAGCTGAGCCACTCTGCGGGAACTCTCCCTTTCCGGAGGCTTCTGCAGTGCGACTGCCCCTGAAATCCCTGCGATCTGGCTTTTCTGTTCCCCTGAGTTTGGTGAACTAATTTCTAATTCAATCCCAGGACCTGCCTACGGTACTGGTTGCAACATTGTCTTACCATGATTACAGCTGTCGACGTATATCTTATCCGGCTACATGGAGGGGGTCCATCTCTGCCATGCTCCTGTTTCGCTAACCATTTTAGCTTAGCATCTAGCCTCACAGTGGGGTTGTTGGTTTGATTTGTTTTCTCTTTCAGGGCAACAGATGCTTGTAGGGTGGGGGGAGTTGGGGGGCGAGGGAGGGGGAGGGTTAAGACCGTTGTCTTCCAACAGTTTGTTGTTTTTAGCCGCCTACGGGCCGCTATTTCTTGTTCTTATCGGTAGCCACCCCCACATGTATGCCTTCGCCGACGACACGAGGCTCACCAGTTCCCACACTTTCCACCCAACGCCTCGGGGGGTTGTTTCCCTGGGGACCCGGGTACCTCCGCAGTTACATCCGCTCTTCCACACATCACCCAACTTGATGGCCTCCACCTTCAATAGGACCCTTCCACGTCCTCTCCTGGAATGTTAATGGACTACTTGACCGTATCAAAAGTTCTGCTGTCCATCGCAGCGCCCACCGACATGCGCTTGACATCCTGTTTCTACAGGAAACACACCTCCTGGGCTCACAATGCAACTTCCTCGCCCGCTATGGGTTTGACAGGGTCTGGCACTCTGGCTTTACACGAGGTTCCTGGGGGGGTAGCCATACTACTTCGGCGAGGACTTCCCTTTACCCTGGCCAAAGTTGAGACAGACAGGGTACAATCGATGATCACCCTCTTAGTCTCCTGTGCACATACATTCCCCCCTCCACCATGGCCTCTACCCTTCGTCGCCTCACGACGGTGATTTCCTCCTTCCCACAAGGCCTGACAGTTGTTGGAGGCGACTTTAACGCCATCCGGCAACCATCACGTGACGCGACTGGCATGCCGTTCCCCCCCCCCCGCCTTGCCTCTGCAAAACACCTATCTGATTGGTCCTCTGCCCTAGGTCTCTGATGCCTAGAGGGTGTGGAACCCTCGTAAGGAACAATACACCCACACTTCGGCGGCCCATCACACCCACTCCTGCATCGATCTGTTTCTGCTGCCCGCGGACTGTCAATTGATGTCCGGAGCCTTCATACTGCCCAGGGGTATCTCGGACCATCACCCGGCTCCCTCCGTCTCGGGACCTCCCCTGCTGGCATCCGTGCGATGTGGCGGATGAACGCTTGGTTCCTGCAGGATGCCACATTTGTTGAGGCTCTCGGACGAGAACTGCGACTTTATTTCTCAGCCAATGCGGGTTTGGTTCCTTTCCCGGGAACGCTATGGGAGGCTGGCAAGGCCGTGGTCCGGGGTGTGGCCAGAGGCTTGGTCCACGTAAAACACATGGAGCAGTCTGCTCAACTCGTGCAGCTGGAAGCCCAAGCAGCGCAACTGGAGGGAGTCCAAACTACAGACAGCGACGACTCCACTCTGCAGCTTTCACTGATCCGCAAAGAGATCTGCCGGATCTCGCTAGAATCTGCTAAAATGCTCTGGCGATCCTCAGTGGCACACGTCTATGGTTGGGGCGACAAAAATGGCAAATTGCTTCATAACATTGTCTTATCCCAAGGCTAACAGCATCATCCTCGAGATTCGGGATGAAACCGGGACGCGCCACGTGACGTCCCATGCCATTGCCCAAACTTTCGCTAGATATTACGCGGCCCTCTATGCATACCACCCTCCTCGGACCTCCCTGGCTGATCTGTTGGCTGGGACCAGAACCCAGCTGCCCTGCCTTCCCCAGACGGTCTCAGAGTCTGGACCGTCCTTTCACCCCAGAAGAGATACATGGGCCATCTCACTGTTGCACTCCGGCAAGACGCCCGGGCCCGACGGTTACCACAAAGAGTATTACGCGACCTATCGTGATGAATTTGTTCCCCACTTAACGGAGCTGTTCAAGCATGTGATAGACGAAGAGTCCTTCCCGAACGAAACTGATCTGGCCACTATTGTGGTCATCCCAAAGACACAGCCACCCTCCCTTGACTGTGCGGACTACAGCCCTATCTCTCTTATCAACACAGAAGTCAAAATCTTCGCCACTGCGGTGGCCCAGCGGCTCCGTCCCCACCTGCAAGACTTGGTCCATCCCGACCAATGCGGTTTCATGCCTGCCCGGGGCACCATACATTGCATACGCCGCCTCCACCTGGCCCTTGTCCACCGTCATCACCTCACCCCGTACCTGGCTCTGCTTTTCATAGATTTTGAAAAAGCATTTGATACAGTGGACTGGGGTTATCTTGAAGACGTGCTAGAGAAGATGGGTTTAGGCCCCCCTTTCCGTCGCCTTATTCGGGTCCTTTACTGTAATCCCACGGCACGTGTCGTCATTAACGGCGAGCTATCTGAGACGCTCCCCATCCGGAGGGGCACCCGTCAGGGCTGCCCGCTCTCGCCACTTCGATTCACGTTGGCGATGGAACCCCTGGCTTCCCTCATCCGTCAAGACCCCCTCATCCGTGGTTGGGCCTGGGACCAGACTCAGATTGACAAGATAGCCCTGTACGCAGATGACGTCCTCCTTTTTTTGGCAGACCCAGAGTGCTCCGGTCCCAGATGCCTGGACATCCATTCTGCCTTTGAGCGGGTCTCCGGCCTGCGACTCAACCAGACAAAATCTACCCTGGTCCGCCTAAATCCATCCCGGGCGTACTTTGACTGGCAAATGACCATTCCTCGCCGCAGGCAATCTTTCAAGTACTTGAGTGTGTGGGTCGCCCTCCTTGCGGAACTCGAGTGGGCGCTGAATATTACGCCCCTGGTCGCTAGGGCCAAGGCAGACCTCAGACTATGGCAATCCCTCAGTCTCAACCCCCTGGGCAGAAGTGTCCTCTTTAAAATGATGGTCCTCTCCCGCTTCCTTTATATATTACACAATATCGTCACCCACCTCCCAGGCAACTGGTTTCGGGAATTAGATGGCCTCTCCACCCGGTTTTTATGTGGTAACGGGAGGCCGCGAATATCTTCAGCACATTGCCGCATTTCCCCCTTTGACGGTGGCATGGGGGTGACTAATCTCCACCTCTACTACCTGGCCACGAGACTCATTGTGATCTACGACTGGTTCGCGGGCGGCTGGTCCGACCTGGCGTACCGGGTGGAACTCAGGGCAATGGACTTTGTGCAGATCCAAGCGTACCTGTAGGGAAGTCCTGTGCCGCAGGCTCTGCCCCCAATCACGCGTACAGCCCTCCGACATGTACGGTGGGACCGGAAACTCACCAAACAGATGAACCTGTGGAGTGGAACCTGGCTGCAGGAGGTTTCATCCCTCCAGGTCTCCCGTCGTTGGGATCTCGTTACTCGGAGATGTCTGGATGGGGAACCATATCAGATCTTTTGCAGACCTACAACAACGCCATTTCCTCTTTCCCTCCCAATTTTACAGGTACTTTACAGGCATGCACTCCACACACACATTCCGTTTCCCAGCTCTCTTGTGGAATAATAGAATCATATATAGATAAAAAGGTACACAATCGCAATGGAAGGGTTAAAATGATGTCAGAGGGCTAAGAAACCACAAACACCTATGGTTTTAGTTTGATACAATCATATTTTAGATGTTACAAACAAAATCCTATAGACAAAGAAAAAGAAAAATGTGCGTAGTGTCCCCAGTGAGAAACAGGAACCTAAAATATTGATGACATAATTGTAACAGTACTTTACAAGGTTTCCAAGGTATTAAAAAAAGTAAACCATTTAGCAACTCAATACACAATATACAGCAGCTATATACAATAATACACGCTGTTATTGGTATGATTTATTTTGTTGCCGACGAGGTTTTGACCCTATACGTGATCTAGGGTCTCATCAGGACCTATGGATTTAGGGACATCTATAAAAAGAAAAATAATAAAATTAGCATATGGACCATGTACCGGCACAAATGCAACTAATTGGATAATAGGTCATAAAATCCAAGAGTACCTATAAGAATATAGGGTGACTTTTTTTCCTAAAGGGTTACGATGTCAGAGGGTGAAGCCCCTCTTTATACCGATTAGTACAACCCCAAAATTATCCTTGTTCTCTATCCAGCCAAATAAAAGCATAAGCCCTAGGCAACAACAGCTTGATAGATTGGAAAAAGCAAAAAAGAAGCACGTCAGGACTGAGCTTCAAGCTCGGATGCCGACGGAGCACCTGAAGGCAGGAATCATACCACAAGGTCTGCAAGTCAGAAACTTCCCAGGCATCTTCTGTGAAGACCCTAAATTTAAGGGCAACTTTAGCCATATCTCCACAACTTGTTCTCGCCACTGGATGGTGCTAGGGGTGGAGACAGCGGTACAACATGCAAAAGCAGAACTTAAAGAGATTGAAGAGCTAGAAAAATAATTACTTGGGGGTGATGGAGTAGCAGAAGCCAAAACACTATTAGAAAAACTGACCATAGAGGACTTTAAATCATTTGAATTGAAGAAGAAAGCGGACAAAGTAACTAAGGACATTAAGAACTTCTCTAAAGAAAGGGTCTATCCCTACTTGAGAGACGATTACTACATTACTATTGGCAACCAGAACAGACAAAATACCTTGGGTAGGTTCAGGAGGAACCAGCTGGTTATATTTTCTGAATCCTCAGGGAGATCAGATGACTTTGGCGAAATACCTGGTCCAAGCCGGTCAGACAATCACCCAGGTCAGCCTTTTTTAGATTGGGGCGGCAAAGCAAAAGCAAAGACTTGGTACCAGTACCCAAGGGAGAGGCAAATGAGGAGGAAACACTATCAGTGGGGCCCTCAACCATAGTAAGTCAAAACAAATGTGCAATGGAAGTCATTACGATTTTCAATCTGTCCCAACATAGATCACCACCATCTGAAATATCACTTTTAAGTAAAGGTCTGTCTTGTGTGATCACGGAAAGGACAGATTTCTTTAACTTAAAGGCAGAATTGTTCTAGTTTTTCAGGAAAATACGCCTGAAGATGTTCTTTAAAGACAGAAAGCCAATGAAACAAGACTCAGTGATGGGATTGAGACCACCAACCACTTTCTATCCCACCAGAATTCCTTACCTTTAAAAGACTAGCCCTAGTGGGCCTGGACAGTATAATAAACAGACAATATGTACCTTACAACATTACATTACAGGAACGCCAATATTTAAACACACTCAAAAATGACAAAACAAATATTTTTAAACCCGCTGACAAAGGGGGTGGGATTGTGGTCCAGGACCGCAAAGACTACGACACTGAAATCCTGAAAAAAATAGGAGAAGAAAGGTACTACAAGAAATTGCCCAGTAACCCTTTAGCTGACATTAGAAAGGAGATACTGCAAATCACCGCAGAGGGAGTGGATCAAGGTTACATAAATAAGAAAGAATTTGAATTCTTGAACGCAGAGAACCCTAGGACACCCGTACTTTACACACTCCCCAAGATACACAAAAGTACCACCAATCCCCCTGGTTGACCAATTTTGTCAGGGTGCGGGTCCATTCTAGAGCCCATTGGGAGATATATAGATAATTTCAAAGATTTTGTACCCCTACAAGAAACGTATATGAGAGATACAATGTACATGATTAATCTGGTTGATGGTATGCCTTACAACATAGATTCTGGTTGGCTAACGACTTTAGATATTTCATCGCTTTATAATAACATCACAAACACGCATTCAGGTCATTGAGGAGCTACTAGACACTAGACCGATTCAAGTACCCACTTCCTTCATTATCTCTCTACTACGCATCGCCTTGCAAACAAATTATTTTGTTTCCAATGGGAATTACTATCAACAATGCTCTGGGATCAGCATGGGAGCCGTTTTTGCGCCCAACCTGGCTAACATTTACATGAACCATATAGAACAGAAATTTGCTCTAAGTATCACCAATATGTATCGTTCCAACATCAAATGTTGGAAAAGATACATTGATTACATTTTTCTTATCTGTACCGGGAGTGAGATTGAATTTAACAACTTTGTCCTTTACCTGAACAGCATTCAAACACACTTGACATTTACCTCCAAAATACATAGGACAACCATAGCCTTTCTTGATCTCAACATCCAACACGGTGAGGGGACACTATATACGTCCCTTCACAGAAAGCCAACAGAGAGAAACATGCTCCTATCATATAGATGCCACCACCACCGTGCCCTATGGGACGGATTACCTTTTGGCCATTTTCTGCGCATGCGCAGAAATTGCACTCATAAGGAAGATTATATGTTGGAGGCAGATACACGGAAAGCTAAACTAGTAGCAAGAGGCTACCCCACAAGACTAGTGAGGAAATCTATGAAACGCACCTGGTTCTGCCCCAGGGAAGAATTGCTAACCACCAGAGATAACCCTACAGTAGACAGACTGATTTGTGTTACTACATTTGGTGTACACACCAACAAAATTCGGAAGCTGATAACCAAAAATTGAGACAATCAAAAGTATCGACCCTGAGATTGACACCCCAATGTTCGCTTTTAAATGCGGTAAGAACATCAAAGATCACAAAGTTAGACCATCTACAGAGGTCACTTTGCGTAAAAGCAACACATTACAATCCACATGTGGCCTACCTGAAATCAAAGGACACCACAAGTGTGGGAATTGTGTTTCCTGCACCTTTACATCAAACACTAACGTATTTGAACATGCAAGTTTGAAGCACACACTGGAATTCTTTTCCAATTGTAATATACGAAACGTAGTATACTATATATGGTGCCATTGTGGGTTACCATACATTGGCCAAACACAACAGCCAGTAAAGGTGCGCATTGGACAACATCGCAGCCGGATAAGACGCTCTGTTGCCAATGCCCCTTTGGTATCCCATTTTGATGAAAAAAAGCATACTGCAGAGGACATTAGATAGCAAGTGATTGACGTCGCTGTTGTCCCTCAAAAAGGAGGAGATATCTCACAAATTTTACAACGATTAGAATGTCGCTGGATAGAGAGAATTACCTCTATCAATGATGGGCTGAACTCTGCGAAGAATGGCGGGGTTTTGTGACCATACTAACCCACTGATGTGACCATTTTGTTATCAGATCTCCTGTCTATAACTACATCTTGTAAATTTGTCAAGGCGTATCTGCAGTCATTAAGCATTATTTTCTCCTGTGGTTGTTTACAATTGATGTACATTGTGAAACAATGACAAAAGGATATACCTCTAAGCTATATATTATATTCAAGCACAATATAATTTTTTCAAATGTCTACCTTTTGATGGTCGGCTAAAATATGTCCTCCTTACCAATGTCACAGTTGAAGCAGAGTGTGGCTGCAGAATATAGACTATTATATAATATAGGATGTCATCAACAACAGAGAATGTACAATTACATATGCGTCTCCTTGGACACACTATTTCATGTAAATATGCCAACTGTAAGAGATCCGCTTTGTATGCACCACACTAATATACATAGCGCATCAACCCTAATAATGCCTTCCTGCGCGCATTTTTGGTGCAAATCACAACTGTATTAACATGATGACATCATTAATCATGAAGTACTAATCCTTGTAATAACAGCTCATCATTTACTTTCTGTAAAAAGCACACGAAAATCTCTATAAGTTATAGAAATTGTGAATTATGTCTTCGCGCAATATTAAAATTCACTACATACAATTTTATTAGTGGAAACACACGTATCAGATATGTTATGAAAACAAACCAAGTGGATCAACTAGGACATGAAAATGTCCTCCCATATGCCCCTTTTGTTACAATTCCTCCACATGGTTGCTGCATGGGATACTCATCGCTTTTTCAACCACTTATGCATCCGTTTTTTACATAATCTCTCAAGGGACATGCATACTTCATTTAAAATGCCCCTTTCTCTGTGTCACAGCCGTTTTTTGCCACAGTGTAATCCTATCCTTTACCCTGCAATTACCTTCTCTTTACATTTTGACCGTTCACTCTCCGGTCTTTCTTTACTTTCTACTATTTCTACCGAAAAACGGATGACACAGTGTTGAAGCACTCAACTGTGATGTATGCTGGACTTTCCAGTTTTCGGCGGGCGATAGTGTATTTAAAGGCAGTCTCAGCACAGGCTCACTGTCATTTGGCCAACAGCAGACAGACTGACGCGGTCGTGCTGCCTGCGTGGTGGATCGTCACACGCTTTGACGACTGCAATTATTGAAGGTAAGAACCTGATGATGCTGCGCACACGTAGGGACTCTAGTAACTTCACTCTCCCTATTGCCTCACTAATTGGCTGATTCCGGTTAATTACAGGATTTGTCTTCATTGAAAAATACTCGCTTTTATAGATGGGCTTCACACCATATGTAGGTAAGAACCTTTGGCCTTGCCCGCCATTGCTCCACCGCGCAAAGCAGTTATGCAGTAAAACCAAGTGTATCTCTGTCCCTCCTGCTATTCTCAGGTACAGACCACCATATTGAACATTCGTGATTCACAGGTCAGCGCGACAGCACCACTTGTGATTAACACCAATTCCAGGTAAAATCAGTCCCCCAAAATACTCACTTTATAGAACCACATCTTAAGTGCGCAGGCCCTAATTGTTTTCCATTAATAACAGAGTTCCTCATCACCGTCTTCATACACGTCTCTGTGTATCATCAACACAGTAACAGTGCTCAGCTACCCATAGAGTGCCAGCCTTCACTCCCACTTGGGGTAAGGTTTCCTTAGTATGCATTATCATTATTACAGATACTCCTTACAACACCTCTACCATCTTGCCTGCCGTCCCTATACTTAATATTCTTCTCTTTGTTTTTCTTCTCACAATCAGTACCCGGCTGGGTGTCCTTGTGAGTATCTCGTTTTTCTTTTTCTCCTTCACCCACTGTTGGCACGTACACCTCACACGGCTACGCATTCTACCAGTCAGGTACTCTTGGATTTTATGACCTTTTATCCAATTGGTCGCATTTGTGCCGGTACATGGGCCATATGCTTATTTTATTATTTTTTCTTTTCATAGATGTCCCTAAATCCATAGGTCCTGATGAGACCCCAGATCACGTATAGGGTCGAAGCGTTGTTGGCAACAAAAGAAAGCGAACCATTAACAGCGCGTGTTATTGTATATAGCTGCTGTATATTGTGTATTGAGTTGCTAAATGGTCGACTTTTTTGAATCCCCTGGAAACCTTGTAAAATACTGTAACAATTATGTCACCAATATTTTAGGTTCCCGTTTCTCACTGGGGACACTAAGCACATTTTGATTTTTTATTGTATGTAGAATTTGTTTTGTAAAATATAAAATATGATTGTATCAAACTAAAACCATAGGTGTATGTGGTTTCTTCACCCTCTTACATCATTTTAACCCTTCCATTGTGATTGTACAGCTTATTATCTATATATGATTTTATTATTCCACAGGAATCACTGTTTCTGACAATTTACCCACCCAGGTTCCTTAGTGAGTTAGGTTCCCTTGTCCTTTTCTCGACATTAAGAAAACGTTAAGTGTGGACATGATGCCTCAAAATTGGGTCCTTCCAGCTTGGCAATTGAAAAGCATCCTATTAGACACTGGCTGCGGGACCTGGGTGACTGGCTTCTAAACAGTTTTCTGACCCCCTCGTCAGACTGCCTTGACCCTGGGGAGTGGCCAGTGAACCACACCCTGGGGGATGACCAGCTGAGTGAGTAGGTCCATCCAGCTCCTGGATAAAAAGAGAAATAGGTCAGATTGGAGGGGTGATGGAGGAGTGGTTTGAATGAAAGTAGGACTACCACATGTCAGGAAATATGGGACACCAAGGTGGGTGGATACACTTGATTAGCAGGGAAAGGACTATCCCTGATTGTACGGAAACTAACACTGTGTTCGAGGCATGTGAACTTTAGATCACATGCTTTGCGTACTCCTGCCATCTAGTATTGGGTCTGGATGTTTGCAAGTTGTGTTTCTACAAAGAACTCTTTCCAGTCACAAGGTAGGTGGTGACTCCTTTCAGTGATAGTGCGCATGGGCATCGACTCCATTGTTAGATAGTTTTTTCCACCATCGTGTTCGGACGTGAATTGCTGAGCTCCGGTTCAACACAGTTTCTCAGGTTTATAACTAAAGGGAAGACTCCATAGATAAGGAGGCTTTCAGGGCATTTGGCGGCGCTATTTGGACTACAAGCCATTAAGAAAACGTTAAGCGTGGACATGATGCCCCAAATTTGGGTCCTTCCAGCATGGCAATTGGAAAGCGTCCTATTAGACTTTAGTTGCGGGACCTGGGTGACTGGCTTCTAAACAGTTTTCTGATCCCCTCATCAGACTGCCTTGACCCTGGGGTGTGGCCAGTGAACCCCAACCTGAGGGATGAGCAGCTGAGAGAGGACTAGTTTCCCTAGGTGCCTAAGGCAGCCTGATTGTTCTGTGTTCCCACGGAATCACCATATCGAAGCCGAACTTAGTGTGGACACCTGATCAACATAGCAGCCCAGAACTCCTGCACTCAAGTGAAAACAAATTGAGACCCCCAATGCTGTCTGTTCTTTCTGATCTGATACAATTTGTAGAAAAGGGGGTAGGGGTATGCTGTTCGTCGTTATCCTCAGAGGCGAATTACTGGGGGTCAAGTTGCTGGGATTATTATTAACGGTCATCATTTACTGGGGAGGGTCTATTTTACTGTGAATTTTGGCTGTGGTTGCGTGATGGCGCGACGTCCCAACACGGTCACCCCTCCTTTCCGTGGTTGTGGCCCCAGTCCCCAATGTGCTGGATTCCCTACCTGTGGTTGCTGCTGCCACCTGCTCGCCCAATTACTTGAACTTGCAGTAGTTGTATGGCGGTGGACCTCCCTGCGAAAGAAAGTATGATATGTTCTGATTGCCCTGTGCTGGGTACTGGGGAGGGTCTTTAACCATATTATGTCTCGTGGGGTTCTGTAGTGGCTGGCCTGTATTCTCTAATCCAGAGTTCTTCAATCTGTGGGGCGCAACCCCCTGGGGGGCGCAACACCATCTCAGGGGGGGGGCGCACTCCACTCTAATCGTACCTTTGTTCTCTGCGTTGCAAGTCTTCTTAGAGAACTCGGGGATGGTTGGAGGGGGGAGGGAGGGGAAATTGATGGGGCACGACGTGCCCATGCTTTTGTCTTGTTAACTGTCCGAGGAGGGGGTTAATTCATAGAGTTGAAATGCTTCAACTGCTAAAACCGAAAGCAAGTAACAGAAATTCATTTCAGCTGCAGTGGGAGGCAAATGGGGGCATATCATCAAGGAGGCGATATAAAATTATCGCTGCTTTTGCGTCCGTTTTCGGAAGAAAAGCGGCGATAATTTTATCGCCTTATCAGCAAGGTCACTCTATCGCGTGAATCCTTGCATTAGCACCTGTTTGCATCTCTAATGAGATGCAAAGTGGGCGTTCCTGCCCTGACATAACTGGAGAAATGTCGCTAAGCGACATTTCTCATATTATCAATGGGCACGCTAACTTGCAGAGCGACAAGCAAAGTAGCGATAACCTCTGCTATCGCTACTTTCCTTACGCCTGCTTCAAGACTGACTTAGCCATGATATCCTATGTAAGGTGGATATCATGGCTAAGTATGCCTTGCCCTATCATCAAGCTATCGCCAAACTTTGTGAGATTATCGCTGGATTTCCAGCGATAATCTCACACTTAGCAGTTAGCGTTTGGAATTGTATCGCTTTTGAGATAAGCGTTGCTAATAGCACGCTACCTCAGCGATAAAATTCCACGTTACCCGGCGATAATTATCCTAGCGCTAAGTGCGCTTAGCGATCCCCCGTAGTCTCTTCTGCTATGAAACCGATCACAAACAAATAGACAGTCCTGTTCCTTCGGGTTTGATTTCATAGCAGAGGAGACTCCTTGACTCACACTGCAGCTGAAATGACTGTCTGTTGGTTTGCTTTCAGTTTAAGAAGAGGAGGTGTCCAGCCTCCCACTGTAGCTGAAGCAATTCAGTTTTATGAATTAACCCCTTCCTGGGAGGGTTAGCTTTTCCCTGAAAGAAGACCGTTTATTTTAAAATTACACAGGCAGGCGCGCAAAATGCCAGCCAGCCATGTGTTGTTAAACAGCCTGCATATTGCTTGCTTGTCTTGACACTAAATATGGTTATAAATAAAGAAGTATATATTAATCTGACTTTTTTTGTCTTTGTGCCCTTTTATTATCAGTCATAGATCATTCAAGCAGCCCTAAAACCCAATTAAAAGATATTTCTATTTATATTTGCTGTTGAAAGTATGCACAGACAAGTGCTGAAATACAGCTTTAGGTGACTGCTTATTTTTGTACCGCCTGGGACATCAAAATAATGAGCTGGCAACCCTAATCACAAGACTGGGTGTTTGTAGCAGGATCAGCACATTATTTATTTCCTCCACCCTAATCCCTGGTTACTGCCATGATAGCAATAGTTTAACACATTTAAAGCCCTACGCTGCCGTCAATAACATACTGAGTTACTTCAAGTGTCTGGGAATGCACCTTGCATTCAGACAACTCGCTCCTCATTCTCGCCCTTCACTTTCACTCTCACCCTGCACTCACAGCGATCACAATGCACTCACACTGATCCCGATGCACTCACCATTCACCCACTTACCCTGCACACACAGTGATCACTCTGCGCTCACAATGCACTTGCGCTATTCACCCTGTACCTCACCCTGCAGTCACAGGAGCACACTGCCTGCACTCATGTGACACTTCACTCAACTGTCCCCCTCACTGCTCAATCTGCAATCTCCATCAAATAAGCCCACCACTAACCATACATTAACTCGCCCCACTCTGCACTTACATCTGCACCCAAATTCATATGTCACCTCACTCACCCTACAGTCACTCCTCTTAACCTACTCTCACACTGTTGCATGGCTCACTGTGCACTCACATGGGCACTCCTGCCACACACACAGCGCAGAGGTTAACTGTGCCTGCTACACAGAACGTGTACTATGCAGATCAAAAAACTGAGTGTGAGTAAACAATGAGTAGCGCTAAAAAAATGATATGTTTGCCAGAAAGGTGCTATACAGAGATGAGGTGCATCGTTGGTAAGTGGTAGTGAGGGAATTCATGGAGAAGGAGGAAATGGGGGAGGGGGCGCCAAAAAAGACTGGTTCACTGTGTGCTACAAGTGCTAGGGCCAGCCCTGGCTGGGAGTGTTAGACCCCACCCGAAGTTCGGGTCTAGTTGCGCCCCTGTACACGAGTATGGGCATGTCGTGCCCCATCAAGGTTTTCGTCCTAAATTACGAAAGGATACATTTACATGCACTGCAATCCAGCCTTCCAGGGTGCCCCTTGATAGAGACAGCTCTGGTTTTGCCCTGATGGCCTGGAATAATTCCTAAACAGATTATTGTAAATAATGTTTTGTTTCTTTTTAATGTAATTGATGTGAGGGAGTCTATTACTATTTGCAGAGAAATGTGTTTGTTTCATGCAACAACCATAAAAAAGTTTATTTTAAATCCAAGCGGGTCCTCACATATGAGAAATTGGAGGATATCACAGATCTCATTCGTAAAATTAGTGGGCTGCTGCTTTGTTACAACAGTGAAAACACATCACAATCTCTGAATATTAGGTGTAAACGCTTTTAGAATTTCGACTATAGTGCCTGTGCACCATTAGTAGCCTGGTTAAAGAGGGTATGGCAGAGCTGAAAGCAAATCATTGAAACTCAAAGCTGTACTGAACAAGGGCCCCCAAAATATTTTTGGCCCAGGGCACCCAAAATCCTTAAAATGTCCCTGCCACCACAAAGTCTGTCAGACAACATTGCTCTGAAGTAAAATAGGCATCATTAATTTATTATTAGTTCTATTTTTTTTAAACAAAAGACCGAAGTGTCCTAAACCCTCACTGCTTCAGGCAAGCAACTTATTGTAACCACTAAGGAATTCTCAATTAGGTTTTTGTTCAGCACCCTCTCTGTGGACTTTCAACTTTGTCTTCGGATCCATAACTGGTTGGTGGGCAATTATCCCATTATAATGATTTTTAGAGAAGATTTGTTTCTCCTGTACCAGCTCTGACCTAGGGAGTGCTCAAAAATCTTACAACACTGTCTCCCTTTGAGTCCCTGTTTTGGCTTAAAATGTCTGCAAAATATTCAGCTTTGAGAGAAACTGCTATCAAAACTCTTGCCTTTCAGCTTGTTCTATTTATGTGAGATTGGGTTCACAGCACTTGCAGTATTAAAGACTAAGTACCGTTCAAGACTGGATGTGGAGCACAACCTAAGGATGGCAGTAGCAAAAATCCATCCACAGATTGACCGTCTCTGAGGCGAAAAACAGGCACACCCGTCACATTTATGTTGATGGTGTTATCAATCTATGTCATGGGCAAAACAAAGCATCCTAGTAAAAACAATTTGCGCACATTTTATCTTGGAAAATTGTGTTTTGAGCTGTGTAATAAGCCTCTGTCATTTCACCACACCCACTCACAAACCTGCAGTTTACTAAACACTCTTATTGTGTTGAACATTATTTGCTGGATATGGCCCGGGATATGCGCGTGGCGGTCGATTATGTAGTGTAACAGATTCAAGAAATTTCTGTCAGGTGATGGGAGGACCCAACTTCTAAAAAAAAAAAAAAAAAAAAAAAAAATATCAGCTGGGAGGGGCTCAACCTACAAAAGTTTGAAGACCTCCGCTGCTTTTGCTGCTCATGGTGAACAAGTTACTTACCTTCGGTAACGATGTATCTGTAAGAAACATTAGTTAGTTAGATTCCTCACCTTAGAATATCCCCAGGCGTCAGACTGGATCCGGAAGATTTTTCGTCAGCAATACCCCTTGCGCGTCGCTAGGCGTCGTCTGCGGCTCCGCGTCCGTCGTCGGCGTCGTGCGCCGGGATGACGTCGTCGGAGTACTTAGACGCCGCCCTCGCGCGCTGACGTCAGTTCTTGTACATAGCCTTCCGCGCCAGGAACGCAGAGCCATGCAAAGACCGACACTGGTGCCAAAAATAAAATCTAGGGGCCTGAAAGGACAACCTTAACCCTAGATGTCAGTTCGCAGAACGGGGAGGATGGGTGGGTCGGTGAGGAATCTAACTAACTAATGTTTCTTACAGATACATCGTTACCGAAGGTAAGTAACTTGTTCATCTGAAAGAAACACGTTAGTTAGATTCCTCACCTTAGAATAGATACCCAAGCAATACCATCCCCGGTGGTGGGTCTGCGAACCAAGATCACACCAGAAAGTCCTGGAGGACAGAACGGCCAAAGAAGCCATCCCTCCGGACTTGGCTGTCAAGGCAATAATGCCTGGCAAACGTGTGTAGCGAAGCCCACGTCGCCGCCTGACAGATGTCCTGCAAAGGGACTCCCCGTCCCAAGGCAGTAGTAGCCGCCGTGGCCCGAGTAGAATGGGCGCGCAGCCCAGCAGGAGGGTCCTTTTTAGCCAAGGAATAGCACATTTTTATACACAAAACGACCCACCGAGAGATGGTCCGTTTGTGCACAGCTTTCCCCTTCTTAGCGCCCACGTACCCAACAAAAAGCTGGTCGTCCACCCGGAACTGTTTTGTGCGGTCCAGATAAAAGGAGAGCGCACGTTTTGGGTCCAGACAGTGGAGCCTCTCTTCCTCTTTGGAAGGATGCGGAGGCGGAAAGAAGGTGGGCAAGGTGACAGACTGCCCAAGGTGAAATGGAGTCACCACTTTAGGAAGAAAGGAGGGACGAGGCCGAAGGACAACCTTGTCCGGATGAACAGACAGAAAAGGAGGCTTTGAAGATAAAGCCTGGAGCTCACTCACCCGTCTAGCCGAGGTGATGGCTACCAGAAAAGCAGTCTTAAGAGTCAGAAGACGAAGAGGGCAATTGTGAAGAGGCTCGAAGGGAGCGCACATCAAGAATGTCAAGACCAGATTCAAGTCCCACTGAGGCATTACAAAAGGGACCAGAGGGAACGTGTGTGTAATGCCTTTGAGAAAGCGTGTAACCACAGGGGACTTGAAAAGAGAAGGCTGATCAGGAAGCCGCAAGAAGGCGGAGATGGCAGCAAGATAACCTTTCAGGGTGCCCAGGGCAGAGCCCTGCCGGGCCAGAGAAAGAAGAAAGAGGAGAACCTCAGAAAGAGGGGCGGAAAGGGGATCCACAGCCTTTGCTGTGCACCATGCCACAAATTTGTTCCACCGGCAGGCGTATACCGACTTTGTGGAGGGACGCCTGGCTGCCAGAATGATATCACAGACTTCAGGAGGCAAGTCAAATGGCATCAACTGCCGCCGCTCAATCTCCACGCATGGAGGTGGAGGCTGGACAGGTTCGGGTGGAGGACCGTCCCCTGCTGCTGCGACAGAAGATCCTCCCGAAGGGGCAGACTAATCGGGGGATCGGTCAACATACTGAGTAGCTCGGGATACCAGTATCTTCGTGCCCAATCCGGAGCCACCAAGATGACTTGGGCCCGGTCGTGCCTGATCTTCTTCAGCACTCTGGGCAGAAGTGGTATAGGCGGAAAGGCGTACAACAGACCGCAACTCCACTCGTGACGAAAAGCGTCGCCGAGCGAGTGCCGCCTTGGAAATTCCAACGCGCAGAACTGCTGACATTGCGCGTTCTCTTCGGTGGCGAATAGATCTAACCAAGGCTCTCCCCACTGCTGAAAGAGACCTTGCGCCACTTCGGAGTTCAGACGCCATTCGTGATCCATCATGCACCGGCGGCTGAGTTCGTCTGCTCTGGCGTTCAGAGAGCCCGCCAGATGTTGAACCACCAGGGCGACGCCCTGGTGTTCCAGCCATGTCCAGAGGCGCAGAGCCTCCTGACAAAGGGTCCACGACCCCACCCCGCCCTGTTTGTTGCAATACCACATGGCGGTGGTGTTGTCCGTGAACACCTGCACGACACTTCCCCTGACAGAGGGAAGGAAGGCTTTCAGTGCAAGCCGGATCGCTCTCAACTCCAACAGGTTGATGTGGAGACGAGACTCCGCCGGAGACCAGAGGCCTCTGATCTCCGCCTCTCCCATATGGCCACCCCATCCCAGGAGGGACGCATCCGTCACTACGACATGCTCCGGTTGGGGAAGGGAGAGGCTCTTGCCCTTGACCCACTCGCGGTCCGTGAGCCACCACTGCAACTGTTGTGCAGTGCCCTCCGAGATCAAGACATGGTCGGACAGGTTGCCGTGATGCTGGGCCCACTGAAACTTCAGGTCCCACTGCAGAGCCCGCATGCGCCGCCTGGCGTGATGCACTAGTAGGATGCAGGAGGCCATCAGCCCCAGAAGCCGCAACACTAGCCTGACCGAAACCCGGGATAGAGGCCGAAAGATGGGAATCAGGGCCTGTATATCCCGGACCCGCTGTTCCGGTGGATGGACCCGGAACTGCGCCGAATCGAGAACCGCTCCGATGAAGAGGAGCTTCTGAGAGGGACTCAGGTGTGACTTCGGCACGTTGATGGAAAACCCCAGCAAATGCAGGAGATCCGCCGTAGTCTGGAGGTGGGAGACGACTGCCTGGGGCGAGCCCGCCTTCAACAACCAGTCGTCGAGATAGGGGAAGACTGGAACCCCTGATCTGCGCAGATGAGCTGCGACCACCGCCATCACTTTCGTGAACACCCGAGGGGCACTGGTGAGGCCGAAGGGGAGCACGGTAAACTGAAAGTGCTCTTGGCCCACCGTGAACCGCAGGTAACGCCGGTGGGCCGGCAGGACGGGGATATGGAAATATGCGTCCTGCAAGTCCAACGCTACCATCCAGTCTCCAGGGTCTAGGGCAGCTAAAACCTGAGCCAACGTTAGCATCTTGAACCTTTCCTTTCGGAGGAAGGCATTGACATTCCGGAGGTCCAAGATAGGGCGTAGGCCCCCCTTGCCCTTCTTGGGAACCAGAAAGTAGTGGGAATAACAACCACGACCTACTTCTGGACTCGGAACGCGCTCGACGGCCCCCTTGGCCAAGAGAGCCGAAACTTCCTCGCGGAGAAGATTCAAATGATCCCCCGAGATACGGTGGTGCTGCGGTGGCATGGCTGGAGGGGTCGTCTCGAAGGGGAGGGAGTAGCCCCTTCGGACGATTTGCAGCACCCACCTGTCCGATGTTATGGACCGCCAGTGGAGCAGGTGATGGCGAACTCTGCCGCCCACTGGCGTGGTATGGGCCTGAAAGCTCGGACTAGGAGGGCTTTGAGGCGGATGCTGCCGGGGTGGAGGTGGGCTGACCACGTCGTCCTCCATTTCCGCCACGGCGGAAACCACGTCCGCGACCGCGCGCAGGTTGGTTCTGCGGCTGGTGGCTTTGCGGACGCGAGGAGGCGCCCCTTCCTTGGCCACGAAAGGGGCGAAAAGCGGAGGTGTGCGCCCGCGGAGCCGAGAGGCCCAAGGACTTGGCCGTAGCCCGGGAGTCCTTGAAGCGTTTCAGCGCACTGTCCGCCTTCTCACCAAACAGGCGAGTGCCACCAAAGGGCATGTCCATGAGGGTGGACTGGACATCCCCGGAAAATGACGTGGACCGCATCCAGGCGTGGCGGCGGAGCGCCACCGTGGTGGAAATCGCCCGACCCAGCGAGTCCGTGGTGTCAAGCCCACAGCGTATGGCGTGCCGTGCTGCATCCCTCCCATCGGCCAAAGCCTGGTTAAGACGTGTCCGGACCTCCTCCGGACACAGGGGCAGCACGTCCTCCACCGTATCCCACAGAGAATGGGAATAACGGTCCAAGAGACAAGCGGTGTTTAAAGACCGCAGGCCCAAACTAAGGGACGAGAACAGTTTCTTGCCAAACTGCTCGAGTCTCTTGGAATCCCGGTCCGGCGGAGCGGTCGGGAAGGAGGATTGGGAGGTAGAGGCCTGGATAACCAGACTCTCGGGGGTGGGGTGTTGGGACAGGAAACTGGGGTCGCCCGGAGCAGGGCGGTGGCGCCTGGCGACGTTCCTATCCACAGGAGGAACTGTGGAGGGCTTGGACCAGGTGCCCTGCAGAACGTCAGTGAGGGCCTCATTGAACGGCAGCAGAGGCTCAGTGGAGCTTGCTGCGGATTGAAGCACCTCAGTGAGGATGTTAGTCCTCACAGCCACGGCAGGCAGCTCGAGCCCAAGGGCTGTGGCTGCCTTGCGCAGCACCACAGAAAATGCTGCACCCTCCTCCGAAGCCACAGTCGGAGGAGAAGTGAATCCAGTGTCTGGCGAGGTGTCCAGCCCACTGGCCTCCCCCAGTTCATCTGCCCAGTCCTGTGAAAGCTGTGACTGAACAGCCAGAGGGTCCTCGAACCCCTCCCAGTCGCCCCCGTCTTCCGATTCCTGATAGACAGGAGGAATGATCGGAGCCGGACTGTAGAGATGATAGGTCTCAAGCGGCGCCGGCCGCGGCGTCGGTCGACGCCGTTGCGGCGTCGGGTCCGGAATAGGGCTAAACTGGGGTTGGACGCCGTCCGGAGTCGGCGCCGAAGGCGTCGGCGCCGGCGTCGGTGGTTCATTCGGCGGCGCCGGTGGAGGAGTGATTAGGTTAACCGGCGTCGACGGGGGCCCAGGCATGGGCCCCGCGGGGACCTGCGGCGTCGAGACCGGAGTCGTCGACGGCGCCGGGGCCGCCGGCAGGCAAGGTCGCCCAGTCGAGCCCGCGGGGCCCGAAGGCGCGCCAGCGGGCGTCGACGGCGGGGCCAGTCTCCTCATGGCCGAGAGGTAGGCACTGATCTCCGCCGACGTCGCGTTAGTCCCAGGGACCGGAGGGTGTGGGGACGAACGCGGCGCCTGCGGCTCCGCTGGAGCCGCGGGGGTGGAACCACCCTGACCCTCGGCCGAGTCGCGCGACCGGCGAGGGGAGTCCGAAGAGCGATGTCGCCTCTTGGACTTCTTAGAATGTTTGGACTTACCCGACGACTTGGAGCCGGACGATCGGTGGTGGCGTCGGCTAGGGCTCCGCGAGCGATCCTTGGACCTCCTCCTGGACCGGGATCGCGCACGACGCGGAGCCGAGTGGCGAAGCTCGAGAAGCTTGCGGGACCGCTCCCGCCTAGCCTTCGAAGTCAGGGCCTGGCAATCGGAGCACGACTCCGCGTCGTGGTCGGGGCCTAAACAGTAAAGGCACCGGCGGTGGTGATCGGTCACCGACATCAGTCGATGGCAATCCTCGCAAGCCTTGAACCCAGGCATCCTACCGGCACCAGATGTCGACAGACAAGGATCAAAAATGATCAAAAAAGATTTAGTCAAAAAAGACTAAAAGGGGTAGCTCTCCCGGATCTGCGCTTACTGGCACGGAAAAAAAGAAGAACTGACGTCAGCGCGCGAGGGCGGCGTCTAAGTACTCCGACGACGTCATCCCGGCGCACGACGCCGACGACGGACGCGGAGCCGCAGACGACGCCTAGCGACGCGCAAGGGGTATTGCTGACGAAAAATCTTCCGGATCCAGTCTGACGCCTGGGGATATTCTAAGGTGAGGAATATAACTAACGTGTTTCTTTCAGATATGCCTGGTCTGACATGCCTCTACCAGGTAACCCCTCCTAGGGCAATAGAAGCACTCTCTAATGGCTGGTTGCAGCCAGCCTCTCTGGCCTCTACCACCATAACCTGTTCGTGTTCCTGAACTACCTGTTTAGAACCCTCTAAAGTTTTGCGGTGAAGCCTCCATTGTCACCGAGGCCATCTGCACAGCTGCATCCATCGCTGCTGCATCGAGGGCAGTTTTTTTCAACTCATGCTGCGCTAATTTTGCACGGTCTCTTGGGTCTGCTCCTGCTTCTCTATCCTTTTTTTTGCCCTTACTTATGGTAGTGGCGTGTATGAGCTTGTTTTTCCTGCCAAGGTTTGGATCTAAACCAACTACACTGTCCAGCCTGCTCAGTATCGCGGTGGGTAACCCCTTCTTCAAAATATTATTGAAAAGTGTGACTTAGGGACCTGTGTTGGCCCACGGGTGTCCTGTTTCCTGTCCCCATCGTTCCTTCATTCCATTTAGGAAATTGTTAATGCTTCCTTCTGGCTGCACAGTCTTTGCTATTAGCCCTCCTACATCTGGGCTGACAGGAAATATTTCTCTCAGGGCGGTCCATATCCAGTGCCTATTCATATTAAATGCGGAGTCTGTTGTGTCAAGGCCAAAACGTATGGTGAACTTTGCTGCATCACCCCCATCTGCCACAGCTAGGAAGAAGACCACCTGGGCCTCCTCCAGGACTTGTGGTAGCACATGTGCAACTGTCTCCCAAAACAAATGGGAGTAGTGGCCCAAGAGAAATGCAGTGTTTACCAACCACAATGCCAGGATGGTGGTAGAAAATATTTTCCTGCCGAAGCTATCAAGCCTTTTGGATTCACAATCAGGGGGTGTGGAAGGGAACGCGCCACGAGAAATAGCTTTGGACAACCAAGCTCTCAGAGGTCGGGTGAGATGTGAAGAAAGCTGGGTCACCCGGTGCAGGGTGATGGCAGCGGGCGATTGTTTTATTCAAGGGAGCCCCGGTGCTGGGCTTGGACCAGGTGCCCAGAGGAACGTTAGTCAAGGCCTGTAGGAAAGTGGGTTTCTGTTGCAGTAACCCCCCCACACACACTTTTTGACAGATTTCTAATGCACTTTGTCTTGATGTACCCTGGGTCCCTCACAATACGGTTCCCAGGGCCTGTGTTTTTTCCCAAAGCTGTACCTTTGTATCCACAATTGGCACATCTCTGGCCACAGGTATGCCCCTTGTAAAAGGTGCCATGGGTACCAAGGGAACTGTTACCAAGAAAGGGCACTAAGGGCAGCAGCACCTATTGTGTCACACTTAGAGACCCTGCACACACTGCCATTGCAGGCTGCGTGTTTTGGTGCAGAGGAAAGTGAAGAGTCGTCATGGCACACATCCCTGTGTGCGATACATGCAACCCAATGCCTGTGGCCTACGTTAAGTCATTGCTCTAGTATTGTGCACTAGACCACAAGTGAGGGTACATGAGCACTGTACCCCTACAGTATGAGTCCATTCTTAGACACTAAGTGCGTAAAGCCATAATGCGTATATGGTCAAGGAGTTGGTCATTACAAACTCCACAGACCCATAATAGCTTTACTAAAACCTGGGAAGTTTGGTAGCAAACCTCTCAACACATTAAATCCACACGGATGCCAGTGTGGGATTTTATGTAAAATGCTACTCACCTTTTGCCACCACTAGACGGGTTTCTGGACCCCTGGGTAGAGGGCCTCAGCTCTCTGGGTCCAGAAACAAACCCCATCCTGGGCAGTGGTGACATGCCTCTCCCCACAGGATGGGCTGCGTCCATGAAGGGGAAGCTTCAAAGACCTGATGCCTTTGTTAGCTGACGCTGCCTTTTGCGGCCTCCAGCAACTGGCTCCCACCAGTTCTGACCCCCCCCCCCCTTTTTGGCGGTAGAATCAGCAGGAAAACCAAGTGTAGAAGAGGTCTGCCCACTTTTGCCAACCCCACCCCTCAGGTGGGGGAGGCGAGGTGAAGCACACATCTCAGTCACCTTCATCTTGAAGATGAGGTGACCAAAACAATCAGAGAGAAGTTCATGCCCCCCTCCCATTGGAGGGTGTCATAAGAAGGAATGTACTCACCCCAAGAAAGGGACCTATTGGTCCCAACCTGCACACCCCTGTAACATCCCTAAATTTTGTATCTAGGGTTGACCCTGAACCTTGCCTCCTCAGATTCTCAGAAGAAGTCGAATAGCAGAGGGAACTGTACAAAAGATCTGACTTGGACCCAGCCCTACCAGCCCGTCTGCAGCTTCCAGAGATCCTGCACCGAAAGAGAACTTGTCCTGCAGCCAGCGACCTCTAGAACCCCTGGGAGGACTGACTGCCTTCAATAAAGACCGCATCTCCTGTGACCAGCAGCTCTGTTCAAATCAAACTCAAAAAGAATACTGAGCACAAAGAAACTCGACGCCTGAAACCACCACTGCACCTGTCGCCAACAGCCCGACTCCAAGTGACCCACTCATCCTAACAAGGTCCACCAGTGCTCCAGAGTCTGAGTCCACTGGGAGTGCTGCCCTCCAGGACTCCCCAATGTCCCTTTCAGCCTCTGCATGGAGACTCCCCCAACCGCGAGTGGCCCAGTAAGGAGAAATCCGTCCTTAAAAGGAACCCCTGCATCTGGCAGTCCTTCACCCTGGGTGCACCTACGTCCCCGAGATCTCCAACTTACCTGCCCTGCTGTTGGTTCCTCCTGGAAGACTTCCTAGACCGAGCCTGCAGCCAAAATTCAAAACAGACAACCTCCATAGGATTGCATTGGGCTTCCGACATCTCCTCAGCACCCTGCACCCGATCGCAGCTGGTGGTGTGTACTTTGTGCTGACCTGACTTTAACTCTAGGAGCTTGGCTCCCAAGCCCGAGTGGCCTGCCCGTGATAAGACCCCAATCGAGGTGCCCACTAGCTAACACTAGGCCCCTGCACTCTGCACCCAGCTGCCCTAGTGCTACGAGTTGAGTGCCTAAATGAACATTGGGGAACCTTGCTTCTAACTCCCAAAAGCTATTGGGCAGGTTGTTTACTTACCTGCAAACCGATAACCTTCTTTCCTCCCATACGAGCCAATGTTATGATTTTTGTTCCAAAACCTTTCCAAGTGTTAAACTGACTTTTGTATTGAAAATAAACAACTTTACTATAAACCCAAACCTGTCGTACTTAACAGCCTTTTGGGAGACCCAGGATGTGATATTTCAGCATATCACCCCCAATACTCAAAGGAAATGAAAAGTGAACTAAAAGTAATGAAAATGTATTTCTATGTGTTCTAAATTGTTTTGAAAGCACATACAAACCTGTAACGGTTCCAATTTCATTCACAGTTGCATTTCCTTGTAAAGTTTTGCATTTGAAAGTATATTTTTCTTACCTGTGCAAAGTCTTGCTTGGTCCCAGAAATAAAATATAGGTATACCTTTTTATACTTACCAAATTGGGCTGGATTATGTCTCTGAGCATGGGCCATCAGTCTTGATTGAGTGAATACAATAAATGCTTAACACACCCTCCTGATAAGCCTAACTGCTCAACCACACTTCCACAAATAGAGCTGTTAGGGATGACCTAATTTAGCCTCTGCTATACCTCTGGGGATCCACTGGACTCTGTGCACACTATACCTTAGGTTGGTATATACTATATACAGAGCCTGCTTCCTGCAAGGCCTCAATAAATGGCAGCAAGGGTTCTGAAGTGGAGATGCCAGGCTGCAGTACCTCAGTCAAGACATTGGTCTTCAACACCACATTAAGAAGCTGCAGGTCAAAGACCTCCGCAGCCCTATTTACCACCAAAGCAAAGGAAGTTCCCATCTTTGTAGCCAGATTAAGGAGAGAATGCATGCCAGGCTCTGGAGAGGTATACAAGCCACTGGCATCACCATGTTCCTCATACCAGTCCATTTCATCAAAATAAGGGGGGATTTCTAAGGGATTCTGCATCCCCTCCGAAGGCTCTGCCGGCACTAGCCTCTGCGTTGAAAGACACCCGGACGGCTCTGTGTCGTCGGGGATAAGAATGGGGCGAACGCAGCCAGTGGGATCGTGAGTTTGTGTTGGGAGTGGCGCCGGGGAAGTCACATAGAAGGTACGAACAACACCGGTTCAGATTTGGTAACGGATTTATGAGGAGTCACGGGCGCTGAGCCAGAGCAGACAGTGCGGAATACAATAGAACAACTCCTGCTGAGCCAGTGGGGCCTGGGGGGCCTGCAATAAGGCGGGGGCGCTCCCGGGAAGGAGGGGGAATCGCGGAGCCGATCCAGGCACATGCTCTGAAGAAAGAGGACTCTAATGTCGACTCCTCCATCAAGAAGAGTGACAGGCAGGGTGCAGTAGAAGAACGCTTGGACTTCTTGTATTTTTATGGTGCTTCTTACCTGAGCCCTTCGATGACTTTAAATGGGAGGATGAAGACTTGGAGCCCCTGGAGCGGTGCTCAGACCTTCCTCTCGACCAAGACAGGGACCGGGACCTCAGAGGATACCTCCGAGGCACATGATGCTGGGCCACAAATAGCTTTCGGAACAATGGACAGGTAGTCTGAGCACGACTTTGGGTCGTGGTTACGCTCCAACACCAAAGAGACACGAGGTGGGGACTTGCAACCAACATGACGCTGTAACAGGAGCCGCACGGTTTGAATCCCGAGGTCTTTTTGCACATGATGAATTTACCTACACACCAGTGAACAAATGTTGACTAAAGTTGAAAATATTCTGTCAAAAAATGACAGGGGGTAGCTCTCTTCAACGGACCTGCGCTGGCTGGTGTGAAAAGAAAAGAACTGACGTCAGCGTGCTGAGGTGATGCCTATATAGATGACACAGATGTTCCGATAACTGAGACGATGTCACGCGGAGTTGACGGACGCCACCTACCGGAGCATAGGGGTACTGCTCGAGAAAATCTTCTGGATCTAGTCTGACACCAGGGAAGTTCACTGGTAGGGAATCTGCAGCTAGAGGTCTCTATCAGATTCATGTGGTACCTAACTTATGATGGTGTCTTTAGGGGGGCGCGTACCCCCTCCGGCCATGTGTGCTTTATTGGGGCAATCTCTTGACCATTGTAATGCCACTGTGCCTATCCGTGGGACTGATCAGAGTTTCCTGCCTGAGTGTTTCCCTGCCAGCGCTCTCCCACTTGTGGGCTATCAAGCAGAAAACCCGGTTCTCGGTCTCAGGGCCTGCTTGACTGCATATTTGCGAGTCAAGGTTGCTGGAGTTCACAGCGGGAGAGTTTGTTAATAAGAACGAGATTTCATTTTTAGCGATCAATTTTCATATTAACAGCATATATCCCAGAATTTTCTGGGTGCCAAACAACTCAATGTTGAACTGCCTGCAGGCCAACAGATTCATAGACCAGCCAGCAGATCCCCCGCCTCCTGAGTCCATTATTAGTGCACCTCTTCCTGTAGGACTTGTATGCAGAATCCGTACTGAGACGCCATCATGTTGCAGGATAATATGAAATCTAGCGAAGGCTATGAACTGTCTTGGTTGTCACTAAGAGTTACTCCTTTACTGAAGCGGACCTCTCTAGCATGGCCTGGAACCTGTGCTCCTCTGACAATGTCATACAGCACCTGGAGTCCAGGTATGCACTGAGGAAGATGATCCCCTAACACTGTATTAAGAAAGACTTCTGGAAGTTGACAGCTATCTACAAATCTAGCTGGATGCATTTCTGTTCATTCACTTTGATCTACATCATATACTCATATACTGTGCTTTCATCTGTCCGTATTCAAGTAATGAAAGATGAGAGTCACTTGTCTGCTGAGGCACAGTATCAGGCATTTTCTGAAAACCCTGGGAGAAGAATCAGAATGGTAGAACCTTAATGTGACAGTGCCCTCAGCCTACTCTAAATATGATGAACTTCTTGTGAATGCAGGTGAGATGGGTATGAATGTAGGCAGTCTCAAGGTCACATTAAGACATTTAATGAATTTTGTGGTTGCAATATCTACACTAAAAAAGGCTTTGGGACCATAGAATGTAAAGTCGCAATTTAGCAAAGAGACACTGATTCTTAAATGTCAAAGCAGGTCACAATGTATACTTTGCAACTCATTATGAATTGCTAGGATTACTGGCATGACATGGCATACCAATGTTACTAAGGATGTTCAAAATCATGAAATAATAGTTTACACCCACAACTGGGGTCACAAACCATTGATGGAAAGAGGGTGGTGGTATCAATTTGCAAAGTGGAAGGTGTTTATGAGGGGTAGATTCTATTTTATAAATATGGGCATTACAGGTAGCACAAAGCAGTGCAGGAAACCCTTGCACACTTGACCCACTGCTCCTTACATAAATGTTGCGTTTTCTGACTGTAGCCCCTGCCCCTTGCATGCCTCCATTTCCATCCCTTTTCGTAGGATTTGCAAAAACAATCTGCCCATAAAAGATACATACACTCTTGAGGTAACCCAGTAAATGTTACATGCATGCAACATCAAAAATCTTCAGCAGAATCTTGCTCATGTTTTGCAACAGGAATTTTATATACCGATATACTCTTCTTTCACTTTCTTTGCCCTCTGCCAACCTTAATCTAGTTCTCTATTTTACGCAGCACAAGTTTAGCAGGCGAAGGCTGGTGTGCCCTCTGTATTAGCACATGTATTTAAACTCAGCACATACCCATGTGTTTTCAAAATGTTATTTAATCTGCATATTGCATCACTGATACCTTAGCAGCACATGTTGGACTTACCTGGATTTAGTGGAGGCAATCACATTTATCTCTATTTCAGAGCCTTCAAGTTGGGTGACATGCTTTTCGATATAGTCAAGGTGCTCAAGCTGTAGAACCATTCCTGCTTCCACCATCTGTGGAGCATACAACAATAGCACATAAACTCCAATTTTAAAGGAGAAACAAAAATGTAAGCAACCTTTAAAATTAATGTATCCTTGAAAGTATTTAAATACAACATGTACAATAACACAAACGGGGACAGACGTGAATGCCTTTTAAACGAGTCTATTAGAAAACATGCATATGTTTCAAAGATATGAAAACAGAAGGAAAAGTGGTTTTATTGGTACGGTTCTGGGCTTCAATTAGAAATGGACATTTTAATAAACATTATTAGTGGGCTACTGGAAACATGCAAAGATGTAACATGCTTAGTACTTTGAGGTTCCACAAACCGCTTCTTCAAATTAAGAGGTCTGTGAGAAAAAAATAACCCTTATGCGTTTGTACCAGTTTTGCATTTTTCTTTCAGTATATACGATAAACTATATCAACTCAATTATGTTGTATTTGACTCTAGTCTCATACAACATTCCACCCATCCCCTAATAAACCAGTCACAATTTTCGAAGAGGAAAACTCTTTGCTTAAATGTACGTGTGAGCAATACTGAAAAAATCGATGTTAAATTGAAGATTGTAGAATTCTTCGAGTCTTAACGTTTTATTCTAAAGGTGCAAAGATGCTACAACATGTAACATATTCCTACAAGACTATGCATCCACATCACTTACAAATGCCGCTATTCTTCACATCAATACTTAATGTCAAACACAAGTCGTACCCCGGAGTGACCTCCTCCATATCTCTAGACCTGGGTTTAAATATATTGGCATCTCATCTGACTACTCAAGAATTTCAAGCACAGTTTTGAAAACCTTGAAAATGCTGGCAGCACAAGAAGCCACAGACAATAAATGCACGATTACACTCCCATTATGAATTGTCAAGGGTATGCCCACCCTTCACAAAATATATGAGGATGAGGATATTTCTGCATTATTTTGATCAATTTATGTTCTTAGTTCACACGGGATTAAGAAATTAAGCATTGAGAAATTGAATCAACTTAGTCTGTTAAGGAAAGTAAATTCTGGTCATGGGGCATGGCTTCGCTGTGCAGCAAGATGGCCGCTCTCAGGGCTCTGCTAGGCATGCACAACATCCTGCATTAATCCGCTATTAAAAAAGGGGCACACATCAATGAAATTACCAGTGCATCTCCATAACGCCCACTGACACCAGCTATTCCAGATCGGACTACAGAATTTACTGAGTGCCGAATAGGTGACGGACCAGCTCCAGGTCTACACTGGGCTTGAGAAGATGGTGACTGGTTCGCTGCGAGACCCTCGATTGCCTCAAGGCGTGAGCTGCCCAAATTCGAACCCCGCCGAACCTGGGGCTCCAGATCTGGTGGCGAGGCTTTCAATCACTGAAGATACTTGACTGGGAGCATACGGCCACCATGCCCATTGGTGGATCATGTATCAGCATTGCTGGGAATCAAGCAGAGACTGCCATAATGTAAGGAGTGGCTGTGAGAGTGGCGCAGAAGACCCGTGATAGCCATCGCCCATCACCTGTACTGTTGGTGACCCCGGTTTCGCGTCAGGCCTGCAGTGTGCTGCGCTGAGTGAACCTGCGCTGCCTGGGGCTGGCCTCTGCCCGGGTCGGCACTTTGTCGGGCCTGAGAATTCCTCTTTACACTACTAACCCAGCTAGGTCTCAGCCACACTTTTTTACAGCAGATATGCCTTCTATATGGCTCCCACTGCCCGGGTGCGGGTCAACAAGTTGATTTCTGACCCTATCCCTATCTCCTGGGGCACGGGCCAAGGATGCCCTTTGTTGCCCCTCTTATTTGCTATTGCAATAGAACCCTTGGCAGCCCGTCTGCCCCAGCATCATTCTGACAGGGGCATGAGATTCACCACTAGAGGGTTGATAGTCTCTATGTACGCCAACGACATTACACTGTATGTTCGCGAGACAAATTTCGTTCCAGTGACACGTGAACTGCTGCATTTCGGGGGAATATCTGGAATTCAAATAAATTTGACTAAATTCACAGTCACTGAGAGCACACACAAATTTGAAACAGAATATCCAATACAGTGGGCGGACAGCCCAGTGCGCTACCTGGGCATTTGGCTCAGCAGAGATACACAAGAACAATGGAATGCAAATTACGGCAGGGTGATCACTTGGATAGAGGAGAAAATACACATCTTAACCAAGCTGCCCCATACTCTTGCAGGGCGAATAGCAATTACAAAAATGATAGTCTTGCCCAAGCTGCTGTATCTTTTTGCTAACATCCCTATGCCGCTAACCTCAATTCTTCAAGCATCTAAAATCCTCCATGAGCAGTCTGGTATGAGTAGGCAAACAACCCAGAGTATCCTGGGAGCTTCTCACCCTCCCGCTGGCACTGGGTGGACTGGGGACCCTAGACCTCACACTTTATGCATACTGCGCACAAGCCCAATTTCTCAATTTTTGGTTTTACCGGACACCATTCCAACCCCACGTGGCAATCGAGGAAGACCAGGCCACCCCTTACCCTTTAACCACTGCCCTTTATCATAACTACCAGAACCTCACACGAGAAATCGACACAGCAGACTATCAGATGGGCATTAGAGGGGCTGCGAAAAAGAGTGAAACTCACTTCTTTATACACACCGTCACTACCACTGGCCAAACACCCTCAAATTCCCCCGCTACTGGACAAAGGCACGGCTGGACGAGCGCACAAACTTCGCAGTAACACTTTCTCTGACTTATACCCAGACGGTCAATCCCCCCCCCCCCCTTTGCAAGTTGTGGAGTCCTCACAAATAACGTTCCTGAATACACTACTGCAATACCAGCTGCGAGCAACTTCCAGTACGATGCACAACACATTCCCATCCCCACCCCTACCTGCTTTAGCGCAAATGCTTACAGACTCTTCTGCTCGCAAGATAATAACACGCCTCTATACTACTACTCAACGCACTTCCCCAGCGACCACTCCTAGATCCCTAGATGGCAGATCTGGACTCCGCCCTCTTCCCATCACAGTTGCTCAGAGGTCGTTTTGCTGCGGCCAGCTTGAATTCTTGTCCCCGAATCAATCGCCTGAGACTGATACACTTAAAATGTTTACGTCAAGTATATTGCACCCTGGGGAATGGACAGCAATCTTGTATAATAACTCCACTGCCAGGGTCTGAACGGGGGGGGCTGATCTCTGCTGCTTGCACAGTGGGCAGGGGGCTGAGGCATGGATGCCCGCCATCACCCCTGCTATTTGCTCTGTCAATGGAGCCCATGGCTGTTCAGGCCCGATCGGGACGTCACTACCAGGGGCTAATGGTGGAAGGACACTTGCACCACATGGCGGTGTATGCTGACGATCTACTACTCTTTCTGGCCGACTCGGACGAGGCCCTCCGGGAAGTCAAGGGACTGTTGCATTCTTTCGGAGAGGCCGCAGGGCTTCGTGTGAACTGGTCCAAGTCCTGTCTTTTCCCGACTCGCCCAGGCATGGATGATACGCAGCCGGCGGAGGGGGTCCCGTGGGAGATTAACTGCTTGCCTTACCTTGGAGCCCAGATCTACCACAACCCTAGTGACATGCTGGAGGGTAATATAGGGCGGGCCATACGCAAGGCTAAGGCCTGTTTTGAGTTTTGGGGACAGCTTCCGCTATCGGTAGCGAGCAGGGTTGCCTTGGTAAAAATGGTCACACTACCCAGGTTACTCTATTTTTTTGGGACGCTTCCGATCTGGATTCCAACCCAGGTGTTTGCGCAGCTCAACACATTGCTCACAGGGTTCTAGTGGGGTGCGGGGCGTCGGTGGGTGGCCCTGATCACCATGCAACGCCCCAGGGCGGAGGGGGGATTTGCCTTGCCGGATCTAGAGGCATATCATGCAGCGCAGTTACAATGGTTCACTAAGTGGATAGCGGGCAGACTTAGACATCGAGAGGAGCCTGGTGGGCCGGACCCTCCCTTGGCGCTACTATCCCGGGTACTGCTGTGCTTACCCATAAGGAATAGGGAGGTCCCGACTGACTTACAGGTGGTGCGCAAGTGCTGGAACCGTTTGGCCAGGTGCGCTGGCATGCGTACCCCCTATGCTCCGGAGATCCCGCTGGTGGTGTGTGAGGCCCTACCACACGGAGGAGACTGGGGTAAACTACGGGACTGGGAGGAGACGGGGGATACTTGCAGTAAGGGACCTATTTGAAGATGACAACCTCCTTCCTTTTAATGACCTGGTGGAGCGCCATGATCTACCGCGACGGGATTTCCTGCTTCATGCCGCACTGACGGCAGCCATTAGGAGACATTGGCCGGAGGGGATGGCAGAACCTCAGACCTCGCTGGCCTGCCAATATGTCGCAATGGAGGCGGGAACGTTCAAGGCAGTCACGTGTCTCTACAGACGGATTACCCACAGCCTGCGAATGCCATTGGTGGCACTACGTCTCAAGTGGGAAGAGGACTTGGGGGAGCCCATCGGGGAAAAGCCATGGGGGGAATTAGAAGAGCGGACCTGGAAGTGCTCCAGGAACGCCAGTTTCCAGTTAATCCACTTTTATGTGCTACACAGGGCTTACCTCATCCCGGGCAAGGTGAGTGACTACTTCGGGGTTTCAGCAGCGTGCCCGCGGTGCAGCCTGGAGGGGGCAGGGTTCCTCCACATGCTTTGGGATTGCCCGCTCCTGGGAGAGTTCTGGCAGGGAGTGACGTCTGGGTTGGCGGCTGCAACTGAAAGAGGTGTAGCGCTGACACAGAGTTGTTGTTTGTTGCATTGGTTTCCACACACTGCCAAGACCAAAATCACTAGCAATTTTATTGACTTCGGGCTGGACTCGGCCCAGAGGGAGATCACCAGCCACTGGAAGTCAAGGACGGGCCCCAACTTAGCACGATGGACTAGGGAGTTAGTGAAATGGGCAGAGGCAGAGGGGAGCTGTAGGTTGTGTATGGCCACCCGCACTGGGAGTGACAAATCTCTGGAGATGGCGCGAGCGTGGGTTGCATTGGTGGAGCTGGTAAAACATCCTCCTGGAGATACTGAAGGCTCTCCTGACCGGGGGGAGTCAGGAGCGGATACTTAAGGTTGGGTGCCACTGATGGTGGATGGAGTAGGGCGCAGATACGGCGGGATACTCGGGTGAATACTTGCCCCTCACACTGACATTTGCGGTTCGGAACGCACGAACTGTGGAATATCACTGGCCTGCCCGCGGGTTCAGCTCTGAACCGGTTCTTAACTCAGCGGCATGCCGAGGGGGGAGGGAGGAGTGGGAAGAGGGGTTAGTTGGGTTGGGGGGGATGGGGAGTTGGGGGAGTTCCAAGCTGCAGCAGTTGATCGGAGAGACACCTACTAATAGATTTCGCTAGCTTCTACTGCAAGACGGTGAAAGAGGTGCCGGGGATTATCCCCCAATTGGATTATATTTCCCCATGTTAGGCGGGGGTTCCTTTCTCCTTTGCTTGCAGTTGATTGGTGATGCACCGTGGAACTGTAATATCCTGCTCAATACTAAGTTTGTACTTAATCTGTCCACTTGCAGCCTTCTTTGAGTACGTGTATGTGCCTATGTTTTTTGGATAACTCAATAAAATCTGTTTAAAAAAAAAAAAATTATATTGCACCCTGATGCAGATGCGAAAGATGGGGCCACGCCTCGATGATGGATGCTGGTGCTGTAGAGCCCCGCAGGCCACATTCCTGCACGTGCCAGCGGATTGCTGAGTTCTGGACCGAGGTGTTTCAACACATCGCAGACATAGCTGGACAGGAGTTAAGCTGCTCCCAGTTAGTGGCCCTACTGGGATATGTAAAGGACGCAGCACCTGCTAATCGGCTTCTAATCGCCATGTTGCTCCTACTAGCGAAGTGCAGAGTAGCTGTACAATGGGGCAGGGGGCCCGCCCCCGATATCAAGACTTGGCTAAGGGAAGTCACGTATTGTCAGGAACAATTATCCACCTTCTGGGAGCATATGCCACTTAGGCCCTGGCCCAATGATATATGGGGTTCATTCACTCCTTGGCTTCAACAGTAAAGCCCATATTCCCCCGCGCAGACGCCCCCACCATAGCAATATCCGCATAAAAAATTGATTTTCCCCACCTACCATTATAGAATTGCTGCTTTGCTCACTATGGATCATAGATGTCCCACCAGGTGGAGGATAGGAATTGCACTGTATAAGTCATCTCCTGTCTTTTCTCAAGTGGTGAGGGAGGGGCAGACCCTCCATAATGTAATGACACACCAGGCAATACGTAAGAAATGGTTTATACTGTAGTTGTGTGCCGTGCCGCACAAGATAACCCCCGATTGTCCTAATCATATTAGTCTGTCTGGTCTTAGGGTTAGAAAGGTTTATGCATCTATTAATCCAAAGTATGACGTTAAGTTTGGTCAGATCAATGTGAGATTTGTAGCTAAAGATGGAGGTGGATTATTAATTGGAGATTTGGTGCCCTTTTTAAATTGTCAAACCGTGACGAGTTTACAGGAAAGGTGACGGAATAGCAAGTATATTTCACAAACTTTTGCTAGCTAATGATTGAATATGCAAGAAACTTCAGAGTCTTTTTCTTGCTATTCAATGAAAGAAACAAAAGTTTGCAAGTGGATGCATATTGGATTAACGCCCGCATTCGCTGCCAGTGGAATACTTTGGTTTATTAGATGAGTTACTATGACATTGCATTTCCATCTATATGATTTGTTCATAACAATACATTGATTTCTTCGTTTTTGTAGTCATTATTGGATAGGATGAATACTAGCAATTTTACTCAGTGTCCTTTGGGTGTCACCTATAACTGTCAGTAATAAATGTGACTATGTTAAATTCCTTCAGGCAAATCTCTTGGTCCAACCACTATAATTTGTGAAAGTGCAAATTAGTCACCACAGGTAGGTTTTGCAGGAATTAAATGGCACAAAGCAGAACAATGTTAAATGTTGCCACCTTGTTTCAGACCTTTTTGTCCCAGGTGCATGACAGTCTACCTCTGTATATGGTCATATCTAGTAACTCTAAATTTGAAAATTGGAGTTAAATGAAGAACATCCCAGGAAGTGGAGGAAATGGCTATATCCAGCAGGACAACACTGTCTTCTTGAAGTAGAAGAAGAATTATAATGATTGCATAAGAGCCACTAAAAATGCATAATTTTAAAAGATTATTCAATCCTCAGCTATTGCTTTAAGTACAATTTATTTTAAAACCCTTGAAAATACTAGCAGGACAAGAAGCTACAGAAAGAAATGCTTAAATAATTATTGTCCCATTAGGAGTTGTCAAAGACCTGTCTTTCAATCAATCAGGGAATTGTGAAGCGTGCTACTCGCCCGTGAGGGCCTCAAGGCGCTGGGGGGTTTCCGAGGGTGGTGGGCCACCAGGTAATGTCTCATGCTGAGGGGGTGGGTCCGAGGACGAGGACTTCTGACTTCTCCGAGATGAGCTCCGGCAGCTGCTGCTCATCCAGGATGCAAAGTCTTTCATTCCTTCCTGGAAACTGACTCTGGTGGTGTGGGGAAGATGATGAGCTGGGTGTCTTTGGCGTAGGATACTATGCTGAGTTCATGCTGTCAGACGATGGCAGCGAGGGGGGCCATGTAGATGTTGAAGAGCGTAGGGCTGAGTGATGATCCTTGGGGTACACCGCAGTTGATCTCTGTGGGTTCGGAGGAAGGAGCAGAGCCAGTCAAGGGGGGCTCCCTGTATGCCGGCGTCGTGGAGTCTGGCGGTAAGAGTGAGGTGGGAGACTGTGTCGAAGGCTGCAGAGAAGTCTAGTAGGATGAGGGCCGCAGTTTGCCCTTGGTCGAGGAGAGTGCAGGTGTCATCGGTGGCAGCAAGGAGGGCGGTCTCAGTGCTGTGGCTGCTGCAGAATTCGGATTGGTAAGGGTCGAGGATGGAGTTCTCTTTGATGAAGTTTGTTAGCTAGACGTTGACAATCTTCTCAGTGACTTTGGCCACGAAAGGGAGGAGCGAGATGGGTCAGTCGTTTTTAAGGTCCGTCGGATCTGCTGAGGGCTTCTTGAGAAGGGGCTTTACTTCTGCGTGTTTCCAGTCTTCAGGGAAAGTGCCGGCATCTAAAGTGGCATTGATGGTGCATCGTAGCTCGGATGCTATAGCGGCAGTGGGTCTTTGGAAGATGAGCGGCGGGCAGGAGTCGTGGCAGCTCCTGGGTGAATGCTTTTCATGGCCGTGGGGGTGTCTTCGGTGGTGAACAGGGTCCAGGCGGATATGGTGGGCTGGCTGTCATTGCTGGAGGAAGGGGTGGTTTTGGTGTCCGTTTGTTGAAGTTGTTGTAGAGGGACTTGATTTCCAGATGGAAGTAGGAGCCGAGTTTGTTGCAGAGGTCCTGGGAGGGTGTGAAGTCTGTAGCTTTGCTGGGGTGTTTGGTGAATTCCTGGATGACGCTGAAGAGTTCCGTTGAGTTGCTGGAGGTGGCGAGGATTCTCTTCTGGATGAAGTTTCTTTTGGTGGATCTGATGAGTTTATTGGTATTCTGTCATGGCGTTCTTATAGATGGTACGATCTTCCGCGGCTTTGCTGTTCCTCCTTAGCTTCTTGAGATGTCTGCAGGTGCACCTGGATTCTTGGAGGTCGGTGGTAAACCAGGATGCCTTCCTGGGGCACTGTCTGTCGGTGTTGCGGAGGGGGGTGAGTTTGTCTGCGCAGATGGTTAACAATCTGTTTAGTTCTTTGGCTGCAGAGTTGGCATCTGTTGAGGTGGGAGGGGGATCGTGGTTGAGGGCGGAGTTTAGGTGCTCCTCGGTGCCCTTGCTCCAGTTCCTTCGCGGGGGGAGTGTTGTGGGTTTGTGAGCGGTGGCCTTGTCGAAGGAGAAGTGTACGCAGTGTTGGTCCGTCCAGGGGGGTTGCGTGGTGTGGCTGAAGTGAATGTTGTTGCCTCCTGCACAGATGGGGTCAAGGGTATGTCCTGCCTTGTGGGTGGGGGTCATGACTAGCTGTTCCAGTCCAACGTTGGCAAGGTTGTCCAGGAGGGTGGAAGAGTTGGTATTGCTGAGGTTGTCGAGGTTGATATTTTCCATCAACTTTATCAATGAACAACAATCAGTTGCCTGATAATTTTCCTCTACTTACCAGTTAGATGTTCTGGGTACTTTTAGCCAGTATCTGCACCTGACACCGATGGGCTTGGGGTGAATTTAGAATATGGGTCTACCTTCAACATCTGTCTATGTAAAATTACTTGCCACTCGAAAAAATGAGATTACTCTTCTACTGTTGGATATTATTAATGATCATTTGAGGGTTGCCCATGATTACTTTAAATCACTTGCTGTCCATCTTCTTCGTAAGATGTAATTGAATAATGAGCAGTCAGCAAATTTTAGACATCTCTCTGTGATTCCTTATTTTGCTATAATGCTGGAAAGCACAGTGATGTAACTCCTGAAATCTGTATGGAGAAAACATGCTACTAAACAAGCTTTCAGCCTGGCTTAGGCTGGGTACTGATGGCTTTGGCAGCTGATTATCCGAAGATGATTGTGGTGTGCGCATACTTTTGGATCTATCTGTGGTGATCAAACAAAGTTGAAAGTTTAATTTGCTGAACTGTCACACAGAACATATAATACAAGAATCCACTCACAATCGTTAGCTTGGGTACACCTCAGGTATCCTCAGTACCTCTGCTGCTTTTTAACCTCTACCTGCACCAGTAGCATGTTGGCTTTTAAGTTGATGCCACATAACGATTATTTTCTTGGGGGGGAGGGGGGTTTGCACAGGGGGAACATTAGTAACAATTTTGTGTTTCTGTCACAGGCTGAGCTTTTCACTCACTGCATAATGCACTTTTGGGGACACTTTTGTGTTTTTTTCGGGCAGAGCGCCATTTTCACTGCGTTCCACTGGACCATTTTTGGGTGCCACCTTGCTGGGGTTACCGGTCTAGTTTTTAGAGAACAGCTCCCAAGCCTCTACTTAAGGAGACCCATGCCGTGGAAGTGTAGTGGGCTCCAGTACAGCTGGTTTTAAATTCCTGCAATGATTATTACCCTGATCGAATAACGCCTGATGTGTGTTTTTAAAGCTGCTTAAAGCTCTGTTTTAAGATAATGCTGCTGATGTGTGTTTTTTTGAAGTTGTGGAAATCTGCTCTTAGACTAACAATTGATTTTTGCACATAATTAAGTTGATGCCACATAACGTTGGAGGAAAATCTTTGGGAACGATTTTGTGTTTTTGTCACTAGCAGAGCTTTTTGCTCGTTGAATAGGGCACTTTTGGGGGAACGTTTCTTGTGTGTTAGGTCGAGCGGAGCACCATATTTAATGTATTCCAAGGGACCATTTTTGGGCACCATCTTGCTTGGGTTAGCGGTCTAGTTGTTAGAGACTAGCTCCCAAGCCTCTACCTAAGGAAACCTATGTCACGGACACAGTTGGCGCACAATTGGGGCACCGCTGACACACCGTAGGTCCCTCCCTAAACACTTCTTTAATGTATGGCTCTCCCCATCAGACAATACTTGGGATCTCATGTTTCTCACTGAAACATGGCTCTAGGACACTTCTAATACAGATCTACCCTTGGCCATTCCCCCTGTTTATCGAATCTTGTGTGCAAACCGGGATGGAGCTAAGTTGGGGGGGCATAGCCATTATCCTTAGGGACACGTGGGAGGTTTCGTTATCTAGGCTGGGTCAGATTGGGAATATTGATGGTCTACTTTTTTGCCTCAAACATACTCCCTTTTATTCCTTTGCCAGTTTGTTGAAATATACATCCCCAGACTGCCCTAACAGCTGCCTCTCAGAATTATATAATGCCATCTCCCAATTAGGAGCAACATCACATGTTAGAAAGCCATGATGAAATTTACCACATACTACTTAGAAAAAAAGCACACGGTGGACATCTATTAGCCAAACAAACCGAATATGCTAAACACAGCGAAAGAAACCAAGAAGTGTCTGCTACTCCGAGAAAAGAAATGGATATATAGGGTTCGTAGTAATGAGAATGGCTTGAATGATGACATCCTGTGGAATTTACTGAATATATTGTGAACATAAACAATACCTCTCACACTGACCTGTGTCAGTTATCTTCAGCGGGTTTGAAACTTGGAGATATGGGGTGGAACCTACAGTCTGATATTTACCTATAAAGAAGACCCAATGGTATTAGTCGAAAAACCTCAGAGTAAGTAAAGTATAGGTTTATTTACCCACTTTGGAAAGAAAAAAGAAATTAAGCAAGCATATTGAGTGGAAACTGTCTCGGAATAGTTGCCCAGCATTAGGAAAACAAAATACGTAAATATCAATACAAAATGACACCACTGAGACTCCTATCTCTGTATCATACCTGAGTGGAGTACCCATTTGGAAGAGAAAGGAATTCCAGAATAGAGAGTTTTTAGCTACAAATGTAAAGCAAAAACTGGTCCCCTGTAAAACTTACACAACACCTCTACAAGGGGAAACACAATAGAAAATAAGTTAACTAGGAGTTTTGTTATTTAACATGCATTATGAATTAAAGATAAACAATTTTCCTAGGAGTAATAAGGGTCATCATATCATAGTATACATCACCCCCAAGAGAGCTGTCTTCCAGATTGAAAAATAGGAATACATAGGGGCTGGTCTACTTACACGCCCACTCAACAGAGATGTAATAGATAATATTGTTGTAGAAATCACTCCTTCCACAAGGGAAACGTCCTTCACACCCAATATGGCGGAAGAAAGAGGAAAGAACAGGGATGATGTCCAACAGCAACAACGTAGGCGTCCAGATCACGTGAACACAATGCGAGATCACGTGACGGGTAAAAGAACGTACAGAAGGACAGCCGAGGCAAAGGGTTGGCACCTTCACGGTGTGCGGAGAGACCGGCAGAAGCGGCGGCCTCACCTTGATGGAGAGTGAGGGAAGGGGCCGACCATCTATGGACCAAAGATGCTACAAAATGTAAAGTGTCCTTAGATAAATTGACCTGTTTACCATTTAAATCCTTCTCCTATGTAACTAGGGTTTGACTACAGGGAGCCGCCATCCCTCCCATGCCTTTTTGAGCTACAACTACTGTGAAACTCGGTAAGACTTACTAAAGACATAGATGTGACAGGTACCCTATGCCACTAATGACTTTTTTCCAATAGTCACAGGTGTTTGGTTGATTTTGGTCTCTCTATAAAGTAATAAAGAATACAAGAGGATTGCAGCATGGGGATACATTGATGCTTCTTAGGTGATGAGTTAACCAGACCCCGAGTAGGGTAATAGAAATGGAAACAATCAATGAGTGGCATGTTCATTATGAGATTGAAAATGTGCATGTATGTTTATTTTAACACAGAGTCAGATCTCTCATATGTACATATGGTTATGATTGTTAGATTTCAAGCGACCGGTATTACCGCAGTGTGTATTGCAGACCCTAGACCACATTGTGTCTATCCTCAACCTACTAAAGGAAGATAGGATTAGGGGAATTATGGGGATCGTAGGTCCTGACAAAAGATGCAAGACCCTTTCAGGGCTAGAATAAATCGGCTGAAACATATTGACAAACATGCAGACAGGAGATGTGAGTGGCTATTTATAATCCCTGACGCTATCATCCTATATTCATTGTAATCCTGACCAGGATGTCCAGGAATAAAAGGCGGACATTCCTGAGCCAGTTTTAAATTCCTATATCTGCACCAATATTCTTTTCATATATCTATTATTTTGTGTTTGTATTGTCTTCCACCTCCCTTTGGCACCACCCCAGGTGCTGGTGTCGTTAGAAAGCCCTATGATGAAGCATGTCACAACTTGTGGGTGAGGTCAGTTTTCAAAATAACAGTGTGTGCCACTAAATACACTAGCCGTTTGTTTCTCTATACTCCTACTCCTCGTTTGTGTGTTTGGAATCTTGAAGAAGCTCAGACACAGACGAAAACAACTAGCAGAACAACGAGTCCAAGAGGAGCAGGAGTCTTCCTTGGTGCAGTGTCGGTTCGAGGCGAAATTCAAGTGTCCAGAGAGTCGAAGACTGACGTGCTTTAAAGATTGAGTCTTGTCCAATGACAAATCTAAGGAACCACCCACAGGTAAGCCCTTAAGTACCGAAGGAAAAGAGTTGGAACTAATCAGGAGTCCCTCCCAGAGATGGGGCTGGACAGAGGAGAGGATACTCCATGTCCTTATTCCAACTTAGGGCCAGAGCAGGAGCCAAGGTTCCCTAAACTGGCTCAAACTGGAGTGTGCAAGGAGGGCATCAAATATGCCCTTCAATGCAGTCTGGTGACACTGGCAAGCGCCCCCACCCCAATGCGCTATGTTCTGTCTGGAAGGTGGTCACACCTCCCTGTGACAGGAAACCTATTGTCCTACCTTCCCGTGCTCGAGCCTGGCTCTGCAACAGGAGGGCCGAAATTGGGTCTGAGGACAGCAGCAGCACTAGCTTGCTTGCGGACCCTGAAAGGCTGTTCCCAGGAGTACAGGGGGTTCACTAAGGAGACCCCCAGAACACAGGATCATAATTTCAACACTGGAATCGGTGTTGGGATAGATTCAACATGTTTGATACTAAACATGACAGGTTTGGTGTAGCTACTATATAGTTACGGCATCTTGTAATGACTGATGTCCCCTATATGTCTTAAAATAGCTGACCGAACTTACAAAGCCTGAAGAATCGATTACAGGGTTTGTAGGGGTGTGCTGCTCACGCAGGGGCACCCTCACACACATATCCAAGCACTCTGCCCTCCCGACTGAAGAGCCTGCCATTGGGGTGACATACGTTTGTAAGTGCAGTGAACTCAGGTATAAGGAAACTTATATCTGTCGTGAGAGGACCAAGCACCAACTCACACAGGCTGCAATGGCAGGCCAGTAGTCACAGTTGAAGTGGGTCTCATGGATAGCACAATACATTCTGCAGCCCATGGGACATCCCTGGTGTACCCATGCCCTGGGTGTTTAGTACCATACACTGGGGACTTACAAGGGTACACAAGATAGATAAGTTACACACCAGCAATCCTATTTCTTGCCAGGGGTATCCTCATCAAAGTCATAATCAGTGAATACTCCCGTCCATGCACAGGGACCCTGGAGTATAATAAAAATATATATGCATAAATGTATATATCTCTATATATATCACGCTCTCCTTTTCCCGCAGGTAAAGATTGACGACGCTATGTTCTGGCCAAAATAATTTATTAGGGCAGCTTTAAAAGACGTGTTTCGCCTACCCAGCAGGCTTGTTGACTAATAGTTTAACCATTTGTAAATCGGCCATTTTAACCATAACATGCGACACCCTCTCACATGATGTGACTACAAAACCAGTGTATTAGACGAAAGACTGGTAGTTCTTTCAAAACGGAATAGTCCGTTTTTCCTGCAATCATCTTTTGAGAAAATTTATATATTTTCTTAAAGTAGATGTTAATACAACGGTTAATTCAAGCGGAATTTTTAACTAATTGCAGTTATAAATATTCCAATTCGTTCATTTACAATTTGAATAAAACTTTATCCAACCGCTGTGTACAAACACAACCCTTGTTAAATCAAGCAAATATTTTTCTTTTTCTTTTGCAAATGTTCATATTACTACCCTAGTGGGTATAACAGCATCTACTCTCTATATACGTATCATTTTCAAGTGTCAATTGCCGACATTTACTTTAAATACTTCAGCCCCAGTGGGCATATTTGAATCCCAGTCTACTCAAATATATCTAAATTATGTGTCTAACCTCTAAAACATTATCACCAAAGAATATACAAAAATCAAAAAATCTCAAAATTTCTGAGGGGTGCATTATTTTCTCTCTTTTGCTTTCCTGTTAATGTTTTACATACCTATATGAGATTTTACAAATGTGTAATTAAATCTTCTTCCATGTTCAATCCTATAGGGGCTTTTGTATTTAGTTCTAGAATGTAGCATGACTCCAGTCTCCTGAGCTTTTTTTTCACGATTGCCTCCTCGGACATTAGGTGGGATGCAATCTAACACGAAATAGCTTAACCCTTGTGAGTTTTTATTGTGATAAGATTCAAAATGGCGTGCCACTGGGTATGCCTTATCCCCATTCCGAATGGCTCTCCGATGTTGTAGTACCCTTTTATGTGCTGGATGTATCGTGCTGCCGACGTACTGCAGGCCACAAGGGCACTGCAGGACGTAGACAGCATATTCTGTTTTGCAGGATAAAAATCCTTTAATCTTTTTCTCTTTTTGAGAGAGTCCAGTTGTATATAAATATGTGTTCTTGCCATGGCTACAGGCTTTGCATTTTGTACATTTAATAAAACCTTCTTTCCTTTTTAACCAGGTTTTTGCCTGTGCACTTTGCTGCTGTGGAATCATGTTACTCACTAGCATTTGCTTGAAAGAACGAGCTCTCCTAAAAGTAATAGCTGGTCTCTTTTGCACTAGCTTCCCTAATAATGGATTGTTACGAATCAGGTGCCAGTGCTTGTTAAGTATGTTCCTGACCTGACCATGCTGTCGATTAAAAGAAGTAATCATTCTTACTTGGTTGTTTTGTGTGCTCTTTCTTTTGATCTTACTCTGACCTTGATTAAACAGGATATCTTCCCTAGTTCTCTTTTTTGCCTGCTTAATGGAAGCCTGAACATTTTCACCCTTGTGATTGGAACGTAGTTCCAAATCTACCAGTTCTTTATCTAAGATTTCTTGATCACTACAATTCCAGATTGTTCTGAGGCATTCTCCATATGGAATACTCTTGACCAGATTTTGCGGGTGAAAACTAGTTGCATGCAGCAACGTGTTCCCCGATGTTGGCTTTCAAAACATTTTTGTATGCACTTTGTAGTCTTTTACGTAGATGGTTAAATCCAGAAAATTAACGGAACTTTTTAAAGTATTAAATGTAAATGTCGGCAATTGACACTTGAAAATGATACGTATATAGAGAGTAGATGCCGTTATACCCACTAGGGTAGTAATATGAACATTTGCAAAAGAAAAAGAAAAATATCTGCTTGATTTAACAAGGGTTGTGTTTGTACACAGCGGTTGGATTAAGTTTTATTCAAATTGTAAATGAATGAATTGGAATATTTATAACTGCAATTAGTTAAAAATTCCGCTTGAATTATTCGTTGTATTAACATCTACTTTAAGAAAATATATGAATTTTCTCAAAAGATGATTGCAGGAAAAACGGACTATTCCGTTTTGAAATAACTACCAGTCTTTCGTCTAATACACTGGTTTTGTAGTCACATCATGTGAGAGGGTGTCGCATGTTATGGTTAAAATGGCCGATTTACAAATGGCTAAACTATTAGTGAACAAGCCTGCTGGGCAGGCGAAATGCGTCTTTTCAAGCTGTCCTAATAAATTATTTTGGCCAGAACATAGCGTCGTCAATCTTTACCTGCGGGAAAAAGAATAGCGTGATATTACGGACCGTTCCTGGGTGGTCCCTGGATGACGACACACCCGTTGGTTTGGAGAGCGGTGGCTGTACCTAGGAGGAGAGGAGCAAAATCTCTATATATATATAAATGCATATTATTTTTCCACAAGTAAGACAACGCAGCCTTCAGGAAACACAAGGCTAAACAATGTTCCAACAACTTGCTTTGCATCGATAGACATATAATCCGTTTTTAATTATTTAATATACACCCATAGGAAGAAAAAACAAGACAACAAAGACACTTGGTCTCTCTTTAATGAACTGCAGAAGCTGCAATATAAGAGTAGGCATTGTTAGCCCAAAGGCTGCATTAGAAGAAACACATAACAGCTTAGAAAATTAAAGAAAACTGGCACTGTGCCTTTAAGGCAGCCATGACCCCTTGCTTTCCATCATGCCTCAGATGTGACGGTTAAGTCAGTTGTTCTCTGCGGGGATCTGAAGATCAGGGCACAAAAAGATGCTTTATTGATTGATCATTTGTCCAGGGATGTGGGTGGGTTGCTTATGACTTTGATGAAGATACCCCTGGAAGAGAACTACGATTACAGGTAAGTAACTTATCCTTCTCTTCCAGGGGATCCTCATCAATAGTCATAAGCACAGAATGGAATAGCAAGACCATCCTCTTCCTCTGTGGATAAATGATTAAAAAACAAGAGCTGCTAGACTCAGTATTGAAATAAGTTTCTCAAAGAGGCCCGGCCTACTTTAGTGTCTGCTCTCGTATCTGAATCGTGACAACAGTATCTCGTGAATGTAATGTAGCAACCTCCAAGTGGCTGCTTTGCAGATCTCCGAGATGGGAACATTGTGCGGAAGGGCTACAGCAGCTGTCTTTACCCTTGTGGAATGAGCCTTGGGTGTAGCTACAAAAAGTTTATTAGAAAACTGGTAAGCTTCATACATACATGACACTTTCCATTTGGAGATTTTGAGGCTGGAAAATCTGTTCTGATGGAATCGTAATGAACAAACAAATGGTCAGATTTCCTAACGGCCTTAGATTTGTCTAGGTAGAACTTTAAAAGTCTTTTTAGCTCTGAAAAATGGAGAGACCTTTCAGGTGGTGTGGTGGAATTAAGAAAAAGTGGGTAGCAAAATGGACTGATTAATGTGAAAGTCAGATACCACCTTGGGTGGGTTCTCATTGCTACCCTGTTGTGGTGAACAACTGTGTATGGCTCTTTAGAGCAGAGAGCTTAGATCTCACTCACCCGACGAGCAGACGTGATCGCCACCAAGAAGGCAGCCTTCCACATGAGATGTTGCAGGGTCGCTTTGTGAATGATTAAGGGGGTACCCAAGAGTTTAGAGAGGACCAAACTGAGCTCCAAGGGAGGAGGAGAGCGGATTGGTGGAAATACTCTTTAACCCTTGCAAAAGAATTCTTAACCAACGGAATCTGGAAGAACCATGGTTGGGAGGGTGACTTTCTATATGCCGTAATGGCTGCAATGTGTACTTTTATGGAAGCAAACTGGAGTTGACCAAGTGCAGGAGGTATAGCAAGATACCTTCTTTTGGCCTTGAGTTGGATGGAACCCTTTTTGCACACACCACATTTGAGAAGCTGACTCTGTGTATGGTGTACACGTATGGGAGTGGGCACCCTGCACCAATCCAGAAAACCCTTAGGGTGATTTTAGTGGTCTTAGACAACCTTAGAAAGCTCTCTAAGTGTTAGTTGTGGAGAGCAGCTTTCAGGCTTAGTCCAGAAGGAGTGTAAAGCAGCTTGTTTCACCAGAACGTAATCTTATAGGTATAGATTAAGTGAAAAAGAACCAAACAGTATATTTATAAAAATATGTATTACAATATACTCATTAATACATTCAGGTATCTCCTAGACGGAGATATACACAATGCAAACAATACTTATCAATAGAAACAGGTAAGTAGCACGTAATACACCGTAGTCACCAGGGGGGTGGGGGGGACCAAACATGATAGGATTCGTATATCCCGTTTCGAGATGATCATTGCGTAAGGATGCAGTATCCCTCTATATTTCATATGGCTGTCTTACTTACAACCCGAGAGAAGGGACGCTGAAGGGGTGCCCTGCTCATGTACGGCGCCCTCACACTTAGAACTGAGCATCCTGCCTTCCGGATTGATAGGCCTGCTTTTAGGGTGACATAGGTTTTAAGTGCAGTGACCTTAGATATAGCTAAACCTATATCTTTGTGAGAGGTGCTAGCACCAGCTTACGCAGGCTGTTATGGTAGGCCTGTAGTTACAAACTGAGTGGTCTCCCTTGGGTGACATAATACCTGCTTCAGCCCATGGGGGACCCCTTGTGTACCTATGCCCTGGGTACATTAGTATCATATAATAGGGACTGATGAGATTACACCAGGGTCCTATCTGGGATGTACCCAAGTACTGACCTAACCAATTTAGGGGAGAAAGTTGAGACTGGGGTCCTGGTTAGCAGGATCCCAGTCAGAAAACAGCATTACGAGTCAAACGTGCCAACAAAGATAGCTTTAGGCTGAGTGCCCAACTTTGTTGACAAGTTTGACTCCACTTCGAGTAAAACACATACATATGGACGTAGCTAGCATTGTTGAGAAAATATGCATAACTATTTTGCTTGAACTAACTAAATGAACGATGTGTTATAAAAATCATATCACAAATTAATAATGTGATATATTGATTGCAAACACGATATGCATACAATATAGACGCAAATGTTTACTGAGCAGTTACAGCGTGATTTGATGATTACGTTTTCAAAAATTTTTGAAATGCAAAACTACCACTCCCATAATGCCTCATTAGTGGCAGGCCGGAATAGTTGGTATAAATATGTGAAACAAATGATGGACTTGTGTAAATACCGTGATCAGGAACTGTTGTAGTTCGAAACGCGTTGGTGGAGAGGAGGTTATTAAAATTACCACGATCATATCCAGGAAGAGTGCGGCTTCGTTTCTTGATATATACGGTGTCAGTGCCTGTGCGTAATGTGCTAGCGGGTTTGGACTTAATATATATATATATATATATTATCTACTGGCGGTCGCCAGTAGATAGTTATAGTTACAACCTAGTTTCCATAGGAAATCTCCAAATTCTATTTTGAATGACTTTGGCGCCGGTTGACGAATCCTCGCTAAATTTTCAAAACTAATGGGGCGCTCCGTTCAGCTCCTACACTGAAAGTCTCGGGGTGATTCGTCAAGCGGGCGCCGAGAAAAAGGGGGGGGTCCCAAAACGCGTTTTCCGCATGCATTTTTCCATAGGACCTTTAGTCGCAGCTACAGCCCGAACGGCTGAACAGAATTACGTGGAATTTGGCAGAGAGGTAGCCATAAGGTCAAAGAAGTGCCTTTTGCAGGTCTGGTGTAAATTTGTTCAGTATTTCCTGAGAAAATAGCATTTAAAAGCATATCAATATCTATACGCGCGCAATTCTGATTGGTTGTTGGATGTCGGTAAACATTCGAATCGGTCGAAACCAGGAAGTGTCGGCCGCCATTTTGTCTCTCGCAGTCTGAGGGGGTGAAAAACAAAGGTGGAGAACGTGAAAAGGGGGCAGAGTGGACAGTTCCTGACCCCCTAGCCTTGGTCAGGGGGTCATAGAAGGACCCCCAATGTAATATCTGACGTCATCAGCAGAGGAGAGGTCGCGTGAGTTATAATTGCCTGCAGTAACTATAACGGGGGAATTGAACAAGTTACTTACCTTCGGTAACGATGTATCTGTAAGAAACATTAGTTAGTTAGATTCCTCACCTTAGAATATCCCCAGGCGTCAGACTGGATCCGGAAGATTTTTCGTCAGCAATGCCCCTTGCGCGTCGCTAGGCGTCGTCTGCGGCTCCGCGTCCGTCGTCGGCGTCGTGCGCCGGAATGACGTCGGAGTACTTAGACGCCGCCCTCGCGCGCTGACGTCAGTTCTTGTACATAGCTTTCCGCGCCAGGAACGCAGAGCCATGCAAAGACCGACACTGGTGCCAAAAAGAAAATCTAGGGTCCTGAAAAGGATATCCTTAACCCTAGATGTCGGTTCGCAGAACGGGGAGGATGGGTGGGTCGGTGAGGAATCTAACTAACTAATGTTTCTTACAGATACATCGTTACCGAAGGTAAGTAACTTGTTCATCTGAAAGAAACACGTTAGTTAGATTCCTCACCTTAGAATAGATACCCAAGCAATACCATCCCCGGTGGTGGGCCTGCGAACCAAGATCACACCAGAAAGTCCTGGAGGACAGAACAGCCAAAGAAGCCATCCCTCCGGACTTGGCTGTCAAGGCAATAATGCCTGGCAAACGTGTGTAGCGAAGCCCACGTCGCCGCCTGACAGATGTCCTGCAAAGGGACACCCCGTCCCAAAGCAGTAGTAGCCGCTGTGGCCCGAGTGGAGTGGGCGCGCAGCCCAACAGGAGGGTCCTTTTTTGCCAAGGAGTAGCAAAGTTTGATGCACAAAACGACCCACCGAGAGATGGTCCGTTTGTGCACCGCTTTCCCCTTCTTAGCACCCACGTATCCAACAAAAAGTTGGTCGTCCACCCGGAACTGCTTTGTGCGGTCCAAATAAAAGGAGAGCGCATGTTTTGGGTCCAGACAGTGGAGCCTCTCTTCCTCTTTGGAAGGATGCGGAGTCGGAAAGAAGGTGGGCAAGGTGACAGACTGCCCAAGATGAAATGGAGTCACCACTTTCGGAAGAAAGAAGGGACGAGGCTGAAGGACAACCTTGTCCGGATGAACAGACAGAAAAGGAGGCTTTGAAGATAAAGCCTGGAGCTCACTCACCCGTCTAGCCGAGGTGATGGCTACCAGAAAAGCAGTCTTAAGCGTCAGCAGACGAAGAGGACAATTATGAAGAGGCTCAAAGGGAGCGCACATTAGAAATGTGAGAACAAGATTCAAGTCCCACTGAAGCATTACAAAAGGGACAGGAGGGAACGTGTGAGTAATGCCTTTTAGAAAGCGTGTAACCACAGGGGACTTGAAAAGAGAAGGCTGATCAGGAAGCCGCAAGAAGGCAGAGATGGCAGCAAGATAACCTTTCAGGGTGCCCAGGGCAGAGCCCTGCCGGGCCAAAGAAAGAAGAGGAGAACCTCAGAAAGAGGGGCGGAAAGGGGATCCACAGCCTTTGCTGTGCACCATGCCACAAATTTGTTCCACCGGCAGGCGTATACCGACTTTGTGGAGGGACGCCTGGCTGCCAGAATGATATCACAGACTTCAGGAGGCAAGTCAAATGGCATCAACTGTCGCCGCTCAATCTCCACGCATGGAGGTGGAGGCTGGACAGGTTCGGGTGGAGGACCGTCCCCTGCTGCTGCGACAGAAGATCCTCCCGAAGGGGCAGACGTATCGGAGGATCGGTCAACATACTGAGTAGCTCGGGATACCAGTACCTTCGTGCCCAATCCGGAGCCACCAAGATGACTTGGGCCCGGTCGTGCCTGATCTTCTTCAGCACTCTGGGCAGAAGTGGTATAGGCGGAAAGGCGTACAACAGACCGCAACTCCACTCGTGACGAAAAGCGTCGCCGAGCGAGTGCCGCCTTGGAAATTCCAACGCGCAGAACTGCTGACATTGCGCGTTCTCTTTGGTGGCGAATAGATCTAATCAAGGCTCTCCCCACTGCTGAAAGAGACCTTGCGCCACTTCGGAGTTCAGACGCCATTCGTGATCCATCATGCACCGGCGGGTGAGTTCGTCTGCTCTGGCGTTCAGAGAGCCCGCCAGATGTTGAACCACCAGGGTGACGCCCTGGTGTTCCAGCCACGTCCAGAGGCGCAGGGCCTCCTGACAAAGGGTCCACGACCCCACCCCGCCCTGTTTGTTGCAATACCACATGGCGGTGGTGTTGTCCGTGAACACCTGCACGACACTTCCCCGGACAGAGGGAAGGAAGGCTTTCAGTGCAAGTCGGATCGCTCTCAACTCCAACAGGTTGATGTGGAGACGGGACTCCGGCGGAGACCAAAGGCCTCTGATCTCCGCCTCTCCCATATGGCCACCCCATCCCAGGAGGGACGCATCCGTCACTACGACATGCTCCGGTTGGGGAAGGGAGAGGCTTCTGCCCATGACCCAATCGCGGTCCGTGAGCCACCACTGCAACTGCTGTGCAGTGCCCTCCGAGATCAAGACATGGTCGGACAGGTTGCCGTGATGCTGGGCCCACTGAAACTTCAGGTCCCACTGCAGAGCCCGCATGCGCCGCCTGGCGTGATGCACTAGTAGGATGCAGGAGGCCATCAGCCCCAGAAGCCGCAACACTAGCCTGACCGAAACCCAGGATAGAGGCCGAAAGATGGGAATCAGGGCCTGTATATCCCGGACCCGCTGTTCCGGTGGATAGACCCGGAACTGCGCCGAATCGAGAACCGCTCCGATGAAGAGGAGCTTCTGAGAGGGACTCAGGTGTGACTTCGGCACGTTGATGGAAAACCCCAGCAAATGCAGGAGATCCGCCGTAGTCTGGAGGTGGGAGACGACTGCCTGGGGCGAGCCCGCCTTCAACAACCAGTCGTCGAGATAGGGGAAGACTGGAACCCCTGATCTGCGCAGATGAGCTGCGACCACCGCCATCACTTTCGTGAACACCCGAGGGGCACTGGTGAGGCCGAAGGGGAGCACGGTAAACTGAAAGTGCTCTTGGCCCACCGTGAACCGCAGGTAACGCCGGTGGGCCGGCAGGACGGGGATGTGGAAATATGCGTCCTGCAAGTCCAACGCTACCATCCAGTCTCCGGGGTCTAGGGCAGCTAGAACCTGAGCCAAAGTCAACATATTGAACCTTTCCTTCCGGAGGAAGGCATTGACGTTCCGGAGGTCCAAGATAGGGCGTAGGCCCCCTTTGCCCTTCTTGGGAACCAGAAAGTAGTGGGAATAACAACCACGACCTACTTCTGGACTCGGAACGTGCTCGACGGCCCCCTTGGCCAAGAGGGCCGAAACTTCCTCATGGAGAAGATTCAAATGATCCCCCGAGATACGGTGGTGCTGCGGTGGCATGGCTGGAGGGGTCGCCTCGAAGGGGAGGGAGTAGCCCCTTCGGACGATTTGCAGCACCCACCTGTCCGATGTGATGGACCGCCAGTGGAGCAGGTGATGGCGAACTCTGCCGCCCACTGGCGTGGAATGGGCCTGAAAGCTCGGACTAGGAAGGTTTTGAGGCGGATGCTGCCGGGCTGGATGTGGACTGACCTCGTCGTCCTCCAGAACCGCCTCGGCGGAAACCACGTCCGCGACCGCGCGCAGGTTGGTTCTGCGGCTGGTGGCTAGGCGTACGTGAGGAGGCACCCCTTCCTTGGCCACGAAAGGGGCGAAAGGCGGAAGTTTGCGACCGCGGGGCCGAGAGGCCCAAGGACTTGGCCGTAGCCCGGGAGTCCTTAAAGCGATTCAGCGCACTGTCCGCTTTCTCGCAAAAAGGCGAGTGCCATCAAAGGGCATGTCCATGAGAGAGCTCTGGACATCACCCGAAAATGACGTGGACCGCAGCCAGGCGTGACGTCGAAGCGCCACTGAGGTAGAAATGGCCCTACCCAGCGAGTCCGTGGTGTCAAGCCCACATCTTATAGCATGTCGCGCGGCATCCCTCTCATCGGCCAGAGCCTGTGTAAGTCGTGTCCGGACCTCCTCCGGACACAGGGGCAGCGCGTCCTCCACCGCATCCCACAGAGAGTGGGAATAACGGTCCAAGAGACAAGCGGTGTTCAAAGACCGCAGGCCCAAACTAAGGGAAGAGAACAGCTTCTTGCCAAACTGCTCTAGTCTCTTGGAATCCCGGTCCGGCGGGGCGGTCGGGAAAGAGGATTGGGAGGTGGAGGCCTGGATAACCAGGCTCTCAGGGGTAGGGTGTTGGGACAGAAAACTGGGGTCGCCCGGAGCAGGGCGGTGGCGCCTGGCGACGTTCCTGTCCACAGGAGGAACTGTGGAGGGCTTGGACCAGGTGCCCTGTAGAACGTCAGTGAGGGCCTCATTGAACAGCAGCAGAGGCTCAGTGGAGCTTGCTGCAGTCTGAAGCACCTCAGTGAGGACGTTCGTCCTCACAGCCACGGCAGGTAGCTCGAGCCCAAGGGCTGCGGCCGCCTTGCGCAGCACCACGGAGAAAGCAGCACCCTCCTCCGACGCCACAGTCGGAGGAGAGATGAATCCAGTGTCTGGCGAGGTATCCAGACCACTGGCCTCCCCCAGTTCATCTGCCCAGTCCTGGGACAGTTGGGCCTGAGCGGCCATAGGATCCTCGGATCCCTCCCAGTAGTCCCCATCATCCGACTCCTGGTGTAGAGGAGAAAGTAACGGAGCCGGGCGGTAGACAAAATGTGTCTCTAGCGGCGTCGATCTCGGCGTCCATCGACGCCGGACCGGCGCCGGGCCCGGAGCGGGACTGAACTGGGGCACGACGTCGAGCGGAGTCGGCGTCGGGGGTGGTACCGGTGTCGACACCGGCGGAGGAGGCGTGACGAGGTCGACCGGCGTCGACGGGGACTCGAGAACGGGTCCCTCGGGTGCTTGCGGCGCCGGGGCCGGAGCCACCGGCAGGCAAGGCAGCCCAGTCGGGTCCGCGGGGCCCGAAGGCGCACCAGCGGGCGCCGACGGCGGAGCCAGGTTCCTCATGGCCGAGAGGAAGGCACTGACTTCCGCCGGCGTCGCGTCAGTCCCAGGGACCGGAGGGTATGGGGACGTGTGCGACGCCTGCGGCTCCGCCGGAGCCGCGGGGGTGGAACCACCCTTACCCTCGGTCGAGTCGCGCGACCGGCGAGGGGAGTCCGAAGAGCGATGTCGCCTCTTGGACTTCTTGGAATGCTTCGACTTACCCGAAGACTTGGATCCCGACGACCGATGGTGACGTCGGCTGCGGCTCCGCGACCGATCCTTGGACCTCCTCCTGGACCGGGATCGAGCGACGCGCGAGGCCCAAGCAGTACAGGCACCGGCGGTGATGGTCCGTAACCGACATCAGGCAGTCACAGTCAGCACAGGCTTTAAAACCAGGCATCCTACCGGCACCGGAGTCGATTGACAGGATCAAAAAGGATCAAAAAACTAGTCAAAAATTGACTAAAGGGGTAGCTCTCCCGGATCTGCGCTTACTGGCGCGGAAAAAAGAAGAACTGACGTCAGCGCGCGAGGGCGGCGTCTAAGTACTCCGACGACGTCATTCCGGCGCACGACGCCGACGACGGAGCCGCAGACGACGCCTAGCGACGCGCAAGGGGTATTGCTGACGAAAAATCTTCCGGATCCAGTCTGACGCCTGGGGATATTCTAAGGTGAGGAATCTAACTAACGTGTTTCTTTCAGATTCATTGTTTTTTTACGAGTGAAATGTCCAGCTAACTAGAACATGTGTGAAACCTATGGTTTTTTAAGTGAATTTGCAAGGTTTTTTAAATGCTAATTCGTAACTATAACGTGTGTGAAACCTATGGTGTTCAGTGAATATATATATATATATATATATATATATATATATATATATATATATATATATATACATATATATATATATATATATATATATTATCTACTGGCGGTCGCCAGTAGATAGTTATAGTTAGGACCGTGTTTCCATAGGAAATCCGCAACATTCTATTTGGAATAACTTTGGCGCCGATTGACGAATCTTCGTGAAATTTTCAAAATAGGTGGGGCGCTCCGCTCCGCTCCTTCCCTGAAAGTCTCGGGGGGATTCGTCAAGCAGGGGCCGAGAAAAAAGGGGGGTCCCAAAACACGTTTTCCCCATGCATTTTTCCATAGGACCTTTAGACACAGCTACAGCCCGAACGGCTGAACAGAATTACTTGAAATTTGGCAGAGAGGTAGCCATAAGGTCAAGGAAGTGCCTTTCGTAGGTCTGGTGTAAATCTGTTCAGTATTTCCTGAGAAAATAGCATTTAAAAGCATATATATATGTGGGCGGAGCCTAACCACACATCTCATCCTGAGATCTGATTGGCTGTCAGCACTTCATCCAAGAAGTGTTGGCAGCCATCTTGGGACCAATATACATGATAGCACCTCATTAAAAAGCATTGCAGTTAATAGAAGGTTTTAAGACTTTAGTTACATTATAAATCATTTGTTGATGGTACCATACTCATTTTAGGAATTGTGGTATGTTCTAAGGTGATTTCACCATGTGAAAAAGCCTTCTGCTGGGATATCATGATTGAGAGAAAAATATTTTCTCATGCTTTTATCACAGAGGTTTGGAAGGTGATCTGTAAGCTAAACTGAGAGCTTATTTTCTGTAAATTCACATTATCTTTCTCAGTCTTGTGAGAATGAAGTCTGACATTCTCAGTAAAACATGTACATCCAACAAGGGCAGAGACTGTCAGTTGATTCCTTTGTGTTCTACTGCAGCTTCCCAGAGTGTTCCAAATAACAACTAGAGCGCTAACAGTCCTACTTTTGATAAACATATGGCACACCTGAAGCCATCTTGCTTGGATTAAAGTGGTAACTCTTAAAACATTTAATTTAAAAAGGAACAAAATGAGGGGGTTCATTTTTCCATAAAAAGTATGATTAGTGCTGCAGAAAGAAAAATTAGGGCACATTTTGAGTGACTTCTCAAATCCTCTTCTATTTCATTAAAAAATTCTGACATGCAGACTGAAACATGCACTTTCAATACCAGCAGCAGTTTTCCCTGGTGAGCAGTAGGTTTACTACAGTGATCTAATGAGCAAAAAGAGTGCTAACATTTTGAATGTATGGCAAATGTGTGACACATCTGAATGCCTTCTTGATGGAATCAAAGTAAAAAACTGAAAGTATTTCCTACTGAGGAGACTGCAGTAAATGAGGAAATTAGGAAACTTCATAACAAATAAGTCTCCCAAGATGGCCACCAGAGACAAAAGAGCCCAAATGTAGCCCAAATATCACCCAGATGTAGCCCAAGTATAGCCCAATGACAGAATGTCCCAGAATGTTCTTAAAAACAACTAGAGCGCTTACTGTCTTCATTATGACAAAAGTATGGCACACCTGAAGCCATCTTGATTGGAATAAACTGGTAACACTTAAAACATTTAATTTAAAAAAGAACACAATGATTGGGTTCATTTTGCCATAGAAATTATGATTAATGCTGAAGAAAGAAAATGAGGGCATATTTTGAGTGACTTCTCAAATCCTCTTCTATTTCATTAAAATATTCTGACATGCAGACTGAAACATGCACTTTTAATACCAGGAGCAGACTTCCATGGTGAACAGTAGTTTTACTACAGTGATCTAATGAGCAACTAGAGTGCTAACATTCAGAATTTATGGCAAATGTGTGACATATCTGAATACCTTCATGATGGAATCAAAGTAAAAAACTGAAAGCATTTCCTACTGAGGAGACTGCAGTACATGAGGAAATTAGGAAACTTCATAACAAATAAATCTCCCAAGATGGCCACCGGAGACAAAAGAGCCCAAATGTAGCCCAAAATCACCCAGATGTAGCCCAAATATAGCCCAATGACAGAAGTGTGCAAAACACTTATTATTTTGTGTTTTTGCAGTGTTATATAGTGCAGACTTGTCAGGTATTGGAGTGCTTTACATGAGCATTGGTTACATCACACAAGAACAAATTCATTTTGGTTGTAGACATGGGGGAGACTAAGTGATTTGACCAGAATCACAAAATGTCGAGCTGAAGCAGAAACTTCAACCTGGTTCCCCAGTTGCAAAGTCTGCAGTTCTGGAAGTAACACCACATCCTCTCCCCTAAGTGCAACATGCAATCAAGTGGTCAACTGGATAAAAAAACATAAATTTAACAAATAATTTAAAAGAGCTTTGTCGCTATTTGAAAACTCAGAAAATATGTCCTTATTTTAGTCTTTTAGAGCACTAACCATAATTTTTATGCCAATAAGACCCTCTCATATATGTAATCTCTAAAGGAAATGCTCTAGGTATTACAGTTTTGATTACATCAAGATGATGTCAGGCGTTCCACACTTTTGTAATAAATATAGAATGTTAGCAATCTAGTTGTTCATTAGGATACTGTTGAGAGGCAGAGGCCAGGGGCACGGACTCTGAAAATTGAAGGCAGGTAGGAGGGTGCAAAGGCAACAATTTAACCACACTGAGCAGGCAGGAAGGGCCGTGGAAGCACAACAGACTATGGAGGGCAGTGGAAAGGGGGGCAGGGGCAACAAACCAACAATACAGGACTTGCAAGAGAGGCTGTGGCAATGTAATAGACCATTGTGGGCAGAAGGAAGAGGCAATGGTAGTACAACTATACATGCCAACAGACCCGATTCAGCCAGGAAACGTCCAATGTTTTTAAGCTCAAATGGGCTTTATTTGATCTGTCTCCTGTCTACAATCTCCTCTTTTTCAATGTAACTCAAAGGGGAAAGGTGCACCAAACTGACCCTACAGGGCAGGCATCAGGGTTTGCAGCAGCACAATACACCACACAGCGCATGCGGGACGGGAGTGCAGCACAACAATCCATAGAAAGCAAGAGGGAGGGGACAGGACCATGCACATGGACAACAGAGAACAGATGGGAAAGAGTAGGGGTATGCACATGTAAACAGAGGGCTGGGGGCAAGGGGGCAGGGCAGGAGCAGCAAGATAGCCATGGAGGTCAGGCAGGATGGGCACTAGAAGCAAGACACACCATGAAGAGCAACAGTGAGACTGTGATGGCATACACACAGACCATGGAGGGAAGGTGAGGTGGGAGGGGGTCAGGGGCAGCTAACTGACCACACAGGGAAGGTGGGAGGGGCCATGGCAGCACAGAAGACCATGCATGGCAAGTGGGAGGGTTAGTGGCAGCACAATGGCTATGATGGGCAAGAAGGAGGGTGCAGGGGCATGCACAAAGGACGATGGAGGATAGAAGGGAGGGTCAGGACCTGTGCACAGACAAGAAAGTTCAGGGGAAGGGTCCTCACAACAGACCACACGGGGCAGGCAGGAGGAGCAGTTGCAGCACAACAGACCAGGGAGGGCAGAAGGGTGTGGCAGTACAATGGACCATGTAGGACAGGAGGAAGAGGATAGGGGCATGGCATGTGGACAGGCAGGGTGGAGGTGGCAGGGACAGGTTACAGTCATCTGACAATGCTAGGCAGGTGGGAGGGGAGTGGCAGCTCAACAGAACACTCAGAGTAGATAGGAGTGGCAGGTCCATGGGACATGGTGGGCAAAAAGGATGGAGCAGGGGCATGCACAAAGACATCGGAGGGCAGGGGGAAGGAGAATAGGGGCAGCAAGCTAAGCACAGAGTTTAAGCAGGAGGTCAATGATGGGGCATAGAATTGGGCAATGGAGGGCAGGAGGAGTGGACTGGTACATCATACTAAATTGAGGGCAGTGGCAGCACATCAGACTATGCATGGCACGAGGGAGGAGGCTAGTCCATGGATTCACACAACAGAGGATAGGGAGGAGGGGGATGGGGCAGCAAGCTAACTGTTCAGAGAAGGCGGGTATTAGGAACTTTATTGTTTTTAAAACATTGTGTCTGTGCGAACTACTTAAAATATGAACAAGTATGCAGCATAATCTCACTTTTATTCAGGAAGAAGAGGACGTTTGTGACTGTGACTCCGGGCTCACTTGGCAGAAACACCCCCTGACCCTCCACCCCCTATAGCAAAATGTAACGCCCGTGAAAAGGGTAGGTGAACACAGTGTTATATAGAACATAGTCCTGAGAGCACGATTGAAAATGAAAACTAGATATAGTGCATGGTATAAACTATGCACCAAAAAGTGTGATATAAGATGAACTGGGCGTGAAATATAATATGCAATACATTGTGTGCAATGACAGATTCATTGGAGAGCGCGAGATAGCACAGGCACTAGCGCGTGCTATGCGATATGCGCCTTGGAGTGTAATATGCACAGGGCAGTGTTGTGTAACCTAACTAGTCTCTAAAGTTGTAATATAAAATATGTGCTGGGGAGTGTAACGTTGCATATGCACTGTGACAAAGATATGGATCCCAGATTGTAATATGTATGGCATAGCACTGTGCGTTATAACATAGGCATCGAGGAAGGCACGTTTGATAGGGCAATATAACCCATGCGAAGACAAGTGTGGCATGACATATTCACGGGGTGGTGTTACAGTGCACATGGGCTAGAGAGTGTCATAGCATATGCACTAGCTAGTGGAATACAACACAGAGGTGTGTGGCACTCGGCAGGCAATGGTGGGTGTAACACAGCATTGGGCTCTGTCAGGAGCGCGCTGTGACTCTCAAGTGATGTTCGTCCCATTTCCGGAGAGTAAAATAAAAAGTATTACACATCCGGCAGTGGATGTGTGTTTTATTAACCGTGAGGGGGGTTTCTTGCATAGTTTTGGTCGAATTTTTGTCGAATCCCCTTTGAATGGCTTGGTGTGCATGTGTATTAAATGTGCCCGTCAATAGCTATCCATGTTTGTATAAATAAACGACAAGGGTGTATACCGGGATTAGGCACGGTAGGGCATCAGACATGTCAGAGCTTCACTAGTGGTGTAAATACATTCCACGTGGATTCATTGCATACATAGTCGCCTTTTAATGAATATCACGCAAATCGTCATGGTGATAGGTACGTACGGTTTGTCCAGCATGTCCTAGGTGTGTCTATAAATATATATTTTTTAAAAATAACAAAAAACAGTGGCCGGCCCTGGGGATTGGGGTCAAAAAAATATAATTAGGAGACAGGCCCTGGGGGATGGGGTCATCAGGGCCAATAAATTAGAATAAGAAGGGGAACCACACAGCCCCCCTTCTTAAAAAATTAAAATAAATAAAAGACTGGCATCGTGCCGGAGGCCATGCCCCCTCCGTGCAGCACTCTGCAAATGCGCCCCCAACAGGCATCTCCAGTATGCGCCAGGGAGCTGCGCTGCAGACAGGTGTTCTGAGGCCAAGCCCCTTTTTACACCTCTCTGCAACGCAGCTCTGTGGCGCTTACTGGAGGTACCTAGTGTCTAGTTTGACCCTAGGGACCCTTAGGATTCAAGGGGACTTAATCTCTCAACTTAGGACAGCCACAGGGCGCGTTTACACAGTGGTGAAGGGAGGGGACGGGGCCTGAGGTGACGTGTGCAAACACGCACTATGGCACGTTTTAAATTGGGGATATAATTTCCCTTCAATACTGAGGGACCCTGGGGGCTAACTAGCCCACCAAGTGCTTCCAGTAAGCGCCACTGAGCTGCATTGCAGAGAGGTGGTCCAGGCCGTGCCACTTTTTACACCTCTCTGCAACGCAGCTCTGTGGCACTTACTGGAGGTACCTAGTGGGCTAGTTGGACCCTAGAGACCCTCAGGATTCAAATGAACTTAATCTCCCAACTAAAAACGGACACAGGGCGTGTTTACACAGTGGTGAAGGGTGGGGACGGGGCCTGAGTTAACGTGTGCAAAAACGCCCTGTGGCCTGTTTTAAGAGGTAGTTTTAATCCCCATGCCCTATTATATACTAGGGGCTTACAGAGGAGGTCATGCTAATCACAGGGGGACCCCAACGCATAATGTTCCCTAATGTATGTAGGTGTTTTCACTGTATTCTAAGTGTCTTTTAACATAGCACTGGCTCTAGGACTGGTTAGTCAGACTCAGTTACCACCAGTATCCGTCTGAAAAAGTTGAGGGTACAGGATGATTTTGCAACAAGGCTTCTTTCTGCTCTTCTTTTTGTTCTTTCTGCACGTTATCCTTCTTCCTGCACTTATCTTCGTATTTGAGGACTTCTGTTGCTTCTTTCTGCACTTCTTTTGTTTCTTTCTGTGCATTTTTTCTTCTTTCTTCACATGTCCTATCTCTGTAGGCATAGTTAGAAATTAGCATTTAAAAAACCTTTGAAATTCACAGAAAAAACCATAGGTTTCAGGGACGTTATAGTTAGGAATTAGCATTTAAAAAACCTCAGAAATTCACTGAAAAAACCATAGGTTTCAGGGGTGTTATAGTTAGCTGGACTTTTCACTTGTACAAAACCATTGAAATTCCCCCGTTATAGTTAGTTCAGCTAACTATAACTCGCGCGCCCGCAATGCACTGCTGATGACGTCACATATTATATCACTCATGACATGGTCAGTGACATCACTCATGACATCACTGATGACATCTCAAATGACATCACTGATGACATCACTGATGACATCATCCTTGTGATAGAGTGGCAGACCTCCTCTCACCCTAATATAACCTTTGATACACACATTCAAAAATAGAGACAAAAATTTTCAAAACAATGGACATACCAATACCAGTTACAACAACCTCTTCAGTAATTCTAAGATCCACATACACATCCACTCATTCACCAACAGTCCTATACAGTCACTCATACATGTACTCACTCATCATATGTACTCATACACCTATACATCCTGCTACACAATGCCACTCATCCAGAGTTACTCACACACATAGTCACTCATGCTAATAAAGAATCAAACATACATTTACTTGCATATACAGTTATACACACACCACCACACTTACTTCTACGGAAACGTACACATACTTAGTCTTTTAAACAATCACTTATAGAAACACATACTTATTCATACAGGAACTCTTTCAATCTCTCACTCTCACATATACTCACATATATACACCAATAGTCACATATACTAGTTTAAAACATATGTAGGTACTCATAAAGACACTATTGAGACAGTCATTCACTCACTAACACACCCATACACACACTCGTCCACCCATACAGTCCTGCACACATGCTGTGTTCAACACATACAAACAGTGAGTCACTCATTCATGCACCTATGCACTACGTAATACCCCCCACCGAACCACGCAGACACTCAGACTGATACTCAAAAAACCAACTAATAACCTATATAGACACCCATGTAGCTACTCACCAACCCATGCAGCCACTTATACACAAAATGAGACTGATACAGATATTTACATATTTAAACATTACTCACTAAGCCATGTATTCACTATGATACACTTAGTCAGTTACACAATCAATTTTTCAAAAACAAATCGTCCATTTAGACACTTATATACCAATTTATTCTTCCCTCGACCTTGAGATATACATATATAAAACATATTTAATTTTCAGAAAAACACACATTCACTGGATGATGTCATGAGTGATGTCATCAGTGATGTCATCTGAGATGTCATGAGTGATGTCATGAGTGATGTCACTGACCATGTCATGAGTGATGTAATATGTGACGTCATCAGCAGTGCATTGCGGGCGCGCGAGTTATAGTTAGCTGAACTAACTATAACGGGGGAATTTCAATGGTTTTGTACAAGTGAAAAGTCCAGCTAACTATAACACCCCTGAAACCTATGGTTTTTTCAGTGAAAATATATATATATATATATATCTATCATAAACACGGGGGTTGCCAAAATATGGAGTCGCACTCGTACCAAGAGAAGCTTTCCCCAAAGCTTTAATCAAATTCAGGTAGCAGCAGCTTACACCAGTTAATCACAGCATGCGCCCGCTGCCTTGACGCGTTTCGAGTAATCTCTTTTTCAGAAGGCTGCGCGGACTGAGAGCGTAGTTTGTGGCTTCTACTTCCGTTATAAGCAGCTGCATCACATGTCCATAATTGAACGCCCTGGATGGGGCTCTGTGTTGCATCATGGGAGTTGAAGTCCATAATCTCGCCCAAATGGCAACGTTCTCAATATCAATGCAATGAGGCCCTGAGTGAGCCCCCGGTAGCTGTTGTTACTTTAATCCATGCTCCTGGTCCCACAGAATGAGCCCCGTGTATCAGGACTCTGTGGCCCCCACTGTAAGGGGTGGTGCTACTCCGCGACCGGATTAAAGTAACAACAGCTACCGGGGGCTCACTCAGGGCCTTATTGCATTGATATTGAGAACGTTGCCATTTGGGTGAGATAATGGACTTCAACTTCTGAAGAAGAGATTACTCGAAACGCGTCAAGGCAGCGGGCGCATGCTGTGATTAACTGGTGTAAGCTGCTGCTACCTGAATTTGATTAAAGCTTTGGGGAAAGCTTCTCTTGGTACGAGTGCGACTCCATATTTTGGCAACCCCCGTGTTTATGATATATATATATATATATATATATATATATATATATATATAGATATATAGGCCGCCCTGAAGGGTTGGGGGCTCCGGAACCGGAGAATGCAGTGTGTGTATTTAACGAGGAGCATGACCCACTCACGCGCCCTACCTACATTAGGAATGCCACTGGTGCTAAAACAAGAGCGCGTGTGGAAGGGATTCGAGATGGATGACATCCCTCTTCGATCGTGCTGAAAAATGGGGGTTTTTTCAGGCCGTGAGTAGATTAACAGCACTACGTAAAAGAAACCAACTCACCTGACTGTTACATTACAAAACCTCACTTTAAATCAGTGCTTTTACCAAGTAAGAATTTTTTGAACCATGATAATAATATAATGAGGACTTCCAGACCGTCTACTTGAATGGATTTGAAATGCACTGTGGGACTAGTATTCCTGACACCCAGTCATGTGATCAAGTACTTTTTTTTAAAGCTCGCACGAACGCACTTTGCAATTACCATGACTCACTTCCACCTGTGATCAAGGCTATCAGTGCCGAAACGTTGGGAAATGGAAGTATGCTGTGCGGCTGGATTCTGAAATAAAGCCTCGTTTTCAGCAATGGGCCTCGATTTTTCTGTGCATTTGATGGTGCTTTGATGGGCTGCTCCGTGCCCATTGTCTCGAGGCCGCCCTGAAGGGTTGGGAGCTCCGGAACCGGAGAATGCAGTGTGTGTGTGTGTGTATATGTGTATATATATATATATATATATATATATATATATATATATATATATATATATATATATATATAGGCATTTTAACTTGTTTTTCACTCTTTACACAATACTACACTCTCTCTCCACCTGAAGCAGTATCAACATAGAGAGTACCACAAGACGGCACTGACGGCAGGAGGAACGTTTACTACAAAAGGGAGACCGTTAAGACTTTGAAACAAGGTATCTGGGCGGCGACTGGTACACAGTGCAGTGACACACGATGGAAGAGGATAGCAACAGACATGCTGTTGCACAGATACTCTTTGTAAGAGCCACTGGAAAGGGAATAATCACAGGCACGCAGACTATTCGCGATTCCACAGCGCTAGATCAATTGAAGAAATTGGAAAAACTCAGTAAAACTGAGATATCAAAATAGTGGGAGGCAATCTCCCTCCAGGATTACATCGATAAAGAGATGATACCTAGAGGAGTCAGAATTTACACTACTCCATTGTAGGAATCCCCAGACCCTAGGATGTTGGAGGAATGGGCAGTAAATTCAGTCAGAAGTTCTAAAACCAGGCTCAAGATTCTGGTGAAGTACGCATGGCAGGATAGGGAGAAGATCATTGAAGAAATCAAACGGCTGTTAAGGATGAACTCAGCAACCATCCCGATCAGGACAACATTGGCAAATTTTATGATGAACTCAAAAATAGATTAACCAATTATGAGGATGACATAAAACCAAGAAAGCAACAGAAACTGCACCGGGAATGTACAGATTACGAGACAGGAAGAATCTTAACATACAGTTGGAAATATGACCCCCTGTATGAAGAGAGTGGATCCAGTAAAATGGCAATGAATTCCAACAGAACAACTACAGAAGACAGTAGAACAAATCTGAGTGACACAGATACGGACAACTCAGCTATATCAATAACATCATTAACATCAGTCAGCTCTATATCCAGCACTGAGGCGGAGAGAAGACCAAAGAGTTTTTTTTAGACGAGTACTGGCTTCTTCGTAGGGGCTGGCAAACGAAACGCACAACTCCAAAACCCAAGAACAGAAACACAAATCCCCGGGGAAAAGGAAGAGGCTGGGGTACTGTCGAAACAGGAGAAGATGAGACAAGCAGAAGAAGAGGGACCTTCAGAGGGCACATGGGAACCATTGCAACTCGCTCAACCACAGCTTTGTAATGGATGATGCAGAGGTAAACCGCACCATTATGAACCTCACCACTAAACCCCTCAGTGACCTAGAAACTAGAACATTGTGCCTAGGCCTGTCTTTTTGCCCTACGGAACCTCTAAACTATGTCAATACTCGTATTGACCTTTCTCAAATTCTGCCGCAAACTCAAACTGAAGAAATGGCACAAAGTAAAACTGAATACTAGTAGAGAACTGTGTTCCAACCTGACCCCCAATAAAGAACTTAACATCAGTGATATCGATACCCTTATGACACTACAAAAACTGGGCAGTGGAGGGACCAGTGCCAACCATGATGTGTACCAGACATTGAGAGAGTTTGAAATTAGTTATGATAAAGCAGCAATCACTAAATTTAAACCCAAATCTACGTTTTTACCGAACATGCCGCATGACAATATCAATACTTTTCAAGACATTGTATCTGATCAAGTGTTAAAATTCAAACAAAAAGTGTGGTTAAAAAAAAAATCAGTGCTATTATCGTAAAATCTCACAATAGAACAAAAAAATGTCATTACTAATCTAGCCACTGACCGTTCCATTGTCGTAAAGCCTGCACACAAGGTGGGCAATGTGGATATCATGAGTAGGGATATGTATATAGCAGAAGCCACCCGTCAATTCAGTGTTATGCGCGCTTACCAACAGAAATTAGTACACCAAAAGTATTATAGGCATCTGGAACAATTTAAGAGAATGGTGGGATAAAGGCCTACTAGAATGGGAAAAATATTGTTTTTTAAAGAAAGACTTACCCAAACTCCTAGTCCTATACCTCCTACCAAAAATCCATAAAGACCTTGTCAATCCTCCAAGTCGGCCCAATGTGTCCTCGAGGGGCAGTGCATTAGAGAACGTATCAAGATATGCTGATCATTTTCAGAAAGATCAAGTAGTTCTCCTACCTTCCTATGTGAAGGAAACCAAGGATTTTCTTATCAAAATCCAAGGGGTTGTATGGCAAGATGATTTCCTCTTAATCACAATGGATGTTAGCTCACTATACACAATCATTGAGCATGCATTGGGCATTTCGGACTGCAAACAATACCTCTCCATGATCATTGCTATGATCAGGTTATGTCTTAACAATAATGTTTTTGTCTTTAATGGAGAGATATACAGACAAACCCTCGGTACTGCCATGGGAACTTGTTTCACTCCCACTTTTGCGAACTTGCCAGGGTCGTCTTATGGCTGAGGTACATAGATGACCTCTCCTGATATGGAGGGAAACAGCTGCTTTTACACAGAGATTGAATAACAAGCACAATTTGGTACTTACCAGCAACATCAGTGACAGCAGTTGAATTCCAAGATATCAAGGTGGAAATAAGAAATCACGCCATCCACACAAGTCTGTTTTGGAAACCTACGGCTGGGAACAGTCTGCTCCATGCAATGAGCAGTAATCCCGACAGGCTCAAATGGAGTATCCCCTAAGGGGAACTCCTCAGAGTGTAGCGGAATTGCAGCTCTGAGGAAACCTTTCAAACTGAGCAAGACATTATACTCATGAGATTTGCTGAGAGGGTATCCCAGATGGGTCCTACATAGGGCAGTTGAAAAGGTCAAAACAGTGAGTAGAGCCACCATCTTAGAAAACACAAAGAGCATGGGAGACAATGATACTGATGATGTTGCCCGGGTCATTCTCACTTACAATGGCAGTACCAAGGAAATTCAGAAAATTCTAGCCAGGAACTGGGATATATTGTAGAAAGATCCCATCATAGGCCCTACGATCCCAGATAGACCACGCATCACCTACAGAAAGGGACGCCGCATGAGAGAGATGTTGGTGCATAGTGATATCACCACCAGTGAGGAGAGAGGCATTAACCTGTAAAACTTCTTTCCTTGCGGACACTGCAAAGCCTGCCGTGGCAGCCGCATGCGGGAGGAGTTCATCAACACCAACAATAATGTCTCTATACCCATCCGCCAATTCCTCACATGCAGCTCCACATTTGTAGTACCCACAAGGCCAAAAAACGTGTTCTGGAGCACATGAAGGCCATTACCAACAGGGATCAACACTACCTCACTACCACTTCCAGAGCGGTAATGGAGTCGGCATCGGACAAACTATTTTTGAATAGCAACCTTTGGTTTCGCACCTGGCCAAGCGGAAATGTAGAAGCGGAAGTAAGAAAGTGAAAACACGGACTGCTTGTAAAAGGCTGCAATTTAAAAATAGTTTGTCCGATGCCGGCACCATTGCCACTCTGGAATCGAGAACGGCAAAACGTGTCTCTCAGGTCCTTGTGGTTCGAGCAAAGGCAGATTCCCATATCTTTGGTCGAAACATCTTATAAAGATGGTAAGTTCGAATTTTATATGCCTACATTAGGTGATTACTTCAATAAATATGCTCAGTATCGGTTTTTCGGTTCTTTAATACGGACTTAAACGTCTTGTCCGTTTTTATCTTAATTTCAGGTGTCATTTGAAATTATAATATAGAGGTTGACTGAAATACCGTTACAACACTTTGCGGCCATCATTCCCGCATTAGCGGGTAAGCCATCACTAGCTTCCTTTTTATTACTGTTCTCATGCCGCATGTTAAATACAAAGCCTGATAGCAGTGTTATATGTTTTTATCTACAGCCTATTTTAAATTTGAATGCGGTTCACCGCTAATAGTCTATCGCCACCACACTTTGGAAGCAGTAGATACTCCTGCACTAATTAGAAGCGTGCCGATTCATAAGAAGGTTTGTCTGGTCTAACACTTGGGATAGAATCATCCGCAAAACGGGTTCTTTTATGAACCAAAGCAGTCCTTCATAGAAAACTTGTATTAAATTTTAAATTTACCCCGTTAAAACCGGACGCTGCAGTTTATTTGAGATGTCATCATCTTATTTGTAATATTTCACTACCTAGTAGAATGAAATTTCCCTTCAATATATACAATACAGATAGATAGAGGTTGTACTCATTTATATTATCCTGATATGATCTTATCACTGTTTAAACGCTTGTTCTCCATTTTCATGACATTTCCATATAGTTGCAGACGAGAGAGAGGTGAAGCTTTATGTATCATCAATTCTTTGGCAATATATCTCTTCAAACGCCGACCCCTCGTATAGTCTGCTTCTGATACAGGTATATACATATTAATTAATTAGGTTAGTAATCTCGTTGTTTTCAACCTGAGCCATCAAGAACGTATTTGTTCTTTGCTTCCTTGTTTCTCCCAGTTACGTCACGTCGTTGTCACATCTAATGTTACAAGTCTGCTTCACTTCTAAATTAGAGCACCATTTCTGATAAGGTAAATTACCCCATAATTGCTCTCTTATGGCTAAGGGATGTGAGGACTCCTATAACTATCTTTATCTTCCTTTCTCTAATCCATTTTTTGCTTTCTTTTTTTTCACGTATTGTCACACAATTTGTGGAATAAATTTTGAAATCATGGCTGTATATAATTTAAAAAAAAGTTTTTTATTCCCATGTCACACTTGGTGATGGTTTCCTTAGGTGATGTATATAAAGAGTCACAATCTTTTTTCTCCTTTTTTTCTGTATAGCTTAAAGGGCTAGGTGCCATATCTTGTGACTAGTGATTTTAATAGTTTCTAGTATGTTAGATGTCCCCTTTTTCACTAAAGGGGTCGAATCATGTAAATAGGACCGTTGTATTACATTGCTGCTTTTATATGTTGGTTATTTGTACCCCATTTAGGTTTTGGTGAACCATATACATGGCTTCCTGATGAAGGCATATAGCCGAAACGCGCGTAGGATCTCAAAAAAGTCTCAAGCAGTGTCATTGTTCTGCTATAACTGATGAATTATGAATATTATGGTTATAGGAATGAAGCAATGTTAATGATTTACATTTTTGTACATATATAGATAATTTGTGGTTTATTTTGATATTCACTTATTTAAAAGAAATCTAAAACAATTAAAAATTGATTATATAAACTATCATTTTGACCACACTGTATTTTATTAGTCTTACTCCATTTTGTTTATGTATGTTGTCTAGGTCCAATTATGATAATTTCCTTTCCTAAATCTGTTTTTCTTTACAAATGCTTATTCACCCTGATTTAGGAATATCAATTAGGGGTACCCCATCTTCACAAATACAATAAATTCATAATGCACACTAGGGGTTGAAAATACTGTTCTTGGATAGGCATCCTCAGACTCTGATTTGCCAGTAACCATCAGTCATGTCAAATGTACTGATATACTTGGCAGAGAACAGAGTATCAATCAGCCTATCTGCCCTTGGAATTGGACGGGCATAGTCCTAGTGACTGCATTGAGGCCTCTATAGTCTACACAAAACCTCATCTTTCTCTTACCATCCTGGGTGTGAGGTTTTGGCACATGGACTACGGGACTAGCGCAAGGGCTATCCAAAGCTTCAATGACCCCCAACTCCAGCATCTTTTGGACCTCTGTCCTGATGCAATCTCTGACATGGTCAAGCTGCCTGTGAATTTTATTCTTAACAGGCAGACTGTCACCTGTGTCCACTTCACGGCCACACCAGGAGGTTTGAATGGGAGTCAGAGAAAAGATATTGGGAAACAGAGTAAGAACTTGTCTACAATCAGCTTGCTGTTGATCAGTGAGGCGATCTGTCAAGGCTACTCCTTCAAATGACCCAGCAACAGGGTCTTGTGAGAAGAGATCAGGGAGAGGGTCACTTGTCTTTCTCCTGTCGTTCATCAGAGGCCATGAGCAAGCTCATGTCGAAACTGTCAAGAAAAGGTTTTAGGCTGTTCACATGAAGTACCCTGTGAATACTTCTTAGAGTACCTAGGTAAACCAAGTAGGTGACCTCACCCTTTGCCTCAAGAATGGTGTGGGGGCCACTCCACTTACACTGGAGAGCTGCTGGGCCACAGGCTCCAACACCCACACTTTCTGTTCCGGCTGGTAAACAGCCAGTATAGCCTTTTGGTCATGTCAAGCTTTCTGAAGCTCGTATCTGGCCTCAAGGTTTTTGCTGGCCTTCTTCATACATCGATCCTGTGGGGAGCAAGATTACGCTCCAATCCCAGTCTCACTTTTCAATAAAGAATTGCTGCCTTGAACAAACCTTGCGTTTTGAGCGAGTTTTTGCAGAGGTCCGGATGGGCACATCTAAAATATGGGAAGCAGTAAAAATGCACAATACCATATATGTGGATTCTAAAAGAAAAGTATAAAGATTTTGGCACATAACGTGGAGTAAATTTGGATTAAAATGGAGAAAATTCAAAGTGGAACAATAAGCAGGATCATGTATCCATTAAATGCAGTGCGACTGGGAGCAGAGCGTAATCGCGCATCCCCCCAGGGCATCGTTCAATTACAGTGGGCCACAGGGGAAGGCACATGCCCAGTTCAACGCACGCAACTTTCTGACGATCGTGGGAATACAAGGATTAACAGTGAAAAGTAACGGTGTGCATACCACCCCTCTTGAACCTTCTTCATATATCAGCCATACGAGAATGCAGACCAACTATATAGTCAACTATGTCCTGTTTAGGACGTTTGAGAGGCTGCTCCCAGCCCTCCTTAACCAGACACAATGGACCCCTAACTGGATGTCCACACAGAAGTTTAAATGGGATGTAGACCACCCCCTTCTGAGGAACTTCTGTATGCAAATAGAAGGCAGGTTAGTAAGACTTAATATTCTTGCTTCAGCTTTTCTGGGAGTCCCATGATCATACCCTTTAGGGTCTTTTTGACCCTTTGAACAAACCCACTGCCCTGTGGGTGACAGTGTGTTGTAAACATGTTGTTAAAACCACACTCCTTCCACATAGCAGTGATGTAGGTAGACGCCTCTGTCTAACAAGACATTCTTAGGAACTCCCACTCGGAAAAAGATTCCCAGGAGGGCCCTAGCCACCACAGGAGCTATAGTGGTTGTAAGGGAAATAGTTCTGGATTCCTAGTGGCATGGTCCACCACCACTAGTATGTAACTATGTCCAGATGCTGTTGGAGGGTTTAAGGGACGCACAATGTCCATCCCTACCCTCTCAAAGGGAACAAAAAAGTGGAAGTGGAAGGGGGGGATTTGTGGTCCCACCTGACTTACTTGCCCTGGACTGGCAGGTGACACAGGAGCAACAAAACGCCTTGGTGTCTTTAGAAATGTGGGGCCTGCGAAAGTGAGGGACAAGCCTGTCTCAAGTCTTGCTTTCCCCAAGATGTCCTGCAAGGGGAATATCATGTGCAAGGGACAACAGAAAACCCCGGAATTTCTGAGGTAGGACCAACCTGCTGATGGCACCAGGCTTGGGGTCTCTACTTTCAGAAACTAAGAATCGATCGTCCCAATAAGTCCTGTGGGACCCACTGACATTCCCTGCCTCCTCAGGAGCAGCTTGCTGTCGGAGTTATTCAGCAGAGAGGCAGGTTTTCCGCTCCAGACTCACGTCTGCCCTGGAAGGGGCAGCTGCCCCCAAGAACTCTGCAGTGTCAGGGCCAAGATAGTCTGGGCCAGTTCTTCACAGGGGCTGAGGTCATCTCACTCAGGAGACTGATTTTCACTGGGAGGAGGATAAATCATTACCCTTCCTGTTCCTTCTCTCTGGATCTGGCTGGTCCATTCTTTCAGGATCAACAGCTCCTTCTGAGCCTCTTCTCTTGGCCTGAACCCTGGTGAATGCAAAGGTACTGGCTGAAATGCCCATCATTTCTGCATGTGTCCTGAACTCCACTTTGGACCAGGCTGAAGTGTCTAAATCATTGCTAGGCAGACAGTCCACGGGTAGGTCTGGGAAAACCACAATCATCGCTGAGCCAGTTACCCCTTTCAGCTGAGATTCACAACTCAATGATCTGTCCTGACTTCGCTGGCATTGGTCACTTGGTAACCCTGACAAGTAGGATCTGTTCAGGGGACACAAGTTTCTCGGTCACCAGCGTGTTACTGGAAACGGTGTCCCTGTAAGCCACAGCTTCCTGACCATTTAGGATAGGCTGTTGTCAGTAGTTATCCAAGTTAGTAGGACTTACAAGTAAGAGTAAGGTGGTAAGTTCCATGCCAACATCAAACCAAAACAGCGTCAGTAGGTGTCCTGACTGGTCCAGAGACCACTTCGGTACCCCAGGTTAACCCTACTAATCACTTGGGAGCACTACTAGTACTTGGCTAGTGCTACGGGCGCTAGGTGCTTTAGGAGTAGTAGTTGTATCCTTGGTGCCAGACTTAGATCAATTTGCATCTCTTGCCCTTTTCCTTACAGAGATAGCATCAAGGTTTCTTGTTTGAAGAGGAAGAGGCTTGGGGCTCACTCCAGAGGAAGACTTTTGGGGACCTTGTGAAGACTATTTTATGTCTTTACATTTCACCCCAACGTTCTCTTGGGCCTTAGAAGAATCTGGATTCTTCTGGTCGCCACCATAGGAGCTTTTGACTTTGCCTTAGTGCAGACCCACTTGTCCGCCTTCTTTCCCAATTCTTGGGGAGAGGTCAGAACGGAGTTCACCAGGTAATGGTGCAGTTGCTCATTTTGACAGTTAAGGATGTGCTATTTCATCAATAAATTGTATTGTCCCCCAGACTCATGTACATTCCATGAAGCCAGCCTTCCAGAGCCTTACTAGCACGGTCTACAAAATCTACCCAATCTTGAATGTGTGCCTTCTGTGTGTCCCTAAATTTAACTCTGTACTATTCAGTGGTTAAACCAAATCCATTTATGAGGGACCTCCTTCAAGACTGAGTAATTATCGACATCTTCCTCCCTAAACAGTGAGAAGTTTTTCACTACCTTTGTTAGGAAAGGAGAGCCACAGGATAGCTGCCCACTGCCTCTGAGGGACCTTTTGTACCTTACAGTACCTCTCTAAAGCAGTGATCCATTTATAGATGCCATCCCCTCCTGGTACTATGCTGCTCAAGTTCCTAGTGTAAAAGGAGTCCTCCCTAACCCTGGGTTCACTAGTGCTGCCACCATGGGAGCTTAACCCCACTTCTTCCTAGCTCTCTGAACTGCCTGGCTCTCCTTATCTAAGGCTAACTATTCCTTCTTGAATCTGAGCTTGGCTCTCAAAATCTTGAACAGATGGTATTCCCTTTCTAAGGAGTCCTCCCTCTGGCTAGAGATGGAGGTCCTTGTGGTGTGGTTAGAGGAGGGTGAATTTACAGAGGAGGATCTAGACCTCCCCTGGACTCTTTGCACCCTCCCTGGAGGAATACAGGGGGGCCTACCTCTAGGGCTACCCTCTCTGTCACTAGAACTATTCACTGGTGGATCAGAGTTCACCAGTGAGGGGTCTTCAGACTCCTCCCGTTCAGGCTCGGAATTAAGGTCACTGGGGTGTAACATCCCTGACTCCTCTTCTGTAGGCAAATCACCCATACACACATTGCCCTATACGTCCGACCTATCAGAATTCTGGAGGTCATTCTGCAGGAGCAAATCTAAGAGCTGCTTTGTTAGGGTTACTACAGGTCTTAGGACTCTAGCTACATCCTAAAAACGTAAATTCCTGGAACTTATGACCACTGTATCGGTGGGGCCTCACTGGGCTCACAAACTAAACACATGGTTACTAGGTGTAGCGTGGTGTTGCACCTACCTACTCTAGTGAAAACAAAGCTTTCAAAGATTGGCAAAAGGGTTGTGCTAGACCCTCAACTACCAATCCAGAAATTGCAATACAACTTACTAGATTACAAAGTATTAAGTGAGCCTAGGTAGTGGTTGTTTTTCATGTAACCTTCACCTATATTAAATGGTAAAAGAGTACAAGCTCAAATCCTACCGCTGCCACCAAGTATATGGTGGACACTTATTCAAGTGGTGTACCTTGCACTAATTCATGCAACGCTTATGGTGATTTTAGTGGTCTATGATAACCATAGAAAGCTCTTAAAGTGGTAGCTGTGGAGAGCAGCCTTCAGACTTACCTTGAAGGAGTGTTAAGCAACTTGTTTTACTAGTTTAACCTGTAGTGTAAGTTAGATGAAAAGAAACAACAGTGTTTAGCAAAAATAAGTCTCTTTATTACAACACAATATCACTATGACATTGGTATTAGGGGTAGGCAGAAAACTCTGCTCCGCCAGCGTAGCGGATAAAGCCAGCCACCCCTGCTCCCCGGCCCGGTCCCTGCTTCTGAAAGCAGCCAGGCCGGGGAGAGCCTCCCCGGGCCCCGGTGGACCCCCGTCCCCAGCGCCCGGACCCTCGGGTGGCTTGCAGGACAGGGGGCTCCCTCACTCCGGGGCCCGTCGGACGGCGCACGAGCCCTGGGCCCGGTCCCAGCTTCCGAATCCTAGCCAGGCCGGAGAGAGCCTCCCCGGGACCCGGTGAACCACCCCGTCCCCAGCGCCCGGACCCTCTGATGGCTTGCAGGACGGGGGCTCTCTCACCCCGGGGCCTGCCGGATGGAGCGCAAGCCCCAGGCCCGGACCCAGCTTCAGAAACACTAGCCAGGCTGGGGACCGCCTCCCCGGGCCCTGATTGACCCCCGTAACCAGCACCTGGACCCTACGATGGCTTGTAGGATGGGGGCTCACACAACCCGGGGCCCGCCAGACAGAGTTCGAGTCGCAGGCGCAGTCCCAGCTTCAGAACCCTAGCCAGGCTGGGGAGAGTCTCACCAGGCCCCGGTGGACCCCAGTCCCCAGCGCCCGGACCCTCGGCTGGCATGCAGGATGGGGGGGTCCCGCACTCCAGGGCCTGCCGGACGGAGCTCAATGCCCGGTCCCAGCATTCCGAACCCTAGCCAGGCCGGGAAGAGCCTCCCCGGAGGACCCCCCAGTCCCCAGCACCCGCGCCCTTGGCTGGAACCAAGGAGGGTTACGCCCAGGCCGTATCCTTGCCCCCATGGCCTGCCCGAGGAGCCCATTTTTCTCTACCATTAAGCCCCCACATAGTGGGGGCTTACAGAACTTTGGGGAAGGACAAAAGTTGGGGTCAGCCCGGCCGGCCATCTGGTCTCCCAGCCCGCAGGGCCATCTGGTCACCCGGCCCGCAGGGCCATCTGGTCGCTCAGCCAGGCCACCAGATGGCCTGTGATGACCAAGCACCAAGATGGCCTTTGAGGGTGCCGTACCCAGTCGCTCTTGCAGTCCGGCGAGGGGTGGCCAGGCACACCGAGGCAGCCACTCGGGATGCTCCTTCCCCGGGGCTTCTACTCGCCTCCCTGCCCGACTGGGGCAGCGAGAAGGAGAGGCCCAGCCGGCCATCTGATCACCCTGCCGACCCACAAGGGATGGTGGCCCCCATCCCCACACCCTGGTGGGGCAGGGACGGGTGGGTCCTATGCCGAAGGGCACGTGGTGGAGGATGTAGAAGAGTAGGATCTGCTTCACATGGGTTCCCCCACTTTTTGCTGGTGTTTCACTGTCTTTCGACCTTAGTCTGGCTGTGGCCCTGCTAATCAGGACCCCAGCCTAGCTGCTTCCTTTCTAAAATGCTTTGCATGTACACTAGGTACAAATCTAATTGGATTCTGGAGTGCCCATAATATATGGTATACTATGTACCTAGGGCATAGGTACCTCAGAGGCCTACCAGGGGCTGCAGCATATATTATGCCACCCCTGGGAAGCACTCCAAAATGACACCACAGGTCTGCTACTGCAGCCTGGGTAAGGGTGTGCTTGCACCGCTTACTGTGGTATAGGCTACCTATATCACTACCCTATACAGAAACATATAAACCTGTAAGCCACTCCTATTGCAGGCCTTGACAATCCTGAAGGCAGAGTGCTTGGTTTTGTGTGAGAGGGTGCGCAAGCATGAGCTGAGCATCTCTGCAGCTTTTGGAAATACTGGCCTCCTGCTGCTGACCGAAACTCCGGCAGATCCCTGGACAATAGGTTTCCTGTCGAGGGGAGTTGTCACTACCTCCCCATACAGACAGATGTGTATTGGGGCTGAGTGGGAGCACTCTCTGGTGCTTTGAAGTCCTGCACTAGGGGCACACTTGGTGTACCTGTGCATAGTCCAGTTCAAACTGGTCGCAGGGGCTACCTGACCCTGCTCTGGCGTGAAACTGGACAAAGGAAATGGTTGTAACCACTCCTCTTTCCAAGCCCACCCATAGGTGGGGCCTTAGAGTTAGTCCATCCCCTAAACTTGTATAATTATAGGAATCCACTCCCTAGGACTTTAGATTACCCTGGACGAAACTCTGCAACATGTATCCGGGACCTTCAACTTTCTATCACGACTAGAAGATGGAAGAAATCTCCCTTGTGGTCAAGACCGGTCTGCATCGCTGAAGCTCCCGCCAGACGCCGAAGTCTTTGCATCACCAGAGGTGGATTTCCAGACTTCCCCCCAAGGCTACCCTGAGTCCACAGCAACGCTGAGGCCCGTGGCTATCGTGGAACCGTGACCCCTGGACACCAAGATCTTTTGCAGCAACACTATCTTCCTGGACCTCCTCGAAGTTGTGCTTTGGTCTCCGAGTAGCCCCAGCCTTGAGCACCTCCTGCACCAAAGATAGTTGGCCTTCACTCCACGAGTGACCCGTGGGCCAGCTTCAAGTGCGACCGCTCGAGGCTCCTTCGCGATCACTAGCCCATTGGCTAGCAGGTCCCCACGAAGGCAACTCCTTTTCTGCTTTGGCTTTCCTGGTTGCTCCAGACGTGCCCTGACTTACCCTCGCTGGGTGAGTCCCTCAGACCTTGCTAGTCTGCACTGCAGTCCTTTCTCTAAATTACAGTGACTTGCCGTTGCCAAGGCTTGTTGGGTCCATTCTGGTCGCCGACACCGCAGCACTCAACAGACTTCGTGGGACAGCTCGAATCCGGCTCGTGGACTTCGACGCCTCCTGGACCTCGTGGCTGAAGAGTCAAGACACCCATCAACTCACCTGAAGCACCCGACATCTGTGAGCACTGGTCCATCCTGCCCTCGGTCACTGGCAAGTAACCCAGACTCTGTCCCCTCTGCTTTCAGGTTCCTTAAATCCTAGATCCAGGCTTGGATCTCTCCGGACACTTCTCTTCACGGCAGCAGCAGTTCTTTGCAGGCTTCCATTGGAATCGACGACGCGACCCGTCACCAAAAGACACCTATGCACCCGACTTCCCTGGGTGAGGTAACTCAAGTACTCCGTTGCTCACGCGAGTGCTAGCCCTAGAACTTCTTAAGTCCAAAAGGGTTTGGTCCTTACTCGATTAGGAAGTGTCCCTAATCTTTACATTTCTAACCGCGACATTGCCCATAGAAGATAACGGGAACCTGCGGTTGTGTTTAAACACTGTATACAGTCCCCGTGGGTCCCCTGTGTCACTACCTTGGATGGTTCCTTGGGGTCCCAGCGATTCTACAGGCTCTAGGCCTTGTGTCTAGTTCAGTCGTGGTTCTTATACCACTTTTTTGGTATATGGTTTGGTACGCCCCTAGGGCCCAAACGTGTATTTGTGTTATTACTGATGATTGCTATCTTGTAACTTAAGTACTTCGAACTCCAGTCTCATAAAGAGACTGGAGGGGTGTGTGTTAACCAAAATACATATATTTTAAATATATACCTGGTGTGGTTGTCCTTTCATTTGATAATTCAAGAGATTATAGACTGGTAAAACAAGCTGCTTTACATTCCTTCAAGACTTAGCTGGAAGGCTGCTCTCCATAGGTACCACTAAGAAAGCTTTCAATAAAGGTTGTCTTAAACCCATCACCATAAGGGGTTGTTTGGACTGATACAGGGTGCCCACTAGAACTAGGACAGCATATATCAGGCCACCTTCTCAAAGAGGCGGACTCCCACGGGCCCACGTTCCCTTCTGCCAGGCCCGGCGGCAGAGGGGCCAACCCCTGGGTGTGGTGGAGGAGGGCGTCCACGGCACCCACACACAGAGAGACAAAAGCTTGGCTCAGAGGATGACTTTCAATAGATCGAAGTGCGGTAGCTGCTCTGCTACTTACAAAACCCTGACCCAGAATCAGGTCGTCTACGAATGATTTAGCACCGGGTGCCCCACGAACATGCGGTGCACTAAGGGCGATGGAGGCGGCCCCCTTCCGTCTGCGCTCCAGTCCCCAAGCAAGCGGCTCTACGCATCGGCCCCCCGAGAGAGGCCGGCTATCCCAGGCCAACCGAGGCTCCACGGCACTGCGGTATCGCTACGGGATAGGGGGGGATTCTGACTTGGAAACGTTCAGTCATAATCCCACAGATGGTAGCTTCGCCCCATTGGCTCCTCAGCCAAGCACATACACCAAATGTCAGAACCTGCGGTTCCTCTCGTACTGAGCAGGATTACTATTGCAACAACACATCATCAGTAGGGTAAAACTAACCTGTCTCAAGACTGTCTAAACCCAGCTCATGTTCCCTATTAGTGGGTGAACAATCCAACGCTTGGTGAATTCTGCTTCACAATGATAGGAAGAGCCGACATCGAAGGATCAAAAAGCGAAGTCGCTATGAACGCTTGGCCGCCAAAAGCCAGTTATCCCTGTGGTAACTTTTCTGACACCTCCTGCTTGAAACCCAAAAAGTCGGAAGGATCGTGAGGCCCCGCTTTCACGGTCTTCACGCCTTAGGACACCTGCGTTATCGTTTGATAGGTGTACCGCCCCAGTCAAACTCCCCACCTGCCACTGTCCCTGGAGCAGGTTGTGCCCGGCAGGCGCCGGGTGCTTGGAGCCAGAAGCGAGAGCCCCATGGGGCTCGCCCCCCCCGCCTCACCGGGTAAGTGAAAAAACTATAAGAGTAGTGGTATTTCACCAGCGGCCCAAGGGCCTTCCACTTATTCTACACCTCTCGTGTCTCTTCACAGTGCCAGACTAGAGTTAAGCTCAACTGAGCCCTCGTTCCCTGCTAATTCTGCCAAGACCGTTCCCTTAGCTGTGGTTTCCCTAGATAGTAGGTAGGGACAGTGGGAATCTCGTTCATCCATTCATGCGCTTCACTAATTAGATGACGAGGCATTTGGCTATCTGTACCACCTCGCAGAGGCCCATTCTGTGTTATTATGCTGCCCATCAGTGTCAAATCGGTTTTGCTTCCAACAATACAACATTCGTTCGCTCCGGAGTACAGCCACACTTTAAGCTGTCCTCACTGGAACTGTGGTCACGTATAGGTCAGATAGTATACCCTGCAGTACTATTCCAACAATATAAAATTGTCTACTAACAGTCCTGTTTAGCAGGACATCAATAATCAATGCAATATGTAGTGACTGTGTATGTAATTATTTGAGACATATTTTTCAATAATCATGATGTACACATTTGTATCTAAATTATTATAATATAAGCACACCTATAAAAAGTACACATCTATAAATTGCAAATCTAGTTAGAAAATAAACCTCTATAAAAATTCAAATCTATAATAATTCTTATGTCAACTATAAACTATTATGTAACTGTTGAACCACATGTAAATATTAGTGAATCAACATTTTAGGATAATACTTTTTTTTTTTTTTTTAAAAGAGTGACATGTGTGCTGTACGATAGTGTACATCTCAGTGTTTGGCTTGAAATGTAATTGTCCATGAATACTTGGCACATTTTGAGTGTCCATTAACGTAGTCAGGCAAACATTCTTCTTGAATGGGAACGACATTTGCAGACCAAGATCAGCCAGTGCAACATCATTACATTGAGGCCAAATATGCTGACATCCGACAATAAAGCCATGAAATTTTACAGTTTTACATGTAGTAAGATCTTTGATTTGCTGTGATAGATCCTGATAGTATTTAACTTTACTCTCATATGCTAATGCAAGGGAATTCTGTGAGTTTTCATAACGAATTAAAACATCAACCACTACAGCAGTACCATTTTTGGTGAACACTACATCTGGTTTTCTTAGTTCACCTTGACCATTTTTAACATGAGGTTCCTTGTGTGTCAACCCACACCTTTTTGCTCTATTAATTAGCAATTCCAACACTTTGTTATGCCTTTTAATCCTTAAATCCTTGGTTTTAGGACATGCACCTGAAATATGTGAAATTGTTTCGCACACATCTTTGCAGTATCTACAAGTAGCAAATGTACGATTTCTTCCCCTAGTGATGGTTTCTCTAGTATACAGAACATTTGCTCTCAACATCAGCGCAGCTATGTATTGATTTTCTTTTATTTTATTATATTTGCGGATCCAAAAATTTGAGGTTGGATTACTTGCCAAGTATTTTATACCATCACCTTGGACAGTGAGATTTGCCCATTTATCAAATTCCTCTTTCCTCCAATCATATGTTGATACCAAATTCAATTCATGACTCAGAAATCTACTGTCTAAAATGTTGAGTTTGTGTGTTTTGATGATGCGATCTATTTTTTCATTGATTACTTCTCCTGCATACATGAATGAATGAGCTATGTACAGATCTGGAGATTCCCTGAGATACAATAAGCTATTGACTTTGTTCAGACCAATTGTCGTACATAACTTTGGTATACTGAGGCCCCCAAAGGATCTTTTAGAATAAAGGAGACCATGTTTAACGTTTTAGCTTCTGTTTCTGTCATTTCCACTTTAAATGACAGTTTAGGGATAAAATATTGACACAATATTTCTATTTTCTGTGTGAGCTTAAGTGGTAGATTGTCGAGTTTTTGAGCCCAGTCAACAAGAACCTCATTAATTTCGTTGTTGCTTGAATGGCTGGTGTGTGGATCAAAGTTCAGTCCGAGGTATCTCTCACTTTCTGCTGAATGAATGTTTTCAATTGTTTTTCAAATTGCCATGGTTTACAGTTGTTAACCAGGATCTTATCTTTATGGTGACTTATATAAAATCCATGTGTTTTTTTTCACATTAAGTTTTAAGCCTGTTTTACTGAATTTTTCAATGATTTTCAGATTTGTACTCATTCCTTCCCAGGTGTTGCAGAGTACTGCGATGTCATCGGCAAAGGCAAGAGCGGTGATTTGCATAATGAGATCATCGGAGGCGAATGTCAAGCCTTTGCCGTCTTTCTGAAGATCACAGATCAGAGGATCCATGGCAATGTTAAACAGCAGTGGGGAGAAGGAGTCACCTTGCTTAACTCCTGACTTCATTGTTATTTCTGGAGTTGATTCATTGTTTTTTCCCTTGAAAAATGTTGTTGAGTCAGAGTATAAGTCTCTTATTAGGTCTCTGATGCATGATGGAACTCTGTCTTTCAAGACTCTGTAGAATATGACCATTGCTGACAGAGACAAAAGCTTTTGAGATATCTATGAACACCACTGCCAACGAGCTTCTGTTCTTTCATGCCCCTTTTATCTATGTTTTGCAGAAGAGTCAGATTTTCGAGACAACCTCTCACCTTCATGAAGCCTTTTTGTCTCATATTTATTTCAACGAAAAATGTGAGTCTTTTAGTTAATATTTTCGTGAACAACTTCATGAATGCCGTACCGATGGTAATTGGACACCAATTACTGATTTTTTTGAGTTAGCTAATCGGTACATTCTTAGGTATTAGTATCGACCGGTTCTTTTTAATACTGTCTGGTACTCTTCTCATCGATAACCAAGACAATAAGATTCTGGGCAGCAATCTTGGTTGCCTACTATGCACTTTATATAAGTAATTCAGACCAATCTCATCAGGCCCAACTGCTTTCTTTAAATCGGATTCATCGAAGGCTTTAGTTATTTCAAGCAGTGTAATTTTTTTACACAGACTTCCAAATTCCCATTCATCTGGTATCCGATCAATTGGGATGAATTTGGGATTTTTCTTGTTTTCTTTTTCAATTATGTCTTTATAATATTGGAAGATTTCATCAGCACTCATTTGGCAGGTGGCATCTTCTGCCCCATCAGTGATTATCCTGGCAATTTTCTTTTTGTCTTTTTGAAACATTGCCTGGTATTCTTTGTAGCTGCCCTTTGCTTTTGCATAATTTTGTGTGTCCGATTGAGCCTTCCATTTTTCTTATCTTTCTTTGGTATCTTGTTTTGTACAGAGGCAGTCTGTTATTCATCTTGAGCAAAGTTCATAGGCTCATTATTGGTTTCGCTCGTTGGTTCGGTTCGATTTGCTGGTACAGGACTAATATCATTGGTGTTTTCTAATATATAAGTCACTATCTCATCCATCAGATCCATAGCAGCATTGTGATGCTGGATGTTTTTGGTCTACTTCTCGATTTTTGTGATTCTATCATTCAGTTCATCAAAGTTTTTTATTTTTGGCGCTCGTTTCCGATTGATAAAGTCTCTGCGCCTTTCTGTTACTTCTACTGTAATCTCTGGTTCATCGCAGGAGTCATTCTCAGAGATATTGGATGCTTGCAGTACATCCTTTGCCGTTTTTCTGCTCTTATCTCTTCTATCTCTTCTTTATTCTGCAATTTGCTTACTATTTTTACTGTCAAAATAAAGAGATAAAATAAACTTAAGAGAGTCATAGTTACTCCCGCCATTTACCAGCGCTTCATTGAATTTCTTCACTTTGACATTCAGAGCACTGGGCAGAAATCACATCGCATCAACACCCACCTCGGGACTTCGCGATGCTTTGTTTTAATTAAACAGTCAGATTCCCCTGGTCCGCACCAGTTCTAAGTCAGCTGCTAGGTGCCGGCCGAGACAGAACGCCGGCCCCACGCCCCCGGGGAGGAGGCACAGGGAGAGGCGACCACCCTAGATGGGGCGATCCACAGGAAGGGCCCGGCTCGCGACCAGAGTCGCCGCCGCCCCGGAGGGAGGTGCCTTGTCCAGCCGCGGCACGCGCCCAGCCCCGCTTCGCGCCCTAGCCCGACCGCCAATTCTTATCCCGAAGTTGCGGATCTGACTTGCCGACTTCCCTTACCTACATTGTTCCAACATGCCAGAGGATGTTCACCTTGGAGATCTGCTACAGATATGGGTACGGCCCGGCACGAGATTTACACCATCTTCCCCGGATTTTCAAGGACCAGTGAGAGCTCATCGGACGCCGCCGGAACCGCGACGCTTTCCCAGGCTTGGGCCCCTCTCTCGGGGCGAACCCATTCCAGGGCGCCCTGCCCTTCACAAAGAAAAGAGAACTCTCCCCGGGGCTCCCATCGGCTTCTCCGGGATCGTTTACGTTACCGCACAGGACGCCGCGAGGGCGCCCATCTTCGCCTCTCCGGGTGCGGGGATCTGAACCAGACTCCCTTTCGATTGGCCGAGGGTAACGGAGGCCATCACCCGTCCCTTCCGAACGACGCTCGCCCATCTCTTAGGACAGACTGACCCATGTTCAACTGCTGTTCACATGGAACCCTCCTCCACTTCGGCCTTCAATGTTCTCATTTGAATATTTGCTACTACCACCAAGATATGCAGCTGCGGCGGCTCCACCCGGGACCCCGCCCCGGGCTTCCGTGTGCACCGCAATGGCCCTCCTTCTCGTCGCGGCTTAGCCCACGCGGCTCTCAGCGCCGCCGACGGCCGGGTATGGGCCCGACGCTCCAGTGCCATCCATTTTCAGGGTTAGTTGATTCAGCAGGTGAGTTGTTACACACTCCTTAGTGGATTCCGACTTCCATGGCCACCGTCCTGCTGTCTATATCAACCAACACCTTTTCTGGGGTCTGATGAGTCGGCATCGGGCGCCTTAACCCGGCGTTCGGTTCATCCCGCAGCGCCAGTTCTGCTTACCAAAAGTGGCCCACTAGGCACTCGCATTCCATGCCCGGCTCCATGCCAGCGAGCCGGGCTTCTTACCCATTTAAAGTTTGAGAATAGGTTGAGATAGTTTCGCTTTACCAGATAAAACTGGCGGGTCCGAGCTCCAGCTATCCTGAGGGAAACTTCGGAGGGAACCAGCTACTAGATGGTTCAATTAGTCTTTTGCCCCTATACCAAGGTCGGATGACCGATTTGCATGTCAGGACCACTAAGGACCTCCACCAGAGTTTCCTCTGGCTTCGCCCTGCCCAGGCATAGTTCACCATCTTTCGGGTCCTATCACGCACGCTCATGCTCCACCTCCCCGACGGAGCGGGCGAGACGGGCCGGTGGTGCGTCCGCCGCTGGAAGTGCGGCAGGATCCCACCTCAGCCGGCACGCACCAGCCCTCAACTTCTTTGCGCCACAGGGTTTCGCTCTGCCCTCTGACTCTCGCACGTGTTAGACTCTTTGGTCTGTGTTTCAAGACGGGTCGGATGGGTAACCGACATCGCCGCAGACCCCTGGCCCCTGCGTGGGCCTCCCCGCCTGGCAGCACGACGCGGCCGGGGCGCACTGAGAACAGTCTGCCCCAGTCGACAGTCGTGCCGGGAGCAGGCCCCGTCCCCTCTTCAATAACCCCAGCGCGCCACGAACAGGTGGGGGGCAGGGGGGGCGGCGGAGGCGGTCGAATCTCCCTCGCCCCCACGGACACAGCGAAGCTGCTGCCAGGGGAGCTGTAACACCCTCCGCCAGAGCAGAGGGCCACCTGCCACCCTGAACCCTTCCCAGCCGACCCAGAGTAGTTGCGGCACATTGCGGCGGAGGAAATGCACTCATTCGGGGGCCAGGTAGGGCCCGGGCGCCGGTCCCGCGGAGGGGATCCGTAACTCATGGGCCACCAACCTTCCCGCCATGTTGAATCCTCCAGGTGGACTGCACAGACCCCACCCGTTTACCTCTCGACGGTTTCACGCCCTCTTGAACTCTCTCTTCAAAGTTCTTTTCAACTTTCCTTTACAATAATTGTTGGCTATCGGTCTCGCGCCCGTGTTTAGCCTTAAATGGACTTTACCACCCGCTATGGGCTGCATTCCCAAGCAACTGACTCCGAGAAGATCCGATCCCGGCGCGCCGGGGGCCGCTACCGGCCTAACACCGTCTGCGGGGTGAGCCTCGATCAGAGGGACTTGGGCCCCTGAGCGAAGCAGGGGAGTCAGTGTTCTGTACGCCACATGTAGGAGAGTAGGGTCTGCTTTCTATGTTGACCCCCACTTTTTGCTTTTGCTTCACTGGTTTTCGACTTAGAAGTGGCTGTGGGCCTGCCAATCAGACCCACAGCCCAGCTGTTCTCTCTCTAAATTCATATTATGTACTTTAGGTGCATAACCCAAATGGTTAGGATCACCTTATTGGCCCCTGTATAGTGTACCTTAGGTACCCAGGGCATAGGTGTACCCTAGGCCTACCAGGGGCTGCTGCATGTATTGTGCCACCCCTGGCCTGGCCTTCCATTATGACACAACTGGCTGATCACTCAGCTGGGGCAAGGTTGTGTAATCACCCCTTGCTTAGGTGCAGTATTCCTATACCTACCTTATATATAGACACATGTGTACCTATCAGCCACTCCTATGGCAGGCCTTAACAATCCTGGAGGCAGAGTGCTTGGTAACATGTGAGATGGTGCTCTAGCATGAGCTGAGCCTGTCTGCAGCTTTCGGAACCATGTCCTTATAGCTGTTCTATGATATAGCCTACCATATACTTTTAAAGTACCTTATAATCTTAAACGGTTATGGTAACTATGGTTTGGCTTTATCAAAACATGTCGTGTAAGGTGTCTAACACTTTGGAATAATACCCCCATACCATTTCTGGCAATGAGGATATTATTCCTCCCTTCTAGAGGGAGAAGACATATTGAAACCTACTTACCCGGTTAAAGTTAACCAGAGCCCCAGCATCACAAAATGGATGCTGCTGCCACAGACACAAGTCTGACCTCCTGCTGCTGGGAGTCCTTCCAGCGAGGGAGGCTTGGACAATAGGTTTCCTGCCTTGGGAGGTGCGAGCACCACCCCAGACAGGGCTTAGTGTATTGGGGCAGGGAGGGATGAAAGAAACTAGACACTGCCTGGGGCACACAAGGTGTACCATGCATAGTCCAGTTCAAATCGGCGCTGGGGCACTCCAGCCCCAGCTCTGGCGCGAAACTGGACAAAGGAAAGGGGGTGTAACCACTCCCCTTCCTGGTCCCACCCATAGGAGGGACCTTGCAGGTAGCCCAGCCCACTAGCCCAGTATATCAGTAGGTAGCTGAGCCCTGCTAAATTAGATTAATCTGAATCTGCAACTTGAACAGAAACTCTGGACCTTCGACATTCGACCTCAGGAACAAGACTGAAGAAATCTCTCTTGTGGCCAAGGAGTGACCACCCTGGGCAACCAGGCACCATCCAGCAACCGTTGCTTGCTTTGCGACTGATCCTAAGAGGGACGACTGCAGAGACTGACCAGCGCCGTGACTTCCAGACACCTCTGACCCAGATCCACATCTGCAGCGAAGCTGAGACCCGTGGAGGCGACGAGGGACGTGGGACCGGCGACTTGGGAAAAGTGGCTAGTAACTGATTAGCGCGACTTCTGAGGCTTCCTCGAGGCTGTGCTTGGGGAATTGAGAAGCCCCCATCCTGAGCACCATCTGCAAAGAAGATCAGCTCCCCACACTTCACGTGTTCTGCGTGGGGCCCTTCTGCACCTGAGTTGCTCGACGTGTTGTCCGGTTGCTGGCCCGTTGGCTAGTGACCTCTGCGACGACGAACCTTTGATTTCATCTTGCTGGTCCGGCTCTTCCAGACTGGCACCCGCTAGTGAAAGAGAAGCACCCAAGACCTTCCTGGTCTGCACCAGAAGCCAGTCCTCCATCCTGCGTGGGTTCCGCTTGCCAAGGCTTGTTGGGTCCTAACTCGACATCGACGCCGCCAACAGCAAGAGCCTTCGTGGGACAGCTCGCCTCCTGGTCCTGGTCGTCCTCGACGCCTCCTGGTACCCGTGGCTGCTGCGACAAGCTTCACCTCTTCACCTGCATCTGCACGACATCGCCTGGTTCCTTCCCGGCTCCTGGCTGGTGACCTAGACTCTGTCCCTTCTGCTTGCAGGTATCCTTCCTTCTTGATTCCATCCTTGGGATCCACCGGACACTCTTCACTGACTGCCTGTCAGCAACTTTCCTTCAGGCATCCATAGGAGTCCACGACGAAACCAGACGCAAGTTCACACCTATGCACCCGCAGCCCGTGGGCTAGGTAACTTGAGTACTCCGGTGCTCACAAGGGTATTGACTATCCTAGGGTCTAGTTTTCAAGTCTCGACTTCCTAGCTATTCCAGAAGTGTCCTAAAACTGTTAAATTCTAATACCTACTATTTCTATCGACTTTTACGCATTACGCGTGAGTGTTTCCACTCTGCACCTGAATCCTGTGGGCCTCCCACTTCCTAACCTTTGGTAGTATAGTGTAGCCCCAGCGATTCCCTAGGCCTAGGCCTATCCTGTGTTTGTGACAGTGGTTCTTATACCACTTACTTAGTATATGGTTTGCGTGGCCCCTAGGGCCTAACTGTATTACTTACCTGTGTGACTTAATGTATGCTTAAATAAGACTGTGTTGCATTTACCTCGAATCTCATAAAGAGTGCTGAGGGTTTGACTAGAATAAATACATTCTATTTTTATATATATCAGTTGTGGTGTCCTTTCATTTGGTATTCAAGGGATTACAAATGGTATAACAGCTGGCTTCACATGCCATACAGAGTTTTAGCCTAAGACTGCTCTTGTCCATGCTACCACTAGGATAGCTGGTCTATAAGGTTGACTTTACAACCAATCACCATAAGGGTTGTTTGGACTGATACAAGGTGTACACTAGAATTAGTGACATCATATATCAGGCCAACTTCTAACACCACATTTCCCACGCCGGCCGCCGGGCGGAGATTTGGCGCTGGGCTCTTCCCTATTCACTTGCTGTTACTGGGGGAATTCTGGTAAGTTCCTTTTCCTCCGCTTAGTAATATGTTTAAATTCAGAGGGTCGCCACGTCGGATCTGAGGTCGTAGTCGGAAGAAAACGCCGGAGCGTTAAGGGGGAGGGGTTTCGCCCTCGCCTGTGAAGCTGGCCACGGAGGAGGGCGCCCGAGGCGCGTGTTCACGGGCAGCCGGTGGGACACCACGGACAGCATGCAGCCAGGCACCCTGGGACGGGCCCGGGGCGGACCGGTCGCCAGGCCCCCTCTCGGGGGCCAAGCACGTCGGTGGCGTACCTCCGTGGCAGGACCCGGCGAGGGACCCTGCCACGGGCGATCAGGGGGTCTGACCTTGTGGGGGGGACGAAGGGGAAGCGGAGCTCACCCTGCAACGGCCCCAGCCGCGTCCTGGGGAAGCCCCAGGGCGATTGACGATCGAGCGACCCTCAGACAGGCGTAGCCACGGGAGAAACCCGGGGCCGCAAGGTGTGTTCGAAGTGTTGATGATCAATGTGTCCTGCAATACACACTAATTCTCGCAGCTAGCTGCGTTCTTCATTGACGCGCGAGCAGAGTGATCCACCGCCAAGAGTCACGGGCAACTTTTTGAAAACGTTCGCCCACCTGCGGGCGCAGGAGAGGCAGGCGACGCAGTCTGTCCACTGCCCACGCGGCAAGACTTCCCGGGCGCCCTGTTCAATGCTTCCCCTCTGGGAGTCAGACAGCACCATTGGGAGAAAAAAAACATTGCCAGGCGCTCGGCCCGGTAGCCCACCTCCACCCGGAGGCGAGAGAGGGGGCTCCCAGAGCGACGGGAGCAGGCAGCCACGCAGCCGCCGGCCCCTCCCGGGGTAACCCAGGAGGGACGGCACAAATCTTCAAAACCCTCAGCCCGGCCACACGGGACCGGGTCGAACCGGGTACCTGGTAACGAGAGAGGGTCGCCCCACCTGCACGTCTGCCATCCGTCACTGGGCGGCCCCGAGCCGTGCCAGTGCGCTGGCGATCAGCCCACCACCACCCTCGCCTGGGTTGGAGGCACCGGAAGGTAAGAGCCAGGCGGCTCCCCATCCCGCACACCTCCCACCGAGAGGAGCCGGGGTCACCTCGCAGGGCCTCGGCCCCTTCTCTTATACGCCGCCCTGCCGCGCGAGAAGGGCCGCTCCTCGGTCACCCGGTCGGGTCGGGACTCGGATGGGCCCAGCCGGTGCCAGGGCCTTTTCAAAGGAGGGGTGGTGCCAGCCAGGGAATGCACTGCCATTCGGTTTCCGTTGAAGACCGTTCCGCACCCGAGCACCCCATGCGGCCGCAGATCGCTCCGCCAGGCAGGTCCGGGCCCTGTGGCTACAGTGCGTGCTTGCAGGAGGCAACGTCGGATGTCGGTGACTAGGTAATCAGTGTCTAGCGGGAGCACCAACAAGCCTTGGTAGCTGCAGTTGGATTTGAAGACGAAAAAGGAACAACGTTGGGACCAGCAAGGTCCAAGTGATTCGCCAACAACAGCAGTCATAGCAGGCCCTGAGCAAACAGGGCAGCCCACTGAAGCAGGAGAAGACCCTTAGGAGGACCTACGAAGCCACAGGAGTCGCAAGAGGAAGTCAAGAAGCTCACCAAAGATGGCGGCCCATGGTGCAGAGGATAGAGCAAAGACCCCAATCTTGGAGGGAAAAGGTGCTGGAGGCTTAAGCGATCTGTAGCCCGAAGATCTCTGAAGTGCAGAGCCACCTAGCCTTGGCAACACCAAGTCGAAGTAGTGCATAGGGGTTTCGTCCAGCGGTTCTGACAAGTGTTACTGCCTCAAAATTGCAGAGAGGACAGATTAGAACTTGAGGGAGTTGCAGAACCACCACGAGTGTTGCTGAGCCTCGGGAAGTCCATAGGACGACAGGAGCAGCAGACCAGTCATTTTTGTTGCTGTGCCTGCAGATGCAGGGGAGTGACTCCTTCACTCCAAGGGAGATTTGTTCGGGTGTCTTTGATGCCCACAGGTCTGTTGAAGAACCTGGAATAAGCACAGACAACGAAGAAGACTTGAAGACGAGACCAGAAGCAGCAGGAGTCTTCCTTGGTGCAGTGTTGGTTCCAGTCGAAGTACAACTAAGTCCAAGTGTTCAGACGATGGAAGAGCGACAAAGTTTTAGGGACGAGTCTTGGCCCATGAAGAATCTGAGGACCCACCCACAGGAGAGCCTTTAAATACCCTAAGGAAAGGGTTAGGACGACTTGGGGGGTCCCTCCCAGAGGAGGGGATGGACAGAGGGGAGGATACTCCCATGTCTTTTGTCCAGCTTTGCGCCAGACCAGGAGCCAAGGGATCTCTGAACTGTTTCAAACTGGAGTATGCAAGGAGGGAACCAAATGTACACTGGCAAGCACCCCCACCCTATACACTAAGTACTGTCTGGGAGGTAGTCACACCTCCCGGTCACAGGAAACCTATTGTCCCACCGTCCCCTGCTCGAGCCTGGCTCAAAAAGCAGTAGAGTAGGTCAGAATCGTGTTTGGGGCCAGCAGCAGCACTAGCTTGCTTACAGACCCTGAATGACTGAGTACAGAGGGGGTCCCCTAAGGAGCCCCCCAGTTCATAGGATCATACTTTCAACACTAGAATCAGTGTTTGGGTATGATTCCAAAATGTTTGATATCAAACATGACAGGGTTCGGTGCAGAAACTATATAGTTAGACATCTCATAATGATTGGTGTCCACTATATGTCGTAAAATGGCTGATCACAGATAGAAAGCCTGGAGATACGACTCCAGGTTTGCATGGGTGTCCTGCTCATGCAGAGGCACCCTCACACTTGTAACCAAGCAACCTGCCCTCAGGACAGAGGACCCTGCCATAGGTGTGACTTGTAGGTTTTAAGCACAGTGACCTTAGATATAAGGAAATGTATATCTGTCGTGAGAGGTGCAAGCACCAACTCACACAGGCTACAATGGCAGGCCTGTAGTCACAGTTTAAGTGGACTTCCATGGGTGTGGCACAATATATGCTGCAGTCAATGGGAGACCCCTGGCTTACCTTTGCCCTCTGTACGGTAGTCCCATATACTAGGGACTTACAAGGGTACACCAGTAGCCAGTTGTGGAGATAGCAAAGAACTTACCATATCAATTTAGGAGAGAAAGCGTAGTTGCTGGGGTCCAGATTAGCAGGATCCCAGCAGACTAGGTATAAAACACACGAAAAGCAAGTAAAAAGTGGGGATAACCACGAAAGCTAAACCTACTTTCCTACACAAGGGTAGGATGATCAATTTAGGATTACCTAACTACTGGACTGAATCCATGACTATTCCTACAGGTGCCACTAAAATAGTAAAAGGCAGGTATTGGCACATGGTCCTTGGTTCATAACTACATAGCACCCAAACAAAAAGACTGATTGATCTTTTTATATTCAGCAAGAGTGACCTCAAATTTCAGGACTTTAATATATAAACCCCCTCCTCGACTACGGAGCTACATATCAAAATTAGGACAGATTCCCTTGCACTTGCCTTGTTTACTAGTGTGTAGCCCACTGGGAATAATGCATCGAAACAATGCCCAATAGGATGCCAGGTAGCTAAAATTAAGGAACATTTATTATTGTTCTGCAGGTGTGACAAGAAACCCCACTCTGCAGAGGGCTGAGAATTGGATACTACAACCCAGCTTTTAAGGATATATAAACATGAAACTACCCCTTGAGTATTTTTTCGGAGACAAGATTCCTGCTAGAAGCATGGCACAAAAGATCTAAGACTTTGAAGGTAGATAAATAACTGTGTACATGCTGAGGTTTTTAATATTTCAACATATACTCTATTGGAAAGTGTATATATCAGATGTGAAATTTTGAAATGTAATTTAAATTGTATTGTGGCTGTTTGATTGTTTTAAGTATTTTACTATAATGATGATGGCTTTATTGTTTTGTATGCTGATGGATTTGTATCTGATCTAACAATAAACTACTATTACTATTAGCCCACAACACCTCCCCGAGTAGGCTTTGGACTGCTCTGCTTCGCAACTCTGAGACAATCAACCAATCAAAATATCTTTATTTGTCTGAGGCCATAAAAGGAAAGCATCATCATCAAAGTAAATACACAGATACAGATTCCATGAAAGCAAAGCGATGTCATCACAATAAATACACAGATGCAAATTCCGGAAAAATAATTTTTGGGCCAAAGCTTAATAGCAAGACAACATCATCACATTAAACACACAGACATATTCAGAGAGGATTATAAAGAAGACTCACAAGGTATAATCTTCTCTGACTTTTTCAAAAAGCATAGCGCTAATATTAACAGCAAAAGAGACACAGATGATGGACGGAATGCAAAGCAAATCAAACATTCATCCCAGTAAAGAAATCTGGGTTAAATCCATTGTTCTTTTGCTCAACATGCCACCACAGTTTGGACGCAGTCATATGCAAATCAGTCTTGACCCTATTACTCATGGTAACAGTCAAAACCTAACTGCCAAGCCAGGTCCTCCCTGGACTGGAAACAAGCATCCTAGGATTGGTTTCAGAGCATCACCCCTCATCAGCCAGGCTAGCTTGAATCCAGTGACACAGTGAGCCCAGGGCACACATCTGGGCATACCCGGCTCACTTGGGGTGAGAAAGCAAAAGACACACAGATGATGGAGGGAATGCAGAGCAACTCAAACTTTCACCACCAGTCATGAGATCTGGGTTAAATCCATCTTTCTATCGCTCACCATGCCACCCCAGTTTGGACCCAGCCATATGGATATCAGTATTGACCCATTTCCTCATGGCAGCAGTCCAGCCCGAACTGCCAATTCAGGTCCTCCCTGGACCGGAAACAAGCAACCTGGGATTGGCTTCAGGGCATCACACCTCATCAACCAGACTAGCTTGAATTCAGTTACACAGTGAGCCTGGGACACACGTCTGGCCACACCCGGCGCACTTAGGGCGAGAAAGCAAAAAACGATGGATTTAGGCCCAGATCTCTGTACTGGGGTGACTGACATTGATCAGCATTCCGTCCATCAATTGTTCTTTTTGCATTTGTCACCCCGAGTGGGACAGGTATACCCAGACGTGGGTCCCGTAATCTCCATGCCACTAGAGTCAAGATAGCCTGGCTGATGAGGGGTGAAACTCCGAAACCGGTGCTAGGATGTTTGTTTCCAGTTCAGGGAGAACCTGGCAGTTAGGACAAGACTGTTCCCATTGGAATGTTTTAGCCCAGCAGCAAATCTAAACATGGACTCTATATTTGCAAAATGCTGTTTTCTAGAAATCAATAAAGGAGTCCAGCTTAGAGATGCACTAAGCAAAATACCTAGATAGCTGAAGAATTTTACCTTTGATAAGCGAGAGTCCCTCACTGTGTAACACTTAAATTTAGTACATGGGCTGCCACAAGTCATTACGTATGATTTTGTCAAATTAATTTACAAATCCAGGCCATTCATAAAAGGAGAAAACTAAGTCAAGAAGAAGGTGTAAACAAATTGCCATTCGAGCGACGATGGGCGCATTGTCGGAATGGAGCAGGACAGGGATTTGTTTATTCCCCATTCGTGGAATTTCCTTTGCATTATAAAATTGAATTTGCTTCCTGACTAAATAGAGACATTTTTGTTTTGAGTAATGAGCCACCTAACCACCAACAGACATCAAGTTTTCTATTTTCAGTGTGTTTGTCTCCATCGAGAAAAGCCATTTGACTACTTCACAGAATGACCCTTAACCTCCCGGCCATTATGCAAACTTTAAAAGACTCTGTTCCTTATCTCACCTTTCCTTTCCTTCAAAATTAATTTATAAAGGTTTCTAGCCTTTTATGCTTCTGGTGCAAGATGAGGGCGGCATTTCAGGGTGTTCAACAGCTGTTTGTGGGCAGCAGAACTAGTTGCATTGAATCACCAGTACGGTGGGAGGCTCACGAGAAGGTCTACTTACAGATAAACTGTCTGAGATAGAATTATAAATGTTGTTATATTCAAATTGGTTTGTCGCTGGCCCAGACTCCTCCGCTAAGCAAACTATAAAAGAACCCAAAGTATTTATTATAAAATACAATGGGATCTACCTTATCCCATTTTAGCTTCTTCCTAAGAGAACTCCAAGTTATCCTTTCTACTCAAATTCCTACCCTTAGTCCAAATGTTTAATTTAATAATGAGAGGATTATGATCACTATCACAGTTGCTTATTATATTAAACTCTAAAAGGAGGCGGAAGTAACTCAGCTGTAAACAAAATATGATCAATGGTACTCTCCCCGCGGTTTCCCACAAAGGACAGGAAAAGTGTGTTTACTGGGCCACTTCTATCACTAGTGAAGCTTAGATTATCCTTAAAAGTAATACATTTAAGGCTTCACCATAAACCGTATGCATAAAATGGGTGGCAGCATCAATGAGTTGCTAAAACCACACACTTGATCATCATAATGGTTACATAAAACAAAGTTAAAATGTCCTATTCACATTATGCAAACAATGTATTTTACGTTTTGAAGAAAAAGAAAAAAAAAATTGAAACATTTTCCCAACCAGTCAATCACTTAGCACATTGACGGATTAAAAAATTACAATAAAAGTTTATTAACATACTAAATGGTTCAGCAGCAAAATGTGGCCTAACGGCTAAAGCGGTCAACCTCGAAGCTGGGGAACCGGGTTCAAGCCTAGGCAGGCACACTCTACTTCCTGTGATTCTAGGCAAATCACTTAATCTCCCAGTGCATAACAAAATCAATGTGTCTGTCTAACGCAACGGGTGCTCATGTAAAGCACTCCGATACCTTCAAGTCGAGCTCACGCTAAATAAAACTACCCCCCCCCCTCCAAAAAAGAGTAACAAGGAAATAAGGCAAGGACCAGCACTTCGAAGAGTGAAAATCTATACATTTAACACAAAAAAAGATGGCTAGATCCCCACCAGCTCTCCCTGAATTAGATGGCGATGCTGGTTGAAAAGAGGTGCACTAACCATCAATATAAAAATCTTCAGTCAACCAAGTTTCCTGACAGCAAATAATGTCAGAAAGATTAATAAAGTTAACCCTATCGGGATTCGAAATCTTTGGAAGTGTTCCATTAGATAAGGCTGAGAGGCTTCCCTACATGACTTACTGGAGTGATGATAGGCAGGTCCTCCTCATGCTGTGACTACTGAAAGCTCTGGTGTACAGTGCCACTTGGGAGGGGCTTGGAAGGAGGAACATCCCTTTTTGCTACAATGTATTATTCCTCCTGTATATGGCTCTCCTGGACTCCTAACACCAAGATGGGAGACATGTTGGAGAAACATCAATCCAAATCTTCCAGGGTAGTTAATGACTCAAACGAATGTTGTGTTGGTATAGCGATCAGCAGACTATTAGAAATGTAACAGCCATTACTCACTGCACCATTTGCCCTAGATAACACAGAAGGTCTTTAAATATAACCCAGATGTACCACCTGGATAAATGTATTATTTTTCTGAAGGGGTTATAGGTAACCCCACTTTGCAGGCTGAGAATTTAAAACTGCCACCTGGCTTTAAGGATATGTACTCCTTGTGTGTTTTTTTCTGTGTCAAAAAACCTGTAAGCTGCACGGCACATAAGATCTAAGGTTTTGAAGGTAGATAAATAATAGTGTCCATGTTTTTAATATTTGGTCCCTTAAAAAGTGGACATACCAGATGTGAAATGTCATGTATATGTATTGTGGCTGCTTGATCGCTTTCAATTTTAGTATCTTATTATCATGACAATGTTTTTATTGTTTTGTATGTTGATGGGTTTTTATTTGATCTAACAACAAACTACTATTAGCCCACACCACCTCCCCTGAGTGGGCTTTGGACTGCTATGCTTCGCTACCCTCAGCTGTCAACAAAATCAGGACTGCTGGGCCACTCCTGAAATGGGTCTCAGGGGTCTAGAAGTCCCTCGGCGGCTGCTAGGTTCTGGTACAGTTGGAGCCCCAACTGGACTCTTTGATGTCGGCACTGGTTGCAGAGTGTCAATTACCCCAGGTATTGGTAATGCACAGCTCTGGTCGGTACTGGTGCCTCCACACTCTGTGGGGAGACAAATTTGACCTTCAAGATCACGACAACCATTTCCCTGGTCAGTCGCTGCGCTGGTCAGGTTGGGCAGGTGCAAGTCCTTGGACTGGACTGTCTGCAGGGGAGTAGCTCCTCTACTCCCAGGGGCTTCTTGGACAGTTTGCGAAGGCTAGTAGTCCTCTGGGGTGCTTAGAGGCCACACAGCAGAATGACAAGATATTTCTTCTCAACTGTCGAGTCTTGAGGAGGCAAAGCAGGGGTTGCACCAAAACTGCACAGCCGGCACTCAGTTCTCAGGTTCAGCAGCTCTTCTTTGTCCTCTTTGTTGTTAGGTCCATTACATTTTAAGCTCAGGGGTGAGTGGCTTCCACCTTAATACTCAATTTAGGGGAATTAAGGAGAGTACCGGGTAGTAGCCAATGGGCTGTATACCAGTAAGGCAAATACACCCTATATATGACCACTTCCAGGGGGAAGTGGGCATAATCCTGATTCTAACAGGCTAATTCTCTCCACAAGATGGAGGATTCTAAAAAGTGGGTTCCACATCACCTGGCTCACCCTAGGGGTGGTGCTGGCTAAATGTGGGCACACCTCCTAATTTAACTTATTTTCTCACCTGTCTTGTCGCCAAATAGTGGGGACAGGACAGGGGGGTGGGCACATCTATCTGTAGAGGCCTGGGGTCACATAAAAAAGCAGAAGGGCCTTTGAAGCTTCACACCCTGGAATGTCCATCCTGCTTGGAGGACGTGTGAACACCTCTGCCCAAAGCAAGGTTTGTTACTGTCCTCCGAGAGCAAAGGCCCTCACCTGAGGTGGTCAGAAGAACAAGTTACTTCCCTTCGGTAAGGATGACATATATTGGTTATAGATATATCACCTTAGAATTACCCCCAGGCGTCAGACTGGATTCAGAGAATTTTTCTTCAGCAGTACCCTTGCACATAGGTACATGGCGTCAGTTGACTCCGCGTCCATCGTTGGTACCGTGGTCACCGGGATGATGTTGCAGTGTCTACTTAGACACCTCCCCTGCACACATACGTCAGTTCTGACACGACTTTCCATGCCAAAAGCGCAGAGCTATGAAAGACACTGACCACTGGTGCGCTACACTAGGGCCCTGCAAGGGAGTCCCTATCCCTAGAAGTTATTTCGCAGCGCGGGTAGGATGGGTGGGGTAGTAAGGAATCTATAACTCATCCATGTCTCTTACAGACACATTATTACCGAAGGTAACTTGTTAATCTGAAAGAGACCATTACTTATAGATTCTTTACCTTAGAATAGATACACCAGCAATACCAACCCCAGAGGAGGGACTGCAAACCAAGTTCACACCAGAAAGTCCTGGAGGACAGAACGGGCAAAGTAGCAATCCCTCCGGACTTGACTATCCATGCAGTAATGTCTGGTGAATGTGTGCATAGAAGCCCACGCGGACGCCTGGCAGATGTCAATGAGTGGGACTCCACGTGACAAAGCAGTAGTTGCTGCCATAACTCTAGTAGAATCAGCTTGCAGCTTCGTTGGAGGTTCCTTTTTAGATAAAGAGTAACAAATCTTGATACAAAGGACAACCAATCGAGAGATGGTACGCTTTTGCACAGCCTGACCTTTCTGGGCACCCACATAGCCAACGAAGAGTTGATCGTCCACCCAAAAAATCCTTTGTGCAAGTCAAGGTAGAAAGACAGCACACGTTTTGGGTCCAACCGGTGGAGTCTCTTACTTGGCCCCAGCCCTGTCTCCCCTCGAACCTGCTCCTGCGAAATCCCTGTGTGTCCTACAGCCAGCAACCTCAGAACCCCGGAGGATCTACCTGCCTGCCTTCACTTCAAAGACTGAATCTCCTGTGAACACCGGACTTGTTCAAACTGCAGCTTCTGGCTCCTGCCGGACACCGCGAATCCAGCTCACTCTGCACCCCATGAAGCCGACCCAAGCTTGAGTGGAAAAACACCACAAGGTGGTCTCCCCGGCGATCCTGACCCGAGATCCAGCAACCCCTGATCTGCCTCAAGCCTCCAGCCAACGTCTGCAGCCTAAATCCACAAGGCCCCCCTAACAGCGACCAGGAGCTGGTAAGAAGATCCGACTCCAAAAGGCACCCATGCACCCAACGCCCCACAGCCTTGTGTGACCCAACCGACAGTGCCTAACCAACCCTTAACTTCCCAACTTACCTCTACAAGTGGTGGTCGCATCCAGAAGTCCTTCGTCTCCCTGCCTGCAGTGATTTTGCACACCGGAGGTTCTCCGTGGAAAACAGGGCGCCCGACGTCGAAACAGCACTCTGCACCCAGCCGCCCCAGTGCCGCTGAGGGGGCACCTTTTGTGCTACTTTGTTTCCCCATTTGCCCTGACAACCCTAGGAGCTTTGCTCCCACAACCCAGTGGCCTGCTTGCCAGCAGCTACCAACCGGAGGCCCCCTATCCCCCATTGGATAACATTGGGCCTCAACACTCTTCACCCGGCCGCCCTAGTGCCGCTGAGGGTGCAACAACGGTGCATCATTGACCCTGGGGGACCCCTGAGTCTAACCCCAGAACCTTAACTCCCACAGTTGTTTACTGACCTGTGAACCGTTAACCTGTTTTCCTTTCATAGGATAACATTGACACTTTTTCTCCAAAAAGTTTCTACGTGTGGAGTTTTGACATCTAAAAATATTCTTTAAAAATCGCACAAATAACCAAAATGTGTTTAATCACCTGTTTGCAGGAAATGTCCCAGAGCTGAATCTAGGTATCCAGCACTGAGTTAGAAAAGTAACTTGAAAAGTAACTTACGTGCAATTAACTGGAAAAGCCCATTCATTTCAATGTACTGCTTCAAAAAGTTTCTAAGTGTGGAGTTTTGAAATCTGAAAATACAAAGCGCACTAATAGGGGACGTGGCCAAGACCCGAGACTCAATGGCCGCTTGAGCTTGTCGTGAGCACTATCCTTCCCCCAGTTATCCTGATGCCCCGTCATGGGAAAACACACCCGAGTGCGAGCGGCAGCTCCTCTGCAGACTCCCGCCGCCACCAATTTCCGGAGCCTGAAGTATTTGGTCCCAGAAGCAGTGGGCCTACTCGAACAGTGGAGCCGGGGACTAAATTTGATGGTCCTGCCGCTGAGAGGGCTAAGGCGCAGCCTGTTGTCCCGGCAGGCCCCAAGCACACATATCCTGGCGGACGGAAGCCCAGAATACGGAGCTCCGGGGTACCCCCGAGGCTGTACCTGCCCCAGTTGTGGAACTCACAGACCTGACTGCTAAAACTGGAGCCAGCGTGCAGCGGCCGGCCCAACGGCCATGCCCACGGAGAGGCTTTCGGCAGCATTTGTACGGACCCGAGCCAGCAGATAGCGAGGTGAAATCAAGGATTTTCACCGCGCTGGTAAGTCGGACCTCGCCTCGTAGCAGGCCATACAAAGGCTGGGAGAGAGCAGTGGGACGCCCGAGTAGCACCGAAAGCACCCAGACTCACCTACCTCGGCCGCCACCCACACGCCAGCCTACCATCCGGGGGAAGTGTGTTGGGGTCAATGGTCTACATTGCACCTCCGCCTACACCCACTTGTGGACAGACGGACAGAGCCTTGATCCTGTGGATATACCGTGTGAGCTTATAACCACTGCTGAACGCTGAGACACGCTGTCCAAGGTACTATAGTTAGAGAGTCACAATGGCAACGGAGAAGAGCAAAGCCTCTGGCGTGAAGGGACAAAGAGCAGTACAAACTAACAGACTTGACCGTTACACCCTCCCTAAAGATATGCTCCAGAGCAGACAATCAGGGGATGGCTCCGCAGGCGATCAGGGAGGTGAGGACCAGGAACAGTCATTAAAGGATGGTATGAAGGCAATCACCACTGGCCAAGCCGCCTTAGAACATAAAATGGACACCATTGCTATTGAGGTCAACCTCATCAGAGCCGATCTCACCAAGCTTAATGGGAAAGTCAAACAGGTAGAACTCACCACTACAAGTCTCGAAGACGACGTCATCCAGCTCCAGGGTCAAATGCAAGACATGCAAACATTTCGTAAAACCACTGAACTCAAGCTAGTGGACTATGAAGGGCGCTTACGCTGCAATATTCTGCGCATTTTAGGTGTGCCAGAGAAAGCTGAGGGACAGACGCCTGACCTTTTCATTGAAGAACTTGTCCTGCAGAATCTGAAACCTAAGGACCTCAGTAAGTTTTTTGTTATTGAAAGAACACACAGGGTTCCGGGTGGTCGTCCCAAACCGGGAGCTCCCCCACGCCCAATGCTGGCGAGAGTGCTGAGTTTCCGAGACAGAGATGTGATCCTCCAAAATGCCAGAATGGGAGCCCCACTTCGCTTTGAGAATGCGGACAGCTCCTTTTTCCACGACTTCACGCAACGAGTGCAGCGTCAAAGGTGATCCTTCATGGCGGTGAAACAGAAACTCAGAGATAAAGTTCTGAAGTACTCTATGTTATTTCCAGCACGTTTTCGAGTGGAAGCTGGGGGGAAATTTTGGTTCTTCGAACATCCAGTGGAGGCAGCGGACTGGCTTGAGTATCGAACGGAGCGAGCCACACAAGATTGCAATGCTGGGAGTGAGGCTTCCTTGCAGGGCCCTGGCAGATGAGGTTATCCTGGGAATGAGGCTTCCCTTATGCTTGCTAACTATCGGGTTTGGCTGGACAGGTAACGGGCTGTGATGGGGTCGGGACCCGGAGAGACGCCTCCCTTTTCTAAGACTGACTTTTGGAACTTTGGTGTGTGACCCACGTTGGGGATTCTTTCTTTGTAATAGCGGGGGGGGGAGGGGGGGGGAGAGATACGGGAAGCCACGTCCTCACATTTTCTATCAATAGTTCTTTTTCAGGGCGACAGGCACTCTGCAAGTTTCTTATGGGCAGTTCTGAGCACAGGGCAGAAGGGAGGGGGGGTTGTTGGGGGGCGGGGGGGGTCTTTAGGGTTGAGGGCAGATAGCACCTGAGCCAAGGTTAGCATTTTGAAAATCTCCTTCTGGAGGAAGTGGTTGAGGGCTCCGAGGTCTAGGATAGGGCACAGGCCTTTGTCCTACATGGGCACCAGAAAGTCGTGGGAATAGCAACCACGACCTACTTCTGGCACAGGAACCCTCTTGATAGCTCCCTTGGCTAAGAGAGCTAAAATATCCTAGCAGAGAAGCTCCAAATGATCCTCCGACATACAAACTAAACACGGTGGCATGGAGGGAGGACTAGTCTCAAAGGGGAGGAAGTCGCCCCTTAGGTGTATCTGCAAAACCGACTCTTCTGACATGATGGATTGCCAGTGGGGTGAGGGTGATAGCGAATCCTGCCAACCACTGGCCGCAGATGGGCCTGAAAGGTCAGACTAGGAGGGTTTGGAGGCTGCTGGGGGGGGTGGACTGGCCAGCCCGCTGGCTCCAAGACCCATGTTGCTGGGACCCACATCCATGCAGAGGCTGGGCAGCTTGCGTGGGCCGGTGGCTTGACTGTTTTGGACTTGGTGGGGTGCCCCTTGCATATCCACGAAAGGGACGAAAGGCAAACTGTAGTGGATGGGAGGATGCAGCGAGGCCCAAGGATCTGGCCGTAGCAAAAGAATCCTTAAAGCGCTCCAGCTCAGAGTATGCATTGTCACTAAAAAGGTGACGGCCCTCAAAGAGAATGTCTAACAGAGTTGACTGAACATCCCCCGAAACACCAGACGCCCTCAACCAGGCATAGCACTTTAGGGCTACCGACGTGGTAATCGCTCTGCCCAGTTAGTCGGTGTTATCCAGTCCACTGCGAATTGCGAATTTTGCTGCGTCTCTCCCATCTGCCACGGCTTGGGAGAAAACAGCCCGGGCCTCCTCCGGGCACTAAGGTAGCACCGTGCAACCATATCCCAGATGGTATGGGAGTATCGGCCCAAGAGGCACGGGGTATTCAGACAACAGTGCCAAGCTGGAGGAAGAGAACATGCGATTCCCAAGATGATCCAGCTTCTTGGATTCCTTATCCGGGGGTGTCGCAGGGAATGCGCCTTTGGAAGAAGAAACTTGGGACCACCAAGCTCCTGGGGGAAGGGTGTTGGGTGAGGAAAGTGTGATCGCAAGGAGCTGGGTTGTGGCTGGGGCAATCATCTGTTCCACAGGAGCCCTGTGCTGGGCTTGGACCAAGTGCCCTGAAGGAAGTTCGTGAGGGCTTCATTAAAGGGCAAGAGGGGTTCAGAGGAAGTTATTATTATTATTATTATTATTATTGAGTCTTGTATAGCGCGTGGTTACCCTTGGGCATCCCAGCGCTCGTCAAGAGTACACACCAAACCAGCAGAGCACCAAGCAGGGAACAGATGAGTCTTTAAAAGTTTGCGAAATCGCAAGGTGCCAGTTTCGGAGCGAAGGGCATGCGGAAGGGAGTTCCATAATGCTGCCACGTTGACGGAAAATCTTCTACCGCCAGTCCTGGCTTTTTTTACTTTCGCGACTTGCAAGAGATGTTGGTGGTCTGAGCGGAGGGCGCGATAGGCCTTATAAGGTTGGACCATACTCCGCAGGATAGGGGGCCCTTTTCCCTGCAAGATTTTGTGAGCCATGCAGAGTGCTTTAAACTTCACCCTCTCTCTCACAGGGAGCCAGTGGAGCGCCTTCAGCGCAGGTCGGGCTGACTGCCGCCTGGGAAGGTCTGTCAAAAGCCTGGCGGCAGCATTTTGCACTTGTTGCATTTTGTTTAGAGTTGATTCTGGAGCCCCCAGAAACAGCGCATTGCTGTAGTCTAGCCGTGAAATGATGAGACCCTGGATTAGTAACCTCCTAGTGGCCATCGGGAGGAGGGGTAGGATCTTCCGGGCTGACCGGAGCAGGCCGAAACACACGCCTGCGGTCTTTTTTGCGTGTGTCTTGAAGGATAGGTCCTGCTCCGGCCACACCCCCAAGCTCTTAATCTCCTGTTTTGGGGTAGGTGGCGCTCCCAGACAGCTAGGCCAGCTACTAGGTGACAAGGAGGGAGGGGAGGTCCCCAGCATCATCAGTTCGGTTTTTGAACCGTTAAGTTTAAGTGCTGAGTTGCACATCCAGGTGAAGACCCTGGCTAAACATGTGTGCAGCAGGTCGGGTTGGTTCGCCGGCTGGGGAAGCCCAACCACCAACTGGGTATCATCCGCATAGCTGATGATCTTGATACCCAGTGGCAGTACCACACTCTCCAGTGGGGCCATATAGATATTAAATAGTGTGGGGCTCAGCGATGAGCCCTGTGGCACACCACACTGGAGGGGAATCGATGTTGACTTCTCGTGGCCTTCCCAGACCTCAAACGTCCGATCTTCTAAGAAGGACGCGAGCCATTTCAGGGCCAACCAGGAGACCCCCACCCCCGACAGCCGCTGGAGTAACACCTGATGGTCTACGGTGTCAAATGCCGCACTAAGGTCCAGGAGGATCACTGCCACCGATCCCCCTGAATCCAAAATGCTCCTGGCATTCTCCACGACTGCCAGCAGGGCAGTGTCCGTCCCCTGGCCAGGGCGAAATCCCGTTTGGGAGTCACCCAAGAGAGAGTTGGATTCAAGAAAACCCGAAAGGCGCCTATTCACAAGTTTCTCCGCCACCTTGCTAAGGCCGGGGAGCAGGGAGATAGGCCTAAAATTAGCAAGGTCAGCGGGGTCCAGGCTGGGCTTCTTCAGGAGGGCCTTAACTACCGCTCCTTTCCAGCTGGGAGGCACAACTCCTTGAGTGAAGGATAGGTTCAAAAGGTCCGTCACTGGGCTGCCGATGGTAGAAGCTATCTGCTTCAGGTATTTCATCGGTACCGGATCTCTCGGAGACCCACTCTTCAGGGTCACCAAGACCCCAAGAGCCTCGTCCACAGTGACTGGACCAAAGGAGTCCAGCTCTAATGTCCTCACCCCAGGCTGAGACCCAGGGTTGCATTCGGAGGATTGCTCCTGCGCTAACCAAGGAAGGGACGCCAAGATGTTTTCTATCTTAGATTTAAAGAACGTGGCTAATTCTGAGCATTTTTCACGCGGGTTGTCATGAGTGACCGGAGGTTCGGGGGTTTGCAGAAGTTCTCTGATGACCTTAAACGACTCTTTCGAGGAATTAGAAGAGAGTCCTATTTTCTCCTCAAAGAACTTGAATTTCGCTGCCCGGATGGTGGATTTGTAGATGTTAAGTGCTGCCCGGTATTCACTCCGGTTCACTTCGCCCCAGTCCCTCCTCCAGATCCGCTCCTGCCTCTTGCAACCCTTCCTCAAAGCTCTGAGCTCTGGCATGTACCAGGGAGCTGAGCCCACTCTCTTACACCTGGTGAGTAGTCTTTTCTTAGGGAGGATAGCATCGAGCGAGTTGGTCAACCAGGTGTTTAAGTTCGCATCAGCGACTAGCGGGTCAGGCCCGGGGGGGGGGGGACGTGTCGCCTCCAAGTGTACTGCCCAGGTATCCACTGAGAGCCTAGACCAGGCTCTTTCCACCGTGTATACTCTAGGTGTAGGTACCACTGGGACATCAAACTGCCACAGGGCCGGAACCATAAAATGATCTGTCCAGGGCAGAACCAGCGCGGGCAGTACTTTAAGGCGTTCCGAGTTCAAAAAAATGGGGTCGAGCAAGTGTCCCTTCCCGTGCGTTGCACCTGAATTGACCAGGTTAATCTCGAATGCTTTCAGATCACCCTGAAGATCTACTGCCAGAGAGTCAGAGGGGTCATCAAAATGGATGTTAAAGTCATCTAGTGCCACAAAGTTGACTGTGGAAGAGGCAAGAAGCGCGACCGTTTCAAGAAAAGAGTTGAGGAAGTTGCCCATGGTCCCAGGTGGGCGATAGACAAGGAGGCCTGCCAAGGAAGCGGTATGCGACAACCGTAGAGAGAATTGACAGCTCTCACAGTCGCTCATCCCTCCATCCTGGACCTTACAGGTTAACGTATCCCTGTAAAGGATGGCAATTCCACCTCCCCGCCCTACTGGTCTATCTAGGTGAGATATAAGAAAGCCTGGTGGAAGTGCTCTGACCATATCCGGGCCGGAGCTGGAAGAGATCCAGGTTTCTGTTAAAAACAAGACGTCCAACTTGTGGTCGAGAATGAGGGAATTAATTTCTGTCGCATGACTAGGGAGGGACCGACAGTTCAACAGGGCCATTGACAACAAACAATTGTCTTTGGCCGTTACCAGACCCGTATTACAGGCCCCGCAGGGCAGGAACGGTTGCCCTCCCTCGTGAACATACCTACATGCGGCGAGTTTCGGTGGCCGCCAAAGCATGAGCTCATCCCTCGTGTACCTGATGAAAGCCGGAGATGGCATCCGTGAGTCGGGCAGGGGGACCGGCCCTATGCCCGTCTGGGCCCGGACTGGCACAGACGGGCTGAACTCTGGCGTAACTCCGGCGTCAGTCCGGCGTGACCGCTGCGCGGGACCGCTGCGCGTCAGCATGGCTACCTATAAGCACGCCTAGCGAAATAGAAAGGGGACTAGAGCGCGCGAAGGATCACCCACACCCAATATGGCCGCCACGAGTCGGGGGAAAAGGACCCGCAAAGTGCGGTGTTTTTCAGGCAATTATAGTGCAGGTTAGATGTCAGCAGTGCGAGTATGCGACGCCAGGCTTAAAAACAGGGGATAAGTGTCCAAACACAAACTAAAGTAAAAGACAAAAACGGGTCATTAAAAACACAGAGCTTCCACAGACAAGCGCTGCAAGTATGGCGACACCGCTGGAATAGGGCGAGCTGCCAAGATTTACCTACCTATAAGCACGCCTAGCGAAATAGAAAGGGGACTAGAGCGCGCGAAGGATCACCCACACCCAATGTGGCCGCCACGAGTCGGGGGCAAAGGACCCGCAAAGTGCGGTGTTTTTCAGGCAATTATAGTGCAGGTTAGATGTCAGCAGTGCGAGTATGCGAGGCCAGGCTTAAAAACAGGGGATAAGTGTCCAAACACATACTAAAGTAAAAGACAAAAACGGGACATTAAAAACACAGAGCTTCCACAGACAAGCGCTGCAAGTATGGCGACACCGCTGGAATAGCTGCCGGTTGAAGCACCTTCGTCAGGAGGTTAGTCCTGACTGCCACTTTAGGGAGCTCCAGGCCTAAGGCCTCGGCTGCCCTACGTACCACCCCTGCATAGAAAGCTCCCTCTTCCATAGCCACAGTAGGGGAAGAAAGCAAGTCAAGCTCTGGGCTAGCCAGACCACTGGCGTCACCCAATTCCTCTCTCCAGTCCGGTTCTTCCAGCTGGTCTGTCAAAGGGTCCAGCGACCCCTCCGAGTCCTCAACACCACCCTCAGGGTGATAGGGAACACCTGGGATAAACAAGGCAACAAAAGTACCCTCATGCGCAGGATTTGACGTCGGCCGAGGGCACGGCCTGCACAGGGGTGTCATCGCCAGGGAAAGTTGAGTAAGTTTGACGGGCATTGATACGGATCCAGGCCTGGATCCACGGTGCCCGCCGGGAATGGAACCGCCGGCATCGAAGGCCCAGGGTCCCCAACTGGCACCAGTGGAGTCCGGCTGCCCAAACACACAGCTGAGGGCTTCGTAGAACGTACGAAGCTGGACAGGGGACGCCCCAATCGTACAGTTTAGGGAAAGAACACTGGTGTTGGGGATCTGGTTGGCAAGAACCCAGCACACTTTCAGATTGCACCAGATACCAAGCAGAAAGTGGGGGGTACAGCAACAAAAAGCTAGTTTCCTAAAATACCCAAGCAGTACCACCGAAGGAGGAGGGTCTCTGTGGTGTGGGCAAAATTCCCTTTAAGTCAGACCTGGCTGCCAAGCCAGTAGTGCTTCATGAACATGTGCACTGATGCACACTTAGCAGCCTGACGGGTGCTCTGAGAGCTAATGCAGTGGTAATAGCCTTCGTACGATGAAGAAAGCCCAGAGTAATTCTTGAGGCTGCTTCTTGGCCAATGCATAGCAGATCCTAATGTTGGAATAAAAATGTTTTAGCGGAGTTCTCCATGCATTGTTTGTCTTAAGCTAGCATTAACGGCACCATTTTATATTCGGCCGCCATCTTGAGCCATTATCGAAACTAACTTCTGTCTCCCTCTCTCTGCTCCAGCTGAAAGCAGCTGCAATAGTTTTTGGTTCTCAAAGGTTGAGCTTCGCTGTGCTAATGAATAGGCTTTTCTTGTCAGTACATACCTTTCCCATTAGATAGGCCTGCTCCCACCCTAAGAGCGGTGGGCACAGGCAGAGTGACCTTGGCGGTGAGATAGCATGTGTCTGTTTAAGGATCTAAACCCATCCTTCTGTATCTTCTATGTTCACCAGCAACCAATTGGAAATTTCCAGTGAGGGTGTGTCTTTATTGGTTCTGCATTGTACATTATGTATCGCCATTCTTGCTGAAGTCAGTCCCTCTGCATTAATCCACGGAGGCTGGTCAGACCGGACTCCACCAGAGTGCACCTGAATAAAATATACTTGGTTTGTATTATCTACTGTCTGATCGACTCTTCATTTGTTTGGAGGGCTGAGAGGTGGTCGTGAGTGACCCAGGTGACCCATATCAGGTCACTTCCTTCACTAATGCAGGAGACTATTCACCTTAATGAAGTCAAAAGGGAGAGGATGTGGCCTAATGGCTAGAGCAGTCGAGCTCGCAGCTGGAGAACCAGGTTCGAGTTTCTGCAGGGATGCACAGCAGCCTGTGATTCTGGGCAAATCACTTAATCTCCCTGTGCCTAACAAAAAAAGAAAGAAAGAAATGTATCCCTCTATCACACAACTGGTGCTCATATAAAATACTTGGACATATTCCGGTAGAGTTCCCACTATATAAAACTCCCAAAAATAAAAAAACAAACAGTCCTTTTCTGCACCACCTTATCTTTCTTTGACCCAAAAAAAACCACATAGGCAAATCATGAATGTCCCTAGTAAAGCCTGCTGATAGCACCTATGCATGGTGAAGGAGCACCAAACAATCTGTAGTGTTAAGGCCAGTGCATTTGTCTGCATTCTGGTGATCATGAATAGTTTTAACCAAGGAGGCCCTGAACTCATACAGGGCTGTCAGCAAGATCTTGCTGACCATGTCCTACAGGGCATACGTATAACGGCCTAAAAAGGCAGACCGCATTAACTCACTTCAATGCCAAACTGGTAGAAGAGAACATTCACTTCCCTAACTCCTCAATCCTTTCCAACTCAGTGTGGAGGAGTCTTGGGGAATGCATTAGGATTCCATTTGCTGGTAAAGGCCTGAACCACGAAACTCTTAGGAGTAGAATGCTGCTTAAAATAATTAGAGTCATCCAGTGCTAGTCTATGAAATCTGGCCACCTTTCTATTCACTGGTGGCAAGAGAAAGACTTAGCCCAAGTCCCCATAAGGGTGCTGATCAGGGCTATATTATTACAATATTTCTTCAAAGTTTTGGAGAGCTATGTTAATTCGGTGACCACGGACTTTGTTGAGGCCAACCATCTCCTTCACCCAAGCCAATCGGGCTTTAGAGCCAATTTTAGCACGGAGACTGCCCTCCTGGAAGTCGTGGAAACTATTAAAATCACTTTGGACAGGGGGGCAGGGCAGCTCTGGTGCTGCTGGATCTCTCCGCGGCCTTCGATACCGTGCCCCACAGTGGACTTTTAGGCTCCAAGAGGGCGGGATTGGAGGCACGGAGTTGAGATGGTTTAATTCCTTCCTGAACAACCGCCAGCAAACCATTTGGTGCCCGCCTTTCTCAGCACCCATTTCTCCTATGAATGTGGAGGTCCCTCAGGGCTTGTTTCTTAGCCCCACTTTGTTCAATGTTTATATGGCGCCTCTAGCGCGTCTCGGAGAGAACTATGGGGCTAAGATAGTGTCATATGCTGATGACACATTTGCTGTTCATCTGCGGGAAGAGCTCAGAATTTAACAGTTAAGGAAATCAACACATGCTTATCAGAGGTTTTCTATCGACTTGGGAAAAACCAACTGAAGTGCAACTCTGAGAAGTCAGAGATGATGTTCTTCGGTTCTCGGTCCTGTGATCTATGGCATCATTGGTGGCCGCAAGACATGTCACCTCCCACTGCAGCCGTTCAGAGTATAAAAAATGTAGGCGTCAAATTTGATGACTCTCTCTCAATGAAGGTCCAGTGGCCGGGACCTGTTTTGGGATGCTGAGTAACTTACTGCCTCTTCTCCCGGTCCTCCACCGGAAGACGATAGTCCAAGCTCTGGTGGTGTCGAGATTGGACTATGCAAACGCTCTGTATCTTGGCCTTCCTGAATTTATACTTGGGACCCATATCTTGGGGATAGACTGCACCACTATATTCTGTGCCTAACTCTGAGGTCATCCGCCCAGTCACTGATCATTACCCCGCGTATCTAGCTCTCTCGGAGGGGTGGCAGATCTTTCCAAGTGATGGCCTCTCTCCTCTGGAATGGCCTGCTACTCGCATTGAGGAAATCCCAGGATCTCCTCACCTTCAGAAGGAAATTAACAACTTGGTTATTCCAACAGCAGCCTTAAACAGGAGTACGTTGGCTCAGTGTTGCGGGTCTTTTGTTCTGAGCCGCCGGGACGCTCCCGGGAGTAACCGTGTACTTAATAAATACCTGCTAACATAACATAACAAATGGAAGTAATGGCGCAAATGAGACTAGCCCAGTGTTCAAAACCTTATTTAAGATTTGTCTTAACTTTGTCATACGGCAAATGTAGGCCCAGGACCTCAGCTAGCCAGTCTAATCACAGCAGCTGAGGCACTCTCCTCTGATGGAGTCCAAAAGGCAAATTCAACCCTGTACCAGGAGCCAGATCAATCCCACTGGCCTCCTCTAAGTCCATATAGAAAGTATCCTCATCGTAATGCGAGGCTGAATCATTCCCATCATCAGGCGGTGAAAAGCTATGGCCAAAATCCAAGCCAAAAAGACAGTGGGGTCTCTGAGGATGTCTGCATGGCTGAGGAAGTGTTTTGACTAAATCAGAATGTATGGGAACCAAGTGCGCTGGAGTGTAGTACAGGAACCTCACTGGGGTCGAAACATATTGAGCTATGGGTCGGACAAAAGAGTCAGCATGGGTGCAAACTCTGGCGGCATAAGAAATGGTGTTGATGAAGAAAGGTGCTGATACAGTTCTTGGAGCTGGAATGGAAGTCAGCACCGGGTTGGTGCGGAACCCAAAGTAGGTTCTTGGGGCTCAAACAATGCCAAAAATAGATATAGCAGCAGTAACCAGACTGGAGGTCCCTACGGATTCTTACAGCCCTAAGGCTCACCTTAGAGAAACTAGTAGAGTGTCAAAAGAACAAGTTACTTACCTTCGGTAACGCTTTTTCTGGTGGATACAGTATCTGCCTGTGTATTCCTCACCTTGTGAATATCCCCTGCGCCAGCATTCCACGTCGACGTGGGCGATGTCATAATACATCGGCTCCGCTCGCGACTCCGTATGACGTCACCGGAGCCATAAGAGGTCCACGTCGGCGTGATGACGTCAGTTCCACCCATTTTTTCCGTGCCTTCGAGGCGAACAGGTGGACCAACGACAGACTCAAAGTATACACAGTATACAATATACCAACACATATACACAGTATACAAAGGAAAGGAATGCTAAATAAACAAGCATTTCCTACAAATGTACAAGAAAGTATAAAAACATATTAACAAAACCTTTTTCATGGTATACAAAGGTGGACAACGGGGAGGCGGGTGGGTCAGTGAGGAATCCACAGGCAGATACTGTATCCACCAGAAAAAGCGTTACCGAAGGTAAGTAACTTGTTCTTCTGATGGATACATCTGCCAGTGGATTCCTCACCTTGTGAATAGATTCCCACAGCAGTCCCCACTCCCGGAGGAGGGTGTCCACCTTCCTATACCAGAAAGTCTTTCAAGACAGAGCGCACGAAGTGGCCCTCCCTCCACATCTCAGAATCCAAGCAATAATGCTTTGCAAAAGTATGGAGGGAGGCCCAAGTCGCGGCCTTACAAATATCTGCCACAGGAACACCCCGGGCCAAAGCAGATGTAGACGACTTTGCTCTAGTCGAATGAGCTCTAATGCCCTCAGGAGGAGTCTTATCAGCCAGGGCGTAGCAGATCTTGATGGCAAGGATTATCCATCTCGATAGTGTGCGCTTGTGCACCGCTCTACCCTTCGAATGACCAACGTAGCCAATGAAGAGTTGATCATCAAGACGAAAGTCTTTAGTCCTGTCCAGATAAAAACTCACAGCCCTCTTCGGGTCCAGGCGATGGAGTCTTTCCTCCTCCTTGGAGGGATGAGGAGGTGGATAGAAAACAGGGAGAGTAATAGACTGCCCCAAATGAAACGGAGTAACAACTTTTGGCAGGAAGGCAGCCCTGGTCCTGAGAACCATCCTTTCAGCATGTAAAGTAAGAAAAGGAGGTTTGGAACTTAGAGCTTGAAGCTCACTCACCCTCCTTGCCGAGGTTATGGCTACAAGAAAGACCACCTTAAAGGACAACAGCCTCAAAGGACAGCTATGTAGAGGCTCAAATGGGGAACCCATTAGAAAGGTTAAAACAAGATTAAGGTCCCACTGAGGCATTACAAAGGGAGTGGGAGGAAACATGTTCGTAAGGCCCTTGATAAACCTCAGAACAACCGGAGATTTAAATAGTGACGGTTGATCTGGAAGGCATAGAAAAGCTGATAAGGCCGAAAGATAGCCCTTGACCGTGGCCACAGCACAGCCCTGCTGAGCCAAGGAAAGAGCAAACTGGAGCATATTAGAAAGATGGGCTTTTAAAGGGTCAATGGATCTCTCTCCACACCATTTTAAAAACTTAGACCACCTGTAAATGGACTTGGTGGAGTGTCGCCTGGCCGATAAAATAACGTCCACCACATCAGGTGGAAGAGAGAAAGAACTCAGGTTGCCTTGTTCAATCTCCAGGCATGAAGGTGTAAGCTCTGGAGGTGGGGGTGTAGAACCTGCCCTTCCGACTGCGAGAGGAGGTCTGCCCTCAGAGGGAGACGGAGCGGAGGGCACGAGGAGAGGTGGAGAAGATCTGTATACCACACACTTCTTGGCCAGTCCGGGGCGACCAATATGACTTGGGCCCGGTCTTGGCGAATCTTCCTCAGAACCTGAGGAATCAAGGGTATGGGAGGAAACGCGTAAAGGAGTCGTGAGCTCCAACTCAACTGAAACGCGTCCCCTGAAACGCGTCCCCCCAACGCCCCCTGCATCGGAAACTGGAGACTGCAAAACGACGGGCAGTGCGCGTTCTCGCGGGTGGCAAACCGGTCCACCCGAGGGGTCCCCCACGTCCGCAAGACGTGACGAACCACCTCCGGATGGAGCCTCCACTCGTGGTCGGCGGAGAACTGCCGACAGACTGTCCGCACGTACGTTCAACACACCGGCCAGATTTGCCATCAGACAAATCTGATGGTCCTGAGCCCAGGACCATAGACGCAGGGCCTCTCTGCACAGACAAAGAGACCCCACTCCTCCCTGCTTGTTGACATACCACATCGCGGTAGTGTTGTCCGTCAGGACTTGAATTGACCGACAGCGAAGGGAAGGGAGATAGGCCTTGAGCGCCAAACGAATCGCCCGCAATTCCAGAAGGTTGATGTGAAGCAACCTTTCCTCTGGAGACCAAAGACCCTTGATCTCCAGATCCCCCAGATGAGCACCCCACCCTAAGGTGGATGCATCCGTTATCACTGTGGCCACCAATGGAGGCAGATGGAAGGGCTTTCCTTGCGACAGATTGCCCTCCACGCTCCACCAAGATAGATCCGCTGCAGCTTCTCTGGAGATCCTGATCGACTCCCTGAGATCCCCGTTGTGCTGATACCACTGCTTGCGGAGGCACCACTGGAGCGCCCTCATGTGCCAGCGTGCATGATTGACCAACAGAATGCAGGAAGCGAACAGACCGAGCAGGCGAAGGACCTTCAGAACTGCAACAACCGCTCCATTGTGGAATAAAGGGACTATCTCCTGAATGTCGAGAATCCTTTGAGGAGGAGGGAATGCTCGACACACAGTAGTGTCCAGTACCGCCCCTATGAACAGGTTGCGTTGAGAGGGCACCAGGTGAGATTTGGGCACATTGATCGAAAAACCCAAGTCGAATAACAGCTGAGAGGTTACCTGCAGATGATGCTGCACCATCTCTGGGGACTCTGCCTTCAGAAGCCAGTCGTCCAGGTAGGGAAAAACCGGAATCCCTGACCTCCTGAGATGAGCAGCCACCACTGCCATCACCTTTGTGAAGACTCGAGGTGCGGTAGTAAGACCAAACGGGAGGACCGCAAACTGGTAATGTTGCGACCTAACCGTAAAACGGAGATACTTCCTGTGCGACTTCAGGATTGGGACGTGGAAGTACGCGTCCTGCAAGTCGAGCGACACCATCCAGTCTCCTTGCTACAACGCTTGAAGAACCTGCGAAAGGGTCAGCATCTTGAATTTCTCCTGTTTCAGGTAAAAGTTCAAGATTCTGAGGTCCAATATCGGACGCAATCTGCCGTCCTTCTTGGGAATCAGAAAATCCCGGGAGTAGCATCCCTGACCCCTTTCGTGCTCCGGAACCACCTCTATTGCACCCTTTTGGAGCAAAGCCAGAACCTCTTTCTGCAGGAGAAGCAGATGGTCCTCTGAGCAGTAACCTTGACAAGGAGGGTAAGGGGGAGGAAACTACCGAAAGGGCAGGGCGTACCCAGTCTCTACGAGGTTCAAAACCCAAAGGTCTGTTGTAACAGATTTCCAACAACGTAGAAAGTAGGACACCCGACCCCCCACATGTCTTACATGATCCAGGATGGGGGATCTAGGGCTGCTTCCCTGAAGCCTCATTGGGAGTAGAGGAGGAGGAGGAAGAGGAGGGGTTGCGTCCAGAACCTCTCCGACCCCTTTGCCTCCCTCTATAGGATTTATAGAGGGGATTCTGCTGCTGCTGCTGCTGCTGTTGTTGCTGAGGCTGCCGGTAGGAGCGAAAAGACGATCTTCCAAAGCCCCTAAATTTGCTAAAACTAGAACCCTTTGCAGGAGCCTGCAAACCCAGAGACTTTGCTGTTAATCTGCTGTCCTTGAATCTTTTCAGTGCAGAGTCAGCCTTCTCACCAAACAACTTCTGCCCATCAAATGGCAAATCCACTAATGTGGTTTGGACATCCGAGGAGAATCCCGACGAACAGAGCAATGCCTGCCTTCTTGCAGCTATGGAGGAGCCCATAATCCTCGCCACCGAATCCGCCGTATCCAATCCTGACTGGATGACCTGTCTGGCAGCGGCCTGAGTGTCCGTAACCACCCCCAAGAAGGATGCCTTATCGCCCTCGGGCAGCTTAGGGGCCAAAGTCTTCATTGAGTCCATCAATGCTTGTATGTAACGCCCCAGCAAGCACGTGGCATTAGATTACTTTAATGCCATACTCCCTGAAGAGAAGGACTTTTTAGCAGCCTGGTCCACCTTCTTAGACTCCCTATCTGCGGGTGACTGAGGGAAAGCACCCGAAGCATGCTTTGAGCAGGATGCCTGCACAACTAGGCTCTCTGGAGACGGTTGAATTGATAGAAAGTCCGGATCCCCAGGCGCCACCCTATACCTTCTTGCAACCTGTCTGGAAACCGCCGGAGAAGAAAGAGGTTTCCGCCATATATCCAAAACAGGCTCCAAGATGGCCTCATTAAAGGGCAGAAAAGGCTCTGAAGTGGTCGTAGGAGAGTGCAGAACCTCCGTCAACAAGTTTGATTTATACTCTGCCGTGGGAAACTGTAAATCTAACAGCTCTGCAGCCTTTTTGATCACAGTATGGTATGGAGCCAATTCCTGAGGCGGAGAGGATCTTGCCGATGTGTGCTCCCATTCTGGGGTAGTGTCCAGGCCACTAGCCTCTTGTATGCCCTCAAAATCATTAGAGGATGTGTCCACCTAACCTTCCTCTACCTCTTCTCTGTACCTTCCTTCTTCCAATACTCTCTGGGCCTCCCTTCTCGATCGAATCCGAGGAGCCGGTGTCGTCGACGTCGTACGTGGCGTCGGTGGAGCCAGAGGTGTTGGAGTCGGCGGCGTCATAGATGGAGTCGGTGGCGCTGGACGCGGCGCCGATGGAGTCGGCAGCGGCGTCGAGGAAGGCTCTGAAGTCTGATGGTCCATCCGAAGTCGTGTCGGAACCCCAGACGGCGCCGGAAACTGCCACGAAGGCGCCATCGGCAGAAAGGGCATGAAGGGGGCCTGAGCATAATGCTGCGACACCCTCAACGTATAAGCCATAGGCCCCACGGGACCAGTTGGTGCTCCGGATGGGAAGGCCGCCCTATTGAAAATACCATACATGGCATTCAAGAACTGAGATGAATCAGTACCTGGAGCAGGAAACTGAGGATAAGGCACTGAACCCGTATCCCTCTGCGGAGTACTTGGCTGAGGCGCCGCAGTGTCCTCCACCGGAGCCATACATTCTTTCGGAGTCGGTTCTTCCTCTCGTTCCTGATCCGAAACAGGCACCTGATCCGGAGACGACGCCGGAGACGGCGCCGAGGACTGCGCCGGTGAATGCGCCGGAGCCCGCTTCGGCGACGGAGAATCTCTCGGAGTCTTTGTGGGAGAAGGAGAAGGTGAAATGTCCTTACTCCGACGACGCCGAGGTGAAGTCGACCTCGACTTCCTGCTCTTCGAGGACCGGCGCCGTGAAGAGTGTTTCCTCTTCTTATGATGTCTTCTTGACTTCGACGATCTCGAAGTCGACGACCCCGGCCTCGACTTCTCTTTCTTTCTCCCTCTCTTCTCCTTACCTATCTTCGCCATAAACAATTTGGCCTTACTTTCCTTTAAAGCTTTAGGGTTCATTCTCCTACAGCATTCACAGTCTTCGACATCGTGGTCCGAAGAGAGACACCACAAACAGTCTTCATGTGGCTCCGTCATGGACATATGTCCGCCACATTCCCTACAGGGCTTAAAGCCCGACTTCCTCGTCGAAGACATCACCGGATTTTGTAACAGAAACACCTTAACACTACAAAGTAGCAGGAGTACCGGAAAAAAACGTTGCGCGTCGACGGCGCGGAAAAAAGGGAACTGACGTCATCACGCCGACGTGGGCCTCTTATGGCTCCGGTGACGTCATACGGAGTCGCGAGCGGAGCCGATGTATTATGACGTCGCCCACGTCGACGTGGAGTGCTGGGGAAGAAAAATTCCGTGGAATGCTGGCGCAGGAGATATTCACAAGGTGAGGAATCCACTGGCAGATGTATCCATCAGAAATATGCACCGTAGCTGCTTTAAAGGACTCAACCTGCTGCAGCCTTGCTGCTTGATGACAGCCATAGATATTAGTGATGCATTTGGACGAGTGGCACCTAGAAACCCTGCCGTCTTCTCTTTGGACAGACATTGGTGGGATGGGGTTGAGCCCTGCGTTAACTTTTACGCAACTTTGATGTAAACTTACTGGATGGTTTTGATTGCGATGAAGACCTGGTACAGGAGCAGCCTCGAGAGGTGGAGTGGGTCAGCACTCTTGACTTGGAGCAAGATTTATGTGAGGTCCAAGACTTCTTATGATGTTCGGAGACATACAGCTTTACTGTCCCAGGATCACCTTTGGGTGCATAAAGGCACATTCTTCGAATGACGGAGTCATGCCACGAGCCCAATCACCAGATGTACACCTTGGGAGGGTCTGTCACCAATATCTGTTTCCAATAGTCACAGCACAGTTTGAAACCTGTAGTCTTTGGTGGGGACACTATCCTGTTGAACAGTAGAAAGAATAGAGTGAATACGCTAACCGACATAAGAGGGAGTGGCGCTCCAACTCCATGTCGGATGAAATGAACGGACGTCCATGCGCAGGCATGGTGCCCCGTCACTTCGTGGAGTACTAGATCTGCTCCCTCTTGTATCCAGGACAAATAAGTGGATTTCAAGGGTCAGTTGGCTAACCTCCTGTGTGCCTACAGGGAGAAGATTAGCCAGGTCTGTTGGCTCAGTGGATTAATGCATGCATTCCAGGGACCTGTGTTCGACCTCATGGTCAGAGGTTCAGATCCCGGAAGGTCCACTCAGCCTTTTATCCATTGGAGGTCGATAAAATGAGTACCTACGAGGGCAGGTGTACCAGCCGCTGCAAATCGATGCGGGGTGTGCGTCAAGGTTGCATTTTAGCCCCACACCTCTTTACCATCTATATAAATGGCTTGGGTCAGCATCTGGAGGAGGTGGATGCTGACGTTCCACGCATAGGAGAAGCGAAGGTACCTGCCCTCCTATATGCGGACGACACTGTCCTCATAGCTCGTACTGGAAGGGGCCTGCAGCATTTATTGGATGCCTTTGGGGCATTCATGGACAGGCTAGACCTCAAAGTGAATGCTAAAAAATCTCATACTATGGTTGTTGGTGTCGGACTTGCAACTGATGTGCCTAATCACAAAATACAGTTCCCCAGGAGTGACGAATATATCCCTCCCCTCTTTAAGGATACAATCTCCTCAATGTTATATTTAATTACACTAGAGGAAGATTAATATCCCCAAAAAGTGAAGAGACCCAACAGGACACTATGTACAATGTTCTGTGTCTCAAACGATTTGGCTTGGTACCCTCCAATGGACGATATCTGGAGAAAGAGACAAAAGAAAAGACAGGACTGTATGCACATAAGGAGGTCTGAGATGCAAGAAATAACTGAATAGCGGTAATACTTAAACACTAGGTTGTGTACCATCCCATACCTTACCTTAGGCACCCAGCAATGATTCCGTCAGACCATCAAGGCGTACCTAGAGGTCTCTTCACAACTGAAAAGTCAAAAGATGAATGTCTGTTTAACCACAGCACAGACAAAAAGCCAAAAAACACAAACGTGGAATAGTTCTCTTCTGATGCCAACTCTGGTGCTTAGAATTGTCATTCAAAAATACATGGAAAACAAACGAAGAGTTTTGAGAATACTGCGTCGCTTTGTTTAAAGGGAGGGTGGTGGAAAAGCTTGCTAATCTCCGGAGGTTCAAAAGTCTATGAACAGGAGACACAAGTTACACGGGCAGATTTCTGTAGATGGAAAAGGGAAAACGTTCTTTATCCGGTTACGACGTATTCCTCAAACAAAACAGGAGCAAGGTCTAAAACATGAACTCGTGAAACTCCACAACGATTTGCTGTTCCAGGCGAGTTTATTTTGTTATATTTCCCAGAGGGGATCAGGGTCACGAAAAAGGAGCCAACGCTGGGAGGTACTCGGGGCGATGGAGATTTGCAGAACGCTGTCAGGCTGAATTATCTTTCGCACACTGAGCTGGTTAATTGTGGGCGTGTAGCAGCAGAGCGATTGCTGACAGTCTAAAGGAAAACAGGTGTGATGTTACGAACCTCCACACACCGAGAGTATTTGGCAGCGAAGAAAAATGACGAGGACAGGGATCCTGGAAAGTTCACACGAAGTTCCGATTCCAAGGCAAAAGGAAATTTTTTCCGGCGACCAAATCTTCAAGGGAAAGCACAACAGCTGAAACGGGCAGGTTCCGATGTCGAAGCCAAGCAGTGTGTGAAGGTTCGTGGATCCCTCAAGAACCTCCCAATCACCTGACGCCCCACTGCAGCATGGGACAGCACACAACCATGGCCCTGGCTAAGCATTCTGGTACTTGTAGGCGCTACACACTACACAGTTTGTTTGAATCCTGACAGTTGGATTCCACAGGAACAAGGGCAAAATGAAAACAATATTTAAATGTAAGGGTGATGTTGTCTCTAGAGTGAAAGTTTTCCCGTACCTGGGGGTGCTCTTCGATGAGAGGGGCACATGGGGACCACAGATTCGGGCAAAGAGTTTATTAGTGGCCAGATCAACTGGGGCACTCATGGGGTTTACTAAAAGACTGGGAGCTAGGCCAATGAAAGCCCTTTTAAAGGTTCACAACACAAAATGCATCGCAATTGCGATGTACGGTTCTGCCTTATGGGGTTATGCACACATGGAGCTCATCCAGAGGGTGGAAAACAGGTTTTTGCAAAATCTGTTGTCCGTGCCCCAATCGACCCCGACTTTCTCAATCCATGCGGAGTTGGGTCTTGATTATGTCACAGACAGACTTAACCTGGTGCCGTTAACATTTTGGCTAAAGACCTGGCTCAATAAGGAATTAACCATTAATCATGCCATCTTAGCTGATGTAATGTCCCTGGACCACTTTAAAAAGGTACCGTGATTAGATTACCTGAGTAAGTCCTTTGCACAATTGGGACGCCCGGACCTCTTCTTAGAAACTTCTGGTATTAGGAAGGTGGATGTGAGTCTGGTTAAAAAATTATTCATGGAAAGGGCCAGATTATCCCGAGAGGAAATAGAACTGCAGAAACCGACTGTGAGATCCCATTATATGTTATTAGGCTCTAACTCTCTTGCACAATACCTTGTAACTGTTACTAAGCCATTTCATAGGTTTTTAATGGTAAAATTTAGATTTAATTTGATTCATTTTTATTTGGGGAACTATCCAACCTGGACCAAACCTGATCTAGCAACACCTTGTACTTGTGACCAATTTTCAGTCCAAGATACAATGCATTTTACTATGTTTTGTGGGCATTTTCTGGATATCAGAAAGAAATATTTATTGCCAATACTGAAGGAGGCGGGCTTCACGTTGGTGAGGCCGGCTTTAGTTTTTCTCCAATCTCTAAGTAGTGTCCGCATTACATTTTGTGTTGCTAATTTTCTAGTGGCGGCATCAAGGATAAAGTTAAATAATGTACCCCGATTCATGATCCAATGAAATTTTAACTGTATTACATTTTTATGACAAGATATTTTCATTGTATCAAATGACATATATATATTAATGTTTTTATGCCTTTTAGATGATTGTTATAAATCGAATAAAGTGTATTTGACTGACTGAGTACCATTGAGTTGGGTAACAATAAACGTCTGTCAACTGACAGTGCCTTGTTGAAGCTTAAATACATTCAGAATGTTTATTGGCTAAACACATATGAAGATGAATTTAAAGCTTGGTTAACCATTTATCAGTTAAGACTGAGGCAAAAAGTAACATCCGTAAGGTAAATGCACTTACCTGTAAACACCAGCTCTCTTTAATGGCTAGCTTCCATAAATTCATTAACACTGCACTTTCTGGCCTATATGCACGATTCAAGAACATATTTAAAAAAAAATCATCTTTGAAAATAATACTAGCCTAAAAGCCATATTTATTTTTCTTTCAATAAAATACTTTAAAAAAAATAATCTTAAAATGCTATGTAAATGGGGTTGAAAGCACAAGAACAGTTGCTAAAAAAAAAACGTAGAATTTTTTCTCTTTGATTGCAAATAAAAATAAACTGTACAGCCACGCAAGATGCATTGTTGCTTTGGAGGGGCTATCCAGAGTAGAGAAAAAATTTCCTCTCTACCCATCCCTGCATCTCTGATAATCACCTACAATAAGAATAATACAAATGTTGCTTTGTTCAATGATGCAAACTGGGGTTTTGAGGTGGATAGTGTAATTTTTCACAGTGTTGACACACTATGGAGAATAAATGCCCCCACCAGCTTGCTGCCACCTAGAACAAGAAATTGAAAAGTGAGGAAGAAATTGAGGATTTAAGACCACAAGAAAAGTGACTAATAGCCACATTTTAGTGTAACAGGTTAAAAAAAAAATATTCTACTGTGGTGTTAACAGTTATGAATTTGTAATAATGAGAATAAGTGAGTTTGTTCATCAACTAGTCCGTAAAAAGAACAGAACCCGATTCAAGGGTAGACAAGAGTTTAGAGGAAAAGTCTGTTTTTTTTGCAGATGCTGTGATTTCTCTAAACGCCAAGGTTTAGGCGAAAGGAGAAAAGCAAAGGTGAGCCTTTTCCGGGTACCAGCTCATCTCATCTGCAGCAAAAGTGAAGTCAGCCACCACCGTACTTTTGCAGCAGCAGCATTACCTATAGCTTATCTTGGCTTCACAATAAACTCACAACAAGTTTAGGGCTTCTACCAATACGGCAAGCTACGTGCGATAAAGGAGAAAATCGAGAGCTCAACTAAGAGGAGAGTACTATGAGGTCTGGCCGTGTTCGAGACAGCGCTATACTTAAAAAAGATACAAAAAAACGGAGGCGGAAAAACATGATGGAAGAGGAAAAATCTACCCTACAATCAGAATTAGAGCAAGCAATCACGAATAACTGCTCTGTAATAGAGCCATTAGCAGTTGGAAACGCCTCTGGACAACTACAAAATTTGGAAAATAAAAAATCAACAAAAAAGCAGCTCTCTCATCAACCTAAGATTTTTACAAAATTTTCATTTTTTAAAAATCCAGGGGATACCCTATTCTCAAACATAACAAATGTCATCGGCCTTCAATCACCTCATCAACCTGTACAATTAAGCCAATTACCACCAGTTATTGAAGATCTGAATTCAGGAGAGGAAAAGCCCTGACACAAAAAGAAGTACAATTACACTATTTAGCAGTCCCCGGCAAATAACATCAACCCCTCAAAACGGCAAATCACGGATTAGCTGCACAACAATGGGAAGTGTTTCAACTAGAAACATTGAGCAAGTTAAAGCTCAAGTTCATAAACAAGAAGAGTCAATTGAGGGGGAGGAGCCTAGCGCTTGACCAAGATGGCCGCGTGAGCTTTGAGCTCCCGGGACCCACGCGCCCTCCGTCGATTATCCTGTCTTAAATCCTGTTATACATGCACGGCATCCTGTAGATGACTCATTGCTGAGGCGATTGATGCCACCCGGGGTCGGATCGCCCACCGGTGACCGGAGTTGTGCACGGCGGAAGATTGAGGCCTACCTCCGAGGGATGCCAGGGGCTGGAGTTGGCAGGATGCCCGGCCACTAATTGAACAACAGCGGCCTGGCGAGGTGTGAACTGGCGGACGGAGAATGCCGTACTTTCACTTTCTCGCCCTTTGTTTGCCTAGGCCCGGGAGTGCACCCTGATGTTTCACTATCCTCCGGACGCATTGTGCCCTACTCTGACTGGCTATTGCAGATCTGGCTTCTCCTGTTCCCTCTGACTGAGAGAGGGTCGTCTCTCTGCACCGGATCGCTCTGGGCCAGCAATGTCGGGTAGAGCAGAGGTGGATAGGCCGAAACGAAAGGCTACCAGACGGGGAGCCTATACCCAATCCAACAATATGGACCGCTATGCCCAGCAGAAGGGATCGCCTGGTGGATCGGGCCAGTCGCTGGATGCACAGAAAGCTGACTCATCCCCGACCTCGGAGCTCTCGTTGCAGGATGTCATGGGAGCGCTCGAGGGGATGCAGACCTCGATTGGGCGACAGTTTGATGCCCTGGCGCATAAAGTGGATACTATCTTGGTGGATGTCAACCTGATCCGCGCGGATCTGGGCAAAACCAATGAGCGGGTTAAGTCCCTTGATCTCAAGACCACTGGCCTCACTGATGAGGTCTCGGAACTTCAGACCGAAGTTCGTAAGCTGCGGACCGAGAACGACCTCTCCGCCCGCCGGCTGGAGGACTTTGAGGGCCGGGCCAGGCGTAACAACGTGCGCATTATTGGGGTCCCGGAATCCTCGGGCGAGATCTCCGTAGACCTGCTCGTGGAGGACTTGGTGCTTAATCATCTGAAGCCTAAGGGCCTTGGGAAGTTTTTTGCAGTTGAGCGGGCTCACAGAGTTCCTGGCGGGAGGCCCAGGGCGGGAGCCCCCCCCCCCCGAGACCGATTGTCGCCCGGCTCTTTCACTTCCGAGATCGGGATGCTATCCTGCAAGCATCGCGGGTGACGGGCCCGGTCCCTTTTCAGAACGCCTCAGTGAGCTTTTATCCTGACTTCACCCAGTTGGTGCAAAAGCAAAGGCAGAGTTTCCTGGGGGTGAAGAGACGTCTTCGGGAGAGGGACCTGAAGTATGCTATGCTTTTCCCTGCCAGGTTACGTGTGGTGTATGAGGACCGGACTTTCTTTTTCGAGTCGCCTGCCATGGCCGGGGACTGGTTGGACGCTCTGCCCCGGCGACGGACTGGCGGGGATGCTGCCACAGACGTGGAAGGTGACCGGGATGGGCAGGGCTGATGCCTTTGGAGCCGGACTGTCCTGCTTTGGTCCCGGACAATGACTTGTAGCTGATTGCAGTACTACGGAGGGTTGCGGGGGGAAGATGGGAGCTCTTTCCTCCCTCAGGGTACTTTTTGTAGTTTTGTGTTTTGGTAGGGCGACAGGCACACTGCAAGTTGGGGGGGCTTTGTAAGCTGGTGCAGGGTGGGGGGGGAGTGTTGGGATGTTGGGACTGTTGGGGGGTTTGTTTTTGCAAGGCGTAGTAATGGTTGTCAGGCTTGTTCAATGGTGGCTCTTCGGGTGGGGGGTGGGCCTCTTTGTGTGTGGGGATGGGGGGTAGGGGCTTAAGTATTATTAGCTGGAATGTCAATGGCTTGGGAGATCGTATTAAGCGGGGGATAGTCTTGAAGTTCTTGAAACGGTCTTTGTCGGATGTGGCCCTACTGCAGGAGACACACCTCATAGGTAATACTTGCTATGCTCTCAATAGGAAAGGTTACAAACTCATCGCTCATTCGGGATTCTCCTCAGGCTCCAGGGGTGTGGACATCCTGGTTAGAGCTTCACTACCTTTGGAGGTGGACTCCACCATTGTTGATGATAGGGGGAGGTTTGTGGCGGTGGCGGGGAGGTGGGAGGGAAGAACGTTGGTGTTGGTTTCGGTTTATGTCCCTCCCGCCCTGCAGGCCTCCACGTTTGCAGATCTGGGTAGGGCCTTGTTGGACCTCCCGGAGGGTATGCTAGTGGTGGGGGGGGGACTTTAATGCTGTTGGCTCTGGGTTGCTGGATAGGTACCCGCCCAGGGACACCGGGGGGGCTCAGAAGTGGCTTCCAGACTTTATAGATACTCTCGGCTTGGTTGACTGCTGGAGGCTCCGGCATCCCACGCAGAGCCAATATACCTTCCACTCCGGGGCGCATGGTAGTCTCTCTCGGATTGATTATCTGCTCACTCTGGCTGCGCATGCCTCATTGGTATCGGAGGCTAGGCATATGGCACGGGGTATATCTGATCATTCGCCAGTGTGGGTCTGGCTGGATGTCGGTCGCGAGGGAGGGGGTAGGGTTGCTCCTATTAACCCCTGGTACTTTCGTGATCCCAAGATGCGTAGTGCGCTGCTGAAGACAGTTGACCACTATTTTAAGGACAATCAGGGCTCCGTTGACTCGGCTGTGTCGTTGTGGGAAGCATTTAAGACCGTGTTGAGAGGGGAGGCCCTCTCCTTGGTAGTGGCCGCCAAGCGCCGGAGGGATGGCGAGGTTATACAGGTTGAGGATGAGATCGCAGCTTTAGAGGTGGCCCTGGAGGGGGAGGTTAAAGCGGCCTCACTGCATTATCTGAGCTTGAAGCAAGCGGAATATAGGGACCTGGTGGCGAATGCCGCCAAGACCCTCAGTAGGGAACAGCAGGGTCGCTTGTATGATGTTGGTGATAAGGCTGGGAAACTCCTTGCGTGGCTGGATAAAAAAAGAACGTGTTAATAGAGTGGTGCCGGAGCTGACGAAAGAGGGGGGGGGGAGAGGTGGTTGTTGATCCCGAGGGTATAGTACAGTGTTTTTCGGATTATTTCCGTATGGTTTACGCCTCGGTTTCGGATAGGCCAACTGAGGATTCGTGTGACCTTCTGCGTGACATCTCTCTGCCCTGCCTTTCTGACGTAGATAGAGAGGACCTCGATGGAGATATAACGGTTGATGAGGTGGCGGGTGCTATCCGCGCGCTGAACTCGGGCAAGGCCTCAGGCCCAAATGGTTTGCCGATTGACTTGTATAAGCTGTTCCCGGATAGGGTCGCTCCTCACCTGCGGGCCATGTTTGTGGAGGCGCGGGGGAGGGGGTTCCTTCCGTTGGACCAGCGACTGGCGACGATTGTGGTGATACACAAGGACGGTAAACCCCGGGACAAGTGTGCCTCCTATCGGCCAATATCACTCCTTAATGCTGAGCCGAAAATTCTGGCTAAAATCCTGGCGGGCCGCTTGGTCCGGGTACTTGGAGATTTGATCCACCCGGATCAATCGGGTTTTATCCCGCACCGTAACACTGCGTTAAACCTTAGACGTCTTCATGGAGTGATTGCCAGGGCGAGCACGCTGCGAGAACCAGCTATTGTGGCGTCTCTTGACGCCACGATGGCTTTTGATACGGTGGAGTGGGCATATCTGTGGGCTGTGCTTGCCAAGTTCGGCTTTGGCCCTGGGTTTGGGAGCTGGGTGAGGTTGCTTTATGAGGGTCCCCTTGCGAGTGTTGTGGTAAACGGGCGGGCGTCGACTCCGTTTCAGCTTGGGAGGGGCACCCGACAGGGTTGCCCCCTGTCGCCTTTGTTGTTCGCCCTTGCTCTCGAACCGCTGGCGGCGTGGATACGCTGGCACCCGGATATACGTGGGCTTAGATGGTCGCCTGACCACGAGGACCATATCTCGCTCTATGCCGATGATATCCTGTTATATCTCGCCTCGCCCAAGAACTCGCTTATAGTGGTTTGTGACGTTCTGACATCTTTTGGTAAGAACTCTGGTCTTGTCATCAATTGGAGTAAGTCATACCTGTATGTTCTGAGTGGCGATGTTCCACCTGTCCCGCGCAATTGTTCGATCCAGATCGCCCAGCAGGGTTTCTTGTACCTGGGGATTTTTATCTCCACTGATTCCACTTTGCGGTATGAGAGGAACCTGCTCCCTCCCCTGGCGCGTTTGCGGCGGGATGTTGCGGGCTGGTGGAGGATGCCGATCTCCCTCCTCGGGCGCGCCGCCTTGTTCAAAATGATGTCTCTTCCCCGATTCCTCTACGCCTTGCAGAATACTCTCGATTGGGTCCCGGCCAGTTACTTTCGGGAGGTCGAAAGCCTCCAACGTTCGCTGTTGTGGGATGGGAGGCCACGCATAGCGATTGCTAAGTTGACGCTTCCATGGTACGACGGGGGTATTGCGCTTCCGGACATTCAACGTTATTACTGGGCCACCCAGTTGAGCGCGATTAATCATGGTTTCTATGGTCCGGCGCTCAGCCCCGGCTACGCCATGGACCGGTGGTTGTTGCGCGGCGGTAATTATCACAGAGCGTTGTACTCGAGGTCGCTGGACTCGTCCCTTACAGGGCCTACGGGGGTGGCGGTGCGGGTGTGGAAGTTGGCTACTGACTCGCTGGGCTGGAAGGATAGGCTCACCCTTGCTACCCCGTTGTTTGAAAAATTGGGGAAGCTTTGGCATACAAAAGGATTTGAGAAATGGGACTTGATCGGTATCTCCAGGGTTGGAGATTTGCTGATTAAGGGTAGGGTGAAGTCCTTTGAAGAGCTGCAGAAGGAGTATGAGTTGGGGAAATCCGAGTTTTTTCGCTATGTCCAGGTGCGTCATGCCCTACGGTCAGTTCTCGTAGAAGGTGAGAGGGTGCCTGAGTCCTCTCCCTTGGAGGACCGGATCCTCGATGGACATATGCCAGAGAGTACGATCTCTCTTATTTATAAGAAATTGATTAATGTTCGGGCTGACCTGCTATTGGGGTTGCGGGATCAATGGACTAGGGACGGTCTTTAGCTGGATGACGAGGACTGGCAGTCTGCGGTCTCCAATCCTAAGGAGGTCGCGATTCCGTCGCGTCTGCGGCTGGTGCAGCTCAAAATACTCCACAGAGTTTATGTTACGGGGCCGAGGCTGGTGCGTATGGGATTTTCTGAGGAGGGCTTATGTAGGAGGGGCTGTGGTATGGTGGGTACCTTCCTGCATATCATTTGGGAGTGTGGCGTCATCATGCAATTTTGGAGGAGAGTCCATGCGGTAATGGGGGAGGTGACGGGCATTGTTATGCAGCCGGAGGCGCGGTGTTGTCTCTTGAATGTTTGGGGGCCTACTGATTATGATGAGGCACAGACCCAGTGGGTGACTCTGGGTAACATGGTGGCTAAGCGAGACATCGCGCGCCTGTGGGGCTCCGCGGGACCCCCCACATTGGCTGCGTGGAAGGAAAACATGGACTGGAATATGTTTAGGGAAAAGACAGTATACTGCGCTAGAGGGCGCCCTCGGAAGTGGCATGCTCTTTGGGGGCGGTGGAACCAATATAGGGGGGGCATATGTCTGGCTCCTGATCCGGATCCCCCCGAGGAGCAGCTCTCTCCTTAGCATTCATTCCAGCTCTGTAATTGACTTATTGAGTCTCTGCTTTTCCCCTTATCACAGCACTGTGACTGATAGACGAGGGGGGTCCGGTCTCCCCTGAGGGGCAATCACCAGGTGTATTCAGTGTTTTTTCGCCTTGCTTGGGTTTGGTTTGTGTTTGTGTTTATTTAAAATAGAACCTTTTTGCTTCTCCTTTCTGTACACTGTGGACGCTCATTTGTACTGCTCTTTTGAAGCTGCCGAACCTCTGGGTTGTCGGCTGAATAGCTGTGTCCCTGATTTTGATGAATAAAGGTTTTTTAAAAAAAAAAAAAAAAAAAAAAGAAGAGTCAATTGAGAAAACTATGACGATTAAAGGTGGTCAGGATAATAATTACGGTGTATCAGTAACTGGTCTCAGTTTAAATGGCGACTGGAGATCTATAAACATCGAAAATAATCTTGAAGACTATGACACAATTAACAAATCTTTGTCTATTAACCAACCAAGTCAACTATGTCAATTAAATCAAACACGTTCTGGGGAAAAATTATTTCCCAAAGGAGTTGATTATTCCCAAAAAAGGAATGACGGGGCACAGTGTGTCAAGGACCTCAAAACATTACTACCCACCCTTCTCTCAAATAATGTTCCATCAAATCATGAATCGGAGCCTAGCAAAGGGGGGGGGGGGGGGGGGGGGGGGGACAAAGGATCTAAATATAATAGAAAATGTTATAAACGTCTCAGACGTCATAGAGATCTCCTCACGCTTGGGATCAGAAGATTGGAACGATGTAATGGCAGCTTACAATCAAGATACAATCAGTAATGGGCCGAATACGGCGATCACAGGTACTGCGATTGATCTAACAGGCGATCTAGTGGGGGGAGAGGAAAAGAATAAGGTATACCATAAGGACACGACATCCCCAGCCTGCACAGTCAACTCATCAAAAAATCATAGCCAGGGGATGGCATGGGACAGTTTGCTAAATACAATACAACTTCTTGTAAATACACTCCACTACCAGTCAGATAAGATGGACGCTCAGTTGTCTTTTCTAGACACTCTGGCTGTGTTTGTGGTTGCTATCGATGGGAAACTGGGAGCACTAACGACTCTGCTACAAAATAAACAGGTACAAACCCACAATAGGGACGCAGGATGTGGATGCGGCCCTATTATCGACAAACTGGCTACTTTACCATCAATGTTGTCTGATCTATGCACACAACTAAAAAATCCGTTGCAAAGTAATACCAACTACTTATGCCCTAGACAAACGGACGTAGAACTAGATAAGCACTCCCTTGAAATTTGCACTTCAATCTCGATCGACAAAACAAAAAATATAGGCTTAATATCGAGCGGGAAAAATGGTTCTCGGGGGGAGTCTGACATTTCAATCAACAAGAAATTTAACAAAGTAGTAAAAGATACGGGAAAATCAATAGATCAATGTTCTGTAGCTCAAACAAATGACAAGGTTCTGAAGCAACCTAACGCAAAACAAAGGAGGGCAAAACAACGTAAAGGCAGAAATCAAAAATTAATCGTGGTTCAAGAAGGCTTTAGGCGTCTCTTTGGGTCAACGTCCCAATTTGACGAACAAGAACCCAATTCTGTGGATAAGGTCAGTAAAAAAGAAGTAATAGAGTCTGACAAAACTATATCACTAAATGCTTCACCCAGAGTCTCTTGCAGACCGCCATTGTCACCGGCGAATGGCAGTAAAATTAAGGAGCTAGAAAAGATCCAGATAGTAAAGCAGAATACCACGGATCTACCAATCATGGCTACCAAAATGACCTCCACAAAAACACATGGATTTAACCATACGGTAAAAAACGTCTTGATAATACAACAGGCATCACAGAATGGAGACCTTATAGAAACACATGACAACGGATCGCTCCCTATTAGACAAACATCACAATCTATTGATATAAGTTCAACGAATAGAAATAACATCAAAAAACTAACTAGGGAAGAAGAAACTGGAAATGGGAATCCAAAATCAACCACTGTAGAGGAAATCCGCAACCTTGGAGGGCGGAAAGCTGTCCTTCCCATACCAGAGCAAGCACCAGTGACCATAACACAAGGACAAGAATTCTTACAAAGTCACTATAACGAACACAATAACGAACCTAGTTGCATGGCTACATTAAAAGATACATCAAAAGACGCATCAAATATTGTCTGGTTAACCCCAGAGTACATCTCAAAAGGCAAGCATGATATATTGAATAGAGGTAACATCTTACGACTGTTAGCTCATATTCCATATTTAACAGGTATCACAACTCAGGACCTGGATTCTATTCAATTTCAATCGGAAGCTGGCACGAAGGTCGAAAACACAAAAGCAACATGGACAACACCCTTAGTTGCACAAAAAAAATTTGGGCAGAAACTAAGATCTTTAAAGATTGGGGAATAACAACTGCCCCATTTATAAAACCAAAATATTCTGACCTATTAATTCCGGCGGTTGGAGTAAGAGAACAGCACTCCGCTAACGGGATGGTACAAGCTGTACTTAGAGGCGCTAAAGGGATGGAAGGAGTAAGTAGTGCGGAAGATCTTAGGGTTACGGGTTGTACCCTTGCCGGCACTTCACCTAGCTTTATCGACCTAAGATGGATTTCAAGAACAATAAACCATCAGCTAAACTGACAAATGGGAAACGAAAAGGAAATAAAAATGCAAAACCAATTAAAAATATGCTCATGGAACATTAATGGTCTTGCTTCCAAAATGATTGATTTGGACTTTGTTAACTATTTACAATCTTTTGACATTATATCCCTCCAAGAAACATGGCAACTAGAACCTCCACACCTGCATGGCTTTTTTACTAGTGCAGTGAAAACAGCAAAATTTGGTCACCTTCAAGGGGGGCTAGTGTCTTATGTCTCGGTTGCAAGTGGCTATGATGTTAAGGATTTAGGCCTTTCTTCCCCAGATTTAAATATAATAAACTTGTCTTCCTCAACTCAAAGCAAGAAAGGTCTTGATCTAATTCTGATAAATGCCTATATCCATCCAAAAAGGAAAGGAAAGGCCACAAAAGATCTATACAAATGCATTGATGACATCATAACTGACACTTCAACAACTGATATCATGATTACCGGGGATTTTAATCTCAACCTGATGGGAATCTCATCGAGTGATGTGAGCCGCAATTTAAACATAGCCTGGAATATTCCATATCAAGAGGCTACATTAACATCCTCACAATCCAAGCTTGGAGAGGCGGTCTTAGAGACTCTTGAACATTATAATCTCAGAGCACTGAACGGGAGATTTAGCGGAGACACTCCGCCAGCGTGTACATTCTACTCTACAAGAGTAAGTAAAATTCTGGACTATACCTTTATGTCACTGTCTCTATTTCGCCTCATTGCTTCATTTAAAATAAGGGAAAAGGCAGACAGCGATCACTGTCCCCAGGAAATTATATTTAATATCATGAAACCAAAACTCGAACAATCGTTGGTACCAAATGAGTCAATTTATACCATCAACTACAAAAGGATCAAGTATTCGGCAATAATGGATGGAGATATAGAAGCAAGAGCAAAGCAACACTTGGAGGAGAGAACCGGGGCAAGCGAGGTTGAGAAATGGGAAAGCTTTACATCCAACATGGCAGGTTATACCACAACTCTGAAAACTCAATATATAAAGAAGGCTAGCAACATTCTCCTTCTCACAAAAGATCATAGAACTAAAATAAAAAGCACAAAAAAAGACATCGCACGAACAATCCGCCAACTTAGACACCTACCAAACGACATAGTAAGACATTCCCATCTGCAAGAACTAAAATCATCTTTAAAAAAAATCAAAAGGGAAGCAAATAGATCAATTGAGGAAAACCTGTGGGCAAAATTATATTCTGACATCAAGCTGAACGACGGGGCAACATTTTGGAAAACAATTAACTCCTTTATGAATCCTGGGCACGAAGGAGTCTCTTCAAACATCAGTGAACAAACATGGGTAAACTATCTCAAAGATCATTTTTCACAACATAATACTAATAATTCGACGACAGCTGCTGATGACAACAAATTATTTTCTTTGTGCGATACTAGATATAATCAGACAGCACGAAGCATTGATATAGGCTCAATAAAACTTCGAAAACTAATTGAGTGCCAAATTAAAAAAGGGAAGCGGGCCGGGGCGCCAGGCCCGAATGGCATTCCCCCCATTTTGTACAAATTGAACGAAAAGGAATGGGCTGGAGCCCTTTTACCTTTGTTTTTGGAAATCAAACATCTAAATGTTTTGCCTGCCTCCTGGAAGGGTTCAATCATCTCCCCAATATTTAAGGCAGGGGACAAAACTCTTCCAAATAACTATAGACTGGTTGCCCTCATGGACAACAAAGCAAAATATTTTGCTGGAATCCTTTTGGAGGAACTGCAGGCCTGGGCTTCAGAACATTCTCTAATCCCGGCTAATCAGACCGGTTTTGCCAAAACTGTCGGGACATCAACAAACATTTTGGCTATGGGTCTATTAATTGATAAGGCAAAAACAACTAAAATGCCAATCAATTTGTGCTTTATAGATTATAAGGCAGCTTTTGATCATATTAATCGTAATCTTTTATGGGCCAAACTACAGAGGTGGGGGATACCAAAGCCTCTATTAGATCTGTTGATTAATTTACATAGTGACACATGGGTACAGGTTAAGCTGGGTGATGGTTCTCATCTGTCGAGACGCATCATAACAAATAATGGTCTAAAACAAGGATGCGTCTTGGCCCCTGCACTATTTAACCTGTTCCTAGGAGACGTCACTCCATTGCTCAATAACTGCAATTCTCATGCACCAAAACTAGGTGGCCAAATATTGTCCTCATTACTATACGCAGACGATTTGGTTTTAATCAGCCACACGAAAATAGGGATGCAAAATCTTATTGATGCAACAAAAAGATATTCTGATGAAAACCAATTGTCAATTAATTTGAACAAAACAAAAACGATGTCAATCAACAAAAAAAGAAAGTCATCGAACAGTTGGTTTTGGAATCAAAATCGTATAGAGGATACAAACACGTATAAATATCTAGGGGTCATAATTGACAGTGGTGGCCAGTTTATACTACAAAAAGAAAGTATCAGAGGAAAAGGCATCGCCATAGCAGTCTCGCTAAAAAAATTAAATGGAAAACTAACTAGTCCATCTCTTTCCCGCATAATACAAGTTATTTGCTCAAAACTCTTGCCTACCATTACCTATGGCAGTGAAGCTCAACGAGGAATAGATGCAGGAACTTTGGATAAAACTGTGGCATCAGTATACAGGATCATTTTTGGTCTACCCAAATACACATCCCCGGCCCAAATGAGGTTAGAGTTTGGAGGTCATAAACAGGTGCTTGCAAGACAGGGGGCATACATAATTACGTGGGATAAAATTAGGAAGGCAAAACAAGGGTCTCTCAATAGCCTGTTATGGTCAGAATTACAGCAGAATCAAGTATCCCAAGCTGCTAACTATCTGGCCAAAAGTCTGGCGAACCTAGGCTTAAAGGAGCTGTGGAAGACTTCCACCAATCATTCCACTATTAAAAGACTGGTAAAGAAAACAACAAAATACCTATCATGGATAGAAGACAAGGAGTCATTGCCAGGAGGTCACATGGGTGGTTTGTTTTAAACTCCTATTCAAATCAAGGTCAAAAGAGTTATTTCAATCTGGGCTACTCAAGATTTTTAAAGCTGAAGTTTTTAAAACTCAGAATGGGTCTGATTCCTCAGATGCCATCTTCCGCACTGGCAGAGGGACAAAGGGGACGCCCTATGTCGGCTATGCGGTAAGGCAATTGAGGACATGCCACACCTCTTATGCTCCTGTGAAAAACTGCTAGAAGTAAGGAAACGTTTACTTAAATGTTTGTTTAACCAACAAGGAGTACGCACCCGAAGGAATGCCGTGCTTGCCTGTTTCTCCCCCGACGATTTGCGGCTAAACTGCAATTTGGTAAAATTTATGAAAGAGGTGGAGATAAGGATGCAGGAACCTGTTTTTTAACTTATCCTGGAGTCACTTGAACTGTACACAATTATATTGTTTTTATTGTAAAACCTATCAAAGTGACGGAAATGATATAATGAAAGTCTTAACCTGGAAGATTTTATCATTTTAGACTGAATTTAAGTATGTGTTGGGAAACGTAGAGAATGTATTTGTCTTATCTTCTTTTTATCCTTATAATGTGGAATTGCAATGGTTTTTATTAACTGTGCAAATAAAATTTACTTACTTACTTACCATGGTATGGAACCTTAAAAATGGACAGAACCGGCACGGAAGTAGATCAAGTGGGCCTCGTGAGGAAGGGGGTGGACATCCTCCACACCAACAAACTTATGTCCCACAGAGTGACGTGCTCCAAGAAGGATACAACCACTTTGTTCTTTAGAATTGGGTCCCATGCTTTGGTTGACCGAAGTTAACACTTCAGGCCAGGCCTCAGCACTGTTTTGATAGAAAGAACTGTGTAGCAATCTTCCTCTGCCGCTAAGCCACACAGATATTTTGCGGCAGACTGTAGGACTACTACTTTACATCCGAAAACCTGCATTGGTGGAAACACTCAAATATGAATAATCATTACTGTGTGCCAATGTCAAATAAAATAAACTCTTGATACATTTAAAACTACCATAAAAACCAAATACTTTCTCTTGGAGGCATGCAATGTGAAGGACTACGAGTCATACCTTGCAAAATATATCCACTAAAGTTGGAACTGCCTTTCTTGCATTGTTGGATGACACGTGGTCGATGACTTTCAAGAAAACTTCAGCAGAAGGCTATAAAAAATTAAGATACATGTATGAAAATGTGTGTGTATCAATGTACAACACAATTGTGAACCCAATCCCAAAATCCCTCCTTACGACTGATAGCAAACCCACTTTTTCAGTCTCAAGCGGATTAATCATGTTTCACAATTTCTACACATTTGGTCAGTTGCCGTGACATACATATGACTCCATACTCTCTCAATTATTTTGGGTGACTTGGAAATTTTAGTGTTGTATAAAACCTAACCGATTTACGAATGATTTTCCATTGAAAACAAAATGATTATATCATTTAGAAGTATGAAAAATAATGTAGTATAGTTATGTACCGTTTCTAATGCGAGGCACTGTTTAAATTGGATGCAGTTTCTGATGCTCTGCTAGTCTTGCTCCTGCTCATTCCTCCTCCCAATCAGTGGCCTGCTATGCGTGTTTTCTCCCCTGTTTTTGCAATGTGCCAATGTGACCTAACCATGCCTATGTCATGTTAAATTTGCAGTTTTATTAATTATAGGCATAAAATATGTATAAAAACTCCTGGTTTTGAAAGTGTATTTATTTATTTATAGAGCGCAACATTCATCCAAGAGGATATCACGGCTCTAGAGGAGCAGGATCTCATGGTACGGGTGGTGGGGTGTAGTGTGCTGCCAGTATCTCCAACATTAGGTCTTGGGGAACATATGGGTTTTCAATTTCCTTCTAAATGTCATGTGGTCATCAGTAATGCGTAGATCTAGAGGTAATTCAGTCCATTGAGTGGCAGACAAGTGGGAGAAGGTGCGACTTCCTGCCATTGCTTTTTTATCCGTTTTGTCTTAGCTAGCGCCTGAGAGCATGACCTAAGAGCTTGTCGGGGTATAGAATTGGATTTTGTTCTGAAGAATTTTGGGACCGTGTTGATGTAGGGCCTTGTGTTTGTGGCTCAGGAGTTTGAATCTAGCTCTTTGACGCACGGGCAGCCAGTGTTGACAGGGAGGGAACCTAAACCCTCTGGATCATTGAGGGAAGAGTGGAGTTGCAATGTGTCAGGATTAACCAGCCTCCAGGCTCCATCTGCCACTAATTGGCACCTAGAAGAGTTTGTTAGGGTTAACGGCAGTCTGAACGAGAAAGAGATTAGTGAGTGCTCTGTCCAGGGGAGAGGTCTAATCTCTTGTACAAGGGTAGTTTCAATGTTGGAGAATAGTATGTCAAGTGTGTGGCCAGCAATGTGTAGGCCGCTAGACCCATTGTTTTAGTTGAAGAATCTGCATTTCATTTTCCAAGTGAGTTGCCACAAGGTGTTTTTTTTTTCTTTCACAAATAACATTAAAGTCCCCTACTACTAAATTGTTTTTATGATTAAGACATGCGGGGAATAGTTGAGTGAGTAATTTGGTACTAAGCGCTGGTTGGTATTCAGGTGGATTGTAAATTACTGCTTCCCCAAGTATTATTTAGCTTCTTCTGGACACCTGAAATGGTAGTTCATGTTCTCCCAGTTGTGCCACTGTGACAGGAAGACAGGTGAAGCAGTCCTTAAACAGGATAGCAAGAGCCCCTCCCTTTCGTCCCTGCCTGTCTTGTTTTAGTATTTTCTATTCAGAAGGTAAGGCAATGGCTATATCAGGGGAATTGTTTTCATCCAGCCAAGTTTCTGTTATAAAAAGTCGGGATTCACCTCTTTATAGTATCCCAAATCTCAAGGGGGTGTTTGGGTACAGACCTTGCATTAAAATAAATGCAGTTCAATTTGGGCTGGTCATCCGTTTCTCTGTGTGTCCAATCTGACTGTGCTAGGCTACACCATTCACAGCTGAGACAGGAGATAGGGCCCTCTATAAACCCTGGGTTGGCTTTTGTACAGGAATCTGTGTTGCCTAATGCGTGTTTGGATAGTGCCAGGAGTGAGTCTCTAGCGTAGTGAAGATAGTGCTATCTGGTTTGGGAGGAGCAGGGGTCCTAGCCCCTGGTCGGGAGCTGACGGGCGCAGACGGGCTTGCGCTGGCACATCGGATTGAAATAGGAGCGTGAGAACTGCTACGCCTCCTGCCTAAACAGAAGGTATGCGTAATTGGCTCAGGTGCTGCCTACCCCGCCCACCACACAAACGACGATCAGCCGCGATGGACCAGAAGGAGAGGGCAGGTAACAATGCGGTATTCTACCTTTAATACGGCGTCATTACTTCGTATTACCATTACGACGCATATTTTAGTTCGCAGATGCCATTACTTAGCATGCATTTACTACACATGTTCCATTACTTAGCATGCACTTACTACGCATAATGGAGTTACTGTGCAAATTAAAGTTTGGGGGACAGAGGTATTTTTAGGGGTCAGGGTGGGTTTAGGTTTTGGGGTAGTGGGTTATTTATAGGGGACAGGGTGGTTTAGGGTTTTGGGGTACATGGGGTATTTTGAGGGTTCAAGTTGCGTTTAAGGTTTTGGATCATGGGATATTTTTGGGGTTCAGGGTGGGTTTTGGGGGTTAAGGGGTATTTTTAGGGGTCAGGGTGGGTTAGGGTTTTGGGGTGTAGGGGGTATTTTTAGGGTTCAGTGTGCATTTAAGGTTTTGTGGTGCTGGGGTATTTGAGGGGTTCAGGGTGCATTTAGGTTTTGGGGTGCTGGGGTAATTTTAGGGGTCAGGGTGGATTACGGTGTTGGGGTGCATGGGGTATTGAGGGTTCAGGGTGCGTTGAAGGTCTTGGGGTATTCTTGGGGTTCAGGGTGCATTTAGGTGTCAGGGTGGGTTAGGGGTTTGGGGATGTAGGGGTGTTTTTAAGGTTCAGGGTGTATTTAAGGTTTGGAGGTGCTGGGGTATTTTGGGGGTCCAGGGTGCATTTAGGTTTTGGGCTGTTGGGGTAATTTTAGGGGTCAGGGTTGGTTAGGGTTTTGGGGTGTAGGGGGTATTTTTAGGGTTCAGGGTGCATTTAAGGTTTTGGGGTGCTGGGGTATTTTTGGGGTTCAGGGTGGGTTAAGGTTTTGGGGTGCTAGGGTAATTTTAAGTGTCAGGGTGGGTTAGGGTTTTGGGGTGTAGTGGTAATTTTAGGGTTCAGGGTGCAGTTAAGGTTTTTGGGTGCTGGGGTATTTTTGGGATGCAGACTGTATTTAGGTTTTGGGGTGCTGCGGTAATTTTGGGTGAGAGGGTGGGTTAGGGTTTTGGGGTGCATGGGGTATTTTTAAGGTTCAGGGCGCATTTAGGTTTTGGGGTGCTGGGGTAATTTTAGGGGTCAGGGTTGGTTAGGGTTTTAGGGTGGATGGGGTATTTTGAGGGTTCAGGGGGTATTTTGAGGGTTCAGGGTGCATTTAAGGTTTTGGGGTGCTGGGGCATTTTTGGGGTTCAGGGTGTATTTAGGTTTTGGGGTGCTGGGGTAATTTTAGATGTCAGGGTGGGTTAGAGTTTTGGGGTGAAGCGGGTAATTTTAGGGTTCAGGGTGCATTTAGGTTTTGGGGTACTGGGATATTTTTAGGGGTCAGGGTGAGATAGGGTTTTGGAGTGTAGGGGTATTTTTAGGTTTCAGGGTGCTTGCCAGGGGATAGGTTACTATTACGATTTATTTTTTGTTTTAAAGTACCAATAACACGTAACAGTATGCGTAATAATTAACTGCATAGTAAAAGCATGTTTAGTGTATTTGTATATATTTGCGAAGTAATAGCATGCGCTCTGAAATCATGCGTAGTAAAGGTATTTGCAAAGTAAAACCTTCGAAGTAAATACCTGCGGAGTAACGGTATGCTAAGTAACATCATATATTCAACAATGCACTTTGCGTGTGCTTAAGGTTAAAGTGCTAAAACAAGTAAAACTGTTAAAAACGTTAAAATTCAGGGGCATGTCCAAGTGGCAGCAGCCTTAGCTTGAGGGCGATTTTTCCAATTTCCTTCTGAGACTTAACATTATTGAGAATATTACAGATGGTCAGTCATGAACAGCATGACATACTGGAATATTACGGTGGTGTATAGATTTTGTTTGTTTTAGGAACGAAAGTCGACAGAGTCTCCTATCTAATTTAATGCAGCTAACATTACCTATAGTGCTGTGGGGATATTTCACTAACTCAAAGATTAATACCGTAAAGTAGGCTATTACGATTCGATATTACAGTTGACTTGACCTTTGTCAGTTTTACCATATGCCATCAACAGTTCAGTACCTTATATTTGGTTGCTCTGCTCTGACTCGTGTTGTTGGGGTTTTGTGGCAATGAAATGGAGAAAATGTTGGACAGGTTGGCACGCACTCCCTCCCCCCCCTCCACCCCCCTCCCACACCTTCTCTTGTGAAATGAATTTATGATTGAGATAGTCAATCTTCTCCTTTAATGTTCGGACATGACCCCTCCCTCTCGCTTCATATAATTTTTGTTTCTCTCTTACTACAGACTGTACATTGCTAACTTGGACCATGGATATGGGTGGATTTACTCTGTGGGTCCATTGCGAGGTGGAGACTGGACAGCTTCGGGTGGAGGACCGTCCTGAAGAGGCAGTCGGATCGGAGGATCGATGGTCATACTGAATAGCTCGGTGTAGTGAATGAGCCACTTTTGTGGTCTGACACCCTATGATGACCCTCGACCACCACCATTTTGTACTGACTTAAGTGTGTTATGTTACCCTAGCCTTAATGTAGGATGGGTCTGCATATGCCTGCTTCTCTGGTGCACACATGTGCTCAATGATGGATACTGAGGGATTAAGTGTATAATGTTATTTGGGTTAGGTGAATTAAGACTGGCTTTGACGTGGTCTAATGTCATTCTGTATTCTGACATTACCTTGCTTTATGGCAGTGCTGACTATTGCCTTTGACATGGTTTCAGGTCACCCTTGCTTTTCTGATTCCATCTTGCTTTGGGCCTTTGTGTGCATGGATTAACTAACTCCATTTTCATGACTGAAGCTATTTTCTGTGCCTGCACGAAGCAGCAGTAGGTGGGGAGGGAATGTTTTTCTCTTCTCCTGTTTTTCACATTTGACTGACTAGAGAGAACTGGTTCTTATCAGAGGAATGTACATGGTCTGTCTCGGAGCCATAGCAAAGGCCTGATCAACCTATGCAGTGGCCTTGGAGCAGGCTGGTACGGGCTCTCATGAGAACGAGGGGGCGAGGCTTGCTAGAAGCTTTTTATGTGTTTAAATTTGTATTAAAAAGGAGAGCATACACTGGCCTGGTGGAAGTTCACGCCGTGGAGTAGACGTGTTGTCACGGAAGAGTGGTGTCACCTCTGAGCTTTCACCCGGTTCAAGCAATGGACTCCCCTTGAGCAAAGTGGGGTGAAATGATGAAGCAGTAGGTGAGGTGTCTCTGCTACTAACTGTCTTTTGATTCTTTACTGATTCTTTCCTTTTCTTCTTATTTTCTGATTCTTATATCCATACATATATATTTCTACATATGTTTGCCTTGATTGTGTTTCAATAATACTATTGATATGTTAGAGTCTGCTATGATAGGTGCATTTGGCTTACCGTGTGGTGCTATTTACTAATAAATACATCCCAGATATACCAATTTGTCTTTTCCTTGTAGCAGGAGGTGTGGACTCTTCTTGGCCAAGTATTCTGTTGTAGAAGGGTGGGTGAATTCCCTTCTAACAGGTAATTGTGTTATAGGAAGCTGTTCTACTCCTGGCAAGTGATGTGCAAAGTATATTTCGCTTTAGAGAAGTGCTGTGTACATATTGTTTTCTAGCCTTGCCTTTGGGGGAGTGTTGAAAGTGTTCCCACCTTAGGAAGTGCTGTGTATATGTTATATTCCATAAGTTTGGAACTGATATTCTCTCCCTGGGAAAGTGATGGTACATACCTTGGTCCAGGGGAGATCTGAGACCTTTCATTACACTCGGGATACCATACTCTTCGAGCCCAGTAAGGAGCCACAAGAATGACTTGGGCAAATTTGCGCCTGATCTTCATTAGCACTCTGGGCAGAAGTGGTATAGGCGGAAAGGCGTACAACAGACCGCAACTCCACTCGCAGAGAAAAGCGTCGCCGAGCGAGTGCCGCCTTGGAAATTCCAACGTGCAAACCTGCTGACATTGTGCGTTCTCTGCGGTGGCGAATAGTTCTAACCAAGGCTCACCCCACTGTTGAAAGAGACCTTGCGCCATGTCAGAGTGAAGATGCCATTCGTGATCCATCATGCACCTGCGGCTGAGTTTGTCCGCCCTGACGTTCAGTGAAGCTGCCAGGTGTTGAACCACCAGGGAAATGCTGTGATGTTCCAGCCATGTCCAGAGGAGCAGAGCCTCCTGATATAGGGTCAACGACTCCACCCCGCCCGGTTTGTTGCAGTACCACATAGCGGTGGTGTTGTCCTTGAACACCCGCACTACGCTCCCCCTGACAGAGGGAAGGAATGCTTTCAGTGTAAGTCAGATCACCCGCAGCTCAAGAATGTTGATATGGAGCCGGGTCTCCGCCGGAGACCAGAGGCCTCTGATGTTCGCCTCTCCCATGTGACCGCCCCATCCCAGGAGGGACGCATCCGTCACTACTGTGTGCTCCGGTTGGGGAAGGGAGAGGGATCTGCCGTTGACCCAAAGCCGGTTTGTGAGATACCACTGCAACTGTCTTGCAGTGCCCTCCAAGATCTGGACAGACTTAGACAGGTTCCCCTGATGCTGAGCCCACTGGAACTTCAGGTCCCACTGCAGAGCCCCCATATGCCATCTGGCATGATCGAACAGCAGGATGCAGGAGTAAATGAGGCACAGCAGCCTCAGGCTCATCCTGACCGAAACCCAGGATAGAGGCTGAAAGATCAGAATCAGAGCCTGAATATCCTGGACTTGCCGTTCAGGGGGATATACCCGAAAGAGTGTTGTATCCAGAACCGCTCCAATGAAGAGGAGCTTCTGAGAGGGAATCAGGTGCGACTTCGGCACATTGTTGGAGAACTCCAGCACATTGTTGGAGAACTCCAGCAAATGCAGGAAGTAACCATAGTCTGGAGGTGGGAGACAACGGCCTGGAGCGATCCCGCCTTCAAAAGCCAGTCGTCGAGATAGGGGACAACTGGAACCCCTGATCTGCAGAGATGAGCTGCCATCACTTTTGTGAACACCCGAGGGACGCTGGTAAGGCCAAAGGGGAGCACGGTAAACTGAAAGTGCTCGTAGCCTACCATAAACCGCAGTTAACGCCGGTGGTCCAGCAGGACGGGAATATGGAAATATGCACCCTGCAGATCCAACGCTATCATCCAGTCTCCAGGGTCGAGGGCAGACAAGACCTGAGCCAGAGTCAACATCTTGTACTTCTCCTTCTGGAGGAAGCGGTTGACGTTCCGGAGGTCTAAGATAGGACGCAGGCTCTTGTCCTTCTTGGGCACCAGAAAGTAGTGGGGATAACAACCAGGACCTACTTCTGGTGCAGGAACGCGCTCGATGGCCCCCTTGGCCAAGAGGGCCAAAACTTCCTGTTAAAGTGCCAAGTGATCCCCCGACATGCGGTGGTACTGGGGTGGCATGGCTGGAGGGGTAGTCTCAAAGGGGAGGGAGTAGCCCTTTCGCACTATTTGTAAACCCCACCTGTCCGTAGTGATGGTGCACCTGTGGGGGAGGTGATGGCGAATCCACCCGTCCACTGGTGTTTGATGGGTCTGAAAAACCAGACTAGGAAGGTTTGGAGGCAGTGGTGGCACGGGTGGAGGTGGACTGACCCGCCGCTGGCCCCCTGACCCACCTCAGCGGGTCCCACGTCCACGGCCGCGCTGAGACTGTTTTTGCGCAGGCCTGTGGCTCTGAAGCGAACGTGTCGGGCGCCCATTCCGTGCCCACGAAAGGAGCGAAATGCAGTAGGCGGATGAGGGCAAGTGGCCGAAAGGGCGAAGGACTTTGCCGTAGCTCGTGAGTCCTTAAAACGCTCCAACGCACTGTCCGGCTGTTGCCAAAAAGGCGAATACCATCAAAGAGCATGTCCATGAGTGTGTTCTGGACATCCCCAGAGAAGCCAGTAGTCCTCAGCCAGGTGTGGCAACGGAGCACCACTGTTGTTGAAATCGTTCTGCTCAGCGAATCGGCGGTGTCAAGGCCACACCCAATTGTGAACTTGGCTGCATCTCTTCCCAAAACAATAGCCGGAGAGAGCACTGTCCAGGCCTCCACTGAGGCAGCACTTGTGCCACAGTATCCCACACAGAGTGGGAATAACGGCCCAAGAGGCATGCGGTGTCCCCCGACCGCAGCCCTGAACTGGCGGAAGAAAAAATCTTCTTCCCAAGCTGTTCCAGTCTCTTGGATTCCCTATCCGGGGTGCGGTAGGGAAGACGCTTTGGGACGTGGAAACTTCGACAACCAAGCTCTCAGGGGTTGGGTGTTGGGAGAGGAAAAGGGGGTCGCCAGGGGCCGGGCGATGGTGTCAGGCCACGTTCCTATCCACAGGATCCCATGTGTTGGACCTGGACCAGGTGCCCAAAAGAATGTCAGAAAGTGCATCATTAAAGGGTAGTAGTGGCTCTGCAGAGGTAGACGCCGGCTGAATCACTTCTGTCAGGTTAGTCCCGACGGCCACTGTAGGGAGTTGGAGGTATAGAGCCTCAGCCACCCTACGCAACACCACTGCGTAACTGGTGCCCTCCTCCGTAGACAGTGGCATAACGAAAGTTGAGGGGGCCCCCTGCCACGTACACGAAGGGGCCCCCACTCCGAATCTAATCTGAGCTCTTGGGCCAGAGTATTGTACTGTTGGGGCCACCCTGCAACTCGGGCCCCCCCGCACTGCGGGGGCCTGTGTTACGCCCCTGTCCGTAGCCACGGTAGGAGGAATTAGCATGCCAAGGTCAGGAGAGGTGTAAAGACCACTGGCATCCCCCAGTTCCTCTGCCCAGTCCAGGTCATACTCACACTGGACTGCGAGAGGGTCCTCATACACCTCCCAGCCCTCCCCTTCCTCCAAAGGCTGATGTACAGGCAGAAAATACGGAGGATGGACATAGGGAAAGAAGGGTCCCATCGGCATCAGAATCTGCGTCCACATCGGGGCTAAAACCTGGGACGACGTTGTCTGGTGCCACGGGCGATGTCGGAGGTGGTGACAGTGAGGTCGACGTTGGTGGAGGTGTTACAAGGTCAACCGGCATCGACCGGGATCCAGGCCTGGATCCATGGGGGCCATGCGGCGCCGGGGCCGACAGCGATGCCGGAGCTGCTGACAGTGAAGGGCGAGGACCCCTAGTCGGGCCCGCGGTGCCCGATGGCCCAAAGAGGCAGGCCATGTCTGACAAATACCTGCAGCTGGGTCGGAGTCCGCTAAAAACCTGGGAAGGGCGGGTAGGTCGACGGCGACTGCGTAGGCACCACCTGCACTCGCAGCCGCATCGCGAAGCCGGAGAAGGATGGCGCTTCTTGGACTTCTTGTGATGCTTCGCCTTACCTGACCCCGAGTGCGAAGACTTCAATCCCGACGAACGATGGTGGTGGCTCCGCGACCTGTCCCTCGACCTCCGCGGAGCCGACTGCCAGACTTCAAGCAACTTTTGGGAATTGCTCCCGCAAAGTCTTTGGCGCCATGGCCCGGCAGTCGGGGAACGACTTGGGGTCGTGGCCGCGCCCCAGGCAGTAGAGACACACGTGGTGCAGGTCCTTCACCGACATCAAGCGATGACAGTCCCCGCAAGACTTGAAGCTGGGCATCCATACGGCCCCAGGAGTCGATCGACTCAAAAATAAACAGACACAAAAGGCTTCAAAAACCTCAGTCAAAAAATGACTGGGGGTACCGCCCTCTCCAGATCTGCACTTGTTGGCGCAGAAAAATAAAGAACTCACGTCAGCGCGCGAGGGTGGCATCTAAGTAGCTGCCGTGACGTCATCTCGGCGACCACGACGCCAACGACAAACGCGGAGCTGCACGACGCCACCTTTTGACGCGTAGGGGTACTGCTGGCGAAAACTTTCCGGATCCAGTCTGACGCCTGAGGGTAATTCTAAGGTAGGGAAACTATCACTACGTGTTTTCTTTCAGATACCAGTATTACCAGTATTACGTCTCACAAGACAATATAGGACGCTTTTGAAGGACAATATACATGGATACAGTTACCAATATCACCACAGGTTATTACTGACCTCCAGCACTCCTTTGATTCCACTTTTTTTCCGGCTCTGGCCGTGCACGATCAAGGGTTGCCTGTATCTTTGTGATTTCGATTTTCTGAAGGCTTCCTCACCAATGGCAACTGCAATGTCCACCTTACGATCTGTTCACTTTCCCTTGCTTTTTGGGTCACACTTTTTCTAACAAATTCACTACTATCTAACAATTGTCTAAAGTTTGACTTTTGGTTAAAACGGCTATCTGCCTTATATCAAACTACCTAAACTATTCCTTTGGTTGGTGACAGTTCTGTCCCTATCTGTTTTAAACAAGTGTTATGACATTGTGTATTCGAAATTACAGCCCTGAAGAAGTCGAGGTACGAATTACCATACGACGAAACACGTGTCGGCTGTATAAAGCTGTATTGTCAAAGGAATCTACACTGATCACGTGGATTGCGTCATATGGAACATTGGCTGTATTAAGAACTTGGATTTAACATTGGTTGTGAAAGAACTGGATTTTGCATAACCAGAACCGTTGTTTCCGGATTAAAAGTGGACTAAGAGAATACCTGTGACCTTAAGACTATTATTGACATTGAATTACTATAAGTGAGCTCGTAAAGGAATTTTGTTGTTTCATTATGTAACGTCTTTTGATATAAAAAATTATGTGCCACCTTCCACGAGTATGGAAAGTTATGAATGTTTGTACCCAACAGAGGTGTCCTGGTATTAAAAAACGCCCACAGGTTCTTGAGACCGAACCATTGTCTAAATTAAATATCTTATTAGTCAAGTTTTCAGTTGCTTTTTAAAAACCGACCAATCAGGTGTTTGGAGAAGAGCCAGGGGTAGTTTATTCCTATGTTTTGCAGCCACAAAAGAAAAGGAACATCCACCAATCCTGGAACGACTGAGTTGACTAGCCAGGCGGATCCCTGGCTGATAGCAGATTACAGGTAGGCAGATGAAAATTAAGCTTTTTGTTAAGGTCCAGATTTGTGAACAGCTATATATGCAAAGCAGAGGGTCTTAAATAAAGATGTTTCTGAATCTGGAGCCAATGAATGCCAGATAATATATTTAGAAATGAGTAAGTGAACTGGAAGCTTTAAGACAAGACAAGCAGTGATGTTCTATCCCAACTGGAAAGAGTGATTTACGTGATGGAAAATGCCCAAGCAAAGAGCATTTCCCTAATCTAGCTGCAACATGACCAAAGCCTGCTTTTATGTTTGAATGTTAAAGGAAGATAGAAAACCATTTTGCACAGTATTTTGAGAATCGCAAAACAAGAGGTAGAGATATAGTTAACCTGGGAGGACACAGAAAGATCCTTCAAAAGGATAATCCATACGTTTCTAACAGATTCTGCTAGTACGGAAGTATTGCCCAAATCAGTCAGGACATTCCCGAGACGACTATCGTGACGGATGCGTCTCTCCAAGGTTGGGGAGCACACTCCGGAGACTTACAGATACAAGGAAAGTGGTCCCCGTTGGAGTCGACGTACCACATCAATTTCCTGGAACTCAGAGCCGTGTACCTGGCGTTGAAGGCCTTTCATCCGTCCTTCCAGACCACCTTGTTGCTGATACAGACGGACAATACAACCACGATGTATTACCTCAACAAGCAAGGGGGGTCGCGATCGCACACTCTGTCGCAGGAGGCGCAGGCGATCTGGCGCTGGCTTCTGGCCCGTGGATTGATGATCACGGCCACGCATCTGCCGGGGGTGCAGAATGTTCAGGCGGACGCGCTGAGCAGGCTGCTTCAGGAGAACCACGAATGGGTCATAAACGACGAGGTACTAGGAGAAGTCTTCGCAAGGTGGGGGACTCCAGACGTAGATCTGTTCGCCACCGCCGAAAACAGCAAATGCCGAGACTTCGCATCCAGGTACTACCAGAAGGGGACGCTGGGGAATGCGCTATGGATCGACTGGTCGAACAGCTTTCTGTACGCTTTTCCACCCATTCCCCTGATTCCGGCAGTGCTCATCAAACTGTCCAAGTCCAGGGCGCGGATGATCCTGATTGCCCCGGAATGGCCCAGGCAGTGGTGGTTCACGGATCTGCTTCACCGGTCTCTCCTTCCTCACATGCGGCTGCCGTGCAGGCCGGACCTTCTCACTTAGTTCGGGGGGCGGATGGTGCATCCCAACCTCTCGTCTTTGAGTTTGGCGGCATGGCTCCTGAGATAGTGCAATATGGCCATTTGAATCTACCAGAAGATTGTATGGGCATACTGAAGGAGGCTAAACGTCCTTCCACTAGGACTTCCTATGCTTACAAGTGGAAGAGATTCTGCATCTGGTGCAAATCCAAGAACTTTGACCCGACAACATGTAAGGAAGATGTCATCCTTCCATATCTTTTACATTTGGCACAGTCTGGCCTTAATTTCCACTCCATTAAGGTTCATCTCGCTGCTTTGACTGCTTACAGGAAATGTCCTTCACAGACTTCCTTCTTTCAGATCCCTGTGGTCAAGGATTTTTTGGAAGGCTTGAAGAAGGTGTTCCCTCCGGTCAGACTTCCCTCGCCTTCCTGGGAATTGAATGTGGTGCTGTCCAGATTGATGAGGAGCCTTTTGCGCCTATTCACAAGGCTTCGTTGCAGCACCTGTCCTGGAAGGCGGCGTTCCTAGTGGCCATTACATCGGCTCGCAGGGTGAGTGAACTTCAGGCGCTGTGTTGCCGAGCACCTTATACTGTATTTCATGCTGCTAAGGTTGTTATGCGTACTCCCCCTAAATTTCTTCCTAAGGTTATATCTGATTTTCATGTCAACCAGACCATAACTTTACCTACGTTTTTTCAGAATCCTTCTTCTCCAGCGGAAAGGTCTCTGCATTCCCTGGACGTGAGGAGGGTGTTGAAGTTTTATCTTGATAAAACCAAAGATATTCGTAGGTCAGACCAATTGTTTATCAATTATGGATCAGTCAGGACCGGTCTTGCTACCTCCAAACAGTCCATCTCTCGGTGGATTGTGTCCTGTATACAGTTGTGTTACCAAAAGGCTAATAAGACCTTAGGGGGTAAACCTAAGGCTCATTCCACCAGGGGCAAAGCTGCCACGACTGCTTTGCTGCGTAACGTTCCGATTGCAGAAATCTGCAAGGCGGCCACTTGGAAGTCGGTCTATACCTTTGCTGCGCATTACTGTCTGGACGCGGATGCCAGGGCAGATGCTCAGGTTGGGCAGGCGTCGCTGCGAAATTTGTTCGCACAGTAATGGTATTATTTTGTATCTTCTCCACCGCCGTTTTTGTGTGGGGATGGGCTTGCCATTCTATTCACTAGATTAGGACTATACACAGAGATCCCCTACTACAGAAGGAGTAGTTTCTTTTCTGTAACTCCAGTTCTGTAGTAGGGGTATCTCGGTTATAGTCATAAGCGCCCGCCCTCCTCCCCGGTGGAGAGATGAATGTTAATATAAGGAATGCTACAGGTCTGGCGTGCTACGCCTTCAAAAAGAACTGAAAGTAAAAGGGACCTGCTGTGCATTCTGGGATACTGGAAAAGTTCTGGAAAGTTTTCTTAAAGGCACGGTATCCTGTTCAGAGCCACATAATGGCAGCCTATGGGGCTTGTCTGTCCATTCCATCCTCTCTATCATTCCAGAGCCTTTTGCTGGAAGAGGCAGGTTTCTTTCTCTATGGAAAAAGCTGGACAGGCAGTGCTGTTGGTGGTTGCTGGTGGAATTCTTTCTAGTTGAAGTACTGGACAGTGTAGCCTGTGGATATAGGCTGCATTATTTGTCTTTGAAATTCTCTCTTAAGTGTGGATGCAGGTCTGGATGACTTGACAATTTAAGAGATTATTTTTATTGCTCCGGGGTCCGCGCACATGGGCGGGACTATTCACTAGATCATGACTATACACAGAACAAGATATTACTTGAGCTGTTAAACAAAAGCAGCACCTTCTTGTGGCCGTTTAGTTTTAAGCAAATGCATGAAATTTAGTGCAAATATCCGACATGCAGGAGTGAAATATAGCTTGAGTGTCCATCAGAATGCTGGAAATGGAGACTATGATTTGAGAATTATCTGAATATGACAATGCCAAAACCATAAGAATTTACAATCTCAGCTAGGAAGGCCATATACACGTTAGAATACATGGGGCTTAGAAAGGACCTCGGAGGGATACCACCGGTCAACTTAGATGAAGTAGACTGGTACGGAGGTAGGTACATGAAGAGAAATCTACGCAAACAATTTAAAGCTTGGAAGCAGATGCAATAACTTTGAAGATTGCTCAGTAAGGTGGAATGAAAGACCATATCGACAGCCGCTAAGAGACCTAGTACTAACAAGGCAGCAGAGCCGCCATGATGCTCAATTTTGAAGCTGTTTGCTTCATCTACGTGTCAACATTTTGAAAAATGATCCACCTATGATAAAGACTGTGTTTTACTATACGCAGACGATGCGGTCCTTATGGGCCGTACCCCAAACGCCCTCCGTTTGCTTGTGGAAACTTTTGTCCACCACATGGAGGGCCTAGATCTGCGTGTATATTTAAAAAAATCTTTTATCATGTCATGTGGGCCTGGGAAAAGGAAGCTCAATACTATACATATAGGGTCAGATAAATTAGATTCTGTAAATTCTTTTACATATTTAGGGTTGGTTTTCGCTGCGAACGGCTCATGGTGTGGGAACTCTGCCCACGCCATGGGCAAGTTCTCGAAAGCCACCAATTCAATATTGAGCCTCTCTCGCCCAAAGAAATTAGTTGCTACTAGAGCCATTTAAATTTTTTTTAGATTAGAGTGCATTCCCGTTGCTACTTATGGGGCCAAGGTTTGGGGTTCGGGAAAAAGTCCCGGTATTCAGCGCGAAGAGAGTCGTTTTTGCAGGAAATTATTGGGCACCCCAATCTCATCCTCTGAATTTATTTGCCATAAAGAGCTAAACCTCCCCTATGTCTGTGATTTTATTAGATCTAGACCAGCTCTATTCTGGATGAGGATTTGGAGGAACAACTCAGCCACTTTAACACAAGACATAATTAAAGACTGCCTCAAATGTGATCACGGCTTATTAATTCCATGGCTCGCTGGAGTCCTAAAATCATTGTGTGCCGTGAATAGAGGCGATCTTTTCTCCGACCCATCCAGAATTGAACCTAAAGACAAGGTAGAGGTTAAACAAGCACTATATGCACTTTTTGATACAGAAAGAATGGAAAGGGTAACCTCCAAACCTACCATTGCTACATATATGGAGAACGATTTGTGTAAGCAACTGTTTTCACTTTATCTTACCCTTCCCATGTCTAATTGGGAAAGGTCCTTGTTATTCCGTCTAAGGGCAGGTTCTGTGAAATTTTTATTGGGTTTTCCCTTGGGTTACCATCACTCAACAGAATATAATCCTTGCCCGTGTGATGGTATTAGCACACAGAATGACTTGCATTTCCTATTCGTCTGTAAATTTTATTTAAAATATATTAATTGGTTTTTAACACCTTATTTTAGGAAACAAAAACCCCTTTCCTTGGGGGAGTCTCGTTTAATGTTATTCTCCCTGGACACGGATGAACTAATCTTTCGCACCAGCACTTTCTTGAGACTTATAACACGTGTACGTAAAATGATGGAAAACCCCTGAATGACAGCTGTATTGGTTTTAATAATTATGAAATTGTATTTTGAAATATTGTGATATGAATTGTTCTTATGTGTGTACTTTTATGGATTTTATGAAATTCGAATAAAGGTCTTTTGATTGATTGATTGACTGTGTTATACTGTTTGTTGCTCTAACTGTTCATTTCTAGAATTAAACTTTTAACTGATTAAGTTAGTCAGTTGGAACTATTTTATGTGCTGTGCTCTGTTGTTTTGAATTTTCATGATCCTAAATTAGACAGATGTTATATGTAGCAGCTAAAAGTACTGTTGCTGTATGTGCTAAGAGAGGCAAGGACAACAAATTGAAAAGGATCAAGGTGGGTGTGCAATTTTTTTGGTAGGTCAAAAGTTCTGGGTGAAATAATTTTTCAAAGAGTTTGACAAACACAAGGGAGGGAGATCAAAAAATATATTATGGTCTGCAGTGGGTTTCCTGAGGAAACATCACGGCATGCATCCAGGAATTAGGGACAAGAGACCTAGACAGGATTTATAACAAAGAGGAGTGAAAGCAGAACCTCGTAAGTTGCTGATGCAGTGGGAACATGGTTCTCAAGAAGACCTAGATTTGACTGTGGGGAAACCCTTGGCCATAGCTTCCAGCTCAATCAGAGAGAACTTAAAGAGACATTATTACCAATTGATAAATTATGTCTAAGGAAAGGCAAAGAATCTATAGAGTGGTTTTTAACCTTTACATGTCTGTGGACCCCAACTGAAACATTACTGGAATCCAGAGACCCTACAGAGCCAGAGTTGGGCACCACTGGCACAAACAATTTCTATGATTTGAGCTTCACAAAAAAACAAAAAAAATAGAAAAACAAGTATACATCAAACAAATGCTCAAATATTTTGTTTACTTTACAATCAAATATATGATAGGTTTTAACATTTACAATGTTGCTTCTTTATTGGCATATACTTTAAATTTAATGTATTAATATTAATAGTATTTAATTTTGCAACAGTCGTGGACTCAGAGGGGTCCTTGGACCACAGGTTTAGAACCACTTTATTGGAGTTGGCAGCTAGTCAAAATTGGTATGGTTACTGCTGATCTTGTCCACAACATACTTTGAGGTAGACAAATATAATTCTGAATTTGGATGGACAACACTGCTGCACACATTGGGTCAGGTAAGATTTTTTATTATAGAAAAGAGCATTTGAGGAATTTGACTTCAAGACAATTAGATTGACAAAGAAAGAATTGCTGAAGCAATCTCATCAATCATAATGCTTACTCCGGGTGCGAGGCCGGGAGCATCTACATGGCAGTCGCATAAGTGCGAAGCTCCGTCCCGGTAAGGCAAAAATCCTTTATTCCTCCATTACTGGGCAAGGAGGCAACACCCCCAAGGGGGTTAAAATAAAGCAGGAGCGGCGCAGAAGCGGGAAAAGCGAAAAAGAGAGCTCCCGAAGTTGCTGGGATCCAGAGAGGCGAACAAAGAACCAGCCGCAGGCTCAAGAAGCCGGTGATCCGGCAAAGGAGAGAAACCTCTCGGGAGTCCCCATTCAGCCTTGCACAGAAACGGGCCACACTGCAGCGAACCTGGAGTGGAGCACTGGACAGAGGCACAGACGTGCTCAGTCCATAAGGCCCTTATGTGGTTAGAGCAGCCAAGTAAGGAAGGGGTGGGAGGAATGTATCCCCGGCACGAATCACGGTACCAGAATCGGCCCAGAACAAGGAGGTCAGCCCCAGAACACTCGGCAGATAAGAGCCCGACCCAGTGGGACCCGAGAGGCTGGGCGGCGGCAGCAAAGGCAGAGAGCGGCCGAGGGACCAGGATTGGATCCTCGAGTCCTAGGAGGCCCCACCTGAGTGGGTCCAGCCCGAAGCACAGTATCGTAATCAGTACGAAGCAAAGAGCTCAGCCCCCAAACACCGACAGACCAGAGCACGATCTGCAGAGGCCGGGCAACTGCGGCAAAAGCAGAGGGCCGCCGAGAGGCGAAGATCGGATCCTCAAACCCTAGGAGGCCCTGGGTGAGTCCGGCGGCAGCAAAATAGACGCACGACCCAGGGGGAAGATAGCAGCCTTGTGAATCAGAACTAACCCCCCCCCCCCCCATGAGAAGGAGGGAGAGGCTCCTAGGGAACGGTGGTGGCAAGGAGAAAACAGACGCTGTGGGAATAGGAAACTAAGAGACCAACAGGAGGCCAGTGGCACAAACGAGACAGGGGAAAGGCCAGGGTGCGAAGTAGAGGCCTTAGTGTTGTGCAGTAAGGCCTGACCGATGATCACTGGACCAGACTGAGGGAAGGACTGGGCCCAACCGGCAGCATAAGCCATCCTTCAACCCCGGAGCCCTGTAAAATGCCAAGTCTGGTGTAGGGAAGATGGAAAGGACCTGGAATCAGGCGAGGGGGAGTGGGCACCCCTGAGAGCAGGCCTAGCAGCAAGGAAGAAAAGGCTATTGACGTGAAGGGAGAGATACACACAGGATAACGCGGATCCATGCCACTCGGCACCTCATTGACTGGAGACCACTGAATCACCGGCAAAACTTGTGCTATTAGACTAGAGATTTTCTGACCGATGAGGATTTAGAAAGATGGGACTAGTGAGAAACTTGACTTTCTTCCTACACCTCACTCTTGATAACGGGTGTCAAGATGCCGAAACCAAAGAGCAAGGCAGGGAACACCCAACCTAACACACGCGAACCCTCCCCACTGCCTGCCAAAAATGATGGCGGGGAACCTGTGAAAACAGAAACCTCACTGCACCTCCACCTAGACAAAGTACTTGTGGCAATAGCAGACACTAAGGAGGCGCTACAACAAGATATAGGGGCAGTGTCAGTGAGGCTAGACACCGTAGGCTGTACAACAGGGTCAAAGAAGCTGAAACCAGTTGCCGAACTTCACCCGGAACACCAACAAGTGGCTTCGCGCCTAGATGACCACACCACACGAGTGACTGAGCTGAAACGACGGGCTCAAGAAGCCAAAGGGCGGAAAAGAAGAAATAACATCAGGATAGTGGGCATCCCAGAGGGTAAAGAGGGCACGGACATGTTAATGTTCCTAGAAAAATGGCTGAGAAAAGAAAGGCCCCCTGTCTCCCTCTCAAAGTTCTTCGCCCTAGAGAGGGCACACCGAGTCACTGGGCGTGCGCCTGCTCTGGGGAGGCTTTCAAGACTTGTGGTGGCTAAAGTCTTACATTATAGGGATTCGATCCTACGACAGGCACGCGCCCAGGGGCCTTACATCCTGGGCAACAGCAAAGTCTTGATGTTCCCGGACTTCACAGCCCAAGTACAGGCACAGCAAGCATCTTTAAATCGAGGCCAAGAAGGCCCTCCGACAAGCCAGCTTGCAGTACTCTGATCTTCCCGGCGAAGCTCAGCATTATCCTGGGTGACAACACGCATTTCTGCAACACACCAGAGGAGAAATGGTCTTGGCTGGAGGCGTATAAAAAAGGTACACCCCTGCCCAGACCACAACAGGGCCCGAGGGACTAAACAAGTAGCAAGGAACTGACAATGTCACCCCAAGAAAGCGAGTGCACTCCAGAAGCCCACAACCTCTCAGACTCAACAGGACAAAAAAACCTGCTCTGCAAGCTATGACATTGCTGATGTCGCCTCAAAAGTCGGACAAACAAATAGGTTCATCCTCTGACCAACTAGCTTACTCAACCGACTCGGAAGACAACACAGGAAATGAATCAGACTTACCGAAAAACACGGGGTGATCACTGGTCGGCCTCCCCCACAAACAGTGGTACTGGGAGGGAAACAACACCCTTCCAAGGCTCTTTGAATTTCACACTCCACCGCACCAGAGTTTACCGCCTGAGGAGCTGAAGACAGCGTTCTAACTGAACTGTTTGATTGCAGGTTTGGGCAGCTGGCCGTTGAAGGTCCGCTGTTGGGGTTGGGAGTTGTAGTGTTGGGATTGTTGTTTGCTACTCTGGGGTCCGTCACACATGATTCAGGTTGAGGTTTGTTGTTGCGAGGTGTCATTTAATGTAGAATATGGCTAACTCCCCAAGCAGAGTAGAGCAGTTTCAGCTGATATCCTGGAACATTTGGGGCATGGGCTCTTCCTCCAAACGCTATAGTATCCTAAATTATATTACACTAGGAGGTGCTCAGATAGCAATGCTTCAGGAAACACACCCGACGATGGAAGAAGCTGCCAGACTGAAGCACAGATGGCGAGGTCAGTTGTTTGTGACAACCTTTTCGGCATATGCTAGGGGGACCTTTATATGGTTCAAGCTCAGCATCCCCTTCCACGCAACACCCAGAATTATTAATACAGACGGTCGATTTGTATTAGTGAAGGGGAGACTGAAAGTGAGAGAAATAACACTGGGGAGCATATACGCCCCAAATCAGGATCAGACTCAGTTCCTACTACAGCTTTCTAAACCATTGTCGTAAATAGCAGGCGATCTGATCCTGGGGGGAGATTATACTTGTGTGGTTGACCTGGACAGAGATAGATCCACACCCCCTTTGAGGGGTACAACTGCAGCGATGACGGCTAAGGGCCTCTGGGAATGAATGTCTAGGTGGGACCTGTTAGATATTTGGAGGCTACAAAACAAAAAACAGAGAGAGAATACTCCTTTTATTCGCCATTTTATAGCCTGCACACTAGATTATACATGTTTCTCTGTTCTAGGCAAGTAGCATCTACTCTGGCGGGGGCAGATTATTTAGGGCATTCCATTTCTGACCACAGTCCTCTCCTATTGAAATTCACAGCAACTCCAGAGAGCCCTTATCCCATTATTGAGACTAGACCCCAACTTACTTGAAGACGACTGTTTCAGACAGCAGTTTTCCACCGCCATCTCGATTTATTTTGAACGAAACCGAGGCATGCAAGCACCGCCTAGATAGTGTGGGACGCGTTTAAGGTGATGGCGAGGGGGCAATGCATGGGCCAAGCGGTGGGCGCTAGACAGGAGATACAGACGCTGGATAGGGCCACCAGGAAAGATGAAGAGGATAAACGACTGTCAGACGTAAAAAGTAAATAAAATTAAACTTGGGAACGGTTGAGGCTCCTAGATTCCAGCACATATCAGGAGAGAAAGCATGCAGAGGTGGCGGTCTGGGGGGAGGCTGGAAAAATGCTAGCATGGTTATCCGACATGAGAGCAGGATCTCCCCAATTCCCAGCATACCAACATCAGAGGGGTTAACAATCTTCTCTCCCAAAATTATCAATGAAACCTTCAGAGACTATTATGTTAAACTATATGGTAGACCAGGGGAGGTTCAGGAGACCAATATGGTGGCTAACCTGGAGGGCCTGGGATTACAAGGCGTGGACCAGGCAGCACGGGAAATCCTGAAGACGGCGATCACTGCACAGGAAATTAGTACAGTAATTAAGGAAATGGCCAGAGGGAAGACACGAGGGCCAGAAGGTCTCCTGGCGGAATTCTATTATACTTATGTAGTGCTTCCAACCCTCCATCTGGAGAAAATGTACGCTGCAGCACTGCAGGTGGGCCACCTCTCAGTTTCCACTAGATAGCTGGAGGCTCCACCGCCTAAAAATAAATTGGATTTGACGGGTTTGGCAGACTTTCGATAGCTGTCCATGCTGAATCTCAATTTTAAACTCCTAAGTAGGGTGTTGGCCACCAGGCTTACGCCACACATGCAGAGACTGGTTCACACAGATCAAAATAGGTTTATCCCCAACAGGTCGGCCTCTAACAACCAGAGGAGACTGTACCAGGTCTTATTTCATAAAGGTCTGACGAAGTACCCAGACACTGTGGTGGTGGCGGTCGACCTATAAAAGGCCTTGGATTTGCTGCGGTGGGATTTCCTGCTACAGGTGATGAGGATAATGGGTATGGGAGATGAGTGCGTGCGATGGGTTCGTTTGTTATACTCGGACACCACGGCAAGGGTGCGCACGGGCGGAGTGGTGTCCTCACCCTATTCCATATCTAGTGGAGACAAGACAGAGCTGTCCACTGTTGTCGCTGGTCTTTGTTCTGGTGATGAAACTCTAGCGGAACGCTTCAAAAGTAAGGGAGGGAACCATGGAATAACGTTGGATGGGTCAGTGCATATTATTTCATTATATGCAAAAGACATTTTATTATACATTAGGGACAGAAAGCAGGGTATACGGAAACCGTTTCACATCTTAGAGGAGTACAAGTCAACACTCTGAAGACCCAGATTTTCCCAGCAACGCCCACACTGCTCCATCAAATACCTGGATATTCAGGTGTTACATAGCCAGACGGACCTATTTGAGGGGAACCTGGGCAGGGCTCTTCGTGCATTAAAACCAAATGTATCTTTCTGGTGATCCCTCAAACTTTCAGTTATGGCCAGAATAGCGCTTTCCAAAATGGTTACACTATCAAGACTGTTCTATTACATTGTCATTCTTCCTGTGGGGATCCCCAAGAGATGGTTCAGGGACATGGACGCCTTGCTGTGGGATCTAATATGGGACCGTGCTCGGGATAGAGTGTCTCTCATGGTCATAAGACAACCCTTAACAATGGGGGGGGTTTGGGTGCTCCGGATTTTGAGGCATACTACCTGGTGGCACAACTCCAGTAGTTAGCACAGTGGTTGGACGGGAGGGAGTTTGAGACATTGGTGTTACCAAGCCAACCCCCACGCAGGCTCCTACTGCCCAGGATGCTGAACTCCAAATAAAAGATTACAAATATGGGAGTGCTGTTAAAAGTAGCCCTGATATGCTGGGATAGATGCACAAAGCGTGGAGCAGAGTTGCCCCTCTATGCTCCTGACCTACCAATAGTAAGGCTTCCTTGGAAAAGCGATGGTTCCCCCTTCACACAAGGTCATTTGATGGGATGGGTGGAGGTGGAAGTGATCACAGTCTGGGACTGTTACCAGGATGGAGAATTACTCCCCCCCCCCCCCTCCTTAATTTCTGGAATATCATTAAATAGGGCCGGATCAGTTTCTAAATTATCACAATGTCCGGGGAACTTAGGCCACACTGGGGCAGGGACACACATGAGCCCAGCACACACCCAGTCCCCCAGGCAATGGGAACGCTAGGATCTGCCAGACACCTGGTAAAATGGCTATACGAAGCAATAATGGAAATGATGGAACGGTCTCTGATTCACTTGCAAGAGAAATGGGAAGATCCGGTTGGTAGATCCCTGACCTACGTGGAATGGCAGAAAACCTTAGGGAGCCCTAAGATCTCCGGGAAAGCCAATTTTAAACTTCTACAATTCAATATACTCCTTATGATTTACCTCACACCACACAGGCTTAACCTCATGTTGGGGGTCGAGGATCAGAAATGCCCAAGATGTGAGAAATTAGATGCAAATTTTATACACATGATCTGGAGTTGTACGGTAATACAAGCATACTGGCAAAAGATTATAGAGATCCTCAACGGAGTCTTAGTGTGCACCTTGATAAGCTGAACTGAAGTTTGTCTATTAGGACTATTCCCAAGACCTAAAGCTAAAACAATTGGGCACAGGTTCATTGATCTAGCCTTGCTTCTAGGCAAATTGCCCGTAGTTGGCGAGCGACTGTGGCCCCAGAGTATCTGTCTTGGAGAACGATGTTTCGACTTGGGCCAGAGCCCAAGGAAAGAGCGCTGACTCGAGAGGACAAAATGACCAAACGGCGTAAACTCATAGCTGAACCATGGACCGAAGTAATGTGGGCTTGGGAAACTAAAGGATCAGGAGAAATTGAGAACACTATTGGAGACCCCCTCCCACAGTAGTCAATGGGTCCACCACCAACCATCTTCAATCCCAATATGTTTTAAGGAGCTTGCTGTACTTAGAGATAGTGTAAATATACAAAAATAAAATAGACAACTCAGGAAGTGAGTTTTAACCCCAGGAAAGATCAGTTGTTATTGGCTGAATACATTTGTCATAAATAGAAAAGACTAGATAAACTATATTAGCATTCCACACCTAGTCCATTATTATACCAGGAGCATGTTTATGGTTTATATGAAACAAGCATATTTAGGATGGAAAGATTAAGTACAGTCCATGGAAGCCAAACGAATTTTGATGTTTCTGTCTTTTGAACTCCTGCTTTCTCCTCTGTATGCGGAACAGTTACAATGAACAAGTAATTATGCACATGGTCCAAAACTTGTATTGAAGGATGTTAATTAACAAAAAGTGCTAATAAAAATGATATAAAAAAAAGAAAACAATTAGTTCGTTTCATGATCAGGACAAATATGGTAAACCTACAAACTATACTAATAGGCTCAAAGCAGCTACCAATTCCTTTTGGTAAAACACTTTAGAACGGCACTAGTGGTTAATAGACCTATCTACTGAATGGCAAAAACTCAACTTTCTATGCCAAATCCCACCAAATGCCATTTAGACCCACCAGGGTCTAAGACACAGCTCACTCACATCTAACATTATAAACCGTGTGGCAGTAACAAAAAAGTCCTTGCCATTCTAATATTCTAAGCCTGTCGCACACAACACCAACCACCTTGTGCAATTCCTTGAGTGGCTCCTTTTTTTATGCCTGCTACAGTCACATAATGACTCCCAGAAAGGTTTACCTTTCAAGCCTATGAACTAATCTTCAAATTGGTCCAAAGAGCACTGCAGACACCATAAGAATAATTTAAAATATATACCATGCCCTGCTTCCAGGAGCATTCAGTCTTGGCATCCAATTTAAAAGATGCACTATAATAACTCACAGCCAGAGATGCAAACACTCCATAGGAAGCATATTAAACCAGATTTAGAAACAGTCATTACCTGCAGTAATCAATCGACATATTCAAATTTGTCTTTGAATTTTACTCACCAATATTTTCACATTTACACCGATGTTCAATATGTGAAACACATCCGGCAACATAAAATGCTTTAGCAAGGAAATTAGCAGCTCATCCAGCACGTGGGAGTCATAATGCACGCCAGGTGAAAACTCTCGGTAGTAATTGGTAAATACTTCAACTGAAAAGGAGAGGAATCTATTGCAGTCAGGTATAACTTTTTTATATGCACTTAAAAACTGTTGCTAATCCATTTAGAAACTAACAGCTTGTCATATTGCATTAGAACCATCTACTATAATAATATACAGCAGGTCATTACTTCCAAGTTCAGAAATCTTATAGAAGGGGATGTTAGAATGAGGCACTGACTGTTACTCAAAGACCAAGCTACTTACCTCCACTAGCCTTTTTTTTTTTGTTGCAGTTTTATATAGCGCAAACTCAACCCAAAGTTATTGGAGCGCTTTACACGAGCACCAGTTACATTACAAAAGACCACATTTTTTTTTTTAGGCACAGGCATATTAAGTAGTTTGCCCATAATCACAGGTCGTTGAGCCAACGCCGATACTCAAACCGGTTACAAAGTTACAAAGTCGGCATCTCTGACCGTTACATCACATCTCTCCCTCACACCGTTCTGATAGTTACAGTCGCTCCAGTAGAGTGCTTATATTAACAATTTCTCCAGGCGGCAGACTCAATAAGGATACAAGGAGCATGAGTTTTGGTGATGTCAGTTTCGCGTGAGTTTTTCCACTCTCCCACAGAAGCAAAGATCGAGACAGATAAAAACAGAAGGAAGCATACCTGCCAACCTGAATAACAATCTCACTGTGAAGAAGGGGCGGGCCTTGAAGGAGCAGAGCCTTGTGCTAAGTAGTACCTACAAGGCACTTTTGAACTGCACCCTGCCCCAAACCCCTCCTACAAAAAGAAAAGCTTGCCGAGTCTGGTGCAGATGTCCTACGGTGTTTTCACATCCCTTAATGGACTTCGGCAGTTCAAAGCCACCTAAAACAAACTGCAAAAACACGTTTTATAGTGAGTTTCAGCTCGTTTTCCCTTCCACAGTGTGATATCAGCTCCTCACCGGGAGACTGGGTGATGGGAGCCAATACAGCGTGAGTTGGCAGGTATGAGGAAGCAATGACCATCATAAAAATAGAAGGAGGAAGGATCATTTAAGAGCTTGGAGGAAAGCACCGTATTCATAGGGGAAGAACGGTACTGAAGCAGCCTGTTTTGATACGCACTCCTGCAGATTCGACTCAGTGCAAGAAATGAAGGATGCTAGCGCTCTTTACATCACACACATTGACAATAAACCATACAAGTGTGTAAATCAACGTACAGAAAATGTTACATAGACCAATGAGAGCTACAAGGCATAGGAGTCATTGAGTAAAGTTTTACATTTCAGCCAAATGTGACGCAATTCTGTTCAGCTGTTTTTCTGTATGGTAAAGTACCCTTTCCAACAAGAATTAAAATGGGAACTCAACATTTTGCCCTCCCATCCCCCCAAACTCTCTTTTTCTTTGCCTTCGCTTGACGAATCAGTGCAAAACTTCCCATGGCGCCAAAGAGGATAAACTTTTATTCCAAAAGTATTGTGCAGTTTAATTGGGTGAAAAAGACATGCACTGATTCAATCCCACAGTGGTATCACAAAATGCCGTGGATTTATGTTGCTAGTCCCTTGAGACTAAACCTCACCACATTTTGTAATACGAATAAAGAGCCTTGTACCAACACAAAAGTGCATGCCAACATGGCTGCTATATACCCTTTAGCTATCCAAACATGAACACTTTCTTCAGCAAGATCCACCACGATCTGGAGGACTTGCAAAACTCCAACAGACAAAACAATCGACTATTGGCATAAACAGCTTTCATGGAAGAGCACCTACTACATAAACTGTCAACACCTCTTGAGTAAGATAATAGGAACTTTAAGTGTTACCCTTTCAAGGCCCAAGCCAGAAAGCTCAACTAGGAGTCAGAGTGTTGGAGCAAGAGACCTTCGTGCTGGTACAGGAGGTGTAGTGGTGGCTTAAAGCTTAAACAGAAGGTCATGGCACTACATCAGCCTTATCCAAACTGGGGTCTTAATCACATTAGCCCCGTGATGTATTATTTTTGGGAAAACTTTTTGCTATTAGAGGCAATGGCAGAAAAGCATAGTGGAGTTAAAATGTCCAATGAAAAGACAAGCCCCTACTGATCTCGTTTTCAAAGCATGCAATAAAGCAATCTTTGTGGCACTTTCTGTTGGTCTTTGTCACCAACAGGTCTGTGATAGGCAGCTAGTCTGCAGAAGAGAGGTGTCATCACTTCTGGATGCACTTCCCACTTGTGATTGACTGATGCCTGTTCAGGCAATACAACACCAGATTCTGAATCTTTAACTAGATGGGACTGCTGATAGTTTGTCTACCTCCTAAGACCATAACCTGGAAGGCTCTTTGCAAAGAGTTTAGACGAGCTTCCTCCCTTTATGTTCATGTATACATTAGCTGAAGTATTGCCTGCCACAGGTTGAATCTTAACACCTTAAATTTGAGACATAAAAGACTTTGCATCAAGTATTATCACCTTAGACTTAGAAAAAATAATGTTGATTTTTAGATGCTATGAAAGTGAAACCTGGAGGGTGAAGAAGTCTGGCTCAATATTTTGCGTCTACCTATGGTGAGGCACTATGCACAGAGTCCAGGAAACACTTAGTGGTAGTGTTTAGGTCCCTGAAAACCAGAGCTCTCAAGGAGTTGCTGTGGAGAGCAGCTAAGCCTTGTTCAGGAGGGTGTAAAGCAGGTGCATTTACCACTGACATTAGTCAGTAAGCTTTTCAAACAAGAAAGAACCACACCAGGTGAGTATAAAATTACCACTGAGTTGGGTAACAATAAAGGATACGTTACTTACCTGTAATCCTAGTTCTCTTCCAGGGGTATACTCATCAAAGGGAGAGCGAGGAGGAGGGGGGGGAGAGGGGGGGGGGGGAGTGTGTTTGTGCGTGTGTGTGTGTGGATGTGTGTGTGGATGTGTGTGTGTGTGTGGATGTGTGTGTGTGTGGGGATGTGTGTGTGTGTGGGGGGGGGATGTGGGGATGTGTGTGTGGGGTGTGTGTGGGGGGTTTGGGGGGGTGTGCATGTGTGGGTGTGCGTGTGTGGGGGGTATGTGTGTGTGGGTATGTGTGTGGGTATGTGTGTGTGGGGGTGGGCTGTGTGGGTATGTGTGTGGGTGGGGTGTGTGGGTATGTGTGTGTGGGTGGGGTGTGGGTATGTGTGGGTGGGGTTTGTGGGTATGTGTGGGTGGGGTGTGTGGGTATGTGTGTGTGTGGGGTGTGTGTGTGTAAGTTTAACCAAAAGTACTACTCCTGTGAAACATACATATATATATATATATATATATATATATATATATATATATATATATATATATATATATATATATAGCATATAAAAACACACATATATATGCAGCCTAAATACCAAACTAGGCCAATATTGCATTGTAATTTTTCATTTAAAATAAAACGTATATTGCAACATTTCCATGACATACAGAAATATACTTTTAACTTGTTTGAACACAGCCTTTATTATTAGGGGGAAAAGGCAAGGTAATGGCAGGGAGATTAGCCCAGAAGGCTGCATATAGAAAACGCATAATAACTGGTGCCATGCCTTTAAGACCGCCAGGACCTCCAGGCTCCCATCATGCCCGCAGGTGACAGTTAGGTCAGATTAGGTGTATTACATTATATAGTGCTCATCAGCAAATAGAGTGCTGTTATAAACATTGTATTTGTCTGGTTAGAAGGGAGGATTGCTTATGACTCTGATGAGTATACCCCTGGACGAGTACTAGGATTACCGGTAAGTAACTTATCCTTCTCTTCCAGGGGATACTCATCAATTGTCATAAGCACTGAATAGCGTAGCAAGAACATCCCCAGAATCCAGCGGACGAACACCAGTATAGCAGATACACTCTGATCAACATTTTAACCAAACAAATTCTTCAAGGAAGCTTGCCCAAACCAGGCATCCACCTGGGTATCAGAATCTAGGCAGTAATGGCGGGCAAAGGTATCAACTGAACGCCATGTAGCCGCTTGACATATATCTTGAATCTGTACATTCCTGAGAAGGGCCGTAGTGGCGGCTTTACCACTCGTGGAGTGAGCCTTTGGCCTACCAGGTAGCTACTTGTTAGCTTACTGATAAGATAAGGGAATACAAGCTACTATTCATCTAGCAATGGACAGTTTAGAGGAAGGAAAAACAGTGCGCATTGGCCCATAGTTCACAAAGACGGTCTGACTTTCTTATGCCCTTAGTTCTATCAAGGTAGAATCCTTTTTAGATCAAGTGAATGTAACACCCTCTCAGTGGTCGGATTTGGAAAGAACGTTGGTAGAGCAATTGACTAGTTGATATGAAAATCAGAGATCACCTTAGGTAGGAAACCCAGGTGTGTTCTTAGAACCACTCTTTTAGCATGGAAAACAAGATAAGGCTCTGTAGAACATAGGTCATGAATCTGGCTCACCCTGCGTGCAGAGATAATTGCCATCAGGAAGGCTGTCTTCCAAGATAGGTGCTGCGGAGAGACTTTGTTAATGGGTTCAAAACGGGGTACCCATTAATTTAGAAAGGATTACATCAAGTTCCTAAGGAGGTGACGGTGATCGAATTGGTGGATAGACCCTTCTTAGCCCTTCCAGGAAGTCTTTAACAACTGGCATTTGAAAGAAAGTAGCCAGAGTAGGTGTCTTCATTAAGCTGTAATTGCCGCCAGATGTACTTTAATAGAAGAAAACCTGCTTTAGCCAAGTACAAAAGGTATGAGAGAATAACCTGTTCTTGGCCAAGAATGGGATTATGTCCCTTGGCTGTACACCGCAGATCGAAACACTTCCATTTGAAAGGGTATGATTTCCTTGCAGAAGGACTTCCCGCTTCCTTCAAAACCTGCATACAGTCCTGTGGGAGGCCTAGATGACCTTATTGGAGGAACTCAGGATCCATGCTGTCAATATCAGTAATGGGAGGTTCGGATGAAAGACCTCCCCTCCGAATTTGGTTAACAGATCGGGCTGGCATGGCAATCTCCTGTGTGGAATCTTGTAAAGACGTAGAAGGTCCAGATACCGCCACTGGCGAAGCCACTCTGGCGCGATCAGGATCATCTCGGTCCTGGATCTGTAGAGTTTGTTGATCACCAGTGGCATTGGAGGGACTGGTGGAAAAGCGTAGAGTAATTTCTCTGATCAATCGATAAAAAGTGCATTCCCTCTGGAACCTGGTTAAAGGTACCTAAATGCAAAGGCGTGGCATTTTGCGTTTGCTACATCCGCAAATAGATCGATGTCTGGGTAACCCCATCTCCGGAAAATGTAGTGGGTAACCTAGTCTTTTACCACCCAGTTGTGTGCTTCGACAAAGTTGCGGCTTAGACCGTCCAGGTGCATGTTGATGGCACCTGGGAGCTGAATTGCTGACATGGACCGGTTCCTCGCCAGTAGCCATTTCCAAATCACTTGAGCCTCCAGAGATAGGAGTCTGGATCTGGTCCCTCCCGGTTTGTTCAGGTAGTACATAGTTGTGGTATTGTCCATCTGAGCCAACAGGGAGCATGACTTTATGGAGGGAAAGAACGCTTTGAGCACCAGATGTACAGCTCTTACTTCCAACATGTTGATGTGGCAGGTTTTCTCCTTTTCTGACTACATCCCTTGAATCTGAAGAGGTCCCATGTGAGCTCCTCAGCCTTGGAGGGATGCATCTGTGACGAGTGTTTGTCTGGGGAGTCCCTGGTGGAACGGGACTCCTTTCAACAAATTAGGACTCTGCATCCACCAACTTAGTAAGACTGACTGCATGTGGAAGAGTTATGGTATCCTACCAGCGGTTGGAGACTTGAGACCACTGACCCTCTAATGCCTGTTGTAACGGTCTCATCTGTATCCTGGCATTGGGGACAATGAATATGCAAGACGCCATCAAGCCCAGCAGAGAGGATACCTGTCTGGCCATGGGATGGAGTGTGCGGAGGAGAGTGCGACATTTGTGGAGAATTGAGGATAGTCTCTCCTCCAAAGGACATGAGCTTGCGTTTGCAGGGCCTGGAGTCGCACCCAAGTAGTGGATTCTATGAGTTGGATTGAGAAAAAACTTCTTGTAGTTGACACACAGACCCAACTGATTTAAAACTTGAATGCAGCATAGCCGATGTGCTTGCAGAAGACAGAGGCACTCTTGAGCAGCCAGTCGTCTAGATAAGGATAGACGAAAATTTCTATTTAATGAATTTGTAGAGCGCATGGCTGCCCGAGGGCTTCACAGCGCTAACAGGAATCTTTTCCTTTTGCAGGAAAGCCGCTACAACTGCCACACTTCTCAGCCATCTGAAGATAGGTTGATCGGAGGTGTATGGTGCTCTCTAGCCGGGGAACCTTCCTACGTAATTTGAACAATTTTCAGGCCCGGGGAGGATGAAGCACTCCTCAACGTAGACTGTTTAGACGTTGGATCCTGAGGCTCTAAATCTTGAATTTCCCTCGATGTCGAAGGATCTCTTGATTTAGGTACTAGTGATCGAGTCATTCTCTGCCTCTTAGCTGGTGGAGACATGTGGAAGGACAGAGGTCTCGACGTTGATCTTTGTGACGTCCTCGGCGACGATCGAACTCGCCCTGCCGTCTGTGACAGTGCAGCCGAGCATTGAGCAAAACTTGCCGACGTCGGAGTCTTCGACGTCGGTGGGGTCTTCGACCCTTGAGGTGTCCTCAGTGTCAGCCTCGACGGTGACTGCCCATGTTGGTGGTGTGTCTTTGACGTGGAGCATCTGCGCTCAGCCATCGTAGGTGTAGCGGACCTAGACCGTTGACGAGGAAGAGATGACGTCGGTCGGGGAGTAGCTGAAGCAGGTCTAGACTTACTTGCCATGCCTGGTGTCATCCGCTTCGACAAGATTGGTCTTTCGGCGTCGAATGCGATAAAGGTCTTCCTGTCGATGACTTAGAAGCCGAAGGTGAGCATTAGGGTATCCTCGTCACCAATCTTTTCCCCTGTCGACGGCGAATCGGACCGATGTCGTCTTTTTTCCCATTTTTTCTTATGCTCAGAGAGGAGGATTCTTTAGAAGGATGGCGTTCCAGGACCTTCTGGAGAACTGCTGGCAGTGGCAGCACTTGTTAGGTCTGTGTGAGGATGGTAAGCACACAATACAGACAGTGTGTGGGTCGGATATTGCCATTTTCTTCCGACAAGGAGACTTATTAAACAAGGCTGGCATTTCTGACTAAAATAAAAAATAGCAGGAAAGTCAGAAAAATTATGGAATAGTACTGCTTGTACTAAAAGACGTCGAATGAAGTAAAAAAAAAAAATCAACTTCACAAAACCAATTACTAAGAGAAATACACTAACTGATGAGCTCAGTGCTCCAGGATCTTCACAGAAGGAGCCGGAAAAAAGAGCTGATCTGTCACCCGTGGGCCATGATGGGAGCCAGGTGGTCCTGGAGGTGTTAAATGCACGGCGCTAGTTTTCTTGATGTGTTTTCTATATGCAGCCTTCTAGGCTAATCTGGGTGCTATTACCTTGCCTTTTTCCTTAAGAAAAAAGGCTGTGTTCAAACAAGTTAAGAGTACTTTTCTCTATGTCATGAAAATGTAGCGATATAAGTTTTATTTTAAATGAAAAATACAATGCAATATTGGCATTATTTTGCTAAAGATGCATTAATTACCTACTGGCGTCCCACACAGAGTGGGAATAGCAGCCCAACAGGCACGCAGTATTCACCGCCCGCAACCCAGAACTAGCAGAGGTGAAAATCTTTTTCCCACACTGCTCCAGTCTGGAGGTGCGGAAGAGAACGCGCTCGGAAAGGTAGAAGCCTGGACCACCAGACTCTCAGGCGTTGGGTGTTGCGTGAGAAAACTGGGGTCGCCCGGGGCTGGGAGAGGACGCCGTGCCACACACTTATCCACAGGACCCCCGTATGAGGATTGTTCCAGGTGCTTAACAGAATATCTGTAAGGCGTCGTGTCTGCGTCAGGTCCGGCGCCGAGGGCAGAGTTGACGGTGCTCCAGGGTATCATGCCAGCGCAGCCGGGGCCAAAGGCGGTGGCACGGGGGCAGAACCACCCCACGGGTCCACGGGGACCGAAGGCGCTCCGGAGGGATCAGATGTGGGAAACAAACGGCACATGGACGACAGGAATACCTGTACTTCTTACGAAGTCACGTGCGGGCCCGGTAAAGGCGGGCAGGCCGCAGGCAACAACGCAGGCTCCACCGGAGCTGCGGGGGAGTGACCACCCGCCCTCTCCACCATGTCCCGCTACCGGTGAGGGGAATGTGGTAAATAATTTAATTACCGGGACTTAATTTGATACAGAACATAATAAAAATAGCTCAATAAATAAGAGGCAGAATCCGTGGTATTAGAGGTTAAGAACAGGCTTTATTCCAATGGACGATTTCGAAATCGTGGACTCCAGGTTCCATCACCACGGAGGCTCAGGAAGTGAAGTACATACATTATTGATAATTAATAACTTTTATACAATAGGCATTACAGCGAAGCAAATGCAAGAGGCGTAACAAGTGATAGCAAAGATAACATTTCACATGCGTAGCTGAAGGAGGCGTAATTGGGAGTAACAAGGAAACGTCATTGGTTGTGATGTTACATATGGGTGGACCTATGAAATAATTTCGCAATGTCAGCAGAAATACTTTGCAGAGATGCGCGCGCAGCAGCATGACGTGTGATTGACGTGCAGCTAGGGGGTGAAGGGGACTTGATATTTAGCTCTACATGTGGCGACAGATGTCTGGAGGGTCAAGTCAACCTAATCCTAAATCATATCTAACATCCTATGTTTAAAGAACTATGTTATCCAAAAGAGAGGCCTTCTTGGAGTAGAATCTTATTCTATACTGACTATACTGACTGTTAGTGCGTGTACAAGCGTCTAAGTGTCTACACTAGATGCGAGGGCAGGAATCTTCCATAGTAACAGGGCTATGAATTACTTGCATAAAGACAGAGAAGCCGGGCCTTTGCTCGGTAGCTGGCAGAATGTTTACTTAAGCTACTAGACAGGAATGCATTGGGCAGGGAGCGGAGCAGATAATTTCCGAAGGTGAAATACAGTTCTTGGCAGGCAGCAAGCTGATGTCAGGCATCGTGAGCCGCGCAGAGGATGAGACAAAGTTCATGGTCACAGATGCAGGCTCGGACTGGAGCTTCAGAGGTAGAGAGCAGGAAAAGCTTGATGACAGAATCAGGGCCTACTCGTCTGAACTGCAAAATGGCATAAGTGAACCATATAAAAGCGGTGGCCTTTCGTACTTAGGAATTGAATATCCGGCTCGTTCATGGCGGATCTAAAAGAGGACATGTTAACGGTGGACGCACATGTATTTGCGTCTTCATAACTGGAACTGGAGGGAACATACATGTACTTGTAACATGCACATAGAACCGTTGGGGTCCAAGATAGGGGACATAATTGACCAGAAAAATCCATATTTCCACATTCCCTCCTTGTCCCCTACTTGCCCGTCAAGAGATATCAATCTTCATTAATCCATTGATCTGTTCATATAGCATCATTTGTTCTTCTTTCTTCTTCCGGGATCTTGAATGAAAATCTTGATGTGGAATGCACGATGTGGCACACAGACCACAAATCGCTGTTCCACATTGCAGGCATAAGCAGCAACTGAATAGTATGAGAAGGCCAATACCTAGGAAGGATAGAACTCTCCATCCCCAGGCTGATAACACGCTCCAAAACCAACCGGACCAAGTCCAGGTGCCTGGATTCTGGTGTATCTGGCTTACAATCTTATGAAGGTGGGTTATGGCTTTATATACAGATGGCGAATTTTCTGGTATGAATACGCAGCAGCTTGATCCGATGACCCTACAAGCTCCGCCCCTATCGGCCAGGATGACGTCAAGGACAAGACGATATTGAAGCACAACAATCCGCATAGCAGACTGCTCTTCTGTTAAATTGCCTAAGGCGGAAATAGTTTCGTTCACTACTGCTTCCAGTGTTCTAGTTAATCTACGTATCAGCTTACTATTAGTAACGGTACCTATATAGGGAAAGAGACCTTTATTGAAATCTGTGTATTTTTCCCATGCTGTTTCAGTGTAATCGACTATTGGGAGATCTCTCCTTTCTCTATTGTGTACTAAATGAGTATTTCTGTGATAATCAGGAGGAGCTAGAAAAACAGGTGGCAAAAGGAATCCAATGTAGCAGGTACCATCCCAATCTAGAGGCAAACGTACATATGCCGTCTGACCACATATAAAATAGGAATGGCGGGAAGCTCTAAATGTCGACTTGCCTTGATCACTGAATTCTATTACAGTGGTGCATCTACTATGGCCCATATGTATGGAACCATTCTTTCTTACACATAATTCACCTTTTACTGGAAATACTGACATGGCGGGCAAACTTGGATTAGCTTCGGATTCGACATTCAAGATCAGGAGATTAAGCGTAAAATTACCTAATCCATATACTTCATTTTCTAGATCAGTTCCTGTTCTTTTGGGAAGTCCCTCCTTGTTGGGGTGGCAGACTTTAAGTAAAACTAAGTTCAGATTTCCCCATACCCAGTTGTCTTGATAAACTGCAGAATTTGAATCTAAGGAATTAATTAAACTAAACCATGCTCCACAGGAGCCGTTGTGTGTGAACGGGTATGGAAAAAGAGGTAGAATTCCTTTATAGTTCTGATAGGGAGGGAGTCGGCCACATATCCAACAATTTGTAGCATTGCTAACCTGATGGGAATGATGTAACATACTAATAAAAGTGTTATTGCGCAGCGCAAATCTGTATGACAATTCATGCGGAGGTAATTCGCTAAAAGAATGTTCAGCAGTAATATTATAAACATGTCTAGAAATAGGATAACATATGTGCAACAATATACTTGCAGTAATTATTAAAAGACTTAGGAAAAACAAAATCAATAACGTCACTGTGCAATGACTACGCAGTGATTTACAGTATGTATGTCGTTTCAACATTTTTCGGGTTCTTTCTCTATTCAGATCTAAGGGATACATGTCAGAGACAAATTCAACCGCTTCACCTTGGGGAGGACTTAAACAATCAAATTTCCTGACTGATTAGATCTGAGTTTTAGTTTATAATGTTCGTGACTACCTGAGTCAACCAAAGGAAGTTTTGAGTCAATGGGTGAAGACACGCAAGGTGTGGTTTTTATATCCGATGGTAATCCATAAAATTTCTTGATATGACTTGAATGTATCCAGCCTTTTCTGCCTTCGATCTTCACGGCTGTCCTTGTGGTGAGCAAGACCAATTGAGGCGACTTCCACCTAGGATCCAGCTGAGTCTTTCGATCAAAGTTCCTCACTAAAACGAGATCCCCCGGAATTACGTCATGGGGTTTCACCTCAGTGTTGTCAGGAAAAGCTGCAGCTACCTGTGAACGACAAGATTGTAGTGCAGACATCAAGGAAGCCAAATAATCTGTCAGCATATTACAGTCAATATCAGTTATTTTACGTGGTATAGGCGTCCCCCACATATTTGGTGGTCTGCCAAAGATCACCTCATACGGGGATAGCCCTGTTCGAGAGTGTGCTACCATTCTCATGTAAAAGAGTGCAACTGGTAATGCTACTACCCAGTCGACACCTTTCTCCCTGCATATTTTGGACAATCTAATTTTCAGGGTCTGATTATGTCTTTCCACGAGACCTGCTGCCTCGGGGTGTCGGACACAGTGGAATTTCCACTGATAACCTAACAAAAGTGAAACGTGTTTCATTAGTTCGGATGAGAACGGCTGGCCGTTATCTGAGTAGACAGCACGTGGTAAACCGTATCGTGGGAAGAATTCTCGAACTAACTGTTTGGCAGTAGTCGGGGCAGTGTAATCTGAAACCGGGTACGCCTCTGTCCAACGGGAAAGAGCACAGACAACTACGAGAACATATTTGAATCCTCGACATCGTTCCATCTGGATATAATCCATCTGGAGAATTTCAAAAGGGTGGTCAGGAGGCTGAAATCCACCCTGCTCTACGGGGATGCTTTTTCCTGGGTTAAACTGACAACAGATCATACAGGTACGAACTTTTTGTTTCGCTGTTGCTCGTAAATGCTTGTTGAACCAAATATGTTGAATGCTGTCTAGCATAGCTTTCTCTCCTAGATGCGCTGGACTATGGACAGTGTTAATAATGACTTGGACCATTGAATCAGGAAGGAACCACACAGATTTCTCCTTCGTCATCCATCCTTGATCCGTTTGGATCCCTCCTAACTCAGTCCATTTCCTTATTTCGTCTGGAGTAGCATGTGTCTGTATGTCCATTACATCAAGAGCGGGATCCTTAACCATCATGCAATGTGTTGGTGTCTGGACTATTGTCTTTGTCATGTCGGATGTTTGAGTTTGAGCAGTCTGTTTAGCTGTTCTGTCAGCTAGATCATTGCCTTGAGAAATGATATCAGTAATTTTCGTATGAGCTTTACATTTCATAATCGATATTGCAATGGGTAGATGTATTGCATCTAATAAGGCATGAATGAGGGGTCCGTGCTGAATGTGGGCACCGTGAGAAGTTAAATAACCTCTCTCTCGCCACAGCACGCCGAAGTCATGTACAACTCCGAATGCATAACGTGAATCAGTGTATATGTTGACTTTTTTATTTGTGGCTTGAATACAGGCTTGTGTCAGAGCGATGAGCTCTGCTGCTTGAGCGGACAAGGTATTTATACACCTTGTTTCAATAATTTCAGTGTCTGTTGTGACTGCATAAGCGGCCACTAACTCTCCTGTACCTGTTCTCATACATGAACCATCTACATACAACGTCAGGTCTGGATCTGACAATGGGACATCTGTCAAGTCTTGTCTGGGTTTCGTCGTTATTGTAATAACATCAATACAATCATGAGCTAGTGGGTCTGTTCCATTTACAGGTAAAAGTGTGGCAGGATTCAATGCGTTACAACGTCTGATTTCTATATGTGGCTGAAACAATGTTAATTCGTAACCTGTAAGTCGCGCTATAGTCAAGTGTTGTGTTTGCGTTCGATTCACAAGAACCTCTACTGCATGTGGTACTTGTACTGTCAATGGATGTCCTAACACTATGGCATCGCTTTGTCTGATTGCTAAAGCTGTCGCTGCCACTGATTTCAGGCACGCAGGAAGAGCCTGAGCTACGGGATCTAATGTACTAGAAAAATAAGCACACGGTTTGTGTGATCCTGCTTGCTCCTGTGTGAGTACTGACAAGGCAGTACCTTCTCGTTCTGTAACAAAGAGTGTAAAATGTTTTCTGTAACATGGTGTTGCTAAAACAGGTGCTTGGCATAGAGCTTTCTTTAAGCTTTCAAAAGCTAGTGTGTGTTCCTGAGTCCAAGGGAGGACAGTCGATGTGGCTGCCTCCTGTGTTGTTAATTGAATGAGTGGTTTTGCTAGAAATGCATACTGAGGGATCCACTGCCTACAATATGAAGTGAGGCCTATGAAAGCCCGCACCTCCTTTTGTGTCTTGGGTATTGGCATATTTGCAATTAGCTGGATACGATCTGGTGTAAGCTGCCTTCCCTCCTTGGACAGCGAGTGACCAAGGTAAATAACTCGCTGGACACAGAATTGCAGCTTAGAAGGGGACACCTTGTGCCCCTTTTCGGCTAGAAATTGTAAAACCGTCAGTGATGCTTTTTCACATTCAGGTTCGCTTCGGGCGGTGATCAGCAGATCATCGACATATTGAAGCAGAGCAGTGTTGACTGGCATGTGTATACTGTCAAGTTCTCGTTTCAATGCTTGGCTATAGATGCTGGGGCTTTCTGTAAATCCTTGAGGTGCGCGTGTGAATTTAAAGCTACGTCCATTTAAACTGAATCCGAACAAGTATTGACTTTCTGGATCTATTGGGACGCTGAAAAAGGCATTCTTGAGATCAATTACAGTAAAGAACGTTGCTTCGGAATCAATAGCTGTCAGTAATGAAGAGATGTCTGGAACTACGGGATATTGTGGTACAATACATTTATTTAATTCGCGCAGATCAATAACCAATCGATATACTGGGGGAGCCTTTGGATCAGTTCGTTTAAGAATCGGAATTATCGGTGAATTACATACATTGGAGTCGGTCTCCACAACCACTCCTTGGCCGATAAGTTCGTCAATGATTTGCAGTAAAGCCATTACAGCATCTGGGGGTAACTTGTATTGTCGCATTCGTAGTAGTACCACTCCTGCCTTTAGTGTGACTCGATATGGCGTAATATTCATGCGACCAACATCTGTAGGGCCTTGTGCCCATAAATGTGTGGGCAAATTCTGCAGTCGGGAATCCATGTCTCGAGACACATAATGACCTTTGAAATCACGTAAAAACAATCTTACTCCTTCCGGAGAACAACATATTATAGCTCCTAGAGCTTTCAGTGTTTTTATACCTAACAAGTTTTCTGGACATGATTTAGTAAGCAATAAATCTGTAGTTCTGGTCAAGGGTCCTATCGTAAGTGGAAGAGGCTGTGATACTTCATTAACAATAGGTTTTCCTGAAAAACCAAGGGAAATATTCTGTGAGCCTGAGAGGGGTGCCCCTGGAACTTCACTACGTTTTATAGTTGTTCGACTTGCCCCTGTATCAAGTAAAAATTTTCTATCTTGGCCTAATAATTCACTATGTACATAAGGTCCTTCTTGGTCTACAGGGACCTCGATAAGGGGTAAGTCAACTTCCCTCTCTAGGCTGGTTCATGCATATCGTTGATAATCAGGATAGTCATACTGTGCGGTCTGGTACAGCTGTCGTGTCGTGGTTTGTGTGGCAGCAGCCGGCAGCGCTGGTGCGGCTGGCACAAACTGTATAGACTGTTGTGGAGCTGGCATGGCCTGTGCATGCTGCGGTGCTCCTTGTTCATTCTGATCCTGTCTAAGTGGCCGTGGTCTTTCTTTTGTAATACCTGTGGCGATATTACGCTTCAGGACTGGGCAATCGTGTATGTAATGTCCTGGCTGTTTACAATAGTTGCATGTCCCTTTTACAGGTCCTGCTGAATCACCGGACTGTGTCGTACCCTTTTTATGACCTTCAGCTGGAACTGTCTGGGAGACTAGCATTTTCATTTTCGTGTCTTTCATGCGTCTTTGTTCATGTTCTTGTTCTTCTCTAATTCTATTGTAATGGTACTGTAACATTTGTAACATTTGTGATGGGGTATTACCTTGCCAGGTACTCTCGAATTTTAATACTCTATTCTTCACTTGGGGCAAGGAATTTTCAACTAATTTTGTCACAAACAGATGTGGGTATGACTCGCTACTTGCTTTTATACCACTATTTATACCAAAACATTTTTCGAATCGGGCATAGAAATCACTAGTGTCTTCATCTTGCTTTTGTTTACAGGCTGAGATTGCACCCCAGTCTTCCTTTTTCGTAGTTAATAAACGTGGCAGTACCTGTACTAGTAAACCTGGTAGTGCTTTAGTTTTGTCCCCAAGCCCCGAACCTCGGGCCCTTTCTTCATTTTCTAATGCTGTCCAATCTATCTTTTGGTCTCCTACCTCCCACTCTTTTTCCTTGAGTTTTTCATAAATGCCAGCAGGCATTAATACCTTTAATATTGTCATAATGTCGGGATAGGTATACTCTCCCATGAGTAACATGTCTTTAATTTCTCGGTGGAAACCCGCTGGGTCTTTGTCATGACTGGGTACCACTTTCTTCATTTCTAACAATTCTATTTTCGATATGGGCGTATATACATATACACATTTAAACTGATTGTCCTCACCCTTTATTGGGTGTACTTCTCGTAAGGGATTCTGTCTGTCCATGTAATACATCGGTCTTTCCTTGATGGGCAGTGAAACATGTTCTGGACATCCAAAAAGAATGTACTGCTTTCTGGATTCTAGTATTTCCTTAATTAACTTAGTACCTGAACCTCTCCATCTATTCGTGAGTAATTCAGTCAATATATCAGGTAAGGGACCAGGATCTGAATGTTGGCTTTTATATAGTATAAGAAGTTGTTGAATCATATAAATCCCAGCTAAACGCTGTTCATCTGGGGTGAGGTTCAAAAATGTGTGTGCTACTGTATCATCACCATATTTTCCGGGACTGTCAACCCAATGAACGGCTGACCTGGCTAATTCTTGTTCATCCATAGAATCGAGTAAATGATAACCCCTTCGTTCTCGCAGTAATTTGTCAGCGGCTTGGAACGAATGCTCGGGGGACCTCATATTTATTATAGGTGCTTGGAAATTCCTGTTATTATCTGGACATATCGGACGTATTGGGTCAGTAAAGTATCTAGTATTATTACAAGATCTTCCTCTACCTACATAGGCTATCGTTTCTGACTGTCCTGTGGACGGTCCTGATCCTTCTTCCTCCTCGTTTTGTTCAAACTGGTCTACCGCTAATCTCTCTTCGTGTAGGCGTTCTATTTCTTTTCGGATCTTTCTGCACATGGCTATTATACATTTTTGCCTATCATGTCTCCCTTCTGATATATTCTGGCTCCATCTGGTAAGAGTTTGCATTATTTCCGGATCTACCCCCGGTCGGTCTTGATTTCTGATTACGCAATTTATGAGGAAACGTAACAGTTCCCCCTGTATCTCCACTTTCTGGTATTCCATAGCTCTGTTAATACATTCAGAGTCTCGCCCTGTTTGGACAAAATGATATATATTATCTAGATGCATAGTCATTCCTGGTAACTTCCCTAAATACACCGCGGCTCGTCTGATACGTAATGATGCCAGGATCATTTCGTCCTCTTTGCCGGGCACAGGGTCATATCTACAATCTATAAGAAGTTCATTAAGCGTGCGGGCATTTATGAGTTTGGGGGTACGCGGATGTGCTGACTCTTGAAAGGTAAGTTTATTTACTCTGGGTGGCGTAGAGAAAATGTTGGTAGCACCTCCAGTAACCCCGTCTGGAGTATCGGGCGTGAAAGGATTCGTAGAACGCGATACAGCAACTATAGGTGTGGACACAGCTATAGAAGTAGCTGTAGGAACAGATGTGGAAACGGACGTGCTTGCCGGAACTTGTGTCAGGATTTGATGCTGTAAGGATACAGATACAGGATCTTGGCGTTGAACCTCCCCGGCCAACGGTCTATGTGGGGCGGGGTTAGCATACTCGGGAGCTGCGTCATCTAAATATGAGGAAAGAAAAACATCTTCTGCGGTTCTAGGATGCCCCTTAGGATGTACTTTTATTGGAAATAATGGGGGTGGCAAGTCTTTTGGTATCCCCGGAGTAGCCTTAGGTAATCCCTCGGCCAGAAGGGGATACATACCCTTCATAAGGGCATTTCTTTGTCTGTCTACTTGTTCTGATTTCACTCGTGTACCTTCTTCAATTAATAGATTTTCTCGGACTTTATTTGAATTCTCCTTACTCTTCTCTTCCTGTCTACGTGCTTTTTCTGTTCGTCTATACGATTCTTTACGCCATAATTCAATGGCGTCTTTCTGTGATTGTCTAGCTTTCTTTTTCCATAATTCTTCCTCTACTTTCACGATGCACTCTGCATCCCAGGTCCCAGCTGCGGGCCACCTCTGACTTTCTGGTAATTCCTTAGTGTAGTCTACCCATAAATCAAGAAATAATATAGCGTCTAGGCCGTGTTTATGATACATGAAGTACCCTGGAGTGTCCCTAGGAGGAATAGGAACAGCTTCTTCGAGTACCCCTTTTCTAGTTGTGATCTGTCTTAGTTTCGAAAAGAGCGGCATATTGAGAACTGGTCTGATACTTGGTCTTGAACAAACTTAATACAATAAACCACGATAATGAACAGTCATTCACACCACAATATGCAGGACATATCAATACATTTAACATTTAAATGAGCAACGGTGATGATGACGATGATCTAAGAAAAACTTAATCACTAAACATAATACTCGGCATTTAACTGAATTATTCTGAATTTATATACTTGATATACTAGATATACTGCTAAACAGTACAGATACACTGCTAAAACAGTGCAGACCGGATTTGTGTACCCAAACCCGTCTGGACCGGCACAACTTATGTGCACGCCAGAACGCCTCCCCAGTAATGGTACTCACCGGGTAGCTCGGAACGGAAGGCCTCGGAACGGAACTGAACTGAACTGGACCGGACTGGACTCGACTCGACAACTTCGGACACTTCAGGACATCGGAAACCTGGTGGGCCTCTGTATACCTCGGATCTTGCTCTCTCAGCTAGGCTCTGGTCGGGATACTTCGCACTTCTCACCGCCTCGTCTGGGTGTTGATCGCAGCCTCAGTCGCCCCCGCTTGACCGGAGGGAGATACAGGAAATCCTGCTGGTACGCGTTGTTGTCCGTCCAGCTGTGGCAGGAGACCGGGCCTGCAACGCACCGCCGGCGCGTGAGATGAGAAAGTGTCCCTGTTCGGGCGCCATTTATGTGGTAAATAATTTAATTACCGGGACTTAATTTGATACAGAACATAATAAAAATAGCTCAATAAATAAGAGGCAGAATCCGTGGTATTAGAGGTTAAGAACAGGCTTTATTCCAATGGACGATTTCGAAATCGTGGACTCCAGGTTCCATCACCACGGAGGCTCAGGAAGTGAAGTACATACATTATTGATAATTAATAACTTTTATACAATAGGCATTACAGCGAAGCAAATGCAAGAGGCGTAACAAGTGATAGCAAAGATAACATTTCACATGCGTAGCTGAAGGAGGCGTAATTGGGAGTAACAAGGAAACGTCATTGGTTGTGAAGTTACATATGGGTGGACCTATGAAATAATTTCGCAATGTCAGCAGAAATACTTTGCAGAGATGCGCGCGCAGCAGCATGACGTGTGATTGACGTGCAGCTAGGGGGTGAAGGGGACTTGATATTTAGCTCTACATGTGGCGACAGATGTCTGGAGGGTCAAGTCAACCTAATCCTAAATCATATCTAACATCCTATGTTTAAAGAACTATGTTATCCAAAAGAGAGGCCTTCTTGGAGTAGAATCTTATTCTATACTGACTATACTGACTGTTAGTGCGTGTACAAGCGTCTAAGTGTCTACACTAGATGCGAGGGCAGGAATCTTCCATAGTAACAGGGCTATGAATTACTTGCATAAAGACAGAGAAGCTGGGCCTTTGCTCGGTAGCTGGCAGAATGTTTACTTAAGCTACTAGACAGGAATGCATTGGGCAGGGAGCGGAGCAGATAATTTCCGAAGGTGAAATACAGTTCTTGGCAGGCAGCAAGCTGATGTCAGGCATCGTGAGCCGCGCAGAGGATGAGACAAAGTTCATGGTCACAGATGCAGGCTCGGACTGGAGCTTCAGAGGTAGAGAGCAGGAAAAGCTTGATGACAGAATCAGGGCCTACTCGTCTGAACTGCAAAATGGCATAAGTGAACCATATAAAAGCGGTGGCCTTTCGTACTTAGGAATGGAATATCCGGCTCATTCATGGCGGATCTAAAAGAGGACATGTTAACGGTGGACGCACATGTATTTGCGTCTTCATAACTGGAACTGGAGGGAACATACATGTACTTGTAACATGCACATAGAACCGTTGGGGTCCAAGATAGGGGACATAATTGACCAGAAAAATCCATATTTCCACAGGAAGACAAAGAGCGTCGTCGCTTCTTCGACTTCTCATGGCGCCTTGACTTACCTGTCCACGATTCTGACGAACTATGGTGTCGGCCCCGCGACCTGTCCCTCGACCCCCCATGGGAGTGGGACTTTGAGCGGCGCAGAGCCGATGGCCGGGTCTCCAACAACTTTCGGAAATGCTCCCGCAAAGCCTTCAGCACCATGGCCCAACAATCGGGGCACGCCTCGGGGTCATGGGCGTGCCCCAAGCAGAAGAGACACACGCCATGCTGGTCCACCACCGACATGGTCCGACGGCAGTCCCTACAGGACTTAAACCCAGGCATTCCTAGTGCACCAGAAGTCGACAAAACAAGAGAAACAAGTCTCAAAAACCAAGTTAAAAGATTAACTAGGAGTACCGCTCTCTCTCGGATCTGCGCTTGCTGGCGCGGAAAAAGAACGAACTGACGTCAGCACGCGTAGACGCGTCTAAGTAGTTCCGACGACATCATCTCAGCGACTTCGACGCCAGCGATGTACGCGGAGCCGCACAACAACGCCAACCGACGTACAAGGGTGCGGCTGACGAAAACTTTTCGGATCCAGTCTAACGCCTGGGGATATTCTAAGGTAAGAAATCTATCACTAACGTGTCTCTTTCAGATAGGTTTGTTTCAGAGCAGCCATTATGTAGTTGGGCATCTTGACTTCCCAATGTCCCCTACATACCCTATATTGGCTTTCATACACTTACAAAGCCCAGAGAATGTTGTCTGTGGATTGTAGGAGTGTTCGTGCAGGGGTACCCAAACACTTATAAACAAGCACCCTCTCCTTGGACTGAAGGGCCTACCTTAGGGGTGACTAATAGGTTTAAAGTGCAGTGACCGGGATATAAGAGAAAACTTCAAACTATGCGAAGTGAAAGGTGGAAGCGCCAGTTTTACGCAGAGTGCAATGGCAGCGCTGCAGACACAGATTGTATGGCCTCTCCCATGGTGGCATAATACAAGCGACAGCCCTTGGGAAACCCCCTGCTTTACCAATGCCCACGGTACCCAAGTACCAAGTACCATATATTAGGGACTTACAATGGTACACCAGTATGCCAATTGTGGGGTGTACAAAGTACTTAGCACAGATTTAGAAGAGAAAACACTGCCACTGTGGTCCTGGTTAGCAGGATCCAAGCACACAAATGGTAATAAAGTGAAAACACAACAAAAGGAACAGGCAACAACGAGAAAGACCAGAAGACGTGTTCAAGCTGTCCCACAAGCTGTCACACATCGGGAGTCGGCAACCAGTGGGTCGCTGTCCGGTGGGAGGACCAAGAAGCCTTGGCAGCAGCAACAGACGTGGTAAGAGATAAAGGAGCAACGTTGGGACCAACAAGGTCCAAGGGACTCACCAAGTGCAGGAAAGTCAGAACAGGCCTCCAGCAAGCAGGGAAGCCCACTGAAGCAAGAGAAAACCCTCAAGAGGACCTACAGGCCAAAGGCACAGGAGTCACAAGAGGAGCTCGAGCAGCTCACCAAAGATGAAGGCCCGCGATGCAAAGGATGCGGTGTGGACAAAGACCTTGGCAGGAAGAGAAGCTGGAGCTTCTTTGAGTCTGAAGATCTCGGGAGTGCAGAGCCAACAAGCCATGTCAACGTCAAGTCGACGCAGTGCACAGTAGTTCGGTCCCAGCGGTTCAGACTGGGGATACTGGCCTCAACCTAGATGAGAGGACATGTCAGGCCTCAAGAGAGTTGCAGAACCACCACCTGTGTTGCTGAGCCTTTCAAAGTCTGTGGGACGTCAGGAGCAGCATATCGGTCAGCTTTGTTGCGGTACTTGCAGATTCAGGGGAGTGACTCCTTCACTTCAAGGGAGATTACTTGGTCTGTTGAAGATCCTGGAAGAAGCACAGACACAGTTGAAGAAGACTTGCAGAACACCGAGACCAGGAGCAGCAGGAGTCTGTCTTGATGCAGTCTTGTTCCAGTCCAAGTGCCCAGACGGCCGAAGAGGGGCCATCGGAGGAGTAGCCTCGATGTATGCCTCTAAAGGATGAGTGACGAAAAGACCTTCTGGGAGCTTGTGATTGCAAGACTCCCATAGATTTGGCGGTGTCTGTATCCTTTTTTCGAGGGATACATCTACATTGGGCCCAAATAGGTGTTGCTCATCAAAAGGCTGATTGAGTATAGAACTCTGTACCTCTGGTTTAAATCCGGATATCCGTAACCAGGCATGCCTGCGCAAAAGGACACTGGTGTTTATTGCCCTTGAGGCGGTGTCTGCCGCATCTAGGGCACGGCGAATGGAGGTGTTAGTGATGGTCTTACCCTCTTGAATTAGTTAACTGGCTCTATTTTTGTATTTGTCAGGGAGGTGTTGCATTATGGACTCGAGTTAGTCATAATGTGCCCTGTCATATGTGGCTAGGAGAGCTTGGGTGATCGCAATGCGCCAAATATTTGCTGCCTGTGATGCTGTGCGTTTTCCAGAGGCGTCTAAGAGTTTTGATTCCTTGTCTGGTGGTGGTGCGTCACCTGACGTTTGGGAATTTGCCCTCTTCCTGGCATTAGAGACTACTAGTGAGTCTACTGGTGCGGTGCCCTTGATGTATACTGGGTCACTGGGGGCAGCCTTGTATTTCTTTTCTATTCTTGAGTTGATGGCCCGAGCCCTGACGGGGTCTTTAAAGATCTCTGGTGCGTGCTTAATGACCCCTTTAAGCATGGGCAGTGTTGAGGTAGACCTTTGAGTAGTATCAAAGGTATCCATAAGGAAAAACTCCTCTACTGGCTCTGTATGTAGGGCTACCCCATGGTATTGGGCAGCTCTTTGAAGGAGCTGGTTGAACTAGATATTGTCCTCGGGGGTGCCAGTAGGAGTAGGGTCCCCAAGGGGTTCATCGTCCGCACCTCCCCCTGCCTCATCTGAGGTGTTATCTATCGGAGTAGGTGATGGTGTGGGAGAGTGGTGTGGTGGGGTGGTGGAGGAGGAGGAGGAGGAGAAGGAATCCTTAATGGAGAGGTAGCAAAGTCTCTCTTCTTTGTGGTGCAGGTGCAGGCAATGTTCAGTGGTCTTTTCCTGATGTTGAGCAATAAATGACCAGTTTTGGGGTCCTTCATTAGTCTTTTGGGCAGGATCTGGTCGAAACAGTTCTTCTGTGGGAGACAGATCCTTCGGAGCTGAAAGTTTTTTGGGTGTCGACTCTGTAGCGGTTTTAGGCTTGGCAGTGTCTTTATGAGTTGGAACCGATTGCTGTTTTTTCGGTTCCGAGGTCTTCGGTTTGGAAGTATCGGGGCCTTTGGACGGGCGTTTTTCAGTTGGCTCCGAGGGTGTTGTCGGTGCAGAGGACCTGGTTCTACCTTCGACGCCGAGTGCTTCGATGTAGGAGCAGCGGTCGGCGTGGATGAGGTCGATGACGCTTCTTTCTTCGGTGCCGGATGTTCGGTACCGAGGGTAGGCTGACTCGAGCCCGAGTCGCTTAGAGGCTTACTAGGCTTCTTTACCGGGACCAAAGGCGGGGCATGGGAAGCAGTGTCTCGGCGTGCACCTGGGCCCGAAGGTGGAGGTGGTACCGAAGCCTTCTTGGACGGTGTAGAGGGGATGAGTGGGTCGGGGTCGACGTCTGTACTCACGGCCCTTTGAGCAAAACGTCGGAATCATCTGCTTCGGAGGCGCTGATGATGGCTTCCTCGACTCGACCCTGCTCTGGAACATTGACACCTTCTTGAAAGATGTCGTCGGGGATCGAAGATGACGAGCGTGCCATTGTCCTTCGAGCTCGTCAGTCCCGGATGGTCTTTTTGGAGTGGAAAGAGGCACAAACTGGACAGTCTCTGGCCTCGTGCTCCGATGAGAGGCAGAGGTTGCACACCTCATGTAGGTCGGTGTGGGGAAACTTTGACCCACATCGAGGACACTTTTTAAATGGCGTCCTTTCCATGAGCCGGAGATGAGGCCCGGGTAGGCCCGAAGGCCTTTGTCGACGACCGGAATCTAAGGCTTCGAAGTTGAAGGTTTGCGAGTGGTTGGAAACGCGATCGAAAACAATACCGTCGAGTTGGGAAGGGTTGCGCGTCGAAAGAGAAAACCATTAACGGTTCCGAACTGGAACGCGAGAACTCATCTGAGCCCGATGGCGGAAAAAAACAATCTAAGGATGGAGCCAAAGCCCATGCACACTACGATCTAAAGGAGGAGTCACATACCTCGTGACTTCCAAAGACTTTCCAAGACAAAAACAAGTGCAAACATCCGGGCCCAACACCAGATGGTGATCTATGCACAGTGAGTAATCTGCAGCTCATATGCCTCAAACTTCGGGTTTGTAGGGGTGTCCTGCTCATGCAGTAGCACCATCACATTTCTAACCCTGCACCCTGCCTTCAGAATTGAAAGGCCTGCCTTAGGGGGGACTTATAGGTTTTAAGTGTAGTGACCTCCGATATAAGGAAACGTATATCTGTCGTAAGTGGTGATAGCACCAGCTTACACAGGCTGTAATGGGAGGCATGTAGTCACAGTTCCGAGTGGTCTCTCATGGGTGGCATAATACATGCTTGCAGCCCTTGGGAGCCCTGGTGTACCTATGCCTTAATTACAAGGATACACCAGTAGCCAATTCTGGAGGCACCATAGTACTTAAAAGGTCACATTTTGGGAGGAAGCACAGTGGCTGGGGTCCTGATTAGTAGGATCCCAGCCAGACTAGTAAAAAAATAAAAAAAAACACATACTGAAACCAGCAAAAAGTGGGGGTAACCATTAAAGCAGATCCTACTTTCGTACATTGTGTGACTAGTTTCTCTGCTGGTAGTGACTCCATCAGTTAGTATTGTGAACATCTGCTAATAGAGTGCTAGTAATTCGCAGTCAGTCTCCAGTGGAGGTAGCACTGGCTGTGCTTTAGAGTCATGCAGATCTACACCCAGCACAGAACTGTCATACTGCAGAGAATCTGGAGCCGGAAGAGGTCCTTCATTCGCTGAAGATGTCATGTTTTCTCTTATTCAACATTTGATCTCTCATATATTGAGCTGACCCGTAGCGAAATGCGCTTAATATAAGGTCCAGCATTTCTTAAAATCTTGATGGCAGCATCAAGGTGACAGGAGCTGTAAGTAATTTGTACTTAGAGGATCAAGATTTTGTTGGTCTCAGAATTGAGATGGAATCGGTCAGATTCAAGGCCAAAGCCAGTGGTACGATTATCTCCATAACAGACAGTGAAGCTGAGCACTTGTAGTTCTGAATAACAGCACCAGAGGAGTAGGCACTTGACGATAGCCAACATACACACGGCTTCTGGATTGCGGATGCCGCCACGTGGAGCTCCCATCATGCTCCATGGCTGGGCTCACTTCCAGGGAGGGAGCAAGATGGCCGGCTGACACTCGGGCGAGGTGCAAACTCAGCTGCGAGTACCACACTAAAATCGATGAGGAGCAAGACAGCTAATTGACCGCTACAGGTACCAGTCGATCCTGAAAAACTCCAAACGGGGAGGATTAGGGGTGAGTAGTCACGCCTGGGCAAGGAGCAGACTCTGCAGCGAGTGCCCTGCAAAAATTAATGAGGAGCAGAACAGTTGGAAGACCACTATAGGTGACAGACGTTCCAGACAAGCTCAGAACGGAGTGGTTATGGGATGAGTAGTTACGGCCACGGTGGATCACTGCTGCTGCTGCTGCCAGGCTGCTGCGTTGCATGATTTCCAATTGTTGGTGCTATGGAGAGGCATAGCCTTGGGGGCACAAAAAGCTGGCTGCTGGTTGTGACCGTGCAGCCGCGGCTGATGCACAACCGCAGTTTGTTTCCCCGAGATTAGAGACATCGAGTGTTCCTTTAATTTTTGTATTGAACAGAATTGTGACAGGTCACCAAATCTGAGAATGCCGAAGTAACAGCATAGTGAGAGACCTATCTACCTTGGTGAGTCACGCCACATCTATTAACAGATTCCACCCCCCTTTTTTCCCATTCTTCTTCTTAAGGCACACAACCAAGTGGGATCCATCAGGGGGTACATTTTTGATTGTTCCATGTTGTGGATCCACATGGCCTCAAAGATAGAAAGGGGAGAAAAAAGTGATTCTCAAAGGAGTGGATAATAAGGCAAGGAAGCAAAATTTGTAGACGTTCTTCGTACCAATTCTGAAAGTGGGCTAACCACATAGGTAAAACCCCCCCTTGAATAAAGCGAGAACTACTCACTTTCTAAAACACCTTAAAATACAGCTTAAGGCCCTACTGCGAAACTAGGATACAGGAGACCAATAACAAGCAATTAACTAAGGTAGACAGGGACCTGTGAAGGCAAATTCTGTAGATTTGCTTGGGGAAGACAACGCCTTCATAATCTTACCTGGCCTGGCTATAGAATATAGGTCATAGGAGGGGCAAAAGTAAATTGGGGAGAGCTCTAGTCTCTTTCTCAAGAGGAGGAAGAGCGGAAGAGTTGCAGAAGTGGTCCGTGTAGCACAGATGCGGCTGACTCATGACAACTCCTGCATCCCCCAACCTATCAGTCAATCCTGGATATCTACAATACTTCACTTCACTAAAACGTATATCAAGAGATTCACCAATGAAAACATACATGACTTGGGAAAAATCAACAGCGACAAAAGTCAACTAGACAGAGCAGTTATCAGACACAGAACCAATCGACTTCATCCCCTGAAAGATTCTGGCACGACCTCTCACAGAAAACAGAAGAAAGGATGGAGCCCTTTCAAAGCCCAGACAACAACATCGTCGTTTCTCTCGCCATAGCAGAAATAGATACTCCAACCGGCCTGCTTATTATACGCTTAGAGGAGACATGTAAGGAAAAACTGACACAGGCATATCCATATGACATAGCCCCTCTGCCGTCTACCCTCCAGCAACCCCGAGACGGGTCCTTCCCTCAAACAGTTTCCTCCCATTCCTTTGGAGACATCCTTGGAGATTATGAAAGGCCTCAAGTCATGCTCTCCCTCGGACCCTTGTCTGGCCAAAATGCAGGTATCTGCAGCTGAGATTATTAACCCAGCTGTTAATATCGTCTTCAATTCCTCGCTGAAAAATGGCCAGGTGCCGAGTAGATGGAAAAATGCAAAAATCTTCCTACTATTAAAAAAGCCCTCTGCCGAGACCTTGGTGGCATCAAACTACAGACCAATATAACTAAAATATGTGAGTTTAGTTACCACAGAATACGTGGAAACTAACAATTTGCTCCACCACAGCCAGTTCGGCTTTAGAAATAATTTTAGCACAGAGACTGCCTTGCTTGAATTCTCTGAGGTTATTAAGGAGAAATTAGATAAAGGAGGTAAAGCGGTGTTGATCTTTCTTGATCTCTCCACGGCTTTTGAGACAGTGCCCCATGACCGACTCTTGCATAGACCTCAGGAGTACGGCCTGGGAGGCACGGTGCTCAAGTGGTTCACCTCCTTTTTGGAGGACAGACATCAAGAGATCTGGTACCCTCCTTTTACTGCTCCCATTCCCCCAATGATGGTGGGTGTTCCGCAGGGTTCAATTTTGAGCCTGCCACTCTTTAATCTATATATGCCCCCCCCCAAGCTTCCTTGGCTGAGGCATGCGGCGCCACAATTTTGTGTGCGGACGATACTCAGCTTCTGTTCACATGCAACAAGGGCAAGGACTTTAGAGGGGAGGAGATCAATAAATGCCTGATGGGGGTTTTCACTTGGCTCAGGAAGAATCAATTAAAATGTAACCAAAAGAATTCTGAGATAATTTTCTTTGGCTCCTCATCTTGTGACGAATGGCGACAATGTCACCCCCCCCCACTAACCTCAGTCAATACAGTTAAAAACCCGGGGGTTAAACTGGATGACACCCTATCCATGAAAGCTCAAATTCAAACAGTGGCCGGATCCTGCTTTGGCCTCCTAAAAATGCTCAAGAAATTTCTACCCCTACTATCGATCACCCACAGGAAGACCGTAGTCCAAGCCCTCATTGTTTCCAGGTTGGACTATGTAAAGGTCTTGAACCTGGGTCTCCCAGAGTACCTACTAAGCAGACTTCAGTTGGTCCAGAAAGCAGCCACCATGACGATTCTCATTTTGGGGCCCAGAGCTCGGATCTCCTCTTACCTGAAGGCTTTGCTCTGGCTTCCTGTTCGAAAGAGAATTCGCTTTAAAGCCTTGGTTTTAGCTTTTAAATCATTACATGATACAGGCGCCCACTATATCAGAAAGAGTTCTAAACTATGTCCCTGGTAGAACCCGGAGGTCCTCCTTTCGGCAGCAGGTGATTGTTCCTAAGTTTTCCCGTGCCAGCATTGGTGGCCGCTCTTTTCAGGTTCAGGCTTTCTGTCTGTGGAACCTTCTGCCGGTGTCACTCAGGCAGGTGCCTGACTTACTCACCTTCAGGAAGTGGCTGAAAACCTGGTTAACCAGCAACAACCTTAAGGCTTGTTTCCCTTTTTCAGCATTTGTAACAGTTCCGCCATGAGGTTCTTTGGCGCCGGGACTCACTCTCTGAGTAGCTGTGTGCTCTAAAGTACCAATTAACATAACATAACATATCCACTATTCACGCTGGGTGCTCCGATGGGAGGCAAAAAGAATATATTTGTTCCAGGCATTGCTAGAATGGGCACTCGTACCAATCCCACCACAGCTATTGCCTTGGAAAAACACCCCCAGGCAGTTAATGCCACAAGTCAGCTGGGAGAACTGGTTGTCGCAACATTGCGATCAACACAACCTTCCGCGATAGAGACATTAAATCAGATATTGAACAAACTCTGATGTGAAGCGCTCACAAGTATCCACTTATCTCAAAACCAACAAACAGCCTGGGCAGATTAATGAAAATCTTCAACAGCTCCCCACTCGTATGACCCATAAAGAACTGAAGGTATCCTCTTTTGAGGATACTAGCAATAATCAAGACAGAACTTTGACTAAACTACAAACCGAATTGGAAGATCTTCGGCTAAAACTAAAAGATGTGGAAAATCGAGCTCGGCATACCAACTAAAGGTTCATCGCAAAGCAGGGCATTCACCCATAAAACTGGGATCAGATTATCTTCCAGAACAAACGGATGAAGATTTGACTATTGCTAGCGCACACCAAGTGCCGGAGGTCCGATCCACGAAAGCAAAATAGCCCAGAACAAATCTGGTCAACTTCAGAGATGTCCGATCAAGAAGAAATCCTTCTCTGTGCGGACAATTTTCCATTTTGAACATACCCAGACATGTCGATATTAGCAGTACCAAAACGTTGAGAGTTTGTTGTACTGCTAGATGAATTCAAACAAAATGGCGCCTCAGCTGGTATAATCCAACGATCCAAACTAAAAGTTCTCCAAGGGCCGATCCCACATATTCCAGTCAATTGATCGTGCTACAGAATTTCTATTTACAATCAAGGAGGAAGGGGGACCATGAGATAGCAACCATGTAAAATAAATGTTATGAGATACACAATGATTATAGGTAGCTAATTAAATTGATTTAATATAAACTTGAGAACGTAGTAATACAGTGATGTTCATAATGAGAATGAGGCACTATGAGGTCCAATGCCACACCTTCCTAGAAGAGCTCTCAGAGTGCCATTCAAAGGTACTCCTTTAGTGGGAAGGAGGGCGTGGCACGGCTGGTGGGACAGGACACAGGTGAGACATAAGCCCATGACAGCTAGGCCTCTGAGTATGGGGAGGAGGGAGGGTACAGGGGCATGGAGAGTTGAAGCGATAAAAAAGTAAAATTAAATCTCACTTAGAAGGGAGGGAGAGAATTTCCAAACTTCAAGATAGAATCTCACTCATACCAAAATCAAGGGTCAAAGGGGGGACCTGGAGGACAAAATTAGATGGGAAAACAAAAAAGTGAAGTCACGTAGAAAGAATAATTATACATTAATGGGGCAAATAATCAAACCAAATTGAAATATACACTCCAGTGGCACATGACTGCACAGAAACATGTAAATTTGCTTCTGGACACCCATTTTAAAGTACTTTCTACCCCGCCTAGATGGCCTAGCTTCATTTCTCAAGCCTTTCTGGCATTGGTGGGTATGGCAGTCAGGGGAGTTGCGCTTCTACTTACACGCCACTTCCAGGGGAATATCCTCCAAATTAAGAGGGATTCTGGAGCAAGATGGGTAGTTGTAAGCCTGAAGATTGGCAATCGGATTCTTCAGACAGTTTTTAAGGCCCCCATAGAGGACGAGATAGCTGCTCTGGATGAACTTGAAAATGCACTATATCTTTTACCTGGCTTAATAGTTATTGGAGGGAATTTCAATATTATACAAAACTTAAGGCTAGACTCCACTAGCAAAAACAAGGTACAAAATAAATCTAATTCCCATAAACGATTGGCGAAAGTACTTGAAATCTAGCATTAATTCACCCCTGGAGAACTCAACATCCATTATCCAGAGAATACACGTTTCTCAAACAGATATAATTCAGCTTCAAGAATAGATTTCTTTTTCATTTTCCACCAATGGTGGAAAGGGAAGTCATTGAGTCTTCAAAATCAATTTTTGCATCATTCCTTCCATGTGCTGGAAATTAAGATTAGGGCAAACTCAGGTGAGCGTCCGTGGTGGACATTATACAAGACTTTTCTAACCGAGGATGGCTGTGTCAAAAACATGCAAACTCTCCTTAACAAATTTTCTGAGAGGAATATTGGATCAGCTCCAATATTTTCAGTCTGGGATTCCTGTAAGATGTTTATTAGAGGGTAGGCAATATCACGCAAAGCAAATATCCTCAAACTTAGAAAAGAGACCCCATGGAAATTACAGCAGGAACTAGATCAGGCAACTCAGCTACACCAAAAATACTATTCGCAGGTAACTGAAACTGAATCTAGACTAAGAAAAGCTAGACAAGACATTAAAAACTATTATGATTCTCAGTCAATAGCCAATCTGACCACTTGTCCCCAACAACTCTATGAGGAAAGGGAACATGTAGGGACCTTTTTGGTCTGGTCAGGTAAAAAAAATAGACACAATAATGCCGCAATTAAGTCTATTTTTTAAGAAGATAGAGGCCCAATAGTAGACCAAATGGCGGAAATCGACAAGACCTTTTCACACATTATAGTAGGCTCTACACCAATCCATTCTCCATAACCTCAGAGGTTGTTAATAACTAAGCACTATTGATTTACACACACTAAGCTTTGCACGGCAGGATCAGGTAATGGAATTAGTTTTGGAAAAGGAAGTCCAGGAAGCTATTAAAACCACCCCAAGTGGAAAAGCATGTGGCAGTAATGGACTAACAACAGAATTCAATAAAACACTTATGCATCAAATAATATGACTGTTGGTACAATTATTTAATTCAGTCTTGGAGGTGTGTCAGATCCCTAAAACCTTTTCAGATGCAACTATAGTTGGTGTTTTGAAGAACGGTAAATCACAAGATAAACAAGGATCATAGCGTCCAATTAGTTTATTTAATAATGATTACAAATTATTCACCAAAATGATGGCATCTAAAATAACCCCATTGGCCCAAGAGTTGGTGAATGAAGACCAGTGTGGCTTCCTGCCAGGAAGGACCATGGCTAATAACACAAACTTACTAAATCAGGCCATCAATTATTTTATACACAACGATATAAAAGCGACAATTATTATGATTGAAGCTGAAAAGCTTTTAATTTTCATCATTGACATATTTTGTTTGCTATTTTATTGAAATCTGAGTTTTCTTTGCGCTTCGTCAATATGCTACAGAAATTCTATGACAAAGCCGAAGCAAATACCATAATTAATACCCTTATCATGGGATCAGTAAAAACTCAACGGGCACCTGTCATTGATGCCCTATATCCCCAGTGTTATTCACATAATTTATTGAACCATTATCTTCTAAGATAAGACAGGGTCCGCAAATTAGGGCACACTTGTCGTGGGCTACGAAACTCAAACTATTTGCAGATGAGCTCATTTTCTATTTGGCGGCCTACTTTCAAAATATCACTCGAACGTTCAATAAAATTAAAAGCTTTTCAGATTTAGGGGGCAAAAAGGTTAATCATACAAAGGCAGAAATGTTATTGTTCAACTGCTCCGATCAGGTCCTGCCGATTGACCTGTGAACGCAGGTTCTCAGGTCGGCCCCAATCCGATACTGGTCATTTTTGTGCCATATGATTTCTCGCAACTTTTTCAACAACTGTGTGTCGACACAAGCCAAGGTCAAGAATATTTTTAAATAAGTGGCAGTTGCTACCGTTCTCAATAAATGATGCTACTCCCATTATTCGTTTTTCTCTTTTCAAATGTGTTAAAGTCTCCCAAAGCATTTTTATAGAAATAGACGAGGCATATGGTCAGGCAAGAAACTCCTCCATACTCAAATGTAAAGTTTCTAGTTTGAGGGGGGCGCTAGGTGGAGCCTGTGCGGAATGGCTGCCTTTTAGAGGAGCTCCCGCAAGCTGATGCATCTATCCGTTTATTTATCCTCTTCCTGCGCCTAATAACCGGCTGATGACCACACACAGCATCAACTAACGGCCGGTGACTCTTGCGGTGCTCGTTGGGAGCCGCGAGAGGCTTGGTGGCGGCGGCGATCGACCCCTGTACCTGGCGGCGGAGAGCGGTGGTGCCTGACCTAGAACTGGCAGCCGGCTCAGTCACGCACGCAAGCGGCCGGCGCACCACGCGGCGGGCAGGCCGCACAACGAAATCCGGAGGTCGCTGCCGGACTTGTGAGGGGCGCTGGAGGCCGGCTGAATCAACAGTGCGAGTTCCCTGCATTGGGCGATCAGCTGCGGCAGACACGAAGTAAGGACGCGGCTGGGAGACGCGGGCGGCGAGTTACGCCGTGAGGACTACGGCCGGAGCGCCGTTTGCGATGCGACCTGGCTTGGAGCGGCGGAGACAGCGGCTTGCGAAGCGCTAAGGGGAGGTGGTACGATGGCGGCGGCAGAGGTGAGCGTCGCTCCGGAACAGGGGAAGCGCTGATGGTGAACTACCAGGTGGCCAGGCTCCTTACACTTGGAGAGGACGTGGTTGTCTCCGGTGCTATGGGGGTGCATAGAGGCTAATTTGCAGAATTCTGGCTGATCATACGAGGCGGAGCTGGGCACGGAGCTGCGTTGATGTTAGAGGAGGTGCCGGAGGAGACACTTTGCCAGTGGGCCCATTTACGCAGGGAATAGCTTCACACGCATTGACTACTTGCCAGGCAACAGCGGATGTCATTACGGGCTCAGTGGGCCACTGGCGAGATGAGCTGGGCGAGGAAGGGAAAGAGCTACAGCGGAAGTGCACTATATTGTGACTGGAGCGGTATACTGATGTTGTAAATGAAACAGCGATATGATTAAGCATTCACTGAAGACGTGCTCTTCATGTCTGAATTACGTTTTCTGCTTTATATTGACTTTGTTCAAGACCCCATTTTGTTAAGCCTTTCGCCATCTTGTATGGCCACGAAGCCACGTGCTCTGCACGAGAAGAGTCTTACCTCTTCATTGGTCACTCTCGAGATCTGCCTAGCAACAGTCTATAAATAGCTCCTTTGTACGTTTGGTGTATGTTCAAGACTGACCACATCTGTTACTAATTAGGCTTTGCTCGAACGTGTTTTCGCGGGTCTCAGGAACTGTTAACTCCACCCATGTATTGATCCTGCATTGAACATGTCCATATAAGGCCACAAATCTTACTCCATGTTGTATCCGCCTACTTATGAGCCCCCTTATTGTGTATAAAAGGGGAGTCCTGTGTGCTACTCTGTGCAATACTGTAGAGTGTTGTGTAGATTGTAGGACCACCTTTGAAGGTTAATAAACTTTGTATTTATATTTTGCAGTTTCCGTGCCAACTTCCTTCTAGTACTTCGTATACAGAAGGGCGAACCCTCTGTACTTGCGGGCCTAGCTGGGGCCTGTATTCATCAATTGGCGCCCGTCACGTGGGGCTCATCGGCGACTCGGATACTCGAAGGACTGGTCGTGACGAAGGAGTGGAACCTTGCCGGGGACGTGATCACTGCCAGCGGCGTCTTTAGTCCTGGCATCCCGAGGCTTTCTTCCTTCCCTTCCGAGCTGACAATCTGGGTGGTGCCGGTCCTCGACTGAGGTCCCTTCTGTCGGTTTTGCCGTGCAATAGCCGTTTGGGCGAATTTGGAACTTGGCAGTTGGAACCTGGCCGCTCTTGATTGGTAAGAACCGTTGTACGGTACTTGCTGCGAGCTTTTGAAGCCTCGGTTGGCAAGGCAGTTTTAGGATACGCTTGTCGTGGCTATTTGATTTGATTTGTGATGACCGGTCATATTTTGAAATGAATAATGTGAAAATATATGCGTTGCAACACATATAGGCAGGTAATGTGGAGATATTTCTCCGGGGTAGTTTGAATTTGAACGGCGCAACATTTAAGTGCCACTTTTTGATAATATTGCATATTTTGCACTATTCTTGAACATGCCTGCTTTCAGAGCACTCCGTAAGTGGTGCTGCTGTTTTGGGAACCGGTTAAGTCTTGAGGAATCTGAACTAGCCCCCCCAGAGGGGACTCCTAATAGGGATATGTATGTGAAGCACGGTCTTTCCCCTATATATACCAAGAAGGATCCTGAGTTGCGATGGCCTTTGTATGGCTCGTTTGACATGCGTAAGATTGAGTTTGTGGAGCAGTGTATATGTAAGCGACGTGCGAGACAAGACATGTTTGAATGTGTACGATTGTGGGTGAAAGAAGTGCGTGAGCGCGAGAAACGTGAAAAAGCGCTGAGTGACAAAGAACAACGGAAAAGGACCATGTGAAAGCACAGAAAGCGAAACAGCGTGAGGAAAAGGATCTGGTGCAAAAACAGGAGAAAGAGCACAGGTTGCAAGTATCGGGTCAATATGCTGTTCGGCAGCCTCTTTATCCTGTCCTTACTAATCTTGAAGATGATTTTTCTCTATTAGATCGTTCTCCGCCACCTTATGTTGGCCTGTCCGCTCCGGGAGTTAAGGATTCTGGAATGCTCAAGGAGAAGGTAGACACGCGGTCTATGTTATCAACTGATCGCATGGGTGAGCTTCGGAAAGTTTCTTTTCGTGCGCTTAAAGATAAACTATCTCTCGCTGAATTATTGCCGTCTTTGGAAGAATGGCAGGATAGGGAAAAGTTATACTTTGCTGAAGTTTTTTCTGATGAAGTGGTTACTGCTTTTCGGAAATATTCCGATGTTTTTGAACCTGATGATATAGTTTTAAATTCTAAAGCATTACGTAACGGTGTCCTTTCTCCCTCTAAGGTACCCGATGCGGTTCGACGGCTGTTTGCGTTACGGGACGAGATGTTTGAACTCAAAGAGAAAGCGCGCCAAAAGAAAGAGGAGGAGGAGGAGCGATCGAATTCAAATGCAGGCGGAAAGCAGTCGTCTATCGTTCATTCAGATAAGATTGAACTAGTGCATGCTAAACCGATGCGAGAGGCAGCGCCTCTGTACGTTCCTCCAAAGGGAGCGGGAACTAGTTCGGATATGTCTTCCCCCGATGCTAGAGGATATTTTGTGTATAATTGGGTCTATACTCCTTGGCATAGGGCTGATGTTATGGCATTGAAGAAAGCACTACCCGATCCCCGAAATAATCCTGCCGCCTTTTATGAGGAAGTTGAGGGGGCTTTAAATTCTTGTACTATGACCTTAGCGGATATAGATTTGTTTTTTGGCCTTATTTTACCACCGGATATGTGGAGGTCCGTACGGAAAGTAGATGATCAAGCAGCCTTTAAGGCGAAATGGTCTGATATAGAAGATGAGGATAGAGAAAGAAAACCCGCGCAAAAGTCACCTCAGCTTATTTTAGACCTCCCAGCTGCTATTTTGACTAAGTTGAAAACGATTATCCCCCCTAAAAAGATTGATTGGAACATGTTAGCCTCATGCAAACAGAAGGTTGATGAATCCGTTTCTGATTTCTTTACGCGATTCGAGGAAACATTTCATGATTTTAGCAGTCAGTCCCTAACGGATGATACGGGTAGACAACTCTTTGTTGATAAATATGTGTCGAATTTGTTGCCAGGAGTAGCAGCTCGATTAAAAGCGAGTGAAAGCTCTTGGACCACATCGTCTCCGGCATCCCTCCTGACGATGGCTCAGTATTATGAGCGTCAGGAGCAAGAAGCGAAGGGTAACGAAGAAAAAAAGTCAAAAGATTTAAAAACAAAGGTGATGTTAGCGCAAGTGTATGGTCCGCCTCGCCGGGGTGCTGAGAGAGAATTTTATGGTCCCCCTTTTGGTCGCCCAGATGTAACTAAGGATCAATGTGCGTATTGCAAACAGTTGGGTCATTGGGCAGGGATTGTCAGGTATTACATGCACAGCGCCAGGGGCGTGGCCAGGGACCGATGGGAGGTAGAGGAGGTTTTTCGGGCCCTGGAGGACATCCAAATGATCGCGCTCGATTTGATTCTAATATATGGCCACGTGATGAGCCTAATGTGTTTGATCGACTAAACCAGTATCAAATGTCCGATTATGAGCGCCCTGGGTATCCCGATTCACAACATGCATAGGATTGCGTAGGATGGGGGGAGGAATCAGTTGAAGTGCCAGTAGATCAGAGGGGTCCTTATGTTACGGCACATGTCTTGGTTACTACTGATAGGTTTCTGGTCGATACAGGAGCTACTCGTAGCGCTTTGTCCAAACAATTGGTTCCGAGGGCTCCCCTGTCTGGCTTAACGGTTACATCGATAGGGTTCGATGGCACACCTTCACTTAGCCCATTATCACAACCCCTTGCATTTCATGTTAATAAGCTTTCTACCCCTTGTCCGTTTTTGCTTTCCCCGAACACGCCTGATAACATTGTGGGTCTGGAAATGCTCAAACATTTCCGAGCCACAATCCGTTGTTCCCCTGAAGGAGTGCGTGTGTTTCTAAACGATAACTATCCGAGGACAGGAAGGATGTGTGTGGTTGCAGAGGATACCGCATTGGCTTCTCTACACCGCACTCTGTGGGCCACTTCGGATACTGATGTGGGACAGATGGTTATCCCCCCGGTGCACATTAGGGTAAAGGAGGGAGCTGTGTTACCACGTCTACCTCAATATCGTATTTCACAGGAGGGGGAGGAGGCACTCACGCAGATAGTGCAGGATCTCATTAAGGTGGGGGTAGTGGAGGAAGTTCCATACAATGTCTGCAATAGTCCTATCCTTCCGATTTTGAAAAAAGACACTGATACTAGGATTTATCGTTTTATTATTGATTTGAGGGAGGTGAATAAGATAGTGATACCTCAATACCCAGTGGTTTCTGACATCACGACATTGCTTACCTTGGTCCCGCCAACGGCAACCACGTTCTCTGTTATTGATTTGAAAAATGCTTTCTTTTCGATCCCTATTCATCCTGATAGCCGATACCTTTTCGGCTTCACTTTGAATAATCGTTCATATCGATTTTGAAGAGTTCCTCAAGGCTACACAGAAAGTCCTAGCATTTACAGTCAAGCATTGAAACGACAGTTGGATTCCTTTGTTTTACCTGAAGGGGTGGCCCTCATACAATATGTCGATGACATCTTGTTGGCGGCCGATACTCCTGAGCAATGTGAGAAGTGCACGTTATCTTTGCTCTCCTTTTTGGCATTGCACAATCACAAAGTATCGAAGAAAAAATTACAATTCTGTAGACCAAAGGTAACCTACTTAGGTCACCTTTTGTCTAAGGAGGGGCGTGCACTCACATTAGATCGCATTCAATCAATTTTGGACACACCAGTACCTTCTACACAGAAGGACGTGCGTGCATTTTTGGGACTCACTTCCTTTTGTAGGCAATGTATACTGGGTTTTTCACACATAGTTAAACCACTGTTGGCACTCTTGACGAAAGACACTCCAACTCCCCTTCCTTGGTCAGACGAGTGTGGGAGTGCTTTTCAACAATTACGACAAGCCCTTTGTTCAGCACCAGTGTTAGGCACCCCTGATTATACAAAGCCCTTTACATTGTATGTACATGAAAGAGATGGATGTGCGTTATCAGTTTTAGTACAGATGCACGGCGACAAGCAGCGCCCTTGTGCATATTTCTCGGCAGTACTTGACCCTGTTGCCCGAGCGTTGCCTGGTTGTTTTCGCTCGGTTGCAGCGACAGCTGTGTCAATACGCAAAGCGAAGGAATTGTGTTATCTCATAAGCTATTAGTGCTGGTCCCCCATGCTGTTGACGCCCTGTTGAATCAGACAAAGACGCAGCACTTAACTAGTGCTCGTCTAACAGGATATGAGCTGACGTTGTTGGCTCCTCATATCACATTGAAGAGATGCGCAACATTAAACCCAGCCACATTGTTGCCATTTCCGGAGACTCAGCCTGAGGCGAAAGTAACACATGATTGCATCTTTGTAACTGAGGAACAGACAAAGGGTCGTATTGATCTCCAGGATACGCCCTTTGCAGATGTAGTTGGAGAATTGTGGGTGGATGGGTCGTGCCTGAAGCTACCAGATGGTACGACTTCAGCGGCGTATGCAATCACCACGCTACAAACAGTAGTGGAGACAGCACGCATACCGCAGAAATGAGCTCAAGCAGCGGAACTGATAGCATTAACACGAGCATGTGAGCTTAGTGCAGGATTGCGTGTGAATGTTTATACAGATAGCCGCTATGCCTTCGGGGTAGCACACGACTTTGGCTTATACTGGAAGGAGAGAGGGTTTCTAACGTCACATGGAGCACAGATAATGAACGGAGTTAGTTCACAACCTCTTGACCGCATGGACATATCCAAAGAAGATTGCCATAGTTAAATGCAATGCACATAAAAAGGTGGTAGATAAAGTGGGAGAAGGGAATGCTTTGGCAGATCGAGTAGCACGAGGCACTGCGATGCAGCCTGAATCCACTGCAATGTATGTTGTGAAGTCGCAGGCAGAAAGATGGCATGATGCTAGGAGAGAAGTGTTGGAGATACAGAGGACAGCTTCCGATAAAGAACGGGAGCAATGGTCTACTGATGGAGAATTGGACGATGAAGGTTGTTGGAGAAATAAGCAGATGGATAAATGGAAGTTACCCATAGCTTTTGTACAACCTATGGTTCAGATGGCACATGGGCTAGCTCATGTTGGAGCTTCCGCAATTGTAAAATTGCTCACACAAGTTTGGGAGCATCCAGAGATTGCTAGCACGGCAAAGAGAGTGGTGCAGACTTGTATGATTTGCCTAAAGTACAATCCAGGAAAAGGGACACGGACTCCAGCAGGAGGATTTGCAACACCCACTGCACCTTTTGAAGTTTTGCAAATGGATTATATTCAGCTTGAACGCTGTAATAATCTGAAGTATGTTCTAGTAGTGGTTTGCGCCTTCAGCAAATGGATTGAGGCATACCCTACGAAAGACAATACTGCAATTACTACAGCCAAGGTGTTATTGAGGAGTTCTTCCCTCGGTATGGTGTTTGTAGATTGTTGTGGAGTGATAACGGACCTCATTTTATAGCGGACGTTATCAAGTATGTCCTGAAAGGATTGGGAATTACACAAAAATTCCACGCAGTGTTTCACCCTCAGTCTGCGGGATTGGTTGAGAAGTATAATGGCACTCTGAAGCTTAAAATAGCGAAAATGCAAGCTTCCACTTCTCTGACTTGGCTGGATGCTTTACCTTTGGCATTATTGTCAATTAGGTCAGTACCGCATTCTCGAACCGGTCTCACGCCATATGAGATCGTGTTTGGACGTCCGATGAATATTTGGGGCCCACCGAAACCAAAGTCAGTGTATGATGTACCTTGTGTAAGGATGAGTGATTATCTGGCACAGTTAACCGATAAGTTGGTCTCTATTCATCAGCAGGTTCGAGAAGCGCTCCCTGACCGGTCCACAGGTGAAGGCCACGATCTCCGGCCCGGAGATTTCGTCTTGGTAAAGTCGTTTGAAAGGACGAGCAGCCTAGAACCGAGGTGGTGCGGTCCTGAGCAGGTCTTGCTTGCAACGAGAATGGCTGTCCGGGTCTCCAACCGTAAAAATTGGATCCACTCCATACATTGTCGTAAAGAGCCACCCGGATTGGTGGAGCCTGCTGTATTGACCGACCATCGAGAAATCCTGACTGCGAAATAAGGCCGTGCTGTGGACCCGGATGATACTGAGGAGCTCTTCCCGGAACAAGCGACCCCTGGAGTAAGAAGATATCACCGCAGACGGAGGAAGTGAATTTCTAAGTATCAAAATACGTTGTCAGAGCAGCCCCTGGGTTAGTGAAACGGAGAGCCAATGAGGCAAGGGGGGGGGGGGGGGATCAGCCCTGCATTAGTGTAGTGACACTCGTCTTGGCCCGATGGTGAAGAAATCAACCGCTGTCTAGGGGGAAGAGTTCTGACAACCTTTTTAGTTTCTGGAAGATATGGACACTTGTTTGAAAATGGAGAAGAAGAAAAATGTTTGTGCAATAGGGTTCATTGTTGCTATGGCGATTGCTGCCATAACCACGTGGTTTGTTGAGGATGTAATTCCTGCCCGTGAGTTGCTTGTTGTGTCTACTCCAGTGCCGGAGGAGCACTACTTCTACACCCTTCCATATCAAGAATTGAAGCATCGTCAGTCCTATCTGAATAACACTTTCATCCAGATGCTGCATCATACCCACGTCGCTACAAATGCTACAAATTGTTGGATATGTGGTATGATGAAAGCGCATCAGAAGAAAGGGGGAACACCATTTATACCTCTCCCTTTCTCACATAACGGCTCCTGTAGAGCATGGTACACCTTGCTTTTTGCCACACGAAAACCTACTGTGGGACGATTACTCTTCAGACTTAACAAAAAGTGTCATCAGGATAAAGAAGGCTACCCACAAGCCAATGGAACAATATGGGAATGGGAAGAATATTGACCAGACAATGAATCAATTCCCTACATCTTTACGAATACTAGAGACACTAATGGAAACAAGAAATTTGTAATTTCAAAGGCACAAGCCCAAGCGGACATGTGTATCCAAGGTGTTGGTCATATTCCTGTTGGTGTCAGTGATTGTATTGTTGTACTAAACATAGATGGATTAAAGAACAGTACCTTTCTGGCCTCCCACAATACCTATTTTGTGTGTGGTAATAAAGGTTACTATCGTTTGCCTGCCGGATGGTCCGGGGTATGCTATGTGGCCTTTTTATTACCCCCTGTATTCTTAGCACCTGCGTCTTATCATAAAGACTTGAAGTTATTGAACAACGTAACCGTAAATAGGTATAAACGCACTCTATCTGTTGATGACGTTGACCAGACGGATACCAGTTTGCAACAGTATATTGATTTTAATCTAGGGCTGTTTTTCTTTGTTGGAGCTGCCCTGAACAGTAGGAAGATTCGACGATGAACTAGGGTTGTAGAGGCTGTGACAAATCAAACTGCTGCTGCTCTTGGGAACATTACGGAAGAGTTGCAGATTACTAGAATTGTTACATTACAGAATCGTATGGTATTAGATGTTATGTTAGCAGATAGGGGTGGAGCATGTAGAATTATAGGAAGTAGTAGTGTGTTTATCCCTGATCACACACCATCAGTTTATCAAGCTATTAATCAATTGCATAAAATTGCTGCTGACATTCATACAGAATGGCACTTGGACCTTTTCTGGATGGTTTTGGACCTTAATTACTACATGGGGATGGAAAGTCCTTACTGGTTTATGTATTATTGTAGCAATTTTGTTCACATGTAGTATGTGTATTCAATGTGGTCCTATGATATGTTCTCTATGTGTTTCATTCTGTATCCCCAATAAGAAAGCGGTTGCCGATGCCACCTATCGAAAGAGCATAAACAAAGAAATAACTGAGATGATGAGAATAGATATAAATGATGATTATCCTAGTAAACCGAATGTCTTCAGCAAATGCTGAAAGGGTCGTCTGTTGTAAATGAAACAGCGATATGATTAAGCATTCACTGAAGACATGTGCTCTTCATGTCTGAATTACGTTTTCTGCTTTATATTGACTAGTGTTCAAGACCCCATTTTGTTAAGCCGTCCGCCATCTTGTATGGGTACGAAGCCACGTGCTCTGCACGAGAAGAGTCTTACCTCTTCATTGGTCACTCTCGAGATCTGCCTAGCAACAGTCTATAAATAGCTCATTTGTACGTTTGGTGTATGTTCAAGACTGACCACATCTGTTACTAATTAGGCTTTGCTCGAACGTGTTTTCGCGGGTCTCAGGAACTGTTAACTCCACCCATGTATTGATCCTGCATTGAACATGTCCATATAAGGCCACAAATCTTACTCCATGTTGTATCCGCCTACTTATGAGCCCCCTTATTGTGTATAAAAGGGGACCATGTGCACCAGTCCTGTGTGCTACTCTGTGCAATACTGTAGAGTGTTGTGTAGATTGTAGGACCACCTTTGAAGGTTAATAAACTTTGTATTTATATTTTGCAGTTTCCGTGCCAACTTCCTTCTAGTACTTCGTATACAGAAGGGCGAACCCTCTGTACTTGCGGGCCTAGCTGGGGCCTGTATTCATCACTGATGCCCGCTGGGCACTAAAGGTGGCACCGGGGTATAAGAAGTGGTGCGACGGCGCCAGTAGATGTCGGGCGTAATCCTGAAGTGAATCACGGACAGGCTCCTGGGATCACTCGTCGTGTAGGAGTTGTGGAGGGAGAGTGGAGTGGACCTGGGGTCGCTGAAGGCCGGGCAAGATCGAGAAGGGTGCCCTGGCCTGTAAGTCGGCGGGCGGCTGCTTGGGCCAGTGTGTTGTGCACGGAGATACTACGACGTGAGGCGGACTTGGGGCGCCCCCGGATCTCTCTCTAGTTGTGGCAGAGTCAAGACCCGCAAGATAGGAAAATCGGAGGCTCGTCAACAAAAGCTAACCATTGACGCTCGTAAGACAGCGAAACAGCCGCAGCGTGAGATGGGCATGGGAGACACGGACTCGCAGGAGGAGCGAGCGACGACCTCGGAAAGTGACTTGCAAATAGTGCTGGCTGAGATGCGGCAAGGGTTTGCCACAATCACTGATAAGATGGATACCCAGGCTACCCGCATGGATACGATAGCGCGGAAAATTGAGGGTCATGAGACCAGGCTGACCGAGGCGGAGCAGCGGATTTCTACGGTGGAAGACACTGCTGCGCACGTGCAAACGGCAACAGAACAACTTGACAAGCTCCTCAAAGTCATAGCCGCTAAGAACGAAGACATCGAAGCGCGCAGTCGGCGCAACAACGTGCGCGTCTTAGGGATTCCGGAGAGCACCAACACGGGTAGGCTGGAAGACTATATAGAAAAGCTGCTCCTGGATGTGGTGGGAAAGGATTCTCTGTCCTCGCAGTTTGTAGTAGAGCGCGCTCATCGCTCCCTAGGGCCTCGGCCGCCGCCTGGGGTCACTCCCCGGCCAATTATCGCTCGCCTACTCAATTACAGAGACAGAGATGCTGCCCTGAGAGTGGCCAGGGAAAAGAAACAGTTGTCCTACAACGGAGTAACTTTCACCATGTACCCAGACTTTACAATGCACGTGCAGGAGGAGCGTCGCTGTTTCGTAGCGGTGAAGCAGAAACTGAGGCAGGCAGGCATAGATTATGCCCTGCTGTATCCGGCACGTGTCCGGGTGACCCATCAGGGAACACAGAAGTTTTTCACCAGCCCGCACCAGGTGGAGGAATTCCTGAAGCAGGTCCGAAGAAATGCCAAACTGCCGTCGTCGCAGTCGGCGTTGGGACGATTCCCCACGCCAGAGAGGGACTGCTGACAGGTGTGGAGAAAGCAGGCAGGAGAAGTGAACTACTGAAGGGACTTGTAATCGTGCAGCTAAATGCAGAGTTGAGGTGGAGGGATGTACTGAATGATGTTGTAACCTCTGGTCTACAGGAAATGGGACATCATATATTGTTTTTTGTGCCGGCCAAGGCGGTAGGGAGTAGAGCATTCTGTTATCATCAGCTGCCCTCTAGTTCGAGTCCGGGCCTGGTGGCTGTTGCGGCTGAAGCCCGAACTGTCTGGAGGTTACAGTGCGCCACCTAGACGAAAGGCCTCTAAGGGAAGTACCCTATGTTTGTTATTAACAGTTTACAGCTTTTGGTATTACCTGCCCTGTATGGGGAATGGGTGGTGTTCGGATCATCGAGCGAAGTTGGGATGCTGTTGGGAGTTGGGGTGGAGGGGGCGGCTATTAATGCTGGCATGATTGGGATGCTTCAGTGGGTGGGGGTGGGGTGGGATGGGAGATTTCAAAAGTACTGTTGGAAGCAGGTTCAGGATGCTGTAAGTGTGCAAGTTCATTTCGGAGAGTGCTGGTGGAGGTATGCAGGGAAGCAGTGTGCAAGGCTAGCTTGGTTTAATGGTGCAAATGGCTCAGGAGGGTAACAGTGCGATTAAAATATTGTCATGGAATGTGAGAGGCCTGGGCGACCCGAGGAAACGCAGGAAGATCTTGGCGTACTTAGATAGGCAGCAGATCCAAGTGGCATTATTGCAGGAGACGCATTTGGACCCTAGGGCTAATAACCCTTTTGCGTGCAAGTGGGCGGGGCATCGCCTGTTCTCCTCCTATGCCCGTGGGACGGCGATCCTTTTTAAGAAACAGCTGCATTATGAGCCAGTAGGAACTGTTTCAGATGCGCAAGGTCGCTATGTGATCGCATGGGGAAGGCTGGGGGGGGGGGGGGACGGGGGGGGGGGGGACTTCATAACGGTAGCTAACTGCTATGGTGCAAATACTGATAGCCCGGAATTCTTTAATGACGTCTGGGGTAAAATACTGACAATCGGCTCCAGTCACATAATATGGGGGGGGGGGGGGGTAAGACTTTAATGTTGCTTTACAGCCAAGTCTAGATAGATCTCACCCTATGTCGCACCATTATACCAAATCTAGGGAGGCATTAGCTGGTATACTTGAGGAGGGTGGTCTGCTCGACAGTTGGCGGTATTTGCATCCACTGGGGAGGGAAGGCTCACATTTCACTTCTCACACAGACAGTTGGGCGAGAATTGACTATTGTCCAGTGTCCCGGGGGTTGGGACCAGGTATACAAGCCGTGACACACTTGGCCAGAACGTACTCTGACCACTGCCCTGTGAGACTGTCGATCACTCTGCCGGGCTATGCTGCTCCTAGACCGCGCTGGAGGTTACAGCCCATGGCTCTGCTGGATGCCGTGTTTCAGGGGGGGGCTTGAGGAGGAAATCCGCAATTTTTTCACAAGGAATAAGGGCTCGGTCAGGAGCGTAGAGGTGATCTGGGAGGCCTTTAAGGTGACGATTAGAGGGTACTGCCTTTCTAAGAGTTGTGGCGTGCTAAAAGATATACAACGCACGCTCCACAGCCTGGAGAAGGAATTGAAGGGGTTGGAGAGACAGATGGGACAGGGACAGAGAGGGACAGTGCATAGTACATTTCGAGAAACCCTAACCAGATATGAAGCTGAGGCACAACGCGAGCTGAACTTCCGGGGGAAATACTGGGTGGCCCGTAGATATGGTGAGGGAGAGCGTCCTGGGAGGGCTCTTGCTGAGGCAACACGCCCTCCTCGTTTTAGCACCTATATATTAGAGGTACGCAGTCCTGACCATGCAGTCCATCAAGACTCGTTAGCCATACTCGAAACATTTGTCGAGCACTACAGTACGCTTTACACATACCAGATGACTTTTTGGGAGATGTAGCATTAGGTTGGCTTGGTGATGCGCAGCGCAAATTTTTATGTCACCCGTTTGAGCTTGACAAAGTGCGGGAGGCGATTATGATGTTGAAAAATGGGAAAGCGCCGGGCTCGGATGGGTTGCCGGCTGAATTTTATAAAAGCTACATTGATATTATGGCGCCGGTCCTCAGGGAGGTGTATGAGGAGTCCCTGGAAGTGGGTATATTGCCACCCTCGATGAGAGGCGGTGGTTACGTCGTTGTTGAAGCCCGGGAAGCCCCCCTGACTCCTGCGACTCATACCTGCCGCTCTCATTGCTTAATTGTGACGCCAAGATACTGGCTAAAGTGCTCGCTAATCGTCTTGCACTGCTGATGGACAAGCTTGTCCTACCGGATCAATCGGGGTTTGTACCCGGGAGGTCGACTTCACACAACCTTCGAACTCTGTTTTCCCTGGTGCAGATGATAGATCAGGAGTTCCCCCTTGCTGCGGTATTTCTTGATGCTACTAAGGCATTCGACTCGGTAGAGTGGGACTATCTATTTGGCATCCTTCGGCGGATGGGTTTCCCTCAACTATATATCGCCTGACTTCAGCTGTTATATAACCAACCGAAGGCCCGAATTCTAATAAATGGTCATGTGTCATCCCCGATAGCTGTGTCAAGGGGTACTCGACAGGGGTGCCCGCTGTCGCCTCTGTTTGCGCTCGCTGTGAGGTCGAAGGCTGCTCGACTGCGACAGGTGCACAACGACAAGGCATTTCGCTGCTGCTTGAGGCAGATATTGATATCGTTATACGCGGATGACATAACACTATACATTAGGGACCCGCAAAACAATATCAACCCCATATTGCGGGAATTCATACGATTTGAAGGGCTCTCCGGAGTGGATATTAACTGGGGAAAGTCCATGGTGTTCCCGCTCACGTCGGCTGTGACTCCCTTCCTACTTGACTTCCCGCTAGAGTGGTGTCAGGAGGACTTTAGATATCTTGGGATTCAGGTGGCCCGCAATAGGGAGGAAATTATTAAGGCAAACTATGGCACTGCTGTGGAGCGACTCAAAACCAATGTAACGCGGTGGGTTGTGTTGCCCTTGTCCATAGAGGGTCGTGTGTCACTCATTAAAATGAAGATACTTCTGCAGTTTTTGTACTTATTTCTAAATATTCCCTATTACCCGGGGTGGGTATTCTTCGCCATGCTGCGCTCGGAGATTATACGATTGGTGTGGGGGGGGGGGGGGCAAACAGTCGCGTTTGAAATGGTCTATACTAACCAGGCCGTACGACCAAGGTGGGTTTGATGTTCCGGATCTCGAGATGTACTTCTATGTGCTCAGGCGCACTACGCCTATTACCGGGTACACCCGCCACGATATATGCCGCAGGTAGCGGTGGAGGCCTGGCTTGCTGACCCAATACCCTCAATGGCCTCATATATGCTCAAAGGACATGCCGGTTGTGGCACCTACCACGATCACTAGCACAGTGGAGGCGTGGCGTCGCATGGCGGCCATCTTAGGAGCCTCGTTTTTATATTCTCCCAGATTGCCACTCACATATCACCAGAGCTTGACGCTGCTACAGGAGAAGGGATTTCAAGATCTTGTAACCGAGTGGGGGTTAGAACCTGGGGGGATCTCTTTCACGAGGAAACCTTTCGTACAACTGCACAATTCTTGCAGGAAACGGCACACACGCCGCTTGATGTATTTCTATATGTGCGTTTACGACAGGGTATGAGATCGCTACTTCCTGATTTCCCCCGAGAGCCGGAATGTTTTGAGCCGTTGCACCGGATGTTGCGCTCGGCGGATGGTGGGCATTTGGTGTCCAGGTTGTACGCCTCGATGCGGGAATGCGATGTGGGGGGCGACAGTTCGTCCGGAGCCGATGGGAGGGGGAGTTGGGAGCGAGGTCACTGAGGAGCAGTGGCAATATTGCTGCCGTCAGATGGCACAGATATCGGCTAGCAGTAGGTTCCGGGTCATACACTTTAAGTTCTTGCATCAGATATACTACACGCCGGTTAAAAACTGCGTTTCAAACTAGCTGACAATGATCGCTGTGGGAGATGCGGGCGGCTGGACGCGGGGTTTCTGCATCTCGCCTGGGGATGTGCCACGGTGCGTGACTATTGGGAGCAAGTGTTCAGGGCACTAGGAGACATGATTGGCGTTCAACTAGAGGGGGACCTGTTGCTTGCGCTTCTGGGGCACACGGCACATATACCTCCGAAATACAAAAATATGTTGCCATTGCATTGTTGCTGGCGAAGCGGAAGGTGGCCTGCAGATGGGGTAGGGGCCGAGCCCCGAAATTCAAAGAATGGCTGGCTAATATGATATTTTGCCAAGAACAGAGTACCACATATGCCGAGCTATTGCCGCGGGCCTCACGGCTCAGGGATGTATGGGGGCCGTTAGTGGGGTACCTCTTGACGCTAATACGCTGAGTACGGCTGGAGATGCAAGTGCGGAGTGATCGCCGCTACTACAGTCTCTCACTGCATAGCTGCTCTTTCTCGCCCTGTGGAGACCGCATGGGTACCGTAGGATTTAAAGAGTGGGTTGGGGTTTGTGTGTGGACGTGGTCTCTGCACGTATGGGGTCTCTGCTGTGATGTTTTTTTTTCGCTTGTGCCCAAGCCGTTGACCAGACTCTGTAACTGCACAAGTGATGCTATTTGTATACTTTGTATTCTGGATAGTATACCTCTCATTATGACTGATTCTTTGAACCTGCGGGCGATATAACACTACTTTCTTATGTAATTGCCTAAAATCACAAAGTTAAAAAAAAAAAAGTTTCTAATTGAGGCGGATGGCGGTCTCGGTTTTCCCTACATGAAGAGATATTTCCAAGACGCCTTTATGGATTGGTGTGGACAGGCAGTAGCTCCCCAAGGTCAGAGAGGACATTTTTATCTTCAACAAATGCAGTCATTTGCAATTTTGTAAAATAAGGGATTTGGCCACTAGAGAGGCAATAAATACTGAACCGCCAGCCTTTAGCCATTGGGAACATAAGATGATTAAAGTTTAATATAAATAAAAACAGTACTCTCTAAGAGTCGAGGCTCAAAAAAAGTCCACAAAATTTGGAGTGAAGAATAGAAACCGCCTGTGGCTAAAAGAGACAACGGGGATTAGCCCAAGCAACCGAAAGGCTAACATTTAGCTGGGGAGATGGTAATAAAGCATTATACGAATGATTTGTGGGGCTGCAAAATCGAGTGGGATGACTGTAGTTAGAAATTTGGTACAGTGATTTTAAGCTTTGGAGTAATGAAATATTTATGATAAAAGCATTTACCATAATGATGAAATTATGCAGATGAAATGATGTTGATTCTTTTGCTATACTGTATACCTGTGATTATAAATAAAGATATATATATATATATTTTTTAAAACACAATAGCCAACATAGCCTTTTCATATCTGTCAATTTGAGCCTTCCAAGCTCCAAAGGAGGAAAGCGTACCAGAGTGCTGCCTCATCATGTTTCCAGGACATTTTTTGCCTCTTTCCTTTTTATGGGAAGAGGATGAATGCTTCTTCTTATGTAGTTTGTATCACAGTGAGCGCTGATAATATGCCATTGAATGCAACTTTGGAGTTTGACTGGTCCTTAAAAGATGTACTTTGAGTTTTCTACATAAAAGCCTTGCAGTTGGGGGCGTGGCCAGCAGCATGGCCGAGTAAGACGTGCTTTCGCCGAGCTCCAGCTGAAAGCCTAATCAGACACTGATTCCAGTGACCCGCAGACCCGGAGATCACTCTTAATACCCGAGGACGTGCTTGGCTGACGCCCGACGCTGAAAAACAGGGGGCTTAATCCTCTGGACGAGCCCTGAGGACTGATGTCCTGACTCGCCCTGACGCGGAGAGCGAGCCTAAGATGGCGGCGCGGAGGAGCTGAGTGGAAGAGGAGCAGACCCGGGTGCCAGGACTGGGGGCTGAGGAGCTGTGAAGAGCCAGGGCTGACACGGCGAGCTGGGCCCCTTCCGAACACCATCCGGAGCAGCCAGGGTGGAGCGATATCCCTGGGGGCACGGCTGAGGCAGACGGGACGCCGAGGGACCAGGTGCGGAGCCCCTTCCGGGACTGAAGGGTGCGGCTGTGGCGAGGAGTAGAGACACGGAGACAGGCTGGATGCGGAGGTGCTGTGGGGGGCAACGACCAGCGAGAAGGCCTTCATGCGGTGCGAGTGGATCCGCTCTTCAGGGGAGCAGAGTGAACCGACTAGGCGCCACAACTGGAGGACCGGGTGTAAACGGAGAGACATTTTACAGTGAAGAACCGCGCAAAGGGGGATTTGGCCGATACCCTGATTTTCCACTGAACCTGTAGGAGCGCCCATGATGGCGCCGCGGAGGAGTGGACGCGGGTGCCTGGAGCAAGGGCTGTGGGGAACAAATACTGACGCGGTGTAAGCAGGCACCCCCCCCCCCCCCCCCCCCCGAGCATCATCCGAAGTTGCCTGAGTGAGGAGTTGTCCCTGGGGAAACTGCTGGGACTGACAAGACGCCCGGGAACAGGGTCCCCACCCCCTTCATCCGGGACTATAAGGTGCTTCTGTGGCGAGGATCTGTGACACAAAGACGGGCCTGGTGGTGGAGGCCGCGCGAGAGGCAGCGAGGAGCGAGGCAGCGAGGAGCGGGACAGCCTACATGTGCTGCGGGCAGATCCGCTGTCCACTAGAGCAGATGGCAGTGACTTGGACCCGAAGTGGGGGAACGTGAGTGAGACACTTGGAGGTGGGGTGAGGAGAACTGCGCACAGGAAGCTCCAACCAGAGGAGGCGGGAGTTGGTGCCTGGAAATCCAGGCCCTTGAGGTGAGGCCTGGAACGCCGGGTTGGCCACCCCCCCCCCCCCCCCTCATCACCAGATACTTACTTGAACTTGGTTGCACCCCCCCCTCCCCCCCCGCGACGCAACATCCTTGGAAGTCTGAAGTGGGCTGGAGAGGCAGTTCTGTGTGACCCCCCCAACTCCCCCCGGCTTGACCACGACCACAGGCCTCGGGACGACGCGACTGACCCAAGCCCGAGCCACCTCAACATGGGAAAAGACAGGGAACCGAAATCACCTCGACAGGGCTAGATGGACCAGTATGCGAAGGTCCCCAGCATACCCAGCAGCAGTATAAAACCCTGGCAAAGGACGAAGCCAATGCACAGGCACTAGCGGCCCTACACAGATTGTATGACGTTGGGGACAAGTCCGGGAAGCTACTAGCATGGCTAAGCCGTAAGGAAAGGGACACCAGGTGGATAGAGGGCGTGGTCGAGGGGCAGCTACAGAGGGGGGATGCCCAGATAGTTCAGACGATTGCTTCCTACTTCAGGGAATTCTCCAAAGCCGGGGACCTGGGTGAGTCAGAAGAGATCATGGCTTACCTGACTACTATTCAAACCTCGATCTTAACGGACGAGGACAGGGAGACCCTTGAAACCGACATATCGGCCACTAAAATTAGAGAGGCAATAACCAGACTCCGTCCAGGGAAGTCCCCAGGTCCCTATGGAATCCCAGTTGAATTTTTTAAAAAGGGAGCCGATTTGTTGACGGTCCACCTGCTAGTGCTGTTTAAGGACGTGACCCAAGAGAGTATCCTCCCACTTGACCTACGGATGGCCACGATCATACCCATATATAAACAAGGCAGGCCCCCGAGGAATGCGCGCCTTATCGACCAATCTCACTCCTGAATGTGGAGGCTAAGCTATTGGCGACGATCTTGGCCCTCCGACTGCGCCAGGTGATTTCAGGCCTGGTGCACCAGGACCAGCCGGGATTCCTGCTAGACAGGGTGACTAGGCAAAATTTACGACAGACCCATAATTGGCTCAAGGAGGTGAAGGGACGGGAGGATCCACGTATGTTCCTCTCCCTTGACGCTGAAAAAGCGTTCGACGCTGTACACTGGCCCTTTCTGGAGGCAGCTCTGATCAAGTTTGGCGTTGGCCCTAACTTCAGGAAATGGGTGGTACTTCTATATGCAGTCCCCAGAGCCCGGGTTAAGGTGAACGGAATCCTATCTGATGACTTTCCTATTAGGAGGGAGACCCGACAGCCTCACCATCAAAATAGTGGCCTGTGAGGTCCGGCAGACAGAGGAGATACAGGGATTTCAAATATCGCAGACTGACATGCTGGGAGAAAAAATCTCGCTATACGCGGATGATATTCTGCTATATGTTGGTCAAGCGGCCACTACAGTCCCCGCACTGTTCAGGCTCCTGGGCAGGTATGGCTCCTTCTCGGGGTACACTATAAACTGGCATAAATCGATCCTGTATAGCCCACGACAGGAAGAAGCGTGGCCCCCTCTCCCTGGGGCCCTCCAGGTCACACAGACAGGGTTCACGTTCCTGGGGGTCTACCTGACTACAGACAGAAACATATCCTATCAAAGAAACATCCAGCGAGTGATTCTCCTCACAATATTAGGTCGAGCCGCAATGTTTAAAATGATTACGTTGCCTCGCTTCTTGTATGCCCTACAAAATGAATACTTTTCCCTCCCCAGACAGACGTTCAAGGTGATAAATGCAGAATTGCGCTCTCTGCTGTGGTTGGGAAAGCAACCGAGAATAGCCCTCGACATGCTCCAGAGAAATCAGTATAATGGTGGGATCTCCTTACCTCCAGATGTGGAGGCATATTAAAGGGCTGAGCACCTGGCGCCGATAAATGAATGGCTCCATGCATCAGCTGATCACCCTACATATAGATTGGGAAGGGACACCATGGCAAACCGCACTAGTGTGCACTATTTGTATGGGGGCACTGGAAAGAGACAATTACTCCCGGCCACACAGATAATCATAGAGGTCTGGGAAAGGGCAAAAAAAATGATTGGGTGGACACATAAACCAACAAATTCGACACCGATATGGACCTGTTCCTGGCTGAAGGAGCTACACGAACTCAGGGGTTTTGGAGGATGGGAAGACATCGGAATCTCCACACTGGGGGACCTGGTGGCAAAGGGGCATCTTAAACCCTATGGGAAACTGGCGACGGAGTATGGGCTACGCCCCACTCAGTTCCTTAAATATGCGCAACTGCATCATGCATGCAGGGCTGAGGCGGCGCTCTCCTCTCCCTTGCCAGAATATGCCCCGTTGGAGGGTCGTCTGCTGCAAGAACAGATACCCAATAAGCTAGTATCTCTGACATATAAGACCCTGAATAATAACATGCCAGATATATTGGGGAAACTGAGAGCAACCTGGGAACAGTACTTGGCCGAGATGGACACAACAGATTGAGAAGCAGCCCTGATGCACCACAGAGATGTCGCGATTAAATCCCGACTACGACTCATTCAATAGAAGATACTGCACAGGGTATACTATGATAGGGTTAGGCTACACTGCATAGGTCGAGCCAGTGATTCCTGTTGTCTTCGATGTGGCAACCCGCAGGGGGACTTCTATCATATTATTTGGGACTGCCCCATTAGCCACACCTATTGGACACAAATACTGGGAGAGTTGAGTAAGGTGTTGGAGGCAACGCTTTCTATGGACCCAAAATTTGTTTTTCTAGGGACAACTAATGATGTAGACTTGACCCCTCCGCACCTGATCTTTGCAATGCTGGCCCTGGTGGTGGCAAAAAGGGACAAGGCGCGGGCGTGGGGAGCGCCACCACCTCACCAACTGGGGGAATGGAGGAGGGGAATGGACATGTATATGGCGGCGGAAAGGGTCACCTACAAAGCGAGGGGCTGTCCCCGGAAATTGGGGAAAATGGAGAAGGTACCATGGTCTTGATGGGCGTCTGGGACCAGATTGACACACAGAGTCCTACTGAGTAAGGCCTTGTTCCAAGTTGGCGGGGACAGGCCATGGGCCCTAGGCCTGAGGGGAGTCGCTTGAGAATAAAAGAGTACTGCAGAATTATGTTGTGTAGGAGGAAGCCGGATCTTGTTGGACTGATGATCACGATGTTGTCACTACGGGTGGTGGGTGGGGGGATGCCTGGGTGTGTGGATAATCACTTGTAACTTGCCAGCTGTGTTTGTGTTGGTTAAAAATGCAAATAAAAATATTAAAAATAAAAAAAAGCCTTGCAGTTAGTCCATTTATGAGCTGATTATAGGCATCACTGGGGAATGATGTGTGGGTTAATAATTGATATCTGTTTACAAAAGCATCCAAAATGCTAAACTTCCAAATATTTCTAAGAGACCTGATTAAAATCTTAAAAAGATCTTCCACAGTCAGAAATACTGAGAAAATCTGAGGATCCAGAGCCAACAACTGAGTGTTATGAGGGAAAATGGAACTAGAGTAACTGGTTCCTCAGGCAACTATATATGTGATCCTAATGTCACTTTCAGCACGCACATGAATCAAATGATGGCAAAGTGCTACGCCATCTGGGACATGACCCTACACACAGCTGTAAAAAAAACTTTCTGGATCCAGTCTGAATTTGAGAATATAGGAATTCTGCACTAGCCAATATTCATTAGGTATTATAAACAGTGGCCTGCACAATTTGGGAGAAGACAATACCCTTCAGCCGCTCTCAGAGCCAGTTGGGCATAATCAATGGCAATGCCCTGTGGGTTCTAGAGTAAACGATCTCGGAAAAGAGTACTGTCGAAGAAAATAAATCGTGTAACAAAATCCAATCAAATTATCCCAGATTTCATGTGAAAGCACATCTGATTTGGATCCAAACCCTACCACCCCCCCACCACCCCCAAAAGAAAAAAACTATTAGAAAAGTTAAGAAAGAGATGCATGGAAAATAGAGAGCTTTCATCGCATCTGTAAGATTATATCATTGCTAGTCATCACTAACTATATCCTATATATATATATATATATAACCTATATATAATTCTTTAGCAAATGTTCAACTCCCTATTTGTTGAAAACTGGTATAGCGTTTAGCCACTAAAGGTTTGACTTCAGAGGCCTGAAAGCCTTCGATTCGAACACATCTATAAAGATTTTGGTTTTTTCTCATTCATCCGTTTGCTAAAAAAAGCAACACAAAAAATGGCTTAGCAAGGAAATTATCACAGTCTTCCATAGTGTTCTTCTCCAGAAGAGGACAAACCGTGTGATCATGATTTCAGGACATACCTCAACTGCAAGAAGGAAGAGAATCTGAAACAGCCTACATGGTGAAAGAAGGAAAAGAGGGGGAACAATCCTCTGGAGAAAAACAAGAGCAATGGCCAAAAATGCACAAAACCCCGATTAAAGAACCGCTAAAAGTTAAATGAAAATAATATTTTTGAAACTGAACGGATGAAGAAAAACGTCAAATATGTAACTTTGTTTAAGAAACCTTTCTTGAGACGCCCCCTCTCTCGAACCGCTGCTAAAAGTAATTCAAAGTAAATTAGAACCAGTGTTAATTTACGGTATGGCAGAACTCCACTTTCGATTAGCCTAATTTTTAAACACAGTTATAGCAAACGCATACAAGTAAATCTGTCCTTACACTCAAATTCTGGGCCTTTTCATACTATGCTAAAGTTTGAGATGCGCAACGTGCACATTGTAAGGAAACTTGCTTTTATCAAAGGGATGCACAAAATAAAAGCTGTGAATCAAAATATGTTAAGCCACTATATCTGGAGCGAAATTACAAGCAATCCTCGGGGTGGCTCAAGGCTGTTGCTAGATTTTTTAACAGGTTAACTTAGTGACCTAGAGCTACAGGACGTTTGGCAAGCACTGATATGCCGCAATCTTTTCAAAAAGACAGATAACTCCATGTCCACAAAAGTATAATTCCTCGTGGACAACATAGCATTCAGCAGCCAGTCCCATGGTTTACAGTTAACACAACGGTTTAAGTCTATAACAATATCTACTTACCACATTTTCACTAACTTGAAAAAAATTCCTGCTGTACAGATTTGGTGCTTTGCCACCAAATGACTGTGCCTCCCCCCACAGGAAAGATCATCTCTAGTACAGTTGTGCAGTTACTGTGACTACCATCACAAGTCAGCTGAGCACTAACTGCGCACATGCCTGGAGCTCAAGGAAGACAATATCCGCCTCTGAAAGCCTTTATTCTACAAGCAACAAGTAAGAACCTGTCAGCTGTAGCATCCTTCACAGCTCGATAGCATGCAAATTAATACTCCATACACAGAGCTCTGTAATAGACGTATTTATTTCTCAGCATAAAATCACACACTGCCCTCTGATTACATCATAACCATTAATAACCACACCTTAACACCTCCTGGCAAGTGGCGTAATTGCTCTGTTGGGTCCGCCCAGCAATGCAAGGATCCTAGCGCACAGTCTCACAACACTACATCACCCCCTACGTTGAATAAAAATACAGTTACATTATATTTTTTTCAACAAGTCCTCAAGGCGCTCGCACTAGTCAGCCAGATCAAGTGGTAAGAGGTGGTTGAGAGGCACACAGGTCCTGATGCAGGATCGCCGCATTCATAATTACAGGAGCTGACGATCGCAGAGTTAGGTGCTTTAAGTGTGACAAATCCCGTGTAATAGACTTTCTGGGAAGATATGTCCTTTGCACGTCACAACCTTCAGATAATTAACAGCAAACGGAGTGTCTGCTTGACCAAGACCCAGTCACTTTAATTTAAAGCAGCTTCCTGGGCTCGTCAACACCAATCAGCATGTGTTTTCATTTTGCACTTTGAGAAGGGTCTGTGACACGAACCTTAACAGCAGTCAAGGATCGGTCTGCTGAGTACTGTGGCAAATAGCAAGGTGGAAGAACTCTCACCGGTTGTGGAGTGAGGTGTTGAATGTTAAGCATGGAGGGCTTGACACAGGGCCTGATTTACCTCGATACCCTCCATCGCTGCTCACCGAATTACCCTTTGGAGGGTATCCATGAATAGTTCTACAACACCATTGGCTTGGAGTCACAGATGTGTACCCATTTGATGCTTGACATTAAATCGGACTACAAACTCGCTGAATTTTTGGCTATTGAACAGCAGACCACTATCAGATTTGAAAAGCGCAGGGATACCCTAGACAAGGACAAGATAAGGAAGCAGTCAGGGATTATACCCCACGCTGCAAACACCTCACCCAGCCGCCTAATAACCTTATCATGGGTTGTTGATGATAACCTCTCTACTAGTGGAAAGCCTGAACAGTCTTCAACGACTACTATGAGGTAATGTCTGTTTCCTGAGGGCTCAAAGGAATCAACTAACTCTTTCCCACGCATGTGTAGAAAGGTCAGGCATTATCAGATAATGCTGCGTCACTTTGGAAGAAAAAGCAAATGCAAAGGTGGCACCTTTTAGTTCCTTCTCACCAAGTCTAAACGCGGGACCACACACAGTCTAAGGGCTCTTTTGGTGGCTACAATGCCACAATGTCCTTCTTGGGCTAGTTCAATGAACTGCTGTCTTAGGTTCTCAACTAAAACAATTCTCGAGCCTCTCAATACAACATCATCCTGTGCATTTTTTAAATTTAACAAAGTCAGCCAAAGGTCAAGCACTTTTCTTCCACAAATGGGTTCAAATGATGTCTGAGGATACGCACGTTCTTATCGGCATTAGTAGCAGCAATAATCTGCTCAATGACCAGGGTTGCTGGCGTGCTGGGCCTTACAATGATGTTAATGTACAACTGAGCTGTTTTTGGATGATGAACTGTGATGATGTAGCAGTAATCATGAAAAGTAATCAGGAGGGTTCTAGTCTTTACCTGCTTGTGTACAATTGCATAGTAATACTCTTGCAGCTGCAACCCCCACCTTTAAATGTAAGGTGTCATCTTGGTTTTTGGTTTTCCAAAAATGTTGACCAATGCTTGGTGGGCTGTAATGATAGTGAAAAGTTTCCTTATAGAAACACATGCAAATATTTGCAGGCCCGAACTACAGCCATTCTCTCCTCCAGCAGAAAATAGGCAGGTTTTGTGTCAGACATTCGACTGGCATAGCCCACAAAGATTTGTTGAGCATTCGGATGTCCATTATGTTGAGCAAGGATTGCCCAATACCCAACAGGGCTTGCATCTGCTATGATCTCAGTCTGTAACTTGGGGTCAATCACATGTTTTATTCTTTTGAATCATTGATCACATTCGGAAACCACTGGAATGGGGCATTATGTTTTGTCAAGTCTCAATGAGGCACCCACAGTAGCAAAGTCATGAATGTACCTTGAGCAATAACTAGCCATGCCTAAGAAGGATTGCAGCATGGTAACATCTTGTGGGGGGCAAGTAGTTGACAGTGCATGTACTTTATCGGGGTGAAGAGTCACTCTGCTATCAGAGAATATGTCATCATGTAGTTCCATTCCACAGCAACCTTGATCATTCTGCATCAAATAGCACCCATTCGAGAACAGCTTGAAGAGTCAATGAATTCCGGGGCGCACAAACATCCATGTTGTGTAGTTCCCACTAATCCGTAGACCTGACCATTTGTTGGACAACATAAACATTGGGCAAGGTGCCTAGACTGAACCTGGGCGCCCCCGAATGATAGGTTACTCTACAGACTAGCATCTCAAAGTGCCACCATAAGCCCCCCAACCTTAACACAGAATTTAAGATTGGTCTTGTGAAACTTAGTTTTGCCTTTGCTCAGATTGAGACCTACATCAGCTAGTAACTGGCACAATTGTGTAAGAGCTTTGTCATGCTCCTTTTGTGTTGCGCTAAATACCAGTATGTCATAACTGTAATTAAAAGCATGCATCACACGTTGATTTATTCTATGTACAACATTCTGAAATATTTCTGAAGCTGACGACACTCCAAAACTGCCTTTTGTATCTGACCAAACCAACAGGAGTAAGTAGTGATGCACCTACAGTTCTCTTTCAACTCGAGTTGATGGTATCCCTTATTGAGGTCAAGATGGGAGAAGATGTTCAATTGCATGATTATGTCTGCTATGTGTGGTCTCTCTCAACTGATTTATTGCCTGGCACATATCAGCACAATTGCGCATTGCACCATCACAATGGGCGAAATCCATGGCATAGAACTGCAGGAACACTCAATGACGTCATGTTTCAACAGCATTTCTAGTTCTTTCTCAACTGCTTCTTGCAAGTAAAACACAACTCTGCAGTGCCAAGACAGACACAGATTCATTTTTCACTGTTCCAGCTTCCATATCAGCAGCGTGTCGATCCGCTCTTTGATGGGACCTTGCAACCTGTCACGGTTCCGGAACTGCCCGGGAGGGAAACGGGCGTACGGAAGACTGGTGGACCGTGCGCGCTCCCAATGGTCTCCTTCTCTCCTCTCAGCAGGATGATTGGACTGCCAACACAAGCACCCCGCATGTAGCGGATACCTATTTGTTGCAGCACGGTCCCTTTAACTAGGATACGATCTACGTAATGACGCCCCCTTGACGAACGTCATTCTGCCCGGACAAATAAGGGAAGACGGGACGCGGAAGGAGGAGCAGGAAAACTCCGGAAGAAGCGGAAGCAAGCTGCAGGAGGACGCAACGAGAGACGCCAGGGAAGCCAACCGAAGTGTTGTATTCCACTTTAGGTGTCTGTATATAGGTTTTCCTGAACATGTCCTTATATAGGCCCAATTCGCATTGCCCTTATATATGCATAAGATCCTAGACCTTATTTAGGCATTAGCCATGCTATCCAAATACAAGCATGGTCACCTTCATCCGTCCACCCCAACGTCACAACGAGTTCTTAGAAACCAGACCTCTAAGCTTTTGGGAGTTCCCCTAGCACAGGATTATTGATTTCTCCAATAACTAATTTATTATGCATGAACCGCTATTCCTTAAGGGTTCATTCCTGACGTCTTCCTCTGCCCGACTTTACATCAATGCTAACATTCCAAGGCACCTACCACATATAAATATACCTTCCGGTGCCCAAGCAAGTAGGAGGAGACCTCGATTTTAGAGGAGCCCGTGTCCCGGCCTGATGCACTGATAAGGGACACTGTCATCCCTGCTCACAGAGAATCCAGCTTCCAGTGTTCTGACTCCCTTCGCGGGGTGTTAAGAGTTCGAGACCCGAAAAGAGATTCCCACCTCTCTCATTCTCAAGGTATGGAGCTGTCTAGAACCTAGAAGGACTCTTTGCATACCATACTTGGCATACCAGACTATAGCATACCAAACTATAGCCTACCATACTATGGAATACATAAACAACTTCTTACATTGTACTACACTTAGGTTAGGTACACTGGGGTAGGACCAGCTAGAGAAACATCTTATGAGTACTTGCATTTTTAGCTTATGTTACTGATTTATATGAATATATGCATCATAGCTAAAAGATAATTCTAGCGCAGTATTATTTCTTTCTACTGCTTACGCTGTACATAATATATCTTGCATACTGTCTTATGATTGTAACAGCTCATATCTCTTACACGAGAAACAAGACTGTTCAATAAATACTTTTATTGAAACGCCTGTCTAATCTTTCTGTGTAACTCTGAAGAAACTAAGCATGCACGATTAGCTGAGTGAAACTGTTAACTGTTGTTTCCACGATTTTGAGAGTGTTCCGATTCTAAAGGGAAACAAAGTTGTCATGTTTATGCGGTTGCCAGAAACTACTCCCTTCTTGTTTATTCAAGGAGTTTCTAGTGGCCTCTGAGTTAGCTGGCACACAAAGTAATTAAGTTTAATGTACTCAATAGAGGCATACTGACCTCAGCCCTATGGCACAACTATAGAGCATATTATATGTAATGCGTGGAGCCTTTAAGGGAAATAGGAACTACACTACATGGCGCCCAATGCTTGGTAAGGCACTAATTTAACGCTAGATACTGAGTGACTCAGTCGTGATTTTCTCAGAGACCCTTACTCACATACTCCATAAGACGTTTTGAGTGGGTAGGGTTAAGTATCCACCAAGGTTGAATAGGACAAAAATCCTATATATTAGCTGTTTGGTTTGTTCAACATTGAAGGATACAGTGTTCCAAAATATTGCGCACCTTATCTTTGCTTCCTTGAAACTTGTTCTACATTTTTCAAAAACAATGTCCCTGAACGAGGATACTAACACCAGGAACGGTGTAGCTACGGCTGGCACAGTCGTAACAGCTTTTCATTTTACAGGTTTAAATGAAACCGATGAGGGTGTTATAAACACCCCTCCAAACTTAGGGAGAGCCATTACTCTAAAACTTATAAAACACGACCTAACACCAAGAGGTGGTAGAGCAGTTTCCGTGATAGAGGCACACGAATCCTTTCAGACAGATGTATTCTATTCATGGATCATATTCCCAGAATCAAATCCAGTAACACAAGTATTTCACTCCTTTAACCCCTTCAGTGCCCGCCCCTTTCCCCGCCCAGTGCCGGCCGTTGCATTAGCGGGCGGGGTCTATGACGAGCTGGACTCGTCATGGGCACAGCGCCACCGCGGCCCATGACGAGTCCAGCTCGTCATGGGCACTGAAGGGGTTAAAGAAGATGAACCACCTGAGGAATATATTCCTTTCGAGGATATTGAAATTCCACTCACATACCAGGAGCATAATCTATGGTTTAAAGGCGCCCTAAAACATCACAAAAACATTATCAGGCTCTGTCCACTAGGTAGACCAGGAGCAACATGGCCGACTCTAGCCGGCCACACACCTCACACTGACATCGAAGAGATGTCAGACAAGGAATTACTTACTCAACTACAAGAGTTAATAGAAATTTTCAGACAATTAGTCCAATAGGTCATGCGGACTTGCACAGTCGAACCCCCAATAACCATTCCAAATCAAGCCCCTCAACAAGGGTAAACAATAAAAATGATTCCAGTTACACGCAGTCATGGGTAAAATGCCCACGAAACGTGAACAAATTCCCTTCTAGATAGCTCAAAAAGTACTCAAATTGAAGCAGTATTTCCAAATACTAGCCCTTATGAGAAACACAGAATCCTAACAATCTGTTTGCCAATGGGGATCACACCACAACTGGAAGACTGCACCACTTGGGCCACAGTCTTTGCTGCTATATATACCAAAAAACATGGTGTTCCGTCAATAAAAGTAATACCAGATGTCGCGAAAAAAAATTGAATTTAGGTATGAAATTACTGAAAAATTTCGACCAAGTCTCAACAATCATTATCTAATATTAAAGGGGAGGCAGCATCAGTGGCGATCCGCCAAAGCTTAAGGGAATTTGATGTAACAGAACATTAACATGAACTACCCAGAATAATAGAAAAATCTTATGCAGAATTAGGCAGAGGCAGTTTGAGTGGAAAACCATTGAGGCCAAAACTGTCTGAAGGTCCTGAGAAGTACTCTATTAAACAAAATCCTACATCTTCTACAAAGAAGTTGGAAACTAAAACAAAATCCAAAAGAGACACGTTCTCAATCCCGAGGTAGGTCTCCTCAAATGGAGTCCTCTGAAAGGAGGTATAACCTCAGGATTAGGGATACTTTAAGAAAACCTGACAGGTATCAGGATACTGATACACGTTCCTCTTGTACCTTTCAGATATCATCACTGACATCAGAAAGAAGAGGACGGTCAGATCACAAAGAAGAACGCGTTAAGTCCAAAGATGATCAACAAGTTCAGAAAAATAAATCAAAACCCCAATTCACAAAAAAGAAGGTAGCAGGTCTGAAGATCAGACATGCCGACGATACTGAGAACACAGCTCAAGAACGGAGAATGGGCTTAGACAATGCTGGAAGTGCAGAAGAAGTAACAATAGCTCACCAGAACCTGAAGGAACTTCTGGAGATAGTGGACTTGAATGAGTACATCACAGTAGAGACTGTACACAACAAGGTTAGTACTCCACAAAAGTTATATGCAATAACACTCCGAATGGAGGGAGACATCCAAAGAAAAGTGAAAGCACTCATTTGGGAGAAACTTTCAGGGGTTATGCTATACTTCTAGCAGAACAGGACTGGTCACCAAAATTTGTCAGGGAGTGCCCACATGGCGAGGACATCATTATGCCAGCCTTCTCCAACCATATTCCATTTCACCTCAAATATACTTATACCAGGAAATGGGCAGTAGCCCAGGCCCCAGCATTATACAAAAATCATGTTGGATGGGATGAGGACTCTTTACCACAAAATAAAGCTAAAAAAAAAAAATCAACCTACTGGAAAAAGGCAGTACCCAATAAAGCAAGAAGCTAAAAAAACAGGTCAGGGAGATCTTAGATCAACTTGAATACCAAGGGGTGATTGAGACATGCACCTACTCAATGAACAATCCTTTGTTGCCTATATTCAAACCAGACAATACATATCGTCTAGTTTTGGATTAATGACACTTGAACAATTGTTCCAAAACATGTGCAGTGCAAAATGCTCATAGTACAGCATTAATGAATAACATTGTGCGTAAAAAATATAAAACCACATTGGACATTTTAAATGGTTTCTTTTGTCAAAACATAGCACCTGAAAGCAGGTACTAAACAGGTTTCTCAATAATGGGGACTCAGCGTCAATTTTGTCGACTCCCACAAGGGATCAAAAACAACCCGGGGTTATTCTCAGCAAGGGTAACAGAGTTACTACAAATTTATGATAAAGAGGCATTGTCATATGTCATGACATCTATCTGACAGATGATGACCTAGATAGGCACTATACAGGGCGATTACCATTATACTGGGCTTCGCCTCTGAGGACTATAAATTCAACTTAATTGCTCATCTCAATGTCCTTTTCCTAGGATATGAGCTTTCAAGTGAAGGCAAGAGCCTGTCAGCTAACTTTTTAGAAAAGTATGCGCTGCTCCAACCTCTAAAAATGCTGAAACTTACAATCCATCTTGGGTTTCCTAATTTTTTGAAGAACTTACATTCTAAATTACGCAGAAAGGGTTAAACCTCTCTACAAATTAATCAAACCTAGTTTTTCAACAAAACATTGGACACAGGAACACACAGACCTCCTGCGTTCACTCCAAGCTAACATGCTAGTAACAAATTATTTACAAGCACGCGTAAATAAACACAATTTAGTGATCCGAATAATTTAGGGTCAATGCGGATTCACCAATTTAACAGTTAATGAGGGTGAAAAAGTACCAATAGCATACAAATCACATTTGTATACACAAGCAGAAATGCGCTTCACTTCAACAGAAAAGATACTGACAGCAGTTCAAACCGCTGTAGCAAAAGAAAGAGCTCCAGCTCAGGGAAAACAAATTATTGTCATGACTCCAGTACCAGCCTTAGAGGCGGTTACGAAAGCGAGCTTTCCAAATGCAAAAGCTTTACATCCTAGATGGATACAATGAGTAAATTCTCTTGCTGCAACAGATGTTGAATATGTTTTTGATACCGATTTAAAAACACAAGCGTTCCTGCAATATGAACATGAATGTCCTCTGCCCACTGAAATTCTGACTCTCGATCAGTACGAATGTATAATTTATACTGACGGATCAGCACAACCCGCTACAAGGAGTAAGCATACAGCGCAGCGTGCGCAATCGTTAAAGGTTGCACGTGCGATGGTAATTTCCAACCAATGGTCACTAAAACTCAATCTCTAGGAGACTGTACAGCTCAGTGAGCTTAACTACAAGCATTCAAACTGGCACTTGAGAATACAGATCGCAAATTCCCCACACTTCTAGTGTGTAATTCCTTTTACTGTGTCCAGTATTTTTAATTAATATTTACAGAATTGGCTTCAAAATGGTTTGAAAGATGCAAAAGGTGGCACAATAAAGCATAAAACGCTTTGGGAACAAGTAGTTCAGTTGAGAAAGGAACCACCAAAAGCTCACATGATACACACACTGAGTCATCAACATGATGGCGTTCACGTTGCAGGGAGTTAATTGGCTGACGAAGCCGCAAAGGGGGCTGTGCAAACGGCTTCCGTAGCTGTGATCACTAGTTCAATAACGAAAACAGACACTGAGATATTGTTGGCTGTCAATGCTTCAAGCAAAGACAGTGGTTACCAAAGAAATTTCCACTCAAGTACTCTTATGTAATTGATGAGAACAATGTTCCTTTTGCTCGAATCCCTGGAGTGGGAGATAGGGCAATTCCAAACATGGAACGTAGAGCAGCTTTGATTTATGAAGCACATCTTGGGTAGGGTCTGTCACATCAGGGGATCTCTAAAACTATATTAACATTAAAAGAGATGTACCAGTGGCCTGGAATGAATACACTGATTCACATCTTCATCGATGACTGCAGAGACTGCAATAGACAGAGTGGTGCAGAACACGATCAGACACCAGACTACGAAGTAGCCTGCCCCGTACAGACACCATTGTTAGACAGCATTAGACTATCTACGCGCAGGCGTCCTTTATGACAAATGCAATCCCACGAACACTAAGTCAAGATTCCTATGGATTTGGCCTCAGCGCTCGGCTGACGCTCGAACTGTTATAAAAGATTTGCGAGTCTTTATCGACACATACGCAATTGGCACACTACATTCTGACCAGGGCCCTGCATTTAGCTATCGGGTTTACAAAGAAGCCATGGCCAGTTTGGGCGTAGCATTGCGGTACTCCTCTCCATTTCATCCTGAGGGAAATTCTGTTGTGGAAAGGAAAAACCGGGACATAAAGCAGTCTATAACAGCTAGAGTATTAGGGTTGGGGGATGGTGGGTCAAACATCCTTATGAGGTCCAACGCTCATAAAATAATTTGCCAAGATGTTCTCTGGGGGGGGGAGTGGGGGTAACTCCATATGAGGTCCTATTTGGGACAAGAATGTGGGTTCCTGATCTCGAATGTAAAGGCACAGTGGTGGAAAATAAACCCTTTGATATAAAAGATCCTTTGGCTGTTTTACAGGATCTAAATGAACTAAGATCGAAACAAAGCAACATCTTCCTGAAGCCAACCCCCACTGGGGAAAACCGGCAGTCCCAGCAAAGCCTGCTTGGATCCCAAAAGTTGGGGATCTAGTCAGAGAAGATTGTGGACAAGGGGGAATTTGGACCTTCTTATAGAAAACCAGTACCTGTCCTAGCCGTCCACGGAACAAGAACACTACTTCTGCCACCCCTTGCTGGAAAAAATGAGAAAAGATTTGTGTCAATTGACCTCATCAAACCACACTCTGTGGCCGATACTAAATAGTAGGCCTCGTGGACTCCGACCTAGTAGCAGACGTCCTCCTCTCGCTACTATCCAAGAGGTTCAGACTGAAAGACTCATAACCATCGAGAATTCAGCAGTAAGAGATGAAGGACTAAGCAACAATGCTATGGAACTCATCCGTCTTGAAACTCAAGTAACATTTAGTCCAGATACACCTGTCTACACAAACTCAATATGTGATCAACTGGTTCCAGGGATTTCGACGAATCCTGATGCAATTACAATTGACCCAACTGCTTCTAGCTATTTCATTACCTTTGATACGTTTTCTGAGGCTCCAAGTGAGCCTGAAACGACGCCAGCCCTAAAAACTTTCAAACAACCAGTACAAGACTTTTTTTCAATTTCTGAAAGAGACTTATCTGGTTTCACCAAGGATCGAACTATGGATTATTTCTGGAATTTTTTTTTTCTGCTTTGGCTAGTTTTGATAATGACTCTTAGCGTGCTTATAAATGGCAGATACATTCGATTGGACACAAAGTAAAAATGTGAACTTACTTTTAAAGCCACACAAAGCTTCCCATCATGAAGCAAGAGACTTGTCAGCAGTGAACATCACATCCGTTTCTATACAGGATGGTATAGTTTGGTACAAAACCGATTTCAACATATTCGGCCCGAAGGAACTTCTTAAGATTCCACATTTATTTAAAATTTCATGAAGTGACTTTATTACCTCTAGTACCTATTCTGATGATTGGGACTTTGAGACTGTTAATATCATGATGTCTGATCTAGAAAGGTCTGCTGCATCTCTAACAATGAAAACTTAGAGGGTTAAAAAGATTACGAACAGCTTTTTTGTTACAACCACTATGGTCATCATTTCTTTCATAAATCTGCAACCCCTAGAAATGTATTTATGTTTAACCAAAGGGAACAATATCCTACACCACCAAAGGGTAGTTCAAAAACGTTTACACATAAGTTTCCATATTTTTCAGGGTACAATACATCTGATCCAGAAACATTTTTCTATAGAAATGTGAACACAACAGGACAGAAAATGATGTTAACTAATACAAAACAGATTTATTCTGCAGCCTTTATCGCCTAACTGTCTAGACAAGGGTTTGACTTTTAGAAAGACACAATCGATACAAAATCTGTCTGGGGTTCTAAAGATTGGCAAGTGCAGGGGATAGAAGCTTGGTTTTGAGCCTGTATCATCCCTCAGCAAATAAAGTTTATGAATGACACTGTGTAACATATGTCTTGCCTTGGATTAGCCAAGATCAAAGACATGAACACACCTTCTGTACCAACACCTGCAAGTAATGGCACTATACAGGGAGCGGTCACAGTAGACACAATACTACAAAATAACAGATCAAATCCTGATTGGGAAAAATGGTTGCTCTGGCCCACTTACACAAACATCTGTCAAGAAAGATTCCTGAATAGAATACAGGGCTTTACCATCCATAGGCCAGACCCACTTTATGTTTAACGAAGGAACCGGGGTAGTAACATACCGTGTAGGGAAGTTGTGACTCGATTGGCTACAAAGATTTACACTCGAGGATGTGAAACAACACTTATTTTTACTTAAAGAAGACACAGACCGTAGGGATTTCTTGCTAGGACCACGAAAAACACGTCAAACGTTTCATATATGCTGGCATTTATTCTGCTTATAATGAAATATGGAAGGTTTCACAGGCAGAGGCCGCAGAAAAAATGTGAGTTTGATCACATTAATTCAGGGAAATCTCTCAACGTGGTCGACAAGGGGTTAACAAATTTGTCATCCAGAATATATTCACTGGACAACATTGTATCCTCTGCTATTGACATACTGGAACAAGATTTAGCTATGTTACAACAAGGCCAATCTCAGTTAGGTTCTATTATGTTATTAGGCTGGACGCTGCAATCCTTGCGTGCAGGCTATGTGCCTTGTCGTTTTATCAACACGTCGTCTGTTTTCAGCATACAATCTCACGGATAAACAGATCGAACTGGCACAAAGGGGAGCAAAATATACAGTGCTGAGCATTGACAAACTGGAAAAATTACTATTTACAGTAGCCGAAAAACCAGCTACAGAATGGCTTATCCATGGCAAAAAAAACTCGGCCTGTCACTACTTTTCATTTTCAGTATTGCCTCAAACAAATGCAAGCAGGCAAATATGAAAGGTTGGGTAAAGACTACATTAAGACATCCTGGGATTTACCTTACGAATACAGATGTTGGAGTGGGGGTCTTGAAGTGTTTCTAAGCAGTACACACTGTGAAAATGCACTGAGCGGATCTCTCATTTGTCAGGACACTTCTTTACACGGGGATTGTAATGGTTCTGTGGCAAATTTGTCCTGCCACCTGCAGGGTACACCAGCTGCTGTGATTAATCCAGCGTTTGGCCAACTTTCTAACGGGAGTTACCTCATGTTGAATAATCAAAGTTGCTGTGGCATGTTGCCAGGAATCCCATATCTGGTAACAGTTAGCTCCGGGGTTACTTGTTGTATGCAAGTATTGTTCCCGTAAATAGCCACAGTCAGGGAGTCGCCTCTATGGCCTTTATTGAATGATTCTTTTATACTTATTTACTTATTTATTTAAAGTTTTGTATAGCGCGAAAATGACCCAGGTACGTTTTGATACTTTAAGCAGAATGAAAGCCATGATTTTGCAACAGACTGTGCCTTTGACTGCGGCCAAAGAAACCTATGTTCTACAAATTGCAAGGACTTCTGCTGAGATACAGGCTCTAATTCGTACAAATTGCCCTATACATTTCGTACAAATGATGCGACGTATCTTAAACATGTCTGATACTCGCAGGGTTGTACACGTATTTAAGACCATATGTTCAGGACTGTTAACACCTTTTCAGGCAGTCCTCGGAATCATTCCAAACTTCGTGCATTCGGTGTTTGGTGGTCTGCCATTAGTTCTAGCAGTCTTTACAGGAATCCTGTTTCTATTCCTAATACTACGCTATGCCAACCCTCTCCACCGGCGTCACTCCCAGCAACTTGGAGAAAGCTCTCCTAGAACGGCAGTGCAGTGAGCGTATAGTGCAACTTTTGGGCATACCTCGTCTACGGGAACTTAAAACAAAATGGTTTCTGTCATTTAGACCAATCTGTCAATATTGCATCTTACCTGTTCTACGCTGCCTGCTTTGCGATGAAGAATGCGTGCTAGACATCTGTCTAACACTCCCATCAGTCATGCCAACGATTATCGATACTCTGCTGGACCCGGACCCTGCTCCGTGTTGTTCCCCAGAGGCTACCAATCGTGATGACGGCATTCGTTGAGATCTCACAGACGCTTCCTGCTGCTGCTGAGGTACGAGATGGATCAACAACAGGCACACAGGTAACAACTGACGTGTTCATTGCTGCGGCATCCCATGCTTAAGGCGATGCTTCACATCTCTGTGCAGTTAACCTTCCAAACAATGTGTTCCAACTGTCACCAACATCGGCAGATGATCTTTTGTCTACAAGAGTAGATGACTTCATGTTTTCACCAGACCCATACATTGACTTTGATCCGGCTCGCAGTGTACCAGGGCAGGGAAGCAATGAATTTGGACGCCATATTTTCAAAAGAGAACAAAACTTGGAACTATTCCTAAAATTGTGTTTTTTATATTTTTATTTTGGAAATACATGGCAATTCAATCTGCTTACAGTAGAACTATTCATATAGAACAGACTTCTTTGAATACTTCCAGGGAATCATTGTCACCTTATTTACCACAATTTCATTTAGTACCATGTTATGAAATGGCTTTGGTTTTTGAATAGTAGTCAACCGTTAGTCATATGTATTTATTTCTATTCATTCATATTGCATTTATTTCCGATATATGCTTAGAATGAAAATCTGCTTTGAAATCTACAGTACCTTTGCATTACATGTTTAGCAAAATGTTTTTTAACAAACTTCTTTTAGAATGCTTTTACAAATGTTTCTTTAGCAACATGTGGTACTCAGTTTAATGTTTAGCATTTCTTGTTTAGTATTTATTATCATCGTTCATTCGAAAGTGGAGTTGGAGTTGTATTCCGCTTCAGGTGTCCGTATATAGGTTTTCCTGAAACATGTCCTTACACAGGCACAATTCGCATTGCCCTTATATGGGCATAAGATCCCAGTCCTTATTTAGGCATTAGCCATGCTATCCAAATACAGGCATGGTCACCTACATTCGTCCACCCGAACGTCATGACGAGTTCTTAAAAACCAGACCCGTAACCTCTTGGGAGTTCCCCTAGCACAGGATTGATTTTTCCAAGAACTCATTTATTATGCATGAACCGCTATTCCTTAAGGGTTCATTCCTGATATCTTCCTCTGCCCGACTTTACATCAATGCTAACATTCAAAGGCAACTACCAGGTATAAATATACCTTCCCATGCCCAAGCAAGTAGGAAGAGACCTCAGCTTTAGAGGAGCCCGTGTCCCGGCCTGACGCACTGATAAGAGACGCTGTCATCCCTGCTCGCAGAGAATCCAGCTTCCAGTGTTCTGACTCCGTTCACGGGGTGTTAGGGTTCGAGACCTGGATAGAGATTCCCACCTCTCTCATTCTCAAGGTATGGAGCTCACTAGAACATAGTGGGTCTCTCTGCATACCAGACTTGGCATACCAGACTAAAGCATACCATACTATAGCCTACTATACTATGGAATACATAACCTACTTCTTACATTGTACTACACTTAGGGTAGGTACTCTGGGGTAGAACTAGTTAGAGAAGCATCTTAGGAGTACTCACATTTTTAGCTTATGTTATTAATGTATATGAATATATGTCATAGCTAAAAGATAATGCTAGCGCAGTATTATTTCTTTCTACTGCTTACGCTGTACATAATATATCTTGCATACTGTCTTATGATTGTAACAGCTCATATCGCTTACACAAGAAACAAGACTGTTCAATAAATCCTTTAATTGAAACGCCTGTCTATTCTTTCTGTGTAACTCTGAAGAGACTAAGTATGCACGATTAGCTGAGTGAAACTTATCTGTTTCCACGATTCTGAGAGTATTCCGATTCTAAAGGGAAACATAAGTTGTCATGTTTATGCGGTTGCCAGAAACTACTCCCTTCTTGTTTACAAGGAGTTTCTAGTGGCCTCTGAGTTAGCTGCCACAAAGTAATTAAGTTTAATGTACTCGATAGGGGCATACTAACCTCAGTCCTATGCCAAATCTAAAGAATATATTATTCCAATGCGCAGAGCCTATTTGGGAAATAGGAACTACACTACAGAGGGATGACCACCCCTGAGAAGAAGCCCGAAGGAATCGGAGACGTTTGAAAAGCCAGGAGGCCACCGGCTCCGCACCCAGCCACGCTCCTGAAGGAGCGTGGCTAAGTCAGGTACAGGAACGAGTTGCGGGGTGGGTTGGTAGGAGGGGGAAATCCAACGTATAGGACCGTTTTTGCTCTCTCGGATACCTACGGCTACCCGGTATCCGAACACCAGCACTTACCTTTTCCACGTACGGCACGAAACGGGTGTTCCCTCACTCCTATCCCCTTTGTTTTTTTGGTTGGTTAAGGTAGCGACAGCCTTCTCTTTTCTTTCGAATGAGCGACCAGATCAAGAGAGAAAGACCGGGTCCTGATGCTAAGGTTCCAAAACCCCTTGACCGAAGAGTGGATATGACGTATTTTCCCTACTCCGAAATAAAGACTCTGGCTACTCACAAACGAAGGGTGTATAGAAAAATAAAACCACGTTTAACCCTACACTGTCTAGACCGCGATCCTTCTGAATCGTCACACAGCCAATAATACTTTCTCTAAACTGAGCGTCTCTCTCAACATGCGTCTACTGAACAACAGCCATCGATGACTGAGAAGTAGGGCTTCTTCATCATTAAATTCACTGAACTCACAATGTTTGATAAGCACATGAAGTCTTTCAACAAACTCATCCATATTTTCACCAGCTTGCTGTCTCGCTTGAATGAAAATGTATCTTTCATAGTCGACATTCGGCATTGGATTGAACTTGGTGCCCAATACTTTTGTGATGTGACAGTATGATATTGCATCAGTCAGATTTTTTTCTTTTAATCCATCACCGGCAAGGTTCTTTAAATACTTAATGATTTTCTTATCATCTACTTCTTCTAGGGCATCCATTAAGTCATTGATGACTCGATCCAAGAGGTCCGCGTGGCGCTAATGTTCTGCTTCTTGGCAGTGTCGAATGGCGGTGTGGGTTTCAGAAACACAGCTGCATTGTACTTTGCGCTATTTTCTACTACTGTTGAGAGCATATGCTGTTCAGATGAGGACCACTGTTCTTCTGGACCTGTAACATCTGCAAAATTAAGCCCAGTGCTTGCACTTGGGTCATCACGCCCGATCTCAGCTCATACATCGTCATCTTCCTTGCCAGCGAGTAACAGTTCCATTTCTCGCACTTCGTCATTGTTGCTTTTACATTTTTGCACCGTACCCGATTGTCACTGCCTTTAGAGTTTTGCTTTGTATTGATGACTACTCTGTATTATGATGTGGAGCATTACTCTCTTCTTTTGGTCTCAATAGTGGGTTCCTAACAAATTTTTCAAACGTGCTCCTCCACAGGGCCTTCAACTTCTTTGACAGCCATATATGGGCTGGAGCAAGGCTTCGACTCCATGCACGCTAACATTGAATGGCTTCTCATCGATTTGGGCACACGTGGGATGCAGTTTGCTGTATCATTGGAAACCGTCAAGGAGAGCAGTCTTTTTTCTTCGGGGCACGTATCGCCTACTCGTTGCTACTTGTAGCGTCTTCACCAGCATGGGAGCATGAAAATGAATATGAAGCTCTGTAACAGACGCAACTGACGTCTTTATTCTGCAGCATACAATCACACACGACACTCCGATTATGTCCTAACCGTTAATAACTACACCTTAACACCTCTCAGCAAGTTACCCAGTTCTGTTGAGTCCACTCAGAACCACAGGGGTCTCACAACACTACCCCGGCTGGCCATGGTCATTAGCATTAAGTGCTTGAATATTCAATTGACTTGTCCATTTACCAATTTCTTTATGGTCATTGACAAACGGATAAAAACACTTGTTGAAACTGTTTAATACATAGTTTAAAATCTCCAGGTTGAGTTCACACCCCATTATCCCAATGCTATTTCCAATTCCCTTTGAGCCATTTCACTTGCTTCACTGCCATCTTGGGCTAAATAAGGTCTTCGGTTTGGCCGGTTTCTGTACACTACTTCACTCTGCATCTCACATAAAGAAAATAAAACCTTTACTGCCGTTAATGCAATAATTCATAAAAACCTCTGTAAAGCTTTACAGATCAACTAGATCGATTATTTTAACTGTTTTTGATTTTTTTTATCATTGTGTTTTACAATGAGGCATCACCATCTACTAATCAGCTTACAACTGTTTCAACAGTGATAATTCTTTTGCAATGCGATCCTTAAACCGGTCACCAGTTAATCAGCCTACACTGATGTAATAGAGGCAATTATCCGCAATGTGGTTTTTTTATTGATTGTTTTTTTTAAATGAATCAAACAACAAGAAAATAAATTACTAACATGAAACTGGAGTTCTCCAGTATTGGTATCAAGGAACCAAACTTCAGCCATTCAGGCAACAGCACCCTCTAGAACACCCCTCATATGTTGAAGCACCAGTGGAAAATAAATCCCTAAATAATAAGGGGAGCATCAAAGGGCAGGAGGGTGGGGTGTATGTGAATCTATGAAAGATATCAATATAGGAGAACTACAAATACAGGTAACTTATTTTCTTCTCCAGAAGTGGATCTTTCATAGATTCACATGCTAGAATCAGAATAGAGAGCACTTAGAGTACTCATAAGCCCACCATGAACATAATACATCAGCAGATGGTGGGAATAAATATAATTAAAAGGCTCACCTTCGTGAAAAAAATGATGTGGCATCGCTTCTCCCACAGACGCATTGCTGCTGTGCACTGATTCCAGGTAATACTATTGCACAAACGTATGCCCGTTATTCCACGCCGCTGCTCGACATACTTTTAAGAGGGACCCCAGCCAACAAAGTGGCTGAGGCAGAGACCACTCTTGTACAGTGCGCCTTAACCTTATTTGTCAAAGGTCTTTCAGCCTTGGAATATCAGAATTGGATAGCAGCTGAAATCCATCGAGCTACGCTCGCCTTGGAAAAAACAAGTTACTTACCTGTACACTGTGGTTGGTTGAATCTTCCCTGTCGTCATGATGGGAGTCCTACAGTAACAGTACTAAAAGCATTGCAAAGGCCTTAGTATTAAACTGTACTGTAAAAACAATGCACATGTTAGCTAATTAACATTGTTTTAATACACCCAAACTTACACCAATCAGAGCAAAGGGCCTGAAGTACTACCATACTTCAGATTTCGAGCACAAGTGTTATAGAACCATGAGAGATCTGAAATGGTGAGCGTTAACGCGGAGGAGGGAGGGTCGCATGTGAATCTATAAAAGATATTAGTGGAGAACAAGAGTGTACAGATAAGTAACTTGTTTTTTCTCCAGTATTTTATCTTTTATAGATTCACATGCTTCAATCAGACTAGTTAGCAGTATCAAGTTAACAATGGCGGCAGGTAAGGTGAACCATCCCAACATAAAAAAAACTTAAATAAGAACAGTAAAACTAAATACATATTCTGTAAAACGGCATTAAAAAAACAGCATAGCAGCAAGTAATACTAATAATAAAAGGCATTGAGCAAACATCGGACAGAACAACATTATATGATCTGCACTTAAAAGCTGCAAATCTTATGAAAACAGGCATCTCACTGTAGCCTGTCCAACTGCCACATCAACTTTACTCAAGGAATCGAGGCAGTAGTGCTTTGTGAAGGTGTGGGCATTAACCTTTGTTGCAGTCCTGTAGATGGAACTCCTGCAAACAGGGCTGAAGACACTGTGAACTTCCAGGTTGAGTGAGCCTTAACTTTTGCAGCAAGCAGACGTCTGGCCTTTTCAGGACAAAAGGCTATTGCCGCAGAGACCCAACATGCAATGCTGGCCCTCAATAAGGCTGGGCCTTTCCTTGGAGAAGAGAAGGAAATGATTAATTGACTTGCAGAAAGGATTTGATCTTTGCAGGTAGAATTTTAAACAGCGCTTAATGTCCAGAGAACGCAAGGCCCTCCCCACAGGAGAATGCGGATTAGAGGAGAAAAGGCAAAATGATGGGCTCACTGAGATGAAGTTGTCTGCACTTTCAGGATGAATGAAAGCTCAGTGTGCAGAATGACTCGGTCCTCTTGAAACTTTAGGTAAGGCTCTTTAATTGTGAAAGCCTGAATTTCGCTTATCCGCCTGGCGGGCGTGATGGCCAACAGAAAGGTCACTTTCCATAAAAGGAATTTCAATTCAGACTAGTGAATGGGTTCGAGCAGCTCTCTCATAAGTTATGATAAGACTGTGGTCAGCTGCCAAAGCATAGGAGGGGTCTTGATAGGGGGTTAGGCCTGAAACAGACCCCCAATAAACTCCTTCACCAGCCTATTGGACCATAAAGACAATTGTCCAGAACATAGTCTGTTTCTAGAAATTGCTGCTAGATGCACCCTACTGGATGCACAAGCGTGACCTGATTTGGCTAGGTGTAGCACGAAGAGGAGAATCTGGTCAGGTGTAGACGAGAAAGGATGGGAAGAATGAGAAGTGTACTATAAGGAAAAGGTTTTATACTTTGCACAATAGAATATGTCTGTAGAAGGAGCACCAGCCTTAAGGAGAATTGATGCACACCGAATTCAGCGTAGCGAGGAGCCAGGCCAAAAAGATATGAGTTTTAATCTGTGGGTGGACCACTTGTCCCTGGTTCGTCAACTGAAGATCCTCCTTTGTTGGAACTGAATAAGCGAGCACTCCGATAGGCAAGGAAGCTCAGCAAACCAATACTGTCTTGGCCACACTGGGGCGATGAGAATGAGACGGCAAGGTTCTCTTTATTTTTTGCATCACCTTTGGAATGAGTGGAAACGGGGGAAATGCATATGCAAACGTCCCAGTCCACGAGAAGTGGAAGGCGTTCCCCCAGGATCCTGGTTGAGGGAATCTGCTGGCCAAAAACTTGCACTTCTTATTGAGAGAAGAGGCTAAGAGATCCAGTGTAGGATACCCCCAAGACTGAAAAACCTTCCGTAACTGACTAGGGTTGTGCTTTCACTCGTGGCATTGCTTGTCTGTCCTGCTGAGGGAATCCGCCCATGCATTTTGTACTCCTATTTTTAACCAGATGTTCTTGGTTAACAAGCATTCCCATATCTGCTGTTCTTGAGCCGACAAAACCTGTGGATTCGTCCCTTCATGTTTGGTGAGATAAAATATGATGGTTGTGTTGCCTGCTCTCACCAGTAGGCAGAGCTTTGGATCCTGGGAGGAAAGGCCTGATGCCTAGAAATACTGTCCTTAGCTCTAGAAGGTTTGTGTGACATAATGCTTCCTGACTTGACCATTTACCATGAACCTCTAAATCCTGCAGGCGAGCTCCCCATCCTTCCAGGGAGGCGTCCTTTGTCATCACCACCTGTAGTATCACAAAAAGAAAAGCAAGAACACGTGATATTTTTTTCTGATCGTCCACCAGGACAATGGCAACTTAATTTTTGGGGAGATTGAAAACTTGTCCTCGAAGAATCCCCGGCTTTGAGTCCACTATGCATCAAGCTGTTCTTGAAGAGGTCACAGGTGACAATTCAGAATTAATGGCATGCAGGATGACATCATCCCCAACATGGACTTTTTTGTTCTTACTGAAGTGAACTTTTCCAAGAAAAGGATAGCGTGAGCGCATGAAAGCAGGACATTTTCTCTTCCGTGGGAAAAGCCTTTGACAGCTGTGTGTCCAGTATTGCTCCCAGGAACACCGCTGATCTGAACAGAATAAGTGAGGATTTCTCCTTGTTGAGCTTGAAGCCTAAGGATTGGAAAAGCTACAGACAAGCCTCTGTTGACTTCTTTGCTGAATGGAAAGTGGGACCCTTTATCAACCAGTAGTCCAGGTACGGGAACACCTAGTGACCTGAACGTATGAGAAAGGCTGTGATCAGCACCATGCACTAGTTAAATACTCTAGGAGCAGACTTCATCCTGAAGGGGAGCACCTTCAACTGGTAATGGTACCCTGCCACTTCAAACCTAAGAAACCATTGGTGTTATGGATGTACTGAAATATGGAAATATGCATCCATGAGATCTAGGGAAGCCAGGTAGTCTCCTGAGTCCACCAGCTGCAAAATCACCTGTAGAGCCAGCATCCCGATGGGTTGCTTTTTGATTAATTTGTTTAAGAGCCTCAGATCCATTACCTGCCTCCACGTTCCTACCTTCTTGATGAGAAAGAAGTAGGAGTAGAAACCTCAGTTGTGCTGATTGAATTGCACCTCCTCTATTGCCTTCTTTGAGATAAGCAATCAAATGTATTTCTTAAGAATGGAAAGATGATGATGTGATTGTAGGAGAGTGGGATCTGCACTTATGTTGCCCCCACTTTTTTTCTGATGTTAACACTGGTTTCTGGCTATAGTCTGGCTGGGTCCCTGCTAATCAGGGTCCCAGTCTCTCTGTTCTCTCTAAACAACTTGGAGTGCATATTAGATGCACTAGTGATTGGATACTGTGGTACCTTATGAGCTCCTAGTATATGGTACCAAGGGCATAGGTACTTCACATGCCTACCAGGGGCTGAAGAATGTATTATGCCACCCCTGGGAAGCAGTCTACATCTAACACCACAGGCCTGCTAAAGCAGCCTGGGTGAGGTAGTGTTAGCACTCCTCACTGAGATACAGGTTCCCTATATCTCACCTTACACATACACACATATTAGCCTATCAGTCACCCCATCAATCCTGAGGGCAGGGTGCTTGGTTTACATGTGAGGGGGTGCATTATAACCACGCGGTAAATGCTAACTCTGGGATGGGTCCATCTAATCGTGTTTGGTGTCAAACGCTTTGGAATCATACCCCCACACCAGTAACTGGTGTTGGAGTATGAACCCACCCTTCGAGAGGGAAAGACATGTACCTACTGTGGAAACACAGTAGAATCCTGAAAGAGCCCTGGCATCACAAAATGGATGCCACCAGCACAGACGGGAAGTGGATTAATGGACTTCTCAACGGCCATCGTGAGTCCCCAGCAAAGCTGAGGCAAATCGACCCCACGAGTGATGAGGAACAGCAATACCCGGGTACCGTGCACTATTCTCGAGTGCAACCCCTTCACGACGTTCTATGAACTTGTGCATTGGACCACGTGTGGTCCAAGTCCCCAGCAGGCTTTCAACCAAAAATCAGAGGCCTACCTCGTCCCGAGTGACCGTGGGCTCCTGTGAAGTGAATCCTCCAGAGGAGTCTTCACCATCCCTTGCCTGTTGGCTTGTGGGTCCCCTGAAGACTTTCATCAAAACAAAGGGCTCCCCTGGTTGCTCTAGGCCTGCCCTGACTTACCCTTGCTGGGTGAGTCCCTCAGACTTTGCTGGTCTGCACTGCTGACTTTCTTCACATTCCACGAGACTTGCTGTTGCCAAGGCTTGTTGGCTCCAATTCCGTTGCAGACACCTCAGTAAGCTGCAGACATCGTGGGACACTCCGAATCCAGCTCCTGGTTGTCGTCGACACCTCCTGGACCTCGTGGCTGAAGAGTCAAGACACCCGTGATCACCTGAAATCACCCGACGACTGTGGGCATCTATCTTCCTGGGCCCAGGTCACTGGCAAGTGACTTTGAACACTGTCTCCTCTACTTTCATGTCTTCTTTCTTCTGAATCCAGCCTTGGATTCCACCGGACACTTCTCCTGTCTTCACAAGCAGCAAGTCTTCTTTGGCTCCCATTGAAAACGACACCGCGACCCGACACCAAAAGTCACCTATGCACCCGGCTTCCCTGGGTGAGGTAACTCGTGCACTCCGATGCTCCTGTGTGTGTTGGCCCTCAAACTACTTACCCTGTAAGTGACTTGCTTGTAGACTCTCCCGAAGTACCCTAAAACTTTAAAATTCCAACCGCGACTTGCTTCATTGAAGTCTATTGGGATCCGCGGCTGTGTTCTCACGCTGCATGCGTCTCCCTTGGGTTCTTTACTTACCTGCCTTGGGTGGATTAGTGAGGCCCCAGTGCTTCTGAAGACCTTAGGCCTTCTCCCTTCTCAAGTCGTTCTTCTTATACCTCTTTTTTAGTATATGGTCTGGTACGCCCCTAGGGGCCCAGCCATATAAGTGCTTAATTTGTTGTGAAACATTGATTTGTGCATATGTTCCTGACTTCTAATCTCATAGAGAGATTAGTAGAGTGTCTAAAAAAAAATATATATATACACACACACACACCTGTGTGGTGTCTTTTCATTTGGTAATTCAAGAGATTATAAAGTAAAACAAGCTGCTTTACATTCCTCAGAGACTTAGCCTGAAGGCTGCTCTCCACAGCTACCACTAGGATAGTTTTCTTTAAAAGGTTGTCTTAAACCTATCTACCATAAGAGTCGAATTGTACTGGTGCAAGGTGGCCACTTTAACTAGTGACCAGCATATACCAGGCCAACTTCTCACAGTGATGCCTTGCATGGAGGAAGATTTAGAGGGTTTTGAACAAACTCCAGGGTGTGACCATGCTGGATTACGTCTAATACTCATCTGTCACAAGATATCAGCTTCCGGAGATCGAAGAATTTGGAAAAGGGGTTACCCAACTGAATTGGGACTGAGGTGAGATGAGCATGTGTTACATTATTGTCTTCTGGTAGTATCCGGTGTCTTTCCTCTGACCTTGGAATACGTGGACGCTGTTATTGGTCTATAGGATTAGGCTTAATATTGTGATCAAAAGCCCTGCTGTGAGTAGGGCTGGAACCTCTGCTGGAACTGTGGTCAGGTATTAAAGTGGCCTCTACCCTGCCCAGAAAGAGCTGGAAACGCCTGTGGTAAATATTTCGTTACCGGTACTATTTTTTATGCGGTAAAGTCTATTAAGAATAACTCAGTAAAATGAGAGGCAGAATCCGTGGTATTAGAGGTTTAAAAAGGCTTTATTCCTATACAAAGGAATACAATTCGAATTGTAGGCGTTCTATTCCATCACCACGAAAGTTCAGGAAGGAAGGGCATATTTTATTGACAGATAGGCAGTTTTATAGAAAATACATTACAGTGAAACAGATGCAAGAGGCGTAACAGCTGATAGTGTAGATAAAAGGTGCATACGTAGCTAATAGAGGCGTATACATGGGCGTAATTTAATAAACGTCATCATATATGATGTCACAAGTGGGTGGATCCATAAGAGAATCTTGCAATGTCAGCAGAAATATTTGGCAGAGATGCGCGCGCAGCCGCATGACGTGTGATTGACGTGCAACTAGAGGGTGAAGGGGACTTGACATTTAACTCTACATGTGGAGACAGAAGTCTGGGGTTATGTCAACCTAATCCCAAATCATATCTAATATCCTATGTTTAAAGAACTGTGTTATCCAAAAAGAGAGGTCTCTTAGGATAGAATCTTATTCTATACTGACTATACTGACTGTTAGTGCGTGTACAAGCGCCTAAGTGTCTACACTAGATGCGAGGGGGTAGGAATATTCCATGGTAACAGGGCTATGAATTACTTGCATGAGGACAGCGAGGCCGGGCCCTTTGCTCGGTAGCTGGAAGGATGTTTACCTAAACTGCTAGACAGGAATGCATCGGATGAGGGGCGGAGGAGATAATCTTGAAGGTGAAATACAGTTTTTGGCAGGCAACGGGCTGGATCAGGCACCGTTAGCCGCGCAGGGAGTAAGACAAAGTTCATGGTCACAGATGCAGGCTCAGACTGGAGCTTTCAGAGGCAGAAGGCAGGAAAAGGCTTGATGACAGAATTCGGGCCTACTCGCCTGAATCTGTAAAAATGTGGAAAGTGAACCACATAAAGTCGGTGGCCTTTCATACTTAGGACAGGAATATCTGACCCATTCATGGTGGATCTGAAAGAGGACATGTTGACGGTGGACGCACATATATTTGCGTCTTAAAAACTGGAGCAGGAGGGAACATACATGTACTTATAGCATGTACATGGAGCCGTTGGGGTCTACGATAGGGGACATAACTGATCTCAAAATTCATATTTCCTCATTCCCTCCTTGTCCCCTTCGGACCCTTAGGAGATATCGATCTTCATCAATCCATCGATCTGTTCATATAGCATCATTTGTTCTTCTTTCTTCTTCCGGGATCTCGAACGAAAACTTGGATGTGGGATACACAAGGTGGCACACAGACCACAAATCGCTGGCCCACATTGTAGACATAAGCAGCAACTGAATAGTATGAGAAAGCCAATACCTAGGAAGGAGAGCATTCTCCATCCCCAGGCTGACAACACGCCCCAGAACCAACCGGACCAAGTCCAGGTGCCTGGACTCTGGTGTATCTGGTTTACAATCTTATGAAGGCGAGTTATGGCTTTATATACTGACGGCGAATTTTCTGGTATGAAAATGCAGCAACTTGATCCGATGACCCTACAAGCTCCGCCCCTATCGGCCAGGATGACGTCAAGGACAAGACGATTTTGAAGCACAACAATCCGCATAGCAGACTGCTCTTCTGTTAAATTGCCTAAGGCGGAAATAGTTTCGTTCACTACTGCTTCAAGGGTTCTGGTTAATCTACGTATCAGCTTACTATTAGTGACTGTACCTATATAGGGAAAGAAACCTTTATTGAAATCTGTGTATTTTTCCCATGCTGTTTCAGTGTAATCGACAATTGGGAGATCTCTCTGCTGTCTATTGTGTACTAAATGGGTATTTCTATGATAATCAGGAGGAGCTAGGAAAACAGGTGGTAGAAGGAATGCTATGTAACAGGTACCATCCCAATCTAAAGGTAGGCGTATATATGCGGTCTGGCCACATATAAAGTAGGAATGACGAGAAGCTCTAAATGTAGACTTGCCTTGATCACTGAATTTTATTACAGTGGTGCATTTATTATGGCCCATGTGTATGGAGCCATTCTTTCTTATACATAGTTCCCCTTTTACTGGGAATACGGACATGGCGGGCAAGATTGGTGTAGCCTCTGATTCAACGTTCAGGATCATAAGGTTAAGTGTAAAATTACCTAATCCATATACTTCATTTTCTAGATCAGTTACTGTTCTTTTGGGAAGTCCCTCCTTGTTAGGGTAGCAGACTTTAAGCAAAACTAAGTTCAGGTTTCCCCATACCCAGTTGTCTTGATAAACTGCGGAATTTGAATCTAGGGAATTAATCAAACTAAACCATGCTCCACAGGAGCCATTGTGTGTGAACGGATAGGGAAAGAGGGGCAAAACTCCCTTATAGTTCTGATAGGGAGGGAGTCGGCCACATATCCAACAATTTGTGGCATTGCTGGTTTGATGGGAATGATGTAGCATACTAATGAAAGTGTTATTGCGCAGCGCAAATCTATAGGACAATTCATGTGGAGGTAATTCACTAAAAGAATGTTCTGCAGTTATATTATAAGCACGCTTAGGAATAGGGTAATACATGTGCAATAGGATGCTGACAATGATGATCAGAAGACTTAGAAAAAACAAAATTAATAATGTTACTGTACAATGACTACGAAATGATTTACAATACGCATGCTTCTTGAGCAGCATTTGATTATTTCTTTCTCTATTCCGGTCCAGAGGATACATGTCAGAGACAAATTCAACCGATTCACCTTGGAGAGGACTTAAACAATCAAATTGTCTGACTTACTGGACCTCAATTTTAGTTTATACAGTTCTGGTTTTGTTAATTCAGCCAAGGGGAGCTTTGAGTCTGTTTGTGAGGGAATACAGGGTTGAGTCTCTACGCTGGATGGTAGTCCATAAAATTTCTTGATATGACTCGAGTGCAACCACCCTTTCCTTCCCTCGATCTTCACAGCTGTCCTTGTGGTGAGTAGAACCAACTTCGGTGACTTCCACCTAGGATCCAGTTGGGTCTTTCGGTCGAAATTCCTGACCAAAACCAGGTCACCAGGAACCACGTCATGGGGCTTCACCTCAGTATTATCGGGAAAAGCTGCGGATACCTGTGAACGACAAGATTGTAGTGCAGACATCAAGGAAGCCAGGTAATCTGTCAGCATATTACAGTCAACATCAGTGATTTTGCGAGGTATAGGCGTCCCCCACATATTTGGTGGTCTACTGAAGATCACCTCATACGGGGATAGCCCTGTTCGAGAATGTGCTACCATTCTCATGTAAAAGAGCGCAACTGGTAAGGCTACTATCCAATCGACTCCTTTCTCTCTACATATTTTGGACAATCTAATTTTCAGAGTTTGATTATGGCGTTCCACGAGACCTGCCGCCTCGGGATGTCGGACACAGTGGAATCTCCATTGGTATCCTAATAGAAGGGAAACGTGTTTCATTAGTTCGGATGAGAACGGCTGGCCGTTATCTGAGTAGACAACACGTGGTAAACCGTACCGTGGGAAGAATTCTCGAACTAACTGTTTGGCAGTAGTCGGGGCAGTGTAATCTGAAACCGGGTATGCTTCTGTCCAACGGGAAAGAGCACAGACAACTACGAGAACATATTTGAATCCTCGACATCGTTCCATCTGGATATAATCCATCTGGAGGACTTCAAAAGCATGATCGGGAGTTTGGAATCCACCCTGTTCTACGGGGATGCTTTTACCTGGATTAAACTGACAACATATCATACAGGTACGAACTTTTTGTTTCGCTGCGGCTCGCAAGTGTTTGTTGAACCAAATGTGTTGAATGCTGTCTAGCATAGCTTTTTCTCCTAGGTGCGCTGGACTATGTATAGTGTTAATGATGACTTGGACCATTGAGTCGGGAAGAAACCATATAGATTTTTCCTTCGTCATCCATCCTTGATCTGTTTGGATCCCTCCTAATTCAGTCCATTTCTTTATTTCTTCTGGTGTAGCATGTGTCTGTATGTCAATTACATCAAGGGCGGGATCCTTAACTGTCATGCAATGTGTTGGTGTCAGGACTATTGTCTTTGTCATGTCAGTTGTGTGAGTCTGATTCTGAGCAGTCTGTTTAGCTGTTCTGTCAGCTAGGTCATTACCCTGAGAAACGATATCGGTAACTTTTGTGTGGGCTTTGCATTTCATAATCGATATTGCAGTAGGTAAATGAATGGCGTCTAATAGGGCTTGAATGAGGGGTCCGTGTTGGATGTGGGCACCGTGAGAAGTTAAATAACCTCTCTCTCGCCACAGTACGCCGAAGTCATGGACGACTCCGAATGCATAACGTGAATCTGTGTATATGTTGACTTTTTTATTTGTGGCTTGAATACAGGCTTGTGTCAGAGCGGTGAGCTCTGCTGCTTGAGCTGACAAAGTGTTAATACAATTTGTTTCAATGACTTCAGTGTCTGTTGTGACTGCGTAAGCGGCCACTAACTCTCCTGTACTTGTTCTCATACATGACCCATCTACATATAATGTCAAGTCTGGATCTGACAAAGGGATGTCTGTCAGGTCTTGTCTGGGTTTCGTCGTGATAGTAATGACTTCGACACAGTCATGTGCCAATGGATCTGTTCCGCCTACTCGTAACAGGGTGGCAGGATTTAACGTATTACAACGTCTGATTTCTATGTGTGGCTGAAACAATGTTAATTCGTAACCGGTGAGTCTTGCTATAGTCAAGTGTTGTGTTTGTGTGAATTGCAGCTTGGAAGGGGACACCTTGTGCCCCTTGTCGGCCAGAAACTTCAAAACCGTCAGTGACGCTTTTTCACATTCAGGTTCGCTTCGGGCGGTGATCAGCAGATCATCGACATATTGAAGCAAGGCAGTGTTAACTGGCATGTGGATACTGTCAAGTTCTCGTTTTAATGCTTGGCTATAGATGCTGGGGCTTTCTGTAAATCCTTGAGGTGCGCGTGTGAATTTAAAACTTCGTCCATTTAAACTAAAACTGAAAAGATATTGACTTTCCGGATCAATTGGGACGCTAAAGAAAGCATTCTTGAGATCAATTACAGTGAAAAACGTTGCTTCTGAGTCAATAGCTGTGAGTAATGAGGAGATATCTGGGACCACAGGGTATTGTGGTACAATACATTTATTTAATTCGCGCAGATCAATAACTAATCGATATACTGGTGGTGCTTTTGGATCCGTTCTTTTAAGGATCGGAATTATCGGGGAATTACATACATTGGAGTCAGTTTCGACAACCACTCCTTGTGTAATGAGCTCGTCAATGATTTGCAGTAAAGCCACTACAGCATCTGGTGGTAACTTGTATTGTCGCATTCGTGGTAGTACCACTCCTGTCTTAAGTGTGACTCGATATGGTGTAATGTTCATGCAACCAACATCAGTGGGGCCTTGTGCCCATAAGTGTGTAGGTAAATTCTGCAGTCGGTGATCCATGTCTCTGGATACGTAGTGACCTTTAAAGTCACGTAAAAATAGTCGTACTCCTTCCGGAGAACAACATATTATGGCTCCTAGAGCTTTCAATGTTTTTATACCTAACAGGTTTTCTGGACATGATTTAGTAAGCAATAAATCTGTAGTACGTGTTAATGGACCGACTGTAAGTGGAAGAGGTTGTGTTACGTCATTTATTATAGGTTTTCCTGAGAATCCAAGGGAAATATTTTGTGAGCCTGAGAGGGGTGCCCCTGGAACTTCACTGCGTCTTATTGTTGTTCTGCTTGCCCCTGTATCAAGTAAAAACTTTGTCTTCCCCTAATAGTTCACTATGTACATAAGGTCCCTCTTGGTCTACAGGAACCTCTATAAGGGGTAAGCCAACATCCCTCTCTAGGCTATCTCATGAGTATCGCTGATAATCGGGATAATCTGTTTGTGCGTACTGATACATCTGTTGTGTTGTTGCTTGTGTGGCAGCAATAGGCGGCGCTTGTGGTGGTGCTACGATCTGTTGTGGAGCTGCCTGTTGCGGAGCTAATTGTTGCGGAACTAACCTAGGTTGTGCCTGCTGAGGCACTTGTTGTTGATTCTGATCCTGTCTAGGTGGACGTGGTCTCTCATGTGTTCTACCTGTGGCAATATTATGTTTCAGGACTGGACAATCGTGTATATAATGACCTGGTTGTTTACAATAGTTGCATGTCCCTTTCGCAGGACTTGCGGAATCACCCTTTTGATGACTATCGGCTGGAACTGACTGTGCAACAAGCATTTTCATTTTTGTATCTTTCATACGTCTTTGTTCGTGTTCTTGTTCTTCTCTAATTCTATTGTGGTGATATTGTAACATCTGTAGCATCTGTGATGGGGTATTACCTTGCCAGGTACTTTCGAATTTCAATACTCTATTCTTGACTTGTAGCAGAGAATTTTCAACTAATTTTGTCACAAACAGATGTGGATATGACTCACTACTGGCTTTTATGCCACTATTTATACTAAAACATTTTTCAAATCGGGAATAGAAATCACTAGTGTCTTCATCTGGTTTTTGTTTACAGGCTGAGATTGCACCCCAGTCTTCCTTTTTCGTAGTTAATAAACGTGGTAGTACCTGTATTAGTAATCCTGCTAGTGCTGTAGTCTTTTCCCCAAGCCCTGCTCCTGCAGCTCGGGCCTTTTCTTCGTTTTCTAATGCTGTCCAATCTATCTTTTGGTCTCCCACCTCCCATTCTTTTTCTTTGAGTTTCTCATAAACACCGGCGGGTAATAGGACTTTTAATATTTTCATAATGTCGGGGTAGGTATACTCTCCCATGAGTAACATGTCTTTTATCTCACGGTGGAAACCTGCTGGGTCCTTGTCATGGCTGGGTACTACTTTCTTCATTTCTAATAATTCCAGTTTAGTTATAGGCGTGTACACAAACACGCGTGTAAAATTATCACCGGCACCTCTAATTGGGTGCACTTCGCGTAACGGGTTCTGTCTATCTATGTGATACATTTTTCTTCCCATGATGGGAACTGGAACGTGTTCTGGGCATACAAAATTTAAATATTGGTTTCGGCATTCCAGAATTTCCTTAATCAAATCAGTACCTGACCCTCTCCATATATTCGTGAGTAGTTCTGTCAATATGTCAGGTAAGGGTCCTGGATCGGAGTGTTGGCTTTTATATAATATAAGGAGGTGTTGAATCATGTATATACTAGCTAAACGCTGTTCATATGGGTCTAGATTCAGAAACGTGTGTGCAAGTACATCATCATTGTATTCGCCGGGACTGTCAGCCCATTGTACTGCGGACCTGGCTAATTCTTGTTCGTCCATGGAATCAAGCACGTGGTATCCCCTTCGATCTCGGAGTAATTTATCAGCGGCTTGGAATAAGTGTTCAGGGGATTTTGTATTTAACATAGGGTTTGGAAGATGTCTATTACATTCTGGACGTATTGGACGTATTGGGTCGTTAAAACCTCTGGTATTATTATGGGATCTTCCACTACCTACATAAACTATTGTATCTAATTGGTCTGATTCTTGCTCCCCCTCCTCTCTGTTTAGGTCCGTGGCGTCTACCTCTAATCTTTCTTCATGTATTCGTTCTATTTCTTTACGGATCTTTCGGTACATAGCTACTATACATAACTGTTTATCATGTCTTCCGTCTGATATATTCTGGCCCCAAGTGACAAGTTTTTGCATTTCTTCCGGATTTACCCCAGGCCGGTCTTGATTTCTGATTACACAATTTATGAGGAAACGTAACAGTTGTCCCTGTACCTCCGCTTTCTGGTACTCCATAGCTCTGCTAATACTTTCAGGACCTCGCCCTGACTGGACAAAGTGATATATATTTTCTAAATGTGTAGCCATTCCTGGTAGCTTCGTTAAATATATTGCAGCTCGTCGAATACGTAATGATGACAGCAGCATTTCGTCCCGTTTACCGGGTACAGGATCATATCTACAATCTACTAGAAGTTCCTTAAGCATGTTGGGAGTGGCTAGTTTGGGCGTACGTTGGTGTGCTAACTCTCTAAGGGAAAATTTATTTCCTCTGGATGGCGTAGAAAAAATGTCTGTCGTACCTCCTGTAGCACCGTCTGGGGTGCTGGACGTGAAAGGATTTGTTGAAGGTGAGACAGCAACCGTCGTTGCGGGAAAAGCGGTAGAAACAGATGTGCTTGTCTGAATGTGTGTCGAAGCTTGTTGTTGCGGAGGTACAGACGGAGAATCTTGGCGATGAGCATCATCGGCAAGCGGTCTATGTGGTGCGGTATTTGCATACTCGGGAGCTGCGTCATCTAAATAAGAGGAAAGGAAAACATCTTCTGCGGTTCTGGGATGCCCCTTGGGATGTGCTTTTATCGGAAACAATGGGGGTGGCAAGTCTTTTGGTATTACCGGAGTAGCCTTAGGTAACCCTTCGGCCAGAAGTGGATACATACCATTCATAAGAGCGTTTCTTTGTCTGTCTACTTGTTCTGATTTTACTCGAGTACCTTCCTCAAGTAATAGATTTTCTCGGGTTTTATTCGAGTTCTCCCTACCTTTCTCTTCCTGTCTGAGCGCTTTTTCTGTACGTCTATATGATTCTTTACGCCATAATTCAATGGCATCTTTCTGTGACTGTCTGGCTTTCTTTTTCCATAATTCTTCTTCTACTCTCATGATGCAATCTGCATCCCAGGTCCCCGCTGCGGGCCATCTCTGACTCTCTGGTAATTCTTTGGTGTAGTCCACCCATAAATCAAGAAATAATACGGCATCTAGGCCATGCTTATGATACATAAAGTACCCTGGAGTGTCCCTAGGTGGGATGGGAACAGCTTCTTCAAGTACACCTTTTCTAGTTTTGATCTGTCTAAGTTTCGAAAAGAGCGGCATTTTTAGACCTTATTACTAGAACACACTTTATACAAAAAACACAATAATGAACAGTCATTCACACCACAGTATATAGAACGTATTTCAAAACATTTAACACTTAACAGTTTTACGAACAATTATAACTAATAGAAAACTAGTTACTGACATAATACTGACACTAGATAATACTTATTTATATTAATTTATATGCAAAACATACTATATATACTGCTAAACAGTACAGATACACTGCTAAAACAGTGCAGACCGGATTTGTGTACCCAAACCCGTCTTGACCGGCACAGACTATGTGCACGTTAAATGCCTCCCCGGTAATGGTACTCACCGGGTAGCTCGGAACGGAAGGCCTCGGAACGGAACTGAAACTGGACTGGACCGGACTGGACTCGGAACTTCGGAACCTGGCGGGTCTCTGTATACCTCGGATCTTGCTCTCTCAGCTAGGCTCTGGTCGGGATACTTCGCACTTCTCACCGCCTCGTCTGGGTGTTGATCGCAGCCTCAGTCGTCCCCGCTTGGCCGGAGGGAGATACAGGAAATCCTGCGGGTACGCGTTTTTGTCCGTTCAGCTGTGGCAGGAGACCGGGCCTGCAACGCACCGCCGGCGCGTGAGATGAGAAAGTGTCCCTATTCGGGCGCCAATTTATGTGGTAAATATTTTGTTACCGGTACTATTTTTTATGCGGTAAAGTCTATTAAGAATAACTCAGTAAAATGAGAGGCAGAATCCGTGGTATTAGAGGTTTAAAAAGGCTTTATTCCTATACAAAGGAATACAATTCGAATTGTAGGCGTTCTATTCCATCACCACAAAAGTTCAGGAAGGAAGGGCATATTTTATTGACAGATAGGCAGTTTTATAGAAAATACATTACAGTGAAACAGATGCAAGAGGCGTAACAGCTGATAGTGTAGATAAAAGGTGCATACGTAGCTAATAGAGGCGTATACATGGGCGTAATTTAATAAACGTCATCATATATGATGTCACAAGTGGGTGGATCCATAAGAGAATCTTGCAATGTCAGCAGAAATATTTGGCAGAGATGCGCGCGCAGCCGCATGACGTGTGATTGACGTGCAACTAGAGGGTGAAGGGGACTTGACATTTAACTCTACATGTGGAGACAGAAGTCTGGGGTTATGTCAACCTAATCCCAAATCATATCTAATATCCTATGTTTAAAGAACTGTGTTATCCAAAAAGAGAGGTCTCTTAGGATAGAATCTTATTCTATACTGACTATACTGACTGTTAGTGCGTGTACAAGCGCCTAAGTGTCTACACTAGATGCGAGGGGGTAGGAATATTCCATGGTAACAGGGCTATGAATTACTTGCATGAGGACAGCGAGGCCGGGCCCTTTGCTCGGTAGCTGGAAGGATGTTTACCTAAACTGCTAGACAGGAATGCATCGGATGAGGGGCGGAGGAGATAATCTTGAAGGTGAAATACAGTTTTTGGCAGGCAACGGGCTGGATCAGGCACCGTTAGCCGCGCAGGGAGTAAGACAAAGTTCATGGTCACAGATGCAGGCTCAGACTGGAGCTTTCAAAGGCAGAAGGCAGGAAAAGGCTTGATGACAGAATTCGGGCCTACTCGCCTGAATCTGTAAAAATGTGGAAAGTGAACCACATAAAGTCGGTGGCCTTTCATACTTAGGAAAGGAATATCTGACCCATTCATGGTGGATCTGAAAGAGGACATGTTGACGGTGGACGCACATATATTTGCGTCTTAAAAACTGGAGCAGGAGGGAACATACATGTACTTATAGCATGTACATGGAGCCGTTGGGGTCTACGATAGGGGACATAACTGATCTCAAAATTCATATTTCCTCACGCCCCTGCTGCACGGTGCCAAGAGACCTAGTAGACTCTGTATCAGACTTTGACTGAAAAGCGTCATCAACATGCATCCCAAACAAGTTCTCCCCCTCAAAAGGCAAGTCAAGTATTTTGACTTGCACCTCCATGCAAAATGTAGTCGCTTTAAGCCATGCTTGCCGCTCCAGCCATTTCCATGAAGGCTGTGGAACAAAACTCAGTGGCCACATCTATAATTTCAGGACTTTTCTCCTTAACTTAGTATTTGCTGAATGTCTTTCTTCTTGTTCTCTGGGAAATACTCCAGTAGAGATGAAATGCCAAATCACAGCTGACAGTTATATCTCCCAAGGATAGCTGAAGCACTGGAGGCTCTGATGAAGTAGCCGCGATAGCAGAGAAACCTTTCCTGATATTATCTAGCTAGCAAACTTCTTTATCTCGAGAAACGGTGCATGGCAAGGAAGCAGTGCTTACTTTGTAAAATATTAAGTCCGGGTGCTCAAATTTTAGTCGGAGGCCACGCCCACTTACCCCGGTCCCACCCACTTCCTCCACTGGTTCCACCCAATTACTTTATTGGCCCCACCCACATCCTCAACTGGCGTAGAAAAGAGTTTTGAGGGACCCACTAATCCTGAAAGATACTTTCAGAAGCAATATTACAATGGAATAATATATAATATAGTACAGCTTTTAAATCCTCTCCGTCTACACCTCACAATGTTGCCCCCTGTAGAAATGTGCCTGTTCTGAATCTGCCCGGTTCTGCACTTAGATTTAATTGTGCATGGCGGCACAGAACAGTGGACCATATCATTAATGCATGCAAACCCTGGACTGCATAATCTGCACGGAGGAGGGCATCACTTTTACTTTACATAGACAAATCCTTACCCAGTCATTCTCCCCATGGGAAAATTCAGAAATGTAGAGAAATAAAAGAACAGAAGCCCACACGCAGCCCTATCCCACAACTTCCTTGTCATATTGGAAATAACTAAAGCCCTTCTCCAGGCCATGGATACAGTTATTGAGGTATCATTGCAGAAAATCCCAATTATATATATAAACTTGTCAATCCCCAACTTTTCCAGATTTTGACAACAGTTGTTCTGAGTCAAAGAATCAAAAGCCTGGCAAGCTCAAGGAATGCTACATAAAGATGCAGATTTTGCTGCTCTCCCTATTCGGTACAGATACTCCCAATTTTTCATCCTTGAGCTTTAAAAGACCTTAAGGAACCTCCTTGTACCACAACACCTTGTGGTACTCAAAGTAGCCCAGAGTGCGGTAAACATATATCAACCGTGGTAAAGTCAGACCATAATCTGAACTAAATCCTCAATGCTACTGTCAAATGCAGTGCTCTTCTCAAGGCTGTCATGACTCCCTAAAGCCTCTCACAGACAAAATTCCTCACTATACATATGAACTGACTAACATTACTTCATGGACATTAAAAGCACCACAAGTTTCAACGTCAGCAGCACATAAAACACACTGACAAACAATAACACAGTCTTACCTCAATACTTCAAAAATATCAGTTCTGGATAGAAAATCTAAATTATTTATTCAAACAATAACTATTAATATTAATAGCTCCTATAATATGATTTTTGAGTAAATCTGTCTTTCTTGCTGCAGTTTTATTTAGTGTGAACTCAACTAAAAGGTATTGGAGCGCTTTAGATGTGCACCAGATACATTACACAAGGGCACATTAGTCTTTTTGTAGGCACGGGGAGATTAAGTGATTTGCCCAGAATCCCAGGATGGTGAGCAGACGCCCAGACTCAAACCTGGTTCACTAGTTCTAAAATAGGCAGCGCTGGCTGTTATGCCACATGCTCTCCCAAATCCAGAGGAGAAGCCTGGAGAGTGGACATTCAATGGCAAGAGAGCCTTGAAATTTATGTGAAGACCCACAAACCTACAAGTTTGCAGGCATTCACAAAGGTAAATTTTTATTGTCGAGGGAAAAGTAAATTGTTTTTCCAAGGACGCACTGCGGAGAAAATAATCTAAAAATTAATGAGGTGTAGGAGAAAGGGATTGTCTACAGGAAAATCAGCATCCCCTTGAAAGAAAGAAAAAGTTGTGTGAACCCCTTTTTTATAAACGTTAACAAATGTGTACCAGTGCACCATGCACACTGACCAATGTGTGGAATTTCTGGAAAGCTACTGTAGTGCTAATCAGTGCTTTAAATGGGCTAGTACTGTCAGGGACCGAGTACCTGCACTTCTTTAATTTTCAAGTGAGAGTAACTGCACTTCTCAGCACAAATCCAATACGTTTAATTGGAGAGTACAAGCACTTCTCTGTAGCAAGAAGGCACTCTGGAATAGTAAATACCCACACTTTTTTGTTTCCATTTCACGCATCGATCATACTGTCCCTGGAGTGCTTTTGGATGTTGTGTCACCTACCCTGAACTAAGTGTAAGCCTAAAAGAGCAGATGTACGATTTACATTTGAGCATTTAGTAAATCACAATTTGTGTACTAAAAAGGACTAATGTTGTTGTTCGTCAAAATGCATTTTTAAATAGAGCAAGATTTAACTGTGACATTGCTTTTAAAATTTAGGGAAATGTGCAGCTGCCTTCTTAGAAATGTATTTGCTCCTCGCATATCTTGCAGGACTGTGTATTTGTTTTTTTCTCCAGTAATGAAACATTTGTGTGCAAGTCATTTTTTAACCGTGTGAAGACTGATATGGTTAGTTCAATTTTCAATTCTTTCTTTTCTATGTCATACTCCATGAGGTTGCACTTAGCAGGGCTTCTGTCAGGAACTGTGCCGGGCAGTATACGGATGTCACTTTCACGGCGCCACTTTAAAGCAATGTTTTCTTTTCAGGACAAATAATGCTTTCCTTTAACAGTTGAATCAATGTGCTAAGAAATATAGACACATTATTATCAATCGGGATGCCCGACAATCAGGATGGTATATTAGCAGCAGGACATCATCTGCAGATTAATTTGCAAATGAACCCTGACCTATGATCAGACCACACCACGGTGGTTGCACTTTAACATTCCGAAACAAAAATGAAATCATTACAAATACTTACTGCCTTTTTGTTATTTCAATTATAGGCCAGCTGCTGCGTGACAAGCAGCTTGCTTTGTCGAATGACTGAGGCTGCAGCTGAGCAGTACGCTGGGGCGGGTGAAAAGTCAAGAACCCAGATCTGCATTGGTCAGTTCGACTTGGGGGAAAATACAAAAACATGACGATTCAACGCCAAGGAGGGAGGACGGGGTCAGGGCAGCTAATAATTCAGCATCACGCAAGGCTGCAGCAGTTGAGTGGTTGTGGCCGAAGCGCATTAGCGCTACTATAATTTTATTGCTACTTATGTTAGACTGTGAGAACTTAAGCTGAGCTGAGGCAGGGACGTTACATCACCTCACCAACAGTTTCTGGCGGACCGTGTGCAGGGGGAGACCGTAATCCTATACTACAAAGCATACATCATTATTGCATTCACTGTACTCTGTAGATCTGGCCCTGAGAAATTAGTGCCAACTGAGTCAAATGTTTGTGTGTCCTGGCTGGTAGATGCAACATTCTCGTTGCTTGCTTCCGCAGTTGGCGATCCCTGTAACACCTCGCAGATTATGTCTATTGAGCACAGATGATTTTCCGTACTGTCCACAGCCGGTGCTGGGGCAGCCTGTGCGCCATCCCAGGCCTGGGTGTCAGGGGAGGAGCCGATGTCTATACCAACAGGTGCTGGTGTTACCTGTGGTGGCTCTAAGAATGCCGACATCAACATCGGAATACGCTGGGGACAAAGCAAAACATGGGCCGTTATGGGGTCCAGTAAAGCGTCAACGTCCGGTCGCGGACAGGATGGGAGTGTCAGCCAAAGATCCAACACGCATTTTTCTCCGCAAAACAGGCACCGGATTACAGGTAAGATGCAGCCCATCTAGACTGGTCTAAACGATAAGAACCAAGAAGCACTTAGTTCCCTTAGGCGAGGTGTGCCTAGAAGTTGTCCCTTGCGATCACAGTATTTTCTCTCCAGGAGTACTGTTTCTATCTCCTTGGTGATTGGGATGTACATTGCGTAGCAGAAACACAACAATCAGGATGCCTGCTATTAGAAACAGGATCAACGGCAGTCCTCCAAAAATGCTACCCAATACGGAGTGTATAAAATTTGGAATTCCTCTGAGGACCGTCTGAAAGGTGCTTAACAGTCCACAGCCTATGTTCTTAAATAGGTCGACAATGCCTGTCGTATCAGACATGTTAAAGATACAATTTACCATTTCTGCGGAATGGAAAGGGCAGTTTGTACATATAAGTGCCTGTTTCTCTGCTGAAGACCTTGCTACTTGGAGATCAAAAGTCTCTCGAGCAGGGGTTAAGGGCACGGATATCTGTGTAAGCATGGCTTTCATCCTGCTCAAAGTATCAAAAATTATTAACGAAATATTTAATGAAGGCCATAGCAGTGCCTCCCTGACTGTATGTGTTGGGGGAAACAATACTTGCATACAGCAAGTAACCCTGGAACTTACAGTTACCAGATGCGCGATGCCCGGAAGCATCCCACAGAAACCTTGATCATTCAACATCAAGTAACTCCCATTAGAAAGTAGTTTCAATACTGGAGTGTCTTTCCATAGGTCAAACCCCTGTCCTGACAACTGGGCAATAAAGGAAGTAGAAAAGGTCAGTTTGGTGTTTGTCAACATATTTTTCTGTGCTGGTGTAGGTGCAACCTTATAGTAATATGAGGCGGGGACTGACGTGTTAAACCCTGAAAAATATGGAAATGTTTGTACAAATGTTTTAAAACTGCTTTCTGGTGGTGTTGGGCAATGTTCCCACTGGTGATATGTGAAAACATTCCCAGGGTTAGCAGATTTATGCAGAAAATGATGACCATAATGTTGATAGCAATACATTTTTTCAAAGTCTGAAGTGTCTTCTAACATTTCATTATTAGAAAAAGCAGCAGATTTCTCTATATCAGACAACATATTATTTACTGTTTCGTAATCCCAATCATCAGGAAATGTACTTGAGGTAATGATATCGCTCAATGATATTTTAAATAAAGATGGTATTTTTAAAAGTTCAGTCGGGCCAAATATATCGAAATCAACCTTGCCCCATACTATACAATCAGGTATAGGAACTGTTGTAATGTTCTGACAGGTCTCTTCTGTCACGATGTGATGAAAGGCGCAGTTTCAGGATCATATTCACTTTTTGTGCAGCAGAGCTTTCTCGAAGATAAGTTCCATTAATAAGCATACTAACAACAATTACTAGGCCTATCCAAAAAATGAAAGAAACATATTCCTATAGATACTCAGAGTTCCACCCAAGGTGGTAACAGGTAAGTCTTTTTAAGAAAGTTCAGAAAATCTTTAGATTGCTGTAGACGAGTTTTTTGAGCTGGCGTCGTTTCAGATTCACTTGGATCTAACGAAAAGTTGTCAAGGTCAATGAAATAGCCAGATGCAGTTCGATCAATTTTCGTTGGTTTCGCAGGTTTTGTGGAAACTGTAGCTTGCTCTTGTTGGGGCATGTTGATGTAGATATCCGTGTTTGGTCGAATTTGAATTTCTTTCACTTGAGTTCTCATTTTGAACTTCAGTTTCAAGAGGATCAAGTTTCATTGCATTGTTGCTTAGTCCTTCATTACATGTAGGTGACCCTTCAAACGTGATGAGTCTTTCTGTTTGAACTTCTTGTATAGTTGTGAGAGGAGGGTGTCTGTTACTTCGGAGTCCACGCGGCCTACTATTTAGTATCGGCCACATAGTGTGGTTTGATTAGGTCAATTGAGACACATTTTTCTCCTTTTTACTGGCAAGAGGTGGCAAAAGTACTGTTCTTGTCACTTTTACTGCCAGGACAGGTACAGGCTTTCTGTATGATGGTTGAGACAACACGCTTCCAGAGGACGTAGGCGATTGACACTACGGCAGAGTGCAATCCTATTGAGAAGACTCACGGATGGAGTTTTGTCTAATGACTGACATAAGAGAAGAGCTGGTATGAAGGACTTTGGTTCGTTTATGTCTCTGTAAAAGAAAATTCAGTGTCCAGTACTGGTGCCAGACTACCTCACTGCCCTGATGAAATTGCCTAAAAATGTTTAGTGGCAGCGAAACAGGTCAGCTCAGTATGAAGCGGTATGCATAAATTGCAACCGGTTTTAATTTGAATAAGTGCACAAGTGAATAATAAAGTTGACATAGGCTAATTGTGAGAAGTTGGCCTGATATGTAGTGCTCACTATTCTAGTGATCACTGTGTATCATTCCAAACGACCCTTATTGATGATTGGTTGTAAGTCAACCTTTTAGACCAGCTATCCTAGTAGCGTGGATACGAGCAGTCTTAGGCTAAACTCTAGAGGGCGTGTTAAGCCAGCTGTTTACCATCACATATACCCCTTGAACACCAAGTGAAAGGACACCACACAAGTTGTTATGAAAATAAAGGGATATTTATTTATAACAAGACTACCCTGGCTCTTTATGAGTCAGGGAGCTAAGCACACTACAAAACTCTTAGGAAAATACTTCAGTTGCACAATTTACACAAATGCCCGAGGGGCACGAGAAACCATCTACACTAACAGTGAAATGCGAATGGTTAGAGTCTGGAGATACTGATTCCGGAGTGATCCGATCAGTGGGACTAAACGAAAAAGGAACTGGACACTTGTAGAGCGAACCTGCGATGGAGCACCGAGATGCTCGAGTTACCTAGCCCGGAGGCTGCGGCTGCGTGAAGTTCGTCAAGATGTCGGGAGTCCTCGTGTAGTCTCAGGAGCCTGAAAGAAGAAGTTGCTGGCAGGCGACCAGTGACGATGTTCAGAGCGATCCAAGCCTGGATCGGTGGTGAAGGAAAACCTGAAAGCAGAGGGGACTCAGTTCTCAACCGCTAGCCAGCGATCGTGTGGGCACCAGGAGGGTACCGGCTGAAGTCACCTCGGCCAGGTGAGTGGGTGACGTCGGACTCGGCTGTTCCTCGGACCAGGAGGCGCGGCGGCGACCAGGATGGAGGGCGAGCTGTCCCACGAAGGTGTCTGCTGTCGATGATGCTGGGCCCAGGAAGGGGCAGCGGATCTTGGCAGTGGCCACCCAGGCGGGGGAGTCAAGCTGGCGTCGGGAGTGGACCAGGAGGGTCCGTGGTACTCCTCTGTTGAAGGGGAGCAAGAGCCAGTCTGGAGCAACCAGACTAGTGATGAAACAATCGTGGTGCGTCGTGAAGAGGGCCACAAGCCGGTCAGCAAGTGGTCGAACAACGCGGTGAGCAGCAAGGAGCGGAAGGGCCCCCACGCAGATCTCGGGGATGCTGGGGAGGCAGACTTCGATGCTGGAGCTGCTCAGGGTTAGGGCTTCTCAAACCCTAGGTGCACTCACTCGAGGGTCCCTCGGTGGGCGTGCTAGATAAGCGTCGTGCAGGTTCTGAAGATAGCCGGTCCCGCAGGTCTCGTCACACCTACGGCTCTCAGCTGGGCTGATGAGGTAGGTAAAAGGTCAGAGATGGCAGGGTACTCGGGTCTCGTCGAGCTGGGCAGTCTTGATCCGTAGGAGAGACTTACAGCAAACCGCAAGCGCTTAGATGGTGCCTGCTGGTGCAGGGTGGCTACTCCTTAGCCACAAGGGAGAGTCTTCAGAAATAGTCAAGAGTTCCTTTCGTGGAAAGTAGTTCGTGATTCGGAGTTATCCGATTATCGGATTATCCAATTTGGGAAGGGGACTCGCTCCTACCTTTATTCTAAGAAAAGGGGGTTGGCCCGTGACTAGGTTCTACCTATGGGTGGAGCCAGGAGGGGGGTGGTTACACCCCTATCCTTTGTCCGACTTCGCGCCAGCTCAGGGGCTGGTGTGCCCCCGAACTGGTTTGAGCCGGGCTATGCACAGTGAGCACCGGGGTGCCACTTGCAGTCACCTTCCTTTCAGCCCTGCCTACCTGGGATACACAAACCCTGTCTGGGACGGTGCTAACACCGCCCTCGACAGAAAACCCTTTGTCCAAGCTCCCTTCGCTGGAAGGTCTCCCAGCAGCAGGAGGTCAGACTTGTGTCTGGTGGCAGCATCCATTTTGTGATGCTGAGGCTTGAGTCAACTTTAACCGGGGTTCAAGGTTACTTCCATGTCGTGTCCCTCTAAAAGGGGGGAATGCTAACCCCGTCACCAGGACTGGCGAGGGGTTCGTATTCCCATTCGTATGACACCTTACTCGACATGTATAGGTGATGCGATGCCAAAGTTAGCAAATAACCGCAAGGATTATAATGCCTTAAAAGTAGTTGGCCCGCGTCACCATGGAACGGCTATTAGGACTTGGTTCCGCAAGCCGTCGACGGGCTCAGCTCGCGCCAGAGCACCGTCCCACATGATTCCCTGCACTCTGCCTTCAGGATTGATAAGGCCTGCTATAGGAGTGACTGATAGGAATCCATGTGTCCATTTTTAGGGTTTAGGTGTAGGAATACTACACCTACAGCAACGGGTGATTACACCACGTGGCCCCAGCTGTCGTGCAGCCAGTTGTGTCAGATTTGGGCGGCCATTCCAGGGGTGGCATAATACATGCTTCAGCCCCTGGTAGGCCCTGGGTACACCGATGCCCTGGATACCTGTGGTATGCTGAGACAGGGACTGACAAGGTGGCCCAGTTCCAATTAGTGGATGCACCTAACGTACATGTGTGTTAATTTCGAGAGAGAACAGCTAGGCTGTGGGGATGATTGGCAGGCCCACAGCCGGAGAAAGTCGTAAACCAATGAAGCAAAAGCAAAAAATCTGGGTGATCATAGGATTGCAGACCCTACTCTCCTACATGACCCCCCCCCAAACTTTGGGACAATAAGCTAACCTTGACCAGGTGAGTCTTCTTGCTCTAAGTGGAAATACCTGGAGAGCCCATCTGCATTGCCATGATCAGTGCCAGGTCTATGCTCCACTGTGAAGTCCATCCCCTGTAGGGAAATGGACTACCTAAGTAGTTTGGGGTTTTCACCCTTCATTTGATTTAGCCACAAGAGGGGCTTATGGTCGGTCTGAATCTTGAAGTGAGTGCCAAACAAGTATGGCCTCAACTTCTTCAGGGCCCAAACCACAGCAAAGGCCTCCCTCTCAATAGCTGACCAATTCTTCTCTCTGGGGGTCAGCCTCCTGCTAATAAAAGCTATGGGCTGGTCATGACCATCAAAATTCAGTTGCGATAGAACAGCTCCCACACCCAGCTCCGAAGCGTCTGTTTGGACAATGAATGGTTTGGAGTAGTCTGGACTCTTTAGGATAGGTGCTGTGCACATGGCCTGCTTTAGGTCATCGAATGCCTTCTGACAGCTTGCTGTCCACTGAACTTTTTTTGGCATCTTTTTACTCGTCAGGTCGTTTAGCGGGGTCACAATGGATCCATAATTTCTGACAAATTTCCGGTAATAACCAGTCAGGCCCAAGAAAGCTCGAACCTGAGTCTGGGTGGTTGGAGGAGCCCAGTCCTGGATGGCCTGTATTTTGCTCTCCAATGGTTGAACCTGGCCTCCACCTACAAGGTGGCCCAGGTATACAACCTGTGTCTGCCCTATCTGGCACTTGGTGGCCTTGATAGTGAGGCCTGCCTTCTGCAGGGCCTCTAACACTTTCCTCAGGTGGACCAGGTGATCCTCCCAGGTGGAGCTAAAGACAGCGATATCGTCCAGATACGCCGCACAGAAGTCGTCCAACCCAGTGAGAACTCGATTCACCAGCCTTTGGAAGGTGGCAGGTGCATTTTTCAAACCAAAGGGCATTACCACGAACTGATAATGCCCACCCGGGGTAGAAAATGCTGTTTTGGGCTTGGCCTCCTCAGCTAACCTGATTTGCCAATACCCAGCTGTCAGGTCAAACGTACTTAAGTAGTTGGCCGAGGCCAACCGGTCGATAAGTTCGTCTGCTCTTGGTATCGGGTGGGCGTCGGTCTTAGTGACCGCATTGAGACCTCTGTAGTCCACGCAAAACCTCATCTCTTTCTTACCGCCCTGGGTGTGAGGTTTCGGCACGAGCACTACGGGACTAGCCCAGGGGCTGTCCGAGGGTTCAATGACTCCCAGCTCCAACATTTTCTGCACCTCTGTCTTGATGCAGTCTCTGACATGATCAGGTTGCCGATAGATTTTACTCTTTACGGGCAGACTGTCCCCAGTGTCGACCTCGTGGGTACACCACTTGGTCTGACTGGGTGTCAGAGAGAACATATGTCGAAAGGATTGAAGAACCTGTTTACAATCCTCTTGTTGATGTCCAGAGAGGCTGCCACAAAAGACAACACCATCTACTGATCCATCGTCAGGGTTCTGAGAGAGCAGGTCCGGGAGAGGGTCACTCTCCTCCTCCTGTCCCTCATCTGTGGCCATGAGCAAGCCCATGCCCTCCCTGTCGACATATGCCTTGAGCCTGTTTACGTGGAGCACCCTGTGGGGGCTCCGGGGAGTTCCCAGGTCTACCAGGTAGGTGACCTCTCCCTTTTGCTCAATGATCGTGTGGGGCCCAGACCATTTGTCTTTGAGTGCTGCTGGGGCCACTGGCTCCAGCACCCACACCTTCTGTCCAGGCTGATACACAGTCAGGACAGCCTTTTGGTCGTGCCAAGCTTTCTGTAATTCTTGGCTCGCCTCAAGGTTTTTAGACGCCTTTTCCATGTACTCCGCCATCCGCGAGCGGAGACCGAGCACATAGTCCACAATGTTTGATGCCGGCTTCCTGAGAGGTCTCTCCCATCCTTCCTTTACCAAACAAAGGGGTCCCCTTACAGGATGTCCGAACAGAAGCTCAAAAGGGCTGTAGCCAACCCCCTTCTGCGGGACCTCTCTGTAGGCGAACAAGAGGCAGGGTATCAGGACATCCCATCTCCGCCGAAGCTTTTCAGGTAGTCCGTGAATCATCCCTTTTAGGGTCCGGTTGAATCTCTCAACCAGCCCATTGCATTGTGGGTGATAGGGTGTGGTGAACTTGTAGTTGACACCACATTCCTTCCACATAGCAGTCAGATATCCCGACATGAAGTTTGCACCTCTGTCTGAGACGACCTCCTTAGGGAAGCCCACTCTGGAGAACACTCCAAGTAGGGCCCGTGCCACCACAGGTGCCGTAGTGGTCCTAAGGGGAATAGCTTCAGGATACCTGGTGGCGTGGTCCACCACCACCAGTATAAACTTGTGCCCTGATGCTGTCTGGGGTTCCATTGGTCCGACAATGTCGATCCCCACTCGTTCAAAGGGTACCCCCACCACTGGTAGTGGTATGAGGGGGGCCTTTGTCGTGCCACCTGACTTACCACTGGCTTGGCAAGTGACACAGGAGCGGCAAAACTCCTTCGTATCTTCGGACATGTGGGGCCAGTGAAAGTGTGGAACAATTCTGTCCCAAGTCTTATTCTGGCCTAAGTGACCTGCAAGGGGAATCTCGTGGGCCAAGGTGAGAAGGAAACCTCTCAGAGACAAGGGGATGACCAGCCTCCTGGTCGCACCAGGTTTGGGGTCTCTTGCCTCAGAGTACAGGAGTCCATCGTCCCAGTACACTTTGTGGGTACCCGTGGCGTTCCCTGCAGCCTCAGCAGCGGCCTGCTGTCTGAGGGGTTCAAGTGAGGGGCAGTCTAACTGTGCCTTCCCCAGGTCTTCCCTGGAGGGTCCCCCTGAGCCCAGAAACTCAACCTGACCAGGTTCAAGCTCTTGCGGCTCAGTTTCCCTCAGTTCTTTAAGGTCAGCCTCCTCGGAGACTTGATCCACGACCTGGGGCAAGGGGGAAGGCGAAGCCTTACCCTTACTGCTCCTTTTCTTGGAAGGTGTCTGGTCCGTTCTTCCAGGATCCAGCACCTGTTCAGTGGTGCATCTTTTGGCCTGTGACCTGGTCACAGCAAGGACATGTGCTGGCAAACCTAACATTTCCATGTGAGTCCTCTGCTCCACTTCTGACCATTGTGACGTTTCCAAATCATTGCCCAACAGACATTCTACGGGGAGGTCTGAACTAACCACAACCTTTTTCGGGCCACTTACCCCCTCCCCAGGAGAAATCAACAACTGCCATACTGTGATTGGTAGTGACGTTGCTGGCATTGGTCACTAGGTAACTGGTACCTAGCATGATCTGTCCAGGGTCCACGAAGTTAGGCGTCACCATGGTGACACTGGCACACGTGTCTCTGTAGGCCTGAGCCACTTTTCCATTTATCAAAGGTGTCTGTCTGTATTTGCCCAAAGTATTGGGACTGGCATCAGGGGACATATCCATTTCCCCTGTACAGACAAGGACGGCCTGAGTGAGCGTGCCGACTAAGTCGTCACTCCCCTCGGTTCCCAAGGTTAACCCAACTAATGCCTTGGGAGGCGCACTACCACTGCTGACTGTACTAGGGGGCGCAGGTGCCTTAGGGGCTGCAGTGGTAGGAGTTTGCCCTCCTTTCTTGGTGCACTCACTAAACCAGTGAGTCTTACTTTTACAGTATTGGCACCACCTTTTTGACTGGCCTTCTTGAGTCTTCTTCTTCTGTGAAGCTTGACCCCCACCCTCTTTGGTTTGTTGGGGACCTGTCGAAGACTTCTGGTCATTTTGTTCGTTCTTGTTACCCTTTTGGTCTGCTTTCTTCTGACCACCCTGGTTCTGATTCTGGTTCTGCTTGACCCTTGTTCTGACCCATCTGTCTGCCTTCTTTCCCAATTCTTGGGGAGAGGTCAGATCCGAGTCGACAAGGTGCTGATGCAACAATTGGTTCTGACAGTTGTTTAAAATCTGTTCTCGCATGATAAGATTGTACAATCCTGTGTAATCAGTAACCTTGCTACCCAGCAACCAGCCTTCCAAAGCCTTAGTGGCACAATCGACAAAGTCAGCCCAATCCTGAGACTGAATTTTCTGGGTGTCTCGGAACAGCACCCGGTACTGTTCCGTGGTTAAGCCGAACCCATCAATCAGTGTGTTCTTCAGGACTTGGTAGTTGTTAGCATCCTCAGCTCTTGTAGTGAGGAGCTTGTCCCTTCCTTTACCTTCAAAGGAAAGCCACAGTATAGCTGCCCACTGACTTGGGGGGACGCACTGGACAGTGCAGGCCCTCTCCAAGGCAGTTATCCACTTGTGGATGTCGTCCCCTTGTTTAAAGGGGGGCACTATTTTACTCAGGTGTCTAGTGTCTATACCCCTGTCTTTCTCTCTATTGAGAATGCTGCCACCAGTGGGATCTAACCCACTTAATTTCTGCTCTCGGGCTAAGGCAAGTCTTTCTTTGGCGAGGGCAAGTTCTTCCCGCTCGATCCTCAGATTGACCTCCCGCATCTTCGCTTCATGCTCCCTCCTCTGAGGGGAAGTCATTCCTCTCTGAGAAGGTGCCTGAGAGACATGTGTATGAACCGATCTGCCAGAGCCTCTGGAGAGAGACCTAGCTCGTCCGTTCCCAAGGTTAAGCCTGCTTGAGCGTGGGCCCGGGGCTCCCCCAGTTCCATTCTCATGCCTGCTTAAGTTGGTCCTTGTAAGCCTGCCGACTACCACTGGACCTTTGTCTGCCTCGTCTCCCGATAACTCGTCCTCGTCCTCCTCCTCTGTGTGGAGGTCGAGGTCTGGGTCACCGAGGGTTCCCTCTAAGGGAGGCATGTTCCCATCTGCACTGGGGGGACCTGGGTTAGAGGACCTCCTAGCATCGTACGCCTCTAAGAGACCTATCAGTATTGCGATGGTAGGGTTAGAACCCTGGTTTAGCTTCCGGGAGGCACACAGTTGTCTCATCTCCTTGAAGCTAAGAGTTGCATATCGTGACACGACCTGTGGAGGGTCACTGACCACTAAGGGAGTCCCTGCAGACTCTCCGTGGACCGACATGCTTTTCTAGTGAGGTGTAAGTGTTGCACCTACCTACACTATGGGTTTACCTACTGATCCCTTGCTAAGAGTTGTAGTCAGGGTGTGCTAAGCCCTGTTACACTACAACAGCCGGTTCAGTAGAACTCGGAGTATTCTAAGTTAAGTTATATGTACCTGGGTACTTATGTGATCTTTCACTGCGATATTCTTAGGATACGTGTGTGGTAAAACAACAGCAAGCTCAAATCCCAACCGCTGCTCACCAATGTGAGAAGTTGGCCTGATATGTAGTGCTCACTATTCTAGTGATCACTGTGTATCATTCCAAACGACCCTTATTGATGATTGGTTGTAAGTCAACCTTTTAGACCAGCTATCCTAGTAGCGTGGATACGAGCAGTCTTAGGCTAAACTCTAGAGGGCGTGTTAAGCCAGCTGTTTACCATCACATATACCCCTTGAACACCAAGTGAAAGGACACCACACAAGTTGTTATGAAAATAAAGGGATATTTATTTATAACAAGACTACCCTGGCTCTTTATGAGTCAGGGAGCTAAGCACACTACAAAACTCTTAGGAAAATACTTCAGTTGCACAATTTACACAAATGCCCGAGGGGCACGAGAAACCATCTACACTAACAGTGAAATGCGAATGGTTAGAGTCTGGAGATACTGATTCCGGAGTGATCCGATCAGTGGGACTAAACGAAAAAGGAACTGGACACTTGTAGAGCGAACCTGCGATGGAGCACCGAGATGCTCGAGTTACCTAGCCCGGAGGCTGCGGCTGCGTGAAGTTCGTCAAGATGTCGGGAGTCCTCGTGTAGTCTCAGGAGCCTGAAAGAAGAAGTTGCTGGCAGGCGACCAGTGACGATGTTCAGAGCGATCCAAGCCTGGATCGGTGGTGAAGGAAAACCTGAAAGCAGAGGGGACTCAGTTCTCAACCGCTAGCCAGCGATCGTGGGGGCACCAGGAGGGTACCGGCTGAAGTCACCTCGGCCAGGTGAGTGGGTGACGTCGGACTCGGCTGTTCCTCGGACCAGGAGGCGCGGCGGCGACCAGGATGGAGGGCGAGCTGTCCCACGAAGGTGTCTGCTGTCGATGATGCTGGGCCCAGGAAGGGGCAGCGGATCTTGGCAGTGGCCACCCAGGCGGGGGAGTCAAGCTGGCGTCGGGAGTGGACCAGGAGGGTCCGTGGTACTCCTCTGTTGAAGGGGAGCAAGAGCCAGTCTGGAGCAACCAGACTAGTGATGAAACAATCGTGGTGCGTCGTGAAGAGGGCCACAAGCCGGTCAGCAAGTGGTCGAACAACGCGGTGAGCAGCAAGGAGCGGAAGGGCCCCCACGCAGATCTCGGGGATGCTGGGGAGGCAGACTTCGATGCTGGAGCTGCTCAGGGTTAGGGCTTCTCAAACCCTAGGTGCACTCACTCGAGGGTCCCTCGGTGGGCGTGCTAGATAAGCGTCGTGCAGGTTCTGAAGATAGCCGGTCCCGCAGGTCTCGTCACACCTACGGCTCTCAGCTGGGCTGATGAGGTAGGTAAAAGGTCAGAGATGGCAGGGTACTCGGGTCTCGTCGAGCTGGGCAGTCTTGATCCGTAGGAGAGACTTACAGCAAACCGCAAGCGCTTAGATGGTGCCTGCTGGTGCAGGGTGGCTACTCCTTAGCCACAAGGGAGAGTCTTCAGAAATAGTCAAGAGTTCCTTTCGTGGAAAGTAGTTCGTGATTCGGAGTTATCCGATTATCTGATTATCCAATTTGGGAAGGGGACTCGCTCCTACCTTTATTCTAAGAAAAGGGGGTTGGCCCGTGACTAGGTTCTACCTATGGGTGGAGCCAGGAGGGGGGTGGTTACACCCCTATCCTTTGTCCGACTTCGCGCCAGCTCAGGGGCTGGTGTGCCCCCGAACTGGTTTGAGCCGGGCTATGCACAGTGAGCACCGGGGTGCCACTTGCAGTCACCTTCCTTTCAGCCCTGCCTACCTGGGATACACAAACCCTGTCTGGGACGGTGCTAACACCGCCCTCGACAGGAAACCCTTTGTCCAAGCTCCCTTCGCTGGAAGGTCTCCCAGCAGCAGGAGGTCAGACTTGTGTCTGGTGGCAGCATCCATTTTGTGATGCTGAGGCTTGAGTCAACTTTAACCGGGGTTCAAGGTTACTTCCATGTCGTGTCCCTCTAAAAGGGGGGAATGCTAACCCCGTCACCAGGACTGGCGAGGGGTTCGTATTCCCATTCGTATGACACCTTACTCGACATGTATAGGTGATGCGATGCCAAAGTTAGCAAATAACCGCAAGGATTATAATGCCTTAAAAGTAGTTGGCCCGCGTCACCATGGAACGGCTATTAGGACTTGGATCCGCAAGCCGTCGACGGGCTCAGCTCGCGCCAGAGCACCGTCCCACATGATTCCCTGCACTCTGCCTTCAGGATTGATAAGGCCTGCTATAGGAGTGACTGATAGGAATCCATGTGTCCATTTTTAGGGTTTAGGTGTAGGAATACTACACCTACAGCAACGGGTGATTACACCACGTGGCCCCAGCTGTCGTGCAGCCAGTTGTGTCAGATTTGGGCGGCCATTCCAGGGGTGGCATAATACATGCTTCAGCCCCTGGTAGGCCCTGGGTACACCGATGCCCTGGATACCTGTGGTATGCTGAGACAGGGACTGACAAGGTGGCCCAGTTCCAATTAGTGGATGCACCTAACGTACATGTGTGTTAATTTCGAGAGAGAACAGCTAGGCTGTGGGGATGATTGGCAGGCCCACAGCCGGAGAAAGTCGTAAACCAATGAAGCAAAAGCAAAAAATCTGGGTGATCATAGGATTGCAGACCCTACTCTCCTACACTAATGTCCTACTTATTTAAATTTTATTTTTCACATGGTCGTGTTTGTGGTTTGTGATATATTCACTTCACGTTTTCATAGCACCATTTTCGTTTGTTCTGGACACTTTCTTTAAGGCAAGACGGCTACCAATGCTGAAATAAGTAGGCATAGCTGGTGAGTACCAATCAGCAAGCTCTATTGGTGGTGCGCACGTGAGATGCCATCTTGCTATCTCACAATTTTTTCTGAGTTTATATATAGATTAAGGTGATCTATTTTTGATTCACTATTCACAGCTACACTCCTGTATGCTAGTCAGGGGTATTGTAGTTCAGTGACTCATCTGTAAAAATATTTTTTTTAAAATTAAAAAATGTAAGGCATTAAAGTGGAAGGTCACTACCTCTGAATATAAATGAGGGGTGTATATGGAGAAAAAGTTATGGAACCCTTACCTCCACTTATATAATTGTCCTCTAAAGAGGTGCCTTGAAGATCATGTCTTGATGTATTGATATTTATGTATGAAGGCCCAAATTCTTTTTTGTCCGCTATTTTCTCTCTGATCAGATCACCAACTTTAGGGATCTAAACAGGTCCTGCCGTGACATATTTACTTCCCCAGTGGCGTTCCTCTTTATAATAACATTACTCTGTTGTGCCCTGGTTTCGTTCAGGTCCTGTAAAACAGCCAAACGGTTATGGATGTCAGAAGTTTTTTTTTTTTTAATCTGCAATCACTCGTTTTTGAACAAGTGATTGCAGCTACAGAAGCCGTGCGAACAGCCCCCTTCACGGCTTAGTCAGTCAATAAATTACCTTCAACGTGAACGCCATCACGTTGATGACTCAGTGTGTGTATCACGTGAGCCCTTGGTAGTTCGTTTTTCAACCCCACTACCTGTTGCCATAGCGTTTTGTGCTTAATTGGGCCACCTTTTGCATATTAAAACCATTCTGTCCCCAGTAATGTAGATATTCATTGTATGACTGTACACAGTAAAAGGAATCGCACACAATTAGTATGGGGAATTCTCGATCCGTATTCACCAGTGCCAGTATTAGTGCTTTTAGTTCTGCCTTCTGCGCCGTACAGTCTCAAAGAGACTGTGTTTTTGTGCAATTCGGGTGAAACTTTCCATTCTGCATCCGTCCTTTTAACGATAGCACACGCGGCACTGTATTGTTGTTTACTCCCATTGGCTGGTTGTGCAGAACCATCAGTAAAATTAACATTCGTACTGATCTAGAGGCATTATTTCATTTGGGAGAGGATATTCCTGTTCATATTGCAGAAATGCTTGTGTTTTCAGATTTCTGTCGTACCTGTATTCTCCATCTGGTGCAGAGAGAGAATTAACCCATTGAATCTATCTTTGATGTAAGGCTTTAGCGTTGGGAACGCTAGCCTTTGTTGCAGCCTCGAAAGCTGGAACTGAGGTCACGACTATTATACGTTTCCCTTGAGCCAGGGCTCTTTCTCTGACTATAGCAGTCTGTACTGCTGTTATAATTTTATCTGTAGATGTGAAACGCATCTCCGCATTTGTGTACAAGTGAGATTTATATGCTATTGGTACTATTTCATCTTCAATATATGTTAATCAGGTGTACCCGGATTGACCTGCAACAATTTGGTTCACCAGGTGGCGTACGTGAACGTGCGTCTGTAAGTGTTTTGAAGCTATCATGTCAGCTTGTAAGGAACGAAGTGTATCTGTGTGTGCCTGTGCCCATTGTCGAACTGAAAAGTCAGGTTTTATCAAATCGTAGAAAGGTTTTACTCTTTCTGCGTAATCCAAAATGCACGTTGTGCCAAAATTAAGGAATTCTAGTATTGATTGTAATTTTTTTTAATGATTTTGGAGGTTGGAGCAGCGCAAACTTTTCTAAAAAGTTAGCTGCCAGGCTTTTCTCTTCACTTGAAAGTTCATATCCTAGAAAAAGGATATTAAGGTGGGCTATTTTCAATTTTTTAAAGTTGAATTTGTAACCCTCAGAGGCAAATCCCAAAATGATGCGTTCCTCCAGGTCATCGTCCGTTAGATAAATATCATCCACATTTGACAATGCCTCTTCATCCAGGTTCTGAAGTAATTCAGTTACTCTGGGTGAAAACAATCCCGGGCTGTTCTTATACCCCTGGGGGAGTCGACAAAATTGCAGTTGAGACCCAAGCACCGAGAATGCTGTCAAATATCTGCTATATTCTGGCAAAAGAATCAATTTGAGATATCTACTATTGTTTTGTATTTTTCCCACACAATGTTATTCATTAATACGGCACTGTGTGTGTTATAAACTGCAAACGTCTTAGTGCATGTGTTTAAATGTCTAATTTAAAAGATGTATTGTCTGGTTTTGATACCGGAAACAAGGGGTTTTTCATTTGAGAGGTGCAAGTTTCAATCACTCCTTCATATTCAAGTTGATCTAAGATCTCCCTGACCTGTTTCTTAGCTTCTTGCTTTATAGGATACCACCTTTGTGCAGTTGGAGTGTTTTATAGTGGAATAATGTGGGGAGTTGAATCCTCATCCTATCCAACATCGTTTTTGTATAATGCTGGAGCCTGGGCTACCACCCACTCCCGGGAATATGTATCTTTTAAATGTTTTGTAACAAGGTCAGAAAATGCTGGTAGAAAAACGTTTCTCCACTAGGGCAATCAATGACGAATGCTGGCAGCCAATCTGGGTCAGCTAACAAAATGTCATAGCCAAACATCCGGTTCTCCCAAGACAGACCTCTAACTGTCCTACATTTGTCCCCTTCATCTGGAGCTTTATTTCATACAATTTATGTGGGACACTTATCCTAGTATCAGGTGTTTCCACCGTGATATAATTATTCAAGCCCGTTGTCACCAGAAATTCCATCAGGTTCTGGCAATCTATTGTTACTTCGGCCACACTGTCTAGCATCGTCAGAGCCCCTTCCCCATTCAGTAGTCGAGTCATTTCTGATCTTTACATCTGCAACCTTCTTTTTGAATTGTGGTTTTGGTTTGGCTTTATCTTCTTCTTTGGAAATATAGTCTTGAGCGTGCTGCTGGTCTCTGGACTTTGTACGCTCTTCTTGTCTGACCATCCTTCCCTCTAGGAAGTTTTTCAATGAACCCTGAAAGGAACAAGAGAAACGTGTATCAGTATCCTGATACCTGTCAGGTTTCCTAATGTTATCCCTATTCCTAAGGTTATACCTCCTTTCGGAGGGCTCCTGCGGAGGAGAGCTACCTCTAAATTGAGATCTATTTTTTTTATTGTCCCGCTTCTTTTTAGAAGAAATAGGTGTCTGCTTGAAAGTCTCCTTCTCGGAGCTGCCCATGAGTTCTCGTTTTAACGCTTTCCCACCCAAACTGTCTGCCAAATTCTGCATATGCAGTTTCAATTATTTTGGGTAGTTCCTGCTCCTGTTGTAAAGGACTGAACTCCCTTAGGCGTTGGCGGATGGCCACTGATGCTGCTTCCACCTTAATATTTGCCAGAATTATTGCTGATACCTGGGCATAGTTACCTAGTAACTTCATCCTTAAGTTTAGAGTAGGCTCTGCTCCGTACTCATTTTGTATTTGTCTTAATACATCTGGTACTACTGCTAATGACGGGATACCATGAGTTCTGGTGTATAGGACAGCGAAAACTGTACTCCACAAAGTACAGTCCTCAAATTGTGGTGTGATCCCGATGGGCAAGCAGACTATTAGCATTCTGTGTTTTTCATAAGGGCTAGTATTTGGGAACACTGCTTCTATCTGTGTTATTTTCTGAGCTATCCAGGATGGCATTTGTTCACATTTTGCGGGCATTTTAACCATTACTGCATATAACGTTTGTGATGTAATTTTAGTCGTAGTATTTTGAACTTGAGCTATATTTGTTGATGCCATTGCTGGCTGGACTGTAAATGTCCTCATGACGTATTGCGTCATGTTTCTGTAAAGTTTTATTAATTCTTTTGAAATATGAGTAAGTCGGGTCCTGGCATAGTTTCAATGTCAGGATGTAGTGTATAAGTTGTCAATATTGGCCATGTAGCTCCTTCTCTTCCGAGCGGACCAAGTCTTACTCTTCTTCTTATATCGGGTAGGGCGCCTTTAAACCAGTATAAGTGTTCCTAGTACGTTAGCGGAACCTCAATGTCCTCAAACGGACAATATTCTGCTGGTGCGTCACCTTCTGTGTAAAAGTGAAAAGTTTATATTGTTGCATTTGCCGCTGGGAGTGTAACCCACAAATAAAATACTTTTGTTCTGTATGATTTGTGTGCCTCTATCACGAAAGCTACTATGCCACCCCGAGGTGTTAGACCATGTGCAAGCAGTTTCAAGGTAACTATTTCTAATATTCTACGCAATCGGAATTGCATCTGCATTTTCTTCTTCATCTGAGAGGTGCAAATTTTGCACAACTCCTCCTGCGTTATCCACGTCTTCAGTCAATGTTTTAGAGATGAAGAACTATTACAGGAAATTTAAGATAAGGTTTTTTTTGCACAACTTTGTGTCCTTCAAGCTTGATTAACCAAAACCAATAAATAGGATGTTTGCCTACACAGCTGTGGCGGAATTTAGCCTACCCACTCCAGACGTCTCTGGTGTTTTGTGAATAGGGATTTCTGAGAATAGCACGATTCTTCTGTTAAATAAGTACCCAACCAATGTTGAAGGCGTCTTCTTGTGTAGTTCCTATATGACCTAGACAGGATATGCGCGTTTGGATAACAAACTGTGGGACTGGTGGCAGACGGATTCCATGCACCCCCACGGGGTATGTTAGCCTGTCTGTAATAGCTAGCTCACAGTGCCACTATAATCTCCTCTTACCAAGGAGAGAATAGATTCTGGCAACCTCAGAACATGACAACCCTGATCCCTCAGGATCGTGGAAACAATGTACTACCTTTTGCTCAGTCACTGGTGCTTACTTATTCGGTGTATCTCTATGAGACAGACTAAAACAAGCTGGGCGTTTTCAATAATCATTTATTGAACAGTTATTCTTGTGTAAAATAGATTTGCTGCAACAACCGTTAGACAGTATAGGATATAAATGATTAAAAGTACTAGGAAAGTATAAGGATGTTAGAGTAATACCATTTTACTAAAATCCTGAATACATTCAAGTATATAGAACACATGATTAAAGATGCGTACTCCTACCATGCCTCCCTATCTAAATGCACCTAAGTGTACCTAGCATGGGTGTAGGTGTTAAGCCAAGAATCCATCTAGGATCTAGTCAACCCAATTACCTTAAGTGTGACAGTGGGACCCCGTCCTGGTCTCGAGCTGGACACCCAGCGAGGGATGTTACACCACTGTAAGCTGGAGTGTCTGCATGTAGGAACCTCAGCGTCTCTGGTCAGTGTGTCGGCCGGAAAGTCTTGATCTCCTATAGCTATCTTATCAAGATGTGATGTGTGCCTGCCCAACTGGCCAAAAAGCTTAAACTATCCCTAACCCCGCTCTGGAGCAGGATCTTCAACAGCTCCCTGAAAACCGGAGTCATACCAAACTGCCTTAATGTCGGCCAAGTCACATCATTACTAAACAAAAACCGGCTTGGACACCAACGACCTGAACAACTTCAGACCCATCTCCAATTTCCCTCTCTTATCCAAGATCCTGGAAAGATGGGTTCTCCTACAGCTGACTCAACACATGGACAGCATCGACCTGCAGCACAGAGACAGCGATCCTTAACGTCATAGACGATATCCACAAGTCACTCGATATGGACCAATGCTGCTTACTCATACGCCTAGACTTATCGGCAGCCTTCGACACGGCTGACCATAATCTACTCATTAAGGTACTTCAAGAAAGGGTAGGGGTAGAAGAGGTGTTCCTACAGTGGTTCTCCTCCTTCCTCCACAACCGCACCCGAAGAATAAAAATCTAAAACTTCTCATCTAACATACACCGCATCAACAGGGGTGTCCCCCAAGGATCAGTGCTCTCCCCACAACTTTTCAACATATACAAGGACACCCTCACCACCATAATCAAAACAGCCAACATCTTTCCATCTATATGCAGACGACAACCAGATCTATCTTGAAACCACCTCCACTGATGACATTCGGAGGCTCAATGTCACTCTAAGAGAAGTCCAACACTGGGTATCAAGAAATCACCTGAAACTCAACCAGGACAAAACGGAAATCCTTCTAATTTCTAACAAAGAGGAGAACCCCCAAATCACTGAATGGCTAAAAGCTATTGATGCTCTCAACTGCAATCTTACCCTGGCGGACCATGTAAAATCGCTAGGAATCACCCTGGACCCAAAACTAGACATCACACAACACATCAAAAACACTGCAAAGAGTGCCTTCCTCAACTTGAAGCTACTCAACAAAATAAAACCCTTTATCCTGCCCAAAGACCTCAAACAAGCTACTCAATCCCTGGTGTTATCTAGACTCAACTACGGGAATAAAGAACTCACAGGTACAGCAAAATCCCACTTAGCTCCCCTCAGAACAACTCTCAATGCAGCAACCAGAATGGTCACCGGAGTAAAGAAATATGAGCACATCTCACCCACACTCAGAGCTAAAATGGCTCTCAGTCGAAATGTGTGCCAGCTTCAGAACTGCCTGCCTCATGCACTAAGCCCTGCACACAGGGAAACCAGTCTACCTGGCCTCCAAACTCAAGAAGGCCAGTCAGACAAGGAGCCTCAGGAGTTTCAACACTCTACTCATCCCTCCGAAAACACGCAAATAAAAAAGCGCAGTCCGGTCCTTCACTGGAAATGCGTCCAAAATCTGGAAAGCCATCTTAGTCCATATCAGTACTACCCCCTCATTCTTAAAATTCAAATGGCAGCTCAAAGACCTCCTTCTCAATCGTTCCCTCCCGAACTGAAAGCTGCCGCCGAAGCGCACAAGCCTGCACACTCCAGCACACTGATACTCGGACATTAAGACTTCTACCTCCTCCACCTCCCCAACCCCTGCCTCCATCTCCCCCTCCCTGAAGGAGGCTCGGCTCAAGGTAACGTGCACACAACCAGGATACTATACGACTTCCTTGCTTTAATGTTGTACAGCGTGCTGAGACTCCCGAATCGCCATGAGCCAATTATGTATACTACTGCTATATTGTGTGATCTACTCATTATGACTGTTGTAAAGTGCTCCAATACCTTTGGGTCTGGCCAGCGCCATATAAAACTCCTTAATAAAAAATAAATGTATATATACCCATAGGTCTCCCCAGGGGTCCTACCTTTCTGTGTTACTGTGTCGGCCTAAGGATGACGTTGGGCATTAACTTTATACATAGATTTTATACAGGAGATGGCAGTCCTGCTCTGCGTCCAAGAACCCTCATGCATAATGTATGAGATTTCAAACTAGGGAAAACCGCGTTCTGAATACAGTGTAATATCTAGGTAAACTGTCAGTCCGTGTAAACCGTGACAAGTGTAATGTAGGGAGAGATTATATAGGTGAAGGGTAACAAGTTTACAGAGGCCTATATTATAGTAGCTATATGGAATATAACACAATCTACCCTCCCGGTCTTTGAGAGTTTTAGCAGAAAAAGTACGGCAGTACTTGCATTCTTTAGGCTTATGTTGAGGGTAAAGACAATATAAACCCTCTGTGTGAGTCCTCAGAGTAGAGCCTGGGCTTGCCACAAGTCTTACAAGGCCTCTAAAGCCTTTTTTAAATTCAGAAATCTGACAGAAACAGTCAAATATACCCCTAGACTTTACCTCAGATGTTCTTAGACATTTTGAAGATGAACTAAAGAGCGGTAGGTTTAGCCGTGAGAGACTGACTGAGCAGAGCTCAGTGAGGCTCCCTAACACATGTGGGGTATGAAATCTGAGGTATGGAAGCTTTGCAGGGGAGGCGTACTTCTAGGTCTGAACTCTGACTGGTTGAAGTTTGAGTATTAAAACAATGTCAATGGGCAATCATGTGCATTGCTTTTAGTACTGTTACCATGAGACTCCCACCATGTCGACAGAGAAAGATTCAATCATGTGAATCTATACAAGATACAATAGTGAAGAAACTGGACTACCTCTAGAACGATTTCTATATGCCACTAACAATTGGTCGTTTTTTCTGAACGGTTTGGTTCAACGTAAATAAACTTTCAGGCATCTTTTAACATCCAATGTATGCAGTGATTTCTCCGCTGCCGTCTGTGGATTCGGAAAGAAAGAATTTAGTACAATAGGTTCTGTAAGATAGAAATCTATAAGAACTTTGAGGATGAACCTGGGATTGGTTCTGAGAATAACAGTATCATCTTTTAACTGCAAGAAAGGTTCGTTAATCGTGAAGGCTTGTAGATCACTAATCCTTCTGGATGATTTAAGTGCCAATAGCAATGCCACTCTCCATGTCAGCTCCCCATGTCAGAAATTCGAACTCTGCATTGTGTATGGGTTCAAACGGACTCTTCATCAGTTGTGTAAGTATTGTATTAAGCTGCCAAGTCGGAGGAGGGGACTTAATTGGAAGGAAATTTCTGAAAAGCTCTTTGAGGAACTGCCTGACGCTTTTAGACCATTATGATGGCAAACAAGATGAACGTCTGTACCTTGAGATTACTGCCAGATGCACTTTAATAGAAGCGTGGACTAAATCAGATTTTGACAATGCTAAAAGTTAAGGTAATAGTTGCTCAGGTGCCCCAAAATAGGGTGAAAATGTGTTTTCTCGCACCATAAACATAAATGTTTACATTTTAATTTATATGTTTTATTAGTGGTGTCCGGTCTAGCTTTTGCAAGAAAGTCTCTGAAGTCTTGAGTGATGCTTATACATTCAGGGTTCAAGCAGGTAAGTGCAGTGAAGTTTGGATCGGATGAAGTACCTAGTTGTGGTCAATGTCCATAGTGTCCTTAGAGGTTCCAGTTGAATGCGATTGTCTCTGATAGTAGTAACAGTTCTGTGAACCATTGCTGTCTGGGCCATCTTGGAGCAATCAAGATTATTCGACACGGTTCACTCTTCATTTTGCTGAGCAGTCTGTGTACTAGAGGGATCGGGGGGGAATAGCATAAGCAAAGATCTTCGACTATCTGATCGAAAACTCATTCCCCCACAACCCATGTTGTTGGTGCCAGCTTGTATAAAATTGGCTTTTTCCAGTTCTCTTGCATTGCAAAGAGATCCAGTGTCTGCTTCCCCCATTGGTGGAAGATCTTGTTCAACGTAAACTGATTGAGTTCCCATTCTTGGCAGTTGTTCTTGGTTTTACATTAATGTGTCCGCCAAGATGTTGTTTGTACCTGGAACAAGTTCTGCGCGCAATGTAATTCTCAAAACCCATTTCCATATTGTTTGTGCTTCCTTAGATAGAGCCAGAGATCTTGTGTCGCATTATTTCTTCACATAGTGCATACTTCATCGGGCTCCAGAGGAGCGGGCATACTTGTGCGGGCCTCACTGCCACTGGAGGTTGATTCCACCATTGTTGACGATAGGGGGCGGTTTGTAGCTGTGGCGGGGAGGTGGGAGGGTAGAAAATTGGTATTGGTTTCTGTGTATGTTCCTCCGGCCCTGCAGGCCTCCACGTTTGCGGATCTGGGCAGATCCTTGTTGGAACTCCCCGAGGGACTGTTGGTGGTGGGGGGAGATTTCAATGCTGTTGGTTCTGGGCTGCTCGATAGGCACCCGCCCAGGGATACCGGGGGGGCTCAGAAGTGGCTTCCTGACTTCATGGACACTTTTGGCTTTGTGGACTGCTGGAGGCTCCTGCACCCCGCTCAGTGTCAGTATACCTTTCACTCCGGGGCGCATGGGAGTCTTTCCCGGATTGATTGTGTGCTCACCCTGGCTGCGAATGCCTCGCTAGTTTCTGAGGCTCGACATATGGCACGCGGCATATCTGACCACTCTCCGGTGTGGGTCCGTTTTGATATTGGCCGGGTGGGAGGGGGTAGGGTTGCTCCCATTAACCCCTGCTACTTTCGTGACCCCAAGACGCGCAGGGCACTGCTGAAGGCAGTTGATCACTATTTCCGGGACAATCAGGATTCGGTGGATTCGGCGGTGTCTCTGTGGGAGGCGTTTAAGACCGTTTTGAGAGGGGAGGCCCTCTCACTGGTGGTGGCCGCCAAGCGACGGACGGACGCCGAGGTGGTGCAGATTGAGGATGAGATTGCGGCTTTAGAAGAGACCCTAGAGGAGGGGGTGGAAGCGGATACGCTGCATAATCTGAGTTTGAAGCAGTCGGAGTACAGGGATTTGGCGGAGAATGCTGCCAAGACCATAAGCAGGGAGCAGCAGGGCCGTCTGTATGATGTTGGGGACAAGGCCGGGAAACTGCTAGCTTGGTTGGACAAAAAAGAGCGGGTCAATAGAGTGGTGCCGGAGTTAACGACGGAGGAGGGAGCGATTGTTACTGACCCCGACGGTATCGTCCAGTGTTTCTCGGATTATTTCCGCGTAGCGTACACCTCGGTTTCGGACAGGCCGACTGCGGACTCGTGTGACCTCTTGCGTGATATTGCTCTGCCCTGCCTCTCTGACGTAGATAGGGACGACCTGGATGGTGATATAACGGTTGATGAAGTGGCGGGTGCCATTCGGGCGTTGAACTCGGGTAAGGCCTCCGGTCCGAATGGCTTGCCTATCGAATTGTACAAGCTTTGTCCAGATAAGATCGCTCCTCACCTGCGCGCCATGTTCGTGGAGGCGCGGGGGAACGGATATCTGCCGCTTTTTCAACGACTGGCAACCATAGTGGCAATACATAAGGACGGTAAGCCTCGGGACAGATGTAGTTCCTATCGGCCGATATCGCTTCTTAACGCTGAGCCGAAAATCCTCGCTAAGGTCCTGGCGAACCGCTTGGTCCGAGTGCTTGAGGACTTGATCCACCCGGACCAATCGGGCTTCATTCCTCATCGTAACACTGCTTTGAATCTTAGGCGCCTCCATGGTGTGATCGCTAGGGTGGACACGCTGCGGGAGCCGGCTATTGTGGCGTCTCTTGACGCCACGATGGCGTTCGACACGGTGGAGTGGGCATATCTGTGGGCGGTACTTGGCAAGTTCGGCTTTGGACCCGGATTTGTTGACTGGGTGAGGTTGCTTTATGAGTGTCCCCTTGCTAGTGTTGTGGTAAACGGGAGGGCTTCCAGGCCGTTCAAGCTTGGGAGAGGCACCCAGCAGGGGTGCCCCCTGTCGCCTTTGTTGTTCGCCCTTGCTCTTGAGCCGCTTGCAGCATGGATAAGATGGCATCCGAGTATACGTGGCCTCCAATGGTCGCCCGACTATGAGGATCGTATCTCACTTTACGCCGACGACATCCTATTATACCTCGCCTCGCCCCAGAAGTCTCTCATAGTGGTTTGCGACGTCTTGACTTCCTTTGGTAGGAACTCGGGCCTTGTTATCAACTGGGGAAAGTCGTATCTGTATGTACTGTGTGGCGATGTTCCACCTGTCCCCCGAAACTGTTCGATCCAGATCGCCCAGCAGGGCTTCCGATATCTGGGGATTTACATCTCCACTGACCCCATCCTGCGATATGAGAAGAATCTGCTCCCCCCCCTGGCGCGTCTGCGGCGGGATGCGGCGGGATGGCGGAGGCTGCCGCTCTCTCTCCTCGGACGCGCCGCATTGTTTAAAATGATGTCTCTTCCCCGTTTTCTTTATGCATTGCAGAATACTCTTGACTGGGTCCCGACTAGTTATTTTAGAGAGGTCGAGAGCCTCCAACGCTCGCTATTGTGGGATGGGCGACCACGCATAGCGATCGCTAAGTTGACGCTTCCGTGGTACGATGGTGGTATCGCGCTTCCGGACATTCGCAGATACTACTGGGCTACCCAGTTGTGCGCGATTAATCATGGCGTCTATGGCTCGGCGTCGAGCCCCGGCTTCGCTATGGATCGGTGGCTACTGCGTGGCGGTAATTACCACAGGGCCTTGTACTCGAAGTCGTTGGACTTGTCCCTTACGGGGCCCACTGGGGTGGCGGTGCGGGTGTGGAAGTTGGCGACGGACTCCCTGGGTTGGAAGGGCAGACTTACCCTTGCTACCCCGCTATTTGACTCGGATATCCTGGGGAAGCTTTGGCATACAAAAGGGTTTGAGAAATGGGATTTGATCGGCATCTCAAGGGTGGGAGACTTGCTGGCTCGGGGCGAGGTGAAGTCCTTTGAGGAGCTGCAGAAGGAGTATGAGTTGGGGAATACTGAGTTTTTCCGCTATGCCCAGGTGCGTCACGCCTTGCGATCGGTCCTTGTAGAAGGTGAGAAGGTGCCTGCGTCCTCTCCATTGGAGGACCGAATTCTGGATGGCCATATGCCGGAGAGCACGATCTCTCTCATCTATAAGAAGCTGATTAATGTCCGGGCTGACCTTCTTCGTGGGTTGCGGGATCAATGGACTAGGGACGGCCTCGAACTGGATGATGAGGACTGGCAATATGCAGTTTCCTCTCCTAAGGAGGTTGCGATTCCGTCGCGTCTGCGGCTGGTGCAGCTCAAAATACTTCGAGTCTACGTGACGGGTCCTAGGCTGGTCCATATGGGTTTTTCGGAGGAGGGTCTATGTAAGCGAGGCTGTGGCATGGTGGGCACCTTCCTCCATATTATCTGGGAATGCGGCGTGATTGTGGAGTTTTGGAAGCGAGTGCATGCAGTGATGGGGGAGGTGACGGGCATTGTCATGCAACCGGAGGCTCGGTGTTGTCTCTTGAACGTCTGGGGTCCTACCTATCTTGACGCACAGACTCAGTGGGTTACCCTGGGGAACATGGTGGCCAAGCAGGATATTGCGTGCCTGTGGGGCTCGGCAGTGCCTCCCGCGCATGCAGCGTGGAAGGAAAATATGGACTGGTGCATGCTCAGGGAAAAGACAGTGTATTGTGCTAGAGGGCGCCCGCGGAAATGGCATGCAGTATGGGGGCGATGGAACCACTATAGAGGGGACATATGTCTGCCCCCTGACCTGGATCAGCCAGAGGAGCAGCTCTCCCCTTGACATTCTTTCCGGCTATATGCGTATTGTGGATGATTGATTGCCTATTGTGGGTCTCTGCTTTCCCCCTCCCTCCCCTCATTATAGTATTGTTTCTGGTAGACGAATGGGATGGACTTCCCCTGATGAGCACCCCTCATGTGCACTCGAAGCTTAACGCCTTGCAAGGGTTTGGTTTGTGTTGGTGTTTCTTTAAAATTGAACCTTTTATTTGATTCTCCTGTTTGCTCAGTGCGAATGCATTTCTATGTTGCTTCACCTATGCTGCCGAACCTCCGGGCTGTCGGCTGAATAGCTGTGTTTCGGATAAATTGAATAAAGGTTTTAAAAAAAAAAACACTGACAAGCTTGTTATTTTTGGCAGGAATGCTTAGAGACAATTAAATTGCTTCGACGTCTAACAAATTTATATACATTTTCTTCTGACAGAGATCATTTTCCGCTTATTTAAGGGTCTAGCAAATGGGCACCCCAATCCACTAAGGAAGCATCTGTTGTTATCACATAGTCGGGTATCTGGGGTAAGAATGTAGCCTTGGACGTCTCAAACAAAAGCTAGAGGAACTTAAACCATGCCTTCTTGGGATGGAGAGTGACAATTTTGGAAGTGTTCCACATTTTGTTTAGGCTTTTCCTCTGAATCATCCTCATCAAGTAGGTGGCTTGGCGTGAAAGGAGAGACCTTACTTGGCGATGTATGCTCTGGACGCACAAACGCTAGAGATGTTATATCCCTTGTCGCCAGCACCGTCAACGAAGTCGTCGTCAACTCCGTGGTGATGTTTAACAACAGTGGAAAGTGGGGTTTTTGACTATGGTGTCCTGGTCCAAGGTGTCTTTGCCAACGGGATCGTCGTCAACAATGTCATTGTTGTGATTGTTGTCGACAATGTCACTGTCGACATAGATGTAGACGTTAACGTTGGCAACAATGTCGCCGATGGATGTCGACATTTTTAAAGCCAGTCTAGCTTCTATCGTCACCAGTTCTGAGGAGGATTTTTCTGAGCATATAGCCAAGTTGGAAGAAGGAGTAATAGGTTCCGATCTAGCAGTTTGAGGAGATTTCATCTTTTTTCTCCCCGTGAGAACTGTCTTTAAAAAGTCATGATACATCTTTAAGGCTTTCCTAGCCACCTCTGATGATCCTTGCCCACACAACCTTTCCCTTTTCTGTGACCTTCCTTGAGAGCGAGTTGAGTCCTCACTATTCTCCTCCTCAGAAAGAACAGTCCTTCCTGTTATCAATTCAGCAGCCATAACAGAAGACTCCCTTCCCTATCCTTAAGAGTTTTGGAGGAAACCTTGCAGCAGATTTTACAATCTTTTACCTTGTGGGCAGGGTGTAGGCAGTAGATAAACTACTTATGTGGGTCTTCAGCATGAAATCTTTTTTGCCCACAAGTTCCACAGGGTCTGAAAAGTTCCTTCTTTAATGGCTCTGGCATTGCAATAGTCAGTATCTGGTATATGTAGGTTAAAGTTGCTCTTTAGGATACCAAAATAAAGGATCAGATGAATAATATTGTTCAAGAACTGAGCAAAGCTCAGGGAGACTCCCTTCACAAGACGTGTGGTGGAAAATCTGAGTGAAGCCTCTGTGAGGAGTGTTCTAGAGGGCGTTGTCACCTGACTGGCCAAAGTATGGTTCCTTATTAATGATGTGGACAAGCTAATTCAATTAATGTCTTTTAGCCATTATAAGCCATGTGTAATTTTTGTACAGCTTTAGAAGGTACTGTGGTGTAGTGTAGATCCTATATCCCTGATAGGCTCTGCGCATTGGAATAATATGCACTATAGTTTTGACATAGGACTGAGGTCAGTATGTCTCTATCAAGTACATTAAACTTAATTACTTATGTGTGCCAGCTAACTCAGAGGTCACTAGAAACTTCTTGAATATACAAAAAGGGTTTAGTTTCTGACAACCGCATAAACATGACAACTTTGTTTCCCTTAGAGTCGGAACAATCTCAGAACCGTGGAAACAATAGATAACAGTTTCACTCAGTCAAACGTGCATGCTTCGTTTCTACAGAGTTACACAGAAATAGATAGACAGGCATTTCAATAAAAAGGGTTTATTGAACAGTCTTATTTCTCGTGCAAGAAATATGAACTGCTACAATCGTAAGACAGGATGTGAAGTACAATACGTACAGGGTTAGCAGTAAGATAAAATAATACTGCAATAGCATGGTTTGTAGCTATGACATTCATAAAATACATACATAAATAACACAAGCTAAAATGTGAATACTCATCTGATGCTTCTAAATAGTTCTACCCCAGTGTACCTAACCTAAGTGTAGTACGAGGTAAGAAGTAGGTGCTGTTTTCTAAAGTATAGCTAGCTCTAGCTATAGTTTTACCAAGAGTTGTCGAAAGTTTCTATAAATTCTAGCCGGTTCCATACCTTAGAATGTGTGAGGTTGGAATCTCTTTCCGGTACATGATATTTAATACCCCGCAAGGGGAGTCAGAAACACTGGATTCTCTGCGAGGAGGATGACAGCGTCTGGTCAGTGCGTCAGGCGGGAACTTGATCTCCTTCCGAACTTGTCGTGGCGAACCGCAAGTAGGCAGTCGAACTGGACCGTACCAGAACCATGGTTTGCCAGGGCAAGTGCAGGTATATTTATACCTTGAAGGTGTTTAGGAATGCCTGTATTGACGTAAAAGTCGGGCATCGGAACGTCATGAATGAACCCCTAAGGAATAGATGTTCATGCATAATAAATGAGTTCTTGGAGAAAACAATATCCAGGCAAGGGAAATTCCTAAAGGCTTAAGAGTCTGGTTTTCCAAGAACTCGTTGTGACGTGGATTGACAGATGTAGGAGACCATGCCTGTATTTGGTTAGCATGGACAATGCCTAAATAAGGGCTGGATTTTCTGTGCCTAAATAAGGGCAATATGAATTGTACCTATATAAGGGCATAAATCGGGAAACCTATATACGGAATCTAAATCTACACACAACAGTGGGACTCCCACTAAGACGACGGGGGATGATTCAAGCATATGAATCTATGAAACATCCAATACTGGAGAAATGATTTACTTACTACCCTTGCAAAAGGGCAGGAACATTAACAAACTAACTTGCCCTGCACTCTAAGAAACAGGAGCAGTGTGTTGCTTCACGAGGCATGTTGAAACCTCCCTCTAATGAGGTAGCTGCTTAGTTGACCCCAGCAAAATTCTAAGGGCTTTCTGCAACAAAGGAAAATGGTTCTCCCTGAAACCCAACTGGCTTGTTTGAGCAATAATTCAGATAAGCGTTTCCCAAACTGTAGTCCGTGGACCCCCAGGGGTCCGCGACACATTCCCAGGGGGTCCGCCGGACTTGCCTTCCGACAAACACTGAAGCACCCATGCGCTGCAAGCCCTGTGAATGACAGCGCAGGGGCGGAGGAACCACAACAAAATCGGGCCAATCACCATTTCAGTTTTAGGTGCAAGCTAAAGCGTGATTGGCTTATTTCATAGTCGCGTGTGCGCTCGCACAGAGGTGCATGTTCCCTCGCGTTTGCATCCAGTCCCGGAGTATTTTGCCGCCCAATGTCCTGTCTCCACTACTGCTGTGCCTCTCGTTTCAAGACTAAACAGCATTCCGGCACGTCGGGCCAGCAGGAGGGCACTTCACCCGATGAGCATGAGTGTTTTAAAATTTTATAATATGCAGGTGTAGATTTTAACAGTGCTTTTATGTGTTTAAAACAATATTTTTCTAAAAACATGCTTGTGGAGGCGAGTATTAGTAGTAGACAAATGTAACTAGCAAAAATGTGCATTTAAATGAATCGTTCATTGAGTGCATTTCGAAAGGTGTCGATAGAAAACACGTTTCTTTTTCCTGTGAAGCCTTTATTCTAGCTAGCGCCGAACGGGTATGTGAAAGTATCTTGGAAAATATCCATGTACCCACAGTGCAGTTGTATGGTGACTGTGATTTACTAGAGTTTTATTTTCGGGCGGAGTTCCATACTTCTGGTTATAGAATGCCACACACCTTCACCTCGTTGTTTGTTGTATTATTCTGCAACTCTCTCGTCCCACATGACGCTATATTTCATACTTCCCATGAGATGTGTGTCTTTGTAAGAGATGAAAGAGCTTAAAGGAGATGTGGGTGTTCTGGGGGAGGCGCTGTAGTGAGGTGAGGCAGTTGTTTCGGTGATTTTTTTGTACACTACTGGTGAGCTGAACATTCAAGAGTAGGTTTACTTTCAGGGGAAAAAAACGAATTTTAGGAGGCCTGAAGAAGAATTGATTGTCATCGCCACTCTTGATTAGGGGGGGTTCAGGGGAGGTTAAAAGAAATACAGATGACACTGGTAAGATTAGAAAAAGGTTTTGGCATGGTGGAGAAGGATAGCTGGTAACCACCAGTTTGGTTAACTATGGAATTATGCTCTGGCAAGTTTCAGACATGGAGAGCAAGATGTTTGATTATAAGAATGATGCTGCTGTATTTGCCTCTAGCTGTGAAAGATTGCCTCCCACGCTCCACTTTGTAATGCAGCCCTACTTACAGCTGATGTGGTCAGCGTTAACCGAGTGAGTCTGATTATAGTAAATTATGAACGTCTTCCAGACAGCTTGATCTATTTTCCGCAATTTTGGCTACAGTCTGATAAATGAGTTGTTTAACAATTGTTTCTTATGCTTTGAAGCAGTTAACTTAGCCTGTCTTGTTGCTCAAATTGGTGTAATTTCTGATATTTAGGTTTTCCTCCTCTTCATTGCTTTATTTTGCTCATGAGCAAGTGTCACTCATAGTCGCTGAAATGTCACTCATAATTACTGTATTTATGACAATGTTACACATAGGAATCTGAAATCTTGGCAGCTATCGCAGCCTTTTTATGATTCTTCTCGTGTGTGACGAGCGATCAGCTTGTGTGCTGGTGGCAGTGACATTATGGTTTATTCCCGCCGTCAGGGTTTGGGTTCATGAAAAGTGTGGCTGCAAGTGTAGTCCAATTTAATTTAAAATGGTTTATTCGTGGCACATTATGCATTCAATGCGTGTAACGATGTAATCCTCATTCTGAAAACTGTATTTACCCGAAGCAGGTGCAGCGTGATTGTCATCACAATGTCACATCATAAACTGAGTACTCCCCCCCCCCCCCCCCCCACCCCCAGGACACACAACCCTGCCTTGATGAAATATGCATACGTTAAAAGCGCGTGCACGCATTTAAAAAGTGTTTCCTTTTTATTTATGTTATCAGACTCATGGAAGTGAAAGAACAGCGCAATGTCGCAAAACAACAATCGATGGACAGAATGCAGAACAATGTTATACATTAACCCCAGTACAGGGATCTGGGCCTAAATCCATCATTGTTTTGCTCACCATGCCATTCCAGTTTGGACCCAGTGTCAGAAAAGTTTCAGCACTCCGTCCATCATCTCTGTGTGTTTGTTATGGCTGAGAGCAGAAACCTTGTACTGCTAAATACACCACTGTATCCATACATTCCAATAGACCTGTCTCCCGCCTGAAATTGCCTCTTCTTCAATAGATGTAAATGAAGGAAATGCTTTCTCCCAATTATATATTTTAAATAACCCACTTTCCTCTTCTAAAATGTTGGCATGTATTTGTATGCATTTATTTTAACTATTCTCAGTGTCACGTCAGCTGCTCATGCCATGTGCCATGGCTGCCAGCAAGCCACGTAGGAAACGTCTGTGACATCATAGTTTGAATTTAATCTCAACCTCAACACAGTTACGGCCAGTGTGTAGCTGACAAAATGACTTTCTGAAGTGTTCTCGCTTAACTACAAACCCTGCTCATATTTTCCTATACTATCGTGCGAACCGCTCTGTGCAATCAACAATGGACTGCTTCCACAATGAATGAGCTATGTTTAATTAAACTTAGCAAATGGAATTATCTTGAAGCCGCAATACATAAAATTGCCATATCCATCCATATGATTTGCTAGTGTCCTCTGTCTTTTCCTCGAAAGCACTGTTAAAAGCTTCTTACAGGCGCTGCTTCATCTCTCAACGTCAAAGCATATGTAGCCTGGAAACATCTGACGAGGGCAGCCTGTAGTAGGTAAAGTAGTGAAGGTCTAAATACGTGCTTTACCAAATAGCTTTGATAGAAAATTATTCCACAACCGAATAATATTCAATAGACTTGTCAGCTGTGGGTATCCTAAAAAACATAACGACGATGGATCGCTGGCTTAACCTTAAGCGATAATCCACCGAAGACATCAATGGTGGGCCATCATGCTCAAAACAAAGGGAGTCGAGTGAAAAGAAAAGGAAGTTTCGCAAGTACGATGGTGAATATCTATCATTGGGTTTCACATGTTCAGGTTCAGATAATGAACAGCAACCACAATGCGTGCTATGCTATGAAATTTTGTCAAATGAGGCCATGAAACCTTCAAAATTACAAAGACACTTGGAAACTAAGCATAAAGAACATGCAACTAAATCCATAGAATTCTTCAACAATAAAGAGCAAGAGCTCCTAAAAAGTAGAAAAATAATTAAGAAAACTGCAACAGGATCGGTTAATGAAAATGCTCTGAAAGCTTCATATGAAGTGTCCATGCTCATAGCAAAAGCTGGAAAACCGCATACAATTGCTGAAGAACTAATAGTACCTGCTGCTAAAGCCATGGTGACAGCAATGGTTGGAGAAAAAGCAGCAAAAGATTTAAATTTGGTGCCATTATCTAACACTGTAAAAAAGTGAATTGACAATTTCAGACAACATGAAGGAACAGTTGAACGAAATAATTTGTAAAAGTCTGCAATATAGCCTACAAGTAGATGAAAGTACGGACATAGCAAATAAACCTCATCTCCTGTATTACGTTAGATACGATTTTGAGGGGAACATTTGTGAAGATTTACTGTTCTGCTGCTATTTGATACATACCGCTGCTAAAGAGGTCTTCAGCAGTTTCAATGACTTTCTAACATCAAATGGAATTCAGTGGTCCAAATGCATAGGAATCAGCAAAGATGGGGCACGCGCCATGTCTGGGAGACTAACTGGACTTGTAGCACGAATAAGGGAAATTAACCCTTCCGTTGTATGGCATCATTGTTGCATTTATCGAGAAGCATTAGCCACTAAGAAGATACCAGAGGAATTAAAAAAGGTCTTGAATGAGTCAGTCAAAATTGTAAATTTTATCAGAGCTGGGTCACTAAATTCAAGGCTTTTTTAACAGCTTTGTCAGTCCATGGATAGTGATCATCATCAGCTTTTGCTGCAAACAGAAGTCCGATGTCTGTCACGTGGTAGAGTTTTGTCCCGGCTTTTTGAATTAAGAGATGAAATTAGAGTTTTCGTCACTGAACTGGAATCTCCATTTGCACTTGGTGAGCGCTTACATGACTATACTTGGTTAGCTATGCTGGCATATATGGCAGACATCTTCACCCATTTAAATGCACTCAATTGGAGTATGCAAGGAGTAGGTATCACAATTTTTAATGTTGAAGACAAGATTAAGGCAATGATAAAAAAGTTAGACTTGGGCGCGGAGCTTGGCTCTTGAAGAACATGGCCGCCTGAGCCCGGAGCTCCTCCACACCGACACTTAATCCGTCATTTATCCTGTCACCCTTCAACACACACCTACTTCTACACGGCTAATTCTGGGTCCGAAAGCCTCGGCGCCCGGGATCTGAAGCCTGGGGCCCCCGAAACCCCCCCGTTCCTGGGCAGCGGAGCAGAGAGGCGAGCGGAGGGCTAGGCCCCACATCCCCGAGGTGTGCTGGACAGGGGGCGTGGCTGCGTCGCCCTGCGTGCGGCTGGGCTCCACTAAGACGTGCCGGTCTCTGGGGCGGACGCGACGAGACTCGCCCGGCCCTCGGCTGCCTGGCATCGGAGCGTTGGCGGAGCGCTTCGGGTCCGGTGGAGATCGGGACGTCCCCTCGGGGCGGACCAGGGACCGGACCCGTCCGACAGCGGTGAGGAGGAGTGGGCCTCCGCGTCCAACCGCCTGCGCCCCGGCCAGACTTGACATCCTGAAGGGGCAGCGTGAGGCGGTAGCTGCGCCTACAACTTGGAGGTCAGTGTGCGCGTTGACGGCGGAGCCCCCTGAACGGCTCCGGCTCGCATGGGCGGATTCGCCGCGGCCCCTGCGGCCTGCTGAGGAGAGAGGACGCGCCTGACCGGGTCGTGCTGGCCCCCGGGCGACGCTCCCTTCGCACCACCTGCTGAGGCCTGAGACACTGACCTACTGGACGTCGCCCTGGGGCCTGGTGCTGCCTCCCCCTGACTCCTGTGCTGCCAGGTTGGGGGGGCGCTCGCGCTGGGATCCGGCCTGAACAGTGTCTCCCCTGGGACTGCGGGCCCTTGGACGCCGCGAGCGGCGGCTGTCGCGCCTTACCTGTACATTGACCATCCGGTGACCTGTTGGTTAACGGCTTCACGGCCCTGGTGCTTTGGGGGCCTGGTGCTGCTTCCCGGCTCTGGTGCTTCCTGGCGTCGGGTCTGGCGGTGCATCTCTGTGACCACCCTACACGTGGGACACGTCCGGGCGCGTCCTCGGTGCCTGCCTGGCGCCATGGGAGGGAAAGGCCACCGTGGTGGGGCGCAGGCCAAACTGGACAAATTTGCATTCCTACCGGATCGGAAGCAGTCCCCCCCCTCCGACAAACCTGTGGAGTTTACCCTGGCGGACGTCATGGCCACATTGACGCAGATGCAGGCTTTCATCGGTACGATCTCCACGGATGTGGCGCTACTTCGAGCAGATGTCGCCAAAATCAACTCAAGACTTAAAGAGGTCGAGGCCACCGCGACGACCCTCACGCAGGACTCGGCGGACCACCACAAGCGCATACAGACCCTGGAACTGATGCAAAAGCAATTGCTGGCCAAACTGGAGGACCAGGAAGGACGGTCCCGACGCAACAACGTGCGGGTCGTTGGTGTGCCGGAGAGTGAACGCGGCCCGGCATTAGACCTCTTCGTGGAAAAACTGATTACTGACCAACTCCAGCCTCGTGGGCTCTCCAAGTTCTTCTCGGTGGAACGGGCCCACCGGGTGCCGGGCAGGAGGCCTCGGCCGGGGGCCCCCCCGCGCCCGATTCTGGCCCGCATTTTCAACTTCCGTGACCGCGATGCAATCCTCCAGGCGGCGCGTACGGCCCCCCCACTGCGGGTGGGAAACAGTACGGTCACCCTATATCCGGACTATACAGCGACGGTGGTGCGACAGCGGAGAGACTTTATGGCGGTCAAGGCGGACCTCCGCTCTCGAGAGCTTAAATACTCGATGTTATTTCCTGCAAAGCTCCGAGTGGAGGTGGAGGGGCGCACTTGGTTCTTTACATCGCCAGCGGAGGCCTCGGAGTGGTTGGAAGGATGGCGTCCTGCTAAATCGAGGGGCAGGGGGGAGCATGCCCCTGGCGGCCTCTCAGCCTCTTCCGGGGACTTGGGTGTCGAGGAGTCGGGGGCAGGAGATGAAACGCCGTGAAACATGAAGGTATGGAGACGATCGGACTTGCTGTCACCCGGCGATCTGCGGCCTTGATGCTCCAGACGGCCCAAGGGGGCCTTAACTTTGCAGGAGGCTACGAACTCGGGGCCCCCGGCTAGTATCGGACATTTGACTGCTTGAAGGGACAAGCCTCTGGTGTGGGGATCGGCAGCTGAACAGTGAGCGGTTTTCCCCCCACACGCACGTAACCAGTTTATGGGAACTAAGCACTCTGCTGAGTTGGGGTGGCGGGTAGTTTTAAATCCGCATGGCAGGGAGGCAGGGAGGGGGGAGGAGGGAAGGGGATTTTGCTGTTATGTTGAATTGTGTTTTAGTTCAGGTTCACCTACCACTCACGGGCACTTCAGGCTGACTAGGCGAGCACAGGGGCACAGGGGTGGCATACTACAGTGGACTATCTCTATATCCCACCCTGTAGATGGCATCACATAGCTCTCCCCACGTAACCATTGACACAATGCCCGGCGTCCCTACTCAGCAGCGACGTCCCTCCTTTGCGGTCCTATCCTGGAACGTCAACGGTTTAGGGGACAAGATTAAACGTGGGCTGGTGCTACAATACCTCAAGCGTAGGGGGCCCGCGGTGGCACTCTTACAAGAAACGCACCTGGTGGGTTCTGCCACCAAGGCCCTGGATAGGCTTGGATTCAAGATGGCGACACACTCAGAGTTCACGACAGGTTCCAGAGGGGTAGGCATACTGATTAACAAACGTTTCCCCCTAATCCTTCTAGACTCCCGTAGGGACGAATATGGCCGCTTTGCAGCACTCACCTGCCAGTGGGAGGGGAAGGTGTACAACCTAGTGACCGTCTACATCCCCCCTACACTGCACCAGGTCTCCTTTAGGGCACTGGGTGAATTCCTGTTGGCACTCCCGCATGGGGAACTTATCATAGGTGGGGACTTCAACGCAACCATGGATCATACACTTGACAGGTCGTCACACAGGGCACACGGGGGGGACACCTCCATTCTTACCGAATTCGCCGCCGCGCTAGGCCTGGTAGACACTTGGAGAGAATATAGGCCCAATGAGAGACAATACACCTTTCTTTCTGGCGCACACCGCACCCTTTCGCGCATAGACTACATCTTCACTTCGCCTGCCGGGTTCACTGGGGTGACCGAGGTGTCGCACCTCCCCAGGGGCATCTCGGATCACTCGCCTGTGGTTGTAACGTTTGCGACCAACGACCCGTGTAAACGCACTATGTTTCCGGTCCATCCCAGGTACCTCAAAATCCCTAAAATCAATAAGGCCCTCAAAACCACGACCAAGCACTATTTCGCCGACAATGCTGACTCCGTCAGAAGCTCGGCAACCCTCTGGGAAGCCTTCAAAACTGTCCTCCGTGGGCAGGCCATCTCCGTCATCTCTGATCACAAGAACACCCAGCGGCAGGCGGTGCTAGAGCTGGAGCGTTCGGTAACCGAGGCCGAAACGTCCCATACACAACAAGGGGATGAGGATTCGGCGCATACACTCCGCATGGCGCAGCAGGAGTATAGGTCCCATCTATGGGAGGCAGCGCGTGCTCGGCAGGTGGCAACCCAACACACAGTCTATGAACTTGGGGACAAGGCGGGAAAACTGCTTGCATGGCTTGAGAGGGGGGACCGAGCGTCGCGATGGGTGGCTCGGATCCGGCTCAACGAGGGGGAATTTACTTCGGACCCTCAGCGTATAGCGGAGGCGTTCGCGGCCCACTACCAATCCGTTTATACGCCTGAGGCCTCCTCTACCGTGGCAGAAAATGAGCTATTCCTTCGGGACATCGTGATGCCGCGATTGACTTCCTCCGAAACAGAGGCCCTCGAGGCGGACCTGACAGACGACGAGATAACGCTGGCAATCCTGTCCCTTCGCACAGGGAAGGCGCTGGGGCCCAACGGGCTCCCGATCGAGTTCTATAAGCACAACTCCTCCCTAGTAGTCCCGCACCTGCGGGCCATGTTTAGGGATTGTCTATCTAGGGGGACCCTCCCCTGGATCAGAGGATGGCTACAATAGTGGCGATCCCGAAACCCAACAAACCGGCGCACGAGTGCTCCTCTTATCGCCCGATTTCGCTGCTCAACGCCGAGGCTAAGATCCTGGCAAAGTTGCTGGCAACACGACTGCAGCCCTACCTCTCCACCCTAATCCACCCTGACCAGTCAGGCTTTATGCCGCACCGGAACACCGCTCTAAACCTACGGCGTCTGCATAGCATTCTTGCTTGCCGCTCCACGATAGAGGAGGATGCGGCCATACTCTCGTTAGATGCTCGGATGGCGTTTGACAGGGTGGAGTGGCCTTTCCTCTTCGCCGTTCTCCGCCACATGGGGCTTGGCCCCAAGATCTGCGCGTGGATTCAGCTTCTATACACCCAGCCGCTTGCGCAGGTGGTGGTAAACGGCCGTGTCTCTGACCCCTTCCCTCTGGGGCGGGGGACAAGGCAGGGGTGCCCCCTTTCCCCTCTCCTCTTTGCCATGGCTCTCGAGCCCTTGGCGGCATGGGTGCGCCAGGATCCGGTGATCCGTGGCCTCAAATGGAGGCCAGACTGGGAGGATCGGATCTCCCTTTATGCAGACGATGTACTACTCTATCTGGCCTCGCCTGCGCGCTCTATCGCCTGTCTCCTCGACATATGTGAGTCATACGGGCGACGGTCGGGCTACGAAATCAACTGGGAGAAATCCATCTTATATATGCTCCGAGGCCCCCCGCCTCGGCCCCCGAGGGGATGCAATATTCTCGTGGCCCGGGAAGGATTCAAATATCTAGGGATATATGTTACTACAGAACGGGATAAATTTGTGGCCGAAAACCTAATGAAGCCCCTCCAACGGCTTCGTACTGATGTCAAGCACTGGCGAGCCCTGCCCCTGACCTTGCTTGGAAGGGCCTCGCTCTTTAAGATGCTCGCTCTCCCTAGATTCCTCTATGCGCTACAGAATACCCCCTTCCCGGTGGCGCCCTCTTATTTCACGGCTGTGAATGCGGAGATCACCCGTCTCCTTTGGGAGGACAGGGCACCTCAGATTGCGCTCCATAAGCTCACCAGTGGCTGGTACGACGGGGGAATAGCCCTCCCAGATATTAAAACCTACTACTGGGCCTCGCACCTCATGATCATAAATCAGTGGCTCCATGTACCAAGCGACGACCCTGCCTACCGTATGGATAGGCAACTGCTGGCTCCGGGGGGGGGGGGGTGCTAGGAGCCCTCTATAACCCTAGAAGAGGTCGTGTCCAGGCAGGGCCCGCAGCACACACCCTACAGATATGGTTTGCGGCACAGCGTGCGATGGGTTGGGCAGGTAGGACCACCCAGGCAACGCCACTATGGGACGCTAAACTGCTTGGGCTGCTGCGTACCACCAAGGGATTCCATCAGTGGGATCTAATTGGCATTTCGAGGGTAGGGGACCTTTGGCGCCGGGGGGAGGTGATCACCTTTTCCCAACTCCAGGCAGAATACGATTTGGCCAACACCGAACATTTCCGCTATTTGCAAATTCACCATGCACTTCGGACGGCGATTCCACTCGGGACTCGACTCCGAGTCATCGCCCTTGGAGGACCGGCTCCTCACTGAACATCTGATTCAAAAAGCGACGTCCCTAACATACCGGAAAATAATCAATAATCGCCCTGACCCCTTTTTGGTCCTTAAGGGGAAATGGGAGGCAGAACTTGGAGACTTTGACGATACTGACTGGCAGGCCGCGCTATCATCCCCCAGGGAGGTGGGCATATCGTCCAAATTAAGGCTAGTCCAGCTCAAAATTCTGCACCGCACATACTATACCCGTACACTTCTATTCAAATTACAGCGGACGGAATCCCCACTATGCCTCAGGAACTGTGGTCACGAAGGAACCTTCCTCCACACCCTCTGGGACTGCCCCGTCATAGCGCTTTACTGGAAGGGGGTGTTCCGTACTCTCTCCCAGGTGACCAAAATCCCCACCCTGCCTGAACCTCGGCTCTGCCTTCTTAACGTCTGGGAGCAGACCGACCACGTAAGAGTGGCCCAGCTCTGGGTGACATTGGGGCTCATGCTCGCAAAACGTAACATAGCCCAGCGATGGGGTTCCGGACAGGCACCGACCCTGGCACACTGGATCCGAGACATGGACCTTGTAATGGTGACGGAAAAAGCGGTATATGTACACAGAGGGTGCCCAAAGAAATGGTCCCAGGTGTGGGGTGGCTGGAATGTTTATAGGGGGAACATTTGCGAGCCCCCACCCGATGCACCAGAATCTGACCTCAGCGACCATGACTAGCTGCCCTGTCTCGCACATTGAGTGGGGATGGAGACTAATGTGTTTGGCCCTTTGCTTGCCTATTTATATTTGTACTGCTAGTGCTGACTTGCCAAGATGTATTCAAATCTGCTTTGTCCTAAGCCTTACACTGAAAGAGTGGTTTTTATTTTCTGTTTTGTTGAATAAACCAATAAAAAGATTTCAAAAAAAAAAAAAAAGTTAGACTTATGGGCTCGTCGCTTAACACAAAGAAATGTTGATTCTTTTCAGAACCTGAAGACATTCTTGGAATCTGCTGATGATGAATTATCGAACAAAGTCTTAGAAATTTTTATCCACCATCTCCAAGATATGCGGTGTAGTTATCGTCAGTACTTTCCACTTCCTTATGAAAGCAAAAACTGGAATAAAGATCCTTTTAATGTAGATATTGACAATTTAATGGGGCTGGCAGCATCTGAAGAAAACGGTTTGATTGAAATCTCTACAGATAGTGCACTTAAACTTCAATTCAAGGAAAAGTCTCCGAGTCTGACACATTTTTACAGATTATCCTGAATTATTGTACAAGGCACTAAGGTTTTACTTCCTTTCCCCACCACATATTTATGTGGGAAGGCTTTCTCAAATCTTATGTACCTTAAAAATAAGAACAGAAATCGTTTGCAAAATGTAGAATCTGACTTAAGTATTCAACTTATAAAACCAAACATCGAAAAGCTAGTCGCTGAGATGCAGCACCATCCTTCCCATTAAAATGTTTTTATTTTTGCATATTTTCCAATATAAAATAATAAAAGCTTTAGTAATGCAAGTATTTATTTGGAGTGTACTTGTTTGTGTATTTTTTGCGAATTACTGCTTTAACTTTTTTAAATTTAAATTGTAAAAATTGCTTGGGGGTCCCCGGCCTCCAGTAGTGATTCAGTGGGGGTCCTCTGGAGTAAAAAATTTGGGAACCACTGATTTAGATTGCAGTGAGAGCCCCATACCTTTAAACCCAGAAGCCGTTACCTTTGCACGAAAGATCGCTACAACCCTTTCTCGCTAGTATGAATCCTGCAGGGGAATTTTTTGAGCTGCTACAATGTGCTGTTTCAGCAGCCAAATAGAAGTAGCCTCTAGTGCAAACCATCACGAGATCATTTTTTTAATGACAAAAAGTAGCAGAAAGGTATATTTTAAAAAGCTACTTCTTGGTAACAATATATATAATGGATACATAATCTTCCAATAGATTCCTAACCTCATAAATACTCCTTCCTGCCTTCAGACTGATCTGGAAATCCTTTAGCCCATCAATGACTTCCCAGTGCCGCCAGGTAGCGCTTAGGGCTACAGCGGCAACTCTGCTTCTTGATGCAATGTCATTGGAGTATCTCAGACGCCAACCTGTAAGCTGATGCTACTTCTTGCTCATTTTCAATATCCCATCACGGTCCATGGAGGCAAATGTACACTGCCGCACAAGAGACAAATACAGCACATAACATGTTTTCATACCTTGGGATTTATTGGTACCGGTTACAGCTCACCAGGGATGGCTGTGATAAACATACAGGAAGAAAATGTATCCATTACAAATATAGTTACCGAAGGTAAGTAACATTTCTTCTAATGGTTATGTCTTCCCACAGATTTCTCATTTTTTGGATAAGTCCATTAGCTGTGCCTTTCAATGGGTGGGACTGAGAAGTGCTTATTAACCATGCTGCTTGTAGGTGTCAGCAAATGGAATGCCTCTCGAAAAAGCCATGTGAAGAGCCATAGCAAGGTAAAATGAGCACAAATGCCTTCTGGAGAATCTTTTATATTCAGAGGATAGCAAATCTTAATACAAAGGATGACCCAACATGAAATGGTGTAGACAGCACATGCCTGGGTTACAGCCTATGCAGAAATTGCGCTTCCTTGGTTGGATGGGCAGCACGGAAGACAGATGGAAAGTTAATAGATTAGCCCTTATGAAATGGGCTAGCCTATTTACCTCCTCAGGTAAGGATGGACAGGAACAAAGAACCAACTTATCCAGGTATAAAACTAAGCGACTGATAAAGCGCAAGGGTCTTAAGTACTCTGATCCTGCAGAAAAAAGTAATTCCTACTATCAACACAATTTTAAGAGTAATAGTATAGACGGGGAACTGTGCATTGGCGTGAATGAAGATACCATTAAGAAAGTGAAAACAGAGGTCAAATCCGACAGAGGAACAAGCAAAGCAAACCATTCAGAAAATAAGCCACAGAGGCGATGTAAACAGGGAGGGTCGGTCAGGAAAATCACAAAAGTAAACAGAACTGTAAGGGTATCCTTTAATTGTAGCCAATGACAGATCAAACAGTGAAAGGGACAATGCAAACTTCAAGGCATCGGTGAGGTGAAATGTAATACAATGAATGCCTTCCGACTCACGTCATTGCACTTTTAGTGGCAGGCTTCCTTTCCGCAAAAATAGTAAGGCAAAAGGATTCTAACTGGCACCACTCAAGAACAGTGTTTGGGGTAGAGGCATGGACCCATCCTGCTGCAAGAGCAGTCTGCTTTGAGGAGGAGGAGGGGGAAAAGCAGGTCAAATTCTGATTTGAAACACATCAGTGTACCGGATTCTTCTCACCCGGTCTGGAGTGACTAAAATCTGCTGTGGACAATCCGCCTTTACTTTCCACTGAACTTCACACAGAAGCGGGATTGGTGAAATGCAAACAGATAATCCTGAGATCAAATGAATTTATAGGCATCCTCCAGGGCACTTTCCAGAGGGAAGAATATGGCAGAAAACTGAGAACACGTCCTGTTGCATAAAATTTTATTGTAATTTTATTTACATATTTAACACAAGGGTTTAGGGTGGGGTAGTAATCTAATACTCAGGTAACTTTAATACAAGAGTATATTTTACTATTAATTATAAGTAAATAAATTAAATATAAATACAAATAAATATTAACAAATAAATATAAAAATTGTACTCTTAAAAAAATTGAGAATTTGGAGAGGGGGATGATCTGATGTAAAGAGAAAAATATAATTTATTTTTAAAATAATTTTGATAATTATTGGGTTAAAATATAGAATCAAACAGCTATTTAAAAATACACAAACTTGTAAAGCACATTTTTGATTTTTACATAGAATACAAAAAATAAACAAACATTACACAGTTTAATGATATTGTTAACATTTGTATTGAATTTATTAACATAAAACAAATAAAAATGACAACAAAAAAATTTCAACAATATTTTATAAAAATATTTATTGAATTTACTATGAATTGTAACATATAGTTTTTTATTTCTTTGTAGGTTTGAAGTCAACGGGTAAAATTGTCCTTTTTTCGTTTTTACAGAAAGACATGACGTTGACGAGTATACGTAACTTTAGTCATTCCGAGAATCCGTGCGCAATGAAGAGCTCCATGAAGGTACGGCGACTTTAATATAATATAATAGTGGTAAAGTTAATTGCAAGGCGGGAGGAGGGCGGTAGATAGAAATAGGAAATGTGTTTTGTGTAAATATAGTGAGCATTACCATAACAATTAATTCCAAAACAGGTAGAAGTAGTAGGCCCACGTCGAGTTTCTTTCGTAACAGTTTTTGTTTAATAAAATGTATTACATTATATCATTATTAATTTTATTAAACAAAAGTGTTGAGAAAGAATTTTTTTTTTTTAAGCGATGGGTTTATTTGAAAATAAGAATGCGTTGTCGCGGTTTTCAGGATAAGTCGTAGGTACTTCGAAAATGACTAAATAAAAACATTTTTGGCAATCTCTAAACCATTGCTCAAATGGTTTTGGGACTTCGAATTGTTGGGGGTTTTTTCGAGAGAGAGGATTGCGATAATAGATTTTTGGATGGCTTTTTTTTTTTTTAATACTACTAATTTTTTATGGTATTTTGGATTTGGTTTTCGAACAAGATTGGATTGCATATATGGAATTTGTTTGTGTTTTTTTGCCAAACTATTTCTTTTTCAGGATTTTTTTGGGGGCGAATTTTCTGGGTGTGCACAGTAATTTTTACAGTTTATTTTTTAACTGTAAAAATATGTTTATGCAGAACTGTGCCCTTTTTTGATAGTTTCATTTGGGTCATGGATTATGGAATATTTGGATTGGTTTTAATGACTGCAAAGGACTCTTGGTGAAAACCTGTATTGAATGCAAGTCCAAGAGGTTAAAAAAGAAGACATCTGAAGGTAAGGAAACCCGACTTTTTATTAATATTTAATTTTTTTTTTTAAATGTCAATTGAATTAGGTGGAAATTTAGTCAACCAGGCAAGTAAGGAGTTATAGGAGATCGTGTAGATTAGAAATGTAGGATGTGTGCAATATTATCTAGGTAGTCTTAAGTCACCACCAAAGAAAATTGTTGAATTGCACCCAACAGTCGCCCAAACATTTCCTTTGTTATTTTTGATATTCGTGGAACCAGTTAATGATTACAAAATTCTCATTTCTTTGAAACTTTGCCCCTTCCTCAAAATTTCCAAGAAATGATAAAAGTTAGGATGTGGTTTCCCAATTGATTTATTGAAGGAGTTGTGTCATCCCTCTATGGCATGGTTTTTGCTCCTCCCTCTAAGCAGTTCGAGCAGCAGTTCCACCACTTCACATGGAAACGTGGTTTCCTCCTGCGACCTGACCTGCATAGATGGCCAATCCATGTGTCTTCAAAATAATTTAGTTGGGGTGCCAATTTGTCTTAGTTTGCAGTAAATTATTCAGATTCAGTAATAGATCTGTAGTATTCATCTACACTGTCAGGAGGAACAAAACAATGTACTGTTATTTTTTTTTCAAATTGTAGTTTGCTATCTGATATATCCTCAACTAAGGATGTTTTTTGAATTTTTCGCCAATAAACCTGTGAAATGTGAAAAAAATATCCTTCAATTTGGGTGTACATTTTGGTCATTGCGTAAATCATTGGTAATTCAAAGTCAATTAACACTTTTCTAGGACTTTTGTTCATTGTTTTAGCTTTTATCACTGACAAAAATTCACTGTATGTTGAGGATTGTTTATCAGGGAGTAAACTGTACACTAAGGGAACAACTGTATGATTAATATAGGCATGATTAATGTATATTTGGGTGAATGGATGGGGTGTGGAATTAAACGTCCCATCCCTCATCCAAATATCACCACTCTCCAACTTAACAAGATTGCCACTGGATTCAAACTAGCCTGGCTGAGGAAGGGTGACATACCCTGAAACTGGTCCCAGGATGCTTATTTCCGGTCCAGGGAGTACCTGGCATGGCAGTTCGGTCTGGATTGTTCCCATGGGGCACAGGGTCAAGACCGATTTGCATGTGGCTGGGTCCAAACTGGGGTGGCGTAGAGGGCTAAAGAACGATGGATTTAACCCAGATCCTTTGACTGGGGGAGAATGTTTGCATTGTCAGCATTCCGTCCACCATTTGTTTGTTGTAACACATGTATTGGAGAAGAGGCTATCAGGCACACAGAACAGTAAGGGCAGAAAAATGTCCATTTTTTAAAAGTGGTGGCACTGTTGAATTAATAACAGTGTTCCCATCCGGCACTCCTTTGGGACGGTGTCCCCGAAACAACACCCTCTTTCTCAGAAATTTCAATGAATCATATAACCTTTTCCAAGTCAAATGTCTTGAAATGTATTCCTTCAACATTGTTGCATCACAATGGTTCCATCAATATGAATTGTAACAATATTCTTCTTTTCAACTACTTTACATCTATCAGCTGGTGAATGTAGAAGCTGTATGCATTACTGGGTAACCACTCCCTATGCATTTCGGGACGGAGCCCTTCATCAGGTGGAATATTTTATCTACAAAATGAAATGTGTTGTTGAGAACCAAGGTGATCTAAACCTCCACGAATAACTACTGATAGTGTGCTGATCGCGTATATATTAACCATGTGTGTGGGCCTAAAAAAAACGAACAGAAAAACTGCTCCCGTCTTTTAGTTTGCTTGCGGCGCTTGTCTGCCGCTTCAGAGAATCGGTGATGTTAAATACAGTTTACCGACATCCTGATGTGTAACTGTACAAAAGTACATGCAAAAGCCTAAGGATGCCCGTGTAGCTCAAACAGTGAAACCCCTGTGCTCTCGAAGGTTTCATTTTTTACCGTGTTCGAATAAAAAGGTGGTCTAGCGTTCTGGTGGCTCGTAAGCAGCGGTGGATGGTATCGGTGTTTGTGCCGATTTGAAATAAGTGCAAGAGGAAAAAAAAGCGGAAACGTGGGTTACGGTGGAAACTGAAAAGGGGTTGTAGTGTAGTCAGTATAATTGACGGCCATCTTAAGGTGGGTGAAGTAAAAGTAGATTGAATGTGAAAGATGGAATAATTGTAACTGTCAGTAGATTTGCTATGTTATCAAACATAGAAATTAAACATATAACAAACATAATTCATCATTAGCATGTAGTCACAGGAAACAACTATAATCCAAACGTTCATTAAGACCCTTCGGGTGGCAAGAGTCTAATCTCTTAATCCAGTACATTTCGTGTTATTATCAACACCCTCTTTCACTGGAACAATCTCCAAAACTAGAAACCTCAGTTGGCTTACGTTGTGTTTATGGGTGGAAAAACGAGCTGCCACAGGGGCTTTCTCAACTTTATTTCTTATTGTGCTTTTGTGTTCAGTCAGGCGCGTTTTTATTTTCTGCTCCGTCTTTCCTACATAGGAGGGCCCACACAGACATTTGAGTAAATAGATGAGATTTTTTGTGCCACAGGGGGCATTGGTGAATAGTTTAATGGTTGTACCCATAGTAGGATAATTTATGCCGGTGCCCCGGATAATGTTATTACAGTGACCACAGTTCAAGCATGGTACAGTTCCTTTGTATATGGTTACTTTTGAATGAGGTGTTGCCTCTAGTAGATCCTTAATGTTCCTGGAGCGTTTATACGTAAATAACTGTGTGTAATTGAAAATTCCTTTAAAATCATGTTCGTTCTTTATCATTGGCCAATTTTTCAATATAATTTTTTTCATCTGGTAGAAAATTTAGACACGAACAATAGTCTGTTGCTGGAGGTTTCTCTTTCATGTGGAATTAGTAGATCTTTCCAATTGTTGGCTTCTGCCCTTGTGATTGCCGTTTCAAGAACTGAGTTCGGATATTTCCTTTCTTTGAATTTTGTAAGTATTGTATTTGGTTGGTGGTGTAGGAGTTGGGTTGTGAGGACATTTTTTTCATCCTTAATAACTGTGAATATGGTAGGTGTCTTTTTAGGGACATAGGGTAACTACTGTTGAAATGTAAAGTCTTGACAGGTAACCAACACATCAAGAAATGCAATACTTTCTGTACTTGTTGAGTGGGTAAACTGAATGTGGTCATCTATACTGTTGATGAAATCAGTGAATTCTCTTATTTCCTCAGGAGGGCCTTTCCAGATCAGGAAAATGTTGTCTATGTAGCGCCAATATTTGAGAATTTTGTCGTCACCTGGGATTGGTCAAGATGTTGTCTAGTTCCAGGCGGTACATGAACAGGTTTGCGTAGCTGGGAGCTGCGCAATTGCCCATAGAAGTACCTGCCAATTGTAGAAAGAACTCGCCGTTCCATTCAAAGTAACTGTGGTACAGGGTGTATTGAAGCAGTTCTAATAAAAATATTTTTAGGTCTTGTTTGATGTCATGGTTGATTAAAAATGATTCTATGGCTTCTATCCCTCTATTGTGGGGAATGGATGTGTAAAGTGCACATACGTCTATGGTGCACAGGGTGATTGCTGTGTCTGGGTCCAAGGATGTGTCGTTAAGTTTATTAAAAAAAAAAAAAAACGGTAGTGTCGCGTAAATAGGTCGTCATCCGTTTAACGATTGGTTGGAGATGCCTGTCTAGGTACTTGCCAGTGGATTTCTTAGTTGAAACAATTGGACGGAAAGGAGGTTTGTGTAAGTTCTTGTGGATTTTTAGTAGCATATGTAGAGAGGGGCTATTGGGATGTTCCTGTATCAGATATTTTTTGTCTTTTTCAGGGATGACATCATTTTCGTATGCTTTGTCTTTGATGATTTTCAAGGTTTTTACTAACTCTTCTGTTGGATTTGAAGGTAATTTCATGTATAGGTCTGTGTTATGAACGTGGTCTTTGACACTTTGATAATAAAACACGGAGTCCATTACTACAAGAGCGCCGCCCTTGTCTGCTCTACAACATCTAATGTCTTTATTGTTGATGATTTGGCTGATAGCTTATTTTTACTGTGGGCCTTAGCAAAAATTACTTTGCCGTCCTCTTCCTGACAACTTTGTGCAAGAGTCACATGTGGCGGTATCGAGATCTAAAACAAGACACCACATATAGACATCAAGGGGGTCCAAAAGAAACATCCTCTTGCAGCTTCTTTATGAAAGACCCGAGGCCTGGTACAAAGATATTTTGATTAGTCACTGTCCTAAGCTCACACAATTGCCTAAGATCTTTGGGCTTCGTCGAACAGGCACCTAAAAACAGTAACTGAGGTCAGCACACAGTTGGGTGCCTAACAATCTGCAGTGATGTCATAATGTCAAGAAGTGAACTTGCAGCTGGAGTCACATAGAACCTCCTAGTGGCGCTACAGTAATTTATTGGAAAAAATACCACCAGATCAGTCTGAAGCCTAGAATGAGCATTCTTAAAGTGTGAAGGTGAGGAATCTACTGGAAGGTGTAGTGCATCAGAAGGAAGAGAATCGGACTCTTAAAATGAAACTTGTATATATATTATTTTTTACGAAAAGGGTGGAGGAATAAAAGTACAATATAAAACCAAATATAGATTCATGTTACAAATAAACATACCTGCACGATGGAGAATCAATGGAGTATCTGTATTATTCAGCTTCTGAACTATTTCCATGCAGAACTGGAAAATAAAATACAAATGCTAGAGTAATAAACACATTGCCAGTTTTACCAAAATATATAAGGAATGAAAGCCTGGTGCATGGATAATATTACCAAAATACCTGATCAGTTTAAAACAGTGTAAATGTTAACCTTTACAAAGTGATATGCTCAAGGTAGCCATGTGCAAGTATCGGTTCATGGTGGTATATTGTATGTAATTAACAACCCTCCATCAACAAACGCAAACAAATTGTGCCAAGTCTATGGTCACTTCCAACAATATGCTCTACCTTTGGCTGTCCTAAAATTGTAGGTTCTCTTGTTCAATTCTATTCAATGGGGCGGCTTGATGCTATTACATTTAGAAGTGTGCTCCCAAATTATCCCAAGTCCTGCAAGCCTTCCTGTCCAAAGGAGTTGGTGCTGCTGGAGCACCTCTTGTGCTTGTGGTGAGAGAAACCAAAGAAGGGTGGTTTCTATTTTTGGGACTGCCAACAATATAGTGTTTAATGCCATAATGGGCAAATAATTTGTACCACTTGCTCAAAATCTTAATATGAATAATTTCAGGTATGTATCCAACAAGATATACGTTTCTGCATAATAGCTGTGCTATAGAGATGAGCTTGAGGTGCTCCTTTGCCCCATAATCCACGAGGAGAGGTACCCAAAAGTAAGACATAGCAGTATGCAGACTGTCAGCAATGGAGAAGTGATGTGACAGGCGAGGCTCTGGGAGCCCTTTCCTACCAAACATGCTTTTCTGGTTTTGGGATGCACCACACATCTCAGATGGGTGTGCCCAACGTCAAGATTTGTGCATCCGCACAGGGAACTTTTGCTCGCAAGACTCTTGTGCTGCCAATGGAACGTAAAGCCTCACACACACGTGTAGTTCGAATTAAACCAATGTTGTGACAGTCTACTTCTGCTCATGCATGTGGGAAATGGAAAACTGAAGTGATTCAGCCAAGAGTCATAAATGAAAGGCACACCATTAATGAAGCTTGCAACTGATGGTTTACACACCATTACAATACACGCTTTGACCGCTCAAAGATTTCCACTGAAGATGGTCTTAAACTCTTTTACTTCAGTCCCCATATTACCTCACCTGACTTCAACAAAAAACTACAATACGAACAGCATTAGTAGTTTTGCATAACAACTGAGGGCTCTGATGTGAGGTATGCACGAAAGAAAGCTGGATCGGCTGTGTCCCAGAGGCCTGTATAGTCCATGATCAATGCCGATTTACCTTTCTGCCATAACCATTCATGTCAACTTGAATGAATGTTCCATAGTGTTCCTTTCCATCTCAGCTCACTAGGATCCTATATACGGCTACCTTTGTCACTAGTGCAACATCTAAATACACCTCTTCAGAAGGTTTTGTGGCATTTGATTCTCCTTGTTCACATTCTATAACAATCCTTGAGCGATTAGCATCAATAGACTATGAAATCATAGGAAAGAACAGAGCTAATAATGGAATATTGAAGTAGGGTGCCATGACCCATCAGAAAAATACCACAGGTAGAAAAATGAATTACCCAAAGTTTACCTCTTTTTAAATCAGTGAAAAAACGCACACAATCCGACCAATAAATCCTTCACTGAAGGTTTTCAATAATTATCTAAAAGAACAATTATCCAACTAACTAGAGGACTATAGCATCAACTGGAACAATCCTTCTGGCTCTTACACAAGAGTGTTAACGTAACACAATTCAACCTTCCTTAAGCATCTCTGGCTCTCATACACATGAAAGTAAAACTACCGACTGTCATACATGACTCAACCTCTGACCAATGTCAAACTAGTATTGAGGTTTAGGGAATGATCGCCTTCTGATTCCCATTTCCATTCATATCACTGCTTATTCAAGGTTTTTTTTTTTATAAAAGATTCCTCAAACAAGATTCTGAGACAGAGTGGTCATAAACAACAGAAAACATAACTTATGGCTTCTGATTTTTCCAGTGACATGAATAGATTAATAACCACCCATGAGACTGCAGTCTCATAGGAAATGGACTCCATGTTGTAGATCGAAGACCTTTACTAACAAATGTAAAGCACACTTACTGGCGGGAGACGCAGCGTTGCACCGGGGAAACAGCGGAGCCAGCCTGATTCGGACTGCATGCCCCACAAGCCCGTGAGCCTTGCCCTACTGCTGTGACACCGCCCCCTGTGACCGGGGATCTATTTCATCTACCTCGTGCCCCCCGCTTCGCGGGAGACGCAGCGTTGCACCGGGGAAACAGCGGAGCCAGCCTGATTCGGACTGCATGCCCCACAAGTCCGTGAGCCTTGCCCTACTGCTGTGACACCGCCCCCTGTGACCGGGGATCTATTTCATCTACCTCGCGCCTCCCGCTTCGCGGGAGACGCAGCGTTGCACCGGGGAAACAGCGGAGCCAGCCTGATTCGGACTGCATGCCCCACAAGCCCGTGAGCCTTGCCCTACTGCTGTGACACCGCCCCCTGTGACCGGGGATCTATTTCATCTACCTCGCGCCTCCCGCTTCGCGGGACGCGCGCGGGCGTGCGCCGGGCTAAGCCCGGGCAAAGGGCGGGCCGTCTGTGGCCGTCAGGGGCCGGAGTAGGCCGGGCTGGGCCACCCCCCTTGGCTGTATTCTGCAACCCCTCTGAGGAGCGGCTCTCCAACATAAGGTGATTCAATACTCTGTGTGGTGCTCGCTTGCTGGTGTGCTCCTCTGACATTTCTAACGCTGCTGACACTGCTTCCTGAATGGGCAAGAGAAAGCTAGCTGAGAGCTCTGGGGGAACAGGGGGTAATGGTTCTTTGCCTAAAGTCCGGAAAATCAGGAAGCCGCGACGTGCTGGCAAACAGCCCGATCCGGAGGGGACTTTGTCACGTATTGGTGTCCTAGTGGGGGAGTGCGAGGCCATCCTGGGTTCCGACCAGTCACCGGCGGATGATGGCCTGGTCACTGTTCTATCTTCTGCTGACTCTGGACATGTTAACTCTATGCCAGCACCTATTGTGCCGGAAAAGTTCCGTTGTAAGCCTACTGCAAGAGTTGCTAAGGGGGTTAGTAAAGCGGATGTGCTCGAGGGTTCGATTGTTGGGGACGATACTCTATTGTGTGATTCAGTTGATACACAGAGCAGTGTTCCTGCTGTTCCTTGCTTTAACAGGTTTTCTCCTTTGATGAACGAACAGGTTGTCGCCAGTGGGGTCCCATGTGAACCTTTGCCGCATTCCCCTGCAATCCCCTTAGGTAATTGTATCGACTCATCTGTTAACCCCTTATTAGACCTTATAAAAACGGTTAACCTGTTGAGAGATGAAGTCAGCGCATTGAACTTAGTGATAGAGTCTCTGACTAGCAAAGCAGGGTTGTGTTCTGTTGTCCCACACCCTGCCCCTATTTTACCTAACCCCTCTCCTGCTCCAGATAATCCCTTAGGAACTCAGGCTGATAGGTCAGGCCTTCTTAATCCTCGCCCTAAGGGTTATGCCACTTATAGTAATGTAGTCAAGGCCGATACGAACCACATTTTGGTTCGTTCACCTGATAACACCAAATGTTCTTTGCAGGACAGAACAAGTCGTCCAAAGAGGCTGGGTGTGAGAAGTGACCATGACACCTTTGACCAGGGGACTCGGGTGGGTCGGGGTGATCGTAATGTCCCACCCAAGGGCTACGCCGTAGATTGCTCCAACATAATTTACATGCCCAATGTCCCCAAATTGCCACCTAACGGCGGCGCCGAGTCCCCTGAGTCGCTGACCAACAAGGCAATCCATTGGTTGAGACATGTGAGGGGCTGTCGTTCAGTTATTAGGGAGGATATCTCCAGAGCTACTAGATTTTCTTCATTCAGGGCTTCTGTTGTTTGCATTGAACTAACTCTTAAAAGCAATTACCTTGCTGAAAATCTTCTAGCTCTTGAGTTTAGAACTTGTCCCCCAGAAGGTTCTTCCATCCAACTGCGAAGCTATCTCTCGCATGATCTAGGGGGGTCGAAGCGAGGCCTATGTAGCGATAGGGTCATAGATGGTTCATCCCTGGATATCAATGACTGACTACACAGTGAGGGGGGTGGTGGCTTTTGGGACAGGGGCGAGAGGGTGAGGGTCACTGAGCACCAGGAGTCTATTATGGCTGACCCTTGCATTGACCCCTGTCCTATACCCGCCCACCAAGTGGTTACAACTTTGAGTAGCAGTCATTCTGTCTCTGTTCCGGAATCTTGTCAGGGGTTTGATCAACCCCGCTAGTAGCCCTTTAGCAGATTCGCAACTCACTATTCCTGATATTGCCGGTCTTCCTTTGGCTGGTGGCTCTCTTTGTTCTTGGAATATTGCTGGTTTGAATTCCAAGCTAGCTATTTCTGATTGGGTAGCTTTTATTAACTCAATGGACATTTGTATATTCCAGGAGACTTGGCTTCTTGAACCACGCTTTTGTATGGGCTACTTAAATTTTCACATCCCGGCAACCAAGGGATCCCACGGGCGTCCATCAGGGGGTTTAACTATCTGGTTAAGAAGCGAACTGTGTTTGACCACTAAGCTTCTCCACACGGGAAGTAGTGATATCCAACTGTTGAGGTTAGATCTTGGATTATTGGGTATAATCGACATATATAATGTGTACGCAAGGGGCTCTAGAGGTGCAAAATCTTCGGTCATTGATGACTTACTTCGCCTGTTTGATCTTTATTCAGCTGACACCTTCGTTATCGTTGCAGGTGACTTTAACGTATCATTCGAACCTCTTGTTGATAATAAGTGGGACCTACAGGATAGTGAAGAGTTATGTTGGGGTATCCCCCCCCTGGAGTTGTCCCCTATATCAAGATGCTCAGAAGTCGTCATTCAGATTAATTCCCTTTGCATGGAAAGGGGCCTGAGGGCTCTGAATGGTGGGATGCCGAGCGATCGCGAGGGTGCATGCACATTTAATAATGGGCTGAGCAGGAGTCGAATTGATTACATTTTGGCTGATATGAAATTATGGCACTCCCTCGTTGATATGGAAATAGTGTCCCTTCCAGAGAGTGATCATAATCTCCTCTGTTTATCACATAAATGGTGGAAGGTGGTCCTGTTGAGGCCAGGGAATCGCCCCCTCCCGCGGTGGTGCCATCCAACGACATGCGTCGTTTGAGATGGTCCGGACTTATGGGGAACCCTACCACCTTATCAAAGATCATAGAGGAGGTGGATGGTTCCATCATTGCTATCGAGTCAGTTTTAGCCACTGAGGGGAACCTGAGGGATGTAACATCAGCGCATGATAGTTTATTTGCAAAATTGAAATCTTATTTCTTCACAAAAGTGAGACCAGGACCAAGAGGCGCCAACCAACAAGCCTCTTGGTATAATAAAGAATGCAGGGAGGCAAGGCTATCGCTTGGGTCTGCCCTGAAGGGTGGCGATGTAAGCCTGGTACGACACAGGAGAATCGTCTACAAGAGCTGTGTCGCTAAAGCTAAACGCCAATGGGATGGCAAAAAGTGGGAGGATCTCCTTGAAGCAAGCCTTCGGAATGATAGTAAATTATTCTGGAGCATTGTAAAGTGGGGTTCTGGTGCACAGTCTGAGTGTCCCCAAAATAATGTTTCGCATGAGAAGTGGGTGGACTATTTCAAACCGCAGTATGCTTCCCCTACCAATCCTTTTGATAGCTATGGGTCCCCCCAGTTGTTTAATCCAGATGATAATTTTTCTATTTCTGAGGTGGATCTGGCACTGGTGGGAGTGGCATCTGGTAAGGCTCCCGGCCCGGACGGTGTTCCTGCGGATGTCTTTCTGTATGACAAGCTAAAATGGGGGAGGTATATACAGCTGATTGCTAACGCGATGGCACATGGCGCTCCTATTCCAAGCTCTTGGAAAGCCGCGGAAATAATTCCGGTGTACAAAAAGGGAGACCGTTCGCTTCCTGAGAACTATCGGCCTATCAGTTTGATTGACGCTATCCAGAAGATCACTGGTAGGCTGATTTTAAATCGTGTCCATCTCTGGATTGCGTCAAATAATATTTTATCCCCATTTCAAGCCGGATTCCGCCAGCACATTAGCACTGTTGACCAAGTCTTCCGTTTTATCCTTCTTTATTGGAAGACTGTGGTGTTGGGTAAGGGAAATTTGTATGCAGTGTTCGTGGACCTAAGGGCCGCCTTTGATTTAGTCCCTCGTTCAAAACTGTGGCAGACCCTAAAAGATTTGGGGCTTCATGGCGGATTGTTGTCCCTAATCCAGAGGCTTCATGCAGATAATTTGGCTAGAATCAGATGGGGTGGCCAGGGCATGTTGACTGAGGATTTTCCGGTCCAGAGAGGTGTCAGGCAAGGCTGTGCAATGGCCCCCACTTAATTTTCCCTATATATTAATGACATAGCGGATCGACTTTTGGAAGCTCACGTTGACGCTCCCGTTCTTGGCAACACTAAGGTCCCAATTTTAATGTTCGCTGACGACACGCTTCTAATTGCCAAGACACCTGGCGGTCTTCAGCGTTCATTAAATATTTTTGAGTCCTTTTGTGTTGATCGTGGCCTGGAGGTCAATATTAAAAAAACTAAGCTTATGACGTTCAGGCCACACAAATCTTTTAGAAATCAATTTGTTTTGTTCAACAATCCACTAGAACAAGTGCAGGCTTGGAGTTAATATCCAAAATAACTTTGCATGGAAGTTACAGAGAGATCTGACTACTCTAAAACATAGGCAGCTAGCTGGTGTATTAGCAGCTGAATTTAAAAAGTCTCCTTCGAAGCCCATTAGACCTGTGTTACAGGTCTATAGTGCCAAAGCAGTGAGCTCGGCTCTTTATGGTGCAGAACTGTGGGGGTACGAGAACCTGTCTTCCTTAACCATCTCGGAAAACAAGTTCTTGCGCAGTATCACCTCTCTCCCGCAGAGCACACCTTTAGTCCCCTTAAGGTATGACCTTGGGAAGAACTCCATAGCTGATGTAGCCAGGCTTCGACCCATCCTTTATTGGCGTCGCCTATGGACCACTCCGGCGTTGGCAGGGTATGCAGAGGGTTTTCTTGATATATTGTCGATGGTGGGCTCCCGGAAGATTGCTTGGCTTAATGAAACTAGAAAATCCCTTGAGGCTTTGGGGTTGAGCGATCTTTGGGAGAACCCTACGGTAGCTATTTTTCCATCTAAAGCTCTCTTGAAGGAGAAATACTGGGAGCTGATAAACACAAAGGTACTCTCTGCCACTAAACCCCTCTCGCTTTCGGACGAATTCATGAACATCAAATTTGTCCCTAGGCTAGAACACTTTTGGGATCTTGTAACCAAAGTTCTTGATAGGAAATTATTTTTCCAGATGCGGGTGGGAGCGTTGCCCTTAAATTCATTTGTAGCCCAGTGGGAACCCCAGAAAAGTAATTTATGTTCCTTTTGCAAATCCCAGGTGGAAACATTAGTGCACATGGTTTTTGTATGCCCTGCTTATTTGGCCCCGAGGCGTGTGTGGTTGAAACCCGTTTGCCAACTATTGGGTACTAGACAGAGTGTTGAAGCAGGAAGGCTCCTTCGCACCTGCACTGACCCAGTAATTGTCGTGGCGGTTGCCAAATTTCTGGGGTGGGCATGGATTATAAGAACTAAGAGTAACAGATAGTAAAGTCAGACATCCGGTATGTTATACCCAATGATCTTTTTACCATATGCTCTTTTAAAACTTGTAAATATTTTAAGCAGTTTCGCTTTTACACTGTTTCTTGTTAAATTATTACCTGTACTTGTTTTGTCTCGCTTTTAGGACTTTTGTCGAATAAAGCTGTTTGGATTGATTGGAACACACTGTTCTCTGATAAACTCTTACAAGCAAGAGAAGAACTTTGAGAGCTCGAGATGGACATGAGCTATAAAAAAGGAAGCCTGATCTCTAGCAAAACTTAAAAATACTAGAAAATGCAAAAATGACACCCTAACCAATACAGTGGAAAACACACATCGTAAATTCAGTACCTCACTAAAAAACACCTGAAACCTATTTAAATGTGTGAAATCTAATTCTTCACATTCATCCATAATTCTTACATCCATAAACCATTAACTTCCTAGAGTTCTTTTTCAGCATGATTCTTCTAACTAGGAACTCTATACCGACCAAAATTGTTGCAGTTCCAGTCACATGCTATTCTCCTACCATCAATTTCTCACCAATCTCAGCTGGCAACCTAACAAACACAATGTGAAAATTAAAGTTGACCTCTGCCAAGGATAATGCAATTATCATCCAATGTTTTTAACAAAAATATGAATTTTTTCTCTTCAATCAGTCATGTAAATGTAGTGAAATCTTCATAAAAGGAAGTACTGTTTCCAGACATTCTAAATATCGATCAAATTACATCAATTTATAAAAATATCATCAAGCATATACGAACAGTTATTCAAACTGTCTTTCTGAGACTAACCTTCGCTGGCTAGGAAATGTTTTTGAAAATATGCAGCTGTTCAAACACTCAGGAAAAAACAATCTAGTTTCAATCTGAGAAGCGACTGCAGCACAGAGGAACAAATTACTTCCCTTCAGTAACACCTTTTCTGGTCGAGACTATTTAACGGCAGATTCCACACCACCTGAATTTCCTCAGGCACCAGACTGGATCCGGAAACATTTAATCAATTACCTGTGCTACCTTCGTGTCAAGACCTTCAATCAATCAATCAATCATATAACTTGTAAAGCGCACTACATACCCGGGCGGGTTTCAAGGCGCTGGGGGGGGGAGGAGCTGTTACTGGTCGAAGAGCCATGTCTTGAGTTGCCTCCTGAAGGTCAGCAGATCGTCGGTTTGACGTAGGTGGAGGGGGAGGGTGTTTCAGGTCTTGGTGGCGCGATGGGAGAAGGATCTGCCTCCGGAAGTAGTTCTCCGGATGCGTGGGACCGTGGCTAGGGCGTGGTCAGCGGAGCGGAGTTGTCTGTTGGGTACGTAGAAAGAGAGTCGGCGTAGAGGGCGTTTCCGTAGTCGAGCCTGCTGCTGACCAGGGCCTGGGTGACTGTTTTCCTCGTGTTTGTCGGGATCCATCTGAAGATCTTGCGGAGCATGCGGAGGGTGTTGAAACAGGTGGAGCCTTCTTACTATCTCGAGGGATGAGGCATCGCATAGAAAGATGGCAAGGTGATGGTTTGCCCTACGTGGAAGGGCATGACTACCTTAGGACAGGAATGCCACTTTTGTATGGCGGACAAATTTGTCCAGGAAGATGTATACAGTGTAACTACAGACAAAGCCTGGAGTTTGCTCAATCACCTAGCCTACGTTATGTCGATGAGAAATGCCATCTTAATAGTTAAAAGGTGAAAAGGGCAACAGTGCATGGGTTCGAAGGGAGTGCACTTCAGATAATCAAATTAAGTTACCACTGCAGCATTAGAATTGGTGTTGGAGGGAATATAGTGGTCCACCCATTCAAAAAGGACATCACAACAGGTGATTTGAAGAGAGAGTAGGTTGATCTGATAAACGTAGAAATGCTGAAACTGCCAGTAAATAACCTGCAAGTGTGGTCCCTAGTATAGGGTACTAAGGTACAGAGGGCATAGGTACACCAGGGATCTCCCATGGGCTGCAACATGTATTATGTCACTCATGAGAGACCACTCAGACTGGGACTACAGGTCTTCAATTGCAGCCTGTGTGAGCTGGTGCTAGCACCACTTATGACAGATACAAGTTTCCTTATACTGTCTTGGAGAGGGCCTGTAAAGTATAGAAAGTCCCTAATGGGCAGTGGGCAGCTATCATGCGACTCATTTGATGGCAAAGGTAGACACAAACTCCTCACTGTCAAGAAGGAAGATGCTCACAACTACACAGTCTTGAAGAGTGCCTTCATAGATGGGGTTGGTCTGACCACTGAACAGTACAGGGTTAAATTCAGGGACACAGAGAAGGCACACAGCCAAGATTGGGTTGGGTTTGTAGACAGTGCTATTAAGGCTCTGGAAGGCATGATTCTTGGAAGTAATATGCATGATTATGAAGGATTGTACACATTATGGATGAAGGGGCACATCCTTAACTGTCCAAATCAGCAGCTGCACCAGTACCTGATGGACTCTGATCTGACCTCTCCCCATGAATTGAGAAAGAAGCCAGACAAATGAGTCCGCATCAGGGTAAACTAGAAAAACTATGGTGGTGGAGGTGAACAAAAGAAGCAAGATTCTTCTAAGGCCCAAGGGAAAGGGTGCAAACACGGGTAAAGAGAAAAAGGGAGTCTTCACAAGGTCCCCAAAAATCTTCCTCTGGGGGAGGGTCCCAAAACTCTTCTTCCTCTGACAAGGTCTTGGTGTTACCTGTGTAGGGAGAAAGGCGACAGAGCAAGGGATACCAATTGCTCCAAAGCTAATGCCAAAGAGGCTACTACTACTGCCCCTAAGGCAACTAGCATCCCTAGCACCAGTACAAGTAGTAGTGCCCCCGAGGGATTAGTGGGGTTATCCTTGGGTTCTGAAGTAGGTTCCCGCCTAGTCAGAACTGTACTTGTCTGAGACTGTGGCATGGAACTTAACACTTTACATTTAAGTCCCACTAACATGGGCAAGAACAGACAACAGCCACTGATTAATGGTCAGGAATCTGTGGCATACAGGGGCCAGTGTCACAATGGTGACAGAAACCTGTGTCTCCTGACCAAATCATACTTGGTCAAACTTTACCAAGTGACAAATGAAAGCAAAGTCAGGACTGATCATTCCTTGGCAGTTGTAAATCTCAGCTGGGAGGGATAACTGGCCCTAAAAGAGTTGTGGTTTTCCCAGACCTACCCGTGGAAGGTCTGTTGGGGATAGATTTAGAAACTTCAGCCTGGTCTGAAGTGGAGTTAAGGACACATGCAGAGATGAAGGGAATCTGCCAGTGCATTATCTGTGACTAGGGCTCAAGCCAAACAGTAAGGCACTAAGGGAGCCCTGAATCATGAAAATATTGACCTGCTTGCTCCTAAAACAAGGTGCGGGAAGGGTAAGAAATTCTCCTCCTCCCACACTCCTAGTGAGGTTCAGTCTCCAGAGGGAGATGATCCTAGCTCCTGTGAAGGAACTGTCCTAGAGGAACTTGGGCCAGACACAGCAGAGTTCTTGGGAGCAGGGGTCCGTCCAGGGAAGACTTAAGTTTGGAGCAGAAACCTGCCCCTCTCTTGAACAGCTCAGACAGGGAACTGCTGCTGAGGAGGCAAGGAATGTCAGTGGGTCCCACAGGATCTTTTGGGAAGACAGGCTTCTGTCTTCTGAGTAGAGAACCCAAGCCGGTGCCACCAGGAGTTTGGTTATACCTCAGAAGAGATGGGATTTTCTTCTGTCCCTAGCACAAGACATTCCCTTTGCAGGACATCTTGAGCAAAACAGGACACCTTGTACAAAACCCAGAGTCGATTATTCAGGCTTTGTAAGTGCGGTCAGCCATTTTGATAGATATGGTGCCCATACGTCACTGCACAATGGCTAACTATATAGGGGCTTTGCCGAACCTGGGCATGTTTGGTATAAAACATGTTAGAATTATAACCCAACCCAGTTACTGGAGTTGAAGATACGATTCCATGCACTGGGGGGCTCCTTCGGGAAGCTCCCAGTACTCCCGGTAACAGCATATCAGGGTCTGCTAGCAAGCTAGCGCTGCTGCTGACCACGGAAACGATTCTGCCCTCCAGCGGCTGAGCTGGGCTCGAGCAGCATAAGGTAGAACAATAGCTTTCTTGTCACAGGGAGGTGTGACCACATCCCAGACAGGCCTTAGTTTATTCGGCGGGGGCATCGCGCTTGCCAGCGCCAAACTGCTTGGAAGGGCACATTTGGTGCCATCCTTGCATACTCCAGTCTGAGCCAGTTCAGGGAGCCCTTGGCTCTCGCTCTGGCATGAAACTGGACAAAGGACATGAGAGTATCTTTCCCTCTGTCCAGCCCCTCCTCTGGGAGGAACCCTTGAGCTGCCCTAACCCCTTTCCTCAGGTATAAAAGGGCTTACCTGTGGGTGGGTCCTCAGATTGGTCATGGAACAAGACTCAATCCTGAAGCCACGTCACTCTTCAACCGTCTGGACACTTAGACTGCATCAAGGAAGACTCCTGCTTCTCCTGATCTCGCTGTTCTAAAAGTACTCGTCTTCTGTGTCTGTGCTTACTGGATCTTCAACATACCTGTGGGCATCAAGGACACCAGAAGTAATCTCTCTTGGAGTGAAGGAGTCACTCCCCTAAACCTGCAGGCACAGTAATAAAGCTGACAGGTCGGCTGCTCCTGATGTCCAACAGAATGTTAAAGGCTCAGCAACATAGGTGGTGGTTTTGAAACTCCCTCGAGGCCTGACTCGACCCCTCTGCAATTTTGAGGCCAGTATCCCTTGTCAGAACCATTTGTACCGAAACCCTGTGCACAGCGTCTACTTGCTGTTGGCAAGGCTTGTTGGCTCTGCAATCCACAGATTTTCGGGCTACAAGAAGCTCCAGCCTCCAGCAATTCTTCCTGCCAAGATCTTTGTCCTCACCGCATCCTCTGCACCATGGGCCTTCATCTTTGGCGAGCTGCTCGAGGTCCACTGGCGAATTCCGTCTCTTTGGCCCGTGGGTCCTCAAGGGTCTTCTCTTGCTTCAGTGGGCTTCCCTGCTTACTCGGGCCTGCTGTGACACTCCTGCACTTGATTAGTCCCTTGCAGCTTGCTGGTCCCAAATGTGCTCCTAGTCCTTGTTTTCCACATCTGTTCCTGCTGCCAAGGCTTGTTGGTGCTCCAGCTGGACAGCTCTTTAACGGCTCTTGGTTTTCCTCAACAAGTCTGGCCCCCACAGCTGCAGTGACATGGTCACCGTCATCACATCTGCATTTTCCATCATCGGTGGTCATTGCTCTTCCGTGCCTCCTGGTCAGCTCCGAGTGGCATACACTCTGTCCCCTCAGCTTCCAGGTTCTCCTCTTCAAGAATCCATCCTTGGATTCCACCAGACTCTTGCACAGTCTTCACCAGTGGCATCTTTTCTGAAGTTTTCCTTGTGGTCTACAGCAGATTCAGATGTCACTTCACACCTATGCACCCAGCTTCCCCGCTGTAGGTATCCTGGTTCCTGGGATCTCCAACGGGTATGGTAACTCTCCAACCGTCTGTCTTCCATGAGGTTTCTTCAGGGTCAACTGGGAAGTGTCGTTCTTTAAAACTGCAACCAAGACTTTGCCATTGACTTGTACTGTGTACACAGCTGTGTTTCCACTTTGAACACAGCCTCAGTAGGGTTCCTAGGTACTTACCTTGGGTGGTTCCTTCTGTCCACAGCTCTTCTGGACAGTGGCGTAGCTAGAGCTTCTGGCGCCCGGGGCTATCCCTCAGCTTGCCGCCCATGGCAGGTAGGAAGAGAGGGGGGGGCTGCTGCTGAAAAAGGACATGCAAAAATATAAAAATATACATCGTATTTTTTTTTATAATATCCGCTGAAATAAATTTCTAGTTTGCGTTGGATCAGTACAAAAAAAGAACACCCTAACTCCTGATTTCTATTTTTTTTTAAACAAATTTACAACATGAACAAAACTTGAATCTAATGTAAGTACCATCCTGTCCTCAAAATCACTGAAAGTAGAATTCCATACTTATGTCATCAATTATTCAATGACAGATAAAAAAAGGAAATCTGGAGGTTCAACAACCTCCGGATGTGCTCCCGTGCTCAGCATTTAGTGCCAGGAAAGCTGTATGAGGAGGAATGGGCTCAGATTGGCCAATTTTGAGTTGCACTTGCAGGTTGCTCTCCAATGAGGGGCTCTTCAGCTATGCCCAACAAAACATTCTGTTTGTGGCCTCCGGCTGTTTCGGCTGTCACGATTGGCTGTCGAGTGGCTAATTTGGTTGGTCTTTTCTGTCCGTGTCTATCCCACAACTGGTGGAACATAACTGGAATTTAAACATCTTTGAGGTGACCTGCCGCACCCCGATGACAACTGCATAGCTGGGGGTGCTGATATTGTCTGCATTGAAGATTGTCAGCCTGCCTTTTCTTTTGTCTCTGGCAGGCAGAACTGTGTATATTTTATGAGCTTATCACATATCATGGCCACCCCCAAGCACTGACGATCCACATATAGTTTCATTAAAGCTGCCTGTAGCTTTCCATCGCTTAAATATCAGGTATTGTTTTTGATCTTTCAGGGAAAACTTAAACTCACGCCGGCACTACTGGATTTATTCAACAAGGATTTCAATGGAATAAGCAATCACCAGACATATGCAAAAGTCAAAACCAAGATGTTTCTATATAGCATTTTCCTAAATAGCAGAAAAATAACATTTCCAAATAGCCGAAAAAGTAAATCAGTAAAGAAACATTTTTCACAGGCAGCTGGATAAAACGGTGCAATGAGTGAGGAGATAAGTGACTTCAAGTGTAATCTTAAGATGCTGGTAAACAAATGCTGTCTGATTAAAGTGTTACTCTGGAAGGACCATTGAAAATGTTCTCCTTAACATGAATGCTATTTGCTGCCTGGGGAAAATGTGGTGTCACAGAGTTTCTTTCTTATAGCACACAGTGTAAGAGTACCATAAGATCGCAATTGCTAATTGTTTACTCCGCTTGTTACATATTATAGATGGGCCTATGTAGTTGCAATCTTTAGCCTCGACCCTTACTTGGTAAATGTAGCCTGAGTGTATATTTTTAGGTAGACTGTTACTCCTACTGCGGAAAGAGAACCCCGTGAAAGTTGTGCCAAAGCACCCGCTCGCAAGCGGGGCCATAACGAGGAGTGGGGAAGCAGCCCTGTGGCGCGTGTGGTGCGTCACTGCTGCGTTTTTGGCGAGGGGACTGGCCAAAAACTATGCCCAGGGCCGTCATTGGTAGCGCTTTCTCGCTACAAGATTGACGGCATTGGGACCCACAACAAACGCGGTACGTCGCGTACTTCAGTTCACACGTAACTGTACGTCATGTGTGCATTTGCTTCGGGCTCGCGTGGGTGTACTGTGTACATGACATCACTCACTGTAGGGGCGGCGGCCAGCTTTAGAATTTATTTGGGGACAGTGACAGTCAGTGAGTGTCCCCAAATAAATGATAAAGGCCGCCGCCACGGGCCACCAGTGTCGCGCGCCCGCCACCCTCAAACTAGTGTCGCCTGGGGCGGACCGCCCCCACCTAGCTACCCCAGTGCTTCTGGATCTCCACATGACCGGGCAAGTCAAGATGCAGTCTCCTGGGATGGATCGTCCTGGTAGACAGGGGGAGGGGGGGATGGGTGGGGGGTGTTTCCCTCAAGAGTTGATGGCATATGGTAAAACTGACAAAGGTCAAGTCAACAGTAATATCGAATCGTAATAGCCTACTTTACGGTATTAATCTTTGAGTTAGTGAAATATCCCCACAGCACTATAGGTAACTTCTACGCCACCCCAGTTCAGACATGGCCATATGCAAATCAGTCTTGACCCTGTGCCTCATGGGAACAGTCCAGCCCGAACTGCCAAGCCATGTCTTCCCTGGACCGGAATCAAGCATCCTAGGACCGGTTTCTGGCTATCAGCCGTCATCAGCCAGGATAGCTTGACTCCAGTGGCGTAGTGAGCACGGGTCCCACGTCTGGGAATACCCATCCCACTTAGGGCGAAAAGCGTTACAACAAACAAATGATGGACGGAATGCTGACAATGCAGACATTCTCCCCCAGTCAAGAGATCTGGGTTAAATCCATCGTTCTTTTGCCCACTACGCCACCCCAGTTCAGACATGGCCATATGCAAATCAGTCTTGACCCTGTGCCTCATGGGAACAGTCCAGCCCGAACTGCCAAGCCATGTCTTCCCTGGACCGGAATCAAGCATCCTAGGACCGGTTTCTGGCTATCAGCCGTCATCAGCCAGGATAGCTTGACTCCAGTGGCGTAGTGAGCACGGGTCCCACGTCTGGGAATACCCATCCCACTTAGGGCGAAAAGCGTTACAACAAACAAATGATGGACGGAATGCTGACAATGCAGACATTCTACCCCAGTCAAGAGATCTGGGTTAAATCCATCGTTCTTTTGCCCACTACGCCACCCCAGTTCAGACATGGCCATATGCAAATCAGTCTTGACCCTGTGCCTCATGGGAACAGTCCAGCCCGAACTGCCAAGCCATGTCTTCTCTGGACCGGAATCAAGCATCCTAGGACCGGTTTCTGGCTATCAGCCGTCATCAGCCAGGATAGCTTGACTCCAGTGGCGTAGTGAGCACGGGTCCAACGTCTGGGAATACCCATCCCACTTAGCAAGCTCATGTCAAAACTGTCAAGAAAAGGTTTTAGGCTGTTCACATGAAGTACCCTGTGAATACTTCTTAGAGTACCTAGGTAAACCAAGTAGGTGACCTCACCCTTTGCCTCAAGAATGGTGTGGGGGCCACTCCACTTACACTGGAGAGCTGCTGGGCCACAGGCTCCAACACCCACACTTTCTGTTCCAGCTGGTAAACAGCCAGTATAGCCTTTTGGTCATGTCAAGCTTTCTAAAGCTCGTATCTGGCCTCAAGGTTTTTGCTGGCCTTCTTCATATATCGATGCTGTGGGGAGCAAGATTACGCTCCAATCCCAGTCTCACTTTTCAATAAAGAATTGCTGCCTTGAACAAACCTTGCGTTTTGAGCGAGTTTTTGCAGAGGTCCGGATGGGCACATCTAGAATATGGGAAGCAGTAAAAATGCACAATACCATATATGTGGATTCTAAAAAAAAAGTATAAAGATTTTGGCACATAACGTGGAGTAAATTTGGATTAAAATTGAGAAAATTCAAAGTGGAACAATAAGCAGGATCATGTATCCATTAAAAGCAGTGCGACTGGGAGCAGAGCGTAATCGCGCATCCCCCCCAGGGCATCGTTCAATTACAGTGGGCCACAGGGGAAGGCACATGCCCAGTTCAACGCACGCAACTTTCTGACGATCGTGGGAATACAAGGATTAACAGTGAAAAGTAACGGTGTGCATACCACCTCTCTTGAACCTTCTTCATATATCAGCCATACGAGAATGCAGACCAACTACATAGTCAACTATGTCCTGTTTAGGACGTTTGAGAGGCTGCTCCCAGCCCTCCTTAACCAGACACAATGGACCCCTAACTGGATGTCCGCACAGAAGTTTAAATGGGATGTAGACCACCCCCTTCTGAGGAACCTCTGTATGCAAATAGAAGGCAAGGTAGTAAGACTTGATATTCTTGCTTCAGCTTTTCTGGGAGTCCCATGATCATACCCTTTAGGGTCTTTTTGACCCTTTGAACAAACCCACTGCCCTGTGGGTGACAGTGTGTGGTAAACATGTTGTTAAAACCACACTCCTTCCACATAGCAGTGATGTAGGTAGACGCCTCTGTCTAACAAGACATTCTTAGGAACTCCCACTCGGAAAAAGATTCCCAGGAGGGCCCTAGCCACCACAGGAGCTATAGTGGTTGTAAGGGAAATAGTTCTGGATACCTAGTGGCATGGTCCACCACCACTAGTATGTAACTATGTCCAGATGCTGTTGGAGGGTTTAAGGGACACACAATGTCCATCCCTACCCTCTCAAAGGGAACAAAAAAGTGGAAGTGGAAGGGGGGGGATTTGAGGTCCCACCTGACTTACTTGCCTTGGACTGGCAGGTGACACAGGAGCAACAAAACGCCTTGGTGTCTTTAGAAATGTGGGGCCTGCGAAAGTGAGGGACAAGCCTGTCTCAAGTCTTGCTTTCCCCAAGATGTCCTGCAAGGGGAATATCATGTGCAAGGGACAACAGAAAACCCCGGAATTTGAGGTAGGACCAACCTCCTGATGGCACCAGGCTTGGGGTCTCTACTTTCAGAAACTAAGATTCGATCGTCCCAATAAGTCCTGTGGGACCCACTGACATTCCCTGCCTCCTCAGGAGCAGCTTGCTGTCTGAGTTATTCAGCAGAGAGGCAGGTTTTCCGCTCCAGACTCACGTCTGCCCTGGAAGGGGCAGCTGCCCCCAAGAACTCTGCAGTGTCAGGGCCAAGATAGTCTGGGCCAGTTCTTCACAGGGGCTGAGGTCATCTCACTCAGGAGACTGATTTTCACTGGGAGGAGGATAAATCATTACCCTTCCTGTTCCTTCTCTCTGGATCTGGCTGGTCCATTCTTTCAGGATCAACAGCTCCTTCTGAGCCTCTTCTCTTGGCCTGAACCCTGGTGAATGCAGAGGTACTGGCTGAAATGCCCATCATTTCTGCATGTGTCCTGAACTCCACTTTGGACCAGGCTGAAGTGTCTAAATCATTGCTAGGCAGACAGTCAACGGGTAGGTCTGGGAAAACCACAATCATCGCTGAGCCAGTTACCCCTTTCAGCTGAGATTCACAACTCAATGATCTGTCCTGACTTCGCTGGCATTGGTCACTTGGTAACCCTGACAAGTAGGATCTGTTCAGGGGACGCAAGTTTCTCGGTCACCAGCGTGTTACTGGAAACGGTGTCCCTGTAAGCCACAGCTTCCTGACCATTTAGGATAGGCTGTTGTCAGTAGTTATCCAAGTTAGTAGGACTTACAAGTAAGAGTAAGGTAGTAAGTTCCATGCCAACATCAAACCAAAACAGCGTCAGTAGGTGTCCTGACTGGTCCAGAGACCACTTCGGTACCCCAGGTTAACCCTACTAATCACTTGGGAGCACTACTAGTACTTGGCTAATGCTACGGGCGCTAGGTGCTTTAGGAGTAGTAGTTGTATCCTTGGTGCCAGACTTAGATCAATTTGCATCTCTTGCCCTTTTCCTTACAGAGATAGCATCAAGGTTTCTTGTTTGAAGAGGAAGAGGCTTGGGGCTCACTCCAGAGGAAGCCTTTTGGGGACCTTGTTAAAGACTATTTTATGTCTTTACATTTCACCCCAACGTTCTCTTGGGCCTTAGAAGAATCTTGATTCTTCTGGTCGCCACCATAGGAGCTTTTGACTTTGCCTTAGTGCAGACCCACTTGTCCGCCTTCTTTCCCAATTCTTGGGGAGAGTTCAGAACGGAGTTCACCAGGTAATTGTGCAGTTGCTCATTTTGACAGTTAAGGATGTGCTATTTCATCAATAAATTGTATTGTCCCCCAGACTCATGTACATTCCATGAAGCCAGCCTTCCAGAGCCTTAATAGCACGGTCTACAAAATCTACCCAATCTTGAATGTGTGCCTTCTGTGTGTCCCTAAACTTAACTCTGTACTATTCAGTGGTTAAACCAAATCCATTTATGAGGGACCTCTTCAAGACGGAGTAATTATCTACATCTTCCTCCCTAAACAGTGAGAAGTTTTTCTCTACCTTTGTTAGGAAAGGAGAGCCACAGGATAGCTGCCCACTGCCTCTGAGGGACCTTTCATACCTTACAGTACCTCTCTAAAGCAGTGATCCATTTATAGATGCCATCCCCTCATGGTACTATGCTGCTCAAGTTCCTAGTGTAAAAGGAGTGCTCCCTAACCCTGGGTTCACTAGTGCTGCCACCATGGGAGCTTAACCCCACTTCTTCCTAGCTCTCTGAACTGCCTGGCTCTCCTTATCTAAGGCTAACTATTCCTTCTTGAATCTGAGCTTGGCTCTCAAAATCTTGAACAGATGGTATTCCCTTTCTAAGGAGTCCTCCCTCTGGCTAGAGATGGAGGTCCTTGTGGTGTGGTTAGAGGAGGGTGAATTTACAGAGGAGGATCTAGACCTCCACTGGACTCTTTGCACCCTCCCAGGAGGAATACAGGGGGACCTACCTCTAGGGCTACCCTCTCTGTCACTAGAACTATTCACTGGTGGATCAGAGTTCACCAGTGAGGGGTATTCAGACTCCTCCCGTTCAGGCTCGGAATTAAGGTCACTGGGGTGTAACATTCCTGACTCCTCTTCTGTAGGCAAATCACCCATACACACATTGCCCTATACGTCCGACCTATCAGAATTCTGGAGGTCATTCTGCAGGAGCAAATCTAAGAGCTGCTTTGTGTTAGGGTTACTACAGGTCTTAGGACTCTAGCTACATCCCAAAAACGTAAATTCCTGGAACTTATGACCACTGTATCGGTGGGGCCTCACTGGGCTCACAAACTAAACACATGGTTACTAGGTGTAGCGTGGTGTTGCACCTACCTACTCTAGTGAAAACAATGCTTTCAAAGATTGGCAAAAGGGTTGTGCTAGACCCTCAACTACCAATCCAGAAATTGCAATACAACTTACTAGATTACAAAGTATTAAGTGAGCCTAGGTAGTGGCGGTTTTTCATGTAACCTTCACCTATATTAAATGGTAAAAGAGTACAAGCTCAAATCCTACCGCTGCCACCAAGTATATGGTGGACACTTATTCAAGTGGTGTACCTTGCACTAATTCATGCAACGCTTATGGTGATGTTAGTGGTCTATGATAACCATAGAAAGCTCTTAAAGTGGTAGCTGTGGAGAGCAGCCTTCAGACTTATCTTGAAGGAGTCTTAAGCAACGTGTTTTACTAGTTTAACCTGTAGTGTAAGTTAGATGAAAAGAAACAACATAGTGTTTAGCAAAAATAAGCCTCTTTGTTACAACACAATATCACTATGACATTGGTATTAGGGGTAGGCAGAAAACTCCGCTCCGCCAGTGTAGCGGATAAAGCCAGCCACCCCTGCTCCACGGCCCGGTCCCTGCTTCTGAAAGCAGCCAGGCCGGGGAGAGCCTCCCCGGGCCCCGGTGGACCCCCGTCCCCAGCGCCCTGACCCTCGGGTGGCTTGCAGGACAGGGGGCTCCCTCACTCCGGGGCCCGTCGGACGGCGCACGAGCCCTGGGCCCGGTCCCAGCTTCCGAACCCTAGCCAGGCCTGAGAGAGCCTCACCGGGACCCGGTGAACCACCCCGTCCCCAGCGCCCGGACCCTCTGATGGCTTGCAGGACGGGGGCTCTCTCACCCCGGGGCCTGCCGGATGGAGCTCAAGCCCCAGGCCCGGATCCAGCTTCAGAAACCCTAGCCAGGCTGGGGACAGCCTCCCCGGGCCCTGATTGACCCCCGTAACCAGCATCTGGACCCTACGATGGCTTGTAGGATGGGGGCTCACACAACCCGGGGCCCGCCAGAAAGAGTTCGAGCCGCAGGCGCAGTCCCAGCTTCAGAACCCTAGCCAGGCTGGGGAGAGCCTCACCAGCCCCGGTGGACCCCAGTCCCCAGCGCCCGGACCCTCGGCTGGCTTGCAGGATGGGGGGTCCCTCACCCCAGGGCCTGCCGGACGGAGCTCAAGGCCCGGTCCCAGCATTCCGAACCCTAGCCAGGCCGGGGAGAGCCTCCCCGGAGGACCCCCCAGTCCCCAGCACCCGCGCCCTTGGCTGGAACCAAGGAGGGTTACGCCCAGGCCGCGTCCTTGCCCCCACGGCCTGCCCGAGGAGCCCATTTTTCTCTACCATTAAGCCCCCACATAGTGGGGGCTTACAGAACTTTGGGGAAGGACAAAAGTTGGGGTCAGCCCGGCTGGCCATCTGGTCTCCCAGCCCGCAGGGCCATCTGGTCGCTCAGCCAGGCCATCAGATGGCCTGTGATGACCAAGCACCAAGATGGCCTGGGAGGGTGCCGTACCCAGTCGCTCTTGCAGTCCGGCGAGGGGTGGCCAGGCACACCGAGGCAGCCACTCGGGATGCTCCTTCCCCGGGGCTTCTACTCGCCTCCCTGCCCGACTGGGGCAGCGAGAAGGAGAGGCCCAGCCGGCCAGCTGGTCACCCTGCCTACCCACAAGGGATGGTGGACCCAATCCCCACACCCTGGTGGGGCAGGGACGGGTGGGTCCTATGCCGAAGGGCACGTGGTGGAGGATGTAGAAGAGTAGGATCTGCTTCACATGGGTTCCCCCACTTTTTGCTTGTGTTTCACTGTCTTTCTACCTTAGTCTGGCTGTGGCCCTGCTAAACAGGACCCCAGCCTAGCTGCTTCCTTTCTAAAATGCATTGCATGTACACTAGGTACAAATCTAATTGGATTCTGGAGTGCCCATAGTATATGGTATACTATGTACCTAGGGCATAGGTACCTCAGAGGCCTACCAGGGGCTGCAGCATATATTATGCCACCCCTGGGAAGCACTCCAAAATGACACCACAGGTCTGCTACTGCAGCCTGGGTAAGGGTGTGCTTGCACCCCTTACTGTGGTATAGACTACCTATATCACTACCCTATACAGACACATATAAACCTGTAAGCCACTCCTATTGCAGGCCTTGACAATCCTGAAGGCAGAGTGCTTGATTTTGTGTGAGAGGGTGCGCATGCTTGAGCTGAGCATCTCTGCAGCTTTTGGAAATACTGGCCTCCTGCTGCTGACCGAAACTCCGGCACATCCTTGGACAATAGGTTTCCTGTCGAGGGGAGGTGTCACTACCTCCCCAGACAGACAGATGTGTATTGGGGCTGAGCGGGAGCACTCTCTGGTGCTTTGAAGTCCTGCACTAGGGGCACACTTGGTGTACCTGTGCATAGTCCAGTTCAAACCGGTCGCAGGGGCTACCTGACCCTGCTCTGGCGTGAAACTGGACAAAGGAAATGGCTGTAACCACTCCTCTTTCCAAGCCCACCCATAGGTGGGGCCTTAGAGTTAGTCCATCCCCTAAACTTGTATAATTATAGGAATCCACTCCCTAGGACTTTAGATTACCCTGGACGAAACTCTGCAACATGTATCCGGCACCTTCAACTTTCTATCACGACTAGAAGACTG